>NC_066315.1:89196989-90551989 GCF_022539315.1 Serinus canaria
CAAACTCCGTCTCAAGAAAGGCTCCTTAAGAAGTTTATCTGCCCAATGATCTTTGAATTAGATGAGCGTGGCCATTTAGGTCGATTTACTTTAAACAGTATACAATTTATTTTAAGCGATTACCTTAAGTATAATCACATTATGGACAGCGCTGTTAGGTATTTCTCCCCCGCCTGATTTCTGATGTGCATCCGCTCTCCGACGGGAAAGTGACTGCTTTTCACTCTCAGCCCAAATCTTTTTTTTTTTGCTACGTGACTGTTTATAGTCTTTTAAAACGCTGTTCGGCTAATGAGTTGGCACCGCACTCCTTTTTGTTAGGTCTTGCAGAAAGTTAAAGAGGCGTTCAAGCAACTACAACACAGTTCTCAGGGGGAAAAATGGGCAAAAAAAAAAGTAAAAGGAAGAGTTTTTTTCGAATTATAATTAATTTTTTTAAAAATCTGTATTTCATTCTACCTATTAACAATTTGAAGTTAACTTATGAGTAGGAGGGGTTGATCACACCGACCTTTTGGACTGTTTAGGTCCAGGGTTTGGGGAAGGATTTTCCAAGCGCTTCGGGCAGCTGCTGCTGATGTTTGTAATTTTCCGTACAGTTTCGTTCTTTTCGCACTTTTGTTATTAAGCTCCTGCTATAGGTCTTGTATGGGAGGAAATAAACCCAGAATCTCCCAGACCTTCACTAAACTGATTTTCAAGCTAAGTAGCTTAGTGTAGCAGCTCTGGTCCCAGCTTACTCGCACAAGGGGGGAAAAAATTAAAAAGGGCTTTGAAAGGTTGTCTATTAAAGTGACTTAATAAACCATCAGAAGGAAAAAAAATGGACAATGTCTTGTGCAGGAGCAGGAATCGGATGGGAATTGGCATTTTCTGATCAGAATTGTGCATAATTAATGGCGTTCGCGGGACCCTATTCATCCTTGCTCAAAGAACATTGCAGAGGACAAACAAAGCTTTCATACCAATCTTCTAACTTTTCCCCCTCCTTGGCGGTTTTTTTCCTTTCTATTTTCTTTTCCTTCCAATTTACGTTTGTTGTGTTGTTGATTTTTTTTTTCTTGTCTCCCTTCTTTTTTTTTTTTTTACTTTCCGAAATTGCAGTTACAGGTAACCTGCACTTTGTATTTTTTTGCTCTATTTCTACTCAAGGTGAAGAGTAGCAAAGTTCGCACCAAAAAGATACAGGGCTGATAGAAAAGCAAAGGAGACTTTTTTCCTTTTTCTTTCCCTTTTTTTTTTTTTTTTCTTCCCTTAACCGATCCGAGAAGGATGAGAGCGTGTGGGGGAGGGGATGACTCACATTTCTTAAGCCTCCAAGTGGAAACCTTTTCTGGATACACATTCCACACAGATCTAAAGAGCTAAGAAGATTTCGGCAGCGTCGGTGCCTTATCCCACCTTTATTTACCTGAAGCCCTTGTAATGTGACACTTCCATTCGCAAAATAAGGCTGCAAATTTCAAGTCCCTCTCAGCTCTGTTACGGCGGTGCATTTTTGTCTGTGGGTCGCTCTCCTGCTTTGAGGGTGAGATTTTGGAGCGGTGCAGGGGAGGTACTGCTCTCCCTGTTAGACATAGGAAGGGGAAAGTTCCCTATTTCCAACTGATGGGGAAGGAAGTTTAATCAACACCGTGAGACGGAGCGGTTCCCTGGAGCACGGGGAGGAGAAGGCTGGCCGGAGTTGGAGACACCCCGCGGGGGCGTAGGCAGGAGGGGAGGCATTTCTGTCCGCTCCCGCGCGGCCAGTTCCCGGTGGGATCCGGGCTGCCGGCCTCAGCCCGGTGCTGCAAGCTGGGAGTGGGGGCGCGAAGCCCCGCGGAGCTGCCCGAACCTTAGGGCTGGCTCGCTTTGGGCTCGGGAAAAGGAGAGAGACACCCGTCGTCCCCCCACTCCTCCTTCTTCTTCCCTTCCCCCTCTCCCCTGCAGAACACTTGCATCCCGAAAAGCCGCGGGCCTTTGCGTCTGCGGCCGCTCCGCGCCGCGCTGTCCCTTAAAGAAGAGCTCGGCCGCCCCTTCAGCACAAAGACGGAGCTCCTGGGCTGAGGGGACCGCGGCAGCGAGGGCTGGGCCGGGGACGGCCGCTTCGCGCCCCTCCGCGGGGCCTCTCTGCGGGGGCCGGCCGAAGGGACGGCAGCGCCCGACCCGGCCCTGCGGACTCTCCCCGCAGCCGGCGGAGCGGGAGCGCAACCCCGGCGCGGACTGCGCGCTGAACTCGTTGGGCAGAGCGGCCCCCGGCAGTCCCACCGGGGCTCGGAAGGTCGGGGCAAGAAACGCCCAGCCCTCGGCCCGCCGCCCCCGCGCTCATCGTTTTCCACAGCGGGGGAGCTGGAAGGGCCCCGGCAGCGGTAGGAAAGGGAAAGTTTGCGGTGCTGCCCGGGCAGTGCGATACTCTCTCGGTCCCAACGCGGTTCGGGCGAGCCCAGCCACGTCGAGGAACTGGACAACACCGCAGGCAGGGCGCAGCGGTGACAGCCCGCCTCCCTTAAGGCGGCCCCGTCCGTCTCAGAGGAGCCCTTTGTCTCCCGCTGCACCTTCCACCCCTCTCCAAGGGGAGAAAGAGAAGGAGAGAGGGAAAAAAAAATCTCTTCCTCTAATCATTGTTGTTAATGATCATAATGGCAAGAGCTCGTTTTGGTCCTTTCGTGTGTGTGTCCCCCGTGTCCCCCCGCCCCGTCCCTCTCCCTGTTTCCCCCCTGATGTGTTTCCTTCGGTCCTCACTTAAACGGGAGGATGGAAGTTTTGACAACCAACAAGGCACTCGATTTCCCCCTCATCCCCACCCCCTTTGGGGGCGAGGGCTGGGGGTCCTCTGTGCCCCTCGGCATACATGTCGAGGTTGTTGATTTGCGGGATTATTTATTTCCAGTATTCCGAGAACTGTCGCAATGCCTATGATAATTGTCCCTGAGTGTCAATCCGTCGGCAGGGCATGAGGAGGAGAAAGGGCGGCGGGGAGGATCGCAACGCTGCGGGTCTTTTTTTTTTTTTCCCTCCATTTTTCTTTTTCTCGTTCTTTTTCTTTTCTTTTTTTTTTTTTTTTTTTTTTTCCCCTTTCCTATTACTAAAGATTCTTCTGGGAAGTACTCCTAGGAGCCTTTTCACTTTCAGCAAAGTTGAGCATATGTGTTTGTGTATGAGTGGCGTTTGTGGGTTGCTGTAGAGAGATCGCATTTATTTATTTATTTATTTATTTATATACCTCTCTTTTTTTTTTTTTCTCTTTTTTTTTTTTTTTTTTTTTTTTTGGTAGTGGTAAATTGTTACAAGTTGCCTGGCTGCCAAGCCCCCTTTTCCTCTCACGGCCACTCTCGTTTGTTCCTGAGTCCAAGGACGACAAGGGGGACTCAATGTTAAAGGTGGAAAAAAAACCCAGCAACACAGTTGTTTTTGTTAAAAGGGGACACACTAAGGCTGCGAAACAGCAAAACCCCAATGTTGGACAGCTGTAAAATCGTGTAGACAGGTTGTCATACAGCAGTGGGGGCTTTTCTGAAAGGAGCCCATTGCTAAACATTAAATACACTCGGAGCGGAGCACAGCAGCTGCGCGGACACACGCACACACACACACGCAGCTCCGAGCCCAGCGGCCCGGGCTGGGCTGCGCACCACGTGCTGCGCCGAGGGGGGCGGCGGGGCGGGCGGGGGGCGCGGGGCGGCGCTTCCAGCTCAAGTGGGTGCCAATCAAAACATCAACTTCAAATTGTATCTGAAAGATCAGCCTAGGACCTAAGGGCAGACACATCAGTTGGAGCTCAATTGTTGATCAGATCACATCTAAGGGATTTAGGAGCACAGAAGAGCCGAGATTTGAGGAAAGACACCCCACTGAATCCTGCCACACTCCTCCTCCTCCTCCTCCATACCTAGGGTGCAATATATATCTGACAGAAAGAAATAAGAACGAAAAAAGAAAATTATCGGCTCGATTTCTTTTCTCTCGCCCTGCCTGACTCCAGTAAAGAGCGGGGGGGAGGAAAAAAGAGAGAGAGAGAGATCCAGAGAAGCCCGGGTTTGTTCCGCTCCCCTCCCCGGCTCTTCAGCAGGCTCCCTCCTCCCCCTTTCTTTTTTTTTTTTTTTTTTTTTTTTTGTATAATTCCTTCCCCCCCTTCCCCCCTCCTCTTTTTTTTTTTTTTTTTATATCTCTGCTGCTTCTGCTGCTGCCGCCAGTGCTGCTGCCGCCGCCTCTGTGCCCGCGCCCCGGAGATGTCCTTCCCCCAGCTGGGCTACCCGCAGTATCTCAGCGCCAGCCAGGCGGTGTACGGGAGCGATCGGCCCGGGGTCCTGGCCGCCGCCGCCGCAGCCGCCGCCGCCGCCGCTGCCGCCTCGGGCCGGCCCGCGGGCGCCGAGCTTGGCAGCGGCTCGGCCGCTGTCACCTCGGTGCTGGGCATGTACGCCAGCCCCTACAGCGCCCCCAACTACAGCGCCTTCCTGCCCTACACCGCCGACCTCGGCCTCTTCTCCCAAATGGTGAGTGAGCACAGCGCTGCCTCTCGCCCCTGCCCGGGCCCGCCGAGCGCGGCCGCGGAGGCCGGGGGAGCCGGGGGAGCCGGGGGAGCCGGGGGCGGGCGGAGGCTGCGGAGCCCAGCGCGGGGCGGCTGAGGGGGCAGCTCACGCCCGGCGCGGGATCCGCCGTGGAAAGGAAAGCATGGCTCTCGACGGGTCTGCGGAGGAGAGAGGGGCTGGGGGTCGCGGGCTCCGTCTGCACGCGAAGCCCCCCATCCTCCTCGTCCTTCCAGCCGGGCAAAACTCTTCCGAGTTCTTCTTGGCGGTGGAACCGCTAAGCAGGGCTCCTGCCTCCGTATTGTCGGCTTTCCCTAGCAACTCGGCTATTTTTTGTTTTCTTTTCTTTCTTTGTTGTTATTGGTGTTGTTGTTGACGGTGATATTGTCGGTCCTGCTGTTTCACTGGGCTGTCCAGCGCGCTTCTCTTTCCGTTTGGTAGTTTTCTTTGCCGCTGAGCAATAAACAGGTTCCGTCCGAAAGGCCAAAGTGTCGGTACCTGGGGCGCCCGTTTATTTCAAGGCATTTTCCGTAAGCCTTGAAAATGTCCCGTTCCGTTCCTTGAACTTTTCATACTCTGATTATGGCGGGTATCATAGATGGGATTTGCATGAAGCGAAAGAGAGCATCTACATCCCATTATAGGCATCGAGGCAGGAATGCACATCGGCGTTAATTCTAAGAGAAATTGTCGCCACACGGACTGTCCTCGGGATTAATGTGACATTTTCTTAAAAATGTAATAGTTAGAAAGGGAAACATTTTTTTTTAACTAATTGATTTTATATCCGGTGTTGTTGAAACATTTTCGTTGCTGGTATCACCAAAATTGTCGGCGGCGCTACGCATAGGTTCTGCTTAATTTTCTAAATGTCCCTCATTTCTCTCCCCCTGACACAGAAAAGTGTGAATATTTATAACTGAATGCATGCAAGCATAACTTGTTAAGGTTCTTAACAAATATAAACAGGCAAATAGGAAAATACACTGTTGAACAAGGGACAGCATCTGAAAACAGATAATTTTTCTACTGCAAACATTTCCTGTAAAATCACTTTGAACAGCATGCATTTCCTACTCTTTTTTTAACCTTGATTTTGGAAATGCAGTAAAAGTTGAGACAGAAGAAATGAGTGATTCACAAGTGGCTTCTTCAAAAGAATTCCCAACAGAGTTTACACAAAAAATATCATTTCAGCAACAATAACAGAAGACAGCAGAATAAAGGGAGTGCAGAAAGCCTACTCTGCAACACATTACAAAAATTACATCTGGCTACTCTTTGTGTATAAGCGGTGTCTCTGAAATTAAAATACATGATCCTTCTTAACTGTTTGACAAAGTTTAATTAGTTTCTTTGCAAACATTATTGAAGAGGTCGATTTCTAAAGCTGACATAAATTATGACATAGTAGTATGAAGAATGTATTTCTGGGCTAGGCAAAAAACAAAAACAAAAACAAAACAAAAAAAAGAGGCGAGATCTTAACAGAAGTAATAAAGAAAGAAAACTGCTTGAAATGTTAGCTATTTTGGAACAGTTCCCGTTCCTACTTGCAAAGTATCCTGGTATTTTATTACAGTGATTAACCATGACGGTGATATTTCGAAATAAATTCTAAATTTCTGAACATTTGCAAATTAAGAACTAAAATATTAGGTTAATATCTAGACAATTTGCGGTAATAATGAGGCCTAATGAGGTTGCTAGAAAGATAAAATGTTATTTACCAAAACACCTGATGGGATAATTTGACTTGCTGTGTTTTACTACTGATGATAAAAAGAATATTGATTGCAAATAAATCACCGTCTCTAAACGCTTGTAAACAACTTGTGTTTGCTCTGGCCAGATCAAAGTAAAACTTATGAGATAAAGTGTCTACATATCCATATTCTACAGTGCGTGGATCAGTTTTCATTCCAGAGTTTAAAGGCTGTTCTAACAGTTAGAAGTTAATGTTTTACTCCAGAATCTTGGTGTATGATTTGGGGGGTGGGAATGGGGCTGTTGGCATGCGTGTGGAAAATCTCTTCGTACTGAAGTTGTGCATTCATCCCCCGCAGCCTCATTAAGAGCAAAAATAAAGAATCCTCTGCATGCATTTCTAACATCCTCCTAGATACTTTGCAGATAAATGCGGCGCTGTGAGCAGGCATTAGTTGGTAACTGCGGTGTAGTACCTGTTCTATGTGCCTGATCATTTCAAAGGCACAGTAAACTGTCTCGCCGAGGTGAAGGCGAAGTTGCTGCGTTTCCATCGCTTGGTTTGGTTTGGTTTGGTTTGGTTTGATTTGGTTTGGTTTGGTTTGGTTTGGTTTGGTTTGGTTTGGTTTGGGGAGAAAATAGTCATAATGTCTGTCAGAGCCCCGCTTAGCACCTCTCTTTCCTTTCCCTGCAAGAAGGGGGAACCATTTGGGAACACCTCTCTGTATGACCTAAATGTGAAGAGCCTGGAACGGGCAGGGCCGAATTTGGCTGTGAAGACCCTTTGCACCGCTGAAAGGCGTATTCCGGCTCCCGGAGTAGCCTATTCAGGTCTGTTAGAGACGCTAACGAGATAATTGATGTGCTTTTTCCTCTCCGCTTGTCTGAATGTGTTGCAGGGCTCCCAGTACGAGCTGAAAGATAATCCCGGTGTCCACCCTGCTACCTTTGCTGCCCACACTGCCCCCGCCTATTATCCCTACGGACAATTCCAATACGGGGACCCGGGGCGGCCCAAAAATGCCACCCGGGAGAGCACCAGCACCCTCAAGGCCTGGCTCAACGAGCACCGCAAGAACCCCTACCCCACCAAGGGCGAGAAGATCATGCTGGCCATCATCACCAAGATGACCCTCACCCAGGTCTCCACCTGGTTTGCCAACGCCCGCCGGCGGCTCAAGAAGGAGAACAAGGTGACCTGGGGCTCCAGGAGTAAGGACCAAGAAGATGCAAACCTCTTCGGGAGTGACAATGAGGGAGACCCCGAGAAGAATGAAGATGATGAGGAAATTGACCTGGAAAGCATAGATATAGATAAAATCGATGAGAATGATGGGGAGCAGAGCAATGAGGAAGAGGAGGAGAAGCCCGAGCTCCTGAGACAAAGCAGTGAAGAGGAGCACTTGGAAAAGGAGAAGGATTTGGCACTGTCAGGGTCTGAAGGGCTGAAACCCAAAGACGCGCTGGCCATGGTGAAGGAGGCCTCTGACAATAGCACAAGAATCATCAGTCCTGGGGGACCGAACAATTTACAGATGCCATCTCACAGCAAACCCAAGATTTGGTCTTTGGCAGAGACGGCAACCAGTCCTGATGGTGCCCTGAAATCTTCTCCTCCTCCTCCCCCTCCAACCCAGGTTAACCACACTTCTCCTCAGATTCAGCACCCTGCTTTTCTCCCTAGCCATGGACTCTATACATGCCAGATTGGCAAATTTCACAACTGGACAAATGGGGCTTTCCTCACTCAGAGTTCCCTTCTAAATGTGAGGTCCTTTTTGGGAGTAAATCATCACCATGCTGCTCATCACAATCACCACCTCCAGGCCCAGCAACAATCTTCTGTTTTAACAGCAACCCTGGGAGCGCTAAGCAGCGACAAACCTTCAGAGAGGACCAGTCCCAAACACATAGGTAATTAATGTATCAGGCTTTCACCTCTCCCTCCACCCCCAACACGTGCACGTGAACTTCTCCTTGAGGAATGGTGTCACACTGGTGTAACTGATTGCTTTTAATGGAGCTACAGTTTACTCTAGCGTTGATTTCCGGCCCCCCACCCAGCGTGTTGGTCACATACATTAAGCACATTTCACGTGGCCTCTTACATTCTCACCCTATATGCCCATCAAATAAGATGAAAATTCAGGAAGAACGCAGTGAAATGTATAGCTTTGAGCCTTCCTTCCCTCTTTCATGATCCTCATCTCCCAAAAACTTCAATAACAGTAAGAAATGTGTCAAGAAAAGCTTGCAGACTACTTAAATACTGAAAGTAAGGTATAGCACTTTATACACATACACATGTAACTGTTCACGTCTGAACAGGAGGGTGAGAGGGAAGTGTGTTCTCTGCAGTGTCCAGATTCTTACTGTTGTTATTCTAAAATAGTTCTCCTGTTTTTGTTTGGATTTTTTTTCTTTTTCTTTTTCTTTTTTTTTTTTTTTTTGTTTCTTCTTTTTTTTTGTCTCCTTCTAGAAAGAGAAAATGTACCAAGAACTGACTCCCCACCCCAGCCGCTAAAATCGCCCTTCCAGCCTGTCCGTGACAAGTGAGTTTGTTTGTTTGTTTTCACTGTAGGAATGTTACTTATGTGAAACAGAGTGTTTGAATAATAAAGACTAATTATAACACCTAATCATCACCATAATAATACATACCGACAATGTGAACAGCACAGGAGTTGCTCTAATCTTTTCAAACTTAGACTAAATTGCAATTGCACACAGCCAGACTGTAACTTTTCTAAAACCTCACAGATCTCAAAGATCTTATGTTAATTACACTAGAGACAATGACTTTTGTGCGATTATCTATTACTCAGATTCTATAGCAGTAGACACGCAATTGAAAAAAAAAAGATACTTTTTTTCCTGAAAGATTGTTACGTCTTTTGTTTTTTTTTTTTTTCCTTCTCCCTTCCCCCCCCTGCAGCTCTTTGGCTCAGCAAGAGGGAACACCGAGAATTTTAACAGCTCTCCCTTCTGCTTGATTAAATGATTTGGTGAAAAAATATTACAGAGACTGGTATTAAGGACAGAGAGAGTGAAAAAAAAAGGAAACGGTATAAACGACTCCCATCAATCTCTTTTTGCAATAAGGTGGTGCAAATCCATAAAAGTATTACACAAATCTGTAGATGGATCCCCTTCCTCATTGTACCATTTCAGATCGTGTTATTCTAACCATTCTTGGATTATTTGTTTGGTAAATGTTTCCCATGTGTTTGTGGTTTTCTTTTTTCTGTATATAGAGTGATTTCAGATTGTAAATAACACGTCAGCAAAACTTGTCTAAATCATATATTTTTGTCTAATAAACTAAATGAAATTATGACCTCTCTTCAGGTATGTATTCTGTTGCTACAGATCTTATACATATATTACAAATCTATCCAAACATTTATAATTAGTTTTTAAAAAAGGTTAAGTCTCCTCCTTTGGGTAACTGAAACTTTAAGTAGCAAATCCAAGCTATTTTGCCAAAAACAAGCTGCGAGCTTCTTTTTTTATACACGCAAATTTACGAAGTTGAGTGAAGATGGCCTTAGTAATATTAAAGTTATTTTTGCATTTGTGGTGATTCAGATGTGCTCTGTAGGTTCCATTTTCCAGACATGAATGGACCTGACTTCCACTTACACTGCAAAATAGTTTCTTAAAACTGAAAGGGACAAGTTTTCTCACAGTTCCCTAGTGTAAAATTTTGCTGTCCAAACTGGTTGCTAAGTTTGATCGAGAGCTTTAGTGCTTGGTATATATTCTCACCCAAGATGAAAAAAAAAAAAATCATAGTTTAGGAAAAAGAATTATTTGTTATATTTATTATATGCGCTTTGAATAAACACAGAGGAGATATAACGGTGAAAGATATTTTCCTGTGAGATTAAATACAGTCTTTGTAGAAAAAAAGAAAAAAGAAAAGGGCAGCTCTTGCACATCTTAGAAATCTTAGAAGAAAGTTTTACAATTCCGATCTGCTGGTTGAAAATAGACTGAGAGACAGGATCTATCGTTTTATAAAGGCATTAATCTTACAAAGACAGTCCGTTGAAATGTGTAATATTTTGAGTGTTTATTTCTCTTTTTTTTCCTCCTAAATGAGAACACTAAATGAGCATTGAGGTGCTAATAAGATACCAGATGGTTGTTGATGGTGGAAAATGGAAAGAAGCAGCTGGGAAAGTCATTAAGAAATAATGCGGTGACGCCCTATCCAAACTAAACCAACCTCAAACCAGGACTTGTTCGAAACAAGATGAGATTTTCAAATAAAATATTAATAAAATTCTCGTCAGAGATCAGAATATTGATCTTGATTTATCTGCAAGATCATCTCAATCAAAGAGCAGCCTCCCTAAACTGTGGCTTAGAGATCTGTTGGCAAAGCGGTGGAGGCGGTGGGCTCCTACATTTTGCGTTTTTCTGGTGGAGCAGAGAAACAGGCCAGGCAAAATAGATTTTCTGTGGAATATCTGAAGGAGATCCTCTGGAAAGAGTCTCATTTTGACATCCTGAAGATCCTAGCATACCATAAATTAGTTTGTATTTTGGTTTTTAGTTGTTTCGGTGTATTTTTTTCCCCCCTTTTCTTAAATGACATTCTCGCGTTGGTAATTGTTCCAACAAAAGAGAACATTGTACTTTTTACCAAACTAGAGTAATTTAGCCTTCGGGGAGAGGGAAGACGTATTTAAAAATAAAAAAAAAATTAAATTAAAAAAAAAAAAAAAAAGAAAAAGAAAGAAAAAAGTCTTCAACCCTGTAGAGCCTAACGGTGCGCCAGGTCACTGCTGGTGTAAACCTGATGCAATTGCTGTCTCTTTCATATCCATCCAGATGAAATCGCCTCAGTCCCGCACCGGCTGCCCCGGTTCCCAAATTCCTCTCGGGAAACGCGGCCGTCCTGAAGCAGCCCGGCCGTCCGGGGCTCCGCTGCTGTTGGCCTGTCGGGGACCGGCTCCGCTCCTCCAAGGCGGAGACGGCACCTTCAAGGCGCGCCGGGACGCTCTGCGAGGCGGAGCGAGCGCGGCGCTGCCCCACTGCCCTGGGGGGAGCGAACCGGGGATTCCTGTGCGGCACCGGAGCCCCGGGAGGGACCGGAGCTGCGCGGAGCGGAGCAGCAAGAGCGCCTCTCGCCCGTCCGCCTCACGGCGGGCACCCGCTCCCCGAGCGCCGGGAACCGAGCGGTCCCGAGCTGTTCCGAGCGGTCCCGAGCTGTCCCGAGCAGTTCCGAGCGGAGCCGCGGGCCGCGCTTTGGGCAGGCTCGCAGCGCCCTCTGTGGGCGGCGGCCGGCGCCGTCCCCGCGCCCGGCCCGCGGCTCCGCTGGGCTGGGGCGGAGAGCCGGAGGCTGCCCGCCCTTAACTCGGCCAGAAAGCCAGCTGCATCCTCCGGAGTGCGCTTACACTTCTGATTATCCTCCCGAGAGTGATAATTCCCAGTAGTTATCTGGTTGGCAGTTTTCCTCCTTTGGAAGCCTCAGCCTCTCTAGAGCTGACTCTGTTGCAGAACTGGATTTTTTTTTTCTCATCTTCTTATTTGAATTTCCCACCCCTTCCCGCCCCCCCTCCCCCAGTAACGCTAACAATTTTGACGTTTCCCTCCCCAACCAGCTGAGGGTGTTACCGGGAACGGGGGACGATGAATGAAGCCCCGCGGGGCCAGCACCGTTCCGTCTTTCCCCACCGAGCCCGGAGCGTTTGCCGGGGATGGGATGAAGCACCGGGGCTCCTGTCTCCCCTGCGGCTGGCGAAGGCGGGGGCGGCCTGGGAGCCGCAGGCCGACTGCCGGAGGAGCGCGCCCAGGGCTGCGGGCTGCCTGCTCGGACGGAGCGTGCTTGCGCCAAAGTTTTCGGACAGGAGTACAAGTGGCTTCCCGTTAAAAAAGGGAAAACCGAGAAGTCCTGAGGGCAGCTGAGAAATGCCGTGTTGTTTAAGTCAGAAAAGGTCCGGCGTGGCTGCGTGCCTCAGTGCCCAGCACCCCCCGAGGGCGGCTGCCTCAGCCTATTCGGCGCCTGGGGGAGCAGGGTGATCGCCTTTCCCTCCCCGGAAAGCCGCAGTGAGGTGGCCATTTCTCCTGCAGGAAGTTTCAGATAGAGAGGACGTGTACGGGTGGTCACTGCGCTACGGCACGGAGCCCTCGGAGGCTGCCCGGGCCGGGCGGGACGCCCCCACACCACCCCCGCCACCGGGAGCCCCCGAGCCGGTGCTAGGAAGGACCGGGAGCTTCACAATCCCGAGGTTTCGCTTGTCACGTGAACCGTGCTAGGAATGATCGTTTGCGTCACCTTGGCAGGAAAATAATTTGTAGTTTTTCTGTCATATTTTCATTGACATCCACCCCAGCAGATGTATACCAGAAAATACCAGAGTGCAGGGAGAATAATAAAGAAGCTTAAGCTAAACGATTTGCCGTAATTAGGAATGCTTCGAGCTGATAAGACTAAATTGGAAAGTATTAGCTTCTTACCTTTTTTTTTTTAAATGATGATGTTACCCTAACCTGATGAATAAAGTCAATAAGAAAATTAACATTGAATCGAATGGGAACTACAAGGAGTAATATACTCCTTTTAGCACGACAACCGAGTGCCTAGATACATTTTCGCGCTACTTAAAAGGCTGTTAGAAAGCACCTTTTTATACGTTTGCATAATCCTCCATCCTCCCCCGTATAAAAATGTCTTGTTTTTGTTATTATTTACTTATCAGTAACAGAAGAATGGCAGAAATCTGTGAAGAAAGAAGACTGAAAAGTTGATACAATCTCTAGTTCAGCAAACTCTGAAATTCGCAGTTGCCACAACAGATTAAAAGCAAACGGCAGCTTTACGGGGATTTGGCTTTGTCACAGAGACGTAGTTATGAAACACGTTGATTGGTATGCATGCCTCACTTTTTACTCTTTTTTGTTTGTTTGTTTTATTCACAAAAAAGGTCTATTTTTAACAAGGTAAAAAAAAAAACCCAGCGAAAGGGAAGAAGAAAATTAGTAGGGTGTGTGTACTCAAACTGGCTCGTTCCTATGATTGTTATCGTTCCCGGCTCCTGTCATCCCTTCTTGCTGCTTTATTTGAGTTTTTGATGCACTCTCTGAAACCGGAGCTGCCCCGAAGCCGCCGCCGACGGCAGCGACCGGCGGAGCTGGGGCGGGGGCGCGGTGCGGGCTGAGGCTGCCCCGGCCCCCGGCAGCCCCGCACCAGCCCTGGTGATCGCGGAGCTCGTTCGATCTCCGGCTAACTTTCATGGCATGCCCATGTTTTCCCTAGCCCGTTTTCTTTTCTTTTGTGTTTTCTTTTCCTTTTTTCCTGACTTTTTTTTTTTTTTCCATGGGCTTCGATCAATTATTCACAAGCACATTTATCTCTCCTGCAATATGGAGAATTCATATTCATATCTCTGTTTTAGTGGCCTGACACAGATTAATGTAATATACGCCGCGGCTCCGAGCGCCAGCCCCGCTCTATGAATCATGCACTATAAAGTTTCAATCGTCCTTGTAGATGAGACTATTACAAAGAGCGCGGAGCGGCGGGGGCAGGGAGGCGGGGGCCGGCAGCAGCGGTGGCTCTGTGCCTCGGCCGGCCATCGGCCCCCTGTTAAACAGGCTCGTATTGAAACCACCCGGCGGCTGGCGGGGGACAATGCGGGCCCGGCATCAGTTCTGTCCGGCGGGACTCGCTGACGCGGGTTCCCCGTCCGCCCGCCCGCGCCCACCGCCGGCCGGCCCAGGGGAAGGGGCTGCAGGCCCTGCCTCGGCCCTTTCCCCATCAGTCCGTCAGGCAGGGCCGCCTGGCCGCGGAGGAAAGGCGGGCTGTAGGTGCCCGCCCCAAAGGATGGGCACCCCGGGGAGGGAACGGGGCTCAGGCTGCCCCGGGGTGCACCCTGAGGTGGAGCAACCGCGCTGTGTCTGGGAAGGGAAGGCGATAAAGGGAGCCTCCATCGCCTGGACATGCTATTGCAGTATGTTTATTTTTTTTCTTGTTTGTTTGTTTTGTTTTCATATTTTTTAAATTCCCTAACGTCCTTAAAAGGTGAGATGTGAAGAATAGCCAGGGCTGACAGAGGCACACAAGCAGCACAGGGAAAGGATCCGTGAGTTGTAAGTGCCTTGTGAAAGAGAGCATTGAACATGGGCTTCAGCACACATCCTCGATCCACAGATTTGCTGCCTCAATTCCGGGGTGAGGTTCCCCTGCTATCTTGGTGACCTCTGTGCATCCAGGTGGATGGAGGGGAGCCACCCGCTGGTCCCAAAACCCAGCTGCCAGCCAGGGATCAGGAAACCATGGCTGGAAAAGCTGTGGCATGTCCCCTCTGGCCTGTGGGAAGTGGGTGGCAGCTCTGTGGAGCAGCCCCATGCAGCTGTGCCACAGGTCCCCCTCTGCCAGGAAGGGCCATGGCGATGGCCAGCAGCGCCTGAACCCACCACTGGCTCTGTGCGGGCTGTGATGAGGAGTGACGTGGTGCCTGATTCCAGGCTTCCAGTCACTGGGTTTCAGCAGTAAAACTTACCTGGGAACAACAAATCAAGTAAAATGCTGGAACATGCAATAAACATGGGCAGCGTGGTGTGTTTTCCAGTGAAAAGTTACAGAAACGGCTCCTGGCGAGGCTGGTGTTCCCCATTGTGCCGTGCCCCCATGCAGTGCCATTCATTGCTTGCCCATAAAACCAGCCATGTGGACAGGAATCGCTGGGTACCAGGAGACTGAAAACCCCATAGAAATAGGTATTCAAAATTTAAGACTTCGAAAATATGAGGTCTTAAAACTAAACAATGTACTTCTGTAAGGAATTAATTTACTGGAGTTCCGTCACCACTATTAATATTAGTTTTGGCTTCTTTTTTTTTTTTTTTTTTTGGGTATGTGAAGAGAATACATGCATGGCTGTTTTTAAAAAAAGCAAAAAAATATTAGATCTTTTATCTTTTTCTGCTTAATTTAAATAACATTATAGGCATCCCTCATGTCTGATAGCCGAACTTGTTTCCTAACACATTCCTTGGGAGTCAAGCTGATGCAAAAATGCAAACGTGGGGCGCACACCAAGTCCTGGTAGTGCCTCTCCTGAGAGAATAGAAAGCGCCGGCGTAAACTCTGTGCAGAATTAAAGGCGAGTTTAAAAAGTAACATTTATTTTTATTCCAGATTTATGGCTGACCCGTAGATAATTAAAGGTTTTATTTTGAGCTGTTGGCCCCACACAATACATTGTCCTTTGTTGCTGCACAAGGAGCGCTTTCCCTGTGCTGCCTACGGTTCAAAAACAATGAAGCAATCCATTTATTTTGTTGGTCAATTGTAGCACAAAGTGAGGTGGTCAGTGTGGAAAGTTTATCACTGTCTTGTCCCTTTGGAGGAGGCAGAGCATTCACACACCCTCTGCCCCAGTACACAAATGTCAGTCTTTTTGCAGGCTGCTGTTTTCCTTTTGAAGATGCCGATGGTGTCTCTGATCCACTAATCCATTTATCCAGTTTCATGAGTGCATTGGCTGAATACACTCACAATAGCCTTGCCCAGCTGGAAACAAGAAGTCAGTGAGTGCAGCCGGCACACCCACCAGTGCCTGACACCACTCTCAGATGAGGCTTGAGTGCTTGTCTCAAAAAAACCCCAACCCCACCCCAGCCCAAAACAACCCCCTCAGAGCCCCCAACCTGCCATGATGTGTCTAACACCATGATTCTCCCTTCCCTGAGAACAAGTATTTTTAGAACCATCTGTAGCTTTCTACATGGCTGTATTATTTTCATGGTATTCGGCCGTGTCAATGAGGGTTGGAGTAGGCTTGAGGGGAAAAAATGCCTCTGGGACTCTGCAAACAAGTGCACATTAAAGAAACTGGTCAGTTGCTGCCAAGAGGGAGGGGGCACAGGGGAGGCAGTGGGCAACGGGCTTCCATTTGTGTTTGGTGTCGTGCCGTTACTTGCCAGCTTTTTATTGCATTTTAAATATATGTTTAATTACCAGTGTTATTGGTAATAACAGAATGTTTGAAAATATTAAATACATTTGTGAGCTTGTGTGAAAAAGAAGTTAAAAGGTGTTCAGTGCACAGAATGTTAAAGAGATCTCACAATGAAGTGATTAACATTTTTATGAATAAAATTAATCACGCATTAACTCTGCAGCTCAATACATCTGAATGCCAAATGTTGCACAGCAGCCCTTTCCCCTAAACCCAAGAATTTTGGATGCAGTATTGACCCACATCAAACACTCGTCTATTAGTAATGGAGGTAGAGTTATGAGAAGATATTTTAATAATGTACATTTACATTTGAGGCAAGCAAATAAAAAAGAGAAAAATAAACTCGGGGTGCTTTGTTAGGATTTGTGAGGACTGTAGGCACATAAAATACATTAGGAAGCAGTCAGTGGGGGCAACTCTTGGGAGAAAAAAGAAGTTTATGTGGCACTCACTGAGGCAAAGTCATCATAGTAAACAGATTCCAGTAGATTGCACTCAGCTCTCCTTGGCTCTTTTTAGCACGTTCATTGTTCTTGGCAAAGCTTATTAGGTTTTAAGGTGGGAGCCTACCATTATTAAAATATCCACTGTGTCAGATAATAAAATGTGATCTCTCTCTCTCTCTTCCGCCGTGTGTGTGTGTATACGTGCGCGCGCGCGTGCGTGTGTGTGTTTTCTAATCTCTTGCCACTGTGGTTTTGGGATTATTCCAGCAGGCTGTACAAAGGGAAGCAAAGGCATCTGAAGTGTCACTCTACAGCTGTGGCAAAGTAACAGAATTTCCATTTTGTTGATGCTCCCAGCACATGTGTGCAGCAGAAGGTGATATCAAAGGAGCCGTTCTTCCTCAGTTCTGCACATTATTTTTCACTGCTGTGGCGAATCTCTCTGAGCTCCGTGAACCAATAAAACAACGGTCCCTGTTTGAGTTGATATATTAATATTTACTGAGGATTTGCAAGGTCGGGGCTAAATGTCAGCAGATTGCTGGGGCAGTACTGTGGGGAATAATTAAACAAATCTCACAGCAGTTCAGCCTCCTAACATCTTTATTAATCTTTTTTTTTTTTCCCTTTCTTGAAACAGTACACTGAAATATTGCTTTTTCAACCTTACTGAACAATTGGGAGAAGTTTAATAATACAATCCTGGATTGAAAGTATTTGGTTTTGACAGTTTCTTGGCCCACTCTCCTGCAGATGTTAGTTAGTTTGAAGGCTATGATGTGTGAATTATCACCAAGCTGCTGGGGTTCTCACCTGCCTCTCCATGAAATTCATCTTGACCAGTCTGCCAAACACAATCATATTGCTGCTATAAATGGAGACCCAAATTGGCTTCATTAAGTAGCTGGTCCACTTCTCTGAGGAAAAAAACTGGAGAACCCCAATTCAGTATGCATATCTCCCTTAACGTGATTATAGCATGCACTCTAGTACAACTTAAACAATTCTCTTTAATAAGCTTCATAATTAGTGTTGGGATGCCTCATTACAAGTCATTGCCTGTAGCAGTCCTAGGCCAAACAGCCCTTCTCAATCTGATTTTTTTTTTTATCAGGCAGCAGGAGCTGTCTAGAGCTTTTTGTTTGTATAGTGGGGAATTGCATTAAGACCCCAGTGTAAAAATACCACAAGGAAATTAATTGCTTCTGTGCAGATTCACCACAGATGTGTCCTGTTATGGAGAATGGTATATTTCTGACATTGCTATACTGCGGTTTGCTGGGGAAAAAAACGCCTGGAAAAGCTACAAATGCAAACATATTAGCATCCATATAGATTCCTTATGTTGTAACTGAAAACAAGTGATTTTTAAAGCGTGTTAGGGCCTTCAAGCCTTTTTTTTTAAATAAAATGGTTATTTTTTTCCAATTTTTCTTTTTTCAATACTCAAAACCCACTAATAAAATGCACATGGCCACGTATTCTATTTGGTACTGGCTGATAAATGTGCTACTTAAAATAACCCACACGAGGAGTGCGGTGACTCAACGCAATAAGAAGGCTGACATACAAAGCCGCCCTCAAGGTCAGTGGTTTGTTATCTATCAGTGTTGGTCAGGTTGTGAATCACAACTGCAAGTTTCAGCAAGTTAAGGGGAGGAGGAGCATTCAGAGTGCTTGCCCTATGGAAAAGAAAAGCTGAGCTGGTGGTTTGTTAGCTGCCTCTGAACATCACCCTACAGCTTCTGGGTAATGCCCATTCCCTTGTCACTAAAGCAAAGCTGCAAATTGCCTTGATCCAGATATACGAGTGCTTTGATTTACTTGTTATAATTCAGGTGGAAGGGTTTAGGGTTAGCAAGTCCACCTCTGCAGAGCCTTTTTGCACTGCCCTCTCATTATTTATATTGATTTCTTTCATCTCAATCCTTGTATATATCCTTAGGTTTTGACTTTGAGCTGATCACCCTTATACAATTGTATTTTCCTTGTGACGTTGCTATTGATAATCAAAAATTAACAATTTGCCTCACAACAGTTACAGGAAAGAAAAACCCATTTAGAATAGCATAATGTGTGAGCTGTGGTATTAGAAATAGCTGTTTGGAATATTCACATGTGATTGTGGAGGGGGCTTCTCCATCTATTCATATAGTAGGGACTGCAAAATTGAAAATATGAAGAAAACAATAATTTGACCCAAATTCAGGATTTTGCCTATCTGATAATGATACAGCAGCAGAAAAAATAAAATTCTTGTAGCAATGTTTCTCCTATATAAGTAACTTGAAAACGTCATGGGCAAGTGAAATTTCTGTATCCAGGACCACTGAATTTACATCAGGCTCTGACGAGCTTGATTTCAAGAAAATCCATGCAGTAATTGGAAGCAACAGTGGGAACATGCAAATAATTTAAGCAGTTCAGATCAGTGTTAGTTTTACCACACTGCACTTCATGGGGTCTTTTACCAGACATTTCAGAGCAAAGGGCAAGATAAACTGCATAGATGACTATGCAAACTCTCGCTTTTTGGTTTTTTTTTTTTTAATTCTCATCCATAAGCCTTTGGTTTTGCTATGATAGTAACATTTTAGTTACTATAGTAGCTCAAATATATGCATTGTACTTTTAAAAAAAAATTATTTTAAGCTCTCAAAGAGCAAACAGCTCATATTCACAGTCCCAGGGGAAATGATTATTGTTTTTCTGTGCTTTGCAACAGCAGTACCTGGCATCCTTTTAAAAATGGCTCTGTATAGCATTGAAGAAAGCCACTGTCCTGGAACAGGTGAAACTGCACTAGATGAGATCTGCAGAGAATGTAATGAACAAACACTGCCTCTGTGAGACCAGCGGAGGATGGAGATGCAGAGGCAGAGAAGAGCTTTCCCCAAGTTATGCTTTGTTTATGGCAGAAAGGGGAACCTGAGCCTCTGAATTAGGATTTTCACTTGACAGAGACTCAGGTGTAATGGGATGTTTCAAAGACTGAGAGTGACAGCAAGTGAGTGGTAGAGCCAGAACTGGTGCAGTTAAACTGCATCCACATACTCATAATGTATTCACCACAGTCATCAACTCCCGTGATGTCACTGGGAACATTCTGGCTGTCATGTCTGGATTTATACACTGAAATCCAAACTTAGTTATGCAGTGAAAACAATCTGGTGTTTACAGACTATGCTTATTCTTACTGGAGTCATCAGAGCAGCTTGCCCTAGAAAGTGTTACAATTGTAAGTAATGCCTTAAGATCAAGGGCTTTTTGTTTGTTTGTTTTTTTGTTTTAACTCAAAAACATATTTTAAAATTACTCCATATATTTCCATGGTTAAGAATTGGTTGAGGGACCTATTCTTGGTCTCTTCAGTTTTACTAATATCTTGTATATCTAGAAAAGCAATGGTGAAATCTTTGGGAATATTTATAAACAAGGGGTTTTATGAAGAAATTTCTAAAAACATCAGACAAATTCCTGAAGTCTTTTTAATAAAAAGATAAATAATTTACAACTTCATAGGCAAAACTATATGTAGAATGGGCTATTTTTTTAAAGGAAATTCAGTTTTGAAACCTTGACAAAAATTGTTTTGAGTGAGATTATGATAAAAATATCCATATATGTAGTTCTTCTATAGACAGAGAGGAAAAAGTAAAGATTTTTCACCTCACACTGGCACGGTTTAGGTTGTGTGTGGGAGCAAGAGACTTACGAGGATGGATACAGCAAAAATAACTAACTGCTGCAGTTCAGAAGTTGTTTGAGTTGCAGTTCAGCCGTTCAGAAATTGTTTGAGAATATGAATTAACAAATACTGATAAATATCACAGAGCAGAAAGTTTTTAGTAAAAGGAATTTTTAACAACAAAGGAGAATAAAATAATGCGCCATTTGTTCTTCATACAATGAAGAGAGTGGGGGTGATGGTGCTTCTGGTAAAATTAAAATACTTAGTAGTGTGCTAATGGAAGAGATTATGAACTTATGAGGGGAATGGGATATGGAGGTGTACAATATGCATCTCTCCTGTGGCTTACCTTCCAGAACCTTAAGGAGATTTTGAATCTTTATTCAGCATCTCCTTATGGAGAAGAATAATTTGAAGAACATATAAATTTATTCTCAAGTTACTTTTTCTCTGTTGTGGTCTTCTTACTAACTTTACAAGAAATGAAAGTAATAGAGCAGAGGAGGAAGTAGAAACCAATGTGACCACTTACTTTTAAAAAAATTTGTATGGCCTTCTATTTTTGCATATGTGTTTGCATGTGTATGTTAGAGTTATTCCCCAAGGCCTTGCCCATAAGGCCCACTCTGTGAATCTAAGTGACTACATGTGGACAAGAAGTAAGAGGAGATAATATATTGTGAACACAGGAAATTTGTGTACTGATGGTAATCTGTGGTAAATCCACCAGGAAACTAATGAAGTCTCATCTGGCGCTAAATTTTGTATGGCTACTATCTGGGTGTGAGGACGATCTCAGAAGGAGCTTGTAGATATTTGCTCTTTGAAATGCCCAGACAAATGGCTTTCTTAGGCAAGACAAGTCCTACAAGTTTGCCTAGCTCCTCCCTTACAAATTATGCAAGTTATATGGAGGATCAGAGAAGCATAGCAGAAGTGCTCTTGTTCCCAGTAAAATCGTTTGATTGCTTTTTCGTCACAAGGGGTGTGTGAATGTTTTTGGTCTCACTAGGATGTTGGGCTTGCCTTTTTCCCCCCTCCCACCCAGAACAATATTGAGTTTAATAGTACTTGAGCCTATCTACATTTGTTTGATAGCTCTGAGACCTCAATTCAAGTTTGTCAGATCTCTGTGGAAAGGACTCTTTGATAATACTCAGTATCCATGCCCACAGCACAGGCGTTTTGGGCCTTGAGTACAATCACCAATATGAAAGGGTTTTCACATGCATCTCTTTTGAGTGGTTCTTACCTTTGGAGCCACAATCTGTGCAGTTTCTCCTGAGAATAAGCACTTATGGCTCTCGGCTCATTGACCACGGATGTGGCTTCAGTCAGTTATTCCTGGAATGGAACAGGCATGGCTGAAGGCCATTTGTGTAAATGTTCATTGGCCATCTTCATCACTTACCTCTCAGGACCTTTTCCTGGCTTTGAGACTTTTATCTTTTCTCTCTCTTTCCTTGTCCTCCCTTTCAAATGATATTCTCTTTTTTGTTTCTCCTCTTTGTTCTCTTAACAGTTAGGAGCCTCTCCCTTCAGTTCCTGTAAGAGCAGGCTGCTGTCAGCAAACTGACTGTTCTCTAGACCAGACCTCCATATCTTCCTGAATCTACTCTCCCTTCCTTCTTCAACCTGAAAACATTTTTCTCCCCTATTACTTGGAAAAAAAAAATTGAAATTCCTGTAAAAATACAGGAAAAAAAAATTCTATACTGAATACCATCTTCCATCATTATTCTACATCAGGAAACATACTCCTGAACTCACTACCTAGCGTATATGGATGTAATTTTCCTGAACTTTTGGAAGAAGATGAGCAATGGGATACTGCTCCCAAGACATCATCACAGACATCACAGTCCATTGTCCTGGCTAGTCTTCTGCTAGTCTTGATCCAAGAATACTACTGTTTTGTCTGACAGAAGTTGTTCCTTGAATTAGTTTCAAAGCATGGCAGAAAAATGCTGGCAGCACACCTCCTAGTCAGAAGCAGCACATTAGCTCATATCCCCGATCCCAGAGAGAATATCTTCTGTACTTGGCAGTCATGTTTTTCAAACCTTTCCTTGGAATGAGATTGGAGACTCCCAAGTCTTCTGTAAGACACCATTAGTCCATACCTGAACGGGCAGGGGCTCCCATCTCCTGGGATCCAAGCATGTGCATGCTGATCTCAAAAAGGAAGACAAAGAAAAGAGCAGTAGAGCTAAGGGCAGTCCCAAAGGACCTTAAGTCCAGAGAATAAACACATGTTTGAAAGTACAAAAATATTTAATTGTTGTCAAATGTATAAACCTGATGTGCAATTCTAACCAGATCAGGCTTTGGGCTGTTTGCCCAGTTTATTCATAAGAAAGTGTCCAGAATGGATAAGATTGTGAGATTCTCCTGGGACACTGCTTTTGATCTGGTTATTTTTTGTTGTGTTTGATAATACACAGTTCTCTGCCAGAGGGAATTCTGGGCTTACATCCATGTTCATCCTCATGTTCAGACAGCATTGATAGAACTAGTTGAGTGTGTGTGTTGTGTGTAAATCAAGAGTCCCTCTGAGCAATGGTGAAATTGTGTGAAGTCTGGTCTAACTAAAAGTGACTTTACTCTACTTTACTCTGCCTTCTACAGAATGAACACTGTCCTGGTATTTCCCATTGTAAATCTCCCTTAAGGATTTGGTCATCCAACTTCCTAGAAATGTTGAATAACTTCCATGGAAAGTTCTGAAGTGAAGCTTGTTTGAGTAGGGAATCAGCAAAAGACTGTAGTTTCTCCTTATTGGGAGTAGGGAGGATAGTCTGCATATATCCAAAATGGGTTTTTCAGATAGGTGTAGCAGAACCATGTCCTGCCCAGTGTGAGAGAATAACCAACCTCTGGCTTGTGAGTAGTGCTCACACATATGTGATGGAAGAATAATTGGTAGATGCATAATGGAGGAGGTTGCCTGCCTGGAAGCATGATGCCGGGCAGCGACTGCCTTTGGGATGGTTCTCACTACCCCTAGGCAGCGATTTCAAACAAGTTAAAGAGTTTGCCTTGCTAGGTTGGAAGGTCCTTCAAATGGGACGAAGAGGTCACTCACAGGTTTAGGTGCACAGCAGATGTTTTGCTGTCTTTCCCTCTGAAAGTATCCTTTAGGGGTACATTCCTAAAGTATCCTTTAAAGAATACTTTAGGGGCATCCTTTTCTCCTTCATGTTTTGAGTTAGTAGTTTGGAGATCTGTCTTACCATTTTCTTTTTCAAGAACAGAAGAAGCTGCTCAGCAGTCTAATGATGGACCTCCTCTTACACAGCCTCCTTCAAATGAGTTACTGCCTTTGGCTTGTAAGGCTCCACCAACTTTTCTTCCTTCATGTGTCAATGCTTTCCTCTCTGCATTAAGTTGACTTGGTCCAAATTTTCAGTGGTCTCTGTAAAATCAGAGTTGCTACATGTGACTTTCCCAGACTGCACTCTAATAAACTAATTCTGTCCATATTCTCTCCTGATTTGATGATTTCCCAGCAGTAGCATACTGTCATTTGCTTGGGTGCCATACCTAGAAATGAGAGGTGTATGCGTCCCATGGTTTTTTTTTAAGGAGAGACACTCTGGGTGCAGTAAGGAAGAACAGGGTTATGGCATGAAGATCTCATGATCTAAGTCTTGTGAGAGTGGATAGACTTAGGTACCTCAGAGATGCACAGCAGAACACTGGTATTGAGGTTGTATGGGGGGTTTATGCTGGAGGTATTGGATATTTGCATGATTCTGTCCCCCACATTTCCCTGTTCAAGAAATAACATGCTTACCATATGCCAGAGAACATTTGAAAAGTACATGGAAGTAGTAAGGGAATTTGGTGGGGAAATCTGACCTTGGGGCTGCCAACAGAACCACATTCCACTAGGGCAGTGCAGACATGGCTTTCCAGGTTTGCATGTCTCCATGTACTAAGAATAATTAATATTTTGTCTACAAAAGAAGGCATAGAACACCAGAGACTCAAGTTTTGGGAAAGTTAAGTGTCCAAGACCATTTTGGCTCTTGAGAGATACCATTTAGCAGATTCCATCATCTCAAGTGTCATTCATTCCTGAACAAATAGAGTTCATGGAAATAGTAAATTCTATTTTTGGTTCACAGACTCCATAAGTACACCCAGATTATTGCCGCAGCTGAAAGACACTCAACAGTAATCTAATGTGCAAGAATTAATATTTTATCTATTTTTTTTTTTGCTCTGCCATCTTTACTCATGCAAGTAATGTGCAAAACAAAGGAAACATCACTGACTTCCAGGTGTACTTATAGGAGTTCAAATTTAAAAATTGATCCCAGTATGTTCTCAGGAGCATACCTTGCTGTTCTAACTTGTGTTATAGTAACAATCTTACATAACTGTTATTTTTTAAGACACAGATGTGAGAACCTTTAGGTGACTACTGAGGATGTATATGGGATAAACAGAACATTTTTCTTACACTTGAGGAAGGATATGTATTTTCCCACTTTAGAAATCATAATTTGAATTGGTTTTGGACAACAGCTATCACTAGTCACAATGATGTTCCATATATTTAAGGCTACAGGCACAGCTTGTAAGAACTGCTTAATTATGTGATATATTAATGTTCTATTGATTATGTTATTGCTTGTAAATCCTGTTGCTTAATAAAGCTGCAGTCATTTTGCAATAAATTTGTGTTTGCAGTCAATTAATAGCTTTCTGAGGGCAATGGACGAAGTAATAGGTATATTGGTGTTGTGTGGAAAGTGGTACTGTGGCTTCCAGTATAAAACTAGGAAATATAAATGTGTGGACTGAGTAAAAGAGAGGAAAAAATTAGCTTCTGTTCAGTACAATGATTCACAGTTTTCTTTAAGGTTCAACAGAAAAAAGCAGCATTGTGCAAAGCATCTGCACATGAATACAGGGCAGGATAATATTTGATTTAAAAATACAAGTAAACGATAACTGCCAATATTGAGACCATGTGAAGGCAAAGGAACAAAGCATACTTTCATTGCTAATCATGTTAACATCAAAGTTTGAAGAGTACATTCGCCTATTCAGAGGAAATGCCATCACACTTCTGACGATCACATCTGCCACTAATATCATCCGGCATGTGGTCAGGTCTCTGTTCCGACTTTTATCTCTCTACCAAAATTTCATGTCTTGATTTTAACATCTGATGCTAAATTCAGGTCACTACAAAATAAGTACAACTTTTATTTCTTTTCCACTTTCATGATATTTTCAAGAGGTACATCTAAAGATCAGTATATAAATTAACTATATGTCAATTTAAAACTTTTTTACAAAGCTGTTCCAGGACCTGGGAGATTTTGGGGGAGAAGGTGAGGTTGTTGTGTGTTTTGTTTTGTTTAATTTGCCTTAGAAAACTTTGTTCGGCTTGTAGAAAGTACAGAGGTCTCATCTCTAAAATACTCTAATGCCAGAAAACATTGAAGTTTCATCTCTGTATAACTGGAGAAAGACACTCACACTTCATACAGTTTTAATCCATTGGGCTTCAAGCACTGCTTCTCAAGTCCATGAAATCCTGAATTTTTACCTTCCCTGAAGTTTTATCCTGACATCATCTATCTGGCTAAATATATGTTGATGACAACATCACGTAAGTGCATATGGTATTTGATAACTATTACGTTTTACCTATGTTCCTCATGTTAAAGTTTTCTTCCTTTTGTTGATGGGATAAACTACAGTCCTCTTCCTCAGCGTGTTTAAACCTTCAGGATGTTTAAATAAAGATAAATTGTTTTTACAGATAGTTCAGTATCTCTTCAAATATATTTTGTATTCTAAAATCTTTTACAAACAGAGCTTTACAGCAGCTACATAATTTGGGAGGAAGGATGTTCCCTGGTTTTGGAACTGGGGTGGGATTATTCAGAGATTTCTGAGCACATAAAACAAAGGTGTATGTCTGTAGATTTTTCTTTGCTTGCCAATATTGCACTCATCTTTAGACTGGAAAGTAATAAATTCTCATTTCAAAGCTAAAGCAACTAAGTGCTGCTAATGAAATGGAAGAATAGGGAATACTGTGTTTCTTTATATAGTAAAGAAATCCTTCCAGATATGTCTGTGTGATATTAAGCATATGTCTCATCTGGTCCTGTAACGGGTTCCTTAGGTGGAATCTAGCAACTGCTTTTCCAAGCAGAGAAGGAAGTCATCCAGCCTATGAGTCCACATCTCCCCAAGAGTAAGAATGGATTACAATCAGCAAAGGCTCTGCATATTTTAGTTTAGTTAATGACACGCCTTTTGGTAGGTCTACCTTCACAATCATTGTAGAATCATCTGGAATAATTATAAAGAGCTGTGACCAAAACCTCAGGTTGTAAAAAGATGCATCATAGAACTTGGGTCCTTGAGGCTTCCTGAATTAAATTTTGTCTTCTTGTCAGGTATTTTACGGTGTCTTTTTTGGGCAATTTCTTATGTTGACCCTCCGCTTCTAGGCATCTGCACAAACACAAAAATCTCGTGGTTCACAGCAGATAAACCCTTCTAGTAAAGGCTATGTTTATTTCCTCAGATAAAATTGGTTAAGAGAAATGAATAAAAATATTTTTAAATTTTGTGGACTTTTTTTTCTTTTTAATTTTCCCCACGAGTACATCAAATACAAGATGTACAAAGATTTATCAGTTTTTTTTTCATCTGCTTTACATAGCAGTGTACAGCTCACACACACATGCAGAGACCTTTTTTATATAACCAAAACCAGCAAACATAAAAATTGCATCTAAACAATGTTAGTTTCCAGTTGCAACATGTGATGTTACACACCTAATGTAACTAATTTTATGTAGACAGTAAATGCCTTTGTTTTTCTACTAACACAGAAAGCTACTTCTTGATATAAGCTTATCCAGGATGGTTTTAATAAAAAATACATCTAAATTTTGTCAAAAAAAAAAAAAAAAAGATGGAGTGCTACTGACAACAGCCTGACTACACTAACTAAAAGATCAGATAATAAAATGACAGTTTATTTTGCTGAATCCCTGTATTTAACATCTATGGCTGTAAGTAAAGCTACAACTATAATAACTATGGTATTATAGTTCTGTTGTGGCTAGTGTGACAAATTTATCATCAAAGTTTCATTGTGGGTTTCTGTGAAAGTGATTTTTCAATCTTCTGTTTCTTAGCAATGATGGAAATGACAGTGTTATGCTCCTCTACATAATTTAAAATATAATTCTTCAAGTATTTTCTGAAGTTCCGCTCCAGGTACACAACAGGTTTTAAGTGGTTAAGTAAACAGCATGGTATATTAATCTAAATTTTTTTTTCATTTGTTGCAATTTATTAGGATTGACTTCTATTATTACCTTTAACTGAATGTGAAACAGGCTATTCAGTTTTCATGAAAGAGCTATTCAACACTCCTTTAAGGAAGTAATGCCATTGACCTAAAATAGTTTTGATACCAGACCACATTTCTGAGAATATTGATTTTAATAATATTATTAGTTAAATAGAGTATACCATAATATTAGAAAAATGACATATAATTTTGCTCTTTTGTAATTTTATAAATTACCTCTCAAAAAAGGACAGAAATCTTGATCATGAGTGATCAATATTTCTCTTATCAAGAAAAAACATGTAAAGCAGACTGTAAAAAAATTTTTTAAATGGTGATAAAAGTTGAAAGTAGAATTATTGAAAATATAATTGTAAAATATATTTTACTTTAATGTTATATTTTCACGCTCACACAGAGGTCTTGGGATACACATGGAACAAGTACTCTTATTGAAGAATTCTAAATGTTGATAAGAAACTTATCTTTACTGACATTTTCTGTTTTCTCTTTGTAAACTCATCAAGTGTGAGAGAATGATAAACAAGAAATGTAGGTGCAAGCTTTCCCACTGAAATGGGATGAAAGTTTCCTTGGCATACTGGGAGGTTTCCAGACATTCCTGGAGAAGCCCCTCAGTGGGTGGCTTTGATGGAAGCCTTCAAATCCTGGAGTCAGGAAATAGAGGTATGTATATCTCAATAGCCCCATGCTGTCACCAGCCACCTGACAGACCATACTCCATAGCCTGTTGTACCTTAAAAGCACTTGAAAGGACACCCACAGGACTGTCCCCTCAAGCTGTGAGTGTCATATCTGTGGTCACCGAGGGGCTCTGGGGCAGTCAGGGTGTAAGGAAGAGAAGGGGGTTTGTTGCCAGCTCTGATTGGAGCATGAAGGACTTTACACTGACCTTCTGATGAAAGAGGATTTCACCAGAGCCCAGTCCAGCTTGGGAAAGATTTTCACAAGCCTGCCCTCTTAACTAAATCTTTCCACAAAAGCTTGGTGAGAAGCACCCAAATCAACCACATCCCTGGGAATCTGCAGTAGACAATCCACTCCCTGTTGGAAAAGTGATCCCAGCACCTTTGCCTGACAAGGCAAGGCTGAAGGGAGAAAACCTGTAGGATGAAGGATGTGGAGAGACAGGGCAAGAAATTAATGTGTGAGGAGAAGAAATGAATGCATGAGGTGACAAAAGAGTTTTGCTCTGAGATCACCAGGGGCCCAGATCCATTGGAGATTGAGATGACATTGAACAGGAGATGGTGAGGGACCAGCAGGAGGTGCAGCCACTGCCTTTGTGCATGGCTCTGGATGAGACTCCCTTCAGAAAGAAGCAACAGATTTCCTGCAGAAGGGATAAATTAATTGTTTCCTTTCTTCTGTGGACCTGGAAAGCATCTGTAGTCCACAACCTTGCCTAGCCTGGGCTCAGTGTCTTGAGGCAGTGAAAGGTGGCTTAGACATCTGCCCGTGATTAGCTGGGTTGGAGGGCAGTGAGCTATCCTGAGGGCAGGACATAAGCATCAGCCTTTCCAGCCTGGACATCATCTCCTGGTGGTCAAAAAAGCCATTAATGGAATAGCTACTTTTTGACCTGCAGTGCTTCTGCCCTCCTCTGTAGAGCAAAGAAGTGGATCTCTTCTATATAACCTGTCAAAGAAGCTGGGTGGAGAGGACCTGACTTTCTTTTCAGTATTGCAAAATTACTTTGGCTTCAGCAGACATAGGTCTCCAGTGCCCTCCATGCTTTTCCCCATCTCCTTCTTGTGACACAGGATCAGGAAACTTTCTGACCAAAATAAAGTGGTAACAAACTTGACAGAAAACTGCGCCAACATGTAGGGGGTCAGGTGTTTCCCCAGACTGCCCAGAGGCTGATTCAAGAGAGCAGGCAGTAATCAGGCCTCCAGAGAAAGCAGTGTGGGATGTAAAATCTTAAGATCTAGGAGCATAGGCAAAGGCAGAAGGATGCTTTGAAAGTGGGTTGGACACCATGGAAAGCTGCAAAGAATGCAGATGGCAAGGAGCAGCCAGGCCATAGCACTTTGGGGTTCTCCTTTGTTGCTGCCATGAGATGGCAGGTGGCTTATTTCCAACCTGAGGGCTCCTGTTTCCAGTGGGGGCAAAGAAGTCGTAGCCATCATCTTGGAGAAGATGAGAGCTCAGAGTACTTGTCTTGGCTAGGCCAAACTTTTGCAGGAACATGGGAGAAAGAGAAACTGGAGAGAAATCAGCCTGGCCCCACAGTAACACTGGCCCTCTATGCATCCTTCTGTCCTCTTCAGGAACAGGCAGCGTACTTTCAACTATGGCCAACTCTTCCCCACAACCAAAACATTTGTAATGAAAAATTTGAAATAGTTTTGCAGCAAAGGTTGTTAGTGAGCTGAGGAGGGGAGGTCCAGATCAAAGGAATTCTGTGTCCCCCTTTGCTCAGCTCTTCTTTTCAGGAGAGAAACCTGGAGTGCTGTGTCCATTTTGTGCTCCCCAGGTAGTGTAAGTCAGGCAGGGACTTGCCAGAGAGAGCCCATCAGAGGGCCACCAGGTTGAGCAGGGACTGACAGAACACCTGCAGGGAGGTTTAGATTGTTGTTTATCAGTGTGGAGAGCACGTGAAAGGGACATCTTACTGCTGTGTCCATCTACCCTGGAGGATGTCAAAAGCCAGACCCAGGCTTTAGCCACAGCTGCACAGCGACAGCATGACAGGTGCAACTTTTAGATATTATGAAGAATCTCTTCACCTCCACAAAGGTTTTCAAACACGTGCAAGAATTTCTTGAATTTTCTGCGGAGATGTCCAAAACTATGCCAGACACATCCCTGAGCAGCCCAATTTCACATGGCCTTGCAGGATCAGATCACCTCCAGAGGGTCTTTCTACTCCATTATCGCATGACTCTATGAAATACATTGGAGCTGTTGTCACAGTGCCAGAATTGGATACATAAAAAGCAGGAGTGGATGGTAGCGGCTAAATTATCCTTTCCACCTTACCAGCCGTGGGTGACTCTGCCTAGTGTTTATTTAATCACTGCTGTGGTCAAGAGTACTGTGCAAATTATCTACTTTTTTTTTTTTTAAGTGGTAGTATATTGATTGTTTTACCTCCTTAGGAAGCACTGTTATAAAAATCTTTATACTCCCGCAAGTCCTTTAGTAAAGAGGATAAAAATCAAATTTCACAGCTGTGCTAACATTAGGCCCAGACCATTTTCAGTACATATTAAATAAAAAATGCTAAAATAACATTAAAAGCCTAATTTAAGCTGACAAAGGGAAAGAAATCAGAATTTGGATGAAGAAAAGATGAATAGAAAAGTAACCTCTCTCTAGACATATACACACCAACTTTCTAAAGTTTTTTTAATAAGATTTATATTTCTTTTGGAAAAAGTCAAATGTCCCTGGGACTATTAGGGAACAAATAACATGGGATCTTTTCCAAAATAATCTATTGTAATTCAGGATTTTCATGAATGTTAAAATATTAAATATAATTACTAATTTTTAACATGTCATATTAAGGATATTGGGTTTTTATGTTCCAGTTAAAGCCTTTGGATTTGTTATATTGGAAATATTGCATAATAAAAACCTTAGAAAAATAAGTGCAGCTAAATGCACTTCTACAACAGCACTTAAAGGATATTCAGACCAACTTCTCAAAAGCAAACACATCACAGTCATTGTTTATTTTGGGGAGAGAAGTAGATCAGGAAGTTCAGCTAGTTCAAGTGTATTTTTAGAGAAAGACAAACTTTCAGAACTTCTTATGTCAATATATCAGAGAGAGTTACAGGGGAATCCCATGTGTAGATTGCAGAAAAATTAGAAAAAGAATGAATAATTGTAAAAATGGCATAATTTTATGGATGGCTCTGTGTATGATTTCTACCTTCTAATCAGCTTTTAATGAACCTGCACTTGCTGCAACAGTGTTCTTTGTTTTGTGTTAGATGCATGTTCTGTAGATTTGGTGGTAAAGGTGGTACAACTATTTCCTGTCTTATTAGTTCACTACAGATATACATGCCTTGTGAGATGGTTTAAAATTCCTTTTGAAGATTACTTTTGCATTGAAAAGCATTTAAAGTAATGGTGCACACCATCCATGATTGCGTACACTGAAGCCTTGGAATAGGGTGTGCTAGGGAACAGAGTAGGCTTGGTCTGATGTCACCAGGTACAAACATCTGTTGAGTGGTCACTGGTGTGCTGCACCTCTGGATTTGCTCAGACACCTAGGATCTGGAAGAGGAAGCCAGGGTCTGAAGTGCCAACCTCTGTTATCACAGGGTGAGTGACCTTTCAAAATGCATGATAAATCAAGCTCTTCTAATTATTTTTCAGTGCAACATTGTCTCAGATTTCCTCAGCTGACATCAGATAGTCTACCTTCTCTGTGTCTTTTAGTCTTGTGGATGAAGAAAGAAAACACCTATTTTTTTTTTCAAACAGGGGCAGACAGTTTTTAACCAAGCAGAAAAAAAGTAACTGTTAACTTTATCTTTAAAAATACTTTCTGTTATATATTAATGTGTGGTATACCCACATTTAACGTGGAAACTATCCATATTGGAAGAAAATGATACTAAAGATAAAATCTCAGTATAAAAGCTAAAAAATGCTCCAACATTCTATTTTAAATGGTTCATCCCAGTCAATCCAAATGAAATCAGTGGATTTTTCTTATTATCCAACATAGGCTGTAGAAGATGAAAAAACTGGATGTAAAAAAGGTAGAAAAAAGGTACTGCAGTAAAAAAAAACCCCAAAACTATGAACAAGGGAAAAAACAATCCCTCTCCTGCTCATCTCCAACTTGCCCTTGAAGGCCGATGTTCTACTTGAAAATTGCTTTGCCACCTAGAAGAGGTCACCTGATGCCAGCCCCTCTCTAATGACTCTCCTGGTGTTATCACAAGTTTCCTAACTGTGCACATCAGCAATAGCATGCCAGTGCCAGCTCTCACAGCTGTAAGGACAAGGATTGGTTAAGAACATCAAAAGAGATTTTGGGTGCAACTCCATTGTCTCCAGCTAGGTTGTGCACTGTGTTTTTCTTTGGCCATATCATGGCCTTGTAAGTATGAGATGCTGGTCTATGTCAGACAATCCAGAACCATTTGGAGGTAATCTGGAAAGCCTTTACTTCTGAATTTGATACGGTAGTGGATTACTGATGCCGGGGTCTCTCTCTCTAGCTGGTCAGAGTGACCCCGAGAAAAGTTCGAAAGTTTCTTTTCCCAGCCCGGTGCTTGAAGAAGGAGTCAGGGCTCTTCATTTTTCGGTCTCAAGGTTGTTTATTGCATCTTATCTATAAAATTCTTTCTCCCTGTCCAGCCGAGATCCGTTCAGCAGGACAGTCAGAGGCACTCCGCCCTCCCCCAGGGTGGTGTTATCTTTATATACTACAAACTACGTGTACAATATTTACAATTATTTTCCAATACCTATCATCTACATCAGACAGTGATTCTCCACTCCAGGCCAATCCAAAAGTGCCAACACCACCAGACAAGATGGAGGTAGAGAAGAAGAAGAAAGGCTAGACACATCCAAATCCTTCCATCTTGTCACCAGAAACCCCTATACCAAAAATCCTAAAACCTACATTTACACTCTGTGAGTACTTTATTTTTATATTATCTAAACTGCCGTGGCTTTTATCTCTTCATGTAAAGGTGTTAAGTTGTTCCATGGTTCGTACTCGAACCCACTGGTGTTCTGGGCTGTGTGCCAGGGTCTCTGAGCCCCCTGGCATGGGGTCCCAGGAAACTCCAGACTCCCAGAGGTATGTTCTGAGTTCCGACAGACTGAGAGATAACTTTTTTTTTAACAATTAAAAACCAAATCTGGAAAAGCAACAATAAAAAAAATAACCCCAAGCACCCAAACAACAGGTGACATGTATATATGAATTACTAGATATGTAAGTTTATTCAGAAAGGAAAATGAATTAAAGTTTTTTAAATAGACATATTCAATAAAAAGAATGTGTTACTTTTCTACTACAGTAAAGTTTCTGAAAATTATTTATATTGTCATGACACGAGAGCTATGACAATTGGGTTTTGAGGTTTTTTAATCCCCCTTCCCAATACCCCACCCTGAGAAAGTTTAACAAGATGCAACAACCAGAAAAGATAAATCTGCATAAAAAAGTCCTGGATGTTTTGAAGTTGTCCATAAAAGTGTACCTTGTGTGGTCTGGTACATAGTTCAGGATGTAGTTTTCAAAAATGTCAAGCATACACATGACTTATAAGCGCACATCACTTTTTTAGTTTTGACAATTTTAGATTAATCACCCAAAGGCCAGAAGAGCAAAGAACATTCATACCCAGTAGAAAATGTATTTTGCAGTAAATTTAGCTTATGAATGAAAACCTGCTGAAACTATGCTCTTATAGCCAAAGTGCTCATCCTTTCTTGGCAATAATCCAGTTCTGTTTTATGGAAAACATACATATCTATCTAATAAGCTTCCTTCTCTACATTAGTACATTGCTACACTGTTTTTTCATGCACAGATGTTACCACTCTTTGTCTTGTACCAAAGATGATCTTAATACACATAGCATAACATTGGCTTTGAGGGAAACCTGTCTAGCAGAAGATAACACTTGGTCAACCTATAAGAAGAATAATGTTTTTATAGCTTTCTATAATTTTTTTCCAGGGGATTTGGGTTCATTTCTCTTTCCTTCCATTCTCCATACTCTCTTCAGTTTGTCCATAGCCCCTGTACGCTTCACGTGGTTTTCACACATAATGATTCTGCAGAGCAAAACTACAAAATTAGGAATAAGCACCTATACAATTGTAGTCTAGGAAATTCTTGCTGTAACCATTGCTTACCTCCTCATTTTACAAAACTTTCGCAGCAAGTCAGCAGATTTATGTTTTAGATAAAAGTCACCTAATTGCATTCCTTGGTTTGAGAAAAATAAACTTACAAAAAACTCATCTGTCTTGACTACAAAGTGAGTTTATAAAAGAACTTCAGTACAGAAAAATACTGGACAGGGTTCTGAATAGTTTTCTTCTTGCAATATTTATATAAACTACTTTTAAAAGCATAGGGACTGTTTTCCCTCTTCATACATTTATAGCATAAATATCATCAATGGAGGTAGGAATGATATGCATGTTTGGAAAATAAACCCTTTAAAGGCTATGACTGAAACATACAGAACTAGGAAAAGAATCCCTTAAAGAAGAAATGCACCAATAATTAATGCAGCAATCTAGAGTGCTTTATGAGCATATTGTTAGTTCACATTTTTAGTATATCAATGGAGACAGAGATGTAGTAACTAACTTTTGATGATGTCACAGGGAGCCATATCATGCAATGTTAGCAATATCAGTTTAAAATTTAAATATATGTGGACATCTAAAGAAAGAAAAAAATTAAGAAGACCTCTTGAATAGTCTTCAGACTATGCCAATGTCTATAAAAGCCAAGAATTGAATTAAACCTATTGCACTCACAAATTTTTTTTGTAGGGACTGGTATGTTTGTTAAAATCAAGCTGTTGTTCTAACAGAGATACACATGGTTTGATTGCTCTTTTTCATGGCAGGTTCCTTTATCTGTATCTACAGAGGGCAAAACACTGAAATTTAATATTAAAGTGAACAAATGCATTTAGTTCAGCTGAATATTCCATCCCTACGGTGATAAATACCTTTTACAGGTTAGAAATTTCTATTAAGGCTTACTGAAAGCAGAGGAATTTGCTTTTGGAAAATTCTGAATTAAAGAGTAAGCACGTAAGACAATTTCTTGAGACAGAGTATTGTGCAGTGACATCTGTGTTACAGTGACACTGTAGCTTATTAGCTAAATTTTGCTGCCTTTAAATAAAAAAACTTGTGAAATTTCTACATTCAAAGTCCACACTGCTAATCCTGAATGCTGATAAAATAAGCAAATTTCCTATGTTTAGTCTGTACTAAGCATGATGGGCTCCTCCAGAACTAACAGGGTTAAAGCTTTCAAGCTGTTTGTGTGAGGCAAGCAGAGAGGCCAAACCTGGGAGGAAACAAGCTGGAATGCAGAGGGGTGCTGGTGACAGTTGTATGGTGTGATCAGCACATGGCAGGATGAGGCTTACAGCATAGTCTTGTGAGAGCTAAATGAAATATAAAATTCCACCCGTAAAACCTTCAGAGTGTTATCCAGTGCATTGACCCTGGAAAATTCATAGACTGTCTTATAGTACCTTTGGTCTAGATCACATATAAGTTTTACCCTTTCAGTTATGCTCTTAGCTATTGAACTCTAGATCTTTCAGTCACGTGTCAAAATAAATACTGTCTGACAGCTAAAGAATACCTTTATCATTTCCCGTTGCTCACTGACTTCATAGAAGCATACCTTTACTCTTCACAAGAAAAAAGGAGGCTGTGATCTCAATATTTCAACACTTTTATTTACCTTATCTGTAATATAATTAATAGATGACTGCATAAAGATCAAGGTGGCTATCAAAGAAAATGAGACAGCTTCATATGAAACTTGCTCTTTTGAATCAGTCTAGGACTCTATCAAAGCATGTGTGATAATTTCATGTAAATCCCGGTGTTCTGAATCTGTATCTTTTAACCTGTACATACCATTTTTAACACACTACATTTCAAAGACATTCAAAGCTGATCTAATTTGTATTACAGAATTACATTATAATCTGCAAGCAGCACATCATACTGATTTCTTAAAATTAATGTGGAAGCTCATTATAAAGACATCTACAGAGGGCTCATGTAGTCTTTCTCAAAAATACTGTTACTTAAACCAACCACATATTCTATTTTAAGTACACCTTTTTCTAGCCAGTCACATCTTTCTCTGAAGTCTGGATTTTGAAATTTTGTATTTTGAGCAAAAAACAAAGATAAAAATATTCAGCATCACCCAGGATTGCAAACTACTGAATGTTTGATGTTAAAATACAAAAAAATGTTTTCAATTTTTGATTTATGAGATGATAAATTAAGGAGATTGTTCATAATGGTGCAAATAAATGCAAGTGATGGACTGAAGCAAGAAGCAGTATCAGTAAATAGGATTGCATTTTTGCTACCTTGTTTATGTGAAACCTAAGGTGACTTTTAAAAGTGAGCTTAACATTATAAATTCAATAAACAGACTTTAAAAAAGAGTCCTGTAATTCTTGTAATGACAAAACAGCAGACACTTGTTTACCAGAGAACCATTTTAGATGGGCTACAGCCAGGATCTGCCCTTTTACCACGTTCCAGGACAAACCATTTTTGGAAAAACACAGCAAAAGTAGTGTAGGTTTGCAGGCCAATCTATTCAGATTATAAATTGTAAACTGACTACTCTCTAAGTCTGTTTTTAAATTAATACTGAGTCATTACACTTGAGAACTCTCCCATGCCAACATTGCTTTCCTCACTAACCTCCTGTCTGCCCAAATAAGAAAATTACATATGCCTATTTTTATTCTCTTTTCCAGATTAGCAGGAACTAACCACATTATCCAAGATAATAATACCAAACAAAAACGAAGTATGAAATATACACCAGGTAGATAGCTGATGAAAATAAAATAAAAAAAAAAAGGAATAAAGGAGGAACAAGGTCTTCTCTGGGAAGACCTTGGCCCTTAAAACCGGTTTGAAATGCTGAATACTGCAACTGAAGAAGATGAATTATAGGCATGAGTTTTTAATTCATGGTGATGTCCAAAACTGCAGTCAGATAATGTGGGCAACAGAAAACTCCAAGACAGCTGGATCATACTTCATGCCCATGTTACTTTCTAATGGAGTGGTATGAAACCAGTTCTTCACATTCTTGGTCTAGCTGACAGAATTACTATGTGTTCTTTCAAGAATATGTCTTTAAAAGGGACAAAGGGAGCTGATCCTATTCCTTCTTCCAAATTACTTCCATATAGATTGGTGGGAGTCATAAACCCCTAAAAAGAATCAAAATTTACAAGCCTATATAAGTTGTATTAGCTACACTTAAAGGAAGCCTTGAAAGTCTAAAGACATACCAAGCAGACCTTTTGTTTAGAACATACATGAGAAAGGACTAGAACAAATGTTTTCCAGTTAACTCCACAGATATAGCTGTGCTGGTCTTCAAAGAGAAAGAGGATCTTCAGAGTGCCTAACTCCTGGTGAGCATAACCCAGTTTGATACAGTTCTTTACCCACTGTTTCAGAGCACTCAGCTTTACATCAAGGCAGAGATGTGAGGTTCAGAGCTCATGGCTGCTTAGTAGATGTCAGACAATCCAGAAAAAATCAGTGTCTGAATAGAGGAAAGCCCACAGAAAGCAGATGAATTGGAAAGCCTAAAAAAAGTTTGACTCACTGTACATTTTAAAGTCATCTTTCTGCTTCATCCATTTGCAAGTGGAGAGTGACTACTGTGTTTTCTGTGAAAGCATCAGTATCTTGGGTTCCTACTATCAAGAACCTAGGTGATTTTGACTAATTTGGAACAGGCAGAGGTTAGGTTTAGAACAAGGGATTAGATGTGGAGTATTCTTTTTCAAGGTAACAGGAATAAAGACTCTACAAAGCACCGAGACATGATAGCACTTTACCTGAATCTCATATAGGCAATCACAGCAGAGATTTTAGATTTTTTTTGTTCATCACTTCTAATTAAATTGGCCCAAAGTTCTTGGAGATCATGACCACATAACTGAGGACAACATTTCCCCCATTAACTGGAATAATGTGCATGCCAAGGAAAAACTTTGGTATCTTAATTCTTGAGAAGGCATTAGCAACTGCATAGAACAAAAAACCGTGAAAGCTTCCTGTTCCACCAAGGGACCCTGCCAATAATGCACTCTCTCTACACTAAAACATGATCATCCTGGGATGTATATTCATTTTGGCTTGAAAGAGTGATAACTTAATGTAGCATAGAAACAAACCTGTTACAGTGAAAACGTTTTCCACCCTTTGCCAGAAACTATTGAATAATTTGAAAGACACTTTTTTAAACAAACAGAAAACTAAGGACTGATTCCACTATTTGGATACCATATAATCTGCTGACCTTTCTTAAGAGCTCTTAAAAAAAAATCCCTGAAACAGAAATTCCTGTTTCACTTCTACCCCAGAGAAAAAGAATCCAAGCAAAAAAATGATCCCTGCTAAAAACAAGCAGTGACCTGAAGCAACTAGTGATGTTTCAGCTTTGAGTGCATGCCTTATTTTTCAGGAAATAACTTAAATCCAGTACAGATTACAGCTATGAAATAAAAAGCAGATCCACATCTGGCTGTCATATCTGTGAAAAGCAAAGCTCACTTTGTTTAGCCTGTCTGATTTATGGGTGTATCTAAATAATCTCAAGTCTATTCCACTTCTCATTTGCATAAAGAAAGCAATAACATTGTATAATTTCTAATTGCTATAATGTGCAAACAGATTTTGAACCATGCCACTTCACTGTAGTATTTTTGAAGAATATCTAAGCCAAGGGGGAAAGTTACACAAATATGTTTCCCAAATTTCAAAACAAAACATAATTATTGTAAGTGAATAAAATCGATAAAATCTACAACTATTGCAAACTATAAAATTAGATATTCTACTATCTAATATAAAATATATGTATTTTAAAATTTTTAGAGATCTTAAAAATTATTAAGTAAAATGAGGGAAAACAACAAGCTTTGGTCAGATTTTCAGCCTTGTAAATTAATTATGTGGATTAATATGTTCATTATAAGGTAATGAACCCACTAAATTACAGTCCTTCAAATTAAGCTACCAATCAAATGCAATGAAAATTTAAAAAATATTTTCTTGTCTTGGAGTGTTGAATGTTGAAATAAAAAAATAAAATATTATCATTTGAAATTCCACTTGAAACATTTTTTGAAAAAGTGATAAGGTTTTCTTCAGGTTATACTTTTATTGATACTGCCTATTTTCATATTACATCAAATACATAACATTCATGAAAAATGCATTCAATTTTTTAGGTACATGTTACAAGTAATAATTTTAAATATGACAAGGAGAGGCTTCTATGGCTGTGATGTATTACTGAGTTTAACTCAAGGTCTGCATAAATCCAGATATATCTCACTGTGAGGTTTTTTTTTTTTTATTGTTATGGATTTAGTTGCATAGATGTTACTATGGAAAACTAAGTTTTTAAATTGTAAACAGTTACCTGTCTGGTCAAATTTGCACACATAGCCTGCTTCAAAAAATAATGAAAATGCACAGCCAAACTTTACACAAATGTTACAGTCCATTCTTACTCAACAAAGTAGATGCAAATAAGCACAGTGGATTAGGTTCATTAACTGGTCTACTAAAGCTGAGTATGTAGATGCATAAAGCCAAATAACTTTACCCAGAATAAATGTATTAATAATTTAATCTTTTTATAAGGAAAAAAAAAGATCTGAAAGAAAATGCAAAGACCAAGAGAAGGAGTCACAAACAAAGCTTGACAAAAAGAAAATAACCATTTAGAATTTTGCAGAAATTCAATTTGCTTATTACAAAGGGGGTGGAGAAAAAGATAGGAGAAAAACAACAGAAAGTTCAGACATCAATAGATACAGTAAATGCTTCAACACACCGTTAAAAGAACAAAATTGTAAGTGAAATACAAAAACCTATGAAATTTGCAGATTGGTATTTGTCTAAGATAATCACTGTCTGTAATGGGAAAATGCTAAGACTTATTTTAAAGCAAACTTTATAGTTTGGAGGTTAGATCAACACCAACTTTAGATGTCATAAATTGTTATTTCTTTGAAGAAACAGTGTAACATTATAGTTATTCAAACAGACTATCTGCACAGTGAAAAAATTCCCTTGGGTTAGTACAATGGCATTTATAACACAAATCCCATATTTAGCAATAGTTACTTTAATTTTTTTTAAAAACATTTTCTCATATATTATGAGACAAAAGTCATGTACATAATATGATTTTGTGATGCGTTCTCTAGAAAAAGGCACACAAGATTTGCATATTTGTTTTGTTCACAATGCCAATCCATTCTACCATAAGCCTCCTTTCTCTAATGCTGTGATGTTGCTTTCATTCCCTCCATGCTCCAGCAAAACTATACTGAAAGAATATACTTTAAAGTGGTAACCACATAGCAAAACTGCTACAATAATTTGAAAGTACGTGGAAAGTTTTGAAAGGCATTCACATAAAACAATTAAGTCTAAGAGAATCAAAACCCATAAAGTCACTTCACAAAATATGTTCTTCATGTGAGTTGTTGTTTTCTTTAGCTTACATTAAAGATATGGAATGTTTGACAATATCCATGAATGACATTTGGACTGGATTAAAACTGTGCTGGCTTACAAAATAAGATTCAGACTGGAAAGACAAGATACAGGTTATGTAATTTAGAAATGACAAACAATTTCCAGTGTGATACAGTTGTTGTACTTAGTTCTATTCTCAAGTGCTGGTTGTCGTTGGAAAAATATTCTACTAACTGCAAATTAGTAGAATATTTTTCCAACGACAAAGACATTTTACATGAAGAAACACTTAAAATAATAATACCCCCAAACCTAAAAATGCTCAAATCCTGACCTGCTCAAAATAGCCCTCAAACAGCTCAACTTTTAGAATGCCTGTTGTGGAAAACTGTAAGCACTGAAAATTAGGGTGAAAAAAAGTAATTTTCCTTGAAATTTCAAATACAGCATATCTATATTGAAAATACATATTTACATTTCTTCAGATATCTCAAAGATAAAAAAAGAAAGCAGAGAGAATAAATTGCATCTACCTTCGAACTGTGAGCCCTCTGGTGAAAGAACTATTCATTCTTCTGTTCTAATATAATATTTAACGCAGTGGGGCTTTGGTTTTGGTTAGTTCCTGGCAATAATGCAGTAAACAAGACTGAATTGAAATAACAAGAGCAATTCAGAGGTTTTGGTTCACTTTGTTTTGGAAGAGACAGGAAGGTTTCTGTTCAGAAAATCAGTGATTACAGTGTAATTCCAGGAGAGCACTTAAGCACCACTTAATCTTGGGGACTTTGGGGAAACCTTCATGTCACACAGACCTGGTATTCACTTTTTGCAGAGTGGTGAATTGTATCCAGTCCTCTCAGTAAGTTCTTCCACCTTGAATTTTTTTTGTCTTTCTTTCTTGCCCTTCCCTCAGCAGTCAGGCAGGTAGACATACAAGGGAAATGAGGTAATCCAGTCCATTTCCTTGATCTCATGTTAGTGCTGAGAATGTCTGCCCCACCTACTTTCAAGAACCAAGATTTCTAATGTCTCTAAAATCCAACCCTGCTCTTGTCTAGTCTTCCCACTAGAAAGTTTTCCTAGTCTGGAGCTTAATTACATCTCCCAGTTTAAATCCCTCTTTTCTTTCCTATTCACACTCAGTGCAGAGAACAATTTATTTCCCCTTTTGTATCACATTTGCACATCAGATGCCTCCAATCTGTATATCTTCTCCAAACTAGATTACCCCTATGTTTCAAATGTTCTTTGTAAGTACCCTCTCCCAGACCTGCTACAGTTCTTCCTTGCCTTCTACTTATGAACCTTGTGTGGTCAATGCCCCTCACTGGAAACAAGAGCCCATGCTGGCTGGGACCTTGCATATTCTGGGATGGGGCACCTATTTACCTCTCCCAGAATGCTGCTTGATTGCTGGAAATTGACAATTTCTAACATCTGATCCACTAGTGAAAGTACAATTGCCAAAAACTTTTCAGCACACTCTGTCCTCTGGTTTGTTGTCTTAAAAGTGTTTGCAATTTATTGACATGAAAGCATAGTATTTCCACACACAAAGTCTCCTCATCTTGTGGAAGAAAATTAGAAATGTTTGACTACTATGTTGGCTTTTGTTTGGGTCCATATTATTTTCCCTCTTTCTACAAATTTTGTAATTAATTTATATCAGCAAAGTTAAGCTGACTGCTTACGATTCTTATTTTTTTTCCTGCACTTTTAAAAGTGGATGTTATTTTCGCTATATTAGTCTTCTGGAATTTCACTTATTGTCACAAATTTTCCAGAAGGACTTCTAATGCCTCTGACATTAGTGAAATTATTTTTTTACGTGCCTTGGAGTGGAAATGGGCATGTGCAGCTGACTTGCAAGTGTATAAATATTTTTAGCAATCTCAGGCTTGTTTTTATCCTTCTATAGCTTGACTCATTCTTGTGTCATGACCATTTACTGAATTGCCTATTTGACTGAACCTGACCTTTTAGTGAAGACTGGAGCAAAAAAGACATTAGATTTACTTTCAGTTTCTTGATATCATGTGTTGATAGCTTCCTGGTCCCTTGAGAGGTGTCCAGCCCTTTTGCTGGTATTCTTTCTGTTCACATCTCTTGCCAGCAGTGATTGCTTTGAGCTTTGGCTCTTCTATTCTTTTCCTCATGCTCTAACTATTCTTTTAAGGTCCTTCATAAATTACCTGATTTCTACATCTCTATTCTTAAATTTTAAGCCATTGAAGAACTCATTATGACCAATTTCACTTTCTATCTTTCATCTGCCACTGTAATTTACACTTGTGCCCTTTATACAGTTTTTAAAACAATGGCTAAATTTTCAGAACCCAGTTTTTTACCTCATCAGGTTTATTTTCCACAAAACTATACTTACAAAGCTCTTAGTTTATTGGAGTCTGCTTTTCACACATTTTTTTTGGTCTTAATATTCTGTTTTCACTCTCTTTCTTCTTTACTAATGAATGTTGTCATATTGTTGGCAGTCCATCAGAGGTGCCTTTCATCCCCCACTTTTAATCCAGTTGTCTCCTGTTTGTTAATAACAAATCTAGAAAGTCATCTTTCCCTGCTTCTTGTTTTCTTCACTGAATTCCAAAAATCTCGGAGAAATTTAGTTCTTGCTTTCTTGCTCAGCAGTTCTCTGAGTAAAGGCTTCTGTCACTTCAAAATTTTTGTGTGATTCTGCTAATTAAAAAAAAAAAAAAATAGAGTGTCTCAATTAGTTAATTTTCTTAGGGGGTTTAGAATGAGAACACCTAGTAAACAAAGACTTGGGACCAGCAATTTTCCATCTTATGACGGGCCTGTGTTTCCTTTACAGCCAAAAGTGCTTGTCAGAAATGGCATTTGACAGCTTCTATCACTCTCTCTCCTCTCCACACATTGATTTTCACCTTGTACAGTACTTTAGCTTCAATTAGGCACAAGGTGTTATGCCTGAGACCACTTAGATACCCATCAGAAAGGCTACAACCAGCCACGGCTGCTGTGGAGAACAAGGACAGAAAAACTGACTTGGCAGTCAGACATGCTGAAAAAGTTTTTGTGGTAGCTGCAGGCTAAAAACATGAACTATAAGCAATGTAATTATGAAGTAGATGAAAACAAACTCCATGGTTACCCAGCTCCCTCATTATGATCAGATCACTTGGCACATCACTGCAGAGAACGTTGCTTTGGAAAAACATTACATTTTTCATGAGCAGTTCAATAAAAGAAACTATTTTATGGGTCCAGGAGATGGTTGAGGGCTTCAGAAGGAAATAATTTGCTTTTATTTTGCTTTAGAAATTAATTCCAATTTTTATAGCAATTTACAACAAATTCCTGCACATTAAATAAAAAGCACTAAAGCAAAAGTTACAAACAGTATGTATTAGTATTTTTGGAATGAAAATTAAAAAGTGCTGCCACTTCTGCAGTCCAAGTCATTATGTTTTATGGCTTAGGTTAACATTGTGCTATAAAACAGAGTAAATAACTGTTAAAAGCAGTCATTTGCTCAGAATTATTATGAGTTTCATTTTGGGAATGATTCAACTTACCATTTTTTTTTTCCTGTATAAATGGCAATTTTTTGAATTTTACTCCTGAGCTCTTAACTCTGTCCTGTCATACTGAGTGGAGATACCATGTTAAGAAGTTAACTTTAAATAAGCCAACAGCTACCGAGTTTGATGTCACTACTTCATTTGTAGAAAACTGTATGTAGTAAGACATATTCTTATTTTTAAGCTATCACCCCAAGTGGGAAAGCTGTGTTTGTTCAGAAATCATTCTTAGCAAAACAGGCTGACAGGGTCTTTTTTTCTAACCAATCAATGTTTTGTAGCAGGAGTCTCAGCATGTGATAATAGCTCCAACTTCTTGCTAAAATCTCTCTTAAGTCCAGTATTTCACATCTTCTTTTAGTAATCAAGTACAAAAATTACAGCAGTTTATAAGCCATATTAAGGTTCTGTAATATTTTTAATATATATAATCAGTCTGTTAAACAAAGAAATTAAATATTAGGACTATAGGTGTCCTATGCTAGTCCAGGGGTCTGTGGGTTTCTTCTTTTGATCCAGTACCATACTGTATGATAGTGAAAACTTGCTTGCACTGTGTCTCTATTCTCCTTAAATATGTGCTGTTTTGATTTTCATTTACTATTATATTACCTCTATGTAAGGGTATTTCATTATCCCTCCAGGTCCTTTAACACTTCATCAAGAATTTTAAGCTATCCAGCATCATTGTACTGTATTTTTCTGGCTGCTGGTTCAAAGAGGTTAAACATATATTTTTCTATGTATTTCATCATTCCAATGAGTCTCCATGACCCTTTCATAATTGCTGGAGGACAGATTTGGGGGTTGGCTCCGCTTATGCTGCTAACTGCATATACAGTTTATTCACTTCTCTTTCTGAAATGTTACTTCTATTACTCACACTTCTTGACTGCTGTTGCTCTTTGCAAATCTGTCTTAAGCCACTAGTCACAGCCTTCTACCACTTTTCTCAAATCAAAACATCATTTCCTTAGACCTTAACATAAGTTCTAGAGCACCAAATGTTGTATTTTCCTGTGAAATGCCATTGATGTTGTATATAAATCAATTTAAAGAAATGGTGGTTTTCACAGCAATGTTGAACAGATGTCCCATTTTTCAAGCACTCCACTTGAACCTTCCTTGTTGCTCAAACTTAGAAAAAGGATGTCAACAATTTCACCCCAGATTTTTCTTTCCCTTCCTTCTTTAGAACAACACATAAATTTATTTTCTGTAATTCAAGTATACGTATAAATATGAGATCTATTTTGGGTTTTTTCACCTACAGTTATACAGTTATTTCCTTTGTTTCTCTCCTTATGCAATAATTTCCAGATCTATGAACCTATTAAACTTGACTTGCATCTTCTAACATAGGATGGAACAGTTTTTCCTGTGAGATGTATCTTGGGACAAGTGGTCTGACTTTTTCATTCCTTGGAGCATGAGATTAAAATCTTCTTCATTTGTTATGTTCTAGCTCTATAGGACTTGAGATGTTTCACAAATTGTATTCTTCCCTTGGCACCCTGGCAAACAGTGATCAATTCCATTCACCCAAATATTTTATTTACTTTGTGCAAGTAAGTTTTCCACCACAGGTGTTTTGTTACAGATATGTAACATAGTGGCTTTTCTTTAGTGTTTATATTGTGGTTTCTGCTGTGTTGGCTGCTGAACTGTCTGCTTTAACACTGAGAACTGCTCCAGTTATTTTGAGGCAGAATGCAGATGGCATCCTTGTGAAGGGACTATCCTACCACATATGACTACAGAACCAAGTGAACCAATGTCTTAGAACATTTCAGCACTTAACATTTCTAAATACATGCAATTGACTTTGTTATATGTTTCAAACTTCAAAATTTGTTTTGCAAACCAAATTATTGCCTACTTAGCCAGTCTCACATTGTCTCACATTTGTCTCACATTTCTTTTTCCTTTACTAATTTTGCATTAAAAACTGCAGAATATTTCTCTAAATAGAAAAATTTTTATCCATAGCATGAGATTAGGGATGTTATACTTGTAAACATGTATAATCTAGATAAATATGTAAAAACCTCTCAGTGGTGGAGGAAGTTTTCCATTTCATAGGCAAGAGCTTGACACAGTAATCTGCTGTGCAAAAGTTGGCTGAGTGAAACCTCAATGATCCAGTCTTCCATGGAGAAGGTTGTGTTTTAGACAGATCCTTCTTTTGTTGTTTCTTATTAGATAGTTTAAATGCATTTGTGCTCAACATGCTGTTTAGTATGAATCCAAATCCATCAACTTGAGTTTGACTATCTAGTTTATATGTTTAATAGTTTCAACCAAGTATTTGGCCTTGTAAATTCCACCCAGCTGGGTGCCAACATTCAAAAGCTGTAGAGCTGAACTGTGCAAGAGACTTTGCTTTTATGATTTCAGACCTTCACCTTTTAGCCCTTGATAGCGTTCTGGCTTAGACACCTTTTGTTTTCTCTTTTGGTCCATTGGTGCATTGGGTCAGGCTGAGCTGGAGCTCATTTCCCCACAGCAGCCCTCACCAAGCTCTGCTCTGCAAGGTGTTGATAACTCACCTGTGCTTTGGGTCCTGCTGAGCAGGGCTGGCACAGCAACAGCCCTCTCCAACCTTGCCCCTCCATCTGAAGGCTGATCCTGGGAGGGAACACAGCTGGGCTAGCTGGTCCAAATTAACCAAATGGATATTCCATACCAGATGGCATCAGCTCAGATAGAAAAGCTAAGTGAAGGAGGAGGAAGAACAGGGGACATTAATGTATTACAATTTTTTGTCTTCCAGACTCAAAAAATGCCCGTTGTATTACGTGGAAATCCCACACAATGATGCTCTGAATTTATGTGTGTTATTAGCAATATGTTAACAATGCATATATATTTTAACAAAAAGTATAGAAGTATGAATATACTAGGAAAAAATGAGTTTTACGTCTTGTTGAAGATGTCCCTGCTCACTGCAAACAGTTCAGCTGAGTGATCTCAGACTGAAAGTTCAAATCCTAGAGGTCTCTTCCAACTCAATATATTCTATGATTCTATTTGGTATAATAACAGTTTTCATATTCTCTAAAGGTGAATTCAGCCATGAGCAAAGGGTACATTCACATATTCATGATGCATTGCTTTAAAGTAACACTTTAGTTCTCAAAATAGGTATAATCAAAATGCAGGAACTACACAAGAACTTACATAGGTCTTATTCTGAGTCAGTGAATAAATTTTTAACTGTAAGATATCCTTGGCAAAGCTCAGGCTTTAATATTTCTGGAGAAAATTGCAACATTTCTGAAAGGAGAACTTGATTATGGCCTCAAAAGTAGCTTTGTACAGGCACAACTGTAGAGTCATGAATACAGAGATAGAACTAGATTTTAAGGCCAGAAGAACATATTTATCTAAATTGCATTGAAATAAAGATTCAAGCACTTTGTTTACCTCCAAAAAAAAAGCCCCATAACTTCTAGTTCTAGAGCTACCTTGTATGCCAGTTTATGAAGAGCAGAGAACACTTGAGAAAATAAGGAAGCGTGTGAAAACCTTTCATCCTTGACCCAAAATAAAATTTAGGCATCTAAATTAGGCATCTCTCTAATTAGAGAGGAGCTAAATCAGAATTTAGAATTCTCATCCCAAATTTTAGTCCAACCATGCTGAAAAGCCTCTTCCATAGTCACTGAACTCTAAAATCACCCAATTTTAGGAGGCATTTAGATTTCAGTATTACTTTCCCCCATAACTGCTTCTCTACTTCTGGTCAGAGCCTTCTTGGTGGTGACAGGCAAGGAGAGTGCCCAGGGAGGAAGCAGCATTGCAAAGAATTACATCATTCTTCTTCATGCTGGGAAGCATGATTATAGTAGGGTTTGGCGTAAATCAGCTAATATTTTACATAAAGTCACAGCTCAATCTCTGTTTTATATGTTTTCTAAAAAATTCAATGTTAGCTCCTATCCTGTTAGATTTCTTTTCTCACACTTGTAACAGCAGCTCTGCACACACTGTGGGTTTTTCATGGGTTTTATTAAAGTTTTTTCTGTCCCTATGTACTTCCCTCCATTTATGGTGTTATTCTCCATGCTCTTTGAACTAGCCTCTAACACACAGTGATTTAAGGTCTTCTTTCAGCTCTTCAATGTTCAAAGTGAATAAATGTTCTCTTTTGTACCCAGAAGACAAATGAATGCCAACAACCTGTAACTGCCTTTGATGCTTGACCTCTGTATTGAAAGTTTGTTATGTCACTCTGAAGAAATAGAAACATGGAGAGATCATCTAAGTTGCTTCATAGCCCAAATGCATGCCTTAAACCAAAAACATCTCTCTGACAAGAAACTGAATTTATGTGACTGCATGAATTGTGTTGAAGTCTTGCTGCTGCAGGTTTGCATTCAGGGCTTCACCAACAAAGATATGATGATAGCATAAACAGCTAAGGAGGGAAGGGAACTTTGTTTTATTGCAGCCTGAATACTTAGTCATTGGTACATTTTACAGACAAATAAACAAACAAACATTGTAATCTGTTCCTGGCTGTTATGTAAAGTGGAAAATGTTTTATCTGTTCAGTTCAGAAGTATGTGATTTTTGTGAAATCTCTGTTGCTTTTATAAATGAAGAAATTTGTGAATAGATGGCACTTTAGGAGTCCCTTTTATATTCCTCTGTTGTCACAAGAGAAGTGGGTAGCAGAAAATTGTCCATTACTCTCCGTTTTTCCTGTTTATGTCATGAGGAAGAAGGTACAGGGCATGAAAGACAAACTGTCTCTTTTCTCTCTGTCAGCCATGGGAGAGACTGTCAGCTATGGACTCTGGAAGGACTTTTTTTCTTTAAACACCCATGTAAGAGTGAGCTGGCTGTGACCCTTTTGGTCTTAAAAAATTATTTGTACTATTTCTTTTGACCACATGGGTTTTTTGGTTGTTTTGTTGTTTTTTTTTTTTCCTGAAGAACTTCCAGGTGAGCTGGCCATGCTTTTAAGGTACATTTCAATATCATATTCGTTGCTACTGCAGGCAGAGCTACATCAGTGCACCAGCACTGGTTAAGACTTGTTCATGTGCACTTCCCATGTCCAGCAAACAAAGCACAAGAGGAGATAATCCCTTAAGACAGAAATTTCTCATTGAACAAAACTCATACTTCATCTTTCATAAACAAAAAGCCTAGCATCTAGAGATCTGGTCTTGTGAGACTCTGAAACTCTACAGAGTTCTTATGGGGAGGGGGATGTGGAATGCGTATACCCCAGCAAATCCCTAAAGGATCTTTAAGGATCATACACAGATATAAAGCTTTGCTCTGCTCTGTGAAAGTGTGGAAATTTTTATAACCTCTGCTTCATGCTACCTAATCACAAGAAACTGATTGAGAGTTCATAGGAAACAAATGTTTATTTTGAGCAGAAATAAACAAACAGAAAGCGCATATGCTAGAAAAGTTTCAGATTCTAGAAGGCTGTGATAAATATCCTACTGAGCAAGGCCAGCTTCCTACACCCCACCCTGCCTCTAACACTGGCAGTGGGGGATGGTGTTTAGTCAGAGCATGTGAATTTGGCCACCTGCCTTTTTCCTCTCCTGGGATTCACAGCCCTTGTATACCTGATACATATGGATATGGGATAGAGTATATATCCCTGCATATACTCTCTAGCATCTTAGTCTGATCTGTTTTGAAACACTAATATTATCTCTTCACAGTCTCCTGTGACAACACATTTTAAAAGTTCACTACCTATTAAAAAAATATAAATTTTTTCCCATCTGTCTTTTATGAGATTCTGAGCTCTGAAATTCCAGATTTTAGGAATTTTCTACATAGCAATTCTCATTGATCTCACACCATCATCATCATGATTACATAAACCTCATTTTTATTTTCCACTAGCCTTCTCTTCAAAAGGCTTATTTTATTTTTCCTCTCAAGGCAACTGCTTTATTCCTGTAGCTGTTTTGGTTGCATTTTCTTGTACCTTTCCTGATTTCAACTTGTCTTTCAATGAATGTTGAACGTCAGTCAGGGAGTTCTGGTACTAATCATCTGAAATGATTGCTGCAGAACTAATGAATTGAAGTCTCATTCTGTTGATCCCTTAGCTCTATAATACTCCTCTTCCCATCAGGAGTCACAGCACAACCTGCACATTTGCTGCTTTGCCAAATGTTAATACCATTTAGTGAGTGAGTTTGTGTGGGTATCAGGAATAAGCAAAGCTTATTAAAAAAATCAGTGTCACTGTAAGTCTAGCTTGAAACAATTTCCTGGAAAATATTCTTTCAATATTTAGTCTTTTTCTTTCTGTTATTTTGTTTGATTTCTTCAAATAATCTAAGTAGAGAGATTTATTATAGAAATGTTCACTGGTATATAAAGCTTACAGGAAAATATTGAAGACTATTAATGTAAAAGAATTCTAAACTTCACATACACTAATATTTGGAAAGTGAAGCTGAAATTTTGCACAGCTGACCTAGAGCAAAAATTAAATGAAGTGAAATGTGCAATCATGGCCCTATAATTCCTTACTATTGCAGATTTCCAAATAATTTTCTTACAATTAGATAAACACAATTAATTACATAAATCATTAATTGATCAATTTCAAATAAATCTAGGAAAACTATGAGCTGTTCAAAAGATAATTTGCCAATAGGAAAAGCAAAAATGTATCTTATGATTTATTTACTGTATATAATTCTCCGAACTCTACGTGACTCACTAGTGCTCTGAGCATGCATTATTTATATACTTTTTTGTTTTGTTTGTTGTTTGGTTTTAGTAAAATCACTAAAGTTAGCAATTGGGAAATTTGAGGTTGTTCAGCCTAATATAAAATTGAGGTTGTTCAGCCTGGAATTTCAGCCAGTGTGTCTGCCATCTTTCAAAAGTTCAGCTGACTACATTTCAACTGTGACCATCACAAAAGCATGGCTTCAATTCTTTTTCCCTTCAGTGTCTGCCCATACTAGCCCCAGGCTACTTTACTCACTTGAATTTAGATCAATGACACAGGAAAATTTCTTAGTTATAAAGGAAACCTTGAAAATTGATAGAATAACTGTAATTTTCAGGGATGTTAAGCACACAAAGGTGCTATCATTGTTACCTACAGAAGAAGGAAAATTTCATCCAGTATTTCAGTAGATCGTTTCACCAAAAAAGTCTTGACAGTTTTACCTAACCCAGGCTTTATTGATGGTTTCATCCTTATGCACAAAATATAAATTAGATTATGAATGATAGACTCTGCACTAACCTAAAACTTCTTTCGTGGTCATAACATACGAAAAAGATCAGGACAGCTGTCGTGCTAAAAATTAATTACAGGTGGGTACAGTTTAATGATATGAAGTGAAATGAAATCAAATTAAATTATCTGGACTTTGTTTTTATTCCTGGTTGGTGTCTACCAGGGCACTGAGGAACTGTAGAGAAGATACCCTGAAGATCAAGACAATATATTCCAGGTGTGTGATTCTGCTCTGTCATCTTTGCAATGGTTGTGAAGAATTTTTCTGGGAGACCTCCAGGACTTTGGCTCCCATTCTCTTGACCTTCTGTTATAGTACCCTCTGTAATTGTGTTCCTAATCCTACCACGGTGCTTTTTTGTCTCCCTTACTTAATGCAGCAGGTTTGGTGTCCTTGGAGGGCTAGCTTAGAAATCTGAATAGCAGATCCAGTAGTGGAGAAATAGGGGAAAATATAAAAAAGCCTTCTCCCAATTGTAGATCTGTATTTATCATGTGCCCCTGCATATCGGTGTGTCCATTGTTCATGACTGCCTTCAGGATGAGCTCTTGACTTGCTCCCACCTCCACACAAACTGCTTTAGCTCCTGTCACTCATCCTGAAGAAGCTGAAAAAGAGCTACATTTAAACATCAGTACAGGACCCTCCACGCTTGTCTATGGAGACATCATAAAACAGATTTTCCACCATCTCTGATGCCAGATGTTGTCCTCCCCTTATCTCATGTCACATATTTATCTCACACCACCCAGCTCAGCCTGTGAACCTCTCATTCTCATAGTAATTATCATCTTGTGCCAAAACAAAGCCTCTCAAGCTTGAGACTGTGAAAATGTTTGTGAATGAGGGAGTCCCTCTCACTGTCAGCCTCCAGCTCATCAGATGTTAGAACTCATGCAGGCAATCTGAACAGAGATTGAATGCTTTTCACTTGGAACTTTGCTACCAAGTCAATTACCTGAGTCAATTACAATTTTCTTTCCTTAAAGCCATCCAAACAGACAAAAACCTGCATTGCAAAACCATTGGTATTGTTTTATCACTGCACCGATACTAAAACAGGTCAGCTACAAATCATTGCTTTTGTGTTTATATATTGGGGAGTTTCAATATATTTCATGGTTACACACCAGTCCAAACCAGTTTCAAGATATTGGTCTGACAAATACAGCCTTCAATAATAAGAGGGCTCCTTTTCCAGTGAGTTAGAATTATTAAAATATGTTTCCTAATTCTTTAGAGTGAGAAATGCAGGTAAATTATTCAAAAGATACTTGGAAAGTGATTTCTTTATCATTATTACCTTACTGAGTGAGATGTCTGGATTTGTGAATTTTTCATGGTTTTCATCTGAGTCCAGATTCTAAATGCTCTGTTGAGTTTTAAAATTCAGGAAAGAAGTCCATTACTGTTCTCAGTAGGTGTCACTTATGTGTCTCTGCACTGCATCTGTCAAGATGAAAGAGCAATCAAAAAAGTGTTTGGCCTCCTATACGCAGTGGTCCTCCATGGTGCAAAAAAGAAATTCTCAGGTCAAAGTAGTAAACTAGATATTAGTTATAATGACACTCCCAAATAATATATTTTATGGAGAAAATTCCCATGTTACTATGCACATGGGTCTCCAGAGAGAATTTGTTTCAGTTTTGAAAAAATGTGACAAAATGTATTGAATTGCAAAGGACCTAATGGAAAAGAGTGGAATCCATCTTATGCTATTTGATTAATCATGTGGTAATAGTATAATAAAGTAATCTGATTTTAAAATTTTATATCTCATCAGATTTATAAATTTTATATATATACAAATTCAAATACAAAGAGAAATAATCTATGATCACTGAAAATTATCATAGCCATTTAAAGTCAGGCTTGAGCTACTCTATAGGAAAAATGTTATACACTGCATATTGTGTTAACTGTTAGCTTCACAGGTTTTGCATATTCAGCCTTATCTGAACTCCAGTTCTTTGTTGCAGATTGAATTAAAAATAAAACATTAGCAAAATTTATATTCCTTTTAGTGTCAATGTTAAATGACAGGAGATTTTACTGTTCTGCAATGGGATATTTTTATAATTAGAAAGATTTCTTGGCACTTAAAGTAGGATCTTGGTTTCCAGATTTTGTAAGAGCACAGCTTTAACGCCTGGTCTAACACTTTTGCATTCAAAGTGCCCAAATCTATCTGATGTTTTGGTATAGAGCAGGACAAATGGGAGGTGACAGAGGGAGGTGGAGCAAGGGTGGGTATGGGAGTGGAAAGTTAGCCACTCCTGAAAGTGAGGTTAATTTTTCCCTTGTTATTTTTTTTTAAAGCTCTTAAAATGAATGTGATTACCTTCTCTGTGGTCATTTATTCATATGGAGTCCATGATCCTTGAAGGAAAGACTTGAAATTTGGCAAGAGAATATATTTGTGTAGACATATTCTGTGATGATCACATGAAAATACTCAGATTTGGCCATGCTTTTAAGCTTCTTTTAAGATTAAAATTTTCTGTTTCCTGCTATCTGTGAAAAGCATCTCATTCTTATTCGAGGAGAAGGAAAAAGAGTCCCCACGCATATCTGTGGGCTCCCTTGGCAGTGTTCCATACACAGGCTAGACAAGCTCATCAGCAATATGGGGATGAAATACAAGCCTCAAAATGATGCCATGGAATAATGAGGGAGAAGGAGGACACCATGACACATTTTGAAAAATTAAAGAAGTACAGTCAAAATTACACTGAAAAATGTTATTTAGGCAGTGAAGCCAAACACTGAGGTTGGGTGCTGCCACAATTGCGATTTGCTTGAGCAATCTTTATTCAGTTCTTATCCACAGACATTACAACACAGAAATAACAGAGCAGTTGGGCAACTAAAATGTTCATATTTTAGCACTTGAATTCTGCATTGGCATATAGCATAAAGGCATCAATGTCCATTAAGTGCACAGGGGAAACTGGGTATGTACAAGTCTTCATATGACATTAAGGAATCAATCTGACATTAAGGAACCAATTAGTACAAACCTCTTGTTTTACTTTTTAAGATTTTATAAATATTTACACCTTATTTGAATGTACAAAAGAATTAGTTATGAGACACAATTCTTCACCATCACTTGTAAAGCTTCCCCAATGATAAAAGTGCAAGGCATGGGAAGGAAGGTCTTGAAAGAGAAATATACAGTTGAAAAAAATGTTACAGAAAATGCATAGGACCCCACTGCAAATTGAACTCTCCAAATAAGCAGCTGCCATCTGAAAGACATAATTAAAGAATTTGAACTTTTTATGAAAGTAAATAGAGCTACAGAGAAAACAGAGGAAAATGGGATTTTTTTCTCTTATTATTCTTATTAAGCCCATGACATTAGATTTGCTGAAAAGTCTTCCATTAAAATGATCAAGAAGGAGCCAATTATCAGACAGAGCTACAGAAATTAAAATAATGTTACACTGGTAGAGAGAATGTACATAAAGAATTAATCTCAGAAGCGGAGACACTGGCCTCTCATTAATCACCCAATATGAACATCATGTACTTTGAATGAAATTCAAAATGTTTGCATGCTGAACAGCCCAATTAGCATCTTGTTGCCTGAAGCTAAGAAGCAGGAATGGATTGGAGCAGGGGTGCATCCTAATTCTTGCGGTATATCTGCATTGTTATGAGCAAAATGGGGTATTTTTATATGCTTAGTACAGCTCAGAGCCACCTCATGGAGACAGGTGACTTTATGTTATTTCTAAAGAAAAAAAGGGGTCAATACCTTTTAAAACCAGCCAGAGAATGAGCTCCTTCTGACTTCAGCATTGCTTTTTGTGAGAAGTAATAATTCTGGAGCACTGGCTGAGGCCAAGCCCTGGAGGAGGAAGGCAGACAAATGCATGGCTTCTAGATACTAGACAAGAGCCTTGGCACAAGCTGGCTGCTGAGTTGCCCAGGCTGTAAAGACTTGGCATGCCTTAGTGTCTGTGGAGTCTGAAGTTAAAAATTATAAAAGAGAAGGTACTGAAAACTTAAGTACAACTAAGATTATCTGGCAGCTGACAGTACATTTGTAGTTTTGGAGGCAGGACCCCAAATTGTCCATGTTAAAATCAGTGCACGGTTAGTGTGGCAGGTTTAGGTGCATTCTTTCATTATGTGGCTGTTTGCTGTTTTTACAATGAAGATCTTTATTTGTGACACAAACCAGGGGTGAACCAATGTTGTCATTCATAAAGCTGCTGTCTCCTTCAATCTCATGCTAGTGAAGGAAATGAGAAGGTATGAGTGGATATATCTTCTAATTACTGCTGATGATGAGAGGTAATACTGTCTTGCAATTGTTTCATTCTGGAGAACCAAATTTTTACTGCCCTGTCATGATTAACAAGCTTCTCACACCAGATTTTCCACAAGGGATCACTAAGTGTATGTACCTCATTTTTTTGTGTGCCAGAGCTCAACCCATGCCATGGTACTGGGAGAAGCTGTAATGATGAACAAAAACAATTGAAGCTGCATTTTAGAGAATACCTCTGCTATGTTTTTGAAAACCAGTTAGATAAGACATTTCAGGCCACATACATAAAATAATTGGATACTTCTGACTTCAGTGCCTGTGTGGTTCACCACTTTGTAAAGTGAAGGTACCTACACATCTCTACTTCACCTGGTTGTTTTGAAAATAAATTCCTTCTATTGCATTGACATGGAAAAACACCCATGGGACAAGTAAATAATCTGTGGTCAGATTGGGATTTGAGCTAATGTGAGCTGAAGCTGTGAGAGGAATACACGGAACACAGATCAGTATTAAACATTATTTCAGGACCCCAGTGTCAGTCATCCCCAGTGTCAGTCATCCTCCCTGCTGAATGAAGTGGTAAACTTCTGTGGAGAATGGCATGTGATGAATTAACTGTGCACAAGAGCCCTGAACTAATATTTTACCATCAGCTTTAAAACTGACACCTCAAAACTACAGTGATTTGCTTTTTTAAGCTTCCTGTTATCCTACATTGTTTTTGGAAGTTTTTATCTATATATGATGGTGGGAGGTGGAGGCTGCATAACTAAGTATTTTAAAGGTTTGTGGGTTTTGGGTGTTTTTTTTGGTTTTTTTTTGTTTGTTTTTTTTTTATTATTATTATTTTTTATTTTTATGAATGGTGAATAAACCCATCCTGACAGAAAGAATATCTTGCAATACATTTGATTATATTTTACATACATCACATTTTGATATAAAGAATTATCCCTTGAAAGTTGGTGGGTTTTTGGTGAAGGATTTTAAAGAAATTTTTTATACAAAAAAAAACCAAGATTTTTTTTGTCTTCCAACCCATAGTAACCCATTGGCTTACTATGATCACTTCACCTGCACAGCAGGAACAGAAAAAAACTTTCTCAAGGGATTTGCAATAGATGAGTCTGATAAGTTTTCCTTTAAATTTTAATAGTCAGCAGTATTCACCCCGGATCTTTTAGTGCAAAATGCAGGTGAGGAGAAAGGGAAACACTGCCATGTTTTGTTTCTGTTTTATTAAGAAACTATTATTATACTGAGAGTGTTGAAAAGTTGGAAGTAAACATAGAGCTGATGAATTAGTAGGCATGTTACGGGTTACACAGTAAAGTTACAAAAAAATGCACTGCAATGTTTGTTCTGTGATCAGTACCAGTAATTGTCTCCCCACAACACAATCTCAGGAAGTTAGGTAGCTTTTTTTTTTTTATTAACAGCTACAGTTGCACCCTTTTACTTGAAGGGGAGTCATTCAATGAAATATAAACAGAAATATATTGTATCCCAGTCCTCATTAAAAGGATTAAACTTCTTTAATACTGTCATAAATACATTGTCATAAAGAGGCAGCAAAAGTGATTTTTCTGCATACAAGATTCATGTAGATATTTGTGACAATTTGTGACAAAGAGATCAATAACAATTTAAAAACTCATGTGTGAACAAAATGTAGTTATTCCACTTGGACCATAAATATAAATGTCTGTCTATCTCAATTGACTTATTTCTTTCTTTCTAGGCATTTTCTAAGGAGGTTTTGGTAGAATGAGGAATGTGAATTGCAGCTATTTTTAACTGTTAAACAAAATACATAAAAAGTGATAGGAAGGTATGTTTCTACCAGAAATGCATGCTACATGAAACATGAATAAGCAGCTGAGAGAGAAATGGAATTCTATCATAAAAAATTTACCGTCTTATCTGTTTTCAGCATTTTTCTTGTTCGAATTAAATTTCTTTTCTTTTTGAAAGAAAGTCTGTGTTATAGAAGGAATTAGCTGAAGAAAGCAAAATCTGAATTTCTTACTTCTTGTTGAAGAGCTAAATGGAGAGATATATAAGATAAAGCCATTCAAGAAGCTGTTGAAGATGTACAACTTCCAGAGTTAAAAATTATTAAGTCTGTCCAGGAAAATCTTTGAAGAGCTTCAGAAGACAGAAATAGGTTTTGTACCTTTTTTTTTTTTTTTAATGAATTTAAGTTTACAATACGAGGTCCAGAGGAGACAAACTTCACAAAGTGTTCAGAAGGTACATCTGAAATAATGCTGAATCTGTGATATGTATAGGAAGCATGAAACATGTAGGTACAGGCAACAGTCAGAAAATATCAAGAACATTCCCTGCTCAGGTTAGAGCCATGTACAGTGGAAGGCCAGAACACAACAGACACACAAAGCTGAAATAAGGCCCTGAACAATTAATTTCGAAGCTCAGTCTGATTCAGGCAGAAGACTGGATTAGGTGGCCTGTGGAGGTCCCTTACAACCAACTTTTTCTTTGTTTCTGTGAGTAAAAACTTGATGGGCTGAGAAATGAAATTAAATTTAAAAACTACAATTAATAGTTAAATTAAAATCAGTAAAATTAATTTAATAATTGTAAAAATATTAATTGTGGTTTAGCTACATTTATATATATAAAGCAATAAACTCTTTTAATCTTAAATTTACTTGTATCTAGGATGTGAAAAGAGATGACACAACTTCTTGTTTTATCTTCATATGAGATGATGATTCTGATTTATATTTTGACTTAAAAAATTTGTTGGGCTCTGTTTTTTGCAATGACTGCTCAATAAAAGTCCATGTCACTTTTAAGGGGAAACAAAATAATATTTTTCTAGGGAATATTATGAGTTCTTCCTAAGAAAAATATTAAGCAGAAATTCGAACATGTGAAGTGTAAATCTGATGGTTGATTTCTGAAGTGAGACTATGTAATGTGCTGATAAAGAAAACCTAATAAATCAGTTTCAACTAGTCATTAGGAAAAGCAAAAATCCTAATAACTGCAATAATCCTAATAAATTATATGGCATACACCACATAGTGCTGTAATCTGATGTAATGTAATTGAGATATGTGGATTTTCTTTCTTTGACTATAACTATTAATTGCCATGTTCATCTGTTTGCTTTTTTGCTTGCTGAAGGGGCAATTCTGTTCTCAGCCTTCATAAGGGTCTGCAATTATAACATTCATAAAATCAGCTATTCATAAACATGTCACATAAAGTATTTCACAGAGTTTATGTGAAAGGAAATTGAAGTCTCTTGGAAATGGAACTGAATCTTGTCCAAACAACCTTCGATACACTAATCCAGCTTTATTGTTTTTGTATATTACAGCCTTCTTTATCCATGCATGCTATCATTAACCATACAGTATGTTTTGATAAATGTTCCCCTTCCTGGAAACTCGTGCAGTTCTTTGACCACTGTCTCTGTTGGTGGTGCTTTTTCATTAAGCTTAAACTGGAAAAAGAAATGTCATATTTAGGTGAAAGAAACTGATAAGATGAAAAAGTAATTACCTCCCAAGGTGTTTGTGTGGTACAACTATCTGTCTGCCCTTTAAGACTCCTAAATAATTGGTTAATATTTGAGAAATAATAAACAATTATACCTAAGGCTAATAGCACCACTTAATTTTTATTAAAGATCTACTATGTCCAGGGTCACCATGTAATATGAATTAGTCAGGCAATAATACCAAATAATACCAGTACTCAGGGTATGACTTAGGATATATTTTGGAGGAGCAGTTCCTTCATTTTAAGAAATGATGAAGGGAGCAATAAAGAAAAGAATTTCTGGTATGAATTTCAGGCTATCTATACTTCTACCTATACATATTTTGATTATAAAATACCCCTAAATGTTGCTTTGATCTACATCATAGTCCTTCAAGGTTTTTCTTTGCCTCACAGGCAGTTAGTTATGGATATGTTGGGCCGTTCAGATTTGTGTGCCTCTGGTGCTGCCCTTGGCCAGAATCCACAGTGTGTGCTCAGGGAGAAGCCTCAGAAAAGCAGACTAGCCCTACCCTCACTCTGCTCAGGAGCATGTACATGTGTGTCTGCATCATGGTTCAGTCATCATTTCACCACAGCCTTGAGGTTCAGCCTTGCCTGTGGTTGTTCTGCCCTGCATAAGGGCATGCTCAAGCAAAGATGTAGGTCCAGACGTGGAAGGGAAAAGCTGACTTGAGTCCTCATTGTGTGTGCATAAATTATCCCCTCTACAAATGAAATAGGTTAGACTGTGAATGCAATGGCAGCCAATTTAAATTTGGCTCCAGGTATTTGGGCAATGAATTCAGTCTGTTATAGCTACTTAAAATCCACAAATAAATTCAGTAAACCTGTGCATTTGGTCATGTGTAAATTTGATTTTAATATCTGTGCTGATGAAGCCTCTTTTTCTTCTTATTCCCATGAGCTTTTAGACCTGTCTGATTCTGTCTGTGATGCAGGCATTAAGTCACAGAGTACACTGGCTGTGTGCCCATATGTGCTTCTGCCACTGCAGCTGGCCATGCCAGTGGTACCCTGTGCCCCAAGGATTGAAAGACCCAAAGCAGGCAACTCTGGGGGCTGTCAGGTCACACTCTGCACAGTCTGTGCTGGGCTCTGCTCTCCTTGGCTGTTGTCCCTCTTGGGGGTACAAACACCATGTTTAATGACATGTGTGAAGTATGAGACTGAGGTCTCAGTACCAGCAGCACCTCTGATTTGGTTTATGTAGAGGAGCACATGACATTCACAGGAGCATGGTTAAAGAGGAGCACGGTTTAAACATCAACACACTTGAAAGTAAATTTTTCTGCTACACTGAGATACAAAATTCAAAAAAGAGGGTTGGGAACATCTGTGACTAGTTTGGGATTTTGCTGTAGCAAATGCAAAGTGTAAATTCTAACAGAACTCTCTTCTTGAGAAATGTTTTAATAGTGTAGCTGACCAGATGCATTTATGAACTCCAGTCAGGGAGCTTCTGAAAACCTCTCACTAGTGCCTCGTCCTGCAGGGGGAGAAGGATATCAATGGTGCTCCTGTTCAAATTTTTCTGGCTGATATGAAGTTTTGCTATAGTAAGTCATAGCAATAGGGCCAAGAAAAGACATCTTCATCAGTATTTTTCTGAGAAAACTTTGTTCAGGATCCAAACCAACAAAAAAACTATCTCCATAAATTTTTAATTTTTTAAGAACTCTTCAATGGAAAAGTGAGGAGTTTCCAGGTGTTTCTACTTGGGGGTGAAGGAAAATTCAGTAAAAATCCAATTATCAATGAAAAAGTAGGCTGACATAAATTTTTCAAAGATTTAAAGATTATGATGATGATTATTATTTGTCCTCTCTTTCTTAGCCAGACATGGGGTATTGCATTCCAAAAGGGTTTTGTCTGGCATGGCTTGGTTACTTCCAGTTGCCTAATTTTGAGTCTGCAAGAACTGGTGGAGTATCAGTTTATCTCACATTTGATACTTCTTTCAAGACGACCTTCTTCAAACACTCTCACTCTTAACACTGGAAATTATGGAAGAGGAAAACAAACTTTAGCATTTGTAACAATTGCCACAAAGTGGTGAAGCTTTCTGACAGAAGGAACACAGTAGTGAGGAAATGAAGGGCTGTTTGGGACGAAGGGCATATAGCTGACTCTGGGTTTCACTTTTCATTTTGTTCTTTCTCACCTGTTTGAAGGTTTTGTCTCTGTGTGTCACTTCTATGCTGTTAGAAGTTATATCTTTTGTTAAATAATTCAGAGCTTTCCAGACTGCCAGTCAGGGAAGGATTAAAGCTATTGGATTTGTTTCTTTCTTTCTTCACTTCTTCTTTCCTTTTCTTTCTTTCTTTCTTTATGTCTTTCTTTCTTTCTTTCTTTCGTTCTTTCTTTCTTTCTTTCTGTCTCTTTCTTTCTTTCTTTCTTCTTCTTTCTTTCTTTCTTTCTTCTTTCTTTCTTTCTTTCTTTCTTTCTTTCTTTCTTTCTTTCTTCTTTTCTTTCTTTCTTTCTTTCTTTCTTCTTTCTTTTCTTTCTTTCTTCTTTTCTTTCTTTCTTTTTTTCTTTCTTTCTTCCTCTTTGTGTTTATTTTATAAAACAGAAAAGGAGATGGCAAAATGAAAAAAAATTAATATCCATCACAGATGTGCTAGACCTGTGTTAGATTGTTCCTGAAAGAAATAAGAAGCAGAGGTCACACCAGGAATCATATTTTACACTGTGGTCTTTTGTCAAAGCAAACATTCTGTTAAATCAAATCACTATTCATTATCTAAATTTAAAAATCTTTCTTGCTTTTCTAACTTTAATTCATGATGTTTCAAGTGAAATCTCACAAGGTTCAGAATATGAAACTTATTTAAAGCTAGAATTTGCATACAAAATTATGAACTAATTTTAAAATAAGAGATATTAAATTGTTTTAGGCTTGTCTTCATTAATATGGAAATAAAAAATATCTCTGCTTGAGGCAGATCATATTAGGTTTGCTCTGAGATTTTTTGAAATTTTTCTTCTTGCATCACGTGTTTCAGCAAAGAAAGCAACAAGCAAATAATGAATTTTTTCACCACTATGGAGATAATCTCAGTGAAGCTGATCTCCCAAAGACTGTGAAACATACAATAAGTATCCTAAGTATAAATTTCTGAACTCTAGCCATAACATTAATGATTCAATTTTGCTTCCCTTCTCCCAGGCAATGTTCTTGAGAAAAGAATGGCAAAGAGCCATGCATGGTATCAGCTGACAAAAAGGTTCTAGGCTTCTCTTTGTCCAGTAGTTGCAGAAATTTATAAATATTCCCAGAATTAGACAAAGGATTTTACTAATTTACTCAGTTATTTTGTGGATAGTCCACTACATTTGGCCCCAAGCCCAACTTCATGACATGGGAATGGTTGTCAAAACCACTTTAAATTGGCTTTGTTCACTCTCATCACAGCTGTCAGAGAGTTGTGATGGGCAGAATCTCCTAAAACACCCTTTAAAATCTTTCATGTCATGAAAAAAAATGTTCATAGTATACTATGCTATTCAATCCTATTGTTCAATATCAATGCAAGACCATAAAACAGGGAATTTTTGACCTAGATGCAGAATTTCCGGACATCTGACTGTTCTTCTTCTCTTCTCACTGTCTGCCATCAATGTCATCACCTAGCTGCCCATATGTTTGTAAGAAATAAGGACTTGGATAAAGTCCAGGAGCCTCCAGATTAACTAAAGCATGAATAAGGAGACACATTACACAACTGACAGACAAGTTGAGAAAGTACTTATCGACTGTCAAGGAATGCATGCTTTGATGGTCCTACTGCATTTGTACCTTAACCTGCAACATTCACTATTGCATACTTTCCTCTTTTCCTTTCCTGCCTGCCTGAGCATTAAACACTTGTTTCAGTGAGATAAAATGCTCCTTTGTTTGTCCTAAAAAACGATGCCATTTTCTTTTGGTAGTATCTCACAAGCGGGCTGTGTGGAGTTGCTTCCATGAATGTGCTTAGACCTTCTGGAGTAAGGATGAGAAAAAAATGGATCATGCAGTACAGAGCAGTGCTTTACATGTAGCCAAATGGATTTTGATACAAAATGCTCAAGTAACTTGTTTTTTTAGCTTTTCAGAAAGCTTACCTCTATCCTTCAGCTCCTGTCCTCTGCAGTGCTGCTACCAGTGCAGAGGCTCTCAGCTGAGGCAAGCTGAGCCCAGTGCTGTTAATGGGGTAGCTGGGCCTGGCCTATTATTGAGAGGGTTTGCATCTTTCTCTATCTCTTTCTTTTGTCTGCAGAACCAGTGCAGTCTTCTAAAATCCACCAGTTTCAAAATTTACTCGCTGAACTTCATTCTTCCTGAGAATGCCTTAGATCTGCCTGTCAATGTAGCAAAGTTTTATTCTCATATTCAAGTTTTTCTATAAAGAATGTGAGGACTTGAGCATGAAGCGTTTTTGCAATAAACATTTTTTGCAATTTAAATGTAGAACTTTAAATTGATGGGCTTGTCTAAAAGCTGGATGCAGAAGGTCCTTGTATAATTTATCTTATTTTGCATGCTTGTAATCATAATTAGTGTACTTAAGTTGTACTGATTGTATATACTATGTCCTGATAATGTTGTATGTGCATGCATTGTGTTTGTATTCTGATACTTGCTACACAAGCGGAATACTCAGAAAAAGTTAATATTTTGGTAATTCTGACCTCATTTACATTCTTATAAATATATGCGATCACAAACTACTCCTGAAAAAGAAGACACTGCAAAATATATACGTAGTTAAAGCTAGTCTCAAAATCTTTCATGTGGTTTTAGTTATTACAGTTAGCACTTGCATAAATCTTAATTCTTCTCTGAAAAGAAACCTCTTGTGAATGGTATCTGATGCAGCAGTAAAACAAATCTTTCATTATGTTTTATAGTATCACAGGTAAAACAGCTACAGAATTTAACACAGAGGTATCTTTTTTTGTAAAGGTGGAAGAATACATCTGAAAATAATCTGATTCTGTGCCTTACTTTTTCTGCATAAGGATTCAGCTTTATGAGAAGCAAAGTCCTGTGTCTTTCACTCCCCATGACATTCTACAAGGTGATGATTGCAGCTAGTTCCTGAGGGGATCATTCAAGCCTATCTTAGTGAAGGAAGAGCTAGATCCCAAATCTAGACATTCTCTGTCTGGAAAATGGACTCTGTCTCTTGTTTCTGGAGCTTTTGCTGCACAAAGCCTATCAAGATAATCTTTCAAGGGTTTACCATGACCTTCATGAAGAAAGCACAAATCCTCTGTCTGCCTCTGAATGACACAGTTCCCTGAATCCTGTTTCTCAAGTCTGACTGGCACACATGCAGCCTTGTGAGCCAGGCTCTGCTGTGTAACTACATAAATATATTAGCCCAGAGGAAGGAGCTGACTACTTGCCTCAGGTGTTTCAAAACTTTGTTGTTACATGGACATAAACATTCTGGATCACTCACTCAGTGACTTCCTTCCCAAAGTTCAGCCTGATTAACTGGATCACTTCCTATAGAGGTTTGCAAAAAGTTATCCTGTGCATATTGTACAGCTTACTACTTTGGTTGGCATTGCTACAAAAGTTCCTCAGCATGTATTTCTAAAAACTGGGAAAGGGTTCTCTGCTTTGTTGCAGGGCTGCCCACTCTGAAGTGAAAGGTCAAAGATGTCACTACTGAGGACAAGTTTAATCTCACTAAGGCAGTCCTGCTGGCCTTCATCATTAAAATTATATTTCTGACATATTTTGGAGCCAAGTGTCCTATAAATTCTAAACCTTATATAAAAAGAAAAAGTTTTCGTTGTCTGTTAATACACAAGATTGTAAAAACTTGTGAACAAGGTGAGACATACTGCTTGGAAGTGAATGTTTTTATGTGCAAACAAGTGAACAGCAACTCTTGACCAGATTCTTCAAACAAAAGTCACTTCAAACAAAAATGTTACCTTTTTAGTGTCTCCCCTGTCTCAAAAGTGCTTGTTGCATATATTAGATTTGCTTCAAGGTGATTTGAATGTACATCCTCAGTGTTTAAAAACTTTTTTTCCATTCATGAAAGATCATTTATTCATATTTGATTTTATCCCCCTTGTATTTGTCCTTATTTGGACTTCACATGCCTTGCAGATACAAATGTATGGAAAATAATCCATATTGCATTATATTGGATTCATGGATATTACAAAAGAAAGGCCCCATAGCATTAGGATTTTGTGTGTATAAGTTCCTCTTAGAAATGTGAGCAGCATATTAAGAAGCTAAGACAGAGGATGAATTTCAGCATTGGAATGGTTCTAATTCCTCCAAGACAGTTTGGTTTCTAATGATCCTGATTAAAGGAGGACCCTAATGAAGAAGGCAAAGGTAAGTATTTCATGTTGCTTTTTGATGAGTTATAGTCAAGGCAAAATCTATTGGTACAATCTGTCAGTTGCAACCAAACAACATAGAAATTAAAAAAAACAGGGATGAAATTAGCCTCAAAATAATAATTTAACAATTCATTCCATAGCTCCTCCTTTTTTGATTTGTGCAACATCAAGTAGCAGAAGGGAAAATGGTGGTTAATTCATACATTGCATTTAATTTCTTTTCATCAAAAATTAACGGTTGTTTTTAATTATCTGAAGAAGCAGTTCTTCAAGTTTATAGTGATTTAAACCTCCTTAGGTCTTCTCAATCTTTTGTACAGGCATTGTGACCATGATTTTTAGTTCTGCTTTTTAAAATACAGCCAGTATCCTGACCAATAATTGAGTTCTGCTTAATTATGATCAATTTATAGAGAACTTTCTGTGTTTTCTTTCTCAAAAAAAAAAAAAAAGGACACAACACTTTCCATTCCCTCTAATTTTAGAATAAGCATTTCAAATGTTTCAATTACATTTAGAGGTTTTTTGTTTCCTTTATCTTTGGGAATCATGCAGGGGAAGGTAACATTACAAAGAAAAGCATGGAACAAATTAATCTGTTGTCTTGCATATGTAAGTCTAACTGTGTACTGTTCCCTTCAGTGCAGTCCCATCTCTTGGAATAATCTGCCCATCCATGAGCACTTGAAGGAGTTGGTGTCTGCAAATAGTTGAGATGAAGAAAGGAAGAACCTAAAAATTTTCTGTCTGTTGGGGTCACTGAAGGTGGATGTGACCCCTCTGACACAATGAAAACCAAGCCTGTTGAAGCCCTTCACAGGACCTAATGCTGATGAAACTGGATATCATCTTAATCAAAATGTATTCCGGGTCACTGTGGTTTTATTTTTATTCCAATATTATCTTTTAAAGTACCGTGTGACTATGGATTTTATTATAATAACAGAGCACATATGATAATGCTCTAGCATTCAAAATAATCCAAAATAATTTGAAAATAATGAGATAATAATTGCCCTCTTTACACAGGGTACTTATGTAATTATTACAGGATAAACTGATCTCATTTAAATTACCTATTTGATTATGTAATATATGCTTTGTGAGATAGTATTACCCAGTCCATTTATGTGTCCATTTTGATTGACATCACTTTCTCACTAAATACTTTCCTTCTGTATTCAGCTAAAATAGACTAAATTCATCATGTGCTGAATGGAAACTTAAGAATAAGTGTTTAGATAATTGGGCATCGGGGATTCTTGGAAGTCTTTATTATGTGAGAGTGCCCAAATAACATCTGTTCCTACATTCCTGTTATTCACAGTTGCTTTGTAGTTATTGGGTCTTCAGGGACATCAGAAGCAAGAAACAAAGATATGCTGAATAAAATCCACTTTATGTAAAGCCTTTACACCCATCTAGTTAGTGAATGTGGCCTGGTTTAGGATAAGGCTGAATATCAGTGAATTAAAGGCATGACTGGTTTTTGATATTTAAAACCAGCCATGTGTAAGGAATACAGAAAGAAGTTGTTCAGGAGAGTACCCATGCCCGGACACTTGGGGAAACCAAAACAGAGCCAGCTCCTTCAAGATTTGTTTCAACATCAGTAATTTCCCCCCAAATACCAGTAATTTCCAGTATATTCTCTAGAGAAGGTGATACCACAGGTTCAAAGGAAATGTAATTACAGCTGAAAATCATAATAATTAATTGTTTGAGAACAAAGGAGGAAACAGGTATGGCATGAAGGGCCATGCTCCTCAGAGACTAGAAACAGCTAGTCAATTGTAAAACATCAGTTTTCTGGAATTATACCTGTTGTCTGTCCCAAATACAAATTATTTATATCTCAGTTCCATCCATAGACTGGTTAAATGGTGAATTATGGTAGCATAAACAAGACACTTGGTTGTTCCCTTGACCAAAAATTAATTTTCAACATTTCTCAATATTATGCATTGCAATCTTCCTTCTATTTCTGTTTCAAGGCTCTAATTTTAAACAGAAATTGTAAATGGTTTTGATTTAACACTGATTTTGCACTTATTGCTGATAAAGCACACCTTAATCTCATGAAACCTCAAAAGCCAGCAACAGGCATTTTTTAAGTGTGCTGTTCTCAGAAAGTCCACCAGCTAATGCCTCTGTTCTCCATTCTGCTAAAGAGGTTTGATCACAACTTGGTTTTTACTACATGTGATGATACCTTGAATTCAAGGCTGGATTTCTTTCTGTGATGTGTTAGCCAAGATAAAACTGATGAGAAAGGAGGCACAAAATTGGGTTTTCTATGAGGAAAAGAAGGTGTATGACATTGTGCTGCTATTAGCATTTCTTATAACTTTAAAAAGACAAGAAGAGTTGAATTTGACATAATATAAGAACATGTACTGTGGCAATATACGGACAGGAAATTGACAATCAGAGAATCAGTGGTTAAATAAATTATTTTTCCATATGTTCTGTTTCACTGTAGTGATTTTCAGCATGCTCCACTTCTATTAACAAATGGTTATATGGAAGCTTTTATCTTTCACTAGTATTATCTCAGATGATTATAAAATGAAGCTCTACTTAAAACAGAAAAAAGAGAAAATTGTTTAATTATTATTCATTCTTAAAGAATAGTGAAGAAATATATATGAAATCAAAATTCACAAGTTTAGGAATTCAGAGGGTCTTTTTTCTTTTTTTAATAGCACACCTCTTTTTTAATTAATGAAAGATAAAAAACTTAATTATCATTCTAAAATTAAAGTGTTTTATCAGACCTCTTCATGTCTAAAACATAGTTTTGGATAGTCAGGACACCAAAGCAAGGTTCTTTGCATTTTCTAGATATATATTGCCATTTATGTTCTGGTCTCTTAAGCGCCACTGGAGAGCTTCGCTGCATTCCCACACTTAAATTTTTGTTTTTGTAGAATGGTGATGACAGCACTCACCTCCTTAATTGTTTTACTCCCCAAAATCCTCCAATTCATTAGGGTGAGCAGAGGCTGGCAAAACTGGCTTACCGTTGTGAAAGCAGGGGGCTGTGATTTAAGAGTGACCTTGAAGAGTGTGCAGAGGCTGATGTGGGTCAGTGAGAGCAGCTGTACTCAGGATTATGTAGATGCCTGAAACAGATGTCTATATGGAAGTAAATCAGCAGCACGAAAGCTAGGCAGCAATAAGGAAGCTAAGGAAGTAGGAATGAACTGAGTCTGGAGCTGCTCCCAGCTCTGTTAGTCTGTGTGCCACCAGCTAGCTGGGCAACAGAGAGGCTGTGGGTCACGCAGGAGGGGGTGGAGGGGAGGTCAGTCCCCAGATCTGCAGTTCCCCAGTGGGAACACAGCCTCTTGACATCATTTTGTCCCTTGCAGTGGTTTCTCAAAGCATTGTCCTAACCTAATTTTCAGCACAGCATTAGATACAAAGACAATTAGAATCTAGTGGCCCTGGTCCCTCCTATAGGGCTGTGTTATAACCTGTTAAATAGTTATCTAAATATACTCATATAATCTTCAACAGTGGCAGTCATATGCCAGTCTTCCATTGAAGGCTCTATATCCCAATAAATAAAATCTGCTTCTCAATTAATAATTTATAATCCCATTTAGCCAGTATGCTATTGAAAACAAATTAATGTTATTCATATTTGCTTTTATCAAACTGGGAATGATATAGCATGGGATTTATTGGTATTTCTTCCCTAACTACTGTTCTGATTTTGCTTCTTACTTGCCTCCTCCAGAGGAAGTTCCAATCCCTTTTGCAATGGCTACAAATTTTGGTGAAATTGTTCCTCTCTGTTTTCTACTACAGTTCTGTTAATTTCAATAAGTTGCTAATAAAGTCTGTTCAGAAGAACTGTTCAGAATAATAACGTCTTCTGAACATCCCTGACTGCAAGAAAGGAAAGAAGGGAAGAAAGGAAGCAGATTGCAAGTATTGTTTCTCCTGCAGTCTGTCACCATCTTCACTATCCAAAATGTGTCATGAACTTCGTGAGATATGAAAAGATCACTTGTGCTTTGTGCATGATTAAAAAATGCAAGGAACTTCCTGTATTGAAATAATTATAGCTTTCTGAAGAAATAAATTTCTGGAGCCCAAAATTCAGATATGCTCTTGGACGGAATTTTGTGATAGTTTAGTACCAAATGAGGGTGTGATAAGCCTAAGCCTTATATATATTTTTTTGCAATAGCAATTTATTCTGCTAGGAAGTTGCAAAAAAACCCCGTGAAATAAACAATATGATATGTTACATTATTAAAATGATTATTTACAGCTTCTGAAAACAGCCTGATTTTAAATTCATGCCTCCTACTGAGTTATTTTCTATACATTTGATGCAACATTTTCCGAAGATGTTTTTGTTCTTTGAAAATAGTTTCTAATACATTATTTCAAATTATTTGCCAATTAGACTATAATTATAGAAAGCTATCAGACTTCTTTCCATAGTCCACTGATTTACTTAAAAATGAATTTGCTTTATGTTTGGTTTCTGCTTGCAAATTGTATACCATAAGTGTGTAAAAATGTGCAGCATTGCCTTTATCTACATCTCTCCAGCCCTTCACAAGTGTCTTCATCTGTGTTATTGTTAAAGGAAAAATATTCTCTGATGTCTTTTTCTTTAAAAAAAAAAAAGGTAATTTGAATCCTTCCACATTAGATAGAAAATATTCCAGCGCTTGATAGAGGTGCTCATACAGATAAAATCCAAACCAAGATCCACGTGAACATTATTGGATTTATTGCTTTCTATCTATCTGATCTCCTTCCTTCCTTTTTGATAGAAAGGTATTTGATTGAGAGCTATAATTGTAAATATTTTTAGATATTCTGATTATCTGAGGATTTTTCAAAGTATTGCATACTTTGAAGTATTTAAAAAAAATTAATAAACTTCTAAAGATCTTATATTTAAATATTAGATATCCATGCCATAGAATTATATTATTTTCCAGTAAAATAGTATTCAGTTAACCCTATATTTACTGATTTAGTGGTTTTACTGCGATATCCTTATGATTTTAGCACATAAACCCGAGAAATGTAAATATGGTAAGGAATGAAGTCAGATATTTATGCCAGTCATTTGTGTCCTTAAGACAAAATGATGCACATATATTTTACCTTAGGAGATGTGTGGTATCTCTTAGTAATTTTGGAATATTGCAATTGCCATGTTACCTCTAATTCTGCAGTTAAATTACAAGCTAAAGGTACTATAGCATAATTTCTCTATCTTTTTTGAGTTGTGCATAATGCATCTAGTTCCTTATGTATGTAGTCCTGTTATGAATTATTTTTGGACACAAATTCTTTCAGATTTGACAGGTCAGATTATACATTCAGTATAATTTTTTCTTGGTATTCTACTATTAAAGTAGACTATAATGAAGTAAAGATAATGGTGGGTACCTTCTAAATGCAAAATTATTTAACCTGATGATTTACAATAATTTTCTTAACTTGTTCATCTTTGATTTCAATAAATAATCATTGATAAAATGAGAATCTCCTCCATCTTCATGTTCTTAGTTATAGAAACAGTTCTTCAAATTTCCTCTGAAGATAAAAAAAAATACTGAATTTAATTTACTGCACTTGGCCAGATCTCTTCCAATGTTAGAAGTGCATAGATGTACTTCCTCATGTCCCAGAAGAAGGCAAGTATTATCTCTAATAAATACCATCATGCCTTTGGAGCAAAGACAGATGGACTCCAAACCAGTTTAGCTCACGTCCATTCCTTACCCTAACTCAAAGGAAAGCTTCTCACGCTGTGCTCTTCAGAGTGGGCAGAGATGAGTCGAAGCAGGGCACCAAACCAAAATGCAAATGTGTCCTTGAAACTTTCTGCCACATGTAAAGATGGCCCTGAGGGCATGGAAGCTACTTTAATTTGCATGGTGTTGCAGTGGTTGCATAATGACTCTTTCCCATGTTAAAATGATCAAATGAAATAACCCTCCTTCATTTCTTTCCTGCTATTTTTTTCCATTTGATACTACTGAGGCTGATAGAGGTGAGGATTTAGGCCTTAAAACATACAACTCAAACATTTCATCTTAATGCTCGCCAGAAGAAGTAAAGCAGCTTGCATGTTTCTTCTTGGGATAAAAAAAGAGGCCTCAGAAGGTATGTTTTTTAGTATCAAAATGTACTTAAAAATTTTTCATAGTGTCATAGAATGTTTTAGGCTGCAAAGGACCTTAGAGACCATAAAGCTCCAACCCCTTTCCATGGGGATGGGCACATTCCACTAGACTGGGTTGCTCAAAGTCCCATCCAATCTGGTTTTTAAGACTTCCAGGCATGGAATATCCATAATTCTCTGGGCAACTTCTTCCAGCATCTCATTGCCCATTTTGAGTATATGGAGAATGAGTGCATAACAAAGCTCTATAGGTCTGATTCAAGAGATCACTACTCATCATCAACCTCATGCTCTGTGTTTCTACTTCTCTCTGCCATTCCTCAGAAACTGACTTAAAATATTTTCTCGTCTTTCATTAAATAGAAGTTGAAGGATGCAGAAAAATTCAGTCCACACTCAGTCTTAAAGTTAGCACAAATCCCTTGTATTTGATGTGGCAAAACTTTGACTGTAGGCACAATTAATCTTTCTGAGCCCTTATTGTCTAAAGAGCCTGATCTGATCTGAGAAGCCAATAAGAAACTTTGATTTTCCTCATGATCTTGTACACCGAAGAAAAGACTTTGTTCACATGCTTTAATTTTACACCATGTAGGAATGTTTTATTTAGTAAGTATTTTTTTGTGTGCTGCTTTTCCAAAGCATTTTGAAAAGCAGGACAGTTTTTGGCTTCGACATGGTCTCCTCAATAGAATAAGGCTAATATTTGGGAAAGACTTCTCACACAGGCTCTTTTTCTGATTTTATTCCTTTGTGACTCTGGGACAAGATTTGTAATCAGGACTTACTCTGAGATTTCAGGCTCAGGTTAGCCTTGGGTGGATAGGAATAGTTTAAAATACTGAAATATTCAAATAGATACAGTGGAAGTACAGATATTTTTCCCAGGCCAAGGTATGCATGCTATCTGAAATCTTCAAACCTTACATTCTGAAAACTGTCATTAAACACTGGAATATTCTCTGACAGGTTGCATTGCTTTCATGTTACATATTTATATTGTGCAGCTAAACCTCCTCTTTGCTCTAAGAACCAGTGGAAGGAATGAAAAATACACAGAAACAGAAATATTCCCTGCCTGAATGGAGGGTCAAGAAAAACTAGTCTTTTTTAAGCAAAAAGGGTGGGACACTGACAATATTATCAATTAAATTTCTCCTCCTTTCTTTTCTTCTTCACAGAGATGGAGATAAGACTTAGGCATGACACCAAGAGAACCTCACTGCTGTATACAACTGTGGTCAAGATGCTAATTTGTTAAAGGAAGCAGATATTTCTCAAGCCACTTAATTCCAAGATCCAATCTGTAAAAACATTTTCTATGGTAAACTTGTTTCTGTAAGGTAGAAGAAACTGAAGAAAAATTATTAAGTGAACTATAACTCATGCAAAGAGAGAGTTTTTAATGCTCAGAGTAAGTGTAATGAGAGACTGAGATAAGCCAAATTTTACCAGGAGATAATCCTTCAGAAGTAATAAGAATATGTTTCATTCTATTCATGGTCTGCTTGGTGAGATTTCTAATAACAAAGCATAAGTACATATGTGTGCTTTATATTATGATCTGAATACAGATTACCAACTAATTTAACATATTTCAGGCCCAAAACAGCTGTACATAGTTATAATACTATAACTAATACTATTTATTTTTATACTATAAATTACTTATCTAGTTAATATTTTATTGTTATTGAGGATTTTTTTTAAAAGTTAACATTTTTTTTAAACTTTGGAAGATTGGTAGGCTTGGAGATCAGAGAATATTTTTCTTATCTCTGACCACCTTACTGGGTTGTAAAAATCTTTTCCCTATAAAAAATATTTCAAATATTCAGTTTGTTTTTGAGATAAAACAAGGAGAAAATGAAGCCCAGGACAAACATCTGTAAGAATTGTATTGAATAGTGCTACATTACTCCCATTCTTTCTCTCTGTAAGTTTTTTGGTTTCTTCTCTTAATCAGATCCTAAGGTAAAATTTGTGTCCAAGGTTTTCTGGAAGAGATGTCAGTGGTTATTCTCTGAGAGTTGATGGAACAAATTAAAAGTGTCCTGATTCTCAAAAGTCCATAGTGTGCACATACTCTCACTGATACAAGCAGGACTTGGTGGTCTCTCAGCAGCTTTAGAAATCCTTCCAATAAAGTGTCTTTTGTCACAGTAAAAAGTTATAACTGTGTTGCCCTTTGAATCCTTTTCCAAAACTGTGCTGTTTGCCATTCCTACTTCTGAAATGTAGACTTTATCTCCTCTAAGTCTGTAGTTTTAACCATTTTTCTTTTTCTGGTTTTCCACTCATATAACATCTCCAGCTTTCTGTCTGCCCAAAATGCCAAGATCACCATCTTCAGCCACTATTATGACAAGTGTTTTGTCATGCTGCACACTGGAATCCGAGCTGTTACTCTGCCATGAGAATCAACACAATTTTGCCAAAAATATATCTTACTTACATTTTCCCCCCCCAGGATTTCTTTATATACACACTGGAAAATTATCCTTTAGATGGTGGGACCTTTTGCCTTCTCATATTCACAAGTCCATTGCCATTTTCCCAATTCCCTAGATTTCTCCTGTTTGTGATTTGCTTCAAATGCTTTCAATATTTTTGTCAGTTTTCTTTTGTTCATGCCAACAGTGATTATGTCTTCATACCTTTAGCGCTGGAGGTATGATGTTATAAAGTCATCAGGGAGAAGGATTTTGTTTTACAGAGTATTTTGAAATGCTGTGGACATTTAAAATCAAGCATAGAATCACAGAATGGTTGGAGTTGGAAGGTCATCTAGCTCTAGTCCCCTTGGTTAGAGGGGACAGGGACAACCCCTAGTTAATGGACAGGGTCTTCCACTAGAACAGGTATCTCAAAGCTTTATTCAGCCTGGCCTTGAACGCTTCCAGGGATGGGGCATCCAGAACTTCTCTGAGCATCTTGTTCCTGTCCCTCACCACCCTCAGAGAAAAGAATTTCTTCTCAATATTCTATCCAAGCCTTCCCCTTTCTGTGGGAAGCCGTTCCCCCTTGTTCTGTCACAACATGCTCCTAGTTGTGACATAGCCTCTCTCAAAATAAGGTCCAAAAGCACATAATGGAGACAGAACTCTGTTAAACTTATTGTAAAGAAGCATGAAAAAATACTTCACTGTGATATGCATGGAAAACCTCCACCCAGTTCTCTGTAAATCTGTAAATTTCTGTACTCAGTTCTCTGCAGACATGGAACAGCCATGAATGCTTTGTTAGCTTTAATAAAACCTTATATTTATGAAAGCCATATGGAATACTAAAAAAAATACATTTCCTCTGGATTGTCAGGAAATTTAATCTCATGCTTTAAAAAAAATGGTGCAGAATTCAAAAATCAATGTTTCTTGATATGTATGGGAACAGGTAGTGAATTAGACTGAGGTACAATTTCTTGGAACTACATCAAACGTGTGAACTACTGCAAATTAGTTTTTCATCACTCAAATTTTGTCCTTGTTGTTTATTTATTTTATAGCAAATATTGGACAAGAATCTAGAGTTGTTACCTATACAGAGATATGTATCTTTTAGCACAATGGTAAATAGGCCTTGATATGACTTGGGACTTTATAATTCTTATTAACAGTAACAGTAAGTGACAGTTCTTTCACCAATACTTGCAGGAAATTGAAACACACTGACTGAATTCACCTTGGTTATTTTAAAACATTTTTTCCCATATTTTGTAATAAATTATATTCATTCCAGACTGGTGCTCTATTCTGCCAGTGTAACTGTGAGAGTACATCTTGGCCACCTTTCTGATGAGTCACATTTCTGGTTTCATAAAGCAAATAGATTGACAAAAAGAGATGTTTAGTACATATCTGGTTTTTTTTTTGTTTGGTTTTTTTGGGGCGTGGGTTTTTTTGTTTGTTTATTTTGGTATTGGTTCTGGGCTTGGTTTGGTTTTTGTATTTTTTTCCTGTGGCATGGAGTTAAAGTGCAAAATCAATGTAATTATAACAATATGTTGACTAAAGGACTGTATTTTTCTAATAGGTAGAGGCACACTGCTCTGTTGCACATGTCAGCACAGGCTTTATAAAATAGATTTTTTTTTGGCTAACTACTTCAAGTGCAGGAAAGACAGCCTGATGGGATCCTGCTCAAAGAAATGCTATGTGCAATAGGACTCCTTAGAAGAAAGTTACTTGAATTCAGAAGAAAAAAGAAAATATGGCAGGAAACATAAAGGTGAAACACTGTTTTTATCTAAGTAGATGCATACATATTTTAGTAATCTGTCTTTCCAATATATTTAGTTAATTTCTTAATAATCTGAGTTTTATGTGACTTGTTGCTTCATATTCCAGAACAACTAAAATAATAGATAAATAAATTAAGTTATGCTTTGACTGTAGACTGTTGAAAAATATGGAAACAGGGTACAAAGTAAATGTATTGACTCATTATAGAAACAAACTAATAGGAGATCTTCATTGATAAAGTACCACAATATGTGCTGAAGGAAAAAAGAGACCTTTTTTTCGCCCACAAAAATAGGTGAGCCCACAATTAGACAAGACTGCAGATGATTGAGATTCAAGCATAGTTAATGAATATCAGAGGATTCCATCAGAGCTCCAACACTTTGTTGTCATCATAGTTTTTATGGAAACTAGGGAAACACAACAAACAATTCCCCACTATGGTATTTCAGAAAACCTTTGGGTAAACACTGTTTTACTTTTCAAGTAAGAAACATTTATTTTGTAACATTGAGCTGCATTAATTTATGTCGCAGAAAAACATTTTGCCTGTCTGCTCTTTCTGCTACCAGAGTTTGTTTATCAAAACCTCTCAAAAAATCATACTGACTCAAATTCAAATTAAATTGAAAATAACAGAAACTTTATTGTCAGTGGAAAAATATCTTAAAAAATGACATAGAGCTGTAAAATCTATGGCATGAAAATGCCTTCCTGGGCATTTATCACTATCAAACCACAATAAACTTTCATTACCTTCATTCTTACCAATGCTTCTTATAAGGGTCTTGAAAATTAATTTTGAATGAATCTTGGCTGTACAGTAACAAAACAAAAATAACACACCACCAAAACAAAATGAAATTCTGTGGGGCAATCTTGGTGATTTCCATAACATAGTCTCAAAGGATGACTACAGAATTGCTTCCTTTAGCCTTTTTGACTCTTCCTATGATGCCAATAATTTATAGAAGGCATACATGAAGTAGAATTGGAGTTCTTTGATATATTGTTTGCTTAGGTTTTAAAATCGATTATCATAGGGCTTGCCTGAATTCTAAGTATTGAAATAAAAATAATGCTTAAGTTAGGTTTGATATTTTCCTATAACCTTTGTTAATAAACTGTTCTCTACAGTAGTGGCTGTGAACAGTTAAATCACTGAAATTGATAAGTTTATTGAATTTTATTGAATCTTCTCTCCTGTAAGGAACAAGGATTTCTTTTAATTACCCACAGGATGGGTCTCAGATGCTCGCTCTGTGTTTGCTCTGCATGCAGATCTGGTGTTGCCATCATTGGGATTCCGGAGAGAGCAGGAGTGCAGAGGAGATCCTCTCAGAGATAAGGAAGTGCAGTGCAGTCTGAAAATTTTCCCTTCAAAATGGGTAGACTACTTTCTGGGGAAAGAAATGAAAAAAAAGCCTATTAGTCTTTCCTGCCATGATGGAGGGAGAAAGAGAGCAAAAGGAGAGACAAAAAATTATGCTTTCTTTTTTCTATTTTCTTACTCTTTTAAACATGACAAGTTAATGCCACCTGGGTTTGAGCCTGCCTTGTGTGCACATCTCCTTGAGCAGACTTTCACCCAGTCCTTGTGGCTCCTGGCTCTAGCTGACTGCTGTAACTCACAGCTCTTCAGCTGCCTGGCTGTGCCTGCCAGGGGTACTGCTAGGGCATATTAGTGAGATCTGCACAGTTATCTTTGACAACAAGGAAATAGTCCTACCCCTTCCTATGCAGAAAGTATTAACTAATGACTTAGGAGCTGGGGAATCTCTGGATGTTTTAGACTTTGACTCAAAAAATACTTTATTTCACGCTCTGTAAATTATTCTAGTGAATAACCATCTTTGAAGAAATCTTGCTGAATTGTAATCAAAATAATTTGCATCACGCAACTGAGATTTAATAGTCAAGCTTATCTAGTTTAAGAACAAAAATGAGGTATGTAGTTAATATAAATAACCTAGTTTTTAAATTATTATTCAAAATAAACTACCTCAGAGTTGTTAGATATCTAATAAATTATCAGTATATTTTTGAGTAATGAATCTGTAATTCAAATAATTCAATAACTGAAGAATAATGTGTTCTGTTTGCAGATAATTTATGAACATAAAAAAGAAATCAAATAAATCAAATACTATTTTTGCATTACCTGCTCACATTTATTAAGCATTTATTATAATATGAATTAAGGAACTGAATTGGGTTTCTTGAACTGTCTTGGGAAAGTTGTCTTCATTTTGAAATATTATTATTAAATAGTGTGCTTGACAACTTTAAATTATTCTGTAAATATAAACAATATTAAGAAAATATGTGATCAGTATTTTTGAGGCAAACATTCAATAAAATGTAAATAAAAATCTGTAACTACCAGAATATTAATGAATTAACACTTTTTATTGAATAGGATGAAACATCTGGATTAAGGTTTTTAGTAGACAATACTAATTGGAACTTTGTTTTACTATAACATCAGGTTTCTGAAATTCTCACTGAAAATTAGCTGAGATTCATTAATAGCTCTTCTATTACAATTTCCATAGGTATCTGAAAATGAAATGCTAGCTTAATTGGCCAGAAAAACCATACAAATCTGAATGTATTCTTTTGCAGTAATTTTCCCCATTAGCATTTTTTCCCTTAGGTTTCCATCTTTATGAATATAGAATTATAAAATTGTCTTCAAATTTCTAACACAAAATTTTAAAGAATAAAATAATTTGTTCAAATTATTTTTTTTTCAGAGCAACAAATCTCTCCAAATCCAGGTTCTGTGTTAGAATATATTTAGAAAAGTTCTGTTAAAAGATTTATGAATTAAAATATCTTTCTTCATGTTGTTGAAGATTTTTGAATTGTCAGGGGTTTTGTGTGTTTTGTGTGATCATACTTTATAGTTTATGGACCCTAGTATCTTAAAATATTTCTCTTTGTTGTACCTCATCTCAGCAGATGGTTTTAGCATTCACTTGTTTGTATTCTCACTGACTTTAGTTCTCTCTGGTTCATGAGCAGACCTGAAAATCCTGGAAGAAGCCCTCCATTGTAGAAGCTGCACTTTATACTCTTTCAAAAAGAAGGATTTCTTCTCAATGTCCTCTTGCATTTCTTGTGAGATTTTCAGCTAGTTTAAAAGGCAGTGAATATGTGGCATTTGGTCTACATCAGGCAAATTGTGAAATCACATTTAGGAGCTAAGCTACCCTTCATCCTAGCTGGTGATTTAGCAGCTTGACCAGTACAGTGAGCAAAATGTACAAGCATTACTGTAGTTTTAATGGGACTGAAAATCCACTGCTATAATTTTATAGGTGGCTTCGGAGACTGGAACAGAAAGGCACTTTTTAAGAAAAAAAAATCTGGAGAAGGAATACAAACATCCACATTAAAAATCCCATGGCAGAATTGTATATTGGCATTTCTTAACAGTAACATGTTGCTTCTTTAAGACTCATTAGAACACAATCTTCTTGATGTTAAATTTCTCTTACAGAAGTGCCAGAAGTACTTTATTCTTAGACATCCTATGACTATTTAATCACAATTTCTATGAGAAAAGACTATTGTATATCATGATTCTAGCAATTAGGAAGTTTAAATGTATCTTTATATTAAACAGACGCTTTGCACACTTTCCAGTCTGTAGTCATCTTGAGAGAAATGTCATAATTAATTGCTCTGTTGACTGTTTTGAGGGGGAAAAAAGGAGAATCTCAGTGTTGATGAAACTGTAAATAGTCAAACTTTTCTCAGGAAAAAGAGACAACCAAGGCATTTCTTGTGTAAACTGCTAAATATATCTCAATAGGCTAGGCTAACGAAGTCCTTGAATAGCTAAGCATCTTGACAAAATGATAAATAGTCCCTTTTATCAAGGGGAAAATGTTGTAAATAAGTTTTTCTAATGCTTTTATTTTATGAGATTAAATTAATTTTTCATTGCTTTATTTTACTACATTACCTTTAACTAGGACACTGAGTATTCCTTGTAGTTTATATAATGCGCTTTTCCTTTGAAATAAACTGCCTTTCCGTGGTAAAATGTGACCCCTTTGACCATTTTTCTCCTACCTTTTGCCATTGATAACCAGAGTAATTCAGCTAAAACCAATGGACTGGCTCAAGATTTACAGTAATGTAAATGGGAATGGATTTGGTGTTCTCAGTCAGCCACATGTTCCCCCTTTCCTCTGAAATACCAGCCATGCAATTGTCAAGCAGTTATTAGTTCACTAAGTGTTTCAGGAAAAAAAAAAAAGGAAAGAATATCTTTCTAATTTACTACTTTCACATGATACATTTGTCACTGCAGGCCACCAAGACAGTGAGCTGAAGAATTTCACTGTGCCTGTGTGAACTAAGTAATTATTATCTTCAGGCTTGACTTGCTGTCTCATAATTTTGGTTGTGCCTGGTGTCATTTTTTCATAAGACTATCTACATATAAACAGAGGGATGTGTGATGGAGGACCATGAGATTTGAATATGAATTATCTCTTTGTTGTGTATTGTATCTTATGCATAAATTCATGGCTTTACTGTTTGCAAGTTATCAGAAGATAAAAACATTTCATGGCTGAAAATTGTTCTCGTTATTCCATTCCTTAAATTATTTTCCTCCATTGTCACTTCTAATTCACTAGTTCACAAATTTGTTGTTAATTTATTTCTAAATAGGCTTTTTATTGAATATGCTATGTCAGGATTTAATAGAGGATGCCCCTTGCCTGGTATTAAGTTCCTATGTATGTGGATAATGGTGGCCAACCTACTATAAGCTAAAAGAGTGCTTTTTCCAAAGCACACATGGCATTTTAACTCTGGGACTCTACTGACCCTTTTGGGGGCTTTTTGAAACCATATATCTGAAAGAGTCCTTGTTTGGATTTCCTGTATCCCAACTTGCCTGAAAATAAAAGCTGCTACAAATAGGGTCAGTTTGTAGGATTGAGTGTGCCAAACCAGACAAGGGGTGTGTGCTCACCACGGAGGTTTTGTCTATTTACTGCAATGTGGCTAAATACACAAACTCACAGAGCTGTCATGTACAATAGATGTTAGGTCTGACCTCTTGGCTAAGACCAAGTGAAGCCACTTTAATATCTGATACATTATCTCCCATGTGACTGTGCCCTATCCTTGTAGGGAAATGGACTCAGTGATCTGACAGGTCATTTCCTTTGCCTCTAGGTATACTAAGAGCAGATATAGAGGGAAGTTTGTGTCAGCTGGAAGTGAGCACTAAGTGTTCTCTACCATACTGAGAAATAGTCTCCTACTGGCTTAGTAAAGGTTATGGAAAGAAAATCACTTTTTGAATCTCTCAAGCAGAGCAGCATGTTGACAGAATTAGTGGTGGGTTCACGGCAGAAAAATGTACGTCTTCAATTTTAGCCTGTAATCAAGATCTTTGTGAAAAGATGTAGAAGTAGCAGATGTAGACTGTAGATTAGATTTTTTGGGAGGTGACTATCTCTGCCTATGTCCCTCTTGCAACAGCAGTTCTACTCCACCACACTTCATCAAGATTTAGTGCAGAAAATGGGGGAGATAGACAAGACTTACTGCTTCCCTTTGTCTGAGTCAGTGGCACTTGGCATAAATAGATGCAAGCACAAATTTCTCCACTTAAATCCACAAAAGTTTAAAAAGATGGAACCAGCCATTTTTAGCCATCTGGATGCTTAAAAAAAAAAGAGGGATTGAGCAAGTATGCATGTACATAAGCCACTGACAGTTCTTGTGCGCTTAGCAGGGAATGATTTAGAAGCAGATTAAGCTCACAAAAAAGATAAATTGAAGAGAAAAACAGGAGGCCAGGTATATTCCTTTGCTTAGCATCTCACTCAGGGTTGTATACTAGTTTTTCTCCATTAGGGCTCAAAGGATATAACTCAACCATCTAATAAGCTGGCTGTGGTTCATGCCAGCATCCTTCCCTGATCACTTTACTGCTGTAAAGTAATTTTCTTCTATCTCACATGAATAATTTTGTCACAGATCAATTATTCCCTCCCAAGACAGAGTTAAGATGTGGTTCAAGCCAGAAACTCTTTACTATACTCCATCTTTGCTTTACTCCATCTACCTATGCAGGCCTCCAACATTCAAAGAATCACAGAATCAATAGAGTGTCTTGGTTGGTAGGGAGCTTAAAGATTGTCTGATCCCAGACAGGAGGGATATTATGGTACCTATCAGCAATGTGCCTGAGGTGGTGTCCTAAATGTCTGTTGTGGCTGGATCACTCTTCTACAGGGCACTCACTGTTGAAGGCTCTTGCTGGGGTGGCATCAACCTGCAGAAGCTGGGAAGGGTCACTGACTGTCAGGTCCCACTCAACTCTGAGCAATTAACATCTTTAGCCTGGTGACAAAGGAGTAAAAAAATTGTCAAACTCTGCCCAAATGGTATTTGGTTTAGATAGGGACATAGTGTGAAATTATGCTCTTGGAAGGCCAATTGTTGCATAATTCTTATGTCATGATTTTGTAAATGATTCCAAATTAAATCTTCAGCAGCCAACTGGCTAGCTGGATGTCTGCATGTTATTTACTCTTAAAACAACAGCAATATAAGTTAATGCAGTCAGAAATATTTTTTGTTCCAAAAAGCACTGTGGACTTTTTTATAAACTTCAACCATTGTTGATATGCTTTTCCTTGGCATCTGTGTAGTAGCTGGAGACCACGATCCTGTGACTTTTTCCACTGGCACTCTTTCATAAACAAGACTTATACCAGCTAATGTTTTTCTTTAATAATTTGTGGTCAGGCACAGTGCCTGTCACATCTGTGATCCAGCTAAGCATGGAAGCAATTAAATGTGATTGTATCCATTTCCAGAATGGGTGTGTGGCTATACCTGGAGCTCCAGCAGTTGCAGTGCAAGTTTCAGGGTTCTTTTGTCGTTAATCACTGCACAAAGATTCTGATATGTATTTCCTTCTTGAGAAGAAAAAACCTCAGACCTGGAGGTACTGATGGTGGTATGTGCATCAGGAACAGAGAATTAAGGCTTCTGGATTAGCTGGTTATATTTCTTGTTTCAGACTTGTCGGCTTGCTGTTTTATATAACAAAGCCACCTTCCAAGCGAAGCTAAGATCCTTTCCTTAGCACCACCTGTTTACTACACAGTTGAGGCTTTTTGCTTTTCTGTCTTTCTAGTTAGTGAGAGGAAGACATTTGCAAACAATTGTAGTACAGTAGATGCCGAGGGACCTACTTTATTACAAGGGGTCCCCCAGCTCAAAGATGATTTCCTCATGTTCTCAATGGGTTTTCCTCAAGGAGAAGCTCTTTATCCTGTTCACAGGAAACAAATGTTACAAACTGGCAAGGACTGTAGCAGCTCCTTCTATAGGGTATAACATGTGAGAAGCCTTGAATTTAGTTTCATACAACAGTAGATTTTTGGGTTTGAAAGAGACCCTAAGGATCATTTGGTTCCCCACCCTTTCCCACCATCCCTAGTGGGTAGGGATGCCGTCCACTAGACCAGATTGTTCAGAGCTCCATCCAGCCTGACTGCCCCTTTTTAAATTATTGTCTGAAACTGGTTTCACTTTTAGAAGACATTGACATTTTCTTAGAAAAAAAACACAGGGTCATTTTTTTTTCCATCAAGCCAAAAAAGGAAAGAAAAATATCTGTATTTCTCTAATGATGTTGGAAAACAAGATGTTGGAAAGAAAAGACACGGGCAAAAATGTATTCTGTGGCATTCCAATTTCCATATCATATTCAGTCCTTGAAAGGGTACTCTTTTTTTCTAAAGCACTTAGTGAAAATTTTCCTGGCAAAATAATGTCAGTTAGATCACAAATAACATTGACACTTGAAGACTAAAAACTAGTGGTGAAAACTTGAGCTCTCTGAAGGCCCCACAGTGTTTACTATTAATTCCAATATAATTTCTTCACCCAAAAGAGGGGGCTTTTTCTCTCCAAAAAACATTTTAACTTCTGAAATTAACTAGAAACAGCATAATCATTTCTGAAAAGTTATTTTCTTTCTTATGCTATAGGTACCTTTTCTGTAGCAATTTCTCTGGGAGAAGAAATAATTTACTGAATTCTGTGTATTTAAAGGCATGCATGCTGATGGCAGGTGCTGATTTTTCCACTTGAGTCAAATTAATATTTTACTTTTTTTCTTGCTTTTTATCTTACTTTTTTTCTTTTTGTCTTCCTAAAATCTTATTAGATACAGTGTAATCATGAAAAAAAAAAAAACAACTGCCACCACCTGATTTCTTATGGAAGAAGTCAGAAATGTGATATCATGCAATAAAATATCCTAATGACAGCAGTGTAGTATTTTCTACAGGGAAGGTAAACCAGGAAAATGTGTGTCTTTTGCTGAGAATCTGTGTTCTATGTTTTGTCTTCTGTGCTTACACTAAAATTAAAAAAAAAAAAAAAAAAAAAAAATCACAAAAAATTTAGTGCTGCCTAGCCATTTTGCACTCATTAAGAGCCCTTTTATTGGCCAAACTCCAACAGCTAAACAACTAGTTTATTGACTCTAAGAAGCCTTGCTTCAATTTAATCCATGCTGAATGTCCTAGATGAGCCTGTATTTACTATCTGTAAAAATAAACAGAGAATACAAGGAAAATAATAATAACAACAATAATAATTACAAAAACCCCATAGGCTGGAGCCAATGATAATACAGGAATAATAACAGAGCATGTGAACAAAGGATTCTTACATTACAGCTCACATGGTGTTTTTTTTATTTTATTAAACACATTTTAAAGAGAGAATAACTTATCAGTAGCATAATATTTTCTGCTTACATTTTCCAATGTTAGGAAAAGTGCAAATCAGGCTTGTCCCCAACAGCAGCAAATGCGCTCAATGCAGAGGTTAGGCTTTGCAAGACAGTGGCCTAAGCTGCTACAACTGCTTGCAATCACATGGCAGCAAACTAACAAAAAGTCACAGTGCTGGGAAGGATGCATATTGATTTGGTTTCTTTAGGCATTTTTTTCCAGAGAAATCTGGATCAGGCCCTGGTTGAAAGATGTGGAGGGTTACTGTTTTAAGATGGATTTCTATTCATTACCTACGAGTCGGCTGCCAAAAATATGACCGAACAAAATGCTTGGTTATGGCCAGAAATTCTTTGGAAAATTTGTAAAAATCCAAAAAGTCAGAATGTACAATTATGTAATTGAGTAATTTTTATGTTTCTTCTGAAATTATAACCAGCATACAGGCTATGTCAGGATGTGGCTCCTATGCACAACACCCACCGTCTGATAACATCACAACTATTTTCAGCTCTCTGAGCTAATTGGAAACATCAAATCTGCTTTGCTAGAATTTAGTCATGCTTCATTTGAAAGTTAAAAGCAGCTCCTGGGAGGAGGAAGATTCTTTATTCAAACCCCCTTTTCTAAGCAGTGTGGTTAGAGCTGGAATATTTACATACTTGCTTCTAAGCTTTGCTTTAGGCCTCGCCATCTTTTTATTTTAAGGGGGAGAAACATCATGTAGCACTAATAAGAATTAGATTGTTTTGTTATCCAAATACTGTGCTGACATTGAGAAACAACAAAAAAATACATTATCATTATGTCAAATGTTTTCATCTGCAGAATATATGGAGATGAGATCAGTGTCTTCATGTTTCTTTCTGGAAATAAAATCTGTTGGCATGATATTGAGGATTTTAATATTAGCTTCCCAAGAAAAACCTATATTCAACCCAGCAAACCTGCACATTCATGGAATATACATATGTTTTTTTAAAAGGCTGTTCTGGTCACAATAATTATTTGTTACCACAGAGCTCTAGGTTTGTATTCTGTGGAGCTGGTAGTGAGTTAGTACTGACAAATTCTTTGCCAATGTGAGCTGAGAATCTCAGATGAGGTGGGACACAGATTTTTGGTATCTTGGGCACATCTACGTGGTGACTCTCTGGCTGGTAAAAAGATGTCTTATAATCCCTGAAAAAACCAACATCTATTTATCTATTTATCTATATTTTCATTTTCTGTTTCCTTAAACCTTTCTTTGCAGAAGCATCTTTACAAATAATCCACTGCAATGGGACTGGGAAGAAAGAGAACAGCAAAAGCTAGGTAATATTGTCAGAAATAAATACAGAACTTTTAAGGATTATTTTTCATTAACATGAAGCAGAACGGTATTTTTCAACTTCCTTTTCAACAATGCTTTTTTGACAAAGGAATCAAAATCCCTGACATATTCCAGGTGCAATTAATGCAGAACTTATCTCCCTTTTTTCAGGGTGCAGTGAAGCACTCACATGGCTGATAGTCTGCAGTAAGTAATGAAGATAATCAGTGTGCTTTACTCTCTCTCCTGGTTAGATACCTTTGGGTGTCAGTAATCTCAGTGGGTTTAGGTATCCCTCTTCCTGCTGCTCAGGAATATCAAGAGGTACAGGCGCAAGAATAAAAATATAAGACACAGGCATCACTGCCTTGGGACACAGGCAAAGCTGTCATCCATGGTGGCTTTAGAAGAAGAATTTTCTTGTGGTCAGGTTAGTTTTTTAATTCTTCAGTAGAGCTGATATAAGCATGGAGCCTTTGGTGATGACATGCCAGACACAGCCATGGGAGAAGCAATGGTCACCCTTCATATAAAAGGATTCTGCTATGGTAAGACTGATTGCCTTCCACAGGAGGAGGAGCTTGAAAGACACACCTCCCCAGAGACATTGGATGAGATATCTTCAGAGACTGCTGAAGATATCCCATCTAATCTCATCAAAACGACTCAGCTAGTAGCTCATAGGGTATTTGGTCCTGAACTGGTAAAAATAAAAAAAAATAAAAAGTATGCTGAGCATTCCACTGTGATTAGGCAAGAATTTTATGTCATTAAATAAAGACTTGAAGGAAGTGTAGGTGAAGCTTTAGTAAACAAAATTCATAAAAGATTTACAATTTTCCAGGGGTAGTGTATGAGGAAAGCCTTTTTAAAATGTCACAGTCAGTAGAAAATGTGAACTTCATTTCCTAAAATGCTCTTTTAAAACTCTTCAGCACTGGCTAAACCCCACATTGTTACTGCAACAGTGTTGCAGTTGTTTCACCTGTGAACTTTATTTTCCTCGGGCTTTTATGCTGTGTAGTTTCTAACAGCTATTGATTGCTTTCTTCCACCTCTTTTGACAATGACACTGTAAAGTGGCATGGAGCATAAACATTTCTAAAGGAGCAATGTAATTGTTTGAGGCAATAATATAGTGTACAGCTTTTGTTTAACCTTGTAAAACTCTTTAAAGAGTCACAAATTATTCGGTAAGTCCTGAAAAGTATGATGTATGTTCACCCTAATCCTTTTAACTCCAACTCCTAGTCCTGTACTTCAGCAACACACATATTACATTATGCATCAGGGTAGATAATGACTCACTTAAGTGGTTTCAGCAAGAAATTCACTTTTGTGGATCTCATTAAGGGGCTCTCAGTTTCTTCCACAAGATCTTTACCTCCTGCTGAAAGCAGGACTAAAAATCACTGGCTTCCAACCAATGCTTGCAAAAACAATCAAAACAACCAGAGAGTTCCAGCCTAAAGTTCTTCAGTAGTGCCTACACTCTGCTAAAAATTGTTTTGGTTCTCAGACAACTCCAGGAGAATAACCTCTTAAATTTGAGATTAATACCATACTACAGTTACTTTTCCCCATATAAGAAATTGCACACTAAAAGGAAAGGCAGAAATATTTTAAAAATCCTATTTAAAAGTCTATATTTCAATTGCTTACCTTATTCCTTAGTTTGTTTGCATACTTTTAATGAACTGCTAAAATTCTCTCTGTTGTTCTGGGTTACTGGACTGAGGACTTTTACTTCTACAAACCTTCTCCTCTTCCAAATCTTGTCTGAGGTACAGTAACAGAGTCACAGTAAAACCATTGGCTTTCTTACATCAAAGTAATTAAAAGAATGTCGCTGCACAGATGAGAATCCAATGTCCATTTAAGGCAGAGAGAAAGAGGGATCCTGGCTCTGCTGCCTTGTGATGGAGGGCTGTCACACAGGAGGTCTGAGGTCTGGATACTGCTATCTTTGCAGGGAGCCTTTCTGTGGTTCAGAAACTGTCCAAGAAAATGTAACTTAACCACTAAATTTTTATAACTTGCTTTTAATTTGTGATGCTATCAGAGATAGTGAACTTTTTAATCCAGATGTGGAGATTATTTTTGAAAAGCAGTAATAAAAAAACCCCTCTCTGATAGAGCTGGCTGTAATTATATCCTTAATATGCTTCAAGCCCCTGGTGGGGAACTGGTGTTCTCTCACACATGGAAACAGGCATGTTCAATAATATAGACAGATATATGGAGCTATTTGTATTTTTGATATTATTGGGATTTGGTAGCTCGCTTCCCAGCAGGGAGAAGCATCCTTCATGCTACAATTAAAACCATTCTTGTTTCTTCTGAGAAGGCAGCTGATCAAATTCTCTGTCCTCAAGGAAATGTAATACTTTCTCTCTTGTCAGGCTGTGTGGTGGACATCTCAGTTTTAAATTTTTCATCCAAATTATGCAAAAACAGTTCCTTCCTGATGACCTACTGAAAGAACTCTTCTACATCTACCCTTCTACAGTGGCTGCAGTGAAGCAGCTTTGGGATTTTAATGCTGAGGGGAAAGGATTTGGATCCAAAATGTGATGTGAATAGGAACTCCAAGCATCCTGACATCCTGGTCTTGTAGCAGTGTCACTTTGTCTTTTCTGATTCTTACAGTCTCAGAACACTTGAAATAGACAAGCATGTTCATAAAGCAAGCATTAGTGGTCCACTTATAATAATTCTCTGTGTATTATCAGACCATGAAATTTTATTACAACATCTGAATATACTGAAAAGCAATTTTGTAATGGCAAATAGGTATTTTAATGTTTCTCTCTCTCAGCCCAAGGGCTCATATTTTGAAAGCTTTATATATATCCTGTATGTTTCCAAAAATCACTTTGGCTTCAACAAAACTGTTTATTTTTCTGACGTTTCTTTTCAATGGAATCACTCTGAAAATATCTAGAATGGAGCAGGAGAGTCTTCATTTTATGTTATGACCATCATGTATAAAGAAGAAATCACACTGAACTCCTTCAATATTTTCTTGCTCAAAATTTACTAATAATAGGAAAGAGAATTCAAGCTGAGACAATATGTCAACAAAGAGATTGTGTAAGCAAAGTTATATCATTTACCCAACTTTAGCATGATTCCTGTCTTGTTAAGAAAGTGTATTTGCAAATGCCCTGACTATTGTGTAGACTTTGGAGGGCTACCAAGCAAAATATAGGAGTAATTTAAGTGCGCACATGCTAACAATCTCTTTGTCATCAGTAGCAATAACAAAAAAGTTTGGGTGAACAGTTTGTGTTAACATGAACTCGTGCTCTTCAGAGACTTGGAATATTTTGCCTCATGTGCTTGCAGCTTGAACTCACAGACAATGACATCTACACCAAGCCCATTAGCTTTAACAAATAATACCCTTTGATATTTGCTGCTCACTGGATTTCATGCAGATGAAGACAGTCTGATACTTGTGAGAAGAATAACCACACGGTTTGCTTACCGAGATCAAAAACTGTGCCCAGCATGGATGTGGTCTTGTACGTGTTCCATTGAAGATGTTTATAGCACTGCTTGGAGTGAATGATTGGCTCTTTTAATGTAGTATCTGCCTCTTTTGCATGCTGTAGAAATTTTCCTGGGTCAAAGAACTCAGTCTGGAACAAGGGAGAAGTTTGTCGAAAATTTTTTATTCCATGGTCTTCATTGAATTCTTCTGTCAGCAAAGTTTTTATGCCTACTAAAACTCCTGGATAATGTTTCCCTAATATTTGGTACGTTCCCTACTTCAAAAGTAACTTCCTTTTGGGTGTGAAAGACCAAGTGCAAGAAAAGTCATACTATCCCTGTATGCCAAGTGTGTCCCCTGAGCACAGAAGCTTCATGAGCCTCCAGAGAGTGGGATATGATATTTGGTGTATTGCTGTGTGGTGCCTCACATTTCATAGGCCTAACCAGATGTTTTCAAGGATGTGGGAATAACTAAGAAAAAAAGCAACCTCAGATTTTGAGCCTCGCTTAGATGACCTATCTGTGTGTCACTTAGAGTATTTAAATCAGGTAATTTCATCTGCCAGGTTAGCTTCCTAGCCACTTTACTTTCCAATATCCTTATTCAGCAGCTTAGAGTTTTTCTTCATTCAATGTGTTTTTCCAGTCAACTGCATTAATTTAATTTTTTTCTACTTGAAATGGTAGAAGGCTATGGAGAGGAATTTGGATGTTATCAGCATTCCAGGAAAAGGACTGGACAATTTATTTGACTATAAAGTATTTTATCAGATGAATATTTTTATTAATAACTTATTTTTTTATTTTTAACAGCATGTTTATTTTCAGTGATTCAGTGGATGCTATTTAAATCATTTCTTCAAACTTATGGATCGTCTGAAAACTATTGATAACAGCGAATTCATCCATTACATGTGTGAATAGATGCAAAATATTAGAGAGGATTATTTGAGAATTTTTTGCACAAACACCTGTTCAAACTTTTATTTGTGCATTCTGAAGGGTACACGAGCCACCTTGAATATTACTGTTCTAAAAATAAAATAGTCATTTCTATAAAAATCATTTAAATGAATTAAAGGAAGTCAAAATACTTTGAAGGAAAACGTACAGGTTTTTTTTCTAAACATATCAATATCTCGAAATACATTATCTCAAAGCTACTATTAATACACATACACTTCTGTAAATCAGTACTTTCAAACAGGAGATTAATCAACTCACAATAAATGTTTGTCAGTGTCCACATTCAAGAAACTGTGGGTTTGTTTTTAATGATAGTGTAGTAAAGAAAATTAGTCTTGGTGTTCTCACAGTGAAGCCCATGAAGGTTTGACTAACATTACTGGTATCAGCAATGTTGGACTTATTTTGCTTTGGTGTAATTGAGAGCAATATTCTTCCTAATGTATTTAATTGCTACTGATTTTCTTTCATTTCCCTGAAAAAATATAGCAAAAGAGATAAAAGTGTAAGTCCCCTATACAAGATCCTTATGGATTTGAATTATATTCGTCTTATTAATTATTTATTTTTAAAAACTTAAAAATTCCTCTGATCACTTTGGATGATTCCTAAAATATTTACATCTGTTTTCTGGCTGTGGAAGTGTGGAAGTTCAAAAAGTCTAGGCAGTAAAATCTGCAAATGCTATTTACACCTACTAATTCTAGATAACTCAGAACAACACAGACAGCAGTCTGGGATCATGTCTGAATTCAGAGATTTTATTTGACAAAAATATGGAAGGGTTTTTTTTTGCTTTTGATTTGTGTGTCTCTATCCCTTTTTTTAGTTTAGTTTACAATATTTCTAAGTCTTCAGTCTTTAATTAAAATATATTAGAATCACAGCCACTCTTGCCTGCATAAAATAAACCTATAGCTTTAAAATATGAACCTCATATTATTTATTACCTCACATTTCTCCACTAAAAGAAGTTTTCTTTTCCAAATGGTCTATTACTGAATATTTTCAAGATTACAGTTTGCAGAAACTGAAGACTTTTATATCTTAAACTAGTAAATATATATAGATAATCTACACATAAATTTTCGGACCATAATATGAATTAAATCTTGAAAAGATTAGAATATGAATATCCTGAAATCCTGAATTCTGACTGAAATTTTTCAAATGTCTATGGTAATTTTCATGTACTAAATGAACTGTTTGCTGTGCATTATGTAAAGATCCATTTGAAAAAAATCCCGTAGATGCCTATAGATTTGATAAATTTGTGCAGGTTTTCATAGCAAAAGTTTTAGGGAATCCCTAGTCATGTGATTAATCATTGTTGAGGTTGCCATCAAAGTTTTTGCTTAATTTGAAGCATGTTTAACTTATTATGATTTTTTAACATTTGTTAAAAAGCTTTTAGCACCATAAGTTTTCTGAACTGGAAATAAAGCTTTCATCATTTGAAGGTCTATGAATACATACTTAAACTTTACTCAAACTGAAGTCATAAAACCCACTTAAATGTGATACTTATTTAAGTAGGTCTTACATGCATACCATTCAAACAATTCCTGTTTCAATTGTATTTTATTTTGAATGTTTATTTAGTTGGTGTTGGAATCCTGGATGCTGAGAATTTTAAACTTTCTGTGCTGAAAGGCAGAGACTTGCAAGAGAGAACTGCATTTGACCTGAGGCTGTGGAGAAGACTTCCAGAATTGATTGATAGCACTGGGATTACTGGTGTGCAGTTAGTTAGAAGTATGTAATATCACAGGCTGGAAAACTTTGAGTTTGGGGTTTTAGAATATAGAAATAAATATGAAGCAAGATGGAGGGTTTAGGGCGGAGGCAGACTGTTCTTTACCTTCTTGTTCCTTCTTCTTCATGGGTTTGGGTGATTTGTAATTGAACAGAAAAATCTGCATTGCGGGCTTCGAGGCATCAGTCATTGGGTTAAAAGGGAAAATAATCTAGTTGTCATTTCTTAATTGGATAGATTAGTCTTAAAACAGCTTGTAACAAGAAATAGTTAGCCATTTTTGTGCCTTGCAAATGAAAGGCTGCAGAATTCATGGTTATGAGGCTGTTTCACAGATAAGAAATAATAAACACCTGAGTCCGAACATGAACTACTGTCTCAAGTGCCTTTAATCCAGACCCAGAGAATCCAATAAGCTGGTATAAGAAAAACCTTAATTTTCCTGAATACCTCATGTATTAATAATGTCAAGAATTGTTCAGGAACTCTTAAGTAACATTGGATGTGTAAGATCAGTTAATGGCTGGATTTTAGTCCTAATTTCCTGGATAATTTAATCTGAGGAATTCTATAATGCTTATAAAGAAAATTCTTTTGCAGCCTTAGCTCCGTCTAGGTTTCTCATAGGATCAGTCTTACAATTTGAATATGGTGGGTTTTTATTTATTATTTCAGATTTCTAGAGCCACCCCTTAATACCAACCTTTTTTTCCAGTTTGAAGTTAAATTTAAAATAAAGTATTATATGGGAAGTATGGCATCAGGAGTAATTTTTAAGGAGTTTAGGAAACAACTGAATATCATCTTTGAATATACATACTTAGAACAATGTACTAAATCAGGAATAGAGAAAACAATTACCAAGTATCACAGGTTGTGATGACCAAATCTTTTGAGGGTCATATATTATTATAAACCTATGGACAAACTATAAACTTAGGGACAAGCTTTCCATGTTCTGTTTGTCCTTTTAAATGCAGAGTGATGACTTCCAGGAGAACATAGTTTTGAGTAAATATGTTTCATTCCCTATCTGCATTTTGTGAGGTCACATAAGACTCCAAGAAGTTGACTTACAGCCTTGAAAATCAAAAGTCAGTCACTGTTCTTGAATGTTATTGTTTGCAAACATGGGTTCTGTTCCATGTACAAGTCCATTCTGCATGTGTTTTTTCTTATATCAGTCTGATATATTGTCTGATACATGGTCTGATTATGGTGTTTAACTGTCCCAGACACTGCTTCCTTGAATGAATGTAGATTTATCCCTAGAATATCACTGAATAACATTTTAAAGGCTCTGGGAGCAGGAAGGCAAAACCTTTGTCCTCTCACTTTTCAGGAGAGTGCCCTAGTCTCTGTGGGGCTGAGTCCAGCATCACTTTGCATTATCTCTAGCAGAACTCATGTTTCTGATATTTCCATCAACATTTTTTCTGGCCTTCTAAGAGAGGATATCTCTTGGTGAAGGAGGTGGTCTCATTAAGAGTGTAGTGCAGGTTCACACCTAAATAGGACCTAAGATCTATCAAGGACTATCTGTGTCTCATTCTATAGAATTAACACAAAATTGCACATTGCAAATGGTGTCAATTGTCTATTTATGGATTGAAAAAATGTTTCAGATGAAGGTTATAGACCCATCTAAATGCTTCTGTCCAGGCAATCCAGAGGTTTTTCATCCTAAAAGTTCACTGATTTCATATACAATAGGGCTAGACAGTCTTAAAATTCCATGATAGATTCTTGTCTGGAATTTTAAATGAATTTTTGGTTCCCAAGGTGTAATTTACCCATAATGACTTGAACAGCTGTATCAGTCAACTGTTGTTTTATAATATATTTCTCCTGCACAGAAGGAATAGTGACAGCAACAGCATCCCACTCTCCTTCAGCAGTTCAGTGCCTATCAGTTTCTCTGTGAACTTTCAAGTGTTAAGAATATTAATGATTTTATTTTTTAAAGCAGAGACACAAAGTGTTGATTTGGAACTTTTATTTACTGCAAACTACTGCCTTAATTACATTCAGGCTGAGCTCCATGCAACTTGCTTAGCAATCTACAACATATGTTATGCAAATGACAACAGAAACTACTGTTTTTCATATAACTTGCCTAAATCTCATTAATAAGATAGAATTTCTCATTCCTAACCTGGTCTTACTTTAATCTTTTTCTAAAACCTGTAGGAAATAACTTAATTATGACAACAGCTTACAGTACCAGCACAAAAACCATGGGGAGATTAAAAAAATGGCTTGTTTTCAAGGCTTTTAAATAGAAATGGTGGAGAGTTTTCATACAGAGGTCTATATTCTCCATTGTCCTATTATTTTATACATTGTTAAGACAGCATATAAAAATAACTCAGAAGTGCAATACAGAAAGAAATAATAGATTAAACTTAACTGAAAGTGCTTTTTAAAATACAGAATATATGAACAGAGATGCCTCTTGGTGTTCTCAATGCCTCAGAAGCTTGTGGGAAAAAAATCTGGCAGTAAAAAATCTGTAGGAAGACCTCAAATTGTTATTCATGACACTTGAGTGTATAACTTGCACCACTAAATCTACTCAAAAAAGGGCATTTAAATTTGAAATAGTTGTAACAATATCTTGGCCAAAATTTTTCCAGTATCAGGCAAATTTAATGATTAAATTATTTTAATAGAAATTGTATACCCACCTGAGGGACAGTGGAGCTGATTATTGTATCATAGTTTGTCAAACTGAACAGAAAAATGTGAAATAAGAGCTAGATTTCATAGGAATATCAGGTGTAAACATACTGGTTGTTACTGTTCAATACTTATTATGTTTCTTACTGCATAAGAATTTCTAACAGAAGAATATTATGCATTTGTACAATGAAAAAAATGCATTTTTCAAATCATTAGTCATCATTTTTTTCTCTCAAACAAACATTATGCATTTGTTTGAGAGAAAAAAATGATGACTATTCCCTTTACAGATTAATTGTTGCTTTGTTTTATCCTTGCCAGTACCTCTTATTTCTGATAAAAAAAAATTAAAAATGGAAGAGAAGGCAAAAATAGGGTCTAAATGTTAACTTACATCTTTCAGAGTAAGAAGCTAGAATTTTTTAATGTCCACGAATACCACCTTTATTTGCAAATTCATTTGTGATATTATAGACATATTGCAGTTTTATATTAATGGATACATAAAGTCTTGAAAGCATACATCTACATATAAATCAGAGTTTAATCAATCCATCATTAAATGCTAACACCAGTCACTAGAAGAAGCAATAAAAATCCCTCTAAAATTACTGTAATTTTCCTTTCAGACGATTTGCTTATCTCTGCTGCTTTTCTTTCCCTTCCTTCCTTCCTTCCTTCCTTCCTTCCTTCCTTCCGTCCTCCTTCCTTCCTTCCTCCTTCTCTTCCTTCCTTCCTTCCTCCTTCCTTCCTTCCTTCCTTCCTTCCTTCCTTCCTCCTTCCTTCCTTCCTTCCTTCCTTCCTTCCTACTTCCTTCCTTCCTGTCCTTCCTTCCTTCCTCCTTCCTTCCTTCCTTCCTTCCTTCCTTCCTTCCTTCCTTCCTTCCTTCCTTCCTTCCTTCCTTCCTTCCTTCCGCCACTTCCTTCCTTCCGCCACTTCCTTCCTTCCTTCCTTCCTTCCTTCCTTCCTTCCTTCCTTCCTTCCGCCACTTCCTTCCTTCCGCCACTTCCTTCCTTCCTTCCGCCACTTCCTTCCTTCCTTCCACCACATCCTTCCTTCCCTTTTTTTTTATTATATGTGTAGAAATTCACCCTATAAAGTGCAGTTACTCACATTTCATGCAGACTTACTTTTGATGAAATTATGAGGTATTTTTTAATCAACGGAGGGAACCTGCTAGCAGTCATAAAATATATAACTTTGTATTTACATATGCTTTGAAAAAGTAACTATAGAGATATACTTTTGTCTACACATATCAAAATCCCACATCTGATCACAAAATTAATAGTAAAGAATTAAAAGTTATTGGAAGAGAAAGTTTCAAATAGCAGAATATGGCTGCCGGTCTTACTCATTTTCTTGAATGACCACAATGACTGTATATTAAAGATCTCCTTAGCATTGTCACTTTATTCTCTGCTTTCATATTTTATGTTTCTTAATGTTCACAACTTCCCCATTTGACAGTGTATTCTAATTTATTAGGCCAGGAAGCCACACAATAAATGGACAGAACGTTGCCAAATTATGAGATCTCTCTCAACATAAAGGGAAAAATCCAGATAAGAAAATAAAAACTGTCTAGAGAAGAAGTGGTTTCGCCCCATGCAGACAAAAGCCTAAAGGGATTTAGGTACTGATTCTACTGGACATTCAAAACCAATAAGGGAAATGCATTAGAGGCAAAGCTTGAAATATTTTAATTACAATTGATTTAGGCTTTATACATATATATTAGCAGAAAACATCAGAATAGTAGTAATCTTTTGTGAAAAAATGAAAAATTCAGGTCTCTGACTTTCCATCAGAATACAAAAGTATATATGACAAAAATGCTTTTGCCAAGCCCCGTTCCAGGGAGATGCATGGTTTTCATATGCAAAGTCAGGAGTTGGAAAAAACAAGCAAAGTCAGGGCCATGGGATGTATCACATCCCAATCAAGAAAAACACCCCTAACAGCAGCATTTAACTTTATGATTCTCTGTAAAGCATTTTTTTAAGCAGAAAAATATGCTGGTAACAGGAATGACATCTTGATTACACTCCATAAAATGAACATAATTTAAAGCTGATTAAGCAGATGTAAGCATATATTTGCAAATAGTGCTCTTTAGAAACTTTCTTGACTGACTTAATACATTGTGGATAAAATGAACCAGCCCATGTCAAATGAACTTCCCCCCCATCAAATGTTTCCCTTTTATTATGAGACAGGAAAAGAAAGATGTTTCAAAGAAAGCAGACCTGAGTGTCAGACACAGTCTGCAAAATATGTTGAACATTCTATAGAAGAGGAAATATTTTGGGGGTTTGCTATGAGTGTCACTATTTTAAGAGGGAAGAATAATTTCTTTGATTCTACCAGAAAAAGACAGTATCAACACTGTCAAATAGGAACAGAAGCGCAGTCACTTCTGAAAATTTGAGATTCTAAGTAATTTAACATCCATGGGATTTCCAGCTATTTCAAAGAAATTTTATTAATAATAAAGCTGAGTGAATAGGTTGTAATGAATTATTTAGTTAATGAATGCCACATTTTGGGCAAATATTCTGTGAAAAAATTTGAAATTCTCAAGCTATGCATATTGAATTAAAAACGTGCTGTATTCAGTGAAATGCTCTTGCTGTACACACCATGCACTAGATGGGGTTCACATTTTTGTGATTTTTCAGAGACCAAGCAGTAGCCCTTTGACTTCTTCAGAAGATATGAATGACTAATAAAAAATAATGGAATTGAAATTGTGAAATCTTAAATTAAAAAGACACCAAAATTTGAATAAGTTTGCATTGAATGTGTTTAAACCCTGGAGGCATGAGCATACTAATATTTTTCCACCATTAGGCTTACACCCTCTCACAAATATATATATAAGATTAAATGAATTTGGAGGAATCAAGCAAAAGATTTTCTGATTACTCTGCAAAGCATACCATTTAGGAAATTACCAAAACCTGAAAACTTATCATCTGCCCAATTGGAGCTTCATTTAGTAGGAGAAAAACTAAAAAGAGAGTCTTTCCTTTTCTGCTTTGGCAGCTAACGAAGACACTATTTACATTTTCTTTTTTTTTTTCTCCAAATTGTCTGACTTGAAATTCTCAGTTTGGCTACCACTCCCTTTAGGAACATATTCATACAGTGTCGCTTTACAAAGAAGTTCAGAAGTCCTCAAAAGCTTCAAAACCTCAAAGGAAAACCATCCTTCCAGTCATCTTCTGTGTAAGTCTTTGACACAACATGCCCAAAGTGATATATCCAACTGTTTGAATGTTTATTGTAGCGCAAAGCCAGCATTGAGTAAGGTTAAAATGAAAAGGCTAATTTGTGTTTTCTTATCCTTCAGACAGACCTCTCTAGTGTCTATAAAACTGTAAATGACCAGTGGCTGCAGCTGGAAAAGCCTGGTGGCTGGCAAGGGACCTAATGAAGACTGAATAATCAAGCTGGGCTATTAGAGGGTACAAGACAAAAATCCCAAATTGCTGGGATGAGGCAAATCAGTTATTGTATTTTTTAATGTACATTCCTAAAGCTGAACAGCTTTGTTAATGCTTTGTTGCTATGTGAAGATAAGCCAGAACAGGGGAGAGCCACATTCCAAGGGTCTATTTCTCCAATTACTAATAAAATCTATGCTGTCCAAGCTAGTGAGCAAAAGTAATGTCTGTAAATATTTGCTAATTCTCTTCTTGTTCTTTCCTGTAGATAAAATTGGACAAATGATTTATATATGACATTTACATATAAGGAACAGTCAAGCAAGCTTTCTCTGTCAAAGTCTGTGATGATCCCTTTGCAAAAATGTACACCATATTCATGAAGCACAACTAATACTGTGATTTATTTTTAATCTGTTTCTGTTTTTTCTTTCAAAGAACTGATACCATATGTGATCACTGAAAACTTGAATTTGTGCTGGAAATCCTGAAGGTTTCACACAGGTGTGTGTATAAGTAGGTGCCGTGGTTCTGGCTAAGACAGGGTTTAATTTTTGCAGAAGCCAGTAGGGGCAATTATTCAGTGGTATGGGGGCTGGGAGAAGGGATTCTTTTCTGGTCATCAGTAGTGTAGAGATGCTTTATGTGTTGCTGGTTCTGCCACATGTCATTCATATGCATTTTTTGCACACTTTTTCATTAATGTATTTTCTCCACTGTTTCTTTTTTATTTCATTGCTGTTTCCAGTAAATTGTTCTTATTACAACCTGTAATCTCTACCTTTTGTGCTTCCAATTCCTGTCTTCAGCCCACTGTGGGAGGAGAGGAAGGAGGGAGGGAGTAAGCAAACAGTGCATGGTTTGGAGTGTTTCAATGGGAACACTAAATTGGGGAATACCTTTCCTAAACAACAGTACTAGGAAACACACTGAAAAAATATATTTGCAGCAGCATAATGGACAGCAGAGAATCTATGAGTAATTAAAAAAGACTTTCTATCATATATCATTACAATAGATAATGATATATGTGTAACATATACACAGCCTGAAATTAAATTCTAGCATTAGTGAATGTGTATAAGAAGAAGAAAATACCAGGTTGCATGATAAGATCATACTAATGCATGTAGCCTCATGTCTTTTAAGAACTTACAAACCAATAGCTCTAAAAATGTATATAACATTAATTCAAGAAGCAAAACCAGTAGACTCATTCCTAAATATACTAATCCTTAGTCAAGGTAGAGGTTGGTGCTCTACCTCAGGGCTCTGTCTTGGGACTGATGCTCTTTAACATATTTATCAATGACAAAGACATTAAGATTGAGTGCACCTTTAACAAAGTTGCAAATGACACAATGATAAGCAGTGCTGTTGACACACCTGAAGGACATGATGCCATCCAGAGGGACCTGGGAATACTTGAAATACTGGAAATAGTTGAAAACTGAGCCCACAAGAATCGAATGGAATTGAATAAGTCCAGCCTGCCTTGGAGCAATCCCAGACATGAGTACAGACAGGGAGAAGCACTCAATGAGAGAAGCCCTGTGAAGACTTGGGGGTTCTTATGGAGGAAGAGTTTGACATAAGCCAACAGTGTGCACTTCAGAAAGCCGCCCATAGCCTGTGTTGCATCAAAACAAGCGTGGCCAGCAGGTCAAGGAAGTTTCTCCCAATCTATTCTTCCAGAGTGAGACCCCACCTGGAGTGCTGCATCCAGCTCTGGGGTCCTCAGGGCAGAAAAAACATGGACCTGTTGGAGCGAGTCCAGAGGAGGGTCACGAAGGGGGAGCACCTCTCCTGTGAAGACAGGCTGAGAGAGCTGAGGTTGTGCAACCTGAGAAGAGAAACACACACTAGTGCCAACCCTGCTCCAGGTGTGCAGGAGCTAAGGAACATTCAGGATAATTTCAAATTGCCTACCATTTTCTTTTTGCCACAGTCAAGGCAGCTCAAAAGGTTCCACTTATTTTCCAACAGTATCAAGACAGGCAACAAAATCCATCTCAAAGTTAAGTTTTATCGCAAAAGAAAAAGCTCAAATTACTTATTTGAGACAAGAGATTGCCTAGTCTGAGGTTTTCAGACATCTATGTGATTGAACACATGACTTTGATAAAACCACTTGGAGTCTACTTTTTAAACATAATTTTGGGATATTTTAACATATTCACATGACCTAGATTTGGCTGCGTAAAGTTGTCTGTCTGTCTCTTAAGGCCACTTTTTTTCCTCTTTTTCCCCTTCTTTATGTGGTCCATGAGTAAATGCTTCTTCCGAAAAATATCAAATTAAAATCCCCCAAACTATGAGAAATTGAAAGCAGAAACTTCAGAGGCAAGGTCTCTGAGAGTGCTTTTTGCATAGCTGCAATCCATGAAAACAGGTGACTTGAGTGGCACCAAAACACACTGTAAAAGTTGAATCTTGAGCATTCTGGGTTCTTTGGACCGTTAAAAAAACACTTACAAGGTTCAGGTCCACGTGGAAGACCTGGACTGATCCACTGTAGGCTCTGGACATTGCTTGCTTGTAAAACAGATATCTAGATGTCATGTGCTTTGTCTTGCGCTTCTAGATATTTGGTTTTGGTCTCAGAGGAGGCATACCTGGGAGACAGGTGGGTGGAGTCATCCCCAAGCCACTCCATGCTCCTAGGAAACACCCTCAGCTAAAAATCCAGGATGTGGCAGGATTTTCCCTTTTTCCATCTGGCTAAGTGTGGAAATGAATCACCATCTATGTCCAGGGAGCACTGTTGCCCATGCTGGAATCCCACCAAACAGAAGGACCTAGAACCAAAAATTTATTTTAAGGTGTCATCTCTTTGTAATCTATTATTGGTTATAGAATCATAGAAGCATTTCGGCTGGAAACACCTTTAAGATCATCAAGTTCAGCTATTAACCCAGCGCTTCCAATTCCATTACTAAACCATGAATTTCCCTAACCACCACATCTTGATGTCTTTTACAGCGATGATGACTCAACTTCCCTGGGCTTTATGCTCCCTCATCCTAGTAAAGGCCCCAGATATTTGATGAAAAATGCCTTACTTTCCCACATAAATAGCAGGGGGAAATTATTCTAACATTAAAAAAAGATAAGGATGTTTTTTTGTCTTATTGATATTTGGCAATTAGTTCCAGTAAGAATTTGTAGATGAACAATTTTTGAAACATCTTCCTCCATCAATAGTATGCAAACGATATGGATGTTTATATGAATTTAAAATTAAAAAATATGGATTATATGATATGATGTAATTAGTCTTCATGATAACAGTGTGTTCTGATTAGCTTGTACTATTGAGTAAGTCCTAAATGCTTTACTCCAGCACATTTCCTTTGATTTCAATAGGAGTCTGTCAGATAAAGATTTTGTTAAAAGAGTAAGTGCCTCAGGATTTAGCTTTCTCATGTGGATTTCATTTCTAATGGAGTATACATTGCTTTATGAGCTTCTATGTTTCCATGTTAATATGATTAAGAAGACACATTAAGCTATAGGAATCTTCCTCTGTAAATTACCCCCTGTAAACAATTTTGCTGACACATTGGGGAAAACAATCAAATTTTATTTATTTGACTTTTCACATATATAAAGTTTTTGTTTGCTTTTTTTTTCCCAGGGCTATGAAGAATGGAAGAGGACAAAAGCCACCAGTCACATGAGAAATATTTTGAAGCACCAACAAACTCAGGAACAGTTTTTTCTCTTAATCAGGAGACCTTCTTATGTAACTACTGTGAAAGAAAAAAATTGTGATGTATGAAGATGACCTGATGAGAAAATTGTCATTTGCCTTCTTAAAGCATTGCTAGGCTGGCTTACTTTGGATGTACCTTCAATTACCTGCAGAGAACACAAACTACATACATACATGTTTATTTTTATTATGTGTTTGTTCCTTCCTTCAGCTCTAATTATGGTGCCTAAAATGTTTTGCAGATCAGTATTTTCCTTTTCTATTTTTGCGGAGGATGACCACTCTTTGTTTACAACTGAGACATTTGAGGCTTCCTGGTAATGATTCCATCACTGCTAGATGATGTTAGGTAGCTTCCATTTTTAAATTTTAATTTAAGAACATGGCATCAAAATATATTATTTGACTTCATCTTATTAGCAACTTTTTATTGCCATGCATCAGCACTTCCTTGTTAATGTTTACAGCAAATTGTCTACAGTGAGGCTATACCACTGGTTGAAGACGAGCTTCTGCTGACTTGTAATTTCCCTGAAGCTTATTAGAGTATTCTCCTCTCTGTTCCAGTTCACCACGTGAGAACTAATGATATGTTACTGTTCACATTTATATCAGGTTGCAATAGGGGAGGAAATCTCTCCTTTCTGGAGTCCTCATGTTCTGGTCCATAATGATTCAGATGAAATAAATTTGACACAAATTGCTATCTATATCAGCCTTTCTATTTTGGCTTTTGAGCTGGCACTAAACTATTTCATCTGTTGACATCCTGTCACCTCCTGGCATAATCTAAAATAACACAATGTAATAATGGATTTGGAGACAATAAAGTAACACTTTAAAATGAAATGTTTCTCTGGACTTGGAGGCTCACAGATGCTGATGAAAATGTTGAAAAAAGCAGACCATCTTTGCAAAAAATGTGCAGCAAAAGTGTAAGAAAATATCCCAGGGAGGATCTAAAACCCCTCATGTATGACAGTGAATCATATGACACATATGACTGATTGACTCATGCAAGTAATTTGCTCCTTTTTTAATAAGTTTCTGCAGGAGAGCATAGAATCCAATAAACATAGATTTATTGTATCCAAGGGGTTGATGGGCGATGTACAGCACACTTTTGTAAATAAAGTTTTTATCCACCTGAAAGCTTATTCTCTGTGGGAAGAATTATAACCAAAGATTCTTGCTTATATGATTAACTTTTGGAAATATATAGTATTGAACCTATTACTTTCCCATTTGCATTATTCATTGTTATTTTCAAAGCGTAAAAAGATAGAAACACAAATCTCTATCCATTGGAAGAGGCATAAGATCAAGGCATTAAGAAGAGACAGAAGACACATAAATTAAAGACATAACTGAATGTCAAGCTTATGTATCACTTTCCTTTTTTTCACCTTTTTTTCATAAATGTTATTTGCTTCAGCTATTCACCTGTACCTGTATTAGTCACACCTCTGTTACACTGAATGGCCATCCAGACAGATCTTAGCTTGAAAGCTGCACTGTTTAGCCCAAACTCAAGAGGTTATTTAGAGTATTTTGTTTAATGTAAAAATGTCTAGTAATTTTTAAGTTTGAGAGAATACATAATTGTAAGTCTTGCATATTTATTCACAGAACTTAACTTTTAATCTAGATTTGAATCACAAGAGTTTAAAAGTATTTTTTAAAATTGAATATAGCTTTTTTGAGGATAGGGTTAAATTCAAAAGTAGCCTTAAGCCTGCACAATTTAAAAAATATAAGGTCATAGGCAAAAGTAAAAAAATGATGGCTGAGTATCTGGAAAACAGTATTTTCCAGAAGTTAAGTGACTTTCCATTTGACCTTTCAGTGAGTGCTAGACTGTCAGTGGGAGACAAAAGAAAAAAAGGCAAAAATATCCTGTGCACAAGAATAAGACCATCACAGCAACATCTAAACTGGTCCTAACAGCTCAGTGAAGATCTTAAATAAGATTAATTCATTCAACTCCAGTGCTCATGTGAGTTTCGTCTAGTGTGTGTGTATAAACCCACCCATCCACCCACCCACACACACACACACACAAACATATATATATATATATACCAAGATCCAATTCATTCTGTCACTCCACTTTCACACTGGCTTAACCTTCATGGAACTGTCAAAGTTTGTAATGCTGCCCAAATACCACAGAAGCATGATAACCTTTACACATATTTGGCTAAAAGTGTTGGAAAATGACATATAAATATAAACTCCTGGCAGAACACCATTTGCATTAGACTGAGGCAGAGATTTTTGCATTCTGAAACTGATATATCCACAAAAATATTTGTCTGCATCTAATTATTTGGCTTCAGACAACAGGACATAGACTTTATGTTTCCAATAATCATTCAGCATGGCTGAGTCCCTCTTTTCCTGAGTAAGTCAGAAACAAAACCCCCCCAGCCACTCAAGTATTTGCATTTATTAATAAAGAGAATGATCGTGAAATTCTAAATGACGCAGTTTTCAAAAAAGGCTGTTCAGAAATGATAATGTCATTAATCAGTTGAAGCAAAGTTTTCAGATGCAGCCTTCTTTCAACCTCCTTTTTTTTTTTTTTGAACCATAGGTGATCCTGGCTGGATATATTTTAAAATAATTTGAGTGATACATGAGGCAAACGTGTTCCTTTTACATTCAAATATATGCTTCACAAGGTACATCTTCGTTCTTTCATCTCTTTTATGATTCAGTCATATTTTATTGAAATTTTGTCAGTGTTTCTTTGTCACAGTTCCTGCCAAGCATACTCAAACAGCTGAGATGAGAGGTTGAAAGAAAAGTGACTGAACAGAATTTTAACAAGGGATAGACAAATATCAGATGGTTTGTTTCATATTGTGAAGCAAACTACCTGAATCCACCATCCCTTTGAACAGTTTATCCAAGCATTAATGGAGCCTTCCTTCTGATTCCACAGTGGTACTCAGACTTACAGAGCAGAAGGTGTCTCAAGCTGTGCTGAATAATTGTGAATAACAATAATATTTTCAAAATAATGAGTAATTAAAGTATGTATCTGACATTCTCTTGGTGCTTCTGGAAAGCAGATAAGGACTGGGGTTTCTGTGCTTACCTCTGAAAACAATGCCAGAACACATAATTCTGGTCTAGGCACTTGTGTTCACTGCAATTCTTGCAGTGATAGTGAATTTTAAATCCTCTGCTAAACATCAGGCAGTCAATCTTCTTCAAGAACAGAGGTGTAGAGGAGAAAAGGCCCAATATATTTAGAGGAATATGAAATATTTTTGCAACAGAACTAACTCACATCATCATAAAAATTTCTGGCACTGGGCTAGCCTCCCTGTTATAAAAAAGCAAACCCAAAAACTGTAGACATCCCACTGCTGCTTTACTGGCCTCAGTTAGTGTTGTTTTTGTTCAAAGAAACAGTTTAGAGTAGCAAGCAAAGTGAGGAGAAACAAAGCAATCACGTAAAATCTGGGAACATTAAAATTTTGAAACCTCTCTGGGTGAAATTGAACTTGCAGTACATTAAGTATGTTCCAGAGAGTGTGATACTTTCAGCCAGTGAAAAAGTGATTTTTATTTTTCATTTGCAGTAATATGATAACCAGGAGAATGAGTGTATGTTTTTGTGACAGATTCACATACCACAAAAGAAGATCCTGTGTGGATGAGAACTGGCTTCATATGACCTGATGTGAATTTTGTGCCTTGGATAAAGGTATAGCTTAATTGAAAGAATGTAGTGTGAGTAATGATTGTTGATGAGACTTTTATCAATGCATAAATCCTACAGGCTTCAGAGTGCCCTTAAAAGTCTGCTTCATAAGACATCTTGGTACTTCTGAAACTGTGCCTTATATTATGAACCTGCTTTACACGAGGCTATATTTAACATTACATGGATAACTTACCTTCTGGCATTTCCTAGCTCTCAAGTGCTTCATTTCACAATTTAAATAACATTATTTTAATAAAAGTGGCTTCTGGTTTTGTTTTCTTTGGTGGGGTAAAAAGGAGAGGTAGTGTTTCACTCTGTTTTGCACACCAGGTATGTTGAAATTACATTTGTTAAAAAAATAGTACAGCCATGCAACAAATTTTCACATAGCTGTGATCAGAGTTCCTGCTTCCTGCTCACAAATGTATCCCTTTTGAAACTCATTTTTACATTTTGCCTTCATAGTACTTTGAAATAGTTGCTATTTCAAAGTTCCCTTTTAGAGGTACATCTCTTTTTTATTTTCTGCTCTACTGAAAGTCATAGGAAGATATCTGTCTGAGAAAGAAGAACTCAAGTCTAGATCAGTAAGAGAATTTCTAAAAACTAGAATGCCAAAAACTTTCTATAGTTCACTAACCAATACAGAGGAACCTGGAATTTCTCTACCAAAAGGAAAGGAAAATTTCTTTTCTTCTCAACAGGACACAGACCATTTAATGTTCTCAAAGCACGATAATAGTAAATATTTGGATTGATTTAATAATTGTTCATTGGAATTCTGGAGTCCCTTTTGCATTAAGAACATTGTCATTTGCTAACAGTTTATGCATATGCAAATTTATTGAGAAAGAGGTATTGTTAAGGTAACTTCATGTGTAAACAAAAACTATAGTGGTTAGAAAGCATTCTAGATTACCAAAACCCACAAAACCTCTCAGCATTCACTAAATACTACTACTGTTTTGTGGGAAGGGCCATTGCAAATATTGCTTATGAAGTAGATGAGGATATGCTACATTTATCCTGTTATTTTTATTGTAGTTTGTGTCTTGTTGTCTAATGACTGATGTGCTAAAGACTATTGTGCTGTTATTGCCTTTTACCATGAATGCCTTTAAAATTTACAGTATCATCCACAGGAAATAAAATTCTGCTTCAGAGTAAAAAGAAAAATCCACTGCAGTTGCACTCCCAACCATATCTTGTCTGGTCTGTCTAGGAGACAATGAATTTTCTTAAGAATGAATTTATGAAGAGTCATTTAAAGAGGTAGACCCAAAGTGCTTGATTCTGTTTATATGCATAGATATTTGTTATTTCTTTAGATTTTGAAAATAAAAATATTAATACAGTGATGCAATTTCTAAGTGGACAAAAATGGAAATATTTTTTCTTGAGAAATTAAAAAAGTGTATTTTACTAAATTCCTCAGAAATATATATGACGATGGAATGAAGTCTTTATGGTGTGTGTTATATACCTACATGCCATACATGCTTATCAGTCTTTTTCTTTGAGCTTTTATTAGTTTATTACTACAAGAACTGAATTAATTTCATGTGTAGTCCATAATTATTAAGGAAGAACACGGAAGGGTTTGAATGCCATGTACTTGTTATTATACAGTACCTACATTTTGCATCTTCTTTTGTAAACATAATTTTATTAGCATTTCTTTTTTTACCCTGCTGTAGGCCTTTCTTTCAGCTTTCCCTCCTCTGGAACATCTACAACTTCTATAGAAGACTGTTTATCTCAGCATTGCTTTCACATTGTAATCAAAGATTAACTGGGGCAGTGGAAGTTGTTTTCAGCATGAGTTCTTTTATACATGATGCTATCTCATTGATAACAGTCTTGGAAGATTATTCTTGGTGGTCTCACTCAGTGGCAATGCCAATAGAGCTAGCAAATTAATGTGGGGTAGAACTTTTCACAAATCCTTCATCCATTACAGAACAATTTTTCAAAATATAGAGCATTTTGTAAGTCAAACAAAGTAGAATTATGGTTTAGTGAACTGCAGTCCTGAGTGTGTTATGGTTTATTTTTCTGGTAAAAAAATAAACTATTACTTTGACTAATAACTCTCATGGAATGCAGGAAAAGATTACTGCTAGGTATTCCTTGCCAAAAGAAATTGATATCATGATACTTTTAAAGCACACCAAAAGGACCTGAATTTACTGGTACTTGAATAGATTTTTAGGCCTGGCATATGTCATTACTGTAAATCTTTCAAACATTTAGAGTAGAGAAGAATCAGATTCATCTTACTTCTGGAAAAAGTTGCTGCTAATCCTCCCTACACTCTGGGCTTGATCCAGGGAGAATCTGTAATTCTCATTCAGCCAACTTAAGCAAGGACCACAAGAACTCAACACCTTTCTGGCTGAACTCCTTTAGACTGACTATCTGTATTTAAACATCAGTGTGCTACACATTTGTATGTACTACAGCTGGAGAACAAAAGAAAGAAACTTATAATTTAGCATACAAATCCTACCTTGTCCAGTCCCAAAATGCTCATCAAAATTTATCATTGTACAAAATCTCTGAAGAAGGCATTTAAGTATATTCTTGTGCTGGTGGGACCAGTGAAGAGCTTTTGCTTGCTGATGGATCAAGCCCTAGCCTGATCACATTTTTGGGAAGATGACTTTCATTCTGAGTAAATATCTTGAAAAAATACGAAGGAAAAATTTTCTTATGAAGAGTCTGGTTTATAATTACATCTCCAAAAATATTTTATCCTTTTACAGCTCCACTTATGCAGTTGAAAGACAAAAAAGCACTCAAGTACTATTGAAAACTGTTAGGGATATTTATTTAATTTCTTTACACTGATTCAGGAATCATCAGCTATTTGGAATGTTTTGGTCACAGTTTAAGTGTCTGCACAATTGAATGATTGCAGGAAAATGCTTATGAATGTTGACAGCAAAAGGCAGAGGTCCTCCAGTGCGATTCTTGTATTCAAGAACAGCAAGAAAACATACAAAACAACAGAGGTTTCATGTATAAAATATATAAACTGTATAAAGATCAAACTGATTAGAAAAATAAAATAGTAAAGCGTTAACACATTGCTACCACTTTCCCCATAAGGTGTCTATATGCATATGCAGTAATCTGTGTAATCCCAGGAGAATCTGCCCTCACGTATGAACACAAGGAGTCAACACTACAGAGAAAACTATATCCCCCCTTTTGTGCCTACAGTATTTGTTCAATAATAATTACAAAATTACCACACAGATGTTGATGCAAATAAGAGGAAAATTCCTCAAGCTTCGATGACACTTACTAGCCTTGGAGTTTCATGATTAGCAGATATGGCCCTGATCCAGCAAAACCTTTAAAGCATGTGTTTAACTTCTGCCCTGCAGGCTGTTCCTCTGAAGCACTACATGCACAGCTAAAGCTAAGACCTACTTAACTCAAGACCTACACTAGACTGAGGCCCAAAGCTATTAAAAGGAGGGTATGAAATTTCATCAGAATTATAGAAGGCAAAGAAATACAAAGAATCTTAATGAACCCAGCAGTTTTTAGCCGTACAGACTATACAGCTTGCATGGTCTGCTGTACAGTTACAGAAGCCAGGGTGTTTTTCAAAGTAAGCATGAAGTTTCAAATGGTACTAGTAAAGCATAAAAGTAAAGATGTAATTGTCAGTTGTGTACTGAAAGATTTGAAGCAACTACAGTAAATATTTGTTGTCTTAAATCTCAAGTTTTGTACACCAGCTTTGTTACTATGCTGTATTGATTGCCAAGGTTAAATCATGACTGAATATTTGCACAGGAAAAATGTTGTCTTCCTTTGTTAGGACTAAACCTATATACTGATTACTGTTGTTTGAAGAAACAATAGTACAGTGCTTTAAATTGTAACCTTCATAAATACTTTTACTTAAATAGGAGCCTCAAAATCCTAAGGCAAACAAAAGCATGATTATATGTACAGCAATAATGCCCTTATCACAATGGGATAACAAACACAATGGTTAGCAACATTTGAATAGTGTAACAAGAGTGTTTATAATAAGATGATTAGAGGCAAAATTCAATGGCCCTTTCCCAGACTGCTTCCTGAGCATACCGAAATGTTTGTCACTTTGGGACTTCAGAACAGTTTCTAGATAATTCTTCTAGTAAAGCTACTTTTGGAAGGTAAGCTTTTCATAAGCTTTAATAAAAAACATCTTTCAAACTAGCAATGGTAGTAGGGTTTAACATGGCTTCATGAAAAAAAATGTTAGAGACAAGGACAGAAAAAAGTCTCTATGTTCAACTAGACATTTTCATTTATCATCATACCTCTCTGTACTTCAGTTCCCAGCCCTTGCTTTTTGTAATAAGGTCCCCCTTACTCTTATTTATTACCCTTTATCACAATTTACAATTTACAAGTTCATGGATTTGCTTACTTTTTTAATATGAACTTGAACAATTTTTTTATGCTTTCTTATGTTAACATCTTGCTAAATTTTACAGCTGATTTACAAGATGCAGGTGATGAGTTTCTAAAAATAGGAACTCTTTTATAAATGTAACTTGTTAATTGGTCTACATGGTGAGATTACTGAAATGGCAAATAAAAAATCCAGTGAGGAAATTATCTCTTCCACATATAGCTCATTTCTGATCTGAGAGACTCCAGTATTGCCACTGAGCATTTAGAGAAGGTATCAGACCTGATAAAGAGTTGACTAATTCATTATTATAAGTGTACTTATTTCATCCTAATAGTAATGTGCTAGAAGAATTATAAGCAGTAACAAACAAGTAAATTTGCTGAAACTGTATTGTTTGAATGCCTTTGCATGTAAGCAAAGCTTTTCAATTTTGCTGCAACATAAGAGCTTCCAGATTCCACTGTCTGTCCATCCATCCATCCATGTCCAAGGCAATCCATTTGCACTTTCCACAACAAACACTAAGTGTAGTAGCAAAGGCTGAATATTCTGAATATCCACTGCAGCCATTTCCATTATCCTGTTATTGTGATAATACACTGTATTTGCTTTTAAAGCTTACATTCCCATATGAATTATTTTCTTCTGTAAACATGGGACCTTAAAGTATTTCAAAGTGAGGGAAGATGTTCTCCTGAACATTGTAGAACTGGTGGCCAAAAGCTTTCGAAATATGAAATGAAATCTGAAGAAGGATAATGGTTGTCCTTCCTGTACTGACATAAGAAAGCAGCAGCTGAAGCTGAAGCAACATTACCAGTAATGTAAATTATTTCTGGATTTTTTTAGTGGTACATTTGTTTTTGTTCTTTTTATTAAATTCCAGAGGTTATGGTTCTAGATATGATATTTTAGGGTGCCATAGCTAAAATGATAAGCAAATACTTACCCATAATGACAGTATAAGTAACAGAAAATACATTACAAAAACATCCAATAAGAGAAAAAAAGTTAGCTAGTAGAGTGTAGCAAGGGTTATAAACAAAATTTCCTTCATATTTTGATGAAATATTTCACTTCTGTTCAATTCCAAGTAAATGCCTCCTAGTCAATACAAAATTTATTTCCCATCAGTCAATTGGGATAAAAAAAAATAAAACAAACCAAAAAAATAACAAACCATTAGAAATCAATCGCAAACCACATTTTCAATTGCCTGTGGGCATTCAAATAAATTAAGGTTAAGGAAGAGTATGTGCCTCATTTTGGAGACAGTTGCCACTCATTAATATAGTGGAAATTACCAAATGGGTTTATTTATGAAATTAATTACATGAATATGCTATTTCATATTCTACCAGAGAACATAATTCTTTATCACAACTACAGATGTGCAGCTGAGAGGCAGCTGAGGTAGCTAGAGCTATGTTTTATAGAAACAACACAACAATTAAGGATTTTATTTCTGATTAAATATTTCTTCCTTGCATTTTCAGTATGCCATGACCCAATGTTGTCCCATCAACTCCATGTAGTTTTGTGGAACTGTTTTAAACTCATAGCATATCTTATTATGCCGCAATCTTGTTCTGTGCTTTAGGCCTAACTTAAAATTTGGAAATGCTTCTCTAATAACAGATAGCCACAACACAATCATGATTAGCAATCAGTACCAACCCAATGACAGAGCCTGTTCCTGTACAGAAAAGGAAGAAGGAGTTAGAAATTACAAAAAAACATACTTTCTGTTTTCTATTCCTGTGTCTTTCTAAGTCCTTGTAGAGAAAACTCAGATAAACAGAAGGCCCAGACAAATTAGGAAGCCTGAACCACAAACCAAGCCTTTTCTGCTTACATTTTCAAAATCATTTCCACCCAGCTATTTTTGGCTGAATGTGCTAGTTCTGGTTCAGCGAAACTGACATCAAAACCTACATTAATCAGAAGCAGGATTTTATTTTATTTATTTTATATTTATTTTATTTTATTTTATTTTATTTTATTTATTTATTTTATTTTATTTTATTTTATTTTATTTTATTTTATTTTATTTTATTTTATTTTATTTTTAAATTTTTTTAAAATTTATTTTATTTGCCTTTGTATTTCTAGTAGAAATTCAATAATGAGATTTCAATAAAATATATTGCTCTTGAAAATTACATAAAATTAGTAGGAATTAAATCAATTGTATAAAATTATCATTTACACATATGAAGGAATAATTTCTCCCCAGTGCTTTAGGTTATTGTCTTTAATTCACGTGTGTCACAAATTAAATCAAACACTGAATAGTTACTGATAAGTAGATTTTTGCCATCTTAGGTTGGTTGAATACAACCATATATTTGGTTGTACTCATTTTTGCTGCTCCCTCTCATGGCTTGAATTTTAGTCCTCAAAAGTTTACTCTCTCAGGAACTCTATAAATTCACATAAATTATTCTGTAGGATGAACAGACTGAACAGTAAGACTGACTTGACGGTGTTGAGTAAGATGGAAAAAACTTGTATTGTTGCCTTAATATCACATTGATATCATTAGCTGCTTGCATCAACAAGCTTTTCCCTGCTTTTGAGGGTATGGAGTTACTGCCTCAAAATATAAGCTTTTCATAGCTTCCAAAACTAGAATATTTTTACATGAACTCTGTCCTACATAGGCCCTCTGTTCTACAGATTTTTCTATTTTATCTATAAACTATTTATGTGTAGCAATTTATATGTATGTTTATACAGTCCCAAAAGCAACAGAAGCCCAATCTGCAAGAGTAGAGTCACTGAGTGCCATGCCAGTCATGAAAACTTTGCTTTGGCTGAGGTCACACTAACAGAAGGGATGTTGTGGGTGGATCATACTTTGTGGAAGGATTTCCTCTTGGATATGGGAAAGAGTGCCAGCAACTGCTTTTGATCTCTCCAAACATACCAGGATACTGCATGGCTGCTCCTACCTCACGTGTTCATGCCAAACTGGACTCTTCTGGCTCATTGGTCATGCCTCATCTCAAGGGCACATGGAGAAAGGCCAGAGATTTTCTCAGTGCTCTGCCTACCTCACTCTGTGGGTGAAACTGGTAAAGCATAAACTGCCCCAGAATTTTATACTTTAATAGGAGGTAGAATAAGCTGGAAAGGACAGCATTTAGAAAGTATGGGTTCAATAACAACCTTCACTCAGTACTCACACTCACACTCATTTGTGATGTGGAATGAAAATAAGCTGAGACAAGAAAACTCCCACCAAGCTGAGTGGTGACATCACAGTATTTGAACTTGTATCCTGCCCCCAGAAGAGATACCACAATATTTTTACAATTCTGTGAAATGAACCCTGTGAACTACAAAATTTAATGCAAAACATTTCAACTGGCTGTGCTTCTGAGGTGCATTTTTAGTGAGGAGCAATTTGGAATGTCAGTTTGTGCTAATAAGAGGAATTTAGTTAAATTTGCCTGAATTTGAAATTAAAGATTGCTTACTTGCATTGTGACATGTCAAAGTTAGGGTTTTACATTTCCTGGAAAGAAAGTATTTTTTATAGATTTTTTTTTAAATTTGAATACTCAATGCATAGCTTAGTTAGGCTAACCTTTTTAGGGTGTCTCTCTTGTCCCAGTAGCAAGTTAAAAAATAATTGGTGAGAACATTTTTTTCACAGACTACATGGTGATTAGATTAAAATAGGAAATTGATGCACCCTCTTTATGCAGGCATAAATAAAGATTTTTTCACAAATATCGATGTTAATTTTTATGATTATTGAAAGTGTCTCAACAGTCAGGTTAGAAGCAATTTCAAGTCATAGTTCAGTAAGGTATTGTAGGATATTTATATATTATGATTTGATAGTTAATTTTCTAAATGAAAAAGCATAATATAGTGATAAATATATTTTTTTCTGAAAACTAGACCATGAATATGTCTTTTAAATTAAAAAATGACGGTGGTTAGTAACCAGAAAACATCATAGCTTACCTATTTGTAAGATGGCAACAGGGTTGCACTGTCTCCTTTGCCTTTGCTTGTCTTACCAAGAGAATTAAATTCAAGCTTTGCCTCATAATTTCAACTCAGACCTCCCCTCTAGGCATCAATCCCTGGTCAGCTTTATCAACAATATCAAAACTCTGACAGTTTGAAGCTTGCATCGAAAAAACACACAGCAAGCGGAGCTTTTTAAACCATTGACTTTCAAAACAGCTCTGTCTCTTGCATACAATCTTGATAAAGGAACTTTCCAATGAGGAATTTGCTAGCTGGATGTTTGATAGCAAGGTTGTCTTTTCAAGGGAAAATTATGGTCGTCTTCAGTTTGTATCAGAATGCTATCATCTGAAACAAAATACGTAAGTGAATACTGGAAGTTTATTCTTTAAGAATAGTGCAGTGCTCATGAAGATCTCTGATGTGCTCCAAATATGTCATTCAAGACTGAGTTCACTAGTGGGCTCAAAAAGTAAACATAGTTGTCTGTGGAAATTAAAAGCTGCCACTGGCTGATTCAGTCTGCTGATGTAATTGCTTTTCAGCATCCTGCTAAACCACCTACATCCTGCTAAACATCCTCCAATATTATCTCTAGTGGACTGAATTTATTTAGCAGTTAGTAGGCAAAATGAAAGACACAACCTACTGCCATGAAATGAGTATTTATAGTGATTGAAACTGATCTGGAGTTTGTTAGACCCATGGTAAAGCCATGGTAGTGTTCTTGAACTGACAGTTTCCCCCAACATTAGAAAGGAATTTGTACGTGTATCAGTGTTGGCTTCCTGAAAATCTCTGACTGCCAGAGAACTGATTCAAACAATGAAAAGTCAAATCATCATGCCTTCTTTCAACCACTCATTGCTCTCTTACAGACCACAAGAAGACCAAAGCTGTCAAATGAGGAATATTTGCCTGGTGATTTACAACTTTACTGGATCCCTTTTTTCCTGTATGGAAATTTTCATAAGCGGTTTGGCAAACGCCTTTAAAATAACTGTGGTATTTGGCAGAAAAAAGGCTGCAGAACTTGGGCCTGCTGTTTCCATTTTAGTTCAACATTGAGACTCCTCTCAGTGATATGAACCAAGTACAGAATTCCTAGTCCAAAGACATAAGTTATTAGAAACAAGCTGAGTAAAAAGGAGACATGTGGCTCAAGCCACAGAAATTCATTAGACAATGGTTTTCAAATGCCTGTTCCAAACAATTTGTCAAATCAACTGTTCGTTATAGCACAGCCTTATACTGACTGCATACGTATATAAATTTACACATCAGTAGCTATAAAAGTGTTTCTATTTATCACACAATACTGCTCATTTGAGATAGTGGAGCATGTGAACACACATGTTAGTAATTTATACCCACAGAAATCATTCAGTTGTTCACATTGCAGAGGTCTGTGTATTATTAGGATGAATCCAAATATACACACTTACTTTATCACTTTTTGAAAGGGCAAACAAAGGTCATAAGTGACAACTTCCTTGGTTTTATTTTCTTTTAATTTCAATATGCCACCAGAAAACGTACTGAAACTTAAAACCTTCAAATGAAAGGCTACTTTCACTAGTATTTCTGACTGGTTAATATTTAAAATTGCCTATAAGAGGTGAAGTGACAATTTTTCATAGAGATGCCCCTATAGGATTGACTTCTGAAACACACATGTTGAACTCCAGTGAGAATATTTATGGACCAGTGTCTCCCAAACTAGACAGCGGTGGCAACATGATCTGTTGGCCCCAGAGAATTCTCCAGGAACTAACACAGTGTTTCAGAAGGTGTATAGGTGTGTACCATGAATAAGAAATGAGTCAGGGGAAGCACTGGACCTAGAAAGAGCATGAATGGACTCATAATTGATGGGGATCTCTGAAAATAACCACCAGCTTCCAGGATCCTTGGGGGATTTCTCTGAGACACAGGGCCACTTCAGGCTGTGTGTTTCATTCACAAGAGCTAGTTCCATGACTAGAAGTATGGACTCATGCTAGCAAATACATTGAACAGCAAAAAAGTTCATCTTCAGAAGTAATTCATTGCACGTGCCTACATCAGGTCCACTGAAAATAGCAAGTGCTTCCTGCACTCGGATGCATGAAAATACCTCTGTTATAGGTATTATAAAGAATACATGGAAAGCCTGTTGACTTCAGAATAGTAATTTCTAATGTTTGGTAGGTAGCGATCTTAGCTATACTTTTTGGTTTTGCATGGTTAATATCTTGATGTGAAAGCCATCTCTTGACATATCCTATGGAGACAGTTTGAGAGCAAAATGAGCTGAGAGACAAATGGACATTTTTTTAAGGAGGGAAATAATGCAAAAACAATTTAAACTTGGAGTTCAGCATTGCAAAATGGCAAAAAGCAAAGCTCTTTATCCAAGGAAACAAACAAAAAAATCTTACAGCTTGTCCCTGACAGAAGGCGACAGAGGCACCATGGTATGAATCATCAGGGCATCATATTCAGGCAAACTGTCAGCAATGGTAGAGGTCCTACAACCTTTCTTAGTGAGAGGTTGAAGAAAAGAATTTTGTACCATTTCCCATTGTGCTGAACAAGAATTTGCCTGGAAGCCTTGCTTGACAGATTGGCCCTTATTCCCACTATGATTTGTGCTACTGTGAAACAAGAGTGTCTAATGCATGGGCTGTAATGTAGTGACAGGCTAGCTTCAGTTCTTCTGAAAAATGATACAGAGATGAAAGGACAGGCTCTGCTCCACCTTTCATGCTTTTCATATTTGCATTTGGAGTGTACACAGGCGGGACCCCAGACAGAACTGACAGACAATTAAAAGGCCACTCAATACTAGCAAGTATATCTGTGTGACACATGACCTCTGCGAGCACACGATATCATAGGGCATAAAACAACGTCTTGCTATCAACCTCAAGTCAAAGGAGAATTATATTAAGCCCTGCCAAGAGGTTAACTCCTCTGCAGCAGAAGCTTTGTTCTGACTGTGTCTTTCTTATCAAAACCTTGGGATTCCTTTTTCCTGAGGGAACTTAATCTTTCAGATTTGGGTCAGGAGGTATAATAAGTAATGAAAAGAAGTAAACACCATGAAATTCAAAGGGGCAAGTAGGACATATTTTTTAGAATTTTGTTAAAGGAAGTACTGTCTTATGTGAACTCTAAGAATGCAAGCATGGTGTATGCAATTCGTCCTTTGAAAAATCTGCTTAGAAAAGTAGTAAAACAAATGATCCTTGTAGATTTGTACTAGTAACTGGAAAAAAAAAGAATAAGCAACAATATGTGTGTTTCAAGTATGCCATGTTCTGTAGGGGTTGGATGTAGAGAAACTGATTCTAGAAATGTTCTCATTTTCACCTGCTCATCTTGCCTTGTGCATTCTAGTGGAAACCCTACAGTATGCATTTTTATTGTTGCATGTGAAAAATTTGAGATTTTAAAAGTTATTGTTACATAAAAAGGATGTTTCTTTAGGCAAAATGAGAGTTTTTGAAACAGTGAAATTATACAGTTCATTTCTCCCCGATGTTGAATATCCTATATTTTCCTTTTTTCTTTTTTCCCCCCCTTTTTGAGAATTGGGCTACATAATGTTCAGGAATATCCACAAATGCTGTGTGGCACTTTATTGTTGACTTGCTAGCACATTTGTGTTACATAACGGGTGTTGCAGAATAATGTTTGCAGTGTTCTATGCCAAATGCATTCTGAAATATTTGCAGCATCATAGAACAGATGGAAATTAAAGTAATGTTTAAGCTCATGTCTGTTCTCTTTGATCGTCTGTTGCAAGGATGTTTTTAAGCAAACTTCCAAAACAAACTTTCTAGGTACTTAAAATGTGTAAATATGAATATAGAAAATGTAGTGGAGAGTGATTAAACACATGGTAAACATTCTGCTTTTGATTTGACTTGAACTGAACTAGGAGATTAAATGCTTGAAATGTTGTCAATATTTTTGTGTTAAAGAGAAAAAAACATCTTGTGTATCTGTGTCCACTGGATTTAATTTGACTGAGTTTTTTTCTTCTTGAACATGTAATCCAAGCAGAAAACAGGATGCTTGAATAATTGGCCTGTTTGATGGCTTCCATAATTCTCAATTTGGATGCTGCAAGACTACATTCAATTTATATGAGGATGCATTGTTACAAAACTGTGAAGGGAAAATTTTCCAGAGTTTCAGTTTATTTTTGTTTAATTTTTGTGGAATCTTTTGTTGTTCTTATTATTCATTCATTTTATGGTTTCATTTGAATCTATGGAAAGCTTTGTTAAAAAAACAAATAGGAAGGGGAAAATCCCCAGAGAAATTGATTGGTATTTTAATATCTAAATATAAGAGTATAACAATGAGAAAAAAGTCTTGTTTTAAAAATGCAGCAGTTTTCAATTTTCAAAAGCAGTTAAATAAATTAATGCTGAATGAGAATTATTTCACACCTGTCAAAGATAATTTGCTACATTTGCCCTCTCATCCATTTCTGAGCATCTCCTATTTCCATACTTGGTGCAGGTGGACAATGTAAATTAAACTGGGAAAGAAGCTAAAGAGAGAAAAAATGCAATGGAATAAGGACTATGAAATGAGCAGCTGTTAGGGAAAAGTTGGACCTCCAAATATGACCTGAAGACAGGCTTGAATCTGCTAATTTGGGTATCACTGCCTTGGCAACTACAGGTTTGTCCCTTTCCTACTCCTGGGAATGAGCATGTCATCTTCTGTGTCTTTTCTGAATTGGTGCTTATGGGAATCTGCCTTTAAATTAGCTGGAGAGTATCTGTCTTCAATGCTAAAACTGAGTAGTGCTGTTTACAATTCCTGGTTATTGTTGACAGTTATGTTGTGTTAATCCTCATTCAGTAAAAATGTGACCTTTCCAGCACAAAATGGTGAGCCATGGGAAGCTGCATCCAGAGACTACCTTTAAAAGGAATGTTAACAAAGGAGCAGGCAGCACTTCAGAGCATTTCTGGCATTTTTCAAAAAGTGTTAGAGATTAGTCTTTAGAAATCAAATTTACTAATCTAATTGTGATAATTCATGTTTCATTCTGCATCTTCAATCTGCCTTAATTTCAGAAAATAATGGAAGTTAGGGTATTGTTTAGGACAAATGGTAGAAAAAGACAACTATTAATTCTATTTTAAGATTTGAAGGTTAGAAAGGGAAAGCAGGAACAAGCTTTAATATCCAAAAAATAACCTATTCTGAAACAAAGAGAAAACATAATGAGGAGGCCTATTGATTAGAAAAAGCAGGGAGTGCTTGTTCCAACAACCTTACCTCTGTGAATGTAGCCTTCATGAAACTTACCTCTACACTGGGATGAAATCATCACCTGGAAACTAGAAATGAATAGATATTATTTTTTCGTTTAACATTCATCTAATTACCATTTCACCATTTGTAGTGGTATGTCTTATGTTTGACCATGTAGACACTGTTTCCCTAATTTGCTCTGAATGCTTCATTGTGAATGACAGAGGTATGCTCATTACAGTGGTCGTAACTTAAGAGAGGAAACTCTGCAGCAAGGAGCCCTTTATGCAGAATTAATAAAGAAGATGACAAAAAAAAGAATTTGTAGTATTGCTATCTTCCTTGCTCTACTGAGGGATATAAGATGGTAGCTCAAAGTAGTGGCTCTTTCTTAGCTTAGAGTATTTCAAAATTTATCTGAGAGGAAATCTATGGGGGATATTTAGGAGAGGTGAGCAAAACTAGGAGAAACATTAAGGCACTTTAAAGCTTCTATGGGAATTTTTACTTGGTGAAATTACTTACATACATCTACTGGAAATTCCTTGGGGAATTTTATCAACTTTTTTCCTCTTTTTCCCTTCAACTGAAATCAAGATCAATTCACAAAGCCTTCTAGTACTTGACACAACAAACAAATGTGTTGACATGATTAGCGGTGTTTAGAACACTGGTTCTCAGAAGTAAGAGAGACTGCAGGCTGTAGCATTAGTCTGTCGAGCCATCAAGTCAGAGTCTTTTTCTTACCTTTCTGAGACAGAGAGACTCTTAAATTGAATAATTGTCATTTTCCAGCTTTCAGTGAGGCCAGAAATCACTAAAGATCTCATTTAAACTTTCTATTCTAGTTCTCAAGCAAATTTACGATAGAGGTCAGTCCTTTAGCAAGATTTCTTGAGGGAATTCTTCATCAAAACAGATGGGGTTTTTCCCCATTGTAGCTTAAGCTATCTTCCATCAATTTTTCTTCTCATTTCACTCATCTTATGATGACCTTCATAGGATAAAAGAACAGTACAACCATGTCTTTTCTCTGAGTATTGTGCTTCTCAGTGTATTATGTAGTTAATATTGATTATAAATCACAGTGAACTCAATGAATGCCTTCCTACTCCTGTAGCACTCCATGATGGGCAGTCTTGTGTTTTTTTCCATGCTTGGAAATACTGCTATTTTTATATTTCTTCTACAGAAAGACTGTAAGTTCATTGTATTTTTACATATAGAACAAACCCAGAAATAGCCTAGACAATCTATCAAAACACAAGATTATGAAAAGTTATTTTCTTCTAACTAAAATGAGATCGATAAATGCACATTAACCTAATTATCCTAACGATTGAGTTTAGCAAGTTAATAGGATCTGACATCTGTAATGAAAAACAGAGATAGTGATACATGAGGGAGAGTAAAAGAGTTTATTGGAAGAAGCTTATGTGTTTTAAATAACTTTCCTGTGTAAGTCTAGAGCTTATGGACCAAAACATCTGGGGGGTCTGGAGGCTGACAGTCAGTTTCAGAGAAGCATGGCTGTGGCAAAGGCAGGCATATTGTCAGCCCTCCTCTCTTGCTGAGAACTTGATAAAAAGCATCTCTCAGCATGAAAGAATGAAGAATATTTGACATATGTTAGTTGGGTTTTTTGAATGTTGTCAGAAACTACCAGATGAGGTGTGCAGTTCCACCCAGAACCAAACAGTGATTATAGAGCACTAACTAATACTTAAATGAAAATCTAAATTCTCCCTCATTTCTCAGCTGGGATGAGAAAAAGCTGAATCACGGCTTCTGAACACAAAGGTTTGATTTAACAAGGTCATTTTCTGGTGCTATACCTGTTCTACTTTTCCTTCATTTTCATCACTGAAATGAGATCCAGCTTCCTCCCCCACCATTATTTTGTCTTTTCTGTGAGTATGTGCAACACAAAGTTTTCCCATTCCCATTCCATATTTTAACTTAGAAAACCAACAGGTAGATACATATAAAGACAAAATTATAATATATGTGGCACAATCCCAGTAGTGTGTTGTCACTGATATGTTTTATGAAAAATCCTTTCCTTAGGATTTTTCTCCTCCTGAGAAGTTGAGAGGCCTCAGGAACAAACTAAACAATTCTTATCTGCTGCTGTGGAATGCAACAGGGGAATCTCTGATTGGCCTCATCTGGCTGTTTCCAATTAAGAGCCAATCACAGTTCACCTGTCTGGCCGGTCTCGGTCTGAGAGAAGCCTTTGTTATTCATTCCTTTTCTATTCTTAGCTTAGCCTTGTAGTGAAATCCTTTCCTCTATTCTTTTAGTATAGTTTTAATATATTATCTATCATATAATAATAAATCAAGCCTTCTGATACATGGAGTCAACTTTCGCGTCTCTTCCTTCATCCTGGGACCCTTGTGAAAAATACCACAGTGTGTTTTTGGTTTTTAAGGAAAAAAATTCCAAATGGCTTCTTGAGTGTCAACAATTGATATTTTCTTAAGAAAAAAAGAAAAAAGAAAGGTGTGAAAGTGGGTGAGCTCAGCTTCTGCAGTGCAATACTTGAATACCACTGTAAGCTGTTGAAACTTTCTCTCCATCACTTCTTCTGCCTGGTAGGAGGCAGTGTTTCTTCTAACAGCCCAAAAACTGTTTCCATCACCCTGGCCCAACTTCCCCTTCACTCAGATGTGGTGCTGGATGGAATAGGCACATGGGACTGATTTTTCAATATGGGACACAGAGAAAGCATGGGTAGGGGTAACACAAGGTGTGTGTGACAGCCAGAGAGGAACAGAGCTACAAAACAAGAATAATCAGCAGCAGCATTAGGAATGAACCTGCACATAGTTTTCATCTGAAGACCTCAAAAAGCTTTGCCAAGACTAAATAATGTAACAGCAGCCATGAGCATTTATAACATATCACAAATAAGTTTTACAGAGGAAGATCAGAGGTGTCTATTGGCGTTCAGGCACCTCAGGCCCTAAGAACGCCAATAGACATCAGGAACAAGTTTACCCCAGCTCAGAACTGAAAGACTCCATCCAACAAGAATTTGCACTGACGCTGTTAGGCACAGGAAAGATCCAGCGAAACCACAGGGAAGAGTGATGCAGTGGGTTGGGGCTGGGTGGGAAGATACTGTTAGAGAGGACTGTAAGGCTATATACCTTGCACAGCTGAAAAAAGGATGAGAAGGCTTTTTGCAGGGTAATGTGGCTTTGTTGTCAACAACTGTGTTGAGAAAAGAGAGAGAGAAGAGCAAGGGGCCCAGGCTGACTGTCAGAAAAAGGAGAAAAGAGATTCTTGGAGAGTTTCTTCTCTTTGGATTCTACATTACACAGCACTATTTTTTACCATTTAAAGAAACATTTCTTTCTTTTTGGGCTTTCCCTTAACTTGTATCATTGTATCAGCATGTCCAGAATACCCTAACAGGATATACCTTTTTTTTGTTTTTCTCTAAAAGTTCATTAAATCACAAGTTAGAGTTATCAATCAAAAATATCAATTAAAGGCAAAAGAGTGGCACACTTCCCCAAGGTGAGCCTACTTCTTCTCTATTTGCCTTATTTGTGTAATGGAAACATGATAATGAAAATGAATGTACTGTCTTTGCTTGCATCTCATGTGAGCCACACAAGCACAGTAAATGCAACAGTATAAGGAAACTGAGTAATCCACTTCAATGGGAGCAGTGTAGTGTTTTTAGTGTCATTTGGATTTTATTATCTTTTTATTTACTATGCATGTGTAGATGATCTGAAAATTATCACTCCACTGATTTTCAAAGAATTAAATACTACCTAAAAGAAAACATTTTAACTCTTATAATAATAAAGATATTTTCCTTTCTTTATTCTTATTAGAATAAATTACATTCTTTAATTCTATTGTATTCCAAGCCCTTCATGTAATGTATTACTTTCTGCCTCATTGAAAAATATGTTATTGTAAAGAATACTTTGTGAAATTATTAGGTTTCAATCTTAAATTAATATGAGAAAAAAATTCTTTAAGAACAATTTATCAGAACTTACTAACTTAGACATTTCACATTAGTGCACATTGCATGGCAATAAAGTGGAACTGAATGTTATATACATATCAGCCTATGGTTTTTCTAATGACTACTACTGTGTAATCAACTTTATATAAAGCATTTTAGATAAAGTAACAGACACAGTAAATGAAAAAATATGGACTGAGTTTATATTTTTTCTCCCTTTCATTATCATTTATCAATAATTTAGGATATAGGGAAGAATTGCATGTCAGTTTTGTTTGCAATACATGTAATTTGTCATGAAAATATCTATATTGTTTATAGTATATTGTCTTAATATTGCATATACACATTTAACATTCAGCAATTATTCTGGAAGTTTGATAAAGTATGTACTCATTGACTTGACCAAAACTGACTTTATTCATTTTTCAGTCTTGGTAGATGAAACAATATTTACTTTCTTTACAAGGAACAAGGAGAATTTTTCCTTTAGTAACAAGCAGGAGGTAAAGACATAGTTCATATTATTTGTCTTTGTTCAGCAATTGTTGCATTTTTCAAATTAATTTGTATGTAGTGCCACAGAATGTGTTGTTCTTTTTTTCCTAATTAAAACACAGCAAGTTAGGACTATGTCTACCAAATTTAGATGTTGACAATGTGTCAGTTTGTAAATAAACATTCTCAGGAGCAAGGGAGGTGAAACATTCAATTAGTGGACTGGCTCTTCAGCTGTTACAAGGAAGAATACATTTTTATTACTTCATATTCTCTCAAAGTCTGGCGCAGTCATCTGAGTAGAAAAGGAGGAATACTTAAAATTCATTTTGGTATTCATGATAAATTGAATTTTGAAAGGTCAGACCTTCATCATTTATGATGGTTCAGTGAGTCAGCAATATTTTGCGCTAAGAATGGTTTGGCAGGACTGATGGTATCAGAGTGGAGCCAGAAGTGGAGAATTGCCTCCTGACAAATTCACCGGTGAAACACCGGACTCAGACATCCTGGTGAGTGAAAAGCAGATCCCTGCATCGGGCATGACTGGCAAGGTCTGGGCAGGTAGCAGGGGGGGTTTTGGTGCCAGTCGCCGATGGCACCTGGGGGCTCAGCGGTGGATGGAAGCACCCTGTCAGATGCCAAAACTTTAACCTGTGAGAGGATCATGAGACACCTCTGCTTAGACATATCTGGGAAAAAGTAGTGGCTGGTGCACACAGGAGGCCCAGAAGAGATGTATGAGGAAACACAAAAGTTAAAATGAGAGGAGACAGGAGAGACTGCATGTGAGGACACAGAAAAGGAGGTGGAAACGGCAGGACACACAACAAGGACTGGTTGAAGGGAAATTTGAAGAGATGCATTTAGAGAAACAAAGCAGAAGAGTCATTGTGGGGAACAATCCTGGAGATGCACTCTTAGGACGCACTCTTAGGAGCTCTGTGACAGAGCAGGGCCCTCTAAGGGGATATGGAGGACCCATGCTGGATCAGGGACATCCCTGAGGGGACAGCAGCCTATGGAGGAGAGCCCAAGATGAGACTTCCTTCCCTGCAGTAATCTCCAGGCAGATGAAGGACTGTAAGGGAAATATGAACATTTTCTCCCCATAGTAAAATATGAACTGAACTAATTTATTCATAACTATAATGATTTGGGAATATATTAAATAGTCTTTAAATATCTGCTTTTGTGAAGGATGAGCTTAAAGTGTGTTGTGTGATATGTTCCAGTCTTTCAAGATTAGAAATATGCAATAATAAGAAGATTAGAAATAAGCAGCCTTCATTGTAGCAACATAAAACATCTCTTTTCCTTCTCTGTGGAAATGCCTAATTGTGACAGTAAATATTACCTGTTCTGTGGAAAAGTACATTCTCTGAGTGGAAAACTCATGTGTTTGGGTTTTTTAAAGAAAAAAGCCATCATTTGGCTAATGGATTGTTTTTAGAATATTGAGTGGTTGACACCATTGAAAGAAATCCCTTGGAGTTTATTTCAGATAAAGACTTTGGTTTTGATGAAGTTTTTGCTGATTGGTCAAATTTGTTTTTCCTTTGGTTTGAATTGGTGAATACTTCCTTGCTCTTCAGCATGCCAGAATATTATTGTGCCAATAATAAAAAAGTGAGTCTTTTGGGATTGGAAATATTTCAAATATACAATAACATTTCTGTGTTTTTCTAAATGGAAGGAGTTGAAACAAAAAGAAAAAAAAAAGTTGAAAATTGTTAAAGAAGTGGAAGAACTTATGGATTTGTTTGACAAATCAAATTTTTAGTTTACAAATATGCTTTCTCATGGTATTAGTTTGGTAATTTTTTTCTAGCTTGAGCAAACCGAGAAAAAATTCTCAGTTTTTTTTTGTAATGAACAGATTTTTACAGCTGAATCAGGATGTAGAATTGCATTTACTAGAGACACTGTTGTTTTTTCTTTCTTAAGAAACTAGATTATCTAGTGTTCCTATCTCAAAATTAAACCAAAGGGAAATGACAGTTATGGAACAGTTGTACTGCTATTATATAGATGCTATGATTAAGAATAATTTCTAGGTGCTCATTTTCTGAGGGGCTACAGTGCTTTTTTAGCATTATAGAGATCTAATCTCAGCCTCTGTCAACGTTCACATCCTAGGAACCAATCCTTTGAATGAAATTTATGTTGAACATCTTTCCCAGGCAGATACTGGTAGGTTCTCTTAACAGCTTTTTGTCAATGTTATGTGTGTAGAACTGATTTGAAATTTATAAATTAAGGATTACCATATCTAAAAATGCACATAGATTTATATATATGAGAGATGCATATATATATATATGTTATATATATGAGAAATATATATAGCTGAATAGAGTTGACTGTAAGTTTTGTATGATGTAAAGAAGGGTACAGAACATCTGTCCCTTATGAAGTAGTGTCCAGTTTTGGACCCTTCACTACAGGAAGGACATTGAGGTGCTGGACTACATTCAAAGAAGGGCAAAGAAGCTGTTGTCTGGCTGAGCATTGTGTTAAGCCTGGAGTAAAGAAGGCTGAGAGAGACTTTATCTCTCTCTGCAGCTACCTGAAGGGAGACTCTAGTGAGGTGGGGATCAGTCTCTTATCCCAAGTAACAAGCATTAGGGCAAGGGAGAATGGTCTCGCTTTGCCTCAGAAAGGTTCAGAATTGCTAATAGGAAAGACTTCTTCATCAAAAAAATGTCAACCACTGAGAGAGGCTGCCCAGGGAAGTGGCTGAGTCACCATCCCTGGAGGCATTCGGAAGGTGTGTGGGTAGGGCAGCAAGGGACAGGAGCTGGTCTTGAGCTTGGCATTGCTGGGTTAATGGCTGGACTCAAAGATCTTAATGGTCATCAGCTTATGTGATTCTATGTATGACTGTAAATCTATTTGTGTGTTGTAAAACACAAAAAATAGAAACAATAAATTAGAATGAAGCATATATTTTTCTTAAAATTTCTTATGGTTGATATCAAAGAAAAAATACAGTAAAATAAAGATTTAAGTAATGATTTTTTTCTGAAGAGACAAAGATACTTATTAATCTATCAATTCCATCAGTAACTATTAAATCTTCAGGGGTTTTTAATGCTCTAAGTTTCTATTGTTGTCTGACTTGCTTTTCTTTGATTTGTTTTCCTCCCTATTATGTGACAGATTTGTGACATCAAACACAAGGCACCTTTAACACTACAATACATAGTTTTCTATGTTTGCTGGAGAGTTAGTGCTGGACAGAACACAGATTTTATTCCTATGGTTGGTGAGAGAACCTGAGAAAATGAGAGTTTTACAGTAAAATTTCATAGGAACATATTGATGACAATCTTACCTCCTTTAACTTCTCTCATGACTAATTAAAAACTGCTAGGATTCAATCTTCAGAAGTGCCAAATATGTGCAGCTTCATTAGTCTTTCAGTAATAAGGAAATATTGTGCAAACAGGTTTAAAAATAAATAGATCTGATGCATGTTTGAGCTTTCCTTAGGAAACTGCTGATTAATTATGATACAGATTGTTTATTAATTTTGCTTCTCTAGATGAGTCAGATTTTAGGAAATGTAATTGTGGTGCACAGAACACATGAAATTTTTAATCTTTCTCTCACAGAGTTCCTCAGACAAAATGGTTCCTATTTGCAGCTGCCATTTATACCCAGGATTTGCAAACAAAGCCAAAACAAAGCACTACATGGTTTCAAACTACTATAGTACAAGTCTGGCAGCAACCACATACATAGTAAAGCTCTTCAGAATACCTATTAAGTTTTTCTGAAAATATTATTAGAGGGATTTGGTACTAAAAGTTGTCTGTAGACCTCCTTGAGGTATGTAGTTTACAAGGGCAATGGAATTCTGACCATAATCTGTGGGCTGTAGACAGTGGCATTAAAACATTGCTTACTTCTCTCAAAGGGAGAGTGTGAAAGTAGAATCACTGTGTAATATTTTCAAAACACTTGGAGCAACTCACATAAAAAAGAACATAGCTGTTCAAAGTGTTCTTTTTTTTCCAGAAGGGAATGTTTGTGATTTTGGCTTTAGTGTCCACATCTATTACGAACTTGTATGTTTCTAGAACTCAATTAGATTCCAGAATGTATTTCCTGAGAAAATCTTTTAAATTAGTAAGAAAAATAAAATAAACTTGGTTACCTATATATAAAACAGGCCTTTCTCTCCTTGGTGATGATCTTGTACAGTAGCTGTAGTGTCATCAGCATAAATGAAGAAAAAAGCCTGGAGTACAGGTTGTCAAGAAATCTTTAGAAACCAATTAAGTGAAGTTTGTCAAACTAAAGAGACCCTAACCTACAGGGAGAGCTAATAGCTTTATTTCAAAGACAAAGTTACAGCTCACTGTAGGGCCTCTGCAGGCCATCTAGCTCTTGTTGAAATAACCTACTTATAAATCGCCAAGATTTGTTTTGTTTCTCTTTTTAGTTTTGTTTCACTAATATTTTATTTTAGTTAAAATTTTGCTTGGCTACCATGACAATGTGCATGTGTATGTGTGTGTTTAATTTCTCCAGCGCTGTAGATATAAACTTTCTCCTAGCTAATATCACAAAATGTAACAAGGAGTTAAGTTGGAGTCGCAAAGTCTGCAGTTCATAACTTGACATCCTGTCTTTGCAGAGTCCACTCTGCAGCTGACACAAAGCTCTATTTAATGTGCTGCCAATCACTTCTAGTCGAGTACAGTACCGTAAATCCTCGAGTACTCTTTCAAAATGATTTTGTTTATATCTTTTTCCATTTAATCTGTTTTTCTCTCGCCTTACAGTGACGTGTAAATCCAAGCAGAATTGCGAGTATTGGCTCCAGGAAGAAAAGTTATCCTTTAAATTGCTTTCATGTTCTCTGGGATACTTCTAGGAAGCAACCAGCTTGCTAAGGTATGAGAGAGAGGCTATGAAGTCTCTATGTAAGCTTCAGATAATCAGAGATGTACTGTTAAATATATATTACTAGTGCAGATTTGAAGGACAGAAGTTCACAGATAGTTATAGAAGAGTTTAGCTATGGCTAATAGCATCAGTAATTCAACTGTACTTGATTACTCATCTGACACCTTGGGTGAAGGTTTTCTTAGGCCTCCTCAATTGTTCTAACTTGGTCAGCCTTGCACCCTCATGGGCTGCTTACTTGATTCAGTCTTGATCCACATCAGCTTTCCTGGTTTTTCTTCTACCGTTTTGTGACCCACTCATGCCATCTTTGATATTATCCTTTTCTCAACCTCTCCTGTTTAATTCTTGTGGGCCTTCTTACAATCTCTCAGATTCCTTCCCTCTGCTTTCTCTTCCTCTTTTTTTTGCTTTTTTTTTCTAGTGATATCAAGAAGACTTTTCTGCACTTCACGCTTCTTCTGCTTTCTGCAGGTCTGTCCCAGCATCACCAGCTGCAGTGGCTACATGTGAGGCTCCTGCTCTCAGCAAGAAGCAAGTGTCTGCACTTATCACAATTATGCTGAATTTCTCCACTTTGTAATTGACCTCCTGCTCCTCAGATCTGTATTCATCCTGGCTGAACAAATCTTATCCAGGTTAACACAGACAAACTGAGCTGCCATGATGCTATTCTTCAAACCCTTTTTTATTCTTTCTGCTTCTCTTTTTTCTCACACTATCTTGTCTTATCTGCTTTCTCTCTCCCACTGGTTCCAATACATCCACTCTAATCTCCTCCCTCTTTCCTGATGGCCTTTTACAGTACAGAACCAAACAGAGAATTACTGTTCAGCAAAACCGGTACTATTCAACAAAATGGTTCAGTTTTTCCTGTCATAGGAAAAAGTCTGCTTGACTTTGCTTTATTCTACAAAATGTATCCTTATTTTTATCAGTGTGGTCACTGAGATTAATGTTTTTAAATGTTGTTCAGAACTAATTTCTAATCATATTTTATGCTTTTTGAAACCTACTCGGTATGTTCAATGCATATGAAATTACTGTCATCTAATTCCCTAAATACCTTCTGAACCCAAAATTCTGCTAAGTATATGTGATTTATTGTCTTACTTTGACAAAGCTAGGTATTTTCTTCTTCTTGCAAGCAGGAATTCCCTTGATTTTGTGCTTATTTTGGTTTTCATATTTTCTTTTTTGACTGGTCTTCCACTCTTTGAATAGTCTCTACCACCCGCTACAGATTTCTGAGGGTGCTACAAAAGCCACTTTCTGTTTCCTTTTTCTATAGTAATTTCTATAATGGTAAATAAAAATAAAAAAATTTCTATAATGGTAGCTGAGACAAGGACTGTGAGACATCATCTCTGTGATAAGGATGCACTTAGTGTCTCTTCAACCCAGAAGTCTGACTTTCTGTGGTTTGCAGTCCAGTGAGGAAGGGGAATGATGGAGAAGCATCAAACGTGGAAAACAATCTGAATGCCAGCCTGAATTCCTATACCACTGTTTTTACTTGCAGACTCTTAATCAAGAGCAACCATGCAACATTTTGGAAAGCAAAACATGACTTTTTTCCTTTTGACCAAAGAAAATACTGGGCTTCCTGTCAGGAATCCTCATCTATTACTACCTGCCAGCTCTAGGTAAACCTTCTTGGGGATATAATTGTAAAATTTTGCTCCCTTCTCCAATTATCCTCAAACTTTTTCACCAAACTTTTTTTTCTTCTTCTGCAGTGGGATAGAGCTGCACCTACACTAGGCACTTATGTCATCTGAGATGCATGCTGTCCAGTCGCTGCTGGATTGCACAGGGACAAAATCCTGAGAAGACTTCTGGTAATCCTACAAACACTGAGACCTGTTCCCAACATATGTTCCCTCTCCACGTATACATACAAGAATTCTCAAAAATATTTTAGTCACAAGTTGTGGAATAAAAAAATCAAGACACACAAAGGTCCATGTGTAGGACCAGGAGTATGGAGCTCACAGTGGAGCTTCTCCATCTTTTTAATGGGCACAGGCAATGTCACCACTACAGCCACCATTTCCATCTCCTGTATTATCTTCAATTTGATCAGGTCTCTAGACATTCAATTTGATCATATATCCTCTAGATGGATATTGTGAAAAATATATCTATTTTGGCTGACTCTCTGTGATATGCTTTTTCCTGAACATTCATAGTTCTCCAGTCCTTTCTGTAGGCTGAATATTGCACACATCCACTGCTGCAATAGCTTTTTTTATGGTTCTCAGAAATGTCATCATCTGGCCTCCATCCAGACAGCCCCTGTGAAAATTTCTACTACTTCTATCACACAACAAATGTTAATTTGGTAAATATGTTCAACATTGGAAGATTGTTTTCATTTTCAAACTATGGACTATCACTATTGCTTCTATAATTTCCTGTGAATTTACAGACATTTAACAATTGTCTTCAACTGGAAAAGTCTTCACCAGACACTTTTAAAATTTAAAAATAGTAATGTTCATGCTCTTTACTACACTAGTCTTCATAAAACTTTTCAAGCAATTCAATATTCCTATGGTCTCAACGGAAATCAGAATATTTAGATCTCTCATAAAAATGTATTTAACACAATGCCTATGGAGGACTTAGAAATATTGTCTCATTATTTTCTTATGAAATGCCATCTGTATGTTTCTACACATTCTCTGATACTGTAGTGGGTCCATAAATTCCCTGGGACATGACCTGTCTTCTTGGTTTGTTTTTAAAATGTCTTACAATAGGAATGCAGGCAAAGGATAGCACACAGATATAGTAATGATGATGCCAACAGCAAAAGAACTATTGAAGTCACCTCTGGCCTGGTGGTTTTGGAATTGCTTTTAGATTGTGCTGCTAATTGTGCTGCTGAAACATAAGAATTGAGCAAATGCTGCTGAAGACACACCTAAACAAAAATAGCATTTTTGCTGCTCAAATCTGTACCTTGGGTGTTTCTGTAGTAAGTCAGAATCTGATGTGTGTATTTTTGTCCATGAGACAAAGAGCAATGAGATTCCTCAGCAAGTGCTAGCATTGGTGCTGAAGTGATAGACTCTTGATTGGCAGTGAAAATGTCAGCAAATCTTCCATTTCCAGGTGGTTTCATGACATACAGCTAAATTAAGCTTATCTATCAGCATTAGTCAAATATAGAAAAATAACAGCAAGAAAATGAATGATTCATTGGATTTGATTAGTATAAAACTTGCTTAGGGATCAACATGCTATGCAGCATGTCTTGAGTGACATGATTGTACCTTACTGTGCTACTTCTGATGGTTTGGAGGGGGGTGCTTAGAGGAGTGGAGGAATAATATTTTCTTTTTGGATCAGATGAATAGAGATGATTTAATATTTAAATTACCAAAAAATTCATTCATAATTTAGTTGAAGACATTACTCTTAAAATATTGCCAATTTCAGAGGGAAATCTATTTATTTAGACCAACCATTGACATGCAAATAATATAATAACAAAAATACCTAGATTTTCCACAGCTATTATTAAAATGCTTTAAATTAACTCAATCAAAATAAGTAGATAAATAAATAAATACATAATGGAAAATTATCTTGTTTTGTATCAAACAAAAGTTAGTGTATTATGTAAAATTTTTATAATGAAGTATTATACAAATATTTATAATGAAGTATTTATGCAATATTTATAATGAAGTATTGTTACACAGCTTAGTGAAGTAGATTCTCCAGTATGATGTCTATAAACAATAGACATATAAATGTCAGCATATAAATATCAGATAACATATTGGCAATAGCTGATATTTGGTGCTGCACTACTTTTTAACATTTAAAATCAGAGTACTAGAGGATTACTGGTCATAAGGCCATGACACGTGGGTGTTCTAGACTGGCACACTGACAGCTCTGTTCTAAGTCAGCTATGTCTGCCTTAATTACAAGCCATCAACCCAAATATGATAGCCAGAGAGATTCAGATTTTTCTTGATGTATCTCCCTATATATAGATATAGACTTAGATATATACATATGTGGGAAATAGCAAAGGTAATGGTAAAGGTATGTCTATTTACTGTTCATTTCTTCTTTAGAGAGACACAGAGAGGAGGATGTCTCAGATAAGATACAATTGATTAATTTCACTCCTTTTAGTTCAATGGTAGGATACATTCAAGATACTTTTGAAGTGAAGTGATCTGCTTTTCTTGTGTTTTACCCACAGTTTGGCTCACAATCTTTCATGAGGTGCTGGAAAGAACAAAAGCCTTTGCTCAAAACCTTTGTAGGGAAGAGTTTTCTGTTGGATTCTTTCCATTACATCAACATTACCCTTGTGTTTCTATGCCTGTTGTCAAATTTGAATGATCACTTTTCCGTTCTTCACTATACCAGTTCTAAGGATGGACAAAATGATTGACCACCATTGTTAGGGTTTCATAGCTTATACAGAGTGGTAAACAAGATAGTAAAAAAGCTTTTCGTTTGTAATGAAAGGCCCTATAGTGTTTGAATCTTTAAGTTTTGGTTGAAATTTTTCCATTAATTTCAAAATTTGTAGCCAGTATACTGAGTTTTTTGGTTTTGATACTGATTCTACCTATGTTTTACCACTGCTTTTATGAGTATGTCATCAGATCATCTTTACTGAGAAATAGCAGTTCCAGAATGTTATATTCCTATTAATCCATTTTCCAGAAAAGATAAAAAATCAAAATACTTCAAGAACGCTAAATTTCATAAACTGTGAGAAAATTAATTCTGGAAGGACAAGGATCCAACTGTCACCTTCTTTTCAGTTCCGTTGAACTGGATTTTTAATCATCCATCAATTCACATCTACAGGTCAGAGTTACAATATGTTTCTGCTGGCAAATAATTTTGGTTATGCCAACGACAACAATTCTGGACAGCCAGAGCAATTGCATTTGTAATGAAGGGATGTGCTAGTGATCACTTCACAACTGAAATAGATGGTTTCAGAAGTAGACTGATCTCACCAGATTTAGAGGTCAGCAATCTAAAGGGTTGAGGTAACTGTTTTCCAGATGACAGAGAAATATCAGCCATTCTCTAGTCAGATATGGTATCTGGCAGTAGTATTAATTCTATTAGCTCTTCCTTCCCTCTTCCTTTTTTTCCCCCCCAAATGTGATTATAATTGTTCAATGAAAATAATTAATAAGGCTCATTAATGAGTCAGCAGCAAGGTAATTTTTTGTGCCCTAGTGCTTTTGAACCATTACATTCTTTAAAAGGGACAGAATCATAGAAAGTTATGACCTTTTCCTACATATAGAGATTTTCTGGACACTCTTTTGGACTGAGAGAGGGAGGGAGAGAGAGGGATACGTCACCCTACAAACTCATCACATTTTATTTCCCATGTTAGCGTCTTGTTTTATACATTTTATAAATAATTTTGGAGCCTCTTGTAAATTCCATAATAAGTTGCTTAGAAAATTACTATTTCAGAAAATGCCTCTTTTGTTCTCTTCATCGGTGCTGTGCACAATAACTCTTTCCAAGATAATGCATTATGGGGAAGTGTCCTGTTTTGATGAGCCTTGTTGTATTTAGATTTAAAGACTTCTATATTTTTCAGTATACATTGTTGTCTATAAAATAATTTTCATTTTACACAGTATAATTTCAATATGATTAAGAAGAGTATAGAATATATTAAAAAAATGTACCTTTTGGATTAGGTAACATTTAAAGCTTTTTTCAAATAATGGGAAGCATATTAGTATCAATTATTCATTTTCATAAAATTTATTTACTCTTTCATAAGGGTTAGTGAATCAGTTTTATGTACTTCAGAAATATATGGTAGGAAAAGGACCTCAAAAAGAGCTCTTTTTAAACAGTTTAAAATAAAAGACTTTGCTTGTCCAGCTCTTCATGTGAACCTAAATTAGCATTCTGTGTTCATCTTGAGCTTGGATAGATTTGAAGCCTTTCATGTCTAAAACCGCATGATCAAGGGCGAAATCTTTTGCTAGCACTGGAATCTGAAGGGGGAAACAAAACATGCACACATGGCTTTATCACTGTGTGTTTTACTGCAGAGACCATGAAAAAAAATCTCCATTGTGTTTTATTTAATTAAAGCACACTGCCCCCTTTTGAATTTCTTTTTGAGAAAAAATAAATCCTTGCTCATTAGAGATGTAGAGACCTACGATATATGGTCTCTTGCCACAATGCTAGCTTTAACTGTACTTTAAACAGCTTACAAATGACAGATCCTGTATAAAATAATTTGATAGTCCCATAATTAATTCAATTGCAGGAATCTTGTCTGGGTAAGAATCATGTCTGAATATTGTCCCTCATGAAATATTATCTTCTGATTATCTTGGATTTTCACTAGCAGGCAATGTGTATGAGAATTACAGGGCAACACAAGTGCATAATTCTTTTCGTTTCATCTATGGTTTCACATTTTTGAAATTATTTACAGAAATTTGAGGAAGAATCCACTGTGTGTATTAAATACATCCATCCAAATTGACTATCAAAAATTGCAAATAGATTTAGCCTGATGTTGAACACATTTGACCATGAATAACTTTGAAGTGAAATTTGAACTTGTAAATCAGTGTCCCTGTTCAATTCAAGTGGAATAAGAGTGGCAAAATTTAAAAAGCTAATAGCATGAAAAGCAAATGTAGTGGAGAAGTGGAGAGAGGGAGACAAACATGGAGAGAACAAAGATTAAAATGAAGGAAAAGACTACAAATTTACTATTTATATTATATTTATAATATAATATTAATAATATATATTTATAATATAATGTATTCATTTATATATGATATATTATATTTGCTATTAGTATTATATTATTATATAACTTTCTATTTATATTATAGTGTGGAAAATACCATCTAAAGTCTATATGTGAGTAGTTTTGTACACATGCCCATCTGAAGAAAATCAGGTCATCTATCTTAATATGTACCTGTACATGAATTATCTTTATGTAAAAACAAAACTAACAAAACTAACAAAAAACATTGATAAAAGCCAATCTGGAATATTTCTATGTGAAGAATAAAAGTCCACAGCAAACTCACCAGAGCTACATCCAAAGGAAAAGCAGTAACTTACCATATTTCTGAGAACACAAAATTTTTTAGCATATAAACCTTTGTTAACACTTTATTGCAGAGAAGTTATTTTAAGCAATTGTACAAAAATTTTTAAAGTCTTAATAATTTCCTAGTTTTCTGCTACCATGTCAAGTTTTTAATAAAATATATGTCAAAATCTCAAGGAGTTTTTGAGCAAATATTGAAAATAATCTCTGATTCGAAAGAAGTTACTCGGAACTTAATATTTCTCATTATTTTCTCATACTATTTGTCAAGTGACCACAGTGGAGTTAAGCAGCTATGTCTGCAAATAACTAATTTATTGTGACTGACAGAAGTGTTAACACACATTTTATTGCTTTCTGCAGTAAATAAAACAGAAACTGATCATTGTCCAATTCGGAAACAAATTTCTATCTTCAATAAGATTAATTCTGAATATGTATTATAACTGATTTAATAAGATTAATAATTTCAAAAGGCTATGAATTTTAAATAATAAACATATACTAAAGTATATAGAATTTAGAAAAATCTAAAAATTTTTTTCATACTAATTATTATCTAAGAATAGGTCCCACAAAGTCACTGAGAAACTTTGCAAGGATGTAAATGTTTTAGGACAAAACAAAAGAGCCCACCCAACACTCCATTAGTGTCGGCACCCACAGTCACCATGACTTTTCCTTTACCACACCCTTCAGCTGTAGAAGTGCCTCCTTAAGCCATGCTTTAAATAAACCACAGGAATTTTTTACAGTGTGCTTCATTAATCTGCTGAACTTCACAACACCTATGAACTTCACATGGGCAATTATTAATGATAGCTATTTCATAGTGCTCATCTGGGCGCTTTTCCTTCTGACGTCCATATTTCAGGAAGATCTGTGGAGAGAGAATCTATGTTCCTGTGTGGTTTTCCAATGACTTCAGTGAAGATTGAAACAAGATGAATGTCACCGTGGGTCTGGTACAGGTGCATTGTAAAAAGGAACTAATACTAAACTAAAATTATTGGTAGACTTTGTGGTCTAGAACATGCTGATAGAGAAATTTCCTGCCTTACTTCAGGCATCTGAGATGTACAACTATCTCATATTTTTTGAAGGAAAATACTTTAAAAATCAAACTAAGCTGAATTGGATAGTCTGACTGTTTTTATGAGAGATTATGGTATTGAGTGACTTTAACAGCATACACAACATTAATGGTAAAGTGATTTTTGTGGGCATGTCTAAGTGAAGACAAATAAAGGGGGAAAGAATGGCTGAGCATTGGTCATTCTTTAGCTTTGAGTGGCAATAAAACTTGAAATGTTTGCAATGTTTAATTGTGTAAAGCACTGGCTAGAAAAAAGTTCACAGAGACTGAAAATAGAAATACTTGAGAAGCTCTGAGATTAGATGCAAACTTCATCACAAGTCTAATATCCTTCACAAATGTCCCTCCCCCTAACAGAAAAAAATAAATGGCAGATATTCAGGAGTGCTCTAATCCAGGATGGGATTCACCCTCACTTCTCTGTTCATCACTTTCTATTCCACTCTTAGGTCTGTGTGGCTCCACATGTATCATTGTAAAAGTGAAATACAGAGGGGCATAACAGAATTGAGGTCTGTCAATTTATTATGCTTGTTTCAGTGCACTCCTTAGTAGCTACCCTAAGAATAAGAGAGTGGGTAGGCTACTTTGCTGATTACTGCTATGCCTCTACCTGGTTAAACAGGCCACATTCCTTACTGCACAGTTTGAACAGCTTTCCTTTTAGTTTATCTGCCAAGATGCTTGTGGTAAACCCTCTTTGAATGAAAGCTGTATTAGATCAAGACTGACAAGTCTATATTTTTGTCTTTGGAGTCTTGCCCTCATTTCTCACATTTGATACATATACACGATTTTTTTGTCTCACAGCCCCCATGCCCATCTGTTGCAGTGGCATCATGCCCAGCATTCACAAGTTGGTCAGATTGCTCACTATGATATAGCTTGTGATAATTCTAGGGGAAGGATCAGTATTTCATGACTCATTACAACAGGTTGCACCCATCAGCTTTACTGTGCCATAGACCAGCTGAAGAGAGAAGAAAAGGAGATGCAGGCTTCTTGGGCACTGTGACAGTGAAGGGAAAATATCTTTCACTTGGAAAAGAGGTCCTGCAATCCACAAGAAGGCTTTATTTTTCTATAATAGGGGAAGAATTACTGCAGAGCTCATTTGTGTTCTGCATGCAAATGAATTGTGACTATCACTTACACCTCAGCATCACCCTTCACCATAAAGGTAACTTTCAGCACTAGGCCACTACTGGCTTTAGAGATTTTAGTACTTGGAGTTCCAATTTGTCCGCAACAGCAAACCATATTTGAGCAAGTAATGACTTTCTTGTGTGTTTGTGAAACTAGGGTGAGTCAACAGCTGCAGGAGAGGAGCACAATCATATGAAATTAGCAGTACTGTAAGTTGTTTTAATATTTTAGATTATATCGCTTTGTATAAGGTTTTAAAAAATGTCGAAATGATAGGACTTGTCTCATCAGAAAAACTTAGACCCAGTTTAAACTCTAAGGCAATTTTTAGATATATTTAAAAAAGAATATTTTTTTTATTACATCAAGCATTCAATTGAAAAGACCATAAAGAGCAATAGCTATTGCTATTTTTATTTTATATAGTTTCCTTGATAGTATTTTTCAAGTATCTATGTTGTTGAAGTTACTATGTCTGTAAAGGCAACGCAGGACTGAATTGATTTATATAAATGTTGATTTTCAGGAAAGAAGGAACTATTATGATTACCTTACCCAAGCTCTTGTGCAACACAAGACTGAATGATTCATGTTTAAAGAAGTGCTTGGAGTTTCACTTGAAGTAAATCCTACCCTTTCAATTTATAAAGCCTATGAAATTCTAATGGATCTAGATTTCTGTACCAGTTATGTATTGGCATGTGAAAAGAGGGGAAATAAGCTTTTGAGAGCTCCTACATAGTAAAGAAAGACAGAAATAAATCAATTGTAAAAAATTACTCAAGTGAAAATGGCATGCAAACCCAAAAAACTTACATAGGGCTGTAAATGGAGCAGACTTTTTTCTTGCAAGAGCAGATGTAATACACACATGCAGAAGGCTTCAGAAATTAAGGGGGAACAAAATATTGCAGGACCAATACATATACTTTTTAACTCCTGGCCCAAAATATCATATCTAGGTAAGTGATTTAAACTTCCAGTGACTGAGTTGATAGACCAATATTATTACAACATTTTTTTAAAATCTGATACATAACTGTATGAGGATTTTTAATTATACTAACATGAATTTCTTAGATAACAGGTATAACCTGCCAAAAAATTTTCTCTGATTTAATCTGAGGCAGAATTTGGCCTCACAATGAAAGATTTTATGCAAACCAGTCAAAATTAGTTAAAGTTTTGTGCTCTTAGTCAAAATTAAATTCTGGTTTAATGTTTCATTATAATCTATAACTCTAGATTTACTACTACATATTTCATGATCCCTGAAAACAAACAGAAAAAATGAAGAAGTCAGGATTTTAAGAGTTGTCTCTGCATTTTGGACAGACACAATTCTCATGTACTTCTATAACTAAATACATGTTAGGCAGATTCTTATAAATTGCCCTATCTTCTGAAAGAATATAGGTGAAAGGATATTGAAGCATATTCTATCCCTATACAGTGTCCAGCTCTGGGCACCAGTCTTTTTTCCTCTTATAATTCATTTGTTTATGCTTTATTTTTATTTGAAGTTATTTAAAGTAATGTATTTTAAACATTCACTGTAAAGTCCTTTTGTACCTTTATAAGAAATTGCTTTTCTAATGTTATGTCTTCCATGTAGTAAACTTCTTCAGAGTATTAAAATCCAAAGCTGTTACCATGGCTTCAATGTCTTAGACTGAAAACTGAAAATAAAACCAGTTAGTAGGGACATGGAGACAGAGAAAGAGAAAAGATTCAGTCATGAACTGCTCATGACAAATGGAATTGCCATTTAAAAATATTTTTATTGTCCTGACTCAAATTACTAACGGCTCACTCAAGAAGTATTTCTGCACATTCATGCCTTTGACCTTCGCTGGCCATGCCAAAGAGTTTGCAGAAGTCAGCGCTCTCAGCCTACTCTTCTGTGTCTGCTGTGTGGTGACTCATCTGTTCAGAATACACCATGCTAGCATTCCACTGTTGATGCAGAGATGCATGAGATCCTCAGAATAACTTCTCTTCCCTCTGAGCTCTGATAATGCCCACCACTAGGGAAGGTGGAAGACAAACATTACTTTTTTGAGAAAATGATTCACTGTGAATGTCAGCATGGTGAAGGTTTCAGAAATTCTGTGATGGACCCAGAGACATCAAGCAAAAAAAACTTCTGTTCAAAGGAGAGATATCACAGACACATGCGCATTGGTGCTCAGCTTTACACATTCAAATAGCTCTTGAAAAGTGATAGTCTCAACTGTATTTTGATAAGATTGAAAACACAGTATAGACTATGCCTCTGAAGACAGTTTTTCCATAGGTGGAATCCTGAACTATCTCAGTCTTCTTAAAGATATTGCTTTATTATGCTGGTGCTCCTGGAACTTCTGAAAGATATTGGCAACTCCTCTAGACAAAAAAGGAAAAACAAACAAACAAACAAAAACAAACAAAAAACAAACAAAACACAAAAAAACAACAACAACAACAAAAAACAGAACTAAAAAAACTATATCAAAATAGCTAAAAATATACATTCATAGATCCATTGTTAAGGATAGCATGGTTCCCATCTCATATAGTGTTTCAGGATATGCAAAATCAAGTAGAATTTTTGGGGTCTTTAAATTCAAACCTAAAACGGGCTGTTGGGATTTTTAAAATTTTATTTCACTTGATTTGACTCCAGAACTTTGCTACTACAATGAGAATTTTAAAGGCTGCGTGACAAATGAAAGTATCTGGGGCCTCTTTGGCATTTCCTTACAATATTGTGTTCGAAAAGACGCATCTCAGATCACACTTAAAAAGAGCTTGGTCTATAATGCAATAAGATTTGCTTCCTTTTGCTTTTTAATTATGAGAGAGTTAAAATGATCTTTAATGAAAATTGCCACAATCCTTTTTCTAGAACACATTAAGTTTCTATAACACCTTGCATAGACAATGCTTTTATTTTTCCCTGCTGTTAAAAAGTCCATTCACTTGTGGTGGCATAAGCTTTTATTATATTTCTCTCCTCATCTACCCTCCAGTTAATGAAACCATAGGTGGTAATTCAGAGTGTTTGTGTCCCATTTCTGTGTACAATACGTGTGTAACTGCAGTGGTGGAGGGAATAATCAATGGACATTAACTATGTTAAACAAGAAGCATTGTATCCACAAGCATGAACCACAGATTCCCACAGAAATTCTCTAAATCAAGTGTTGAGTAGATTTTTGTCTTCCTGGCTATTTTGTTATCTGTTGTAAGACCCTTGGTTTTTTTGGCAGTTCTGAACAGATATTGTGATAGACACCATGGTAAACAGCTCTCTTATTGTATTTTGTACTAGGATATTGAACATTTTCCTGAGCAAAGTGCAATGTGATGCCAAGTATTTCCATCCCCTGCAGCTTCTTACAAAGGGAACCAGTCCACAGCTTGCTAATAGAGATGGAGGAGCTCTTCCTTGTAAGCTTTCAAAATAATCCATTTTAAAAGACTGTTTCAGCATAATAAATGCTTGGTGACTTGAAATCCCAGTGGGTTTTGAAGAAACAAATACTGTACTGTATATGCCGAATCTGTACAATTTGAGCTCTGCACTTGAAGTAGTGTAGACCTGTCCTTGCACTGATAATAACAGCTTTTTCAGGGACAAAAGAAATAATCTATAGTTAGAAATAAGAAACCGGAATTAGCTCTGATTTAATACTTTATACATACCATGCTTTCTACCATTGTTAAAACTGGACATATCAAATATATCCATCCCATTGATACCGATGTATGATGCACAACTGAGCAAAAAGAAATGTGAGTTAAAGAAACATTGTGTTTGTACCAAGCTTATGCTGTTTAAGTATTGAAACCGTGGTTGAAGTTTAATGGCTCTGTGTGAGGCTCTGATTTTTTTTCCTCTCTCTTTGTTAGGTTAATTCAGCTTCAATAACAAGTCTTTTCTGTCCTGCTACCGAATACCTCCAAATGTACAGCAAGGGAAACTGGCATTTCAAATTAAGGGAAACAGTGAACCAAAACAAGAACACAATAAAAGAAAGAGCAGGGTGATACATGTAAATGATGTACTCACTGGGAACTAACAGTGGTAGCTTGCAGTGAAGGGATTTAGCTCTCTGTTAATTCAACTGATAGGGAGACAGGCATTTTTGGGAAGAGTCTTGGCCAGATTCCTTAAGCTTACAAAAGCTTTAGTGGTTACATCATTGAGAGTGGGGGGGCAAGGGGCTTTGGGATTTTTTAAAAGTGTGTTACTGTTGTAGTTAGTCTGACAAAAAGGAGAAAAAATTCACTTTAATATGAAGGAGATACTCAACTTCATTGAAATTAATTTTAACAAAAATAATAATCTATCCATTGATAATTGAAATATTTTCATTTTAACAGAATTAAGGGTAAAACTACCTCTCTGTAATTCTTCTACTGGTAGTTTTGTACAGTTCATTTAGAAGCTCTGCAGCAAAGATTTAGGGTACAAAGTCTGATCAAGGGGGAATGTATTTGTTGGCCTGCTTACTGCATGTGAGTTTCTTCTGCATAGTAACTGCCTATGGTACCATACTGGAGAGGGATTAAGATGTTTTATATTCTGTGTGTGCATTGGAGAGGATGTGTTTTACCTAATCTTGTTTAGCCACCATGCAGACAGCTTTGAGGATTTTTTTTTATCCCAGTATCCTTTAAAACCTGCAGATCTTTGGAAAGGGAAGGTATTTCCATTTCTTGCGTTTGCTTTTCAAAAGTGCAGAGCTTGGCCTTTATCTTGAGGAGCAAAGAGGAAAATACTAAGCATGGAGCCTCTGCCTACAGGCTTGGTACTTGTTAAATATTTTGGTCAATTAAATGTAGGTGGGAAAGATTGAACTGCTCTCAGAAATTTGTCATCGTATTTTTGTATGAAAGCAAAATATTATGTTCTCAAGTTCTTTGATGCTAATTGAATAAAATATAGATCTGCACAACCCTTGTCCTCAAAAGTGTAGCAGATGTTCATTGCTTTGTCTTCAAACAGCCATGTCTGGCGTCTTTTTCAAAGTAGTGTCTTAGTGTTGAAGGACTGACTGCTGTTTTTTTTTTTGCAAGGTGCTGTGTGCATGCAGAAGTAGAAAGACAAGGAAGAAAGAAAGAAAAATGATCACCTGAATGGATGGGATTATTTTTGATAGTGGAAATCTGTTCCCAGTGTCTGAGATCTTTTAAAAATCTTCAAATGCATCACAACTATTTGAGCAAGAGAAGGATTGCATGCATGCCCAAGGGGTTTGCAAGGATTGAGAGATATCAAGGTAGCAAGCTAAAGAAGTTGAAAGTTTGGAAGGATGCTAGAGGGCTACAGATGCCCTAAAACAATAGGATTATTAGAAAGCAACTAGAATGTTTCTTGTCTCTGTTAGGTGGCTACTACCCCAGCAGCTTTTTTATTATTCTCATGCCAGATTCTCACATTTTTAATTCTTCCTTGGGACCTGGTTATGCACTTTTGTTGCCGTCAAATTCCTCACAAAAAGTGCTGCCAGTATGACACATGCACCTATATTCATGTGACAGCATATATTCCTAGTAAAAATAATAATATTTTTAATCACAGAGTTTTAATGTTACAGACCAGGGTTCTAAGTGAAAAGACTAAGCCACCAACTACTCCTGGACCTGAGGTTAGGGTACATGGACAATCTAGTAAAAAATGATAAGTATGAAAAGCTAGGGGCTATGAGAAATTACAGTGTTAGAAGAAAAGAGAATTTACAGATGGGTGGATTTTATAAGCACTTAAATGAGAAATGGCACAAACCCAAAGAAAACCAAATTATGCGGTTGGGGACTTCCTGTGTAGTAGAATCTTTCAGGGCCAACCTCCCAACCTCTCAGCTACCTCACACATAAGAGCAGGATCACATAATTAAGGATATCAACAATTTGGGGTTGGATGTAGCAAAACTGAGATCAACAGGGAAAAGATATTTAAGGGTGGATTTTTTGGATAAGACTGGGTAGAGAAAAGTAGGTTAAAGGGAAGTGAAGAGGAAGATCAAGTAAAAGAAAAAAGGATAATAAAGCATATGATAAGTTTCATTGACTCTATTTAAGGTGGCCTGTCAACAAATGTGAACTCATTGTTTATACACTGGAGATACTAGAAGAGCAGCTATCCAAAACTTTTCCAACAGTCTTTTGGTTTTTAGATGGGTACTAGATTAAAGCTGCAAAAATTATTTAAAGACCTCACCCCATATACATAGTCTTGAAGTTTGCAATATCTCATAGATTTTGTTTCTGTCTTAGCAGATGCAGATTGGATGCCCAGCTGTTACTCTAGTTTGAGTAAAGCTTACTTCATCTGAGAGAGAACAGTTGAAACTGTTTGTTAAACTGCTGATTTATTTCACAAAAGTTCACTTCCTATGAAGTCATTCACCTCTATCATTTATCTAAACACTGAAAAATATGAACTTCTGAAAGAGATCAATTCAAGGCACAAAAATCTATTCAACAGGAATTAGTGAGATCCCAGATAAATGAAGGCTGACATGCTACTGTGAAGTTACAGTTAGGTAGTTGCACTGCCTGCTGGTAAAACCATGAAAAATCCCTTGAAGGGAAGAGCAACATGAGGGAACGAAGATGGAAAGCCACAAGCAAGATTAACAATGTCGTAGGAGAAGAGGACTGCAAGTTCTTCAGTTTCAGAAATGAACACATACTAAAAGAGTGTGCTGGGTCTGGAAAATTATTACTAGATCAGTAAATCTAGTTCTACAGCCGATAGTCATATCCTAATTTCACTCTCATAATGAATTTAACCTCAATACCTTAACCAAGGGACTTTCACTCTTATGCCAGTTGTGGGTGGTCAAACACTCAAATAGAATGTCAGGAGACATTGTGAAGTATTTGTTCTTTAACACATTGAAAACCCAGCTGGACAAGGTTCCCAGCAACCAGCTCAAGCTGACCTCAATTTGAGTAGGGGGGTTGCATTGTATGGTCCCAAGAGTTCCCTTCCAATGCCAACAATTCTTTGATTTAAATGCATTATATTCTTTTCTCCTCATTACTCCTACCAATCCAGAGCAGTACAAACTAAGATGAGTTGATGGCTGTGGTTGCTTTTCTGAAATAATGCTCAAGAGTCTACTTTTCTTTTATCTGTGTCAATAGAGAGCAAGAACATCCCTCAGTAGATTTGTTTTGATATGTTAACAAACTAAGCTCTTGTTACTTCCTCTCATAGACCATGCACAGTACTAGTTTTGTTGTGTGTGCATCTCTTCTCACTTTTAATTTCTCTTTTCTACAATGAATGCAAAGTAAGCTAGCTCAGGAATGCAGTAATTCTGCAAATTGTGAGTCAGCTGTCAGTGATCCTAAAGCTAGGGCATCTCTCCATTAACAAAATGAGTTCAATAAGTAATGATAGAGGTATAAGCCCAGCTCTTAAGAAAAGAAAATCATTGAACACCTATTTTCATGATAAAAAAACCAAGGTTCTCTTCCTAGGAGACCAAATCAGCCTCAGAAATATGTCATGATAATTACAACAAAGGATGTCAGACAAAATAGTGAACAATTCAAAGAATATGAAGAATACCACAACTAAGGGTGAAAAAGATCAAAATGATTGCCACTGTACGATATTGTGAACACAGTCATAAGACAGAATATAACTTAAAGAAAGCAAGAGCAGAAAAATTTAAACCCAGTAAGTATTAAGGTCAAAGGTAGTGAAAACAACTAGAGAAAATGGCCTTAAATTGAGAGAGGGAAGATTCAGATTAGATTAGAAAAAAAATTTTCATTTTAGGGTGGTCAGGTGTTGGAAAAGGGTACCCAGGGAAGTTGTGGAGTTATGATTCCTGAAGGTGTTTAAGAGGCATCTGGATCCTGTGCTGGGTGATGTGATTTACTGGTTTAGGGGTTTCAGGGCCAGTGTTGGGTTGATGGTGGGACTGGATGATCTTAAAGGTCTCTTCCAACCCTGTTTATTCTATGATTCTGTGAAATTTTTTGCAAATTGCTATTCTGTGATGCTGCTTAACATCACTTTTTCCTAAATATTCAAAATGGGCTCTAGACAATTCCTTTGTTATCCAAGGACAAATTAGGTAGGACCTATGAACTGTGAGAATGAATTAGCATAAAAAATTTTCATTTGCTTGGTCTTTACAGAAATAAAGTCCGATCTGCATTTAAATGCTTCTCACCTACCTAATCCCCACCCCAGTTCCCCTGCTGCAAGTTTGAAGGATTTAACCTGATAGAAATACAATGAGTTAAAATATCCAGGAGAGAGAAATACAAAGTACAGACGACAAGGAAAAACACTGATTGAAAAACACTGAATTACATGCAGTGTGATGAGAAACCTCTTTTCAACATCTATATCTCAAATATGAAGCAGTCTTCGGGGACATCTACACAAGGTGAGAGGATTGTAGCTAAGCTTGCCTTGTTCAGAAATCAGCTTTTCTTTTCTTCTTATGTTGTCCTAAGATGTTGATACCAAAATGCTAAACTATTAAGGAGAAAGGAAAGTAGACAGGATGTTGCCCTGCAGAGAGAAAGGAAATACAGACTGTAGGTTCTGCCTGACACATGTATAATGAAGTTGGGGTTCTGGCAGGCAAGTATACAAAACAGAATATGACTTTCTAACTCTATCTTTTTGCAAATTAATTCCTCAGGGACAGCTTGTGCCTGGGCTTTCACTATGGTTTATGGAATTTTGATGAAGAAAGAAAGGAGGTGTAAATACAGTGCCAGTACTTCTCACCCACTTACACAGAAGGGAGGGTGCAGATAAAGGAATTTGTTGTATCTCAATAAAGTTACACAATACAAAATATGCTTTTTCAGCACTTTAAAGGTCTGAATTTCCACAGGTCAACAGGTCAATAGCATGAGCAATACTATTAAATTCATATATGGTGAAGTGGAAATCAGCTTTCTTCCTGATGTATAAAAAAGTCCTTCCCTGAATCAGGATAAATTTTCATTCTAATAGGACAGCAGAAATAAATTCAAAGTAAAAAGTACTGTCCAAGATGCATGAGAGTTAGAAAATACTTACGAAAGTGTTAAGACAGTATAGAAATTTGAGATTATTTTTTCCTCCTCAGTCTACTTTAAAAATGGTGAATAGCTCAGGGAAAAAGCAGAATTTCTCTAGATCAAAACCAACAGAGAACAGTTATCTACCCAAGACCACTCAATTCATAGATTCTGGCAGTTGATAGATTCTGACATTACTTTGCATGCATTGGCTTTTATTCATCTGACATTCCTGGACATAATTGCATATTTATATCCACTCATATTTTTCCCCTTCAGTCACATGGGTTTCGAGAACCAGGCTTTGGAAGTGTTCGGCCACACATATTTCTGGACTAGCAGGTCTGTCTGACATCCTCCAAGGATGCATGCATCACCACATTCACCACAGAAATATAATTATACACTTCTGGTGATGAAAATAACATCAGCCCTTGTCCTGAAAAGGATAAAATCCTGAAGGATGTTATTCTTGCAGATCTGAAGATGGGGTCCTGAGTAATTTTCCTTCAAAATATGCAATAATACAAAGAGCACAGTAATGTTACTAGAATTGCCATAGTGTTTTCCATAAGAGCTGTCCATTAGTCAGTCACAATTTAGCATTTAAACTACTCACCAATTCAAGAAAAAAAAATAGGATGTGCTCCAGGAGCTTGAATGATTAACTGCACTTCAATGGTCTGAGCTACTTCTTGGACATGATGAAATGAAGTTCTGGCTACACTGGGAAAATAGTTAAATTTGCATGCTGCAGAAAAGGATCTTCATTAACATGTGCAAATGGCATTACTGTATAACCCTATCATAACATAGTGTTCTTTAGCTGGACTGTAAGTCCACTTCAGAGTTAGCTTGCATCATATGTCACAAAAAAATGTAGGGAATATGTCCTTGTGTGGTTACATGGCAGTGTATTACTCCATCAGGGAAGCACAATTAAAAATTTAATTTAGTTTTTAATTTTAAAACACAAGAAAAATATTTTCAGATTATCTAAATAAATAACAAGAAAGTTGAGAATATTTTCTCAAGAAAAGCAGCAGTGATTGCAATTACATCCTATTTCTGCAGTCTGTGGTTTATGGGACATCTGCTGCACCCTTGTGAAGGTCAAGAAAGAGACCAAGCAGAACTTTAGGGCAAGGGCTTTAAGCAATGTATCAGAAGGAAACTGCTACAATCTGTAGCAGCTAATGATCTAATGATTTACTAGTCTTCTGACATCTCTACAAAATTATTACCTATTTTTTTCAGTTATTTGCTACAGTGCTAATCAAGTGTGATACTTTTTTAAAAAATAAATGCATTAACCTGTAAGTGAAAAATATGAAAGTACAATTATAACTCTGGGAGTACCTGAGATATATATATATAATATATATATATATATATATATATATATATATATATAAGGCACATAGAACTTCTTTGTGACCCAAATGATGGTACTTCAAATATAATTCCAGGTTTCGATTTTTTTTAATTATTTGTTTTCTGCATGTCACATTTCTTAGGAGTACAAATTTTGCGAGCTAATTATTTTGATCTTTCAATTCCATTGCAAAGTTTGTATCAAACAACAAAATATTAGAACATCCTTAGCACTGCAACTCAAGCATTTATAGATGTCAACCATTATTCCACAGCCATAAAAATTAATTTTTTTTCCAAAAATAATGTTATCAAATAGTTAGGGTCCCAGCTCCATCTAATCCCTCTTGTCCAAGTGTATTCTATATACATACATAAATATATCCACAAGGAAAAGAGATTTTTCCTATGATTTCTGAATATGTTAACTAAGAATTTCTTCTCTTCATTCATTCTGGCTTTGAGAATAATGGAAAGATGTTGATAATGAAATAATCTGCTGCATCAGTTCGTTCTGATGCAAAATGATAGTAATCTCATTGTTTCCTCTGTTTAAGCTGGTCCTGAAAACAGGAGTGAGATTCAACTTCAAGGAGAACTTGCAGGTTTTGAATGATGAAGTATGTTTCCAGTAAAGTTATTGTTGCTGTTATGCTGAGATCTGCAACAATTTGAGACTTTACCTTTGAGTTTCACTGGAAAATCTGCCATTCAGCTTTATTTAACCCCTAGGACAAGTAACATGGACCTATTCACATCCTTGCTGCTAAACTCTTACTCCGTGTCCATCAAGGAAGACAGGCTGTACAGATCCATGAACACTCCCTGGGATAGAACTTATTTGATCATTGTTCCTCAAAGCATGTGCTTCCCCAGGGTGCACCTTATTCCAGTCTCATCTCAAAAGGTCTAAACCTCTTGGAGTACCTGAGTTCCTCCAGCAGGGCAAGTATCTGGATGGAAGCACAATGCAGGGGCAAAACATTCTGCAGGCAGAGTGGGTACAAGTGGGATACTGATTCATCCTGGCTGTGAAGATGCCCATAGGGAATTAAAAATAGGCAGAGCAATAAGAAGAAGGAGCCGTATCTCCAGTGTGAAGTGCCTCCAGAACATAAGGGATGCTGCTTAAGGGCTGCTTTTGACCTAGTTTGAACTGCAATTGAAGCACTTGCTACGCTAAGAACAAATGACTGCTGAGGTCTGATGATGAGGTCTGGAGAGCAGAAATAGGATGAAACTAATATCCAGTGGCATTCCTTTTTCTAAAAGCGTATTAAATTCTCCTTTCTTTAGAAAGCAGATATTGCACCGAGTGGTACAGTATTAGTTTGTACAACAACAACAACAACAGGCAGCATCCTGGCAAATAGAGGTGTATTTCCAGGTCCAAAAGTCCAGGTGGACCAAAGCTTTCACTTAGCTCCAGAAATAATTTTGGTCTTTCTTCTGTACACCATTGGATAATCTCTCTTTAATTGCATGCTGTGGAGGTGGGATAGTTCCTGAAAAGTGTGACTATCATTATGCAGCCTCATGTGTCTTAAAACTGTCATCCTGTGCTGGATTTTTAAACAGAAAGGTCAGTAGAATAGAATAGAATAGAATAGAATAGAATAGAATAGAATAGAATAGAATAGAATAGAATAGAATAGAATAGAATAGAATAGAATATTTTGGCTGTAATACACTTACAATGATCAGGTAGTCCAACTGCCTGACCAGTTCAGGACTGACCAAGTTAAAAAATGATATTATGATCATTGTCCAAATGCCTTTAACACTAAGAGGCTTGGGGCATCAATCATCTCTCCAGGAAGCCTCTTTGACCACCCTCTTGGAAAAGTGCTTCCTGATGTCCAGCCTAGACCTTCCCTAGTAGAGGTTTGAACCATTCCCATATGTCCTGAATACAGAGAATAATCAGTAGAAGAGATGATTTCTTGCCTTTTAGAAAAAGACATTTAGTATAGACACATCACTGTATATGCAGAACACCTTGCATTCCCTTAAATTATTTTATTATAGAACTTAGAGGGGAACATATGGTGATATGCAGTAACAGCAATAGATCTTTCCATCCCACCCTGACTATGCTGTTAGCTTGAAGTCCATCTAATATGGCTTTAAAAGCTTCTCCTTCAGAGCTGGAATATATCTGGAGGTAGGTTATGGTTGTCACAGATGACATCCCTTTTGGTTCATTTTAAAAATCAGTCATGACCTGTAGTTGATGGAATAACTCAATGAAGTTTTTTTTTTTTTAATTGCCCTGAATGTGTTGTTAAATTAGGTATGTTTGAGGTCTTTTCCTGTTCTCTGATTTGTGAATAACAGAAACACTTATTTCACAGGCATACCAGTCTTGCCAGAGCAGTAATGACCTTTTTCTCCAGTAGTCCCCTTAGCTTACTTCCACTGGACACCAACAACACTGAGACATATATGCACAGCTAGTGTTATGTAGAGAAACTAATTTATAGAGCCTGGATTGCTTTGGCTTTCCTAGCAAATAATTCTGAGTTGATCTTTAATTGTATGTAACATAAAGTGAGAGCTGGATATTAGCAAGGTTTTCCATTATCCTGGATAGAGCTAGCTGAAACTTTGCTTTATAGCATCTCAAGACTTCAGGTAAGCTTGTATCATACAGACTGTAATTATTACCAAAATAATAAAATCCTCACATGCTTATTCAGATTTTATTTTAGTTCTTTCTCAAAATCTCATTAGCTTCCTGTTCTGGATTTAACTGGGATAGAGTTAATTTTCTTCCTAGCAGCTGGTACAGAGCTGTGTTTTGGTTATTATGAGAATAATATTGGAAGCACACTGATGGTTTAGTTGTTGCTCAGAGGTCACATAGAGTCAAGGACTTTTCAGTGTCCCATGCTCTCAGAGCGAGGAGGTGCACAAAAACCTAGGAGAGAGCATGGCCAGGACAACTGACTTGCACTGGGCAAAGGGTTATGCCCAGTACATAAACTTGGTGAAGAGTTCAGGAGGAGCTGGTCGTTGCTTGAGAATGAGCTAATCATCACTCAGCAAATGGTAAGCAACTGTACTGTATCATTTGTTTCTCTTGGGTGTCATCTCTCTCTCCTCCTTTTATTTTAAATTTATTATTATATTTTACTTTGTTTCAATTAATAAACTGTTCTTATCTCAACCCTCAAGTTTTACTTCCTGTCTCACTGGGAGCAGGGAGAGAGCAGGCAGCTGTGTGGTACTTAGGTGCTGGCTGAGGTTAAACCACAACACCTGTGCACAGAAATGAAATCAATGGGAAAACTGCAGCTGAGATTTACAGGACTCTTAGGAGCTAGCACTCTTCAAAGGACAAATCTGGGACACTGCTGTGTTTCACCATCCGATGTGCTGTGTCATTGCAATCCACTATCAAAAATGCTATAATTGCATGTCAGCATGCTATGCCAGAGAGTGAGATATAACTGTGCTGACCCATCTCTAGCTAAGTTTAGAGGCTTCTCAGTTGTCTGCAGCCCTTGCTGCTTCAATAGACAAGTCTACTCCAGTGATATTGGATCACTTGATCAGGTGGCAGCAGCCTAGAATTTGTAAGACTTGAATACATTTGTTACCGATGCACTACTGAATGCATCAATTTTTTTTTTTTTTTTTTTTTTTTTTTTTTTTTTTTTTTTTTTTTTTTTGTGACTCACTCAAGATTAGGTTTGGGGGAATATGTGTGAAAAACCTCTGTACTTGGGAAAACAACTATTGAGGTCTCTTCGTAATAGGGTCGTACCCAGAGACCTCTATACGGTTTTGTTGTAAACTATCGAAATGGAGTCTAGAGTCTTTCTGTCCACAAATTCATTTGAGTGATTAATAAAAGAAGGCTGGAGGATCAAGGCTAAATCCAGGCACATTGGATTCTCCAACATCTTAAATAGTTTCTGTCTCAAACAACAATAGACCAGCCTGCATTCTATACATAAAAGGGGTCTCATGACTGTGTTCTCAGACAATGTTTTTGATTGTTAGATACTGATGATTGCAGGCTTACAGTTCTTGAGAAAATTGGACATTCCAAAAATTTTCTGCAAGCTAGTAAACTTTCGGGGCTGAAACTAAGAACCACAGACCAAGTCTGGACTGCTCACTGAGGAAGAGGTTTTTTTGTGCTGGATTCCTTTTCCCTTCCCTTCCCTTCCCTTCCCTTCCCTTCCCGAAAGTCCATGAAGCACATACATCACAGTTCATTCAGTTGTCTTTCTACATAAAAGGAAAACTGAAGTACTATAGCAATAGGCAGTGTGGATTTTTATTTCATAATAAGACAATTTATCAGATAATATTATTTTATATTGTTAAAGATGTTAACATATTTAAATTATTAAAGATTCAACCTTTATTCTGATAAATTCAACTAAAAATAAATAATGAAATGTCTTGCAGATATTTAAATTTCTCTAACTGAATCATATCCTAGTAGAACTACTGTCAGATATAAATTTGGGTAACTGCATTAACTGCTTTTACCTTTGAAGAAACATTGCATAGGGAGTGAGAGTACAGAATCCACTCATATCTGAAACTCAAGCCTGTAGCTGGTGCAGCTGTAAGGTTGATTCAGAGCTTCAAAGACCCTCCTATGCTTATAGCTTAAATCATGCACATGTACAAAAAAGGACAATCTGACCGTGGATTTTTTTTAAATAGGCCACCTCTGTCTTTTACTTCACTCACATCCTGAAAGCTCAGCAAGTCCTTAAATTCCTTGTTTAATTGAGGGCTCTGTACCATATGCTCACAAGTCAGATTCACTCAGAAAAGTGACCAATATTATAGAAAAAATAAATGGCTAGGAAGCTCTCAATGAAGATCATTTATCTTTTCAGTTGCTAAGAGACTTTTCAGAAGATACATTTCCAAGAAATGGCTTTGTGCTATGAAACTTGTTATGTCCATTTCAGCTGAGTCTTTTTTTTGTTATTGTTTCCTCCACAGTTTTTCGAAATTTTGCATAACTAAGTCAAAGATGAGGAGCCTGTCATGCAATGGCAGGCTCAAAAACGTATTTTGTTGCATAGAAATATACATACTTTAAAATATTGAATTTCATTGTTTCAGTAAGATGGCACAGATGTTTCCAAGAGCTTGCAAGTGAAGATTCTGAGCAACTGGGATTTTAAATGGAGGCATAAAATTCTTAAGATAAATAATGTAACAGAATTTCTAAAATTATCTTCCTAAAATTAGGCATATAATAGAAGGAGATTTCTGTGTAGATGATAAGTTATACTCACATTACCAAATACTACTTTTTCTCTTTTGTCACTTCATACCCTGTTTCACTTAAGTTAAATAACTCCAGTTGTATTTAATAACATGTTCTTGTATAAGAACATGTTCATGAAATATATTATGATCATATAAATACTTCCACTCTTCTTTGCATTTTAGAAGAAGTTTCTCTTTATCAGAATATCTGGACACTGTACAGTCACTGTAATACCCCAAAGGCATGCAAACCTTTTTCCACAGAGATGCATAGTAGTGGGGGAAAAAAGGTAATTAAATCAACATGGAATTGGACATAGATCAGGACTAAATTTTTAAAAAAACAAACCAAGTACAAATAAATATTAAACTCTTTATCTCTTCCTTTTCATATTAGCCAAACCATGCTTCATAATAAACATGGTTTATCTAAGGCACACTATGTAAATTCCCATGCTCCCCAGAACCATCGCAGAGAAACAGTGTCCTGTAGTTTTCTTCCCATAAACAATCATCAGGCTTTATGTCCTGTGACATGTGGCTCCTATTCTTCCCATCTTACATGAGCTGTTGAATGCTCTAGAAGTCTTTTCTGTTACTAACACAGACATCTAAAGGACCTTGTATGACTAGGACCTGAGCTATGACCCAGGCTTTTGCCAGACACAATAAGAGGGAGAAGGAGAAGCAGCAAGCAGTTGGGCAAGGCAGTGACTTGGTTCTGAGAACTGCAAACCCGGTTTCCTGATATTGCTTGTTTCTCCTAATTATTCAAACATATCAAAAGACAATCAAAGCAATTATCAGGAGTATCTACATGCTTTTCTTAAAAATACAGTTACTGTACACTTTCAAATTCAGTGGCTTAAGTTTTAAAAAACCTTGAGCAGAATCATGTAAATATGTTTTTGTGATGGACATGTCCTTACAAGAGCTTTGCTGGAGAGAAAGAACATGCTCTTATAAAATAGAGTTCTTCAAAATTGAATTTGCTTTGCTAAAGTGTGCAGAAATCAGAAAAAATGGTCTGTGGATTTGGTAGGAAAAAAACTACCTTTCTTTTTTCCACATAAGTTTTGCTGAAATTCATCTGAAAACTGAATAATTCCATTTCTGTTAATAATCACAATTCTAATTACAAATTAAATTTAGAAAGGGAACAAGAACCAGAAAAACATTCCCTGATAACTTAAAACTTGGTATTCTGTCAAATACAATTACTTGAATATGATAAGTGCCTTTGTTTCATCAGTCCCATGGCTCATCTGTTGTGAGAAGATGTAGTGGTTCCCTTCTGTGATCTTAGTAGCTTCAGGTTTCTTTTGCAGAACATGAAAAGTCCCTGATTATCATTCTATGTGTTCCTGGCCAAAGTGCCAAACTTGCTAAGATCACAGAACAACTTTACATGATACTTGCTCTGGTTCTAACCCTTCAATCCTTTCTAGGTAAGCACTGAATAAATGAATCCTTGGTATTCTTTGGTTTTTATTCCAAGAAGGCAGCGGTATCCTAAGCCACTCTCACAGGTTTTTATCTTCACCGTGTTAATCTGTATGTAACTTCCTCAGGTATCACTGGAGGCCTAACACAGCATAACTATTTTTAGTCATACTCAATGAGCTTCTTAGTGTGCAGCATATTGGGATGTGAAAGCATAACCCAACAAACGAGCTATATGGAGTATCAATGTGGACTTTGCTCAGCAAGTACTGTACTTCAAAATGTTGATGTTTCTGTACATTTCAAGCAGTAACCCTTCTTGGTTATACATTGATTCCTAAAAGAAACTCTAGAAATCGTTCCTCATGGGCAGTTAAACAAGGGATTGAATATAATGTGCCTGAGTCTACTGAAGGAGAGCTCCAGCTGAGCACTTCAAGCCCAGCCACCAGATCACCCCTAAGATAACTCAGGTCCTTCCCTGCCCAGTACCTCAATCCCCTAATGTAGGACCTAACCCATCACCTTCAAGTCAATTTTGTACAGAGGATGATTTGAATCACTGGGTGAAATGATCTATTCTATATTCTAGCTCAAAGAATAAGACACTAATTCACATTCACCCGGAACATATGCTGATACCTAGCAGCAGTAATACGTGGGAACACATCTGGTTAGACACAAACACATCTGTTAGTTGTTCTGAGGGAATATACCAAAATGTTGGGGTCAGAAATGCTGTCTCTTGGTATTCTGGTCAATATACTTGGTTGCACGAAAATCTATGATTGGATCACCAAGGGATATTGAAAGACTAACCGAGATTTTTGCTGGGTTTTTGATTGTGATTAACCTCACTGTTGTGCTCAGATCAGGCAGAAACCAAGTATTGACACTTGTCTTTAAACAGCTACTTATTTCACAGGTCTTCTTGGGAACACTTGAGGAGATTTCAGCAAATTGATGCTGACATAAATGGCCTATGGTATAGAGCAGTGATACCATGTCTGTACAGGAAGCCAATACCAAATTCTAGAAAATTTTCCATAAAATGAAGCCACTATCTTGCTCAGTGTGAAGAGGGTATCCTGCCTCAGCAATTCTCCCAATCTACAGAGTCTTCTGTCAACATTCTGAAATCTGAGATTATGAAATTTCAATTTAAGTGTCTGCTCTTAGGAGGCTCTATCTTTTATAGAATGATTGGTTTATTTTACATCCTGTACAAAAAAATGAGAAAACAACTTTTTTTTTGTCTAGTATTTTGGTATGTCCCTTGTCCCCAATTTTCTGCAGGTCAATGATGAAGCGAGTTTCTGATCATAAAAAGGGGTGAAATTATCTTACTACTTCTCAGTCCACATTTTCCTAGGAGACAAAATAGTGCCAATAAGACCTCTTAAATCTTCAACTAGGTTCTGTGCAGTTATAGACTAGTGAGAGCTGTTAACCAGCAAGTGCAGAAGGGCAAGAATAGACTGTTGTTACCCAAGAACTTTATAGCTTCTGCTATGTCAGGGCAGATTCATGAGGCAGGAGGCAAAGTGAGATTTTAGCTTTTGTTAGCAGTTTAGTTGTGGTAAACTTGCCCTGTGGCCAAGATAACCTTCTGTGATGTGGTCTTGCTGGTTTAGAGACACCTTAAAGACATTATAAACAGTTTTCAGGGGGTAAATGAACAGTGCTTTGTAAAAACTCAGCAGACATTTTGATTTGTCTTGAGACTACCACCATAAAATCCAGATCCCCAAAGCTGCAGTCATTTTTTGAATGTAGGCCAAATTTCCATAGGAGCAATCTGTTCATGCTCTAGTGGTTCTGCCATACATTTCCTTATTTGCTATGTATCAGTACTGTTTCCACAGGATTTTACTTCAAAACACCCAGACAGAATATCTCTGGAAGACTTTCACTGATACCAGTGATGAAACCACTGAATGATCATTTGGATCAGGTCCTTAATAAAAAATATAAGTTTTGGTGCTCTTTGTAGACTCTATTGGAACAGAAAGACAAGTAATATTTTTGAAACAAACAAATAAAATAAGCAGTTGCCAATATGTCAGGAAGTTGAAAAAATACAGTTAATAGGTACATTATATAAAGTGCTTCACAGCACCAGGCCACTTACACATGGCTTGATTTATGGTTTTCCTCAAAACACTCTCATTCATTTTGAGCTTTAACATGCTCATCAGAATTACTTAAGCTAATCTGCTTGATTGCTGCTGTAGCAGCTCTTGGCTTGATGTCTGCTTAGTTTCAGACTTTGTATTCAACAGGCTCTCTTGTTGCCCTAGCAGTATGACTCACATACAGTACAAGGCAAATGCCAAGGTGCTGCCAGTCACAAGAAACCCATAGAAATGGAAGTGAAGTATTTGGTAGTTTCTTTTTCTGACCACAGGGTGTTGATGGAAAGAAACAAGGCAGGACAATCATGCTGCTTTCGCATTTTGCTCAAGTGCCAGGAGGCGGTTCTTTCACAGTCACTGCAATTGTTCCTGTTTAACATGGAAGCCTTAAGCCAGACATAATTAGACTTTTTCTTGACAAATCATTTGTGCAAAGTCTTGACAGGTTGAAAACTGAAACGGTTGTGCTGCATTCTTCAGGGTCTGAAACAGACAGGATTACAGAAAAATGAAAGCAAGTACTGTGAAAGCTATAACTTGCAGAAATATGTGTCTAGCGCCAGTACAAAGTCTATGTCATGTTTGATCAAAACAATTAGACAGAATATTGTCTCGTGCTTTGCTGGTGTTATACTACAGTATATTAGTAATATATAAGGGCTGTATTTCACTAGATAAATTCTGTGCCAAATGAGATGCAAACAAACACACCAAAAAATATAATATGCACATATCTGATATTACTGCAGAGCAAAGTAAGTGTGTAAGTCTTACAATTTGAGCTCCTGTTACAGCTGAAAGCTTCTTCTAGTAAGATGAGCTATTGCACTGGAAAAAGAAAACTCCATGCAACTGTTATCATACATTGTCAGTACACTCATGGAAATATTCACAGAATTATAGAATAATTTAGGTTGGAAAAAACCTTAATGATTTGCTGTATTTGCGATAGTAATCTTCTTCCTATGCAGGCTAGTATTAGTAATAAGACTTGTTCAGTGATGTCATGGCACAGATGTAGACATTTTGAAATATTTGCAAATTTTTTAATAGCTGCATAATAAACAAAATCCTCAAACATCTTAGTTTCTACTCATGCTTGCAAATAACATGATTTTCATGAAAATGCATAATTGTAGCTAGGGTTTAACAGCAGATTTATAGTTACAATGAAGGGGTTTATGAAACATACTACAGGAAGCTCCTCAGTGCATTAGAATGCAAATAATTGAATCAGTGCTTTTCATAATGTATCCTGAACGTCTGGTGAAACAGAACTACTGATTATTCCCGGTAACATTGTTTTGTGTTACTTCACTAAATGTAGCAATTTGTAATAAATCTGTTCGGTAAGCTAGTTCTAAAGCATCACGCTAAAACTTTTTCACTTTCCAAGATCTTTCCCAAGGCATTATCAAGAACACTCTGTAAAATATAAATGTGGGAAAAATAAATTCCATAGTCACAGGTGATATTTCAGCTTCTTTATGGATGGAAAAATTCTCTCAGAGATTGTCAAGTCTTAGTGTCATGTTCTGCACTGAAAAACAATAAAAGAAGAGAGCAGTTTCTCTTATAATGAAATAAGTCATCAGCTGAAGCTTTCCAGCTGGTTTCACATTTTGCAATCGCACCATGATGTGGTTCTGGTGTACCATCATACGTATGTGCAGAACCAAAACAATACTTCCCCAGTAAAGTTGCATATACACCTGTTCAAATGTAATTATTTTCCATCATACACAGTACATGTGCATTCAAAAGACCTCAAAAGAAATGTTCTTGCAGAGGTCAAAATGCATGTGGAAATTCCGAGCTCCTGCACATCTTCATGGTCTTTGTTCTTTCATCAACTATGTGGTGAGAGGGTGCATTATGTCCTTCATATGGCTTTCTTTAACAGACTGTATTAGTAACCATATTTCAAAATTACCTCAGCAACAGATAGAACTTCTTGACCAATACTTAGAGAAGAGTAATGTCTCTGTAACTCAGTTCATCTTTCCATTGTCCTGCCCTCTATCAGTTCACTACATGGTTAAGGAATCATTCTGAGTTGTGCCTGTATACTTTTTATCTCACGTGACTGGCTTAAACTCAATCATCTGCACTTCTTAAACATAAACCGACTAATTCTCAAAAGATTATAGTTAATAATAAAAATTCAGGTAGCAACCCAAGTAAAATTATTCCTGCTGTATACATTAAGTCTTTTCCTCCTGCAGCTGCACAACAGTGAAATTCTTGTTCATATGAATTAATTTTACCTTTGGCAGCTTGGAAATGTATTCTTTTAATTGCATTTTTACTGTAATCCAAACTTGTTTAAGAGACCAAAAAAATTTTTCTAAATCTGTTTGACTCAGAACATATGCTTAAGTCTTTGTTGTAGCTCATTCAGGAGTGCTTTTGTGTGTGGCACAGAATGTATTAATTAGATGTAGCAAAAAGTAGTAATCAGTAAATTATTTGTGATAATATATAATTTATTAAAGATTTACTTACAAAACACATGTTAAAAAGCATTAGGACAGTCTCTGCTTTATTATTTTAAGCAGAACTTTTCCCTTTGATTGCAAGTAGTAACTTCTCAGCTTCAGAAGAGGTTCTGTTTTTGCATGACAAATCCCTCCTGTACAATAACTCTGAACGCTGCTTTCTTTTAGTGGTACTGCATTTCTCAACTTCAATTCTGTAGAGTTTCACTTCCCTCTCCTCTTTCTAATGTTTGTTAGCATGGCTGCTCTTAAACATATTGAATTATGGAAACAATGAAAGCAAGGGTGCCTATAGGCAGCTCAGTCTTGTATGTCCATGTGAAAGTTGCCAGCAGACTGCCTGGGGGAAAGCAACCTTTCTGTCTTGAGATACCAAGGTATGCTGTCAGCATTTCCTAGGAGGAAATGTGTTTCTGGTTTAAGTACAAGAATGAAAAGAATAAGAGGAAATAATAATAATATTGAGCTCTGAGGATAGCATAGGGGTATGTTTATAAGCAAAGTCCCTGGTAATTCATTAGATCTCTATTATTTGAGTCAAAAATACTCTAACTTTAAAATACTGAAATATTTTTCACGTCTAATGATTGACATTGTGCCTCAGAGTGTCTACCTACCTGGAGGGAGGTGTAAAAGTTGTGGAAATGGTCCTATAAAAGGAAAAATAAGAGTAAAACAAAAGTGGCATTGGCTGGGGTTGCAATTCACAGTCAAATGATGTCTGTGCATGGAGAGTCACTGGAAATGACATGTCCTTTCTTAAAGACATTGAGTGAATAGGAACAAATACAATGAATTCTGAACTGAGATATAGATATTATCTTGGTAGTTTGTCATAGTTATGATTTTCTTGCCAATGTAGGAAAAGCTCAAACCAAATTGCTTGGATTAATAAAAAAATAAATTTGAAATGTATTATGGGCTTGATTGATATTATTTTATTTATATTAATGAAATCCAGTATTTTTTAAAAAATTAAGCTCCTCTTAAAAATAGCTAAGCAAATACACATCTGGCCACAACCACTGCTGGAAACAAAAAAATTGTCATGTTCTAGTATGGCCTGGCACAAACAGCTGCTGCCACTCTTCTGCAGAGCAATACACCTGTGGATGCTGAACACCAGCACACAAATCCCTGGTTACAGCCCTACTCATGTGCTTTTCTGTCCTCTGCAGCCAGCGAATTCTATGTGCTATAAAGCTCCTCTGCCATTAACCTGCTGGCCCTACGCAACAACAGTACAGCAAGAGGAATGATTTTCATTCCTTAGAAAGCTGTCTGAAGTCTTATTTCTGTCTTCTATCACAGCTCACTGCAAGTAGCCTGAGCTGGTGTTAAAACTTAGCTGAGAAAAATTGGCTCTCAGTGATATTCACTCATTGTATTATCTTTTATTTTTATGTGCCCAGTGGTAAGGAAAACTTCCTTTCATGTAAAATAGTGATATGGTTATTGTGAATAGAGAAGGATGGAAACAGACAGCAAGAGTGAAAAGAAGTAAAGAAAATTATGTTGTTTGAAATATAACCCAGAAAATGGGTATACTTAAACCCAGTGTTGTATGAGAAAAACCCAGTGTTTTTCTCATAAATAAGCTTAGGAAAATAAAGACATAAATAAATATTATATTATTCTTTATATACTACAGTCACCAAATAGAAGGCATATTTTTACTGTAATCCAAATCCAAAAAACAATATAAACACCTTTGTAAATACAGACAAAATACTCTGAAATTAATTGGGATGACAGGAACAAATTTCTGTTGATTCTAATGGATTTAGGATTAAGCCCTAAACAACAGATTTGAGAGGGTATTCCAAAATACACAGGAGTGTGGAACTCCATGCTTGAGAGTGGGGAAAAATAGCCAGTGAATCAATCATCTCTGGTGCTGGTGATGCACAGCTCCCGTAATAAACACTGATGGCAGTACTGGCACATACTGGGGAATGGGTAACACCAGCTATCCATGGTGCAAGCCAGCAGGAATGTCAAGGCAGCAGAACGCAGTGCCCAAGAGTAAAGGAAATGTTGAGAGATATGAGTGCTTTGCTGGAAGGAGACCATTTAGTTTCCCAAAAAACACAAGAGAAACTGTCTCAAATTGAATTCACTGAAAAGACAGAGAGAGCAAATTGACTTTGAACCATGCTGTAACTATCTCCTGACTAGAGCTTCACTGGAATAAATTAATTTTATTAAGACTTTTTTCTGCAGTCAGTAAAAATTTAAAGAGAGGATCTTATCCACATGAGTGTCCCAACAATGCTACAGTACCTGAACAAAACAGGGAAAGATGTTACTTAGGAGACTACAGATGAAAATCTAAATTTTGAATTACATCTGGAAGCCACAAGAATCTTCAGAGGTCTGGGACAGTCTGGTGAGAATAATATCACTCCACAGCCAAGCACCCACACGAGAGCCCAGCTTTTTAAAGCAGTCAGTGTAGAATAAATTTGACGATTCAATCTACAAGTGATAACAGCAATGTCTGGGTGATAGAAGGAAAGATATACATTGTGATTTACAGAGATATGTAGAGCCTTCTGAGAGACAAGAAGGCAGAACATATTTCAGAGAAAGAAGAAAATACTTTTTTCATCAAAGACAAAAGAAAAAAATTAAAGGAAGACAACAGCCTTAGAAACAGTAGAAAATCTACCTAATAAACCAGAGGTATGTTAATTTCCATTTATGTGAAGAAACCTTTCCATAAATGAAATTGAGTGGAAATAAAGTGGAAATGCTCTCTTGTGGCAGTAAGTTGTACCGGTCCCTTGCATGCAGTACTGGAGAGATTAATTTTGACTAATTTTTGATGTAAAATTGGAAAAAAAACACCAATATGTCCAGGGTCATGTCTATATCATGCAGCTGTGATAGTTGGACTGCCTGGGGTCCAGGAGATTCCAGCAGAAATTTAGTGTCCCATAACTCCCATCATTATGATGTGCTGAACCAGGGATGGGGAATTCCTGCCCAGCACAAACTGCAAGAAATACTTTGATTAATTTTTTGTGGTCCTTCCTCATGCTCTCACCTTATCTATGCTTGTTCTCTGCCAATTAATTTTCTTCCAAGCCTGACAAAAAGTCAAACATTAAGGAAGCAAATCATACAGTTGTATTGGTGACAGAAAACGAGTCGGAGCAGGGGGTATTCTGTGTTCTGTAGCTCAACTCTGGCCTCTGCAACAGCTCAACATCTGACTGCCAGGGAAATTAAATATGAAGATGCTTAGGGCTGCTAATGACAAGAAAAATTGCCCTCTCATAGCTCCTGCAGAAAAATTACTAGCCAAAAGTAGAACTATCTCCCCAGCCACAAGTCTGCAAATATAACAAAATATTGTTGTTAAAATAAATAAACAGTGTTGGACTGGTTTAAAATCATGATATGCATAGTCTATCATTATGCATCACCAAGCAATTGGGCAAGAGTGAAATCAATACAGTGTCCAAAGCTCTCTCAGGCAAAAATATGTTTGAAAGAAATTGACACATCTGTACAAGATATGTCAATTTTTTTTCTAGTTGAATATGTTTGGTAAACATATTTATTAGCAAGTTAATATTAACTGATGAGAGTATAGACATGTATTGATATGATCAGTAATGATGCAGGAATCACTGTTTCTCCAATGAATGGTTTGCACCAGCACCTGTGGATCTTATTGCATAATCAGTGTGATTAACCTTTGATAAACTGCAATCCTACCCCAATCTTTTAGCCAGTGGCTTACTCAACCTATATACTGCTTCCTATAAACACTTCAATCTGAAACAATTTCAGGAAAAATATTATTCCCAGGGGTAGTGGCTCAGTTTGCATTGCTTCTTCCAAAGAGTTTTCTGAAAGGCATCCCCTGAGCTTACGGCAGTCTGCTTGCAACATTTCAATTGTTTTATTTCTTCTTTTTTTCCTTTCTTTGTTGTTTCTCTAAATGAAACTCTATTGGAGACTTCGGCATTTCATATTATAACAATGCCTGTCAGGAATTCTTTACTGTGCATGATAAAATGTAAACTCTTTAATTAGCTTTTTTTTTTTTTTTGTAATAAACAGTGGAAACTACTTTAGCATCTTAATAAGTAGAGTTTCAAAGTTATTTTTTGTTTTACTTGCCTCTGCTGCTCTTCTTTGTGTGCTATGCTTTATTACTCTGTTAAAAAACTGTCATTTACAGTTTATCCCATTATTGATGAGCAATGTGTTTGCTATTTTTAACTAAAACCAAATATTTTATTAAAAGTCTCCTAACATATCTCATACACTTTGACAGAAAACATTTGGAAGCACATCACTCACTCTAAGGTGAGTTCGCTGGAAACAAGTTGCTCTAATTTATTTAGCTCAACAGTGGCAATTAGGTATCACAAAATACCCAAGATATGCCAAAAGAAAGCATTTACAAAGGGTCTGATAAGTGGATTGCTGGCTGCTGAAGAGTATCAGACATGGCTGTCTTGCTCACAGTTTTTAGTAAACTAACCTGGTTTTACTATGAATGGGATTTGGAACACAGTTGCACTGGTTTTTCATGCCAGCACCCAAAGCAGCAATATGGTGCTAAATACATGGTTCTCGAGGAGCAAAGGTCAAATAATAAAAGGAGTTTGGAAAAGCTCACACCCTAGATATTTTTTGGACAAGCATCTTTTATTAGCTTTTATTCTCCCTCCATTTCCAGGCTTGAGCAGTAAGAGAAGAAAAGGATCTGAGGCTGCTGAAAAGGCCAGGCTTTACCTATAGTTATGCTGTCTCCAACAATCAGCTGTTTAGCTGCTGAGATCCACGAGTTGCAGAAGCCCACAGCAGGAACCATCCACCTGGAGATGCTCCTCCAACAGCCGGCTGGGCAGACAGGAAGCTGCAGCTGTGGCCTGGCCTGCAGCTGCCTCAGAGACAGCTGTGGCACAGCCCTGTCTGTCTTTTTTCTGTGCTGTCTGAATGCCTGTTGAGCAGGAGACAACTGGGGTAGAGTAACAACTTCTATTTCATTTTATGGCTTACTGAGAGAAGTCAAAAATCTGATGCCAAATTAAAAATATTAAAAATAGAATTACTTCTTTTGGATTGTCCTCATTTCTTATGCTCTGCTACCCAAAGCACCTGGAAGAATGATGACATTTATAGCATTTATAGGTAGGAGAGCTTTTTTGTTAGTTTGGGGTTTTGGTTTTGGTTTGGCTTTTCTTTGGGTTTTGCCTTTTTTTCTTTTTTTTTAATTACTATGTGTAATATGAAGCATTTGGTGCCTCTCGAGGACTATCTTAAAAAGCCCAGCAGAAATCAAGTTCATTATTCAGGCCTTCTGCAACTGGTAATTGAAGAATTGCAGTTGAGAAGGGATGTTCTTTCATGAAATGTATGATAGCATGTTTGCATTTGAAAGTGGGAAATGATCCTCGCCGAGTTCATCTCATATGAATTAGGCTGTCTCTAATTCCTGCAGTGTTGGACAGGATGAAGACTAGGAGATCACATGAAAGAGACTCCCTAGATCTGTAGCAGCACCACTGTGCCATTTAATACTCCAAAAGATTTAATATTAAACCTTTTGGAATTGTATTTTTTTTTGAAGAGATTATATTATTCATTTATATCTTCAATATTGTTGAGATAACAAAGGCAAGTTTTTCTACTAAATATAAAAATCTGCTACTTGCTAAGCCAGAAAGCATTTTCTTACTAAGGGTTAATCAGCAACCAAATGTTCCTGGTCTGAGATATAATAAATATCTCAGCTTTATAGTTACCTGTTCACCTAAGGATTATGTTCTACTGTGTGACATTACTCCAGCTGCTTGTTCAGAGATGTTGAACCAAATAAAAACAAACAAAATGTTGAACAAACAAAATAGTTTTGAGAATATTATTTCAAATACAGAATTAAAATTACCATGTCTACAAAAATGCTGATTTGTTGTTATAACCCTAGTTCTGCTATCTACTCTATCTATATTATAATCCAGTTTTTAATTAGATGGTAAGATCCCAATTATTTGTTTTCATTTAAAAAAAAAGGAACTAGCAAAAGCCAAGACTCTGCCAAGCAGTCTGCTTTCCATCAAATTCTTTCTTTTCAAATAGGTGTATCTTCTGGAATACATAATGGACTAAATAAAAGGTCATCAGAATTCCCCAGATTGTTTTGGCTGAAACTGTCCAAAATTATTCAGTCTGAAGCAAATATTTATATGGATGCTTTCAGTCTGAAAATATAGAGTCAAAAAACTTAAAGATATCTAATACCTGGAAGGCTACTTTCTCAGCCTATATAAATAAGCAGTGATACACTTGTCTTTGTATTAACCAGGACCTGACTGTCAAGAAAAATTAACCAATTCAAAATTTTAAAAATGATAGTGTTCATTTTTTAACACCATCTCAAACCTTTTTTCAGAAATCCCTCAAAAGGGAAGTGGAACTAAACTTTCTACTGTTCCATTTTTCCTAGTCTCAAAATGAGCTTCATAATTTTAGGTTTAGCTGTGATCTGTGGCTTCATCGAGAGCACTTGCTGTTTAGCTGTTTTCACTTGTCAGTGGCAGCATGTAGCATGCAGGCACTAGACATGGGTTATTTGGTTATTCACAGATAGACATACTTGCCATTCCTAAAATATTCTTCAATGGAAGTTTTTCTTCCTTTTTTCCCGAGGCTTTAACTCTTGCACTTCATATTGATATTTAACTCTCATACCTCCTATTACCTTCATTATAGAGTGGCTCCTTCTCCCAGGAATGTTTAGTATTGGTCCAGAATTTGATACATTTACAGTTTTAACATGCCCCCCCCCCCAATTCATGACATAATTCTTTTTAGCAGGTGTGTCTCCCAAACACAACCAAGCAACACATTTCAGACAATTAACATGGTCTCCTAATTGTCTATTCAACTCCTCTTCACCCTGCTTCAATTCAACACTGCTGACCCAGAGAGCTAGGGGCAAAGGAAGTAGACTGATTTCTCATTTCATTCGGATTTCATGTGTACACCTTGGTTTGTCTCTAAATACGGACCCAGAAGAGTTACTTCCACAGGAACTTTAGCATGAGCTTCTGAAAATATACACTGCTGTATTCTTTCTCCCTTTCCCTTCTCTCCAAGGAAAAATATAAGTAGCATTGTTTCTAGAACCATGATAGTGTTCTAAAAATAATAACCCCTTCCAGACACATGCTCCAGACCTAAGCAAGGAGACACTGATACCTAGAGATAGATCTTAACATCTTTCATCATGCTTACAACATTGTTTTGACAAATCCCCTTCGTGCAGTCTGACTACCCAAAGGTGACAGAGAACCATTTTGTGTCAGCAGGGGTAGCACAAAGCAGGACACTTCACTTGAGCAATTAGTCACTGTTAAGGATGAAGACAATATTTTGTTTTATTAAAGACTGGAATATTATTCTGTTTTATATTTCCTTCATTTACAGATGAAAATTATAATTCATTCCTTATACGTGTGAATTTTAAGTTCATAGCAATTGTTTTTAAAATAGCTACAATTCATTTTCTTTGTCTCTCGGTTTGCTATTTCTTGCAGCTTTCAAGATACACAGTTATCTTCAGGGAAGGAACCATGAGTCAGCAAGAAATTTGAGGTAGATATTGTTCTTACAGCAAGCATGCCAAAAAACAACCAAGGAAATCTGAAATTCTAGTTTATTTTAGCTCAGGCTAAAACAATGGACCTTTTTAAAGAGACAAGTGAGGCCTGCTTAAGTAAGACAATAAAAGTAAGAGAATACAAAAATAAATCTTTCTCTGCCAACTGTATCCTTGTTTTTTTTGAGCCTTGCTTTGAATTCAACAACTTTCAAGGGTTTCTTGAACCAAACTCAATGCAACCCTCTCTCGAAAAAAAAAGGGAGTTTTTTTTGGTTTCTTTCCTTTTCTATCTTTCTTCATATTTTTGTTTTTTTTTCCCTGTCCTCTTGTTTCTTTGACCCTGATCTCCTCAGGAACTGCTGCTCCTACTGAAGCCTCTCTGCTGTTGGGTTTCTCACACTGCTTGCCCCACAGGTTTCATCACAGTTTTTCCAATCTACAGGCACTCATTGCTCTCAGGTAAGACACAGAAGGGAATCCCTTGACCCAGAGCATTCTCTCTTATTCATGTGTTACTGAAGACCACACGAATGTCAGCTTGCCCCTGCTGCCGGCCATTGTGCTTTTTAGAGAGCATAGCACAAAAAAAGGGTTGAACAAACATGGCACATTGCTGCATCTGTTCTCTTCCTCTCCAAATTCCACGCATAAGATTCAATTTTATGCTATCATCAGGGGCCTACTCACAGAAGAGAGAAAATTGGCATTGCTCATAATTAATGAATTAATACAAACCTCAAAGAGAAATTAAGTTCTTTCCATTTCTGTCACTAAGGGATAAAAGATAAGGTAGGAGAAGGCCAAAGCAAGTGCGTTGGAGGATGTATTATTTTAATAGAGTGAAGCTGTAGATGTGACAGAGTGCTCTTGTATCAGAGCAAGAGGGTGTATTATTTTGCACGGACATTGCTGGTGTCTAAATTACTTCACTGTCGATGGTTATTTCTAAAGCAATGAGATTAAACAATATCTGGTATGATTTCTTGAAGAGTTCAATCTGACAATGAATTGATTGATGGTCTGTAATAATTGTAAAGGTTATATAGGTAAAACTAAAAGAGTGTGGGTAACTGTAGTCCTCATTTCAGAAGGTGCATGTTTTATAGAATATGTTTATGTAGAAATAAAAATGTAAGTAAACTCCTGCTAATTAGAGCTGGATTGCAGTATTGCCTGTTCTGAGCACCTGAAAATCAGGAGTCACATCTCTAGACTGTGCCAGAGGATAAAAGTCAGAAACCATCTTAGATATTTTAAATTACATATTGTCTTTGTTATGGTAAGGTGAGAAAATCTGAAGCTATGGCCTAAATGTGGGAACACATAGTTGAGGTTTAAAAAGCATCACATTAAAAATGTCAGGGAACTCACAGAATAACAGCACTGTCGCTATGCACCTGGACAGAGAGGTAAAAGGGCAAAACCTTGCCCAAAGGCCACGGCACAGAAGAAACCTGAGAGTAAGGCTTAACACTATTACAGTGTCAGTACTCATAGGCATAACAAGATCTAAGGATGGCAGGCTGCTTACAGCCTTGAGGATTGCAACATTCCCAGGGGAAATGCAAGAAAGAGAAGAGTGAAAAATATTGGCTGGGCAGCCTGAGAGAAGAGTTAATCGTGATAAGTGGGCTTCTCTGAAATTCCTGGGAATGGTGTGACTATTTTGGAGACCTGATCAGGCTGTTCATAAATTCAATGTTTCCTAAAACAAATTATCTCAAAAATGCTAGTATACTGTAGTGGTTTTGGTCTGGAATCACATTTGATCTAGCTTCCAGAGGACTTGAAGACCCTTTTACCCAGGCTGCCCACTTTGGACTGCCTCAAGTTTGACCTTGCTTTGGGGATGGCTGTACTTTGTGTGGACTAATCTGAGTACAGCAGCCTATGATGGTGTATGTTTGTGCGGATGAGCACTCATGCTCATGCACATCTGTTAAAGAAGAACCCATATGCAGGAGGATATAATGCAGAGGAAGGGCAATGTACCTTACATGGTGATCTAATATGACTTGTTACATTTAGATCACTTTTGAAAGCCAAAGCTAAACAATCAGGTTATTGTATGGAAATGTCAACGAGCTATTCTGCCTGTGGCTAGTTTGCTAGCATTTTTTCATTATGGAGTCATAACTACCAGCACACATGAAACCATAGATGTAACTTTTGATTATTCAAATTGTTCCAAAGATAAAGACACCGATACATAGAGCCAGCACTTAGGCTTATATTTATAACTCTAATAAGAAGAATGTCAGTCTCATAACTCACAATTTAATACTTAACACTAACATCTTAATGTACCATCAATCTGAACCCAAACCAAACTTCTTGAAAGAGACAAGACCTCATGATACATGCTCCCCACATGTTTCTTCTCTCTTTTAACAAAAGAAAAAACAAAACTGATCAAGAAAAGTCACAATTAAAAAAGATAAAATGAGCATCATTCTTGGAAAGGATGTCTCATTTTCTTCCTTCCTTTTGGCAGTTTTCTAGTCTGCTGTAGATTGAAGAAAATAGGAATAAGCATCTTTCGACCACAAACAGATGTGCTCGATAAAGAAAATGTCAGCAAAAATACTAAAGCAATGTGTCACAGCAGCTTTCTGACAGATAGAGGGAAAAGGTAAAAAATGTTCTATCATGTCCGACAAGGTGTTCTTTTTGAGATTTAAAGATCACTGTGCAACTTTAAACATGTTTGTCACTTTGGCTCTGACTGGAGCTATCTGGAGCTTCACAAGAACTTTATCAGCTCAGCATAGGGGGGAAGAAAGAAGCCCATTCCCATTTATCTCAGCCAGGTTCCCTTCAAAGCCAACAAATAAATTACAGTGTACATTTGATACAAATTGATTTCTTAACTCAAATAACAATGTTGTCCTCCCAGTCAGGCCATGTGTCACTCATTCGCGAGCCTGAGTGAAAGGCTCAATCTGTCTGCGTGACAGAAATAGGCCTGACGCATCTCGCCGAGGAATGCTAATAACCCCGGCCTGGCCCGGGCCTTTGTGGGCAAGCGGCGATAAGGAAAATCAGCCCGTCCTGTCAAACACCGCCAAGGCCTGATCGCCGTTTGTTCCAACAAGCTGCACGGGCCTCCGAGCCGCCATCCCATTTCATGTAGTAAATGAGAGGAAAATAAGATCCGGCTAGCACGGTTAAGATGCCGGTGACTGTGATGAAGCCGAAGTGAAAGGAAACCCCATTGAATATCTTGAACTGATCTTATCAGCTGCTGGAGAAATGAGATATTGGCAGGGGCTGTTGAGTTTCTCACAGCTGAGCAGGTTAATAAGGTTGGGAGGCAGGCCACAGGCTAATTGGATTTGCCTTGGTTTGATAAACAGTGGCAGGCCCACTGCCAGAAAAACATACACAATGTGGCTTTTCCTCTTTGTTTGTCTTCAAGACATACAGAGGGGAAAAAAAAAAAAACCTGAAAAAAGAAGCTGCTTTTTTTTCCCCTTTTTTTGAAGCTAAAGGTGTCTTCCTGAATTCCCAGATGAAGAGGCCAACGAAGTCAAACTGTGAAACAGTAGTTGTTGGGTGTTCTGATTTTAATCAAACACCATTTAACCCGCCTGACCTCACAAAGTCAGCTCACATCAAAACAGCACAACTGTAAGGGCTAACTAGAAGCAGAAGGAAATAACAACCTATTGAAGCTTTCCAAAAGCTTAAAATATTCAAAAGGAAACAATTTTGCAGCCTCATCTCCGGGCAGATGCAGCCTGGCCAAGACAGACAGCCTGCGCAGCCGTCTCCAGGCTGCGCCCAGTGAGGGCACCCAGGCTGCGCCCATGGATGATGGGCAAGACTCCAGCACCCCTTCAGACCTCTCTAAAGTTTGATACCATGGCCCTCCAGCTCTTGCCATAACCCTGCTTCTTTTCCATGCTGTTACTTGGCAGGATCTGGCCTGGAATTTGCAAGAAGTTGAGGAGCTTTCTGATTAAACACTGCAAAACTGCGCCCTGCAGGGCAGGCAGAAGGCTGCTCCATTACCCCGGTGCTGCTGCACAGGTTGCTGCGAGCTTCCCCCCACACTGCCCAGTAAAACCTGCCAAAATGCCAAGACCTTTGCATGACCTTGGAAATGTGATGCTACGAAAAATGTTTAGATGTTGAAGTTGCTATTGAATGCCTCTGATAAAATCCTGTCACTAGTTTTTGTTTCACAAGGTTTGGCTTGTATTTTCTCCACCGACTGTTCTAAATCTTGGATCTGTTTGCTCTTTGGATTGGCATTGGCAGGGACAGTAAAAGGAGAACTAACCAACTGAGGGTGGTGCTGGCTTATTCTCTGCAGATACAAATATAGCACCAGAGCAAGGCAGGAATTACTTAGAGCAACAGAGTAGTACGCATAATTTAAATATGAGTGTGAGAACATGAATAAATTTCAGTGTGTACAATGCACCATATTGTGGCATCTGAACATCTGGCATCTGTGACTTTATCTATAAAAGTTATCAATGGAGTCAATAACCGATGAGAAATGCATGCCATCCCAATGGACAGCTTCTAAGTATCTTAATTTTTTTCTTTTATGTAGTTTCTGGTCCCTTAAGGAAATATGTTTGTATGCCATCATGTTCAGTGAGTTGGACAGGATGAGGAACTAGAAGGAAATATGTCTAAGCTTATTCTGCATTTTATTTTTCTCCATTCAGAATGGGAACTTCATAGTAAGTTTTTAAAAGAGACTAATTTCTCTGAGAAAATATTGTTTCTCAATTATGTGAGAAATGTAAGTATTGTTTGAAGTCTTGTTTTAAATATGACCACAACAAAGAGTTTCCACTCTTCATCTCCATTCTTTAGAAAAATATTTGTATTTATGACTTGATTATTTATTCTACTTTGTATTTCACTGCTTTAAAACATACTTCAAATTAACACAACATATTTTGTCAGACTTTTTCAGAATACTATGTCAAAATTAATAGTTTTGTACATTTCACTTTTTTTGATTGAGCAGATATTTTCTGAACAACTCTTTTGTATTTAAAATTTACAAGTTTCCGAAAGCAAAGCATACAATTTTCAACAAATGTTGCTTGTGCAGACAGCTGAAAATTTTAGCAGGTTCAGAAGTATCCCTTTTGGGGCAGTTTAGATTTGTCTCCTAGGCTGACTAGTCCTCCTTGTTCTTTGGGTTTTCCTTACACTTTTGCTAAATAGAATCAGAATATAACTTGCCCAATAAAGGAGATAAATTTGTTCAGAAATAATATTTGACTTTCTAGAAAACAATGCCAGTCCTCACCTGAGACATGTGATGTTGAAGAACATAAAAAAACTACCCCTTCCATCTGCTAGCTGAACTCTGCCGTGCTGAAGATGAAATTCCCTTTCATTCTCTGGTCCAAACTATATCTAATTTGTAGGAAGTGAATTGGTTTGAACAGAACAGAAAGTAGATTTTGCTAAAGACTGGTCTCCCACCTGCTTACCACATGTTGTAACTGTGGGACTAGCAACTTCTCTAGAGCAGAGGAGGTCCAGGCAGTTCAGAACTTACCACGTCCTTTGGCTCTGGAAGAAAACATAAGAGAAAGGGAATGACTTGCCAGCAAAAGAGTTTCTCAGATCAAGATAATCAAAGAGATTTTCATTATTTTTTTTCTTTTAATTTTGTGGCTGGAAACATTTAAGAGACGTTTTGTTTCATGGTAAATAAGAACAAAACCTGTAAATAATATTGTAACTGAAAAAATGAAACAAAACCCAATCCCTATGTCATGATGGAAATGAAACCATTCAAGGAAAATAAAGAAAAGAAAATAATTTGACCTAAACATTGCTTAAATTAAGATTCAGGTTTGTTTTTAAAGAAAGAAAGCTCTTTCCCTCACTTTGAGTATGTTTCTGGACACCATCCCATGATACAAAATTGTCTTTGTACTTGCATTGACTTATGCATAATAGTTTCTTCCTTTCACATTTTGAGTGTTTTATTATTTTTGGATGCACATCAATGCAGCATGTGGCACATAAGGCAGACTGGGGTAATGGAAGTATATTTTCTGCAGTATAAATACTGGCTAGAACTAAGCTGACAAAACCTCTTTTCCAAAATCCAGGTTCACTACTGTTGAAATTAATAAAATTTGCACCTTTCAATAATAGTAGGATCATTCTTCAATGGTTTTCCAGCCTTACATAAAGCTTGGAATAATATTCCTATATTTGCTGTAAGTTTTATTTGGAATCATAAATTGGTCTAGTTTCCTGACATACCAAAATAGCAATGAACAGATGAATATGAAATAGTATATTTCTAAAATCATGAAATGCAGCAAATGAACTACATTTGAGCTACTGATTTTAAAACTGCATCAAGCCCAACTACTTAATATAGTACTGATTTTATTAGCTCCCTATATTTCAGGAATTATTTAAATAACTTGACAACTAATGTTTTCTATTAAGACTCAAATGTTATGATCAAAGTTTATCTTTTATTCAATTTTAATTTTAAAAAATAGACAATACATAAATCAAAGCTAATAATAGCAGTTCCAAAGACATATCATAAAGACTAGCATGTGCTTTTACCTTTAATCTCAGTGAGAAGCCCCTTGCCTTTAATGGAAGTATTCACAGAATATAAAATTGAGCAGATGATCGTATCTTTAAAAGATGAGGGCCTAAAGAAGCACCTGGTGATTAGTACAGAGTGCTACAATACGGACAGACCTCGTAATGGGGTACTAAGGTTTTCTTGGAATCATTGTACTACTATTTTTGGAAGGAAACAGATGATTCCAGAGCTTGGAAAAAGTAACTGCCTCAGAGCACAAGCAAGGTATTGATAATTATGAAGTTCTGTGGAACAATCTGACTGAAGAACATTTTCTCCTCATTATGTGGCAAAATTTCTGTGACATTTCTAAACTTCATATTGGGAAGACAAAGAAATGAAGATACAGAACAGATTCTGAAAATGTTCTTCTTCAAGAATAACCATTACTATAATGTCTGGTCAGTATTTTCATAGCCAGCAATATGATGAGGCAACTCTGCCTCTCCCCAAAGCACAAGGCACTCCACATACCTGGTTACGTTCCTAATAATTTACTTTTAAATCAAATAATAGATTGAATGGAGCTTTACCATCAAACTTGCTGCTTGTAAGGTATACGAATGTATTCGTAATAAATAACTGAAAAAAAAAAGAAGAAAATCATTGAGAATGTGATAATTAGCACAAATATATTTGTGTTTATTACCACAAATATATAAAAATGCATTGTAAATGTAACTTGCCATCCTAACTCTTTTTTGTTCATCCAAATTATGAATAGATAAGAGAGAGCTGATAGATTCCAGCCCCTAAGTTACAGAAGATTTACAGCCAGATAATTATATATATATATATATATATATACATATATATATACATATTTTCACATCAATATTATTGTATCAATATTCCATAGAAATTTGAAACTGTAACAATGGGGTTTTATTTTGCTTACTTAAATTATTTGCAATTTGGATCAAAGAAAGGAAATAACATGATTCTCAGAATCTCAGTTTTGCTTTCTCAAGTTAAGATACTGTAAATGTTTAGCATGAGGACCAAATATTCCAAATTCAGATGTTCCAAGTAATGTTGTAAACATAGGTAAAACACCCTCAATATTTAAAAGCATTGCCGTCTTGGAAAATATGTTCTCCAGCTGTCAGTATAAAGGCATTAAAATTACATTATTGCAATTTACACATAAATTTTAAAAAATGCTGACCCAGACATACTCCTTTTTCCAAAGTCACTTTATTTTCTTATACTATTCTATGATGAAATAATATAACTAAAGTTTCTACTTCCCGCTGGTTGCCAACAGACAAATCCCCTTCCTACAGTGTAAACCTCTGCTATTCCAGCTCCAGGTGTTTCAAAGAGTGTCCCTGCTTCAGAAAATACGACTTCACAGTAGTGGTGGATCTGTATCATAAAGACCCCACTGTCTACCCAAGACACATACCAGAGGCTTTTGTTCAGACTAGTCTGATCCTATGTAGTGACCACTGGGCGGAGTATATGAGATATACTGTCTTGGATGCTAGGTTTCACTGTAATTTTACCTAACAGGAATACATTATTTATAACTCCATAGTCAAAATAAATGAGTAAGTAGCTACCAAGTCTACATGTACATTATAGGTCTCCATTACTGAACAGTGGGGTTTAGTAGGAGTGGATCTGTAGAGTAGAGTGGCTGGTACTAAGGACATGATGTCAACACATTTGGGGGTAAGAGGTTTTTTAACTTTGGACTTATACAGTGAAGCTATTTGTGACTAGAGAGCTTCAGGTACATTTCCTGATACTGCAGAGAACCTCTTCCAGCTGCTGTTTGAGACACTTATTTTCTGAACCCCAGGTCAATAACTGGGGAAAATCGGGAGACTGACATCACAAGCTCCTTCTTGCTGTGAAATAAAATGCTAATGCAGACACACTCTATTTCTTTCTATACTGTATTCAAATCTTTTTTTCTGTTGATAACATTGCCATATATTATGTCAGCAGGATTTTCATCATCAGGATATAACTTTTAGCACTGACTTTTTAAATGAAAACTTTGGCAAGCATCTTTGTGCCAAACCATTATTTTCCCTTCCAGGACACTCTGGTTTACCTGTTAGCAAGTTGATTGCTCGTTTTAGGATTTAGTTATCATCCCTATCATCTTAATGATATGCTTCCTATTTAGTTCTACATCAGATTTTCTGTATGATACTTGATTAATAATTATTTTCCAGGAGAATATCTGAGCTTTCCTTACATGTCGTTTTTATGAGATCTGTAGTATTTTTTCTAGTGTAAAAAGACACTTATTCAATCAATGAAAGAAAAATTAGTTTGAAACAATCTACCTTCTCTAAATATGCATTTCTTTTTCTCACATTTTTGGCTTATCTCTATGTATTATTATTATTTTCTTCAAAATATGTTCTGATATTTTCTGCATTACTTAGATCTAGCTGATAAGTCAATTGACTTCTTCTCTTAGTCTAAAATTAAGATATATCTGTATTTAGATATATAAATATTCATTATCCTGCATTTATTTTGTTGCTTATCATAGACTTGCATTGTAATAGGAGAGATTTCAACTGTATATAAGGATAGTGAAACAGGGGAACGGGGGGATTTCAGCCTTGGAAACACAGATGGATGCAGTTCTGAACAACTTGATCTGATCTCATTGCTGACTCTTCTGACCCTCCTGCCAAGCAGGAAGTTGGACTACATTACCTCTTGAATTATTTTGTGGTTCTATGGCCATGCAAATACATATTTAAAGTATGTTCACAGGATCTAATCCAAGGACACTCTAGAGACAATAGACAGTTCCAGGACTACAAATATTGCCATAAAACTACAGATGTCTTATCATGTAGATTCCATGTCCTAAATGAAAAAAATCTCAACATACTAGATGTTTATTTCCGCACACTTTCACAGTGACAGTTTGACATACTCCATCAAAAATCGTTAGGCTACTTATCATCAACATTTTCATTTTCCTGACTGTTATTCTCATCAATGCTAAGGTTATTTCTTCTGACCATCAATCTATCCTTTATCGGCCAATAACAACTGAGGCATCACAATGTATTGCTTATTCAAAACAATTCTGAACTTTTATTACAATTTCAAAGACAACTTTACATACAGTTTTTTTGAGAATCTTCTAAAAGTTGTCACAACCATCCTTGATCTGTCTACAGAGATGTTTACCCATCAATCATAAGATATTTCTTGCTTTCTTCAGAATTCCTCTCAGATGTAAACCTCTCCTCTGGCAGACAGCAGAGAGCTCTACTCTGAATTTTTTTATCAAAGAACTATTGCTCAAGTTTAATGAGGGGACAAACATATCTTTCCAATGATATAAATCTGCAACCCATTCTGAGATTTACTGTTTTTTGTGTCCCAATCATTCTATCCTTTGTTCTACCTCCCAGTCTATAACTCTTATGGACTGAGCTAATTATAGTAATTTTGTTTAGTTGCTTTTCTTGAACGTTTATTGACATACTTGCAAGAGGTAATGGAAAACAGGAAAGTCGGGTAGCATTTTAGTAGTAACTATATTAATCTGCTTATGAATAAAATCAAATCTGTTTTCCAAAGAATTCCAGCCCTATCAAAAAGGACATCAATTGACTAAACAGGCCAGTTTTGCTATTAAATTATTAATACAAACTCTTACTGAATATTCTAGTTTGAGGAAAAGTCACTATTTCCAAAAAGATCTGAAAGCTTCTTTTTTCTGTGTACATCAATAAAATAATGTTAATTGGTACAGGCAGAAGATTCAAATTATAGTTTCAAATGAAGTACAGTAATATATGTAAATTGGAAAAGGAATGAGAAAAACACATCAAGTAAATTAGGTGGATACTCAAACACAAATATTGCAAATTAATATGAGAGAAATAGTGGAATTTAGGTGAAAATTAAAAAATTAATTCTTTCTTCAGCCAGATATTTCTCACACAATTTTCAAAACTCCACATCCAAATTCCATGTGATATGATCAAAACACACCAGATTGCTATTCATATTTGAATCCAGATATTTAGGGTGATAAAATATCTTCTCCACTAGTTGCTCTTCACGGGCTTTAGACATTTAACCATTCTACCATACTTCAAGAAGTTAAAAGATCGGAGGTAAAAAACCTTCCAGAAATTATTTTAAGCTTGCTTTGTGTAGATTTAACTCCTGTTCAAAACATTAAAACTCAGTCTTCACTAGGTGACACACAAATGTACCTCAAGATATGTGGGGTTTTTTCAATTACAGAGAAAAAAAATTTCAGTTGCTCCAGAAATTCCTTCCTACTCTGTGGCTGTGAATCTTTAACTGATCCAAATCATTCTAGATAATTAATAATTATAATGTTGGAGGTGTAGGGGTTCACAGATTTGGTGTAAGGGTTCAGAGTCAAAAATGTTAATGAACAAAATATTAATTCTGGGTTCCTTCTCATTAACTGATGTTCATTTCAGGGAAAAGCCTCAAACCATAGAAGTAAAATATTCCCCATTTTCATGCTGCATGCTTCAAGTACTATAACACATTGCCACAATGCTAGGTGAGCACAGTTCAAGACACAAGGTCAAATATGAATATGGAATATGCATTTCAGAACTATACCATATAAACTGCATTAAGTTTCTGTTTTATCCCGAATCTGGGCTGACATCTGAGATGGTGTATTGAAACAGAAACATGATTTGAAAGTGAATTTCCTGATTTTTTTTCTATTACTCACCTATTGAGTTAATGTTGGGGTGAATTTTGAGATGTGCAAACTACATTTATTTGAGAAAATGAAGACAGAAGCTTCATTCCAAAATCTCTCCAAACACTTGAGATGATATTTGATTTATGTTATTATATTCAGAATCAATGTGTGGATGGCCCTTCCTGCAGATCCATGGTACATACTTAGAGTGTTATAGGGTTTTTTTCAGAAAGCTGTAATCTATATGTGCAGCAGACACTGCATTTGTTCAACCACCCACTTGAAAACATAAGGGAAATATAAGAGCCTACTGACGCACTCTCCTTGCACCAAGTTCCTTGCTCTAAGTAGACTTGTAGCAGAAGTCTAGTTCTCAGTGAAATATTATTCTAAATTAATTGAAATATTTCAGTGACATCATCCTATGTATCTTGTCAAGCATTGACCTGATATATTCCCAAGTGGCATAAAAGTATGCAGATATTTTTATACAATGCTTAAGAAAATTTAAAGTTTGGAAATTCATAGTAATTTACTGAATGTTAAGCAAAAGGTTTCTTGCAGTGAAAGGACAAGACCTTCTCCCTCTTTCACAATTTTCTGGCGGCAGTAAAATTTTGTTTTGCTTCTGTAATGTTTTCCTGCAGACCTCTGCAAAAGGCTGGGTGACAGCAGTTCCAAATTAAGTAGGTTTTTCCAGGCTCTCATACCACTGAGGAGAAAAGAAGGACTCATGCAACTATCAAGGTACATATGTTAGCAAAAAAGACAGGTCTAGAATAGTGAAGGGGGCTGAAATGAGGTGTGAGATGAACATGCTAAGCTATAGATCTTGCTTTCTTAGTCAACAGTCTCTGTTAATTCATTGATAACACAGAAATATTTGGGAAATAACTTGCTCTCTCCTTTATATTGGGTGTAGAAACTGTAATACAGTGATAAGCTTCATTGCTGCCTGCATGGTCTCATCTTGTACAGCATCTGGAGCGAGAGGCAAGAGCACAGTGTGAAGTTGTGATGTGGCCTCCAGCCAGCTCTACACCAGTATGCATCATGTCCCAGCACAGAATGAGAGGCTGTGTAGCATGGTTCAGATGAAGCAAACCACCACATTCCCCCACCTGACTCTCTGACCCTATTTCGAAACACTGAAGTTGTCATGGAAACCTGGAAAATAAGAAAAAGGTGTTTTACTTGCCATGCTTTGCTTTATAAATGCCCTAATTAATTCCAAATATAAGTGATGATATGTTGTTCTTTGTTGGTTTGCAGACAGAAATGGTTGTTTGGGAAGAGCTGAAACTGCTCTCTTTGATGCAGATTTGCTTGTCAGTTTTGGCTAACCATTTCTCAAAAAGTGTGTCCGAATTTCTAGTGAATATATCTTACACTTCCTTCAGAAATTTTCATTTTAAGAATGTAACTGTAAACCTAAAACTTTGCTATGGATACTTGCTTCCAAATGTCACCTGAGAAATGAGAAACATTGTTCTTGTCATGTAGGAGCAAACACTATGGTGAGAAAGTAAGTCATTAAGTATCAGCAGGATACTTAATGACTTAGAAAAAGGATATTGTAGCCCCTGTATTCATTGTACAAAGACAAATAGAAAAACAAATTTTCTATAGAACTGTGATAAGATAATTTTGGCCAAATATGCCAGTTTTCATAAAGTGAACTCCACACATTTTGTGTCTGGGAAGAATTTTGGCACTATTAAAAAAAAAAAAAGAAAAAAAAAAGAAAGAAAATTGAGAAAAAAGGTATAATTCAGCCTAAAATGTTTATTTCTCAATGTGAAACTCATTTAGAATTAGACAGGCCACTATATTTTTACCCCAGAAAGAAGAAGCCATAGGAAATACCTACAAAGAGAAAAGGTGTAAAGTAATGTTTATTTGAGTGCTCAGGAATATTGCTAATGGGAAAAATAATGAAAATGAAGTAAGTGTGTGTGTGTGTGTGTGTGTGTGTGTGTGTGTGTGTGTGTGTATGATGTGTATTCTTTAATACACTAATGTGATCTTTTTGGATAATCAGTTATCCAGTTCAACTCCCTGTGACCCAAACTAGTGGAAACCTCTGGAAAATATTCTCTAACAGTTTACACATTCATTAACTATTATCAATCAGTACAGTTTTACTTTTTAGCTGCAGCTATGAAAAATGCATGAAGGCAGAGATGAACTCTGGTTTGTGGCATTTGTTGTGAAGCCCAGAAGCAGCAGCAACTCGCAACCTATCATGCATAAAAGCAGAAATAACTTTTATGAGCCCAGTCATGTAAAGCTTGAATAGTCAGATTCATGAAATTCACTGAGATTTGGATTAAATTTAAACCATTCTATATAGTTCTACTTTTGATTAGAGCTCTGTGTGCAGTGAAAAAGCTCCCATTTGAATGGAACTTATATTTTTAAGAAGTTTGAATGTGCTCGAATTTAAATTGAGTTCCAAGCTTGATCTTAAATTGTACAGTGAATTAATTTACATTCAGTGTTAAGGGGAGGGGGTGGTTGAGGGGGGAAGGGGGGGAAAGATAGCACTAGTTTATTTTATATTTTAGCTATGGATCAAAGTTTATAAATATAAGGATCAAAACATGATGTAGTTTTATTATCTCCTTTTATGACATTATGAAGCTTGAAGTGCCCAAATGAAGAATGCAAGCTAAATAATAGAAACTCTACAATGTTCATTACTTTTACTTTTGGAGAAACAACAATAAAAAGTCCTTTCCATTTCCACTTATCTTTTCTTCACATTAAAAATGAGTTGCATTTTATTATATATATATATGTATTCCAGCCATTTACCTTTTCACTTTTTACCTGTGGTTCATAAAATATAGCATTGAGTTAGCAATGATGGGGGAAAAAAGCATTTTGTAGATCAATTTGCATCACAAACTAGTAGCATTTCATGTTTTGTATGTTTAAATTCTATATGAGTATCAGTCACTGTGGCTTTCACGTATTTTCCGTAGATGCAGAAAAAATCACTGAAGCTTAGAATTTATTTCAATATCTAAATAAATTCTCAGCTCATCATTCAGATGACTTCTGGACTGCAAATAAAGTCATACAATGCATGAAGAGATTAAATCACACATCTGGACTACTGCAATGTATAAATATAAATACATGCATACACACTCAAGCACTCCCCAATATATACAGCTGAGGTTTAAATCCAATACTTTGATCTGAGCCTCTCCTTTGGCTGTGCTTCAGACTAGACTAGAATAGCTTGGCTTCTCTTCCCCAGATCTGCAAGCTTAAATCCATAATTTGTAGGAAGACAAAAGCAGACATTCTCATAAATTTATTTAAAGAAGAAATCTCTGGCAAGTTTCTACCATTTGAAGCCAAACCCTTGCAAAATAGATAGCACAACTTTAATTTTACAGCCTAGGCTTATCGTTTAGAAGTCCACTTGCATGACAGAAATTGTCTTTTTTGCAGGATCAGGTCCCAGCTGTGAAACACAAGTCCTAAAAAGATGTTGTCAAGAGTTTAATTTTAAAGTCTACAATTTCTTTCTCAGTATTAGTTTATATGTTTTCTATTCCTTATGAAAAAACCTAACAAGAAATTATATTATAATTGTTATTGTTATTGTTATTATTGTTGTCTGAAAATGCAGTCTTTTAAAAGAACAACATTACTGTTAACTTTTTAAAACACAGTGTTTAAAGGACAGGATTAGACCTTTTCATATCTTTATGATTGCTCATTTGTTAGAATACATCATTAGGTATGATTTGATTGATCTGGAGGGAACACAGAAATTCAAAGCTTATATAATTTTGAAAATTCTAAACAAAATGCCCCACAAACCCTTATTTGTAAAATTTTTAATTAATATTCTACTTTTCAGCCATATCAACTTTTCAAAAATTCTAATATATTAAATTTGGGCATTATCTACTAATGAAATTAGACCTGTAGGAATCATGGAGAAAACTTTCTAAAAATAATTTTGGTGCTAATTTTGAAAAGCTCAATTATTTTGTAAGTGTTATTAAAGAAGGATTTCTTATTCTTAATGCAACTTATATCACCCAGAGTTAGACAACATCAAAATCCCTCTGAATTTAATATTCAGAATTTTCCTCAGAGTTACCAATAAGCAAATTTGTTTGCTTGTCATGTTTGTCTTTGTTTCCAAGTGTGCCTAAAAGCTTAATTTGTATTACTTTTCTTTTAGTACTAGGGGATATTTTCTGCTTAGGATATTTCTCCACAGTTTTTTTGCCTAGACTTTATGCCTTTGCCACAGGATTCCCAAGAAAGTCTTCATGAAAATATGTTATTTTAGAATTTAAAGCACATGTAATAAGCAGTTTAACTAGTGTGTAACAGTTGCATAGTATATGCCTTTTCTCTACAACATGGTCCTTCTCTCAAACCAATAGCTTGCAAAAGAAAGACAGAGGGATAATTGCAATTATAGCAAAGGTGTTAAACTTCTGGTCACTTGTAGGCTTCCATTCCTTTGGAAAGACACACTTTGTTACAATTGGGCAGCAAGGTTGTTATATTTATGTCTGCTAGCACTAAGGATGAAAATGTCTCATTAACAACAAAATAGTTGAAATTTGAGAATAATCAATATGTAGATATGCTAAAATTTTACTAGTTTTTATGGAGAGCATCCTTTCTGTCCAAGTAGTATCCAAATATGTCACATATAATGCAATGGGATTTGGGGGAGAATTTTGACACATTCTAAGAAATCTCAGTAACTCAGAGAAACTATATGATGAATTAGCAGATCCTCTTTCTGTATAAATGAATTACTTTTTACAGTCTGCAGCTTAATTTCTTCAAAAATCCATAGCCAGTCTTAATGCACCCTGGAAGAAAAGTGTTTTCTCAATGCTTTTTACTTTTCCTAAAGGTATAGTAAAGAAAAGTATAGCAATATTTTGTAAGTTCCAGCACTGAATGAAAGAAATCCAATTACTTGAGTTAACCATATCATCTGATGTGTGATTCCTGCGCTTGTCAATGATGGCACTTATTTTCTAGTCAGGTTCTTCTGAGACTATCATAATTGCATCTGCTTTCTTAGATTTTGTTGGTTTTTTTTTTCTTTTTTTGGTTTTTTTTTTTTTTTTTTTTGGTATTTTGGAGGGTTTTTTTGTTTTTTTGTGGAGGGGGGAAAGTTGATCCTAGAACATTGGAACAGTATTTTAGTCATCATTTGTACAAAACGTTGGTACATGCAATATATACTTACAATTTCTACATTTTGTCAGTGTAGTAGCTGATGAAGAAATTAAGGAAGTGTGGACTTTGCTGGCTGAAGACACTAGTAGGAGCTCATAGCTGCACTAGGATTACAAGCAAGATATGAAGGAGATTTATGGCTCTCCCAGTAGTAGAAATATTTGGACAGGGAATGCACATGAAAGGAAAGACAAAACAGAAGTTGCACAGGGAGTACTGAAAACTGTGCATGTCCACAGCTGAGAAATTACAGGGATCTAGCAGGACAAAAATTGGCATAAGGAGGAGAAAGGGGCACAGGCACACATGCACATTGAACTGTTTATCAAAATGAGGTAAAAGATTAGCAAAATTATATCAGAAGAGAAAGGATCTTCTGTGGCATGGGATGTTCATCTACCTACCTTTCCAGCTATTAAAGCTGCAGCTGGAGAAAGTTTTTAACTGGATTTGTTGTAGACATTGGTCTCCCTCTTGCAAGCCTAGAAAAGTCCTTCCCTAAATGAAGAGAGGCTGAAGTAACTCGACTTGTTCAGCCTGGGAAGAGCATACTGAAATGAAAAACCTCCAGACATGTCCCTTCCAGAATTCATTGCTGATATTAATTTTGGACAACCGAGCCACGGCTGCCCAATTCCCTCCTATAGCTTCCCTTGCCTCCTCTGAAAATCGTGCTATATAGCACTCTAAATACTTATGCAGAAGGTGTGAGACAGCACAAAGGTTGAGCCACACTCAAACATTCTGTTTAATAGCATTTTAGTTTAAAAACCAATAGTAGAAATAATAACAAAATGCAAGTTTAATATCAAGTAATAACAGCAAAAACTGCAGCAATCTTCCAATGTGATCTTAACTGGCAGCTTTGCTATCAAGACAGGATGGAGAATGTGAGACTATAATAAATTACATGAATCAAAGTCTGATTGTTTTCACCAGCTAATATTTCTGTGAAGTAATGTTTAATCTCTTCAGTGTGGATTCTCCATTGATTTATTGCATTATAGGCATTCAAGAGAAGTCATTACAGGGATGCAGCTAAGAAAATGTTTCTTTTAAGTGTATCTTGTAAGGAAAAAAATAAAATATGCCTAGGTAAGAAGCAATAAGTAAGGTTGCTAGATAGCAGAGTACAAAGAAGTAAATGGGTTGAAATATTTTGGAAGCAGAGCACCTCATGAACAGGCCTGTAAGCACAAAGCACAAACATCAGGAAATCATGGGGTTCCACTGTGAGGGTGATACACCTTAAGACTACCATTTGTGCATGGTAAAGCACAATTTACTGAGGTTGCAATATGACTCTCTCTCATAATATTAAGAAATATTTTTGAGAACACACCAAAATAGAAGCTTTTAAATAGAATTACCTTAAAGTTGTGGATAGATATGTAAAGTTGTAGACAGATAACACATGCATCTTGAATCAGCCCATCGACAATAAATAGGCACATACATTCTACTGCTACAGCTACTATACACACTACACTAAGGTCTGCTTCCTGCTCCTGCAATCAGGACAGCTTGCTTGTAAAGGATTTCCACAAACTGACTGCAATTCTTATAAATAACTTGCTGTTAAAAAGACAATAAATAAATTTTAAATAAAAGAATTTTATCAAAATATTAATTGAAATAGAAAAACTCCAAGAACAAGATGTCTGACAAAGAAAATGGCTCTTTTTCCTCCCTCCCTTCCTTCATTTATTTGAAAAATTAAATCTAAAATATCTGCCAAATACAAAATAACATTGTCTTTTATGGGAAAATGAAATTGTCTTATTCAAATAGCTAACTTAGGTACTAATATTAGCAATTCAAAGAAAAAAAATATTATATTACTTTTTTGGAAAACAATACCTGTTATATGTCTTTCGACTTCATTTTGCTGGACAGAGGTATTTTTTTACTGGTAGAAAGATTACAATCCTAATTGAACTTTAAGTAGAAAGATCACTGTAAATTGAACTACTGTCATATATGGAGTAAATGTAAGTACTCCAGTTGATTTCAGCCAAAGGAAGATCAGAGATCATATAAGCTTTGGACCAAACACTTAAAACAAGCCAGTCAGCTTAAATACTAACAAGAAGACTTCCACTAAGTTACATATAACAAAAGGCTTTTGCCAGAATAAACTAAAAACAATGCTATGCAACCTAACAACATTTTCACAGATTCACAGAATATTCTGAGTTTGTGTCTTTGTGCATTACAGTTGTATCTGTAGTTTATAGTATTATCTGTAATGATAGAAGTAGGACTTTGATATGCCTTGTTAATAGTTGCTACCTTTGGAGAAATAAAAATAGCAGAAAATGTGCAGGAATCAATACATTCTGCCCAGGATTTATTTATTTAGAGCATTTGGCCTACAAATCTGTAGCTCTACCCTAGAGAAAAGGAACAACCACAGGCCTTGGGCAAAATCTCCCTTCAGTGTGGTAATGATGCTTAGAGGATTTGTATTAGTGTTCCTCCGTGTATTTGTACTGTACCATACATCTAACACAGTATCATGGATTGTTTGAATCATTGTTTGGATCTGATAATGGATCAGAACTGATTTCATGCAGTGAACAGCTCCCAACCCTTCCACTGTTTTGAGTTGTCCCTTTAAAATTGACAACTGTTTCAGAAAACTAACTCACAAGATGTGTCTTTCTAATGAGAAATTGAAATCCATGTGTTTTTTCATTCTTTTCCCTTTTCTCCCCTTTGCAAGTACCAAGAATTCATGTGAACAGCTGTTTTCTTGTTGGAAAAGGACAATAAGGAAGGAAAATCAACTTAAAAATGTTATTTTTCTGTAAGTTGAAGTGCTTCTTGGTATTTACAGGCATAAAGGAGGCAGCTGCATTCTGTCCCAGCTTGAATTCATAAACCTAACTTGATCGCCTTCTGAAGAATTTATGAATCATGGTTAATAATCAGCTTTAGGCCCTTCTGAGGAAAGAATCACATTTTGAAGCTACAAAGGTCCACTAAATAGCCCACGGGAAATGACCCTGCATCCCATTAAATATAAAACCTCACTATTATAGGACTCTGTGTCAAAGGGAAAACATTTCAGTCTCTGCTCTCTTCAAGTGTCAGAGAGCTCCCTCTGCCTAAATGCTTTATTAAGATTGAGGAAACATACCAGATTCCTGCTACTCAGGGAAAACTGTTTTCTTCTTCTTGAAAAAGTTTAGTTCCTTTTACTTTGGGGGAAAGAAAACAAACCATTTCCTTTCTTCATTCCCATATATTCATTATGGTCCACCTCTTTTTAAAGCTCTTATCTTTCTTTTATCTATTTCATATGCCTGTGGCAAACACCATAGCTGTCTTCTTTCTATTCCAGGAATTGGCTACAGTGTATTCTTTATCTTACTTAGAACAGGTTGCTATTTTCCTATTTAAATGGAAGATATGGATTGAAAGTCAGATGTGAAGGTCAGAGAAGTGGTTCTTAGTTTATTGCAATTTAAGTCTTTGCAGGCCACTTTTTGCTTGATGGAAGGCACAATCACAAACAAATTATAGAGAAATAAAGTGAAATTCACATTTCCTTTAATAATATATTTAAGTTTCCAAGGCATAAGTGGCCCCCCATCTAGTTTGCTGTCTCTTCAATTGCAATAATGGTATGGGCCACAACTCCTACAGAAAAGAGTAATTTAAAAGGCCCTCTTCACATTTTATTAGAGAACATACATACAAGGTATGTGAAAGTGAAAAGATGACAAATAGAACAGGTACAACTGTGGCTGTTGATACCCATTGTTTCATTTAAGAATAGCAACAAATTATGATAGATAAGAATATCCTGTCTTACTCCACTTATGAAGGGGAGAGTTTAACCAAATTATATTCTGATACAACCATTCTTACTTAAGCCAACTTCTCATAGCCTATAACTCCTTTTTTATAAAATTTCTTGGCATAACTGATGGTGGTTCAGAAGTTCCTTAGACTTTATATATTTGACACGATATAAATAACACCCAAGAAGTTATAATGATTATAAAAGCCAGTAGTGCTACCAAGTTACCACTACCAACAAAAGCCATAAATTCTATTATCAATATAAAAAAAAGTTACCTTCAATCACTTGAGGTATGAAAAAGAATGTTCATTGTGAGGAAAGGAAAATGGAATGAAAAAAGAGAAATGCAAATATTGCAGAGTCCAGAAAAGAATATAATTACATTCTGATTCCCTAATCTGAAAAATCTAAAAATAGAAAGGTCTCTGGAAAGTAATCAGAGTGTGAGAGTCTTCAACAAATTTGACATGATCTTACAGTATTTTAGCTACAAAAACCAACAAAAATAAATTTCAATTGTCCACACAGAGATTTCGTTTCTGAATGAAGAGGAATAACTTTTTATAGCTGCCTTGCAGCCTTACTTGGAATATTGCCTGCATTTTTAGAAATTGTAGAAAAAATCATCAAAATGGTAAGAAAAATGATAAGAATTTCCTTTAACTTTAGTTATTATAGTCTATTAATTACAAAACATATAGACAAGAACAACTGTTCAAAGTCTAGCAAAAGCTAAGTCCATGCAGGTATCTGTTACCTGATCGTTAAATGATCTAAAACCTCCAAAAACTAAAACCTTATCTCCAGGCAGGCTAAGACAAGCCCAGGTCCTGAGGTCTAAAAGAAGCCTGGGGCTTCTTACAGGGAGTAACAACTCTGAATTTATGGGGCTAAAAGGCTACATTGAATAGTAAAGAGGGAGCTGCTCATGAGCACTGAGCCCTGAGTTCACAGTAGATACTGGGCAACCACTAGTTGCATCTCTTGGAGCACTCAGTCAGTCACAATATGAAAAATACCCTTGGGAGAAGAGAAAAAGTATGGGATAGGAACTGGAGTCTGTAGAGCTACTTCTGCAGTACGATTTCTTGGAGACAAATCTGGTTTGAGACAAGCAGCCCAAAACTGAATAAACTCACAAGCTTTTAAACTGTGTCTCCACCAAAAGTTCTTAGCTTCTTCTTCTCTTTATTTATTTATTTAGGTTATTAGCCTTGCCTGTAGATTTAGCTTGTACAAAGAAAAAAAGTGATTGGCTACTGCCTAGTAATTACTCCAGAGAGATTTTACTTTCTCATAACACAAGGTTGTGATTATTATCAGCCTTCTGTGACATGTACAAAATGGTTGAATCCAACCTCATTGTCTCCGATGCCCTTCATGTACTGAGGACAACCTCACAAATATGTCATGTACTCTGCAGGACAAGGCAGAAGTGCCATTAAAACTTTATGGAAACAGACACTATGATTTCATGTGCAAAACTCTGCTTTCCTGGTGCCATATATATTCCATTATAAACTATTAACGACATAGCTAGCTATTGCACAACACATACTTAAAGGTATAACACAGAATCTATGCATAACTTTAAAAGAGAAATGGAAATAAAGCTCATTTTATAACTAGTGTTTAGCTTCTTTGATTAAAGCCAAGCTTTTCTTCAGTTTCTGTGTCCATACAGTTATATTTGGCCCAAGGAGGATACACTAGTGTGCAGAACAGGCTTGCCAGGAGTCTGATAAAATAGGCACTTGTTTGTTCAGTTCCAGGGCTGCTGATTCACTGGCTTCGGAAACTCCTTCTGACAGAAAGCATCTTACTAAATATATTTAAATTATCTTGTGGATACAGATGTATCCAACAACAGCAGAAAAATAAAGCCATATACTGAGAATTGGTTATATCACTTGAATATGAATATTTAGTTTTTATTCAGGGTTTTATATCTCTAGACCTCATGAGGCATTATGACCATGGAAAGTAAACCACAAAATGTTTAAAAAGTTGTACAGCATCAATGTCTTCAGTTTATAAAGTTTTTGGTGCTATCACCAGGCTTTACCTTCTACTACAAGAACCCAATAAGACAAAAAGTGTCACAAAAATGTCTGTGATTGTTTCTCTGATACAGAAAAATGAAACAGAAAATATATTTTATTTCATCCAGGAGAATATCTGAAAGTGCTGGTCACACTGTCTTTGGTTGATAACACTTGTGCAGATTTCTTCTTCCTATATTTTTTAAGTTCAACAAGCATAAAAGCTTTAGGAAGAAAAGTGGAAAAGAAAACTCTTAACTATCAAAATCCTAAAAGTATTCTTTTAAGCATGTCTATAGTGAAAGCATTTTTAAGACTCATGGGTCCTTTTCTACATCAAAATAAGTTTTTCAAACATTTTTGTGTATAAAATCATAATATTTTATTATTTATTCCAAAACACTTTGAAGCAAAAAGAAGGAACCTCAATATTTCCACACGTGAGGAAGAGGTGAAAGATTTTTCTTCCACTGGTAAAAGTAGCACATTAACAGACATACCACTTATTTGCTTAGATGAAAACCTGAATGCAACTCTAAGAATAAACTAAAGCTACTGAAAAGAAAGAAATATTTTCTTCATAAGAGATTATTTATAGATCTCACCTGGGATTAGCCAATAATTTCTTTCATATGTGAATCAAATGCAAGAAGAATGGAAAGTAATTATAATATGATATATTACATCAAAAGGCAGACGTTTAGAAGCACATCTGCAGCCTACCTATGGGAAAGACACAGAGAAAACTGACACAAAAAATGCCTCTAAATGTGAACTGAGCAAGTAGCCACAGGTTACTAGTTCAAAACATAACTTATATTTGACATCTGGATTTTGTGAACTGCCTTGAAAAATAAAAGAAAATAAAAATATGAAGTGGTGGAGTATAGTCCAGAGCTACAAGTCTATATCTCATTTTTCTTATCTTAGGTGTTAAAAGAGAATACTCATCATTGCAATCCTGACAATGTCATTGAAGTTAATCATGCAAGTATAACTCTTCCTATGGGAGTGCATCCTGTTGAAAAATCAACATGTTTTTAAACTTATTCAGTGCTTTTGTATGAACAATTCTGGACAGAATTGATACAGAATATCAATTGATACAGAATACGGAAAGAATTCTTTCTGAGAAGAGAGTGAACAATAAAGACTACTGGATTTCGGGCTCCTTACAGTAACTGAAATTATTAAGTCCCAATTAGAGAAAACATTTAAAAATATGTAAAATGATGGTGGTGCATGGTACCACCTTAGCTCGTTTGCCCTCTGACAGTTCTCACATTTCTATACAAAATGAATTCACAGCATGACTGGAGTGCTCTAGTCAAGAACTTGGGAATCCTGTTCTTGATTAAGAAGAACCACATCTCACACGTAACTTCTCTTACAAGTATAAGTGGAAGCTACTTATACTTGTAAGAGAAGTTACGTGTGAGATGTGGTTCTATTTTTTCAGAAGATTAAGTAATGCAATATCACACTGTGCCAAGCTATGTGAGCCCTCCAGCACAGTACCAACACAGAGATATAAATGCTTTTTTTGATGAAATGTCCATTCTGTGCTAAGATTGGCATTTGGAAACAGACCAAACAATAAGAAAGAGTGAATATATAAATGTTCATGTACAATAGGCAGAATATATACCCCTTCATTGTGCTGAACCCATGAAAAAAGTGAGCTCATCCATGACAATGTATCCATGCTCATTGAGGAAAGAGAGCTTTCACCATTCAGAAGATCCAAAAGTTCAATTTGTTTTTGTTTTTTGAGAAAAAAAGATCCATTCTCACAAGTTCAAAACATGTTTTTGAGCCAGAAGAAGAGCACACCTGCGGTATTTATGCTACCATTGACTGTTCTTATCTAGAAATAATAGTCTAATTTTGACTGCACCAATTGTGAGTCTCTGCTAGGTGGATCCTGTCTGGACTCGAGGCACCCACTAAACCAGCCTTATCACTTGTCTTCTCAGCTGGACAGGGGAAAGAAAATATAATGAAAGGTTTGTGGGTCAAGGTAAAGACAGGGAGAGTTCCCTCACTGATTACCATCGTGGGCAAAACAGAATTAACTGAGAGGAAGTCAACTTAATTTGTTGAAAATTAAAACTAAATAGAACAATGAAAAAAAAAAAAAAGAAAAAAAAAAGAAAAAAGCCAACAAAAACCTTTGCTTCACCCTTCCCTTCATCTCTGTTTTAACTTCGCTCTTGATTTCCTCAACTTTCTCCCCTGCAGCACTGCGGGGGGATGGAGAATGGGGGCTGCATCACACTCTGTTTTGGCTGTTCCTTCCTCCTCAGGGGAAAGCCTCCTTACATCCTTCCCCTCCTACAGCGTGGAGTCCCTCCTATGGGAGACAAACCTTCATGCCACAATGGGCGTCACTTCCATGGGATGCCTGTTCCCCCAGGAACAGACTGCTCCAGCATGGATCCCTGAGAGAGTCACAAACCCTGACAGCAAACTTACTGCAGTGTGGGCTCCTCTCTTCAAGGGGACACAGGTGCCTCCAGGTGCCTGCTCCAGTGGGGACTTCCCATCACAGCCTCCTTTGGACATCCACCTGCTCTGGTGGTCTTCTGCACAAGCTGCAGGTGGATCTCTGCTCCCCTGTGGACCTCTGTAGGCTGGAGGGACACTGCAGCCTCACCATGCCTCATGGTCTGCAGGGGAATCCCTCCTCCTGCACCTGCAACACCTCCTGCCCCTCCTTCTTCACGGACCTTGGTGTCTGCAGAGATGTTTCTTTCACATATTCACACTCCACTGCCCATCTGAAGTTGCTGGTTCCCTTTGCCCCTCAACCCTTCTCCAGTCTATCCTCTGCCACTGTTGCTGATGGGCTCATCCTTGGCATGAGTCAGGTTCACCTTGGAACCAGCTGCTCTTGGTTCTGTGGGATATAGGAGAAGCTTCAAGCACCTCCTGGCGGAAGCCACCCCTGTAAGGTAGGGAACATTTGCAACATTTATAAATGACCATGAGAGCATTCATTGAATAATGATATTATTATACAAGCAAATAGTTGGTAGACATTGATTTAGACATTTTATTGTTTTTCTATAGCATGAAAGGACACTTCAGTTGAGGAGAGGTATTGAAATCTTGTAGAAAGCCTTGATGGAAAGAGCACTAGCACTGTTTCATTTAGCTGGGTCATGCCTACAAACTTCAGAAGGAAATAGCCATTCTTATTGTTTCATGCAAATCCATCAATATTTATCTTTATAAAGAAAATGAAGGACACAAATGAAAGGCTGTTATTTACTATTATTAGCATAATATTTCTAAGAAAAACATGTAGTTGGACTGATCATAGTCTTTTTATTGGCACGCATTTCAGAGATATCCCAAATTATCTTTTAGTTGGTTTCCTTATTAATTCAGCTAGAGAAGACGCATCATTACAAGATTAAAATGGCATTATTATTGCTGGGTGAATATGAAGCTTACTGGAAACAATAGTTGTTGTGACAACAATCGCTGAAAAAGAAAATTAAATACATCTATAAGTACTACTGATAAGACTGTAGTCAAAACTCTGTTTTTAATCTACATTATTACAAGTTAGTATTTTTTTCTTTCATGTCGCTGAATTATATATATAATAGACTAAATTGCACCAACATTAGCACATTACTGCAATTCTTCCCTTTCTTGAGAGTAGGAAATATTTACAAATTTTCCAAATATGGTATATCATGACTCTTGGAAATGCTCATCTACATGATTAATGAAAAAGAAAAGATGTTTCCAGCAGGTAAGAACAATGAAGACAAAGAAATATTTTGCAATGCAAATAAAAGAAGATGAAAAAAACAAGCACTTCCATCAGTCTGACTGTAAAATCATAAGACTGCAGAGTATGATATGCATTAAGCATAATTATATACAAATGCATACTTTGAAAATGAACATCAAAAGTGTGTTTATATTGCAGTGAAATTAAGCACATGTCCCAGTTAATATTAATAACTTCCTTGTTATATGAGTGTGTTTTCATTTTAAGAGCTTTTTATTTGTTCTTTTTGCCACTGAGTTGGACTCTCTATTGCAGTTCTTAGACCAAAACTACATCAGTAGACTGCTGCTGTGGGCAAAGAAGCTTCCTAGCTTGCCTGCCACTGCCACTTCCAAATGGGATATTACAGAATCATATATGTGATCCTGTCTAAAGTCCTCTTATAGGAGTTCTTCTACCTGACAGGCACCTGTACAATTGGAGGAAGAGATGCATCAGAAAATGCAGTAAAATAAATCAGTGGTACAGTTAACATAAGTTAAAAATAAGGGAAAATGGTGCAGAAATGTTTCTCTGTGGTATAGAAAGCTTGGAGTTAAGTGCTAACAAACTTTTTTTTTCCCCAATGATTCCTGAACAACCAATGATCCTTGGGCCAAGCCATACAAAAAATCTGCAAGGAGAAATAATTCTCTAGGTCCTGAGTCAGTCTATATGAAATTGTCATAACACTCTTGTCAAAGCGCCACTCTAGAACAAACCTCATCTCAACAGTTTTGTGGGAATAATGAGATGAAAAAATTGTCTTGCAATATTTACAAAAGAGAGCAACACGAAAGTAACATAGATACTTAGTAAGAAACTAAAAGGAGGTCCTGTAAGAGCAAAATCTTCACTGGAAGCTTGGGAATGATTTGGATACTCCTGTTTGAGTCACAACACAAATGCATACATTTTCCAAAATGTTAGAGGAAGAACAAAACAAAGTCAGCATGGGCAAACAGCAGAGTAAGGAAGTAGATTAAAATTAAAAAACTATCCTTCAAATGTGAAGAGTTCAGTCTGAATAATGACCAGAAAAGAACATGAATTTTGGTAGCTTAAATGTAAAAACATACTAATGCCAGACAAAAAAAAACCAAAAAACAAATCCTAAAATCTTAGGAAAAATGACTACTTGGATGAGATGACAACATAGATTACAATGTAGCAAAAGAATGAAATTAATATTTTGAATCTCCCTGCATCAGGTACATGTTTAAAGATATTTTCTGTTTGCTTGTTTTAAGCCAGAACTTTTTTTTACAAAGAACACAAAAGAGAATAAAAATATCACATTTAAATGTCAAGAGCACAGGTCATAGGACAACTTGACAAAATGAAGGATTTTACATCATCAAAGCCAAACACATGCTTTTAAGACCTTTGCTGAAATGCAAAGAATAAGTGTCTGAATTATGGACTGAAGTATGTGCCTTCACACTTAAAATTGGCTCTATACCAGAGCACTAGAAGGAGACTTACTCTGGAAACTCACTGATCAATAACCTGTACTGTGAATGAAACAAAAAATAAGACAAAGTCTAGGGTCTCCGCAGAGACTTTTAAAGAAACTAAGTAGCCATGGTATAAAGAAAAGTCTACCTTGCATAAACAAATGGAAATAAATTAGGATGCAGTGGAAAAAATGTTTTTCATACAGAAGAGAATGAAGTGAAGTTCTGAATAAACTGTCATGTAAAGAAGATGAATAACTATGTGAAAATTTTTCTGATCATGAAGATTTATTTGGGATCTTAAAAAGAAGAGTTGGCTGCAGAGAGTTGCAAAAGGACTACGTAGCCCTGAGATGTAGGATGATTAACTGCAAGATGGGATTTAATGCAAATAAATGTCATGTGCATTTGGAAAAACAAATTTAATTTTATGACAGGTTCTATAATGATGGCTTCTAAGATGACTGTTAATAGTCAGGAATGAGCTCATAGATTAAAATAAAGATCTTCACACAATTCTCCCTTCAAGTGCTCACTAAAAGGAAAGAAAACCAAATTTTAAGGCTTAATAGGTAAAGAATAGAAGACAAGACAGAAAATAGTATTTTTTGATTATATGAATCACCAGCACACCTGCATTTGAATGTTGTGTACATCTGACTCTCTTATATCCTGAAGAAGATACAATGGAAAGTCAAGAATATGTTCAAAACCAGCTTCCAAATGAAGAAATGTTAAATAAACTAGCATGGTTTGAGGCTGACAGAAATAAGGGAGGTATGACGGCATCCATAAGTTCAGAAATGTTGCAGTGTGCAGACTGCATTCCCTTCCACTCTAGAACCATCTGCAATCAAACAAAACCACAAGGTGACAGGTTCAAATTTCCAAACTATATGGAATATTAGCGGTAGTAATAGCCAGTTTGAAAGGCAGTGGGACACAACTACTTGCATAGAGTCTAAAAAACATTGGAAGAAAATATAAAAGATGTCACTGGAGTCTGTAAGGAATCGAGATAACACACCTACCTCTAAAAGTTTCCTAAATGTGGAACTGCTGGGTTCAGGGGAATTTCACAATATACTTGTCATCTTCTTCCACTTTTTTCCAGGCATCTGCTTTTGCCTACTGTCAGAGACAGGATATGGGACCAGACAAGCTTTTGGTCTGATCTGACACAGCTGTTCAGATGCTCCCAGTGATAAAACTCACTGTTCTTCATTATGAAAAATAAAAATATTTGATTTTTTGTCTGTTAAACATTCCATGCAATAGTCATGAGTGAGTGCTCTATTTCTTTGCAAGTGGGTTTGAAAGCCTTGCTCTTGATCAACATATACTGAATGCAGAAGAATACTGCAGTTTCTGTCTCAACTACTCAGTGCTGTTATATATTAAGAGTACTTACTATAAGACCTTAAAAGTGTGTTCATTGTTGTGGAAATCTTTAAAACTTAGGAAGGATTTCCAATGAAGTTTCAAGGGATTTCTCTTTTAATGTATTTGCAAATCTGTTTTGGTGAACACGCGGTACATCAAAGAAAAAAAAAAGGAAAAAAAAGGGAAAAAAGGGAAAAAAGGGAAAAAAGGAAAAAAAGAAACCTTTGCAGGACCTTTTTATTTAGCTTTACAGAACAGTGAAATGGGTTTTTTGAACCTTAATACTCAACGGTACATGTGCTCCTGGTCTGGAAAAATTGTAATGCCCAGTGGGTTCACTTAGGTCTGCCCATGTAAGTTGCAGTTGTGTGACATTATCTACATACAAGTAAAAACCCTTCTTTATTTTTATAGAAAGCTTCAGAATATGTAAAATTTCTGCAGCCAAGGATTATATACACTCCTGAAATAATTCCTCATTGTAGTAATTCATTCTTCCTTTCATCTTTTGTGTTTGGTCAGATAACATTTCCCTGATGGAATATGGTAGCTCCCTTATTTTTAAGGAGACCCAACACATGAGAAAACAAAAACTCAACTCAGTGGTCTTACTCTTATTAGGAAAATGTTCCAAGGCAACAGATTTATCACTCATGTGAAACCCCTCATATGCAGATCAACACTTTCAAATTTTGAAGGAATTTTCCAATTGCATTGGTGTCTGCTTTTAAGTGACATTATTGAGAACGATTGTATATGGAAAAGAGGGGACTGTAATAAGGACAGAATATGTGATATTGGAGCTGTTTTAGTTGCAATTATTGAGTGTAAAATGGATATGCAAAACCCAAAGAAGACAGTGTGAACTCATAGTGTGTAACTGGATACTACTGATCTTACTGAACTGTCTGTGTGGGAAGTCACTGTGTCATAATGTCAAGGAATGAAATTCACAGAAAATTTCACAGAAAATTTGTAAAATATTGCTAAAATTTTTATACAGCATGGAAAGTCTTGGCAATTATTCATGTTTGGGTGGAAAATATTCTTCTGGAGAAAATTATAGCTGCCTGTCACAGGCTGAAGTTTCCTGGAAAGCATCTTCCAGATATCTTTAATATATTTACCAGATAAGCCCAGGAAAGGTAGTGGCTCAAGTAATATTCTCTGAGGCACTTGCAATGTAGACAACAATAAAGTCCAGAAGTTTTGCTTTGCCACCTGATGGGAAAATGAGTCAAAAAACTGCTCTCTAAGGAAACAATGTAAGCGTCTTGGCTGACCCATAAACTGCATTCTGCACCATATCTCTTCTCAGCCGCAGAAAACATTACTTTCAAAAGAAAACAAAACAAAAAAAATTGAGAGACTGGAAAGAAATATAAAATAAGAATATTCAAAAAAAGAGTTTCTATAAGTTGTATGGAAATTCAAGCAGCAGATTGGCTTGAATCATCCTACTACCAGCCATTGTCAATCACTATACCCACAGCTTAGATTTGAGAGCAGAAGGTTTTTTTTATTCTGTGATCAGGCATGTTAGGGCAAGAAGGATTGTCCATCAGAGAAGGGGGAAGACTAGAAACTCCAAGTTATAGAATAGGGATAGTGTCATGACTTGCTCAAGTTAGTATGCTTTAGACTTGGAGTGAATTCTGCCTAATTCTGCTTTGTGTTTTATCAATGCTGTGCACCCAAACAGCCTGGAAGCAGTAGCCACTTCACTATTGGGAGCTGGCAAGCCTCCCTCTAGGTTTGGTTTTTCATACCTGTACTGAACTAAATCAACATGTTTCAGATGTTTCTGGACTGAGACTTTGTTTTTACTATTAGAAAGTCTGATATTGCATAACATTTCCAAAGAGATTTTGCTTGGTTTTTCTCCAATGCAGAGATGAGCACTATAGATGAGCAGTGGAAAACAATTTAAGAAATGGCTGCAGATCTTGCAACTGAAATTCATTTTGGCTAAATCTAAACAAGGAGGAGGGTTACAGAGGTCAAATGTAGTTATGTAGTATGTAAAGAGTAGAATGAGCAAATAATTGAAAGGCTTTTGAAAAATATATAAACAGTCTGGTAGAAAGACAGACTGAAGAGAGTTTATACAAATAAGCAGAAGAAAGTTAAAAGGATAATTAGAGGAGCAAAGAAACAATATTGGATGTCAAGCTGTATGGAATATTTCATTTAAAAGCTCTTCAACTATAACTGTAATAGAGACATAAGTTCAAAGGTTAAATTGTCCCATTAAAAACAATGATGGGGGATTGAAGGCAGGGTATAAGGAAGTGGCAATTTGTTAAACGTTATTTAGCTTCTGTTATTACAGCTGAAGAAGAAGATGGAAAACTGCTTGGCAGAAGAATTTTGTTTCTCACAAAAATAGGCCAGCTCCTAATAAAGTGCAGGTAAAATTGGAAGTAAATGAGTAATTTATCAGCAAATGCACATTATCCTGGTGTCACAGACAGAAGTTTTGGAGATTTAGGAAATATACTCTAATTTGCTCTAAGTTAGGGAGGTTCTAGCTTATTATCAACATTTTTTTGTGTATAAGCTTTGTGGGAATTCTCATAGAGCACTGGAGTAGCTCAAATGCCTTTACAATTATTTTCCTCAGTGCAGCTCATCCTGGACTTTTAGAAATTAAAGTAATAGAAATTATCCAGGTTAGTGGCAGATTATATATCAACATACACAAGTCAAATATAGAGGTAAGAACACGCAATAAAAGAGCAGAACAAATCTAAACCTTCACTAAAGAACCATATGAAAATAAATGTTGGGAAAACCTAAGAAGATTCTTGCAAAATATACAGAAATATATTTCCTCAGATCAGATACCAGCACTGCAATGAAATATTAAAGCTTTGAGCTGGACGACTATCACAGCATATAAATGAATACATTAACCAGCTCAGTTTGTAAACTGTGAGAAAAATTCAAGTAGAGCATCATATTCAAAAGAACCGGAAATGTTCATGTGGCATAAGGTTTAAAATCACGCCACAGAACAAAAGCAGCATACGCCATATAATGAGATAAATTAGAATATTTTTACAAGAGAGAAAAATAGGAATAATACACAACACCCAGTGAATATAAAGACTTAATATTAAATGAGTGTTCTGTCATTAAATAAATCTTGAAAACTGAAGCTCAGCCCCTTTTATTTCCAAAATTCAGCATTCAATATTCTTCTAAAGATGGCTGGACATTCAAAAATGTCTCTTATTAACACAGGCAAAATTGAGAGTTTCTGAGAGTTTTGAATAGCTGGCAGTTTGAGTGCATAATCTTTCCTAACACCATTTTTTCCAGTGAGGAGTCATATCTATGTTGCCTTCAACAGCCCCGTTTTGGCATTTCCACCTTTTATTGCTTACAGGCAAGATTGACTTCATCAGCCTCTTCTCTATGACAGCTAATATCAGCTAAAAGAGTTTTCTTTGGTGAATCCCATCTCCTCTTTATATCTTTGCACCAGTGGAAGCTAAGAGCTTCCATTGGAAGGAGGAGCCTTTAGGATGCAAAATGGAAAGTGGATAGCTGGAAAACTGTCAGAAACCAATCTGCCCCTAATTATAGGGGTCTAGACAGCTACAATAGCAGATACAGCTGTGAAGCAAAGAAATAGTAACAGCCTCTGTCACAGACACTATGGGAAAACTTTCCATTAACCAGTTCTGGGCCTTTAGGGGAGCACTAGAGGAAAATAGGAAGCTTTTTTGTAATTTGATTTCTCTTTCTGTAAAAGTAAGATGTAGAATATTCACATTAAGGATCTCAAGCCTCGTTTTTTGACTAAAACTCCTCATATCTCAGATGCAATACCAATAGATTTATTTCTTCTTCAGTCCTCATGGTCTATGTATCTCTTACATATTCTTGCCAGCTTTACAAAAAAATACACCTGTTTCATCATGGGAGTTGATTATTGTAGTTTTCTCTTTAAAAATCTCTCAGGTTTGTCACATCAGCTCTGAATATAAGAACTCAACTGCTGTATTGCTATTCAGATGAATTGAGCATATTATGCTATTCCTCTCTTTTGTAGAGTAACTGCTTCTTAAAAAGCTGATATACTATCAAATGCCACTACTTTTTAAAGCTCTTACTAATGTGGGCCCTGGTTCTATTCTTTAATCTCATTTTGACAGGTATCTGGGCCATGTGTGTCTCCTATTATTTAAATACCATACTGTCACGACTTAAGAAGGTAAATGCCTTTTGCTTTCTATGCTTCAAATTTAAGATGGTTTTAAATTATGTTCTAAATAATGTAAATTATGGTGGTTCTAAATGTATATTTTTATGTCTTTATGGTGTTTAAAATTACAAATATTCCAATAGAATGAGAGGGAAAATATAAAATCTTTACCATAATAGCAATAATGTTTGGTATTTCACTGCTTTAGGTGCAAAGAGAATACATAATTACCTGCTATAATTATTACCCCTGCAAAAAGTTTCTGTATCTCAACAAAATTCTCAATTGGAGCAATATATACTAAAAGGTAAATCTTGAGACTTAAATCAGATTAATGCACAAATCTGCTTTTATCATAAAAGGAGAGGGGAAAAAAGCCCTTGAATTATTTTCCTTTTTCTTGCTACATACCTCAAGCCATTACTGCCAACCCATCAAATGAAAACTGCATCTTCTAGAAGCTAAAATTGCGAACACTACAAGTCATGTTGCAGTTGACATGAAAACAACCATTGCTGGCATATCTTGTATTTTTACAGCTGACTATTCTCTCCCTGACATTTTTAGTAAAGTTGAGCAATATCCAGATTCCAGCCTTGATACCAGTCGGCACAGCAACATTCATCTTAAGATGACATCTGTTGAGAATTTTTCAATAACTTAATGGTTATAAAGCATGTGAGGAGGGGGATAATAGAGGGATTATGACATAAAAATGCTAAAGCCCTTGTGGGGGAACTGCTGCACATAAAGTTTTGATTTGGTAATTCAAACTAATGCAGTTTGTAGTCCTCTAGAGAGAGGGCAATAATGGTGCACAATATGCTCTTAAACACTGATGCATAACACATTGTGCTAGAGCCAAAAGGCACTGTACAATATCATTATGGTGTAGAGAGAAGCAGTAACTTTGGGAGCTGCTTTTACAAAGATCTGAATGCACAGGTAACAAACAATGCTATTCCTCTCCTTTCTATGCTCCTTAATCTATTCATTTGGGCATCTTAGGAAAACATGGCATTTACTGTTAATAGGACAAAATAATAAAGTTAAAAATAGAAAGATTTGTGTCATGCAGTACATATAGGCTTGCCTTCTTTGTTTGTCTTTGAATGTGGTGAAATAGGGAATGAACATACTTGGACAAAGTAAGAAAAGAGACAAAATTAAAGATCTGCCTATGTATAATGGACCAAATTAAGCACTAATGATATTATTAGAGGATAAAAAGCATGCAGAAATGGAATTGAGAATTATTATAAAATTTATAAAAATCTCACGCAATGTACAGATAATATGATTTTTTATTATTTTGCCTATTTTATTATTGTTGAAATGGGTTTATTTAATTTACTTTGGATGTATTGCTGGATGTAATGTCAAATACAACATTTAAATGAGAACACAGTTTTTTGGTTACTTCTCCAGGATTTTATGGCAGTGTGAATTTAAGGAGATAAAACCAATATGCTTGAATGGCAAATTGCCTGTACCAGGACAAAGAAAAATAAGTAAAAAAGTGCCACATTAGCTGATTTTCTAGAAAATGCATATATAGATGACTTTCTGGTTCATAAGGACCCTATCAAGGTTGAACAACTCCATCATGCCCTTCCTGTAAACATGCTGATACCTTTTCGGATTTTTTAATCTGAGTCAAAAGTTTAAGAAAAAGGTCTTATTATCAAAATACTTTTTCTTATGAGGAGTGCTGTAAGAACACTATTTTTGTGCCTTTGCACAAATGTGATTCCTCTCATCTTCCTTTTGTGGCCTGAAAATCAGTTTTCCAGTGGAGTTTGGTTGATTTGACTAATCATACTTAATGGCATCAACATATGGAAAAATTATAATCAATCACATCCCAATGTGCTTGTCCCATTTGAATGGGACTAGTCAGCTTCCCAGGGGCCTATTTCCTTCAACTGTGTCTGAAGCAGCAGCCCAGAAAACTGGCCCACCTCATTCTGACTGACAAAAGTATACAGGAATCCTGTGTTAAGGACTGAGTATAGAAGTTATGGGAAAAAAAACCCAAAAAATAGAGAAAAAGGTTTGCACTCCTGCGTGTGCAGGTGTCAAATGTCATTTCAGGTAGTGAGGCTAAACCTCTTGGCTCTCTGCTGCTGCTCCAGACAGCTGTGTCTTCCCTGTAGGTCCCAGGTCATAACTGCCCTCTCTATGCTGATGTGCCAGGCAACTGAGGGGATGTAAAACAAGTTAGGGGTTGCTGCTCCTCTCTGTTTCACTCATCCCAGATCCATGGGTCCTCTGCCATAAAGGCAAAACAAGTCTGTTCTCACCAAGGGATCAGGCTCTGAGCTGCTGCCCAATTTTTAGTGTCATATCTGGTAGTACAGACTCTATCTCATGCTTCACCGTGGTCTTCTGGATCTCTGCTGGACCTTGTTCCTCTCCAGTGGGCTCTGGAGCCAAAGGAGTCTGTGTAGCAGTACATCACTGGGTCATTGTGCTCACAAGGCTTGTGCTTTATGTGCAGCGCTTGTGCCAACAGGAAGCTTTGCAAAGGGGCCCAGATCTTCTCAGAGAGAGTTATTTATGTGCCCTGTGATTGAACTTAATTTAAATTAATGTCTTTTTTGGAATCCTAGCAAATAGAGTGGCCAACATTTCCTCTTTTGTCATTCAGCTGCACTCTGGCATTTTTTTTCTCACAGATTACTGGTGACAGTAATAAGTTTTTAGGGTCCTTTCCTTCCCAGTTCTTTCCATGTTTCCCATGAGGAGTCTGATCCCCAAGCTTGTTGAGCAAATGGAAGTTTTTTTTAATTTAAAGTCAAAATATTTGGTGTGAATTTTCATTTTCAGCTGAGGTATCTTTACGTTGAATCATGCCTCAATGAATGAGAAGCTAGGACACAGTGGATACCCAGAAAGGAAGACATTGCTTGGTAAACATCACCCGACAATAGAACAAGCAGGACTCTGCGGCTCCCAAAATCAGTGTTATAAGGCAGCTGTGTGATTTAAATAGGGGTTGATTTGGAACAAATTAATTTTGGGTTCAAATGTCATGGTTTGAATGTGTGTCACACAGCTTCTTCCTGTCAGGATCATTGTTGGATTTGGTAGTGCCCATCACAAGCAGTGCTCTGTGATCGCGTGTTCACTTCTCATCTAGAGCAGAGCAGTACTAGCTCATTGTCTGATGAAGAATAGATGTTTGTGACTGAGAATCTGTGATATTATAGACTTTTCTCAGGGGTACAGTTCCCCCTTTTCTGTCTTTAAATGCCTGGAAAGGTGTAGAAATGTAGGTGTTGCAAACCTGTTGGTGCACAGTAGTTCTTCACTCATGCCTGGTCCACAACTGGCAAAGGCAAGGTTTCATTCCCACTGTTCCTTCTTGTTCGTAAGGGCAGAATTCCAGGAAACAATGACTGTGATCCTTCTCTAGGCCACTTACAGTGTGCATGCAAAACAGGAGGTGTGGTTGGAAAAGTATAGGCACTACTCAAATGATGCAGCAAGATTAGTAGCCCCAAAAGGACGGTTTGAATTTTATCCTTTTTCCCAGCCTGCAGATTCCAGGATATCTATTGAGTGTGATATACAAGATGCATATTATCTTTGAAAATAAAATACTGGGATATAAATTACCATTTTAAAAAACCCTCAGGTTTTTTTACATTACCATTAAAAAAAAAATTAGTGGCACACCAATTAAAAGACTCAAAATTCTGCTCCATGCTTAATATATAATGGGGGAAATTACATGGAATATATGTAAATCTTTTTATGTTTTCTTTATATATAGTATCGTAATCCCTTGAATGAGAATTTGCTGCATTGTTCCATTGCCAAAGTGATGTCTACAAATGAGGGCTCAGGGAATTGTTGCAGGCTTTCTGATGAACTGAGCCAGCAAGCCACTGTGGACACAAGCCTGAGTTTTTGAATGAAGGAGGGGATTTACACATGCAAAGATATTTGTCTACTTTCCCTTTCAGATTTTCAACAAACAGCTCCTCCTTTCATATACTGGCAATAATTGGAAACAAAATGCAAAACCTAAATGTACTTGTGTGCTCCAAGTCTTCTCCATCTTTTTCAGCTATAAAATTTTTCTCTGTTAAAAGATGCAGCTCTTCTTTACAGTTGTCACTGATGAGATAATTAATACAATAGCTCAAAATTCATTATTTTAACCATCTTCTAAACACTTCTAAAAATACTTAAATGCAATTTGGCAGACAAATTACTAGTGAAACCATCTATCTATCAGGGAGACTTTCAGTTAAAAGTTTGTACAAATAAATATATTCTATATGTTATTCTTTTCAAAGAATGTTTGATCTAATAGCTTCTAAAGATGGAATTTTGTTTGATTTCCTCGTTGTTTAATACCTAAAAGAAACGTCTGAAAAAGACGAAAGATGCATTAGTTTTCTTAGCTACTTAGCATTAGAGGAGTCAGTATTTTGTGAATTAAAGAACAAGATTCAGTTTAAAGGATGAATTTTTTTTCCTACTGATTGCCTCCCTGCTTGAAAATACTAAGTGGCCTTAAAGTGCCAAGGAGTTATAAGAAGTTTAAATTAATGTTAAATATATTAATCATTTTTTTCCTATGGAAAAAGGAATAAATTCCGTATAGTCACACATTCAAACCCCAGCTATTTAATGATTTTTGTAGGATATCTGATATACATTAGTGGTATATAGTGACCTGAAATACACATGAAACCAACAAAAGAAGAAATATAGGACTGCCTTTGTCCCTGTACTCTTTGTGTCTGTGCATGGCCTTCTCATGTGCTGGGATATGAAGTATGTGACTCCATGAAACTTTTCACCCCTTATCTTTCCTTGTGCATTTGGATAGTATATATTTAGATTCTCTGATATCGGTGCAGAGGAGAAAACTTTCCTGAATACATTTTTATAATCATTTGTATACATAAGGCCATGGTATCTACAGATTTGGGGAAATTAATATTAAATGTTAAGGCAAAGCAGCTAGCAATAACCAGGGAACTTTCAAGGTCATACCTGCAAAAATAATTTCTTGTATACTAAAAACAGCATTCAGTCATTTCTGAAAGAAAAAAAGATAGAACATTCGATGCAGCTTTTCATCACTTTCACGGGTTTTCTTTTGAAAAGAAGCGCTACACTCTAGACTCCTTCCAGTCAATCAGAATGTAGAATTCTTTTTCAGAAATTCTTATTTTAATCTACAAGGAAGCCCTATTCCCTTCAGAAATCATTTGTAAGCAGCAGTTGAGTTTTGCTAGTCCACTGTCTGAGGTGAATCCCAGATCAGTTATGGTTTGCAGATAATTGTGAGGCGCACAAACAACTGTTTTTAAAGGCAGTGTTCTCACTGTAGTTTAAATTCGTTTTATAAATGAGGTGGTAGAGTAACAAATGTTTATAGTTAAAACTCCGCAATGGAAAATGTCCCCCAAGTCAGAAGGCAGGACCCACTCGATCAAGTTTATAATTAAGCAACAATCTCAAGAAACGCGGTCATTACCAACCTTTAATGACTACTTTGTTGGTTAACAGCTCAATGTGAAGTTGAGGATTGTTAACACTCTATCAAACTTCTTGTTAAGCGTGCTAAGTTTTTATTTAAACACACTTGGATGGCAGCTGGAAAGCTGTGGGGGAATCGGACATTCTCAAGTGGCTAATGACCAGTTTTTTTCCATCACTCAGAACACAGGGCACATTCCTTTATGTTTATATAATAGCTGTTAACTACAGATGGCTGGTGCCACCCGATTTTGGTACTTTGTGTGACCTTAGTCATCTACTGTATCTGCAACCAGTTGATGCTCTTTTGCTGCTGAGCTTTTGTGGAATAACAGAAGTTTGTCTTAGAGCCTTTTGGAGAATCCAGCCAAGAAGACATAATAATTACCACAGAAACCAATAGTGACACAAAAACAGAAAGTACCTTTCCAAATGCTATGACAGCCTCTGCTGAATCAGATTTATTCTGGTGGGCCAGAAAAGAAACCATTTTGCATGTTTGGTGAGGTGACTGGAAATTAATCTTACAAAGTCTACTGAAGTAATTCAGCCTAGGAACATCAGCTGGAACGCAAAGTCATACCTCTGAGTTAACAGCAGTTTTTCTTCAGAACTACCTGTGATGAGTGGCCATTTTCCTTGGTTTCCTGCACTAGCAAAGGTGCTGATGTTTTATGTTTTATGATACCTTTTTGGACAGGTGTCACCATTTACACTGCAACTGAAGAGCCCTTAAATTAGCAGCATGGGTCAGACTTGCTGAAAAGCAACAAGGATAGAGGGTGGCTGAAGTGATGTTATACACGGGTTTGTTGACTTTGTTGAAATACCCACAACAGTCGTGGAGTCAGACAAATTCCGCCTAATCAACCCGATAACTTATTATCAAAAGGATCTATTTCTTTGTCACGTCTGTCAGGGTAATCCGGAATTCATTATCATATTAATGTCCTGACTGGGCTCCTCTGGACCTCTGAGTTTTGTTTGTTGAAGAGCTTCCTGGGGCGTTTGGAGAAACAAAGCGCACTCTCTGGAACATGAGGCATTCAGAGCCGCGTACAGATGGGCCCGGGCTCTTTGTTCCTCTCTGCCTGGGAGGCTGTTATGGGAAGCAGCCAACCTGCAGTCTGTCACAGTGAACATTGTCAAGTCATTGTGTACTTTTAATTGTTACTATGTACATGGAATCTGAAAGGTCGCTCTGGATATATAGTACAAGTGCACAGAGCCCTTTGCCAGACCAAACAGCTGTCCTGTGGTGTTCCCATATTCAGCTCCAGTCACCTTTCCCTCATTGAAGGATTCTTCTGACAGAGCAATTAAAACATACGATTTATTACTAAACAGTCAATAAGGAAATCTTAGAAGTGCACTCTTTCACCACTTCACTGTTTCCCATGTGGCTGTCTTAACAGGTCCTTTTATATTTAAGCAATTATTTCTGCCCCAATGATATTACGGGCCCGGCAAGATTAATTAAAGAGCCGACAGCAAATTACAATAACAACCTCAAAATACAATCAGAGAGGTCAAACTGTATACCAAATTCTGTTCTTAGACGCTCCTAGATAAAATAAAACTCCCTAAGTTTGGCTGGCCTGCAAGAGATGAACTACATTCTTTTCTTTATTGAAGATACGTGGATATTTCTTTAGAAGACTTTGTGCAGCTTCTCATTTTTATCTGCAGCATAAAAGATTCAGTCTTAAAGGAAAACGTAATTGTATATGGTGTGAATAACCCTTGGCTGTAGAAGCACTACTCACCAGGGAGTCTACAAGCTGTGTTAAGTCTAGATATGCTAATATTTGTTTTCCCATCATGCACCTCAGCTTTTGTTTAGAAAAATATGATTGCTTGCTAAGTACAGCTGAACACTAATAAAGAGGTGTTTCTAAATTTTCAAGTAAGTTAGTTTCATCAATATTGTTATGTATGTAAACGCAATAATTCATAAATAATTTAAAATTATTAGGTTTAAGATACAGATGCACAGAGATTTCAAGTTCCTACCCGCTCCGCTGACCCCAGATGTGCTAAATATGAAAAACCATACAAAATATATTGTGAAGAACATGGTCATTCTCATGCAATTTTGTCGCATTAAAACTTGGTAATGAAAAATTTCCATGCTGCATATATAGTAAAAATCAGTAAATATGTGTATAAATTCATATTTATACATGTCACTATGTGGGGAAAAATACTATATTTAAGCTTTTTAAAATAAAATTTAACATACAAAGTTGATGTCCATAATGAACATGAATAAACTGTAATCCAGGTCCTAAAGTTTTAGATACAGAGCTTTTCATGATTAACAGTACAATGCATAATCCTGAGGGCCCTGCACTTCTGAAAATGTGCATATATTTGTATACAGATCCAGGTATTCTTTAATATGGTACTGATTTCCAACTCTTTGGAGAGGGTAGGACCTTTTCCTCTTTCCTTTCCCTACGTTTTTCTTGTGATTTTTCCTGTTTGTTTTCCCGATTTCTTTTTCTTCCTGAGTCAAAGAATGGGGAGGTTGGAAGGGTTGTCTGGTCCAGCCTCCCTGCTCAAGCAAGGTCAATCCAGAGCATAGAAGTATCCTTACCCCTATCTGTACTTTATCCTTTTTTTTTTTTTTTCTTGACTGTAGAACAAAAAAAAGTCAGGTTTAGCATGGTAACAATGTACGATAATGAAAATAACCTTCAGAATTTTCCAATATCCATTTCAGAAATCCATTTATGACAATGAGATATATTTTTATGATACTATTGTTGTCATTTTTGTTATTAGTATTACTGTTATTCTTCAGTGCTTACTAATGATCCGGTTTATAGAAGTGAAAACAGTGAGACTTACACAATTAAATTTGAGAAATTTATTATGATGAAAGCCTTTCCAGCTAACATTACTAACATCCATTTAGCTAACTTTATTTCTCAGTTACTCTTTGCTCTTTGTTTACACGAATAGTTATATATATTATTGTCCGTTTAAGTATTAGCAACAACTAGCTTCCTTCATCTCCTACATCTCTTGGATTAAGGTAACAGATCACCTTAACTTGAAAATTCTTTTCATTGCCCTGGAAAACTCTTGCTTTTCTGACACTGCATTGAAACCAATTTTTCTGTTACTCAGATCACAGTGGATAACTTAATAGTATCACAGAAGAAGAATTAAAAACACCTGTAGAGGCTCCAGTACTAACTTCTACAATGATTACCTCTCAAACTGAAGTTTAGACATTATTTTATAGCAATTCTTACTCCAGCTTCACTAAAAACTTCTGAAGGAAAGAAGTATACTACTCCTCAAACTGGGATCATGTTTGACTCCCACAAAATCACTAGGTGACCATAAATAAACCTATTGTGAGCTCTAATTTAGGAGTCCTCAGTGCTGATCAAGGAGCCTTGGAAGGCACAGAAATACACAAAGTACAAGGTAAAGCAGGGCAATGCAGAGCCCTATGTAATGGCTGAAAGCGTGGGTTTTAGTAATGAATTTTTACTCAAAACAACTTTTATAGAATTTCACCTCAGAGAATTTGCTTAACATTTTGTTTTTTTACAAAAGAAAACCAGAGACAGTATTGGAGAAAGCAAACACACATATCATGAGAAATTTTTCTGTATTGTGACCTGTTTTATTTCACTTCATCTATCCCTCGGAAAACTCTATGGAGTTCAGTGAGTAAATCCATGATGAGGTTGATGAACCTAGGGCTTAGTCCATAGGAGACCAAATACTCAGTGGAAATAGAAAATTTCTCTTCTGTGAAAAGTTCATCATAGACTTAAATGATATTTGTCATTTTTTCGAATATTATTTGTGTCAGTCTAAAACCATTTCAAATAACTCATTTTGTTTCAGAGACTTGACAAAAACCAATAATGAGCACTTAAAACATCTGAGGTTATACCCAATACAATACCTGGCTTATAGCTTACCGCAGCCTTAAGTTCCCACTGGGACTGCTCTGCTCTCAACAGTTCATAACTCTGGTGTTCCTCAACATTTTTTCTGTGAGGCTTTTTTAATTTTAAATAACTCTACAAAGACTATAAGAGAGGTACCAGGGGGTCAGCAGCAGCACTACTGATGTGCTGTGCTGCTTTCTGTCAAGACCTGGGTACAGAAGAGGGATCTGGAGTGTGCTGCTGGCCATGGGCTGCCCCAGGTGTCCTCTGCTGCTCTCTTCTGCCTGGCTCAGGAGAAACTGGTGTTCACCCAGCCAGACTGGAGGCCAGACAAGATGCCAAGGAGAAAGAATGGAATATTTTTCTGTCAGTTTCCTCCACTGAGTCATGCCTCTGGGGAGTTGGAAGCGTACCACTGCCAGGACATGAGAGTAGGCAGTCACACATAGCCAGGGCCAGGAGGAAAGGCAGGGAAGAGGGAAGATTTCTCTGTCTGGTGGCAGTTAGCTGTCAGATCAGATTAGCTGTATCATAAAACAGTGTATTATGGCACAGCTCCAACATAAACCACGGCTGCAGCACTTGAGTGGGATGAGGAGGCTTATTTGTGTGCTCCCACATTGGAGACATGATTCCACTGTGCAGTGGATTAGTGAGCTGATCTATGTAAAAAATAATATAAAGAAGATGGGAAAAAAACCCAACAAAACAGCACAGAACCCAACCACACATAAAAAAAAGATTATTATTTTGAACACTTTGGGGTTTTGATCTATTTTCTACCGCTTTGTGCAGTATCATTGTGCCACCAGGGAAGAGAAAATGGGAATAGGGTTGTCTTCAACCGGTGCTGACACCTGAAATCCATTGCTGCAAAAATAAAGTTCAAGTACACTTGCCCTAATAACTAAACAGCAGTTAACTTCCCTGATTTGGAGTGTCAATCTTGCAACTGTGAATTTATTTCTGTGGTGATTATTACCTCTATGAATAGTTCACTTCATCTAAAATTATACTACAATTGAAAAGCAACTAATGAAATAGACTGAAATTTTTAAATTGAAAATCTCTTCTAAAACTATTTCAGTTGATGACAAAATATTTGTATTAACAGTGGTGGAAGCTGACAGAATTTCCTTCATTTGACAAATAAATGATAGTTATCTGTACAGATATACTATAACTCAATGGCACAATTATCATTCTATAATTTATAATAAATCATATAATGTAAAAGACAAAATTATGAGTTAACTAAAATAATTCAGTTAAAGATCAACAACTATACTTGATGCAAAAAAAATCCAAGGCCAATATATTGTATGGAAATGGACCAATCAAATTATTTAAAGGAAGTTATATTTAACACATGTGTTGTATTTTGAACAAGTATGAAAGATTCTGATATTCAAACCAGTTTCTGTTGAATATCATTGAATCATATTACTTCACAAATATTTCTTGCTAGGATCGGAGAGTTAAAATGTATCATTGTGACCCCTTTCCAGAAGACATTTTAAGCTATTGTATAATTTAAAATATTGCACCATCCTGAAAGTATAAATAAATAAACAAGACTTGTTATGCTAGTCACAATACTAATGCATAATAGTCCCCACTTTTCAATTTCCTGATTATTACTTTTCCAATTTATCTAATCTTTAAATCAAAGGCGAATTCTTTGCTGAGCATCCACCCTCTCATATTTTATTTAACTTCATCCTTGTTTCTGCTTTGTGTCTGACAGCTAGTGCAGTTTCATTTCACTTCAATCCATTTTCTGTCTCAAAAAAAAAGAAAACCAAAGAAAAAGTAGATAGATATAAAGACAGAGAGAGAAAGGGTGGAGAGGAAACAAAAAGAGAAAGAGAGACTAAAAACTTGCAGTGGACAAAATATATCAATTAAAAATTAGGTTAAAAATAGTCTTTCATGTGTATTGCATGTCCCTGAGCTAGATTAACATTGTTGTGAACATGTTGCACTAGTCAGTTCATCGCCTGAGGAAAGTTTGCAGGCAAAATTCATCTGCACAGCTAGCACACTTGAAAGACTCAGGCACAGGGCTGTGTTCATGGCCTGGCAACAGCAAAACACCTGCTTGAAGTAGAGACAGAATAGCAAGCTGGATGGAGTTCAAAAGAATCAAATGATAATCACACCCTGATTAACAGAAAAGTGAATTACTGTAGTCCTTTGTCAATAGCTGGCCAATTTGCATACTATCTTGCAATGCCCAACAGGTTAGAACTTTTTAGTTACACATGATCAAACATTCAAAAATAGAAGGAAAAAACTTTATGCCTGTGTAACTCAGACACATTGCACGCATATTGTGTGTGTTACATCTTCTTAATGCTATCTAGTCTGATGTTGGCAAGTGCACAGAAAATTCCACCCACTGTCTTTCCTCCTTTTCCCATTTTCCCACCTACCAAATATACCAGGCAAACAAGAAAAACAGATATAATTTTGTTTGGCACAAGTTTTTTAGTATATTTGACAGCAAACAACTGTATATTAAACCCATTTGTTTCAGCAGATGAAAGTGAGTAATTTTTGATTCAGTCCATTAGAGCTGCTCTTGGCTATGTGAGCTTTCAGAGGTTTATCAGCAAAAAAAACCCTGTAACAAACTACAATGCCAGAACATAAAACATGGAATGTACTACCTTAATTTCATACTGGATGCCTTTTGTTTCATAATTGAGTTTTCTGTGCATACCCTGGGTTTTATTTTAGATTAGTTTCAAAACTGAATGTTGTCACGATAAAATGAGCACTTCTGTATTCATATCTGTACATTGCTAATAAGGTAGTGAGGCATGTCAAAATGGAAATAGAAAACATAATAAAGCCAAATTAATACTGTTGCTTGATGGTTTTTTCTTTTATATTATAAATTTAGGTTTGCTTCATAGGAATTTATAGAAAAATGTCTTATTTTGCTGCAGCATAAGGAAAGTCCTGCTAGACCCTTCTTTCGTTTATTCAAAGAATAGGTGAAGCACAGATTGCCACTTTCCCTGGGAGTGTCTCTCCTTAGTAGCAAAGAGTATGAGAGGAAGCGACCTCATGGGATCATTTCCCTACTGTAGTTGAGATATCAAATATGTCATGGCAAATATGTCACTTGTCTAGCTTGTTCTTAAGAACATTCAAAGCTTAATACTCTAGCCACTAGTTTTTGATGTTTTGAAAAACCCTCCCAACATCTCAGTTATTCCAATTTAAATGTAAGAATGTTTTCCATGGCACCTATGACTTCTTATGTTGCTTGTCTTGTCAAGGAAGAGATTAATCAGTTCCTCAGTTCAATAATCTTCCATTTATTAGAAAATTAGAGAATTATCACTGCTTTTTTCTGCAGCTTGATTGAGACTAGGAACTTCAGTCTCCCTTGTTAATAATGCTTCCTAAGTCTCTAAATTCCATATTAGTTTCCTGCATATGACCTCTAGCTGGTCCTCTCAGGCCTTAGAAGTGACACAGCAGAAGGATGATTTTTTGTGCCTTATGGGTCTCTTCTTCCCTTTTATTAGAAAGAATCCTGAATTTAGATTATTATTTGTCTTGTGACACCAAATGTCTTTCTGCAAAATTTTCATATGACCAGTTTTCTGCCCATACTGCTTTTACAGTGGATAAGTATCTCCTGTGTTCAATTAATATGAATCTATTCTCTCTTTTTCACAGACAGTTTTTCCAGTGTTTCTAAAAATTTTTCCGTAGTCTTCATGTTCTCTAAAGATTTTGTGGTTGTGATGTTTCCCACTCACTTAATAAACATTCCATCATCTATGTCACAAATGGGAATGTTAAACAGGGCAGCAACAGATGATGTGTTTGATCTTATCAGTGAATCATAACCTTTTCCATCTTTCCTTCTCTGATACTGTAGCATTTTTTAAAAACATGTCTTTATAAATGGCTTAGGAAAATGCCATGTGCACAATGTTAAAAGATTTCTGTTTTAAAAATATATCTACTGCTTCTGCTTTGTCCACAGGGCCTACTACTCTATAATAGATGGAACTAATTTGCTATTGACAAATCCATGCTGGCTGATAGTTTTCCATTACCTTCCAGGTTACAAATATTTTGTTGGACCATATTTTTGGTCCAGTAGTTTTCTGAGCACTGAAATTAAACTGGCTAATCTGTAATTCTCTTGTACCTCCTTTTAGAATTCCTATCCCGTTTTAGAGATGAGCAGTCCATCTGCACTGTTCCAGTCTTCAGTATCATTCCCATCCTTTGTGTTTTCAGAGGCCATTGCTAACAGATAAATCACTGTAGTACTTTCAGTAATTTAGGATGAGCTACATTGTCCTCACATGCTAAGCTATCTTCTAAACAGCTTAAATGACAAGTGTTCCTTGAGACCATGGGCAAGTGAATATAACACAGGAAAAGGCAGGCAAAGATGAGTGTCACACTTGTTGACTACTGAAATTCACAAATTGTTTAGGCTTCCTAATTTGTGAAGGTGCGTTGTTAAGGAAAGATTGTGGGAAAGAGATATTATTAGAGTGTTAATATTTCCTTTCCCGAAAAAATTCTTGCAATGCTGACATTATTTAATGTCATCAAATGTCATTTGATGTGACGTCATTGCTACAATTTAAATAATGGGTTGGAGGAGAATAAAGATGTGTGTAAAAATCTGTGTGGCCTGAATGGCAAGCTGGTCAAAGGAGGGTGCTTGGAAATACCTAGCACCTATGTCAGTGCTGCTGTATTGACTGTAGAGACCAGTGTTTTAAAAATTAGCATATGAGGCATTTTAAAATCAGTGGTGTTGCACTGTGACGTAGACTCCCAGACCAGCTACATAGGCTCAGGAGCAACATTTGTGCCATATCACACTGGCTCTCCAACAGGCAGAAAAGCCACCAGATATCTAGATATTGTCTTTATATTGGCATTCTAGAGTCCATTTATAAAAGAAAATTTTACTACATTATTACTTTTACTACTTCATTTCATACTTTGAGATGAATGCATAAAAATCCTTTTTTTTAAAGTTACAAAAGTTACAGTTTTGCAGCCTTTGTGTTACTCTCTGTCAGTCTTGAGTCATGTTATTTCATTTTTAGGAACTCAAGCCACAGTTTTCATCAGCTTTGGTCCATTTTCCACAAGTTTTCTACAGTTTTTGAACCAAAATAAAACAGAATGGACTTTTAAAGTAAGACATGGCTTGAATGCCTGTTCCTGATTAGCTCCAAAATAAGATTTTTCTCCTGCCTTATCAATTCAGCTTATTAATATTGCTTTCCTTGTCCTTATTTTGGAACTTATGGAGCAGTGGACTCACAGGCAGTCAAATGTGTCTAAAGTTGGTTATATTTTTTGGTGACAATTTTTTTAATGAAACACAGTATTGGAACACCTATGTGCAAAAATATGCCTCAGGTGAAGAGAAGCTTGTCTGTCTTTGGGAGCTGAACTGCTGCTGCAGCACATCTCTGTTGTCCCTCTATGTTTTGTAACATAACATTTTTGCCCAGTCCTTGCAAAATCCTGGTGTTCCAGGCCAGGTTAGATGGGGCCCTGGATAACATGATCCAAAGGTTAGCATCTCTGCCCATGGCAGGAGGTTGGAACTAAATGACCTTAAGGTCCCTCCTAACCCAAGCCTTTCTATGATTCAGTGATAACTACTAATAAAACCATGATAGCAGTAAAGTCTGGAGCACACATGGCTACTGAGTGGCTTCTAAGTAATACTGCCAGCAATATTACAACAGACACTATTGCCAAGCACTGCAAGACCTACAGAAAAAGAAGAAAACTCTAAACACTGTGGTATGCACTCTCTCTGGCAATAATCTCACAGTATTGTTTTCAGATTGTTTTCCTGACCTGATTTATTTCCAGTAAATATTAAAACTCAAGTATTCAGGTGTGATGGCTTGCTTTGTAACATCTATTATTGGATTTTACTTGGAGCTGTGGCTGTGTTCATTCAAATGGGTTGAAATTAGGATAATGGATGTGACCTCTACTACTGGCATTATCAGATTCCTGTGTACACTACTTTTCCATCACTTGAAGCAAGTAATCCTTGTTTCTCCTGCCTTAAAAAGGTTTTGATTTACAACCAGGCAGGCTTTTGCAGACATGATGGGTTTGCAGTACAATATCTGGATAATGTAATTTTTTATTAAATGGCTTGGCTGAGAGCACGGTGGAATGATTCAAACAGGGCAAGCTGAAAATGAAGTTTTCAACTGATCAGCTTTTCCTCAGCTTTGTAAAAGACTCATATGTAGGTCATACAAAACATTACCTCACCCATGTTAATTAAAAACTGTGGCTGCTTGTTCCAGGTTTCACCTGTACTCTGCTGTTCAACTTCTGCACTTGACTTGGGGAGGGAGTGACAGTCTACCCATGAAAACTCAGGTGCTCAATCCACTGGCCATGGACATTGCTCAGATTACACAGCTGATTTGTTCATTTCTGCATATGAATGGTATTTACTATTAGACCTCTCTTTTAGACATCCTAATTGTGAACTTCCTTCTTGTTCCATGAATGGATGAATCAGTCCCTGGTGTAATAATATTGCAGTAAGAAGGGGATAGCTCCTCTGAAGACCTTTATTCAGCCTGAGTCTGTAGATATCTCTGTACTGCCTTGTCAAATTGAAGTTCAAGATCAATTTCATAGAGTCCAGAGTGAGTTTTGTCCACACTTTTGAAGACCCAGACCCATTTTCTTCCAATGTCCTTGTCCAGAAACACAGATGCAGAGGCTTTTAAGGATAGTGGGACACCAAGGAGACAGAGTTATGAAGAGGCTGTTCTGAGAATGCAAAGTCTGACTGGGAGATGAAATTCTACTGTCTTCTGCATCGTGCCAGATCAAATGCAAGTTTAGACTAGATCTAGTTCAGCAAAGATGGCACTCAGGATTTTCTAACCAGTGGGGGGTTTTTTTGATGAATTTTTTTATTAGAATTGTAAGCAAGGCATTTCTAGGTATTTTAGAGCTAGTACTGGTCATAATACCCTTCTTGGAAACAGAGTTGTACTAATAATGGAGAAATGCATGACAAATTTATATATTCATTATAAATCCCTGTGTGCGAATTATTCACAAGAATTAAGAAAGTATGCTCTTTTTATTTATTTTGTTATATTCATATAAATTTACATTGTGAAACTTCCTCTATTTATGCCATGGCTGAATTTTGACCTTTTCAAGCGAAAACATTGTAGCAGTCCAAGTAACCATGGGAATTTCCTGTCATCACATAGCAATAAAGTACAAATGGTACTGTGGAAATGTCTTCTTTCTTAGTACAATCATATTTACATGAATGCAAGAGTCCATATTCTGTCACTACTCATCCATACTACTTTTTTAGCTATGTCTTTACACCTGAGACAAGGATAAACACTTTAACTAACCAATTAGTAAAAAGTCCTCTTTTTTTTTCTTTTTTTTCTTTTTTTTTTTTTTTTATTCTTTTGACAGGTGTAGTACAGAGGAGTTATGCACACAGGTTCTTAGTTCTAAGAGACTGTGCAGAGTGAGTTCATCCTTGACACTTGTTATTCTGGACATGCAAAAGCTCTTAAGTTAACAACCAAAATGAATCAAGGTAGCATGACTTCAGTAACTCACAGATGTAATATTTCATAAGGAAACTAATTGTTTTTCATTCTAATTTCTGTAGAAGAAAATAGGCTTAAGAAATGCAGGCAGTAGCACCAGATGATCATAAAAAAAGAGTCAAATGAAAAGGAAATTTTTCCTTCAGATCAATCAGTGCACTTGGCAACCCACGCAATAAAGAAAAGCTGTAAAGAATGGGTATCATTCCTGCCAGGAAAAGTAGTGCTTTGTAGTAACAGCAAGAAAAAGTTCCTTGCTGTTAGTCCTACAGCAGAGGGAATTTTATATTAATTTGTTTCACAGCTTATATTTAGACAGTTGCAAAAGATGCCACTTGACCACCAGTATATACGTTTCACTTTAAAAAAAGCATTGAAAAGGAAGACCAGTTAATCATCTTTTTTCCTAAAGGTACTAAATTAAACAACAACAATAATGAAAATAGAATTAAACTAACGTCGTTTATCTGTGAGTAATAGAAAAAAAATACCATAACTATTTTTTTCTTTTTTTAATTTCAAATGTTACCTACCTATTTCCTTAAGAGGTTTGTGTATTCTATTTTCACTTTCATTTTATTTGACTTTAGGAAACACTAACCAGTCTAGGAAGAAAACCTTTTAAAAGAGATATTCTCAAACTTCAGAAGATAAAGACAATAGAAAGTGCAAAAAATCAGCTGAAATATTTTCAGAAATAATTTAATTCTCTTGTCACTGCTGACTGACAGCTCTAATAAATTCCTACATTTTAAGCAGACTTACATTTCACATGCATTTGCTCTCCACTGCTGAGCAGAGTGGAACATCTATTGTCAAATGCATAAAATAACATTAGAAATGCAAACTTAATGTAGCCAATGGTAATGTGTTATTTAAAACTTATGAGCCTGAATAAGGGCTTATTTTCTCTAAATTGAAATTTATAGTTTCATTTTAAAGTACTAACTTGAATATTGATGAGCTTCAGGCATGCTGTTATAAAATGGGAAAGAAAAACAAAGCAAGTAACTATGAGGCATAAAGCTGCTATTATGGTAATATATGGAAACTTATATAAAAAGTGGATCCTAGTTACCTGTACTAATAGCAAAAAACACACAGTAGAATTTGTGCAACTGGTATAAGGAATTCATACTTTCCTGCAATATGTGTTAAATCTAGGTTTAAAATCACAATATTTAAACACAGATGGCTAGAGAATAGTTTCAAAATAGCACCAGAAAGCAGGTGATATTTTCATCTTTCCCTTGAAACCATTTTTTCTTGGAATTTTTTCCTCCAGTTCCACTCTAATCAGTGAAAATAAAGAACAAAGATAGTGTTTCTCAGTTGCTTTTTGGCACCAGGTTTTCCTGACACTGGATGGTTATACAATACATGGCTATAGGAAAGCTAATTAAATTTACATGAAACAAATTTTCTTCAATTTCAAAATAAAAAATAACTCTGTACCATATCTTGATTTTGCAGATATTCTAAATCACTGAAGTTTTTTTTCCAAGTCCCCTGATCAAACATATTATTAAGCCATATATACATACTTCAGAAACAATGCTGTATAGTTCAGAACTTGCAAAAATACTAATTTGAAAGTCTACAGCACTTGTCATCTCTTGGTGCAAATATTTTACAAAGTATTAAATAGTCTACAAAATACCCCTGGAAGAAGTGTTTACAAATTGAAAATTTTATGATGATTAAGAAAATTATATTAAGAATTGCCCATTTTTTTTTTTTTAAATCACAGGTATTGGTCAGTTGCTGAATTAAGAAAAGAATTCAGTCTTCCAAATCAAATGCATGTAATTCAGTCCTGCCAGTGGAATTCTGCACATTAAAAATGCCAATCTCCATGGATCAAAAGAGTTAGATTTCACTAAATCTTGGCGGCACTCAGCAGAGAAACATATTTTTAAAACACCCAGACTGAACAAAACCAATCATAGAATGACAGAATTGTTTGGGTTGGTAGAGGCTTTAGAGATCATCTTGTTGTAATCCCCTTGCCATGAGCAGGGATACCTTCCATCATTCCAGGCTGCTCAGGGCCCCATGCAACCCGGCCCTGAACACTTCCAAGGGTAGGGCATCCAAAGCTTCTCTGGGCAACCTGTTCCAGTGCCTCATCTCAGTAAAGAATTTCTCCCTAAAATAAAGTTCATTCTTTAATTATGATTTGGGTGCAGCTAGGCATCAGGGCTTTTGTATTTGTGTGCCTTCTCAGTTCACTTCAGTCATTAATCATCCCCATGCATAGTTGAGATAACATACTGGGTTTGGACTTGAGGTCTATTTGAAACTAGGTGATAGGTGGAACATTTGTAATTAATTATTCTGCTGTTACAGAAACCCAGGTGGCAATTTTTGGCCATTCTCAAAATTCCTCAAGGCAGCTCTTGCTGTTTCACATCTGATTACTACACTTAAATGTGCTGATTATTGGTGTGAGTGGAATGTCCCAAAGGCTTCTCTCTGTGATTTCTGCTGCAGAAGTGATCAAACTGTACACAGATAAGACATTAGAAACTACATCTTCAATGAAAGCTATTGTTGTGTGAACAGCATCTACAACAGTCCTAAAAAACAATAAACAGTCCTAAAACCAATAATTTGAGGTGTTTTCCCAATCCAGGTAGAGATGTTGCTGTAAGAACCCTTGTAATGGAGGGTCCTTTTGCCACAGGACAGCCATCAAACATCCTCTTTAGGAGATTTGGTTCCTTGTATGAATATTACCCCATATCAGGGCTTATCATCTACTGCCTGTCATCTACTATTCTAGTAACACAGAATAAGAAAGAAAGCATATTAATATTTTTTAAATAATATGCTTTATTGGTGCACATAAATTAGTTAACTAATGTAATTTAATAAGAGTTGCCATATAGTTCCTTAGTGCACAGCATGGATTCAAGGTCTTTTTCTGGTTTAGAGATTTTACCAAATATGAATGCACCTAAGTTTCCTTTATTAGTGGTCAAATTCATTCCATCTAATGGTAATGTGAACTGTTCCTTATCATTAAACTATTTTTACAAGTGATTCTCAAATTATTTTAGAATTGTTTCACTAAAGGAAGAGGTTGTATGATAATTTATGCCTCTGAAAATACTGAAAATGCATAATTTACAGACCTATCCTTTATAACATGCCAAATCTAGGTGTCAAATCTATTAAGTTTTGTCAAAATATAGATTTATAAAATATAGATCACACTTAAAAAGAGGAAAATACAGGCAGAGGCATGCTCCAAGAAAAGATGCAATGTTCAGGAAGGTAGTGATAACTGATTGTTATTTCCATGACTTAGACTTACTCCAAGAATTGCAGACTACAACCAGTCTCCTGCTTGCTTTCTGAGCACTGCCAGCTCAACTGAGCACCTTACAGTGAGTTATCAGATAGTGGTAGAGGTAAATTACTGGATTAATTTTGGTCCTCCAAATCAATCAATTAGGTTCCAATCTGGAGGATACAGAGAACACTACTCTTTTTTTTATTATTTTATTTTTATTTTCTGGAGAATAGAAGGCTCCAGGAAGACTTTATTGCTGCAGTCAAAGTATAAACTACACATGTAAGATTGAGAGAGACTTTCTACCAAAGCCTTCTTTCTACCAAGATCAGACAAAAAGGGCAATAGTTTTAAACTGCAAAAGGGTAGACTGGACATAAGTGACAATTTTTCTTATTATGAAGGTGGTAAGACACTGGGTCAGATTGCCCAAAAAAGTTGTGAATGCCTAATTATTTGAGCTCTTTGAAGTCAGGTTGGAGAGGGCTCTGAGTAACCTTGTCTAGCAGAAGATGTCCCATGGCCAGTGGGTGAGACTAGATGGCCATGAATGGTTATTCCCACCCAAACCATTATATGATTTTATGATCTTTTTGGTAAGATCTTATAATTTCAAAAAATTGCATGGAAATGCCAGGTTGTCTATTAACAGACAGTGCAAATACAAGTGCTTATCTTGTCTCTCATAGTTCTACAGGGTATTCACAGATACAGAAGGTTCCAGAGCTCCAAGGGGCCAATCCAGTAATCAGACAGAGCCTGGCTGTGTCAAGTTTGTAGAAAAATATACTTTCTGATAAACATTTGCCAGAGCATAGTAGAAAATAGTAGAAAATTGTTGAAAGGGTCTAAGAATTGCATGGAATAATTGGAGGTTATTGTTACTTTTCAACTAATGTATTTTAGCACAACTATGCATCTAATTTTTGGCCAACTCTAACCTAAATTTGATAGCAAACACAATGTCATCACCTGGCTTTGGTTAGCATTGATCTGACTGCTGTTGCAGGGAAAGTTGCACCACTCAAACTGTATCTGATAGAATTCAGCAGAAAATATACCTCTCTAGAGTTTATTTTCAGGAGAGACATCTAATATTTTTTTATATGTTTCTCTCTTCCCTTTCGAGATTGTTATCTTCTATTAGGACTGCACAGGCACTGTCAGAAATGCTGAAATTTTGCAGTGATCTCCAGAAGCCCAGGGAATTGTCTGCTATCACCCTGACTTGGTCCCTGCTTACCATTGCTTCAAAAACCAGAATTCAATCTTGCCTCAGAGCCAGTACTTCCTCCATTTTTGATGCAGAACATCTCTTAAAGTACCACTAACAGTCTGATTCCCAGATCCTGAAGAGCATTGCTCACTTGTGCTGTAATATGTGAGAAATGTTTGATTTAAAACAGGTAGAAACATACTCTAGAAATATGAACAGATTCTAAGTGGAAATACAAATCTCACTAAAGTTTGCAGCATTTTCAATTTTTAATGCTAGTTCATTTATAACTAAAAAATATAATGAAAATCACTTTGATAAAGCTTTTGAAAATTATGTTCTTTAAATAGCTAAAATGCATGTAATACATCATAGCAACGAATTTTAAAGAAGTATTGGTTTATGCTACACAAATGGAAAGCAAGCTAACTTCAATACATTTTAATTGTGATTTGTGTACCTGGCTTCTTTTGTGACCCACTGAAATATTTATAGTGGACAGAGAAAAGAGGCAGTCACAACTGCAAATTCCTGCAGCTGGGGAGATCTCTGTCACCGTGGGCTTCACTGAGACAGCTCTGTCCTAATTTCATCTGACTTTGAATATGTGCAAATCACAAGAAAATATGAGCTGACTACAGACTGAGAAAATCAGCAAAGACAGAAAATAATTTTAGAACACAGTGTTATCAATATTTTACTTAGTCAGGATTAGATAAGTTCTTCAGTAATTTGCAACCCTAATTTCAAGAGATTTATACCGTTTCTTTAAAGCTGTAAGGAATAAAGAAAATCTGTGTAGAAATTAAGGTTGCTGGTTTTTTTTCATGTTGATTCAAATGACACAAAAGAAAAAATTGCCTAAATTTATCATAGGTGGACAACATAAAGCTCTAATCAGGATTGCTATAAATAGTATCTAAAAGCATTTATAATATGCTCTGCTTCCAATGTTCTGTATACTAATATCTTCTGAAATCATACTTGGAATTCATTAACACTGACATGACTGTGACCTTGAATTCAATGATCAATGTCATGATACCATTAAAGTCCTTCCTGGTACCCAGAAGCAAAAGGGTAAGCTTTGTTTCAGCCTCTATCATCTTCTAAAATCCCCATGGTGATGGTTTAAAAGTTTGGGATCTTTTAATGTTTCTTTTCATTTTAAAGGAAACAGGAAGTAGTTGGCAACCTTGACCTTTGTCAGTCTGAGTTCCCAATTTGATTAGATCAAGGACAGATGAGGCCTCTTCATATCAAAATCCATTCTGTATATATTGCCCTGTAATAAAAGTTCTCTTAACTAGAGGAAAGCAAAATAGCAAAAACAAGGAAACAAAAATGTTTTTTAGCTGTCATCCTAAAGGGGTAGGGTGACTGGCTGAGTGTTGATCCATTGTGCTGGATCACTTTGATTGTGGATGTCAGCAATACCTGAGATGGCAGGGATAATACAGGAAAATATGTTAAAGAAATGTCAAAAGGTTTTGATCAAATTAAAATGTCTAAGGCATACTCAAGGCAATCAGCTTCAACATAGAAGTTCAAAATACAGAAGAGGAACATGCTGTAGGGTGGATTTTCTGTTGTTTATTTTTTTCCTTTTTCTCAGAATGATTGCTTACCTACTTAGCAAAAACTATCATTGTTTATCCTGTCATCTCTGAATACAAGGCCTGCTGAATCTCCTAATACAAAATATCATAAATTAATAGGGAATTTTGCCATCAGTCTTAGACATCTGCCAGTTTTTATGAATTTTTTATAGGAGGTTGCATAGTTGTTCTTTCACAGCTTACTTTTACTAGGGAATTTTTATTCTGTGATAACATTCAATGTTTTCAATAAACTCTGTAAAAAGGCCACAAATGTAGCTGTATTTCTCAAGGAATAAGCTAGTGTTAAAGCAATGCTATGTATGCATCTGAGTTACCTTTACTCTTTCTGTGTCTTAGAAAAAACATTCTGTGAAAGGATACACAGAAATTTTGCTTAAAGAAAGCAATAGCTGTTTCCAGAAAACACTGCTGAGTTAAACCTTATATTAACTGAATGCAAAACTTTGATAAGTCAGAATTAATAGTTCCCAGTCAACTTTCAAAGAGATAGTACCACATAAGTCTTCCAATTAAAAAGAAAATTAATGCATACAGAAGCCATTATAAATAGTATCAAATATAGCAAACCATATTTGGAATACTTTGATTAAATTTTAAACTAAATCTGTTGGTAGGAATTACTGATGATAATATGTCCCTCAAAGTTCCTCCCTTCATCATGATTACATATATTCAAACATAAAGTTTTAACATGATATTTACATTGCCATATTTTTAGTACATTATGCTCAAACACATTTTCCTCTGATCTGGCCCAGGAGTTGAAGTCTTAGGCTTTGTGTATGATAGATCACTATTGCTTTAAAAATAGACTCAAAATCCCATCTGAAAAGCTCAAAAAATCTCTCACCAAACAGCAGGGCAGCAGTCTCCACTGCTCACAGAGCTCTCAGGTCTGCCCTTCACTTGCAGGCAAAAGCCAAACATAACCAGAATTACATGGTGTGTAAGGGAGGCCCAGTGCTCACAGCAAGCATCTCTTTCAGTCCTGAGTGGAGCCCCAGAGATCAACAGATCTGCCTTTTACTGCTGTGATTAAAACCATTCCTCCTTCCTCAGAGTTGAGTAGTGACCAGGCAGGTCCTGTCAGGTGGTTCATCTGCAAAGAAATTTTCTTTTACCACCACAGAAGCAGCTACTGAGCCAGTCCAGTAACCACCAGAGAGCTGCTTCTGGGTCAGTCTGGGCTCTCCAAGAAGAGCAGAGCAGAGCAGGGCAGCACTGCACACCCCATGTGTGTAAAGGCATGGAACATCCCAGCTGAATTCTGTGTCTCTGCCCAGCGCTGCACTCACTCTCTTTCTTTGGGCTCAGGCATATGGTGTACATTTCCATGCAGTACCTTTCCTTTTAATAATGCTGCAAAACCAGTCACAGCACCAATGACAGGGGTTCCTTTTGAAATGCAAGAAGCAATCTTCATCCAACAGCATAAACAATTTTAAAAGCTCTCTTACTCCTTCCCTTTAAACCAAACAAATAACAGAACAGATTCTTTCCAAACCATTTTATTACTTTTTGGGGATAAGAGCCACAGATGGCATAAAGAGATTTGGTGCAGGAATATCAATTAACACAATTATAATTATTAGTTCAGAGACATCACTGCAAACCTACTTGATACCCAGAAGCAAGAGGTACTGCAAATAATATATTCATCATAAATATTGCCATGTGCAGAACAGAGGAAAGGCAAACTAATCTCTGACTTGCCTTAGCAGCATACTATATTTTTTCCCAAATCAGTGCTCCCTGTGGCATCCTCTCTGTATTCCATGTTGATTTGTTCAGCTTACACTGTTTGAATTCCCTAATAATGACTGAATAGTGGATGAGTGTTTTTGATAACTTGGTTGAGAGCTATCTTGCTGGTTAGAAGTGTAACAACCTTCTGAGCTGCCCAACTTCTGAGTTCTTCACGAGATTTAGGATAATGATTGTGAGGGTGACTATTTCTCAGCTAATCTTTAAAGCTTTCTTGAAAATATATAAATAAAAATAAATAATTAAATGACTAGTGGGAGGGAGGTGGGAAAAATAACAGCGGTGTTCAGGCCTGTAATCACTGCAGTGGCTGCCCCTGTCCGTGTCTAATGTAAGGGTTATGGAATATCATAATCCCTTCTCTGAGCTCCTTTACAGCAGCAATGATGACTAAATTTCTTGTGTCTTATCACACTGTCACAGACTGGAACTAGGAGAAGGAACTCTGAAGAAAACACAGCATGAAAACTGGAGAGCAGATGATCAGATTAGCTGCTATTGGATTTGTTAGCAGGGCCACAATCTGACTGAAACAGGCTCGATTCCGAGGCCCATGGAGATTTAAACCATCAGCTCCCCCCCTTGCCCCTTATCCCTATCACACCATTATTTATTTTTTTTATATATATCCCCCTTCTCCACAAAACACACATCCTTTTACCTATTTTAAGTCATCTTCCAAAAGGATGAGGTTAAGAGTTTAACACTTCACAGATTCCAGTGGTATCAGATGAGTTGATGGATTTTGAGTAAGAGGATCCATCAAAAAATACCACACAAAAAAATCCCCAAATAAGACTGAAAAGTAGCATTCCTTTACTATGTAGTGAGATTTCCTCCGTTTTACAAGGCTTCTGCAGTGGCACTTTACAGAGGTCTGCTATAATGTGTCCACTTGTGCTGCCTGCATGATCCTCAATGTAGATTACATACCACCCACAGCCATAGAGAGCGGGAGGAACAGAGTGAGTGCAGCCCAGTCATGATGAGCGGCATCCAGTCCCCATGATTGTGGGTACAAATCTCACTGCATAAGGTAAAAATTTAGGGTGATGATGTGTGGCAGTTAGTGGTTTAAAAAATTGAATGCTACATTGAATGCTACATTGCTAAAAAGCATTTTGTTCATGATGTATAGTAAATGTAGTATACATTCAACTTTACATAGCAAATCTAGTTGCAGAGTAAACCAACTACAATATTGTAGAGCATCCACTGTATTAGAGGAAACATGACATGCAAAGAAGAGTTTAAGGATATCTGACAGAAGACACAGTTTCTTAATAGATATGAATATTTGTATGAAAGAAGATGAACTGCACAGCAAAGGAAAAGTTTTGTGTACAACAACAACAATAAAAAAGTAAGCAGAGCATTGAAGTCTTGAATTCTTCCAAGACTTATGAATATCTATTCATAATGCACAGAAATGCACACAGGCCTAAATGTTTTGCACAGCTGGGGTCTTAGTTTTCAGTTTAAGATGCAAAGCAGGCTTCTGTTCTTACTAGTGCCGAATACAATACTTTCCAAATAAATCATCACATAAGAAACAAAGACATATTGAAGTCGAGCTCTGTAATTATCTTGATGAAATGCTGCATTCACTAGAGTAATAGTTAGATACAGAAAAGAACTGCAGGGCCAGGATAATATTATACTTGAGTGATAACTCCATTGTGTTTTAAATTTAGAATATTTGAGTACCTGTAACTCTGAAACCTGTATTTCACTCTCCTCCAATAATCAACTTCCATGGTAGAATCTGTAGTTCCAATTTAAGGTCATTTTAGTGAGGGTTCTCAAGTTACAAGGACTTTATAAACTTCATGAGATATTAATTTATATAGATATAGATTTATTGTAAAAGCATTTCAAGAGTTTTGTTATTTAAAGCTATGTTAGAAATAGATCCTTTATTTGCTTCCTGCCTTTTACCAAATATTCTTCCACGTAACACTCAAAACACCAAAGAACTTTATATGCATGACCTACAGCATTCTTTCTATCTGTACTGATCTGTGTAAAATTATTTGATCATCCATTCACAACAATGCAATATTTTTATTTCTCAAGAGGACATCTTGATGTGCTAATAAGACCTCAACCAAAGTCAGTCTTTGCCATGATCCATCCTTGACAATAAAGCCAGCACATCCAGATACTGTGCTCTGATTACTTATTATTTACCCAATGACAAATAGCTAGGATAAAAAAGTTTTTAGATATCATAATGCTGAATATCCTGGCTGAAGTTATTTTGAATAGGTAGTGGCTATTGGTAGAAGTGGCTCTTGAGGAAAGCCACTTCACACTCACCATTTTGCATTTCTGTAACAGCTGATATAATTACTTGTAAATGTAAAATATTTTGGTTTTGCCAGGCTTTTTTGAGACCAAGTAATACCCATGAGATGTTACACTGAAAGATGGTTTGAGGAAATGGTTAGATCCAATTGCTCAGAAATTTTGCTAGAGCATTACTCATCATATTTGCTGAAATAAAAAGTTTGCATTCCTCACAGATCTTTGTCTTATTCTGGTATATTCTTTAGCCAAGTAATAGCACCAGCACAGTATCTGAAGGACTTGGGGTTTGGGATTCTTTAGTTTGGGTTTGTTTGACTGATTGATTTTAAATTTACATCTTCCCAGAAACCATCATTCATCTCTTTGGAAGAAAACCTTGTATTTAGATGTAAATTATGTTTATGAAAACTTCTTCCAAAGTCCATTTTAAAACTGAAATACTGTGTTACCAGCAAAGTCCTCCATGACCCATAGAGATATATTTATAGGTCTTTGCATGTCAATAAAAATTGAGAGCTATTGAAATTTTCAAATCTGGCCACATTTTCATGTTTCAAAGCATTATTTTTCCAGCAGGGTTCTCTGAAATTTGTGATATATATAAAAGTTCTCATGCATTTCAAAATTTTGTATTTTACATAGCTGTTAATTTTTACTTTTCCCAGAAAGGATGTTTTCTTGTTTGCAATTGCCTCTGACATATCAAAAGAAAAAAAAGGAACTGAGAACTTGGATTTTAAAAAGAATAGTCAAACTTTAGAGAGAGAAAGAAGGAAAAACCTTTTTTTTTCAGCCTTTCCTGTTAAGCTATCAATTTAAAAATCCTAGGATTCTTCAGGTTTAATTCTATACCAAACCCAAAATTTGATTAATAGTTTTATTTGTTATGTTTGTCTGAAATAATGTAAGGAATGATTACTTGATTTTTACAACTTTCTTTTTAGTTATGTGATAAATTCAATAAAGAATACATAGTTGCCTAAAAGGACATATGAAATATAAAGAGGAGATCCTTAAAACCTGATGATGAAGGGTCATCACAGCAGAATCTAAAATTCTAAAGAGCTCTGAAAACCACACAGTCCCATATTTCAGTCTATAAGGCCATAAATCACATCCAAATTAGTCAGAGAAAATAAGATACTAAGATACTGCCTTGGTAATTAATCTACCCTTCTCCTTTTACCCAGAATAAGATGAGGCTAAGTACAATAAGAAATTTTGTCCTCATAGCATTTGTCACTCTGATCAATAGATGTGCAAAGCAAGGAAATGCATGTACAAGGTACTTTTATTCCAATATGGTAAAGTGCATATCGTTTATATAAAGGTGTCTTCAATCAAAAGAGCAAATTTAATTGTTTGGGGAAAGAATGGATGAAACAATATTTACCTCTATTCAATTGTTCATCCATACTACAGAAACTTAATATTTTCAAAACATACTGAAAAAATACAAATTGAACATTACATACTTAAAAAGTTGTTATATAACACCTTTTAAAAAAAGAAGTCATATGAAATATGCACAGCTATTTTTCCCTAACAGAAGCAGAGTGAAATAAGGCACATCTCAAGCTATGTTAAGTAGATAAAAAAATTCTGTAACATAAAATTCAGAATGTGTAAATTTTTTTTGCTTTGGAGGAAGCAAAATAAGGAAGAGGAGCAAGAGGAAGGAGTGTTCTATTACATGTACCTTCCCTCTCCTTAGGAAGTGGGCTGGAATTAGTTACAGGTCATAGAACTATTTGGACTTGTAGTACCATTGTCCACGTCTGAAAAATAAGAATACCCTGACCGCAGAGCTACTGAGTCAACCTCCCTAAGGTTCACTTTCTCTTGAATAAATAAATAATGTTTAATTACTAATAGAGAGTGGAATGAATTATTTATAGAAATAATTTCTCTAACAAAAGAAGTGAGAAGCATCTCACATATCTTTCAGTGTAATGGAATGATTGGAGAAGTGGTTACCTGCAGGGTATTGCAGTCACTCACAGTCAATCAGTTAATTCCACACTGGATTTCTTGGACCTCTCAAGTACAATCCTTCCAGTTTAGTTGTGTCCTCTTCTTCAAGATGGGAACATATAATTTCTCCTTTCCAGGCTGTGTCCTGGATGTCAAACAAGATAGATCAGTCAAAGTTCACCTCATTTGGCAGTCCTTTCCTGGGAATAATGCCAGTGAGAAGATAACTATGCAAAACATGACTTTTTTCAGGGGAGGAGAAAAACTTAGAGGAAACCAGCCTTTAAACAAAGGATGAAACAGTATTCCTTTTTGGCTCATGCCATACCATCACGTGTATTGGCCATGTGCCAGCAGCTCTTAGGGTGCTTTCAAGTTCCTTATCACCACAAAGTTTTTCAGAGTATTTTCCAGCTGATTGACCTGCTTCCGTTTCTAGAGTTTTACCTTTGATAAAGTAAAGCTTCTAGAAACCTATGGATGGAATAAAAGAGCTTATAGCTAATAAGCTGGTCCACTCTTAAAATATATTGACATTCTTGTTTCAGGGTCCATCACAATAGTTTTTTTAAATACAGTTTTGATAGATATTTTCAAACAGAAAAGTCTTGTATCCCACAAAAAGATAATTTTACAGTAAAAAACACTTCCTACAGTCTATTACTGTGGCAATGTCATAACGTGAGTCTGTGCCCAGAGTGAAAGCAAAGGTGCATCTCAGCACACACTATCCTGTATCCGCCAATTGTACTAAGATGCTGGATGAGGGGAAGCATGAAAAAAATAAATTTTTAAAGATGCATTGACAAGTACTCTCTCAGCCCTCAAAAGCTTGCATTTTAGAGATTTCCTGAACCAGAGGTGGTGTCCATGTTTTTAGGAATCCTCAAAGGATTTCTAGTTTATCAATTTTTCCAGTGACCCCCTGCATTCCACTAAGCTTCCAACACCCGCAACATGTAGTTTATTCTCAGAGGTCACTACCTTTAGACTCTTGTAGATACCTATACTGAAAGTAGTAGTTGAAATTCTCTTTCTGGTTTATAAAGTGTGACTGTAAAGAACTGACTTAAAGGAAGTCTCGACAACTCAGAGTCAAGGTCTATGCTGTGAACATCTAAGTTAGCTGAGATGAATGCCAACCTTTCCGCTGGTTACAGTTCTTCTGGGGCAGTGTCAGATACAGCAAAATTAATCAATCTTCACAACTGCTCCCAGTTACCAATAAGATACAGACTAAACTTCTAGAAAAGTCAATATGGAATTTCAAAGGGAATCGTATCTTTATAAATTCCATTGATTCAAAAACATTAAAGTCCCTCTTCCCTGAAATTATTGTCAGTACATTAAAGGATGGTATCAATGTTCACAAAATAAAATCTTCCAACAAGAAAACCCTAGCTGAATGGTCACAGTATATGCCTCAAATGTTCAGTGATTTCTCCTGTTTTTATACTTTATAGAAAAACAACAGACTATTTTATTCTGTATTCAGTTCAAACAATTGCAACCATACAATACTTAACATTAGTTTACACTCCAGGAGCTCTAATAGCATGTCCCCAGTGTTTTGCTAGATTTCCAATATAAATATAAGGTTGGCAATATTACCTGGGTATCCATAAGTATGATTTTATAAGTGCACCTCTTCTAAGACAAGATTTTTTATTTTTCTGTAATATTTATCAATGCTAAAGTGTTTAAATTCCAAATTCATTGTCTGGAAACCAATATGAAAATAATATAAAAGTGTGGCAGGGAAGATACAGAAAGAGACAGAGAGGAACAACAGGAAAAAGGGTTGCCCACAGAGTCTTTAAAAATTGAAGTTCTTGCAATAAAGTCTCACTTTTCCCCTCAAATCTCCTCCTGTCTTTTGGAATGAATGCTGTTACTTCAAAAATCTTTCACTCTCATTTTTCTCATATAAACTTCTTTCTGTGAAAACTGCTACAAATAAGAGCATATGCAATACATTGAAGCAAGAAAACCTCAGAGATTTCTCTTACTAGGCTGCTCTTCTAGTCTTCAGAATTAGTACCTCTCCACCTGAGAGGACTATCCTGCAGAGCCTATAAATTGGGCTATCCTGCAGAGTATAACATTTCCTGCAAGTCCAAAATATTAAAATCAGACAGACAGTGTAAACTTTAACCATTGCCTAAAATTATTCTGAGACAGTTTGGGTTTTTTTCTTATTATATTCTGTAAGTCACTAAGCAAGCAATTTTGGATATTTTCTCCTTTTTTGCTGAACTTTGTGTCAGAACACAAGGTATTGACTACAAGCAGTTCAAATACCAAATTAACCAAATGCATTAGAAAGCAGCATGATAACTGTGATCCATGTTCACTCTTACTTCAGATTGCAGAGGAGAATCCACCAATTAGCTAAATTAATTTTGATGGATTCTCTACCAGGATTTCACCCCTTTTGAAAACAACCTTGAAAATGTGAATTAGGCATAATTTGATCAAATCTTGTGTTGTTTGCAGGCTAACTAAAACATTAGTTAAATATTCTGTCCATTGAAGTAAGTTTCCAAAATTTTACCTGAAAGTTCTGGCAAGGGCATCTCAATGCCTCATTCACCTATTCTAGAATTTACTGCAAAGATTTAACTCAAGTAGGAGAAATGACTGAATTTAGGTGAGATTTAGCACTCATCCTAGCCAGGGGAAAAAACCCAACTATTTCACTCCTGATCATTTTGACCACAACATTCATCTTAATTTCACATCCCTCAATTCTGAACCACTCCTTTGCTTTTTTTTGGAAGTCAATCTATCCAACATGGAATTATGGAATTATGGTGCAACTTTCAATACTGAACACAGTATGTTCAGAACATCTCTGGCTGCTTATTTATCATCAGACTACAATTCCTCAGGTATATTTTTTTCTAAGAGCAGAGGAAGTTATGAGTTGCTTTTGGATTTTTTTGTCTGTAAAGTGCACCATGAATCCTGTCTGTTTGTCCTACACCAGATATATATTTATGGACCACTTGTTCTTGAAACTGTTTGAATTTAGGTGTGCTCTCTCTCATTCTTCAATTTAGTGACAAAAGAGAAGACACCTGCCATCTGTCTTTTGGTCTGTGGCTTTCCCAGCTCTCTCCTTATTGCATCCTTACTAGCTCCACATGGGAAGGTGCAGCTAGGAACAGGGAACAGGGTTGGAAGTGCAGCAAAAGCTTTATGATTTTAATCCCCATGGAAGCTGTGCAGGCACAATCAAGACAACTTCCAGTTTCCTTGTAACTCCTCAGCCTCAGGCACTCAGGCCTGGGTTTGGGTATTGCTGCTTCTGGACTTCTAGAGATGGTTGCAGACGCTGATCTATCATGACAAGGATAGGGATCTTCAAATAAATATGTAATCTAAAGAGAAACCAGAATTCTGAAAAAATACAGGCCATGTTTTTCCCCATTTTCCTGATATAGATATATGAATATTCATGCAGTTAGATATGGCTGCTGTGGAAGATTTCAAGGGAGAAACTATTATTTGTGAAAGCCATATCCTGTTCAAATGCAGGTTGTATTATTCAAAGCCACAGAAAGTCAGTTTTAGCTTACATGTCTGATTTTTTCACTTAGTCACAGTTTTACTTCCATATAGTTGTTATATTTCCCTCCTTTTGCATGTACTTTGTCCTTTTGGTAGGGTGCATGGCCCTTTGTATCACCTGAGATGAATGTCTTTTCTGGGAAGGCCATAATGCTATTTTCTGAAAATTATATGGTGCAGCTGACTAAATTTTCTGAGGAGAAATAGTAATGATTTAAAGTTTGTTGATCAGTAAATCAAAAAAATGAATAGGGATCTTAATGCAAAACAGCACTCATTTCATACTGTATATCCATCAGACTCTAAAGAGATACATACTTTTATTGTTAAACTGGTCTTCAGTGTCTTACAATTTGTCTTGTTGAAGCAGATTTGAGAGGGAATGTCCAGGCTACTGTCAGCAATGATTTGTGCCTTGTGTGAGTTTAGAGTATATAACTCACCTGTATCCTTGAGTAGTACAACTTTTGAAAGCAGTACATGAACTCCCAAACACATTTTTTCACAGAGAGTAAATTCAGTTCAAATGGTAGTTGCCTAAGAAACACATGGAATTGTTTTATTAATTGTATTTGTATTATTTTAATAAATTTGTTCATGAGGAAAAAGATCAGCTTCTGAATTTCTTATCTGAGAATTGTTTCTTTCAGCAATATCGTTACTCACTGCTATTGACATCAAATCTCCCAAATTCTCACACATCCTTCCCAATTGTCTGGTCACCACTGGGCTACACTGTGCTTCTTTAACCCAAATAACTAGTCAGTTTAGCCATTTCTTGACCAGTCACCTTGAATATTCAAAAGTATTTTGAAGAGGTTAAAGCATTCCCCAAGGGTTATGTATTAGGCATAGTAGTTTAATGAGTGCCATATGCAGATTATCTGTTCCTGGGCTGTTCCATCTGGAAATTAGGTTTAGAGGAAACAGTTAACTGATTCTCTGTTCCTTCTTCATTTTCTGGACCCTGTTGAACCTCCCAGCACAATATTTCTAAAAGTCATTGCATTTCCCTGCAGTTTTAGAAAGACATTGTTAAGTCTGTGAGAGACAGGGAAAGAATCTTAGATCTAAATAATTTCATTGAATAAGTCTTCATGTGTGAACTTTGAATAAGCCATTCATAATTGTGTTACTACAACTAGACAATATAAGAAGACAGAGGTAACACAGTTTGCTTTTCCTTCCACCTGAGTCAAGTTCCTATGCAAATCCTCAATTTTAGTGAGTATCCTTATGAAATTCTGTATCTATGAGCATAGTGAACAATTTTCCTGTTTAATACAGTATTTATGACAAAATGACATAAAAAGATCACGTGAAGAGATGAAATATGCAGAATTACAATTAAATACTTGTGGAACTTTCCTTTTTCAGATTTTACCTAGCCTTAACCCCACCCCATCTTGACGACCACATTTTTTACCAACTATTTGATTAAATGAGGCATCAGTTACTTGTCATTAATTTGTAAATATATCTTACATTTCAGCTCAAAATCTATCATTTAGTTCCTGGTAGTAGCCACTAACATGCAGAGACTGGATATGCTATATATCCAGTATATAGCATATCCAGACTGGGTATTGTATATAGCCATACCCCACGGCTATAATATTTTTGTTATTGTCTTTAGAGTGATTAGCTCTTCAGTGAGGTTTTAAAAACATAATAAACTTTCCATTACTATTTTTTGAGGGGACAGGTCTTCAAAGTCCTGAAATGTCAAGTCATTATTTTTGTGGGGGTTTATTTTCATTTTTTTCTTGCCCCAGGAAAGCCTCTGTGTATTGCTAAAGCAGTACCAAAGCTGTGTGAGCTCCAATTTACCCTCTCATTGCCAAGAAGATATTTGCAGTGAGCCAGCATCATGAACTGAGAGAGACACCATCTCTCAAAAAAAACTACCACCTCAGCATAAGTAAGCTAATCAATAAGTTAATGGCATGAATCAATGAAAAAGATTTGGGAGAGATCTTAATTAAAGAAACAACTGCTGATACAAATTATGTTTCCAATGTATTGATGTAGCAGAGGGCATGAGGTTGAACGGAGATGAGTGCTGATCAATGCCTTGGACATTTGCATTTCTTTTCATCAGAAGCCATCTCTCTTCATCCTTAGGCATACAGGCACGCACACATGCAGACGCACATCACTACCACAAGCACCTCAGAAGGGCTTTGGTTTCTTTGTCTTTATTGATTCCTGTAGCACTTTTCTGGAGGCTATTGTGGTTGCTTCACTTTACAAGGTGAAATGAAGGTCTCCACAGAGTAGATGATGCCCATCCCATTAAACCTTCCTGGATACCATCTCAATACCCTAAGCCAGTAAGAAGTGCTTTTCCTCAGCGTGAGCATCATGACCTAGTGCAAGTGTAATTTTGGCAAGCTACAGCTACACAAAAAATAATGACAATATTCCCTAACACAAAGGGACAAGTGTGTGTGTGTGCATGTGCATGCCTTCAAGAGATACCCAGAAAAACAGACGGACAAAGGGAGAGAGAGATAGTAAGAGAGCATTCTCCAGTGGCTGAACAGCACAAACATCCAAAGTCAATAGCTGGTTTCCCCAAGTGATTAAATCTGAGACACAGTTTAAAGAGACATCAATCTGTGATGTCAGCAATGCTCAACATATAGCTAATGGAGCTTCAAAAGATCAATATTCAAACCTGACTTTTTTCATGTTAGAAACTCACACCACAGTGACATCTCTTGCTAGATGCAAAGTAGAATTACTTAAACTGGTTTTATTACTGCTATTCATATTTTGTTACATCAGATGTTAGTGTGCCTGCTTTTATTTTTTTCTTTTTTTTTTTTTAATTTTATTTTGGGACAGGAGGAAGCTTTATTCTCTAGGATGCAAAAAAGTAATTTTAAACTTTTGCTCAGCTGGTAGCCATGTAATCCATCTTATTTTCCTGTCAGGTTTTATAATGAAGTCAAAAGCAATCCTAAACTGGTGACATAATAATCTAATGCTGTGTAGTAATGATTATGCTGGATCCAAAAATATGTTTTCACATATTGAAGAAATAGCAAAATTTCAATTGTCATCATCATAGTAGTATCCCAGGGCAATAATAAAAATATCTGATAGGAGAAGAAAGAACTACATTTTTAGCTACTTAAAACATAATCAAGACTCAGTGAAAAGGCTGAAAAAATGGAATAGATTGAAAAGTATCATTCAATAAAATGCCAGTTTCCTGCGGTTGAATTGCTGTGTGTCTCATTAGTTGCATTTAAGAGGCCATAGGAAAAGCAGAAGAATCTTAAATATTGAAGTCATTAGCTATACTAATATTATCACTGTTCTATAATAACATCCTATCTAGAACTAAGCTCTAGCATGCATCACATTTATTAGAGAATGATTCTATTGACACATTGCAGCATATGTAAACTGGCTGAATATGTGGTAAAATGATTTAAATATTAAGTGAGCTCTGTCTTCCAAACGTTTGTTCAAAGACTGGTAGAATTGGAACCCTGCTCTAATCAGGCTTTCCCATTTCCTTCTCCCACAAGAAATAAAAGAAAAACAAAACCAAGTCAAATTAAGTTGTTAAATGGTTTAAGGATTTGATATCTTTTGCTGTTAATTTAAAAGGCTGAGCTGCAGCTCATTTCTTTTCATCTTTATAGCAAAGCAGAGAGTGACCCCAAGGGTCAGTGAGGATTATCTCTGTGTCTTTCCATTCCATCTTACGTTATTAGTTTACGCTGCAAATGAGAAACTGATGTCAGAAATATGCCAAACATTATTTATAAATATAGGAAAAAATCAGGGTGAAGTCACATAGGTCTGTGGCTTAGCATGTAAAGGTCTCAGCAGCAATTAGTAATTAAGATACGTCTACTGTAAGGTGGAAACCCTCATTTCAAGAACAGAAAATATTTTCTTGGAATGTTGGTAAATTAAAACATTAAATACAACCCTGAAATGCCAAACACTAAGCATGAAATGTATCAGAAACCTTATAATTAAAAAAAAATATAATTATTAGAACAGTGTCTCAAGGTAAAGAGAGGTACTGAAGTCATTACTAGTCTTAAGTTGACTGAAATTTATTAGGAAGTTACTTTAAATTTTTCCATATACTTCGTTTGATTGACCTTAAAAGAGTGATTTTTTTGCTTTTTTTTTAATAAGAGTTTTAATTGTACCAAAGCATTATAAATGGTGTATATAAAAAAGAGGTGAATTTCTCCATTAATGAAAAGCCATACTAGTCTTTTGAGGACTTTTAGTTAATTAGCATTAGCACAAATGTCATGTGATAAAGCATTGTATTTTTACATTATTACAGAGGAGTGGAAACTACTCCTTATATTAGTCATTGAAAGGACAACTAAAAAATAGGCAGAATTTAAGATTCAAAATATTTCAAGTAGAAATTTACTGCTAAGAACGTGTGAGGGCAAAATAGCTAATAGGCAATGATATTTGGAGAGAAGAAATTGCTCTGGCATATAAAAATTCACCAAAATTTTACAATGTTATTTGAAATCTCATGCCTTTGTATCAGAGGCTTTATATAAAAGATGTGCATTCTATTTTTTATGCTCCTCACAAGATACTGGAAAGATGTGAAATAAGACAAATACATTATGTTTAAGTGACATTGCTCTATACCATATTGCTCTAATAACTCAGAAAGAAGGAAGGTCACACATTTGAATAGAGATGCTCCAATTGTAGCACATCACACTTTTTAACCCAGCCTCTAATGAAGTCAGAAGTAAATGAAGTGCTGTGACACAGAGGACGTGTGTGCATGCACACATATTCTCATTAGGGCTGATCATTAAGGCTAATCAGTAAGTCAAGGATGCCATACACCCCACTTTTAATAAAGCAAAGAAACACAGCATTCTGACCTTACCAGCAAAAAATAATAAAAAATAAAAAGAAGAAAAAGATATATCTGGCCAATCAAGTGACCACGTCATTCATTCAAATTTCATTCCAGTGTGTTTCTCCCATCACCTCAGTCTCTAGCCTAGATCAATCTGCACAAAGAAAGAGTAACAGGTCCCTGTAGCATAACTGACTAGAAGCCTTTATTATCCTTTAAATCCCAACTTGTGGAGCACTTAGTGTATCATGTGCACAGAAGTAATGTCTAACTTTGTAGATCTGTAAATTTTGCTTTTACTTTGTTGTAATGATTCATTCTCTCCCCTTCCCTGTCTAGATATGTTATCTCTAGGTTCCTGAGTTGTAAACCAAGGAAAATCAAATATTCCAGGTTCAGAAGCTCCAGGGATAGGAATGATCAGCTGGAAATAGGGACAGAGATACAGAATTTCTTCACTCAGCTATGCTGCCAAAGTCAATGGCTCACAGCATTGTACCTCAGGTATTCCTGGTTGTTTCAATGCACATTGCTCCTTCCAGCAAGGTTACAGTTGTTCTGCTGAACTTTTAGGATAATTTTATAAAATCTAGTAGTCCAGTTTTATCTGACAACATTACTACAAAGAAGTCAAGACAGACATAAAGCATTGAAATTAATAAAGTAGCTTAGTTTTGTTTTGTTTTCCAATGAAAACACACAGGAACAGGTAAAAAGAGATAAAAAGACAAGCATGTTTGAGCTTAGAAGATTCTGTGAAGTCCACTAGGAATTCACTAGGTAATTTCACTTGGGGAGTGTGACAATAAGAGAAGATGAACACTATTCAAATTGTAAAATAGATTTTAGCCTGAGATACTATAGACTTAATTGGCAGAGACTTAAATGAGGACTGGCAGAAGGAGGCAGTGGGTCATCAGTATCTCAGCATTTAACTTTCAGGTGTCTCTTCACAAAGTTCCAAGTGTGTTTATTAAACCCAAAGGTCATGTATACTGTCCAAAGGAAAATATAGTTAAAACATTCAGCATGAAATCTACAGCTACATGAAAGGTCAGTTTGGAGGTAGGGAATTTTTCCAAGTGCTGGCTATTTATCTAGGAATTTGGAGAGTTTAACTCAAATTATACATTATTCCCAGGGTAACTGTTTAGAGGATTTGGGCTTTGATGATTCTAGTGGCCACCTTCCAACTCTGGATATTCTGATTCTATGAAGGAAGCTTAATGTTTTTAAAGGACTTAGACAATGGGGGTACTGAAGTCATCCCAGGACACCTTTGTAGCTCAAGTTAGTCTTTGAAGCTCCTACTTTGCAAAGCATACTATAAGTCTTCCCTATAGTCAGAGAAAGAACAGCTAGTACAATCTTCAATTGTTGTTCATTTGGGTCATCTCCTAGCCAAAGCAATCCCAAAAATCTTGGAGGAGTAATTGTTAAAGAAAGAATTTGCTTTCTATGTGAACAAAAGCTTCCTCGCCCTCCAAGATGCCTAATAAGAATTGCTGGATTAAATGTCTACAAGGAGATGGTGGCACAAGCAATTTGCTATGACAGAAAAATTTCATCCAAAGCTCAGGACATAAAGATGCACAGAATTAAAACAGTTTCTGGAAGATCACATTTGAAATGGACCATATTATGACTTAACTATCATATCAAGAAAAGTAATGAGGGCTCTTTTGTTAGGCTATAAGTACATCCAAATTTTCTGGAAGAACTTGGCTTCTTGCCTCATTCATTATGTCACAGGGAGTACCACAAGCACCTATGGCACCTCTGTGTGTCACAGGCTCTTTTACATGGCAAGAAGACTTCTAGGAAAGTTTTCATGAAGCCTTCTTTTATTCAACATTACAATGCAATTTTTCTCTGTTGTATTAATGTTTTAAATAAAAAATCGTTATTTAAAATGAAAAAAAATCTTAGTGCTACATTTCAAACTGATCAAGCTCCTATCTAGTCAAACTAAAGTATTTTTGGAATTTTTTGATAAGTTTAATTCTTGGAATCGAACCTCGATCAATAGGTATTCGCTGCTGGTTGAAAAGCAGTTAGCTATCAACTAATAAAACAAAGCACCATGGAGCAAGATTAAAAACAGTAAGTTTGAATCCATCCATCACAACTGCTCAACACACAGAACAATATTCCCTTTGCTTTCCACTGCATGATTATGCACTGCACAGAAAAGAAGAACATTGCTGTTCACACCTATATTCACTTCCCGATACCTAGCACATACAGTACAGTCCTCAAAAAGTTTTGAATTTATTTAACATGTAAGGCTTTTCCTGTGAGAATCTGTTTGTGAGTTGTGAGCTGTGTGTATTGATGAATGCAATAAATTCAGATTAGGTGCTGTTGTGCTATGAAATCATCAAGCCTTTGTTGGATTTGAATCCTTTCCAGACAGCACTTAGGCACACTTCAGAGGACTGAATAATTCAGAAAATGTTACCAAGAGTCAATATGGATGATGCTACTCTGCTTTTTTAAGATTATGAGACTTCAGCCATATGGATATGAGCTGTTCTGTGTCACATGCCCCTGAGGATCAGAAGACAGACACCCAATCATTTTATATATAAGCACAGACAGAGCCCTTTGGAACAGTACTAAATATAGAAACAAAACCAAAATATCATCCACTTCTAAAGTGAGTAGTCTGACTGCTCTTCATTTTGCCCATTGGCAAGTGGCTGTTTCAGAATTCCTTAACTGCCAGTGAGGAAGTGACTGAGAAGCTGTCTATTGGTCAGCCTTGCGTGCCTGCCTGTTGGTCTCTGCAATTCTCACTCGGTAAAATCATTTCTCTTCTGGTCTATCACAGACTGAAGAAAAGGACAAATCCTAATTTAGCTTTTAAGGAGAGATAGGCTCTTACCTGAGGTCTCGATGAACTTGTTAGAGGATGCCGCATTTTTATGTCAGGAATGTCCCAGAAAATGATCCATGCAACATAATTCTACTTGTCAATAAATTGTAGAACATAAGATGTATGAGGCTATTGCTTCTTTAATTAAATGTATAAGATACTGCATTATTTTCTCATTAGAACAGTGATCTAAGGAGAAATTCTACTCAATAACATGCTCTAATAAAATAGAGCAGCAACAATGCAAAACAACTTCTTAGATACATCCAAACCAAAATCATACAGAGTGGCAATAAAATAATGTTGATACTAGACTGGCAGGTATTTAAATTTTGAACCACAATTTCTTTCCCTGAACTCATTTAAATTTTCTAAATGACATAAACATAAGTCCACACCTCTTCAATTAAATATATATATATATATATATGTATTGTTTTCAGAGAGCAGTTGAAACATTTTATAGGTACCACATAATATTACATTACTGGAACACTATGTGTCTTTTTTAGCACTCAGTTTTAGAGCATGACATAATTTTGTTTACAAAAATTACTTGCATGCATTCTGTTCATTGAAAAATAAAAGCATGAATTTTTTTTAAAATTAGCATCTCAGGGTCATTGGATTTGCTATTGTTTTGAAGGATGCAACAGTTTTATTAAAATAATAAGTAATCAGCTCCAAATAATGACTCATCATGTCAGCCTTTTAGGGCACCAAAAATTCAGTTCTCAGTGAAACTGCTCAAACTACAACGCTGAGTCTTTTGAACATGACAGAGGTGCAAAAGAGAATTTTAAGAACCTGCATTTCTAGTAACAATTCTCAAGGAAAAAGTTGCTTTCAGACTCTGAGAGTATTAGAAACATTTGATTAAAATAGGTATGAGTCACTCCCTCCTGTCTCCCAGAGAATAGTACAGCTAAAGGTCTGGGCATGCAGAAGGTATACCAGGAGATATATAAAATACCTCTAGCTTATTTTTACTTCTCACTTCTCATTTCATGATGATTTTTTTACAGTATTAAAAAAACCCAATAGGATATATAAAAAACTACCCTATAGAATAAATATATTTCTCAAAAGAGGGGAGTTGTTTTTAAACAACTTGTGTCTGTAGCCAGTATGATTCCTCAGATCTTTTCTTTCCTAAATTAGCATCTTTTGGGTCTGATTTTATTGGAAACTGTGGGGACATTTTGCATGGCAAATTTTATTAAACTCCATGCTTTGAAAATGTTATTATTTTTTGAAGTATGGGGAAAAATATTCTCCTTCTCATAACTCTACAGAAAGTCATCCATAATGATGATCTGAATGATTAAACAATATATATTTAGGGAGTATGGTTTTTGAAATATTATTCCCTATTATATTGAGGCATTCTATGACTTTCCATGCAATATTATTTATTCAGAGTATTGTATTAGAAAAAAAAATACAAGGTAGTCCATATTTTCTCTTTTGGGCATTTAAAGTTTGTCCAGTTATCAGGAGAAAGCCCAATTGGTTGTATGAATTATCAGCCTCTGCATTTCAGTCACATGCCCACAAGACAATAGCATGACTTGAAATTTGCACAGGCTGTCTATATATTATGCTGCTGTGAGTAAATTTATATTTTAGGAAAGTATATACTCCTACTTGCATTTAAAATAGAGACAAAACACAGTGATTTCCATGAGGAACAAACTTGGATCAATGACTAAGATTTTCAACACCTGAATTTAAGTTCCCAAAACCAATATTCAGTCATATAAAGAAACTGCCTGATTTTCAGAACTACAGAGTTCCAGAAACCACTTGTTGAGATTTAAGGTTTTGTGAGCTCATTTAGTTTTAATAAAACAGGTCGTTTATTTTTGTATTTAGGGGTAGATTTTAAGGACCTAAATTTAGGCTCCTATTTTAAAAATTCTTGGCCTAGAGGTTTTGGAGATATTTTGTTTCACACGTTATTGACACAGTGGTTCAGGAGGTGAGATAAATATTATATCCCACATTACAGCCCTAGTTCTCTACAATGGCTTTTTCAATTGTGTCTGCCAAGTATATTTACTTGTGGCTGGTTTTAGTACAAGTTATTCAGATCATAATTCTACAATAAATTAGTAAAAATGATGGTGAATTTCTATATTTAAAAAATACATTTCAATACTTCAACTATATCTGCTTTTATCCCTGCACATTCTCTGAAAAGTTTTGCTCCTCTGGTGTTCCCATAAATGTATATTGTTGCTCACAGGTTACATGCTTTACACATACACCTTCCCCTCAAGGCCCCTCAGCATCTTCATAGCTCTCCTTTGGACACTCTCTAATAGTTTAAGAAGTCTAATAGTTCAATTGTAATTTCTTTCTTATGTTGTGGCGCCAAAAAGTGCCCCCAGAACTTGAGGAGTGGCTGCACTGGTGCAGACCTGGAGGAGGACAGTCCCCTCCCTTGACTAGCTCGTGGTGCTGAACCTGACCCACCCCAGAACACACTGATGACTCATATTCAACTTTTGGTCAACCAGGATCCCCAGGTTCCTTTCTGGAGCATGGCTTTTATTATTAATTATAGAAATTTGCAATTATAAATATACAAATAAATTTGTTCCAGTTGATGTCCCAAGTTTTTTATATTTTTGCCTTCTGACTAGAAAATTTTCAAGCCAAATTTCTACAAAAGGATGAGTTCAGCCACCTTTAAATATGAGAAAGTGATTAGGGCAAGAATAAGAACCTGAGAGCCTAAGAACCTGTGTTCTGAGACACAATATTTTGGAAAAAAAAAATAAAAGGCTTTATTGTGAAGAACAGAAAAACATGTAAATCAGTACAGAATTTTATACTTCATGATCCCTTAAATTTCAAATTTTATTTGTAATAGCATTTTTAATGATGAGTCCTTATTTGCAGAGTCAGAGTTTGCATGTGTAGTAAGCTGGCTCTGTTCATAAGAATGTGTTGAATATTTGCAGCAAATACACGATTTTTCATATGCATTATGATGTCTGATTTCTTAATAGCAAATGGAGAATATGTATATGGTGAGATAATATTCAAGAGAAAAATATGGACTGCTTTAGCTGAGAAACATTTCATACTTCAAGTATCTGTACCCCAAACTCAAGTTGAATTTCAACAATGATATTTCATATGCCTTTTCATAGTCAGCTGGTAACTTTGAAATTCTTTTATGACAGAAGAATAGCTGAAATTTCTTTTCACCAGAAGTATTTAAAATCAGTGAAGAAGTGGGCTCTTCTGATTGTTCCACAAAATTGAAATACAAATGTTCAAATGTAGATCAAGTCTATCAGAAACACTTGGGTCTGAAAATACTTTTTGATTTAAAAACAATTCTTTAGAGAAAGGTAATTCATGAAAAAAAAATTCATTATCAATTTATTGTTTGGTTTCAGCTGCTGAAATAGTGAATTCAGTCTTAAGGCTTGGATTGGTGAGTTACTGATGAGATGTGTAATTTGGATGGACACAGCCCTGAGTCATCTGATCCATGTTGACCCTTAGGCAACCTCCAGAGGTTCTTTGCAATCTAAATTTTTCTGTGATTCTGCAACTACTCTTTCTCTTTTTGATACCAAAATGCAATTTCCAACTAATTATGGAGAAATTTGAAAAGTTTATGTGTTTTCTGAATATGCTGTAGTTTATGGATCCAGCTAGTTCTTTGATGTCTATGCTCTATACAACCAGAAAATAAATAATATGTCTGGTAACGCTTTGAAGGTTTTTCTCTTCTGAAGAGAAACTGCTTTCATAAAGTCTCTGGACAAGTTTCTCTGAGGAGAGCAGAGACTAAATGAACAGCCTAAAGCAGCAATCAACTGAATCAACAAACTAATGGCTGCAATCAGCTCCCACAAGGACATTTCTTCCATAGCACAAAGGATACTTAGATATGTTAAAATAATGAAAAGGAAGACTCATCATTGAGCACAGACTCCTGAGTAATACTTTCACTAAAAAACAGCAGAGTCATTCCCATATGAGAATGCATTACACTCACCAAATATATTTAAAATCCCTATACTGATAGGAGTGCTTCATATTCCTCTTCCTGTTTTCTACATCTCTGAAACAAGACAACAAGACTTCCAGAGAGCTGTGCCATGCCTTGGACTCAAATACTGTGCCATGCTTTGGACTCCAGCACAAAGGTTCATTACACAGCTTAGCCAAACTTGTGTATGACAGCTGACCTTTGGAAACCCTGTGTGTATTCCTAGACCACCAAAAAAGTGAGATCTAACAATTTCATGTGGGTTTCTCTCAACAATGTTTTAGCTAATATGTTTCATGTCATATTTGCCACAGGTTGGTTGGGTATGTTGACAATTACAGTTATTATATATCTATGCATTAAGTTCATAGATATGTCTGAATTCTTGGAGCAGAGAACAAACAAAGACTCAAGGACTCAAGCAGGATCCAGCCATAACCTTGGGTTGAGTGTTTTGCAAAAATCGCTTTGTTCCTACTTTATTTCTGTAACTTGAATTTGTGGCTAGTAGGACATATTTTCTTCCTGCCATTGGTGAATTTCAAAAAATGGTTCATTCCCTCACTTTTTAAGCTGTCTGGAAGTTGGATTTGTTTACGGCTACCTTCTTATAATTTGACTAGAGCAGCATTTCCTGCCTAGGCTTTAAGGAGTGCTTGCTTTATCCACCTTCACCTGTGTCTCCCTATACAGTAAATGTTTCCATCATGGTGGAGACAATTTCAAAACATTCATGTTTGAAAAAAAGAAAAAGCCCAAATGGAACCTATGCTAATGTTACAGACATAATATTTTCACATGTAGTCTAACCCACTCAATTGCTTTTCAGTCAGTGAGTGAGTAAATCACCAGATGTATCACTAGGCTACCAGGTATTGATTTGCTTGCTAACTTAACTCACAGTAAATGAAGGTTGGCCTTGAGCTGGAGATCAGGGACTATTTTTTTCTGTACATCTCTAGAGTCAAGATCCATTCTTCAGGCATTAAAATGTGTGAAATAAGCTAGTAAATAGTAAGAAAATACAAAATAAATAAGTACATACATGTAATGGAAGCATATGAAGAACAACATTGAGGCAGACCAAAACTTGCAACCCTGTAGGAAGCTGTGGATACTTGTATACTTTTTGTGCCTAGTATTGCAGTTTTTCCTGATGGAAAACTACCATCAACATTAGATCAAGCCTTATAATGGCACCACATTCAAAGTACTTAATTTGAGAGTGCTCTGGAGACTCAATTCAGAGGTCACCCCTGCCATTTCAAAGGAGAATGCTACAGGGACATCAAACAGAGAATCTATTCTCAGCAACAAATATTTAATGCACTCTACTAGTTCGTGTTTAATGTGTAGCTGTAGCCTACAGAATTTTAAAATACAAAAACTCCATGCATTACACTTTTGGAAGCAGAAAGTTATTCATGGTCTTTTCCCTGTAATTTTTCTGGTCTTCAGATGCTGGCAGCTGAGAAACATATACTGTTCCTTTCAGCTGCATAACTCTCCTTCCAGCGATTAATTACTTAGATACTTTGGAATAAATAGGATGTAAAGAAATACCCAACAAAAGCCTAATGCATCTCCAATGATGGAACCCTGTGCTATGCCTGAGATGAATATCCTTTTCAATTTTTTTTTGAAAGACAAGCAGATTATTCAAAATTATGGCAATCAGATACTGGCAGAGAAGAAAAATAGCGATATGCTGAACAGAAACCACTTAAATGCTGCAAGTCTTGATAATATAATATTTCCACAACTGTTTCTGTTTAAAACTAATAAAAATAAACATAAAACATTCCCTTCTCCTCCTATCAAATTCATTACTTTGAGCGACAAAATGACAAAATGATTAGCTGTTAATAAGGCCCTGGTTTAAAAGATTGACTGACATTGCATTACTCATTTAATTTCCGCTTCTCCTAGGTTTTTTTTTTCTTTCCTCCAAGCACAGAGGGAATTAATATTATCACATCAAAGGCCTCCCTCTAAATGGGGGAGAAAAATCATTTAAAAGGACAGAGGCTGTGATTATTCAAACTAGGTTATTTGCACCTTGTATATATAACGATATCATGGTACAACTTCATTTTGTTCAAATTGCTGTCAGTCACTAATAGAAGAAATTTGCTTCCGTTTTATCAGTGCTATTGTGTTCAGTCAGATTTGTGGGTGTAGGACGGCGAGTTCAGGCTGGGCATTAAACATGAAATCTGATAAGAGGGATATGAGGAACGGAGAGTAAGGAAGGTACAGAGCAAAGGAAGACTGATTGTGAATCCAGCATTCACAATGCAAATGCCTCCCCACCCCACCTTCCTTCGTGATTTTCTTCCCTCTCTCTGTGTGTTGTTTTTATTTAAAGACACAGATGCAACCACACACTAAAGTGCAAGCATGAGCCTCTGTGGAATATGAGATTTAGCAATACAACTCTGTGCTCTGGTGATTTTATTTCCTTTCACTTTGATTCCTGACAGACAAATTATTCCAGGGATGATTTAACACCTAAAGATGTATGTCATATTCCATAAAATAGTTGTATCAGTGGGAAAAATTATGAGTGGCACAACCCCTGGCCTAGCAACATCCAATGATCTATCAGCATTTAACTCTTGGCAGATTGAATTATTCCCCTCCCTAACTGTAACTGTGTTAGGGCTTGCATGACAAACAGTCCACTTGTCAAATATTTATCCTTCCTCCTAAAAAATAAGAAAAAAGAAAGGGGGGGGGGGAGGAGTGGGGTAGAGGGAGAGGAAAGATAAAAAAAAAAAAGATTGACTTGGATAAGGAGGGGCAATATAAGTGGTAAAAGACCAACCACAGCATGAAATATGAAACATAAATCACTGGGGTCAGGGAGAGCAGGGGAACTTGGTTACTAAGGCTCCAGATGGATTAAATAATGCACGTCCTGAGGGAGGGTGGGAAGGCGAGCACTAAAATAATAACAGAACAGAATGCTCCTGTGTCGAAAGGTTTGAAGACAAGCCTTGTTAATTCAGAAAACAGCAGAGTTAAATTAGCCCAGGTCCCTGTGAAAAGTAGTGTTACATATTGTGCAGAGAGATAAATTTTCACCCACTCTCTCCAATAAACTGGCCACTGACAGGTGACTGCTGTGAGTAGTTCATTAAAATGTCCAATTCATGAGAGACTTTCAAAATTTATAATGCTTCCTATAGAAAACAGGGTCAAGTTCAATGAGAAAGGAAGAGAGCAAAGTAACTAAAGGAATTATTCACTAATTACCTTTTAAATACATTTGCAATTTTTTTTCCAACATGTATTAACTTGCTTTTAATGCCTCTGGGTTTATGGCTTTAAATCAGAGAGAGAGATCAGAGTTCAGCACACATCCCTGTTTTCATTGTCCTCTGGATGGAAGATTTTTGAACATGTAAGACCATGTGCTAAAGCCCTCAGAGTAAATGATTTTAAAAGATATAGGATCAGACGTTTAGCAGGGAATGGAAGAGTGATGACAATTTTAATTAGCTTTCATTTACCTGCAAGCCAAGAATATATACTGAAATTCAGTAATTATGAGTGGAGTGGAAAGTACTGTATATTATGAAAAATTACTGGACACCTATGAAAAAAGCATAGCATGACTTTATTGTGTTATCAAGGATGAAATATCTTTCTCTAATGAGATAAGTAAAGTTGAATTTCTTTGCAAAATTTCAGCCATAGCAGTAATCCTATTCCTGAAATATTCTAAAATTTGAATGTGTTTTCGACAAGAAAATGTATTTCCTATAAGACTTGGAGCAAGGAAAATGGCAGGAAAACAGTACATGGCATTTCTTTCCTGTTGAAAATCTTCCTTGGAAATCACCAGGGTAAAGATTTATCTTTACACACATTGCATGGTAATCTGGGCATGCCTATCTATGCCAAAGGATGAGTGGGACTTTTCCTGAAATCGTAGATTCAGGCTGCTGCCATCTTCAAAGCCTTCTAGCATAGAGCTTAGTCTTGGTTTTAGTCCACACATAGGTGACAATTATTGCTGCTGTTTCCCCATTAGCTCATCCTTGAATCCTGGGAAGACATGAAACCAAGAAAGCTTTTGTTTCTAATTGTCACTACCAGAGGAATATAGTCTGGGACAGTTTTGACTGTGTCTGTCTTTGGAGTGTCTTCTGAACAAAAGTAGTGGTGGACTGTAACAGGGGCTGACAGAGGTGACATGAGGGAGGGGACAACTGATTGGTTCAAGTGGGTGGAAGAGTCCTTTAGTCAAAAGAACAGGGAATAGTTATTAATTGAAAATTATAAGAAATAAGAGAGAAGCATGAGTGACTCAATGGTAGGTTGGAGAAGGAGCCCAGAGGCATTCGCAGAAAATCTCAGAAAGACAAAATGTGGTTTAGCTGATTGGAAGGTTAGGTTATAGGCTGGACTAGATGAACTTAATGGTCCTGTCCAATCTAGTTCATTCTGTGATTCTGTAACATGTTCAGAAATCTACCTTAGGGACAGAAAAGCATCTTTCATTGTAGAAGCTGGAAGATATCAAAAGTGGTAGCAAAAGTGAAGGAAGTTAAGGGAAGAAACAACCAGAACAATCTCATGGTTAGGACTGTGCAAGAAAACTGGTGTGGATTTCAATTTTCAGATTAAGACAGATAAATGTGGGTGTCTACATGTGAACTGGGTGCTGCAGCTCCCCTTGTACTCAACTAAATGTAATATACTGAAGGGCTACTCGGATGGGCATACATGGGTATTACCTTCAGGGCAAACTGATTAACATAAAGCTCCATTGAATCACACAGGCTGACACTGTCAGGATTCAAACTCTGACTTCAGAGACTGTGACTATGCCGTAGAGGTGCTATTTTTTCCTGTGCAAGGAAACATTTTTTCATGAGATCACTATCAGTGTGTTCTTCCAGTTCTTGATTGGATAATCATCAGAGGCCCAAGAGCTTGTTTCATAAGCAATGAGAATTCACAGCTACAAGTGCAGCAAATGAAAATGCTATCTAATGAAAGTGTCTTTGGGGAAAAAAAATGTAATTCAGACAACAGGCCTCTCAAATTCAGAATCTATTTTGGAAGTACCATTGACATGAACCTCATTCCAACCCAGTTGTTTTTGCAGGGGCATAAATTCCCTTGTTGGTTAAATGCAAGTGAATGATCAGCACTATAGATAACCCATGAAGGGTGTTCCTAATTGCATCTTCAGAAGAGGCTTGAATAAATGCAAATGTCCCAGAGACCACAGACCTAATGATGATGGCAAAAGAGTATAGTGAACAATTATTTGTAAGAAAATATTATCCATTTTATGATGCAAAGTTCCCATAGGAAAAAAAAGAAAAAAAGAGCAAGGAATGTGATCATATTATAGATATCTTTATAATAATTCATACACTGACAAGTAAATTAAGGTTGCATGAGCTATTTTAATTCTGAGGTTTTCAAATTTTTGAATGCTTGACTTTGTAAACTTAATAGCTTCTCTTAATATATTTTATGTGCAATTATATAAAGTGCAGTGCTTTTTGATTTATTGCAAATGAATATTCTTTGTTTGCTAGAGACATGTACATCATTAGTTCAAGTGGAAGAGCAGCATTTAGATTATATGTCTTTAGAGTGTCATGCTATGACTTTCTAAGGTATATCTGATCATGCTAAAGGCTCATGAAAACTCAGGGTGAGCAGAAAAAGATGGATGTGATTCAAACCACTAATTTTCTGATATATTTGTAAATTTGTTCAAAATTCTTCCAGGCTTTTTTTTTTTATTAATTGCCATAAAAATATCATTTATTTTTATTTGATAAAAATATTAAATATATTTTAAATTAGTTTTTGGAGGGTTTATTGTTCCTGTAGGAACATTAGAAAAAAATTATACTGCCCAGTATAATGCTCAAAAAGTTACCTAAATAATATAAATATAGTCTCATTAAACCCATATGAAACTAAGTTAAAAATATAATTAAATCTTAAGTAAAACAAGACCTTTTGATAATTGCTAAAAAATAACATTTTTGAGATAAACTCCTGTATAAAATCCCCCAGACTTTTTCATATGTAGATTTCCAGAGAGTAAGGAAAGAAATAAATTCTTAATTTGTCTGTAGTTTAATTTATCCCTTTGTTTACTGAATGTTACTGAAACCTTCTTATGGCTTTTTACACAATTTCTCCACTCAGGCATGGCATTGTTCCTTGTGCTATTTACATCCTGCTATCCTCACCATGTTCAACAGCATCTATCCTCGCTGGGGGAAGTTTTGTTTCAGAAGGTGCTTAGTCATGGCACTGGTCCTTGTTGGCATGTCCTCTTCTTTGCTTATCAGGGGAATTCTTGTGCTGTCATGGACAGAATCTCAGGAAAGGGAACATGGCCTCAGACTGTGCCATTGCTTGTTCTGTGTGTCCCAAATGAAGACAGAGGTAATGTATAATACCCCCCCCACACCCATTGCAACCACTATTCCAGTCCACTCTTTCTAAGGCATGGTTTTATGATCTAAAAGCCAGTCTTTTGTACAGCTAATGACAATAATTCCATCTAGAAAAAGGCAGGGACTTGGGGACAGGACAGTTTTTATTCATTCTCCATAGCTACTTCACTTCAGCAAGACCACTTTGAATGAATAAAATGAGGTAAGATTTTGCCATTACCCGGATGTACAAAAAGAAAAAACTTTTTTTTTACAGATTTTACATTATTTTAGGATTTCATTGATTTGCAACATTCTGGCGGACTTCATTCCAAATGAAACAAAAATGAGATGTTACAAAAAATTTTGCATAATTAAAACTAACTCAAAAGTGTAATTGGGAACATTGAAATATTTCCTCTGATAAATCTTTCTTTTTCATTTGAATATTAAATATCTAGAATAAATGTGCATATAAAATATATAGAGATAAATATCAGTACATACATTTTATAATATTAAAACAAATGCAAAAATCAATTTCCGTGAAATAGAGTAAAAACTTTTAAAATGCTCACTTTATCTCATTGTACATCAGGAGAGAAAAATTATATTTTTTTATTTTCTATGTAAAAGCTGTGAAATTGACATCTTTTCATCAATTATTTCATTTTAATGAACCTTCATATTTTGCTAAAAATCTGCTCATACAGTATGCTTTCTCCAGTAATCCATTTCTTGCCCTCAGAGAAACTATAACCTGTTTTCATGTTGACGAGGTTTTCAGAGATTCTGTAAAAGAGAGATTCTCTTTTAAATGAGAGACACGCATTTACTTGTGAGTAAATTACTTGTTTTCTGAGAGACACTCAGAAAACAAGTAAGGTCTGAGAAGAACTTGTACAGGGAAGTCAAGAGATCATGTGTTGATTTCATGCTCTTTCAGGTGAGCAACAGTACACATAGTTTTCACAGCTCTTTATCAAAAGTACAGCAAACTCTAAGACCCATCATTGAGCATGACACAGCTTTAGTTGCTGCCCAAGAAAGACAGAAATTATTACTCCTGGTTCTTTATTTTGCTGATTCATTTCTGATATATGGATAATGTATATCTATGGATAATTTGCATAGAAACAAATTTGGAGAAACTAAGATTTTTCTGATTTTCCTATAGCTATCTCAATGTAGCGTAGTTTTTGCAGTGTGGTAGCAAGCAGTCTCAAAAATATTCAAAGATGAATACATATATATTTACTTTTGGTTGAATGTCCTTTATTTATTATCACACCAGTTTTAAGACCAACCCATTTTTTTAATAAGTAAACAACACTCTCTAGGTTTACACATGTGTTTCTTGTGTACATCTGGAAACATTTCTATCTGTAGTGGAAATTAAAAGTACTTTTGACGGTTCAAAAGTAGTCAAAATGAGAAAAAGATCCCAGCAGATCATATGATGGTGTTAACATCACTAAAGTTATTGCTTTGAATTACACTACTTTTCTATTAAGTAAAATAAAAGTAATAAAAAAACCTTTGAGGTTATGCTTTGCTTTGTTGTTGATATCTTCAGCAGCAAATATCAAAATAACAGAAAGAAGTAGAAAAGAGAACATGAGCACTTGCTCATGTTCTTCAGTGACACCTTTCTGGTCACTTCCTAAATCCGGGAAGAGAGATATAAAGAATTCATATTGTTACAGTTTTTTACATTATACAATTACAGTGCTGTCATTAATATGTTTTGTTCTGAAACCACACTGAAAGGCTCTAGTATTTGCAATGTTCACTTGACAGCTGTTGTCCCTCCGCATTTTCCCCATCCAGCAGTGGCTTGTATGGCTGTGGAACTTTTCAGTGTTGCAAGTAATAAATTGTCAGAGGCAAAGGAGGTGGATGGCGTCAAATACAGCAAGCTTTGTGTTTCATAAAGATAAAGTTATGGAGCCTACTTTGTACTTCTCCTAAAAGAGTCACTTTTGGCATCCCTTGAATGAGTTCACCTCATCTCACCACTCACCTGTCTCCTGATTCCATTCCCTGTAGTTTGCTCAAAGTGCTAGATAGAGTGGGAATGGGTTCTCGTTTTGCAGGTCCTGTTCTCCATCCTAAGGATCTCTCTGATCACAGTGTGATATACTAATGAAAGTAGAAGGGAGGTGAAAGATCCATCCTGTCTGCCACAGGTTGCTATTTTTCAAAGAAAACTGTGTTTCCTTGAGTGTTTTCACCTAAAAATATAATACAGTTTCTGGAATTTCTTCCATCCTTCCAGCCACTGCACAAAAAGGAGGAATTTTGTCATAAATGTAAAAATGGTGAAGGACTCCTCATAGTTTTTCTCTTCCATAAATGCATGTCAGAGAAAGAAATGAAAAACTATTATTGTGTTTCACAGTAAGACCTCAGATTCTATCACATCTTTTGAAGTCTGTAGTTTGCTGATGAAGCATGATCCATTTTAGAAGAATGCTGTTCTGTTGGACTGTCCAAGTTATTATTGGAAGAGTTGCACACTCCGCCAAATTCAGAATTCTCTTGGCCTGTTTTCTATATAATTAACATACATTTATATCAATCCTTGTTTGTCTGAGCTTTATTAAGTAATAACAAATTGCTGCATTTTACGTTTGCCTTGAATGTACTCTAATCAGAAATTTACTGAAACACAACCTGCAGCAATTTTAGTTAAAATTTCATATTTAGAAAACAAAGGTTACTTCAAAGATAATTTTATGCACACTTAAATTGGTGAAGCAAATGCATGTCCCAGGTATGTTCTTTTCAAATATAATTCCACAAATCTAATTTTTTTAAATATATGAAAATTCCTCAAAAAATAATATCTACATTGTAAAATTAATTTGCAGATCACCTTTAAGCAATCCAGTTTCCTTAATTCTTTTCTTTTAAATAATTGAAATCAGCAGTTTCTTCTGCCCATGAAACAAACAAATAGCTGGTTTAGCCATATGGCTTTTTCTTCTGTCAAAAGAAATGCATGTATGCACTGAAAATAAGAAACAGGAATTTTTGTGCAAAAAGATAATTAATAAAAGGAATGACATTTGTATAAAAATGGTGTTTAGCTTGGTAGTGCATCCTTAGTCAATTCCTCAGTATCTTTCATCCAACATTATAAAGCCACTTATGTTCAACACCGATAAATGTGCTACTTTGCTAAGCTACAGCTGAAATAACGTTTCAAAGCTGCACTTGGCAAAACAATAATAAATGCATTTTGATAAAATCTCAATTCTATTTTTTGAGGATTTATTTCTAAACTGTTGGTACACTCCACCTTATAAAAAAATTAACTGTGTTCTGGTAGGATCGTCATCTGAACAGCAGCTTGAAGAGTGTTTGAAGTACCGCTGCTGTGTCTGAAAGACTCTGATCAGGACCTTGTTTGTCAGACTGCATGTTTGTCAACATTGACATATCAAAGAGGTCAGGTCAACAGCACTCCAGTATAAAGCGAGCAGGACAGGGTCAAATGGAAGCACTGAGCCCTGTACCAAGATCAGATGGGAAAAATGTGAAGTACATTTAAAAGGAGGCAATTGTCTCTCTCTCTTCGCTGAATGCAGGCGCATGTTTGTTGACCTGGATGGTGTTTGTCTAGATTAAGAAAATAAGGTAACTCTCAACAGTATTAAAACAGGAAAATATTTGGAGCAGAAGAAGAACATTTTAAACTTTCAAATTCCTCTTTAGATCTTAAAACCTCATAACAGAACATGCAAATTGAGTGACATTGGAAGGAACAGGAGCAGAGGCCAAAATCGCACTTCCTTTAAGCACAAAATATACCCAGCCTGGAGAGTGTCCCCAAACACACCCATGAGCAAGTCTAGGATTTCGTATCCGTGCCTCATTCAGGCATTAGCACTGCTGACTCTTCACCTCACTGTCTCTTAAGTGTCTTTTCAAAATCTGTCCTTCTTTTAGGCTGCGATTACACACACCAGTCAGAGATGGTGCCTTTGATCAACTATCATCTGCTTTTACAGATGGAGGCAACATGATTTCCAAAGGCTGCAGAGCAAATCAGAAGCAGAGTCAGAAACAAAATCTGGATCTAGATTTAAAATAGATCTGCTACCAGTAGACCAGCCGAGCAATAGACTTTGCATATTTATGCCATTTCAGCCAAACACTGAAAACAGTATTTGATTTTCCAGCCTGAGAAATGTAATTACAACAATATGTTATTGATTTGCATGGTGCATTTCGATGTTGATACTAAACACTTTAGTGGAGAATGGATAATGTGACTGGGTAGATGGACAGCTGCCATAAAGCAGAAGGATGTGATGACATTTCTGCAAGAAAAACATCCCAGTGGATCAGAACTGATGTTCAGCAGTTTAAGCAGAAATTCAAATGTTAGGAGGCTGAATTTGAAAGGCCCCACCTAGTACACTGTCACTCTGCCATCTGTCAGAGCGAGCTGGGTGAGTTGGACCAAAACAAAACATCTACAGCTAATCTCTACTGAAGGTTTTAAAAATTATTCCTGCAGTTATTCAGCTACAATCCAAGGACAGATCTACAATAGCACCAAATGAAGTCATTTTACCAGGGAGATTGAGATGGTTTAAGTTGTCTTGGCTGAAAAAGGACTCCTCAGAGCACTATAACCTGAGTTCTCTGAGTGAAAAACAAAGCGAATGAAAGACAGAGAAATAATTTTTTTTAAACAGACATGTATGCCTGCTGGGGACTGACACACTTTTATCACCATTAAGAGAGCTGTCCTCAGATCAGCATTACTTGGTCAGGAAAAGAAATCTAACAATCTATAGTATGCATCTGTTTATATTTAGCATCCCTTAGCAGAAGGTTGACAAGGTCTGCCCAAGAGGTTTACGATCTTGTGCTTACCTCCCCCACCATCTTTCCCCCTTCTTTCTCTCTCCATAAGGAACATTCTTTCTATTTTGCAATATAAAATGGCAACCTTGGGGCTTGGTTTCTCTTTCCCTTTCCCTTAGGTTTTTCTGTTAAGGTCAACATTGCTTTAGAGTCCACCTATCACTTCTAATCCAGTTGTTTCCAGCATTCATTATATCAATTCCTAGCACAAAAAATATCACCTTCCTTGACTCTATCTGTGAGTTCTGCTGCTCATCATGAAGAAATTCAGAGCTGTTGAATGATGATAGGTTAGAGTGAATAAAAAAGCGCCTGCAACAACAACAAAATAATAAAAATGGGAGGAAAAAAGAAGTGGAGAAGAAGGTTTCTGAAGAATGTGGGAAAGATAAATAGGACTGATACTTTGTTTCATTGTCAGTAGCACTCTGGGGTTATTTGAAGCACTTATTTATGCACTGTAATCAGAACAATACTGAAGAAGAAATGATTAAATACCAGCTCTCTGAGCAATAGACATCTCATTGTGGCAGGCCTAGACTCACCACTGGGTGGTTTTGATAAAGGCAATATGAGTTGATAACTGATACAGTTTGCCAGGGAGTCATCTGGGGATGCTGACAGCTACTATGCTTTAATAAAATCATTAGAATGTAAATGTTTTTATTGCAAAATAAAGAGCCTCCAGCAAAGTTGACACTATCGCTGCTCCCTCCACTGAATGAAAGCACCGATTAGCATTCAAATGATATAATGATAGTCTGGTTATCTTTATTAAAATTTTTCAAATCGAGTCTTCATTTTGCATGATTGAGTTTTAAACAAATGCAATATTCAGTAGGCTGGCGAGCCAGTCTGAACACTCTTGAAATAATTAAAGTGTGCCTTTTATTTTTTTAAACATGTGTTTCATAAGCAATGAATTGGATTTGCTATTTTAATATGACAATATCTAGTTAGCTTTGCATAAAATAGGGATGTTATAGCATAATTATTGAAAGAGTACAACTTTTAAACATATGTTTCATAAAGCTGAATTCAATTTTCTGAAATGTGACAATGCCAGTCAGCTACCGAAATAATATCAAAGGATGACTTGATTGTTTAGGTTAATTTCTTGGACAATCTTTGCTATATCATAATTGGTGGTAAATTATACGCTTTGTGGTATTTCTTTTCAAAGGAAACACAGAACTCATTTCCCACAATGCTCATCAATTCACAGTTCAGACTTTACAACTGCAAGAAAATGAAGGAAATTCGCAGCAAGTAGTTCAGATCTTGAATTTCTGCAAGCATGATTTAATGTACACTAACAGAGGTTTTGAAGTATCCAAGAAGAGCCTCAGGAAAACTGAAGCCTAAATTAACGATCTAAGTCCATTAAACTGTACTCTACATAGGATCAATCAAACATTAATAAATATTTAGAAATCCTGTAGGACCTGATCTCTTTTTCATGAATGCTTTCAGTCTTGTCAACTTAGGCTAACATTTCTCCTGGATTAACCAATTCTGTAAAGCATACTGTATTAGATACCAGTAAATACACAGTATTGTAAGCAAAAATGTTTTAGCTGGTTCTTGGTTATAGAAAATCAAGAGAATCAATGATTACATAAATGTTCCTTTAAAAATGTGCCTGAAATAGCTGTAGTATTGACTGAGACAGCTTCAGAGCTGAATTCTAAAAAAAAAAATATTCTGAATAGCTGACAAACCCTTGTATCCATTGTTTGAGGAAGAAATGGATAGTGCATTGGAGCATTCCTAGTTCTTACCTAGTAATTTATTACAATGACTTTCTGAAGTTGTCGTGGATGCTTCAGAAGAGTCTAAAGAATCAGACATTTTACTATTTACATTTCACTGAAGGCGTGCCAGGGACTATCATCAAAAAAAAGGAATATAAATACTCCTTTGGTAATAAAGCAAACGTGTGAGAAAACAGGAATGTTAAAAAAATATCCTTTTAACTCTTGTGTTTTAGGAAGTATTGGCACACAAAGGTGTTTTATAGAAAGACAGCAAATAATTGAGAGGGTTTGGTGTGGGGTTTTGTGTTTTTTAATATATGTGTAAGAGAAAGAAACTTACCTAAAAAGTTAGAATTTGACACCTCTGTCAACATGGTATCACTACACCAATTTGATTAAAGGGGACTAGCATGCCTTTAGCAGCAGCATCTGAGAGGACTACTGAGAGCTGCAGTAGCTGCTGTTAAGGAAAATCCATTCCTTTTTGTACCCAAAAGATGTTGTTACTATCTAAAGGACACAGGAAAGAGTTCAGGCCACAGCATTCCTTTCCCCCTGCATCAGATTTCAGAACAGTCTGTAGAGCAGCCTGCAACATCCTAAGAGCCTTGTGCCTGGGGATTAATCCCTCTCAGAGAGAGAAAACATCTCTCCTCTCTACTGCCAATGCAGCCAGTCTGGTCCGAATAAGGGGTATTGCTACAGCCTTTGGAACTCAGCTTCAACAAATGCTTTATAGTTATTACTTAGAGTTTTATGAGATTACTGATCTGGAAGAAGACAATCTTTCCAGTTTATGAATTAGTTGTCTTTTAATGACAACTTGCAAAAGTGAGAGCAAGACAGTAGTAAATCTATGTAAGAACCCTTTCAATATAGATTTTGTCGAATGACCAAGGGAAGTCTTCCTACTATCACCCACAAGATATTGCTATATGGAAATCCTCTAGTGGGGTTACATACCATAGCCACACAATCACTTTTCTTGGAGCTGGGCATATAACATTTCTTTTCACTTCCTTCAAAAATTTTCTAGAATAAACCAGATTTTTTTTCCAGGCAGAAATTTTCTCTTCACAGAGAATTTCAACTGCAAGCCTGATACTTACATGTGTCGTTTCTTTGGGACAGATATAAATGTCTAATTTGGTTGTCACATGAAGATTCATAAAACAGATCTAATCAGTGGGTCTGGTTATAATCAAAATCTGAGGGAAGAAAAAGAAAAAGGTGGCATTACACTTTTTGTTATCTGGCCCAAGTATTGCATTATTGATTCAGGGAGGAAATGTGCTGAGCAAGTGGCCCTGGATGGAACTAAAAGAAACCCTTGGGACCATTTATGAGATAGAATTTGAGCTCAGTTAAAGAGCCATAGCACATGCTGTTCTTCTTATTGACAGGGAAGGAGTTTGCCTTTTTTTTAGTACAATCAACACAGTAACACATACTTTTGAGATTTAGGAAAGACTACAATCCCTACATGTAAAAAGCTGGACAGATATGACTGATGTCCAAAGTAAATGAAGAACAGAAAGCTAGATGGGGATTTGGGTGGACACAGGCCTATACAAGGTAGAACACTAAAAGACCCAAAATATCTGGAAGGAAAAAACTTTGGAGATGTCAATTGAGGACTGAGTAAGAAAATCTTTGAGAACTGTGGACAGTGCACTTTTAAGTGGATACTGAGGCTTTTTCAGATTTTGCTTATTTGGTTTCAAAGATAGAGTGACTGAAAAATTGCTGCCTTTTGAATGCAGGACAGTTTTTGCAGGCATGCAGCCCTGAGCAGAAGAAAATTAAGCAGGTAAAATTGGTAAGAGGAAAAGAGAAAGGAAAAGAATGACAAAAAAGAAAGAACAGAGAGAGAGAGAAAACCTGGAGAGAGGATTTCCAGGGAGAAGAATAAGTAGGGAAAGGTGGAGAGTAAAAATACTGTACAGTGTAAAAACACATGGAATTGCAAGAATAATATAGAGATATGGGAATATTTTAAAGTAGATATTAAAAGAAAATTAAGATTCAGTTATAGCCTTCAAAAGGGATTGATCCATTGCTACATTTCACAGTATTATCAGTAGCACTATGACATAACTTGCATCTCGAATTTTCAGTCTTTTTTAATAGATGGCATCAACCTCATGGGGGACAACACGTAAACTGTGTATGTTTTTCAGATGCTAACACATGCTGGACAAAGTTCAGCAGCTGCTCTCACAAGTGCGTGTTGAAAATGTGACTGAACTGCTGGCATAGCGATCCAAGTGCCTTGAGAACAACTGCAGCACAGTCCTTAATGCCGTGCTCTGCCTCCTCCCATACTCCTCCTTCTGGCTCACAGAAGGCTGTCAGACACACGAAATTCTCTGGGCCTTAACTAACAGAATAAAATATCTAATATAAATTACCTTTGACTGCTGAAAGTCTTTATTTACAGCTGCTCAGAGCTGCATCTGGAGAGTTTAGGTAGAGACTACAAGTGCCAGATGGTGGCCAGACTTACCCAATTAGCAATCTCTCTCATCCTGTGCCTGGCTCTGCAGAGTGACTCCTCACATCACAGTTGCCTGACTCAAGCCAGTACCTCTCCGGTCTAAAACAGTAAATACTAAAATAGCAACAAAGTTGTCAGGTGAGCCAACGCAGAGCTCTGTAGCTCTTTGCTATGTTTTTCTGGCTATTGAAATTAACGATGTAGCTCTTGAATAGCTCAACTTGTTGACAGGTAAGGCCCAATCCTGGACTGCTTAGTAAGGCAGTGTTGTGTATAAAAGAATAATGAGGGCTGTCCTGAGTGGACGAAAGTGACAAATCAGGGAGAATGGAATAAAAGAAGGTTCACATTCTCAAGTATAGGTATTTATGTTCAGAAAAAAGTAATCAACAAGAAGCTTATCAAAGCATATTCAAGTCCAAAAAGATCATCTACTGAAATCTATGTGACATATTAAATGACTGAAAAATTTTCATTTATAGTTGTAATTGTGCTAAAGGACATCACCTAGACTGATCTGTGATTCGACTGTTACATATAGTTGGAAAGGAAATAAAAATCTCAGGATTTTCTGGTGCACAGTCTAGGAAAGGCAGAGCTATGCAGATAGGTTAAAAGCACGGATTCTCATGGGACTTTTGGAAAAAATTCCCTGTCCTACTTGAAGAAATTATTAGTCTCATCCAAAGAGTCTAATTAAAATAGTTATGTTACTCTGGTTATGCTTTTCCAGGTGATTAGGAAGACAGGGTCTTGTATTACAGCCTGAAGGTGGAAAGAGGTTGATGTTTGCATTTTGTTAGATAGAGTTTCTTTTGCTCTTCTGACCTGCCCTTGGCACAGAACAGGGACCGGGGGAATGTTGGCTTTAAGCCACTCAACACCCAGAGACTCTGAGATCACTTGAGAATCATTAAAGCTTCCTCTGCAACCCAGTGCAAACTCTTCTCAAGAAGGGGAAGGAGAAGAGGAATAGGAAGGGTTTTGATGAATATATATATATATATATATATATATATATATATATAAAACCTGGGAAAGGCAAAGTGCAGAACTTTATTATGTGTACTGCAAATCTCAAAAGAGATCCAGCCTGCTATATGACTCAGGTTTCCAACTGTTTCGTGCTGCATGAGTAATTAAAATTGACTGCTGATGAGGATTGGAGGTATTTGCCCTCCTCTGAAAAGCCTGCCACAATACCAGCCCGTTATTATGCTCATATGAAAACCATATTCCTTCCTCCACACCACCTTTATGGCTGCTTCGGTTACAGTTTTATGGACTCAGGGCCCATAACTTTGCTTTGACCCTGAAAGACAAATAAATGCAAAATAAATCAATGTGAAACTCAGAGCATTCCAGTGTGTTCCATCACACCTCTTTGAAAAACTCAGCAAATTTTCAGCAGGTGTAGCATACCAGTATACAGCTGTAACAAAATTATTTTCAGTAAGAAAATTATGACTAATTACGCTTTGGTTTCTGATTGTTTGGTATGGATAGCATTTTGAGGATTTAATGAGTAAATTTAAATGGGTTGTCCAATGAAACAATGAATTTGTTTCTCTGGGTCACATTTTACATGAGCAGAAAGGCTGAATGAATGTTTCATTCACTCAGTTTTATTCTGCTTCTAGCTGCTTTCCATAGTTTTCCTGAACGCTGGATATTCCCTGGTTTTTTTTGCTATTCTCTTAATTGTTATTTTTCAGATATGATATTTACCATTTTCTTTCTTTGTGTATAGAAGTAGCTTTATAGCAGTTACTATTTTTTTAACATAAATTATATTTGTAGAAACTGTGACCCAGAGAGACAAAATTAGAACTCAAAGAATCTGTTCAGAAAACATAAATGTCTATAGAACTTGGTCTGAACCTGATTCAAATTTAAAATATTGGCTAGGTTTAAAGCCACTTCTAAGTCAAAGTTTTAACCCCTGTAAAATTTGGCTATAGCTTAATATGAAATTGATTGGTAGAAGCAAACAGAGTTATTCACTAGCACCATATTATTGATAGGCAGTGCAGGGAGGTTATATCCAGGGAAGAGGTGGGAACTAGAAACCATTCTGAGGTCTACCACTATTCCTGATTCTATTCTGTTTTGATACATGGCTTTTTTGCTGTAGCCCAATTTTGCTACATGATATTGTGTTGATCTGCATGCTATGTGTAGTCACTTGCCCAAATTATTCCCTGAGTCTTGTTTCTCCTTGCAACCCATATCCCTGGCCTGTGGGTAAGGGAATTACAACTTACTCCAATGCCCTGCAACCTGAGATTTAAGTATTATGGCTGCTGACATAAAAGGGGATCTCATTCTCTTTTATTCCTCCCAGCATATGACCTCAATCTCTATTCTTTAGATAGCTGATTATCCAGATCCTCTGACTCTCTTTTAATCCCTTCTCCTTCATTTCACTGAGACTGCTTATGGAGTAAACCAGGATTTTCTTTAAGTGAGGTGGAATTATCTAGTTTTCTCAAATCACCAATGTATATTTAGCAAGACATTGAGCTGATGAAAACATAATTGTAATAAGCTGTGCTAAGGGTTCTGAATCTAAAGGTTTGTTTATACAATTTGCATTATAAATAAAAACTTGGGCTTTTTTCTTTTTTTAATGAGATATATTTGAGGTTACTCATACACAGCCCTAAAAAGACATACAAAAAATTAGCAAGGGATTTATTTTGAGTAACTAGATCAAGGGCAGAATTTGTTCTTCACAAGGGAAAGAAATAACACAGCTTGCAGGAAATTGATCAATGCCTCCAGACCCATATTGTGAATTTTTCTTCTTTCATCTTTACACATTGAAATAAAGGGACCTATCTGTTTCAACTGGGGTTTTATAGGTATGATTTACCTGCACTGACTGAGTTATCTGTCTTCATGTTGGCAAGCAGGAGGATAATCCTGAATATATCTGAAAGTGTTGCATTTATACAATGAGCTTTTTTGGGCAAACATAAGAAGTGACCACAGTCTCAAAACACAAGGAAGAACACAAATTGGAAGAAAAACACAGCATAATAGACCTTCTCATATTGTGCTCAAGGGGACTCCAGGGACCAGCCAATCCATACAAGAAGAATAGTGTGAGCTAGATGGGACCCAGTATGATTAATCACCTGAGCAAATGCAGATTTAGTGCATTAGGTGAAAAGATAAATGTGTAAAACGCTGTGTCAGAACCCATGGAGTGGCCCACACGGTAATTCAGGGTCAGTAATTGAACTTCACTCTAATTATCCTGGGGAGATAATATTAACTTATAGTTGAGTGTGAAAGAGAGAGTCCATAATTCATCACTCGATGGGGCTGCTCATTGCATTGTGTTATTGAAATATGATGGCTCCATTTTTATCCTGTCATAATGACAACTGATGTGCTTATTTTCTTTCTCTGTGCCTCCAGGGGATGATGAAATAGTAAGCAAACATTCTTTCTGGTGAAAGAACAGCACTTTATCACACTGGCTTCAGCTCTAAAAAAGCACTTGCAATCTCAGAAACAATTTCTAGAATGAAGGCCAGGCATTTCCACTTGCATTGTAGTTGTAGTCGGCTAACATAAAGAAAAGCCACTGCCTTTTTCTTTTTTATGAGATACAATTTTTCTTTTCTCAGTTATCAGTTTCAGTTTCTTAATTTTTTTTTTAATTTTCCTTTCCTTCTCTAATTTTCCCAAGATACATTTGGCTTTAATTCTGTTCCTTTCAAAAATATAAGTTTTCATCAGCAAAGATTTTAAAATCAGCCCCAAATTCAGTTTGACTTTACTCAGCATCTTAAAAGTATTCCAATTTTTTCTGTGTCAAGAACTTCCTATCTTTTTTGCAAACTTTTTCTCCAAGTAAAGCAGATTCATAGAATCATAGAATGGTTTGTGTTGGGAGGGACCTTAAAGTTAATCTAGTTCCAACCACCTTGCCATGAGCAGGGACATCTTCCACTAGACTAAGCTGCTCAAAGCTCCATCCAACGTGGTCTTGAACACTTCTGATGATGGGGCATCCACAGCTTCTCCAGGCAACCTGTGCCAGTGTCTCACCACTCCTGCAATGAACCATTTCTTCCTAACATCCAATCTAAACCTAGTCTCATTTTAAAGCCATGCCTCGTTGTCCTATCACTACATGCCCTTGCAAAAAGTCCCTTTTCAGCTACCTCATAGGCCCCTTTTAGGTACTGGAAAATCTCTGTGGAGTCTTCTCCATGCTAAACAACCCAAATTCTCTCTGTCTGTCTTCATAGGAGAGGTTCACCTTTGGTCATCTTTGTGGCCTCATTTGGGCTCACTCCAACATGTCCATGCTCTTGTTGTGTTGAGAGCCCCAGAGCTGGATGCTGCAGTCCAGATGGGGTCTCACCAGTGCAGAGCAGAAGGGGAGAAACCCCTCCCTTAACCTTCTGGCAGCACTTCTTTTGATGCAGCCCAGGACATGTTTGGCTTTCTGGGGTGCAAGCACACATTGCTGGCTTATGTCAAGCTTCTCATGAACCAACAGCCTCAAGTCATTCTCCTCAGGATTGCTTTCAATCCATTCCACATCCAGCTTGCATCTGGGATTGCCCTGACCCAGGGGCAGAACTTTGCACTTGGACTTGTGGAACTTCATAAGGTTCACATGCATCCAGCTCTCCAGATCTCTCTCAACATCCCCCTGGATGGCATCTCTTCCATGTCTATTGCTGCACACAGCTTGGTGACATTGGCAAACTTCCTGAGGGTGCACTGAATCCTGCTGTCCAAGTCACCATCAAAGATGTCAAACAGCACCAGTCCCAAAAGCAACCCTGAGGAAACTATTTGGCACTGGTCTATCCTTGGACATCCAACCATTGACCAAATCTCTTTGGGTGCAACCACACAGCCTATTGCTTATCCAGTGAGGGGTCCATCTGTCAAACCCATGTCAGTCCGTTTAACAACAAGGATGTCATGAAGGGACAGGGTCAAGTGCTTTCCACAAGTCCAGACAGACAATGTCAGTTGCTCTTCACTTGTTCACCAGCTCTGTAATCCTGAGATAGAAACCACCAAATTTTTCAGATACAATTTTCTCTTAGTGAAGTCATGTTGGCTTTCAAAACAAAAATCACCTCCTAATCTTCCATGTACCTTTCCAGGATACTTTCCAGGAACACCTGCTCTATGAGCTTGCTGAGCACAGAGGTGTGACTGACTGGGCTGTAGTTCCCCAGATCTTTTTTTTTTTTCTTTTTTTTTAATGAAGGCTATTTCCCCCTCTTTTTCCAGTCAGTAGGAGCCTTACTGGACTGCCACAAAGTCTCAAATATGATGGATAGTGGCCTAGCCACTTCATCTGCCCATTCTCTCAGAACTCATGGATGCACCTCATCAGATTTAGAGAAGTAATAGATGCCTCATCACTGAAAGTGTTCAAGACTAAACTGGATAGGGATCCAGTGAAGACCATGGCAGGGGGGTTGGAACAAGATGATCTTTAAGCTGCCTTCCAACCCAAGCCATTCGATGATCCTACAAGTTGCACATCTTCAGGTTTCTTAATGGTCTCAAACCTGATCTTTTCCTGCAGTGAGTGTTTGTCATTCTCCCAATCTCTACCTTTGCCTTCTGTGACTTGGGCAGTGTGGCTGAAGCACTTGCCTTTTATAGAAAGATTTAATTTTTAGATGTGTATGTTTTTCTTGTAATATTCATTAATAAATATATTATACTTGACTATGCAAATGTGACTTTCAAGAATTTTGAGGTATTTCTTTCTTTTATTAAACAGAAAACTATCTTGTACATAAACTGTACCTTTTTAATTTCTCTTATATTTTAGCATCAAATTATTTTGAAAAAAATGTCTTTGGGCAATGTTTTCTGATACATAATATTTTATTATGTGTTTAGAATTCTTTTCTTCATGGGTGCAAAATTTAAACCTCTACAATGAGGATGGAAAAAGCTACAAGTGTATGGAAAAGAAGATCTTTGTTCTCACAATATATATTTTCTGCTGTTGGACTATCTGAATTCAGATCAATCCTTTAAAGAAAAGGCATTAGGTTTCCTTAAAGATTTCCTAAGAATTCATATTAGCTTACATATCCAGATACAAGGGAACCTTTCTGAAGCATGAACTAATTTATGAAATAATATAGCCTTATGTTATATAAAAATTGTTAGAGTATTGAGTTAATTATGATCTTTAATAGTAGCTATGTTCATCTGCTTAGATTCCTGCTGTCTTTCAGAATTAGTAGTTTTCTGTGTGTATCATCCATCTTTGATATTTTAGAAGTTCCACAGTCAACACAAAAAAGTGAAGATAAAGCATACAGCAATATTTTCCATTAGTCTCAAAATTTGATCTAGTTTATATTTTTAATTAAGTGGCTAAATTTATATTTACTGACTTTAGTATGCAAGTCATAATGTCAAGAAATCCATTTGTTCTTTAATAAAACTTATCTTAATGACTGAAGGTTTGATTATGGGCAGGTTGTTGTCACCTTGGCTGCCTGAACCATTTCATTTACTGCAAGAGTTCCAAGACAGGTCATGATATTTACACTAGGTCAGAATAATGTCACCAGGATCATGGTCCCTGACAATAGCCTTTTTGTCTCATTTAAATATTGAACACCATTGGTGAAAATTGCAGACTGAAACCGTAACACACAACAGACAGCAACATGCAACTGTTCAGGATACAAAGAACCAATACTGACAGAAAACACGATCTGATCTAGCTGTTCTCATTTGCTAGCCATCTATATGTTTTTTTCAAGAGAGTCTCCAGCAGTACACAGGTGATCATGAAATAAAATAAAAATGTTTTTGTTGTGTTAATTCTCAAGATAGAGCATTTATTCTAATACGTATGAGGGTCAATGTGGTGATACGTTTCTCATGGCGTAGTAAATGTCATGGCAAACATTTACAGGATATACTCTTCACATATATCAGAAATAATTTATAAGGGTTGTTTTTTGATTGACAGAAAGCATAAAACTAAGTCTTCTCAAGCCCTTAACAAGTACTTCCTAATCTACTTCAAGTATTCAGTCCAAAATATTTCAAATCACTGTAAAATTCAAAAGTGCATTAGCACAACCAGATACCCTTACGTACAATATAAGGACTGGAATAAAATATTACCATGCCAAAACTTTGTCCAAAAACATATTGGACAAAGAACACAAAGGACACCTATCTCTTCAGTGTCCAATGTGTGAAATTCAGTACTCAAAATAGAAGCCCATTTTCCATCCTCAAGAACTGGTACAAGGTAAGCACCTAAGAGTGCAGATGTAAAGGATGCATGGGGACTAGGCAGGTGGTGAAAACAGGTAATAAAAAGCAGACCTTAATGTACCCCCTGTACTGAGGTCAAAAGTCCTGATTGTAACCCCTGCCTTGTGTACACCCATGGGTAGATGGGCTCCCTGCACCCACCTGCTGCTGTGAGCTTGGGGCTCTGGCAGCAGGGTTGAGTGCTGCAGCCCTTTCACAGAGTGCCCTTAACTGATGCATTCAGCCCAAGATCACCTGTGCTCCCCCACACTGTGCATACACGTGGTGCTGCAACACCAGCAATGCCTGTGGTGTGACCTTTCCACACATGGCCACCTCTCCATTTTCTCCACAGCTTGCAATGAGCGTCTCATAGACACCACATAACAAAGTGATCTGGAAACAATGATGAGAGGAATGCTGCACACTGCCCAGAGCTCAGCAATTACACGTGGTCCTGAGCTGCATGCCTCCAGAAGCTGGGATTTATGACTAAAAGGCTCTGCTTGACACAGGCATGTAAATTTTTCCTTGTGTGCAGATAACTGTATTTATGTTTTCTTGCTGAACATAGGTGGATGAGCAGCTGGTGATAGTTTGAGAGGGTTGAAACTCCAAATCCTCCCAATAGAGAGTTTTAACCTATCAAGGTTAAGTAATGAAATTTTCCAAAGCAGAATTGAGGTGAAAGCAGAAAAATTTACTAAGTACTATAAACATCCCATCTAAGCTGGGCCACAGTGCACCAAGAACACAGCAAGAATGATGCTGGAAATAATTTTTCAGATTATGCATATAATAGGAAGCATTATAATATTTTTCAGTTAACTGCTTAAACTGATGTGGACCAAGCATGGCACCTAAAACATATGCAAGTCTTCTGAAAATTAATGTGTAAAGTATCCAAATATTGTAATAAGATTACCATTCTTATTGCAAAAGTGACACTGCCTGTTAAAGCAGCTAGTATTTAAGTGCTGCATTGTGTAAATAAAACTGAGATTTTGAATGAGAGGTAACACTACCACATAAAATGAAACATAAAAAAAAGAGTTCTAATATCAACTTTAAATTAATAAATTTGTCTGCAGATTTTCTCCAGTGATGTATTCCTTCCTAGTGCAAAAGAAGCCGTCCTCAAACTAAAAATATGCAACAAAGAAATCACACATTCACTAGCCAGCTAAAAGGTTTTATACTCATTCCTACATCACCCACTGAACTTGCACTATAGACAGTGAAAGATAGAGCTTTTTGTTAAATGTGCTTTCCTCAAAATAATTTGTTCAATTAGAGCTTTTTTGGTGTAGTACTTTCTAGTGGGATGATTTCTGTCTTGCAGAGTTCTCTAATGGTAGACAAAGGAGGAGAGAAATTGAATCCAAAGAATACTCTTGGTTTTGCTCCAAGGAGCACTGTTTTATTACAGTTCTGTCTTGGGATGGCACGAGACAGTTTGGTCCAATGCAGACAAAACATAAATTTTGAAGCCTTAGATAGATCTGTGAAATGGAAGTCTCTGAATGGTCAATTCCAAACAATTATGAAAAGGTATGTGGGGACCCTTCCATCCACCTTAAATCTGTGTAACTCAAGATGACACATCCATAACATGCTACTTCTCATTTTCCTTGCTTTCTTTTTGAATAAAAGGGTAATTTTCACAGCATTTATTGAAATGGTGGATATTTCAAAACCACATTTCTTTTTTAACCAGCTACAAGGAGTTCCTTTAGATAATAAGTCAGTAATTCCTTCAGAAATCAATGGAAATGCTCAGAGCTATTATTATCTTGACAGCATATTGCAAGATTAGTAGAACAATTTCACTATGTTTATAACTACCTCATGCTGGCATTTGATTCCCATTTGTCTTTAAAATGAAAACAAAGAAAAGTAGTTGCACAATCACACTCAATCTCTGTCTCTCAAGCACCAATCATTCTATCAACTACACTATTATTTTCTTCAAAGCAATGAAAAAGTTCTTGTTAAGGAAATTTAAAAGTTCAAATGGATTTTAGGTAAATATCATTAAAGAATGTATGTGAAAAAAAGAGTAATTCATTTAGCACCATACTAACAACAACAAAAAAATCTATTAACAATATATAGCTATACCATAATCGACTTTTAATGGGTGGGGGAAATACTCAGAAAGGCTAAAAAGCACAACAAATTCCTGACCTACACCTTTGTCATGCTTTACTTAAAAGCACAAATAGATAGATAGATAGATAGATAGATAGATAGATAGATAGATAGATAGATAGATAGATAGATAGACAGAGAGACAGAATTATAATTTTTATTCTCTACATGTCTCTGTTGGCTGCTATTTATCTCTTTGTTGTCTTTTAGATGGTTAGAGCTAGTTTCATTATTTACTTATGTGCTTTTTTGGGCTTTGTGTTGTTTTTGTTGGTTCGTTTGTTTTTTGACAAGAATTATATATAACTGACTCGTCCCTCTTGTTTTCCTTCCTTTTTTCAAAATAAATTAATAACTCTTGCCTTTTTCAGTCTCGAAAATATCTGTTTACTTTTTGTGATTTCATTTGAACATCATCAGAACCGAATGAGTTGAAAACAGCTGTCTTATTTAAGTACTCCCATTTCTTCTTCCTTTGTTCTAGACGAAAACTTCTATTTGTCTTTCTCTCATCAATTTTGCTAATAGCAAATGGTGGCTTATAATTTTAAAGTCTTATGAAGATCCATAAGCCATTGAAATACTTAGTCTTCTAGGCATCATTTGTCAACACCTCTCCTTCTCCATGAAGAAGCTGACCAATGATATTCTTAAAGATTTTCCTTTTCTAATAAATATATATATTCTGCACTATCATTGCCATTTCTGGTAAGTTGCAATTCATTTGCTGTCTAGACATTTAGGATTTTGTCCCTATGTGTTTGCTCAGTGCTTTTCAACTTATTCTCTGTAAGCTAACATATCCTTTGCTTCCTGCACAATTTCTCCACACATCCGAGTTCTATAAAAACTCACAAGTCAAGGAAGTTTCCCAACTGCCTATCTTTGCTTTAGTTATATTATATTTGTGCTGGTGAGAAAAGGACACTTATATCAGTTTTTCTTACATTCACCTGTCATATTTGTCAACCCTCTGAGTACATATGTCTTCCTGAGAGCCTAACATTTTAATACTTTTTCCATGTCATTTAGCTTCTTAACTCTACCACATCTTGAATACCATTAGTTTATTTTTATTCACATTAAGATGGCCTTTCACCTTTACATTCTTATCCAATATTTCCATGTTGGCTGGAATTAGCTCTAACTTTCTGTATCATTTCCCTAATTCCCCATTCCTTTTGAAAGCTAATTCTGTCCTGAATAATTTTGCTATTTCTTCACAGAAAACCTTATCCTGAACAACTTCACATTTTAAACTCAAGTAGATCTTAACCACATAGCTCCATTGTTTCCTTCCCCTTCCTTTCTACTCAGAGATTTTTAACAAGCTTCTCTCTTTTTTTTCTATCTATCTTGGCAAGCACACACATCCTTCATCTTCAAAGCCACGCTCCTCCTTTTTTTCATTACCTGCCTTTCTTGTACAAGCTATTCCTATTTTATATTAACCTTCCAGTAATGGAAATTATCCTATCATGTATTTACTATACCAATTTATTCTCAAACTTGACCAACTGGTAAGAGTTACAACACTTTTTTCTTTCCCATATTTCTTCCTTTAAATACCTACAGCAGGGTATTTTGCAGACACCACATTTCCTTTGCACGAACATATGACCAGGGTTTTTTAAAGTAAATAATCATTTGCTTGTGAAGTGCCTCTGCCATACCAGCTTTCCACTTACAAAAAAAGTATTTTAAAAATGTTGTATCAATACACAGCTACTCAAATACACTGTGAAAAATTACTTTAAAAGTAAATTGGATTGAGTCACCTGGGTTTAGACTCTTAACAAACCTAACTTGGTTTCCAGACATAAAATTAAAAATTCTAGTAGCTTCTTTGTGGAGATCAACAAGATCAATATGTCATTTATCCAGGCACTAGCCACATAGCTGTCTGTAAAAAAAAGTTACGGAAGAGGATAACAGAGAGTGCAAATAAATGTGTAACTGTAGAGCACCTGTTTCAGTTTTGTTCATTCTTTTTCCTTTAAGTTCAATTAAAGTGCCTCTTTTATCTTTTTGTGCTATTAAAAAACCAAATTAAACTTGGGTTAAGCTATCACAGACCTTCAGGATGAAATAAACTATGATTACAATATACTCTATTTTTCATAGGGGTTATAATATTAGTGACATTTTTAGTAAAGATAGTAACAGACAGAGCTTAAAAACCAAACTTCTGCCGGAAAACCAGAACTGACATGACAAAGGGCTGACATAATATCCAAGATACTGATTTTTATTGTTTTTGATGTCTGTTCAGACATATTTGACATGTCTGTTTTCACACCTCTTCTCCTCTAATAGCAGCTGTGCTCTGATGAGATATAAAGTCTTCCATTTCCAACCTTTTTTTTATACTTCTCATCAAAGTGGAAAAAAATTCTCCCAACATAAAAGTAGCCTTTTCATCCACTTTAACTAGGACAACAAATATCAGTTTTGACCAAAACTTCTGACAAAATAATTAATGCTAAAGTAAACAGGTATCAAGAATGTCTGTGTGTAAAAGGAATGATGCCAATTCAGCCTTTTATTTACTTTACACTCCTGTCTACTCAACCCTCTCTAACCTAGCCATTTATCAAGAAACTCTACAGCTTTGCATGGTGACTAAGCTTTTGTCTAATAGAATATCTTAAGCTTGGGAAAGATGAAAATTATATTACTGGTATTATGTGCTCATAAAGGTTATAACTCAGTGAATGATGGCACAGGTTTAACTGATGCACTGCTTTAAGAATCTGTTGCCAGTTAGGGGTGTTAGCATTTGAAGAAAATACCCAGTCACGCTGTCAGAACTACCCAAATTGATTCCTTGAACCAATTAAATCTTTCTGCACATTATCCTGCTATGCAAAATTCCCTGCATAAAGAAATTAAACAGTATTTCTGGGTGTTGCTCTCCATGAAGAAAAAAGGCCATAGTAAAGGGAAGAAACAAACAAAATTCAATGAATTCTTGAAAGACTTGGATATTTTTCCTCAGGTTGTATGGTATTAGGAAGGTTTTGGTTGGCCAGCTGGTTGGTGTGAGGGGCTGCCCACTAAGGACTGAACACTGTCAAAATGCAAAATAAGGCCAGTCTACTTCATTTTGCATGTAGCTTTTAAAGCTGTGGTCTGGGGAATGTGTTATATTAACTTATAACCACCTGTCACTTCAAACTATAAAAACCATTTGCTAGAGAGCAAAAATTCTCAGAGGATCATTTAAGATATTAATTATGAACAACATAGGAAAGGATGTTGATATAGACAAATATTATTTATGTTTCAAATCAAACCCACCTTATTTACAATTCTTAAAACTGAAATTCTCTCAGATTTTACAGTTGTGATCACATGTAGATATTTTTTTTCTGAAATTATTCTACACAGTACACAGGCACTTTTCTAGTTGTGCCTTTGTTACTTGAAAGAAAGTGGTTATATATTTCCAGTTGTTTTTCTTTTCCATTTCTGTTGGCCTTTTACTTTGAAGCAAGACAGGTCAAACAGAAAAATGATGAATAATTCAAAGTGTTGAAAGAAGAAGACATTGAAAAGCCTAGAAAGGTCTGTTTCAGACAATTCAGGGTATTAGCTCTTTCCTCTCCTCGAGTAATTTGCAATTTTTTCCCTGGAAAGAGGCAGAATCTTATGTGCTTTCCCTTTCTAGGATGACAGTTACAAAAGTATGACTTGATGAAAAAAAATACTCTGAAGATTTTTAGGCTGAAGTTTTCCTGTTAATATAGATTTACAAAGATGAAGAACAATTTACATTAATATAATAATGTGGTGACATTTCCTCATATAACTAAGACAATTGTTTTACACAGTTTATTGTTTAGAGTGGGCAAGAATAATTTTATCCTTAGATGATTTTTAATATGTTTGCTGATGTACTTAAATCTTAGAGAAAAGCAATCATTTCTAAATAAATTTCAGACATCACCATAATAATTTACTTTAATTAGAAGGATTCCTTAGCTTGTTGGAATGAGATACAGTGTTTGTTGAATAGACATCTGAAAAAAAGTAAATCACTTGTCAATAAAACAGTCTTCTCAAGACCATCATGTATATGCACATATGAAATAACCACTTAATGTTCTCTTGATGTTTAATTCCTTGTCTTTATAAAGATGAGGTAAGCTTCATGTTACAGTTAAATACTCTCATACTCTTTCGATTCAGTCAGATTTGGTTTGTTTTCTCCAATGTTGCAAATATTTAATAAAATCATCTTTCTTAATTTCATTATTTTCAGGCTATATCATTTCAGTTAATATTCTGAGTGAACATAGTGTTGATAGGTCATGCTACAGTTTAAATAAATTTTCTTCCCTTATTTATGATTCCCAGCCTAGCCCTAGCTGTTTTAAACAGAGGCAGAGCAATTTGGTAAATATCAAACAGTCTTACCAGGTTGGATTTCTCCTCCCCTATCAATAAGTTTAGTCCTTCAGGCAGGACAATTCACATCAAGGGGTTTTGTACTGTGCTTTAGCTCCTTAGGTCATTTAGATGTTCTTTCTACTAGATCATCTTTTGACGTGTGCCCAGGGAGAGCTCCTTTCCCTCACATCCCACTATTCAGGTGAGTATGGTTCACATCCAGCTTCTCCCCATACTGTTCTTAGAGGGATACTGGGTTGCATGTCTGGAAGAGGCCTAACTTCCAGCATGTCTCTAAAGATGCTGGAGATGACAGACAAGTAGATCTTTGTGCCCCCTGTGGGGAGCAGGTCGGCCTTTTCTTGACAAAATATGCTGGATTCTATATTTACAGAATTCTTTGTCGTACCAAAAGCCATGTCACCATTAGCTTGGTGAGATAATATGTACAAGAAAAACAGATATCCTAGCCTGAAAGTTTCAAAAATACCCACCTAAGCACTTGAAATTGAGGCAAAGCAGGCGACAAATTGTTATGTTGCAGCACAGAACACAAAGGTTGAAAGTAACTTCACAAAGTTTGCAATTAAAAATCTGAAGGTGAAGAGAGAAGATATTTATTTTTATTGTTTTTTTGTTAAAATGGTGGGTTTTATCAAACCAAAAGTCATTTTTATCAAGCAGCCTGCCTGAGTAAAAGGGAGCAGTCATGTACAAGTGAAATTCCAATCTTTCTTCTGTGCTCCATGTGCTTCTGTTCCATGGCAAAACTCTATTTGTTTACTGTGTTTTCATGGATAGGATGTTTAAAGAGGGGCTGTCACACCAAAAACTGAAAAACTATCATTTTTATGCTTGCAACTTTAAAAAATTGAGTATATATGTCTAGCAACCTGCAGGGAAATATGATATTACTAGCGCTACTACTACTCTACCAGAAATTGTAGAGTAACTATGAAGGATCATAAATAACATGAGATACTGTTAATTATTTGAGATTAAACACGCATTCATCTAGACAATAATAAAAATAATCACATTAATGTGTTCTGGGAATCTCCAATACTACCACATTCCCTTCAAGACAGAAGATAAATTAGAAATAAAAATCAGCTGTGTGATGATTTCTATGGATTTATAATTTTAAAAGACCACTTAGAGAGTCAAGAAGACAGAAGAATGGCAAGGTTTCCAAAGCTTCATGATAATTGCACTTGTTAGCAATTCCCCACTCTGCTTGCACACTGGATAGTCATCAGTATAAAAAAAATACAGACTAACAACCTTCAATTTGTGCATAGTCAGAATTAATACGTTCTGGGAATAAGATTGGACTGTGCAATGGATAGCAGGACCTTAGACCATGCTGGATGGAAGGGCAATGTAATTTGTGTGAAATGCCTGACCATTTAACTTTATCATTCCAATAATTTCTGTTCTAAAATTATGCCATCTGCATAAAAATACAGACAGTTATGTCTGACAGTAAAAAAAAAAAATAAGTTTTTCAGTTTCTATCTGCTTTATGTATAGGACAAGGTTAAAAATTTTGCAAAGAGAATTTTCTAATTTGAGTGTTGTTATAGGGTATATCATGATTTGTCCCTGCAATTGTAGACACACAAAAACAGAAATATAACTGAAAAGTCTTCAGCATATCATTTTGCTGTAGCTTTTTGATTTTAAAAATATATATTTCTATATTCTGATAGCCTATCAACATCATTTAAAGTTAGTTTATTTCAATGTGATTAGATTTTTAGAATGAAGATGCGTAGGTGGTGTGTTTACATGTCTACATGCATATGCTCATGTGTGAGCAAAAATATATTTGCAAAGGAATTTCTTTTTCTAATATAATATGTTTTCTTAATTATCACTTGGAACAAAAGTGAATGTATAGTCCAGGATTTTTTGAACTGTACTGGAAGTACTGCAATCTGGAAGTCAAATTCTTAGTGGTATCTGTGTATAGAAATCCCTGGTTCACACTGTGAGCAAAATAAAAAAAAAAAAAAAAAAAGAGAGAAAGACAACTGCTAGCTCTGATCAGCTGTGCCATATTTTCTAAAAGCCCATGAACCAGAACAGTGGGTTAAAAGGAAGTTGACCTGACACATCCAGGTAGACTGATAAAGTGAGCTGAAAACATTTCATCTTGCAGCAGATGTTAGGTGAAGCATATATGACAAATTGTAATGGCTGCAGGGTAATGGATCACCTGTAAGGGCTCCGTGCTCGCTGGCTAACCCGCTCTTGCTCTCTCTCCTGCTTTCTCCCACATGCAGCAAGGTATTTTCCCTTCACAAATCCCAGGCCTGCAGGGAAAAATCACAACCTTGGGCAACTTATTCAGCACCCCCTACAAAGCAAGAGCACTGTTTTTACACACACACCTTTATTGCAGGATAGACTGCATGCTCAGAGTCACGGCTGGTCTCCCATAAATTCTCACTTTGGGATGGTGCCTGTCTGGCACTGCTGATCATGCCTCCAAAGAAGGCAATAACTGCAGAGCTGTTAGGCTGAAAGAAACATTTTTACTGGTATACCATCATTGGCTTTCACTAGTTATCAAAGATGTGTTTCCCCATAAATGAGGGAGTCCTAAGAAAAGCTATGTATTCCTAAAATATTGTGTTATTTGATTAGACTGTACCACCAGAGCAACACTCAGCTGAGGTTCCAGCTCAAGGCTGAACTGCTCATATACTTTAGCATATAAACAGATAAGCCAGACAGCAATATAAATAGCACACTCTCTTGTTTCTGGCTCCCTGTCTGTCAAACTGCCTGCCTTGCAACCCAGCTCCCTTTGGGTGCAAGCTGCTGAGTCTGACAGAGGAATGTCTGACATGGAGCACCAGCCACAAAAAGAGGAACATCATATACATGCAACTCAGAAATACTGGATAGGGTTTGCTTAGAGGCCCCTGAACTCTGTCATTCCCACTTTAAATGTACAGCTAACCTCTGTCTCTTGTTATTCCGAAGAACATAACCTTGAGTGGTGCAGTTGTTGTATTTCTCCATATGGAAAGTACAGGTTTTCTGCACCTAAAACTGCAAAATTTTACTCAAAATTTATAACAAATTAGTTAAACTGGAGTAGTTTAGTAGGCAGACATGCTAAATGGGGCATCTGGCTTGTCCATTTTGATAAGGTGGTGTTTTAGAATAACAGATGCGTGTGAAATCAAGGCAATCAAGATTAGGATCAGCAACAGCCACACACAAGTTTTTCTGATTTTTTTTTTTTTTTTCTGAGCTAGGAAAGCAAAAATATGTAAGAAAAGTTAAAGGTTTTAGGATTTTGACATAGTTTCTTCTAAATGATCAATCTTCCACATCTGAAATATTTACTGGTTTCTGTTATTGTAACACCTTGGCCCCAGGTTTGTATGAAAGATGGCCATGGAAACATTTCTCAGACAAAACAGGTTAAAAATTATGTGTTTTCTTTTATTTGTAAAAACAGCTCCCTTACTCATAAGCAAAATATCGGTATCTCTCATAGATGTTCTAATACATTCCAGGAATATTCTCTGTTTTCTCTTCCCTTCATTTACTTTCTAGATCTTGATTCTCAGGGGCTATTGTATAGATTATATTTCACCTCTTATTTCATCCAAACAGGGTCAAACAGATATATTTTCTATTTATAAAGCATCTCAGACTAAATTCACTTTGTTGTAAATTGTGAATGAGGTCGTTTGTGGAGCTGGTGTGTTGAATGCAGTGTTAGTCACCATGAAACTAAATGGCACAACAGACATCCTCTGTTGACTTTCCCCACCTAGAAGCTTTTAATGTGACACAGCACATGCCTTGCCTCTCAGTTCTACCTATTCAGAAAATCCATCAAAATTAGTGGCATTACTGTGCTATAAAAGCAGTTTCAGTGAGACAAAATTATTCTCAGAATTTATAGTGGATAAGTAAGGAAGAAAATTATTTTTCCAACAAAATGATTTTGTACCAGCTGAAAATGAATGCACAGTAGCAACTGGAGATTCAGAAGAGGGATTCAAGCTATCACTCATTGAGACTACCCTCTTTATCATCTCATACAGCCAAGCTGGAAAAAGATCTACTTCTCCACTTCTGGTCTTATATATTGTAAATTTCCACATTAATTGAATCTGCAAAGAAAGGAAGAAGCAAAACCCATCCAAAACAGCCTCAGGGACAAGACATATTTTTAAATAGTCAGATTTCTTTCATTTTGGACATTATTGGACTTCAACTCATAGTAAAACATTATTCTAGGTAGTCAAAATTGATATAAGTTGGAGAAAGTTAAGTTTATATTGAGCAATTAAAACAAGTCAAATAATTTAAATAAATATTAAAATAATTTGAATAATTAAAATAATTTAATCAAAATATATAGGTTGAGTTTTGGTAAACAGAAGATTAACAAGAAAAGTAACAATTTTTGGCTGCCATTTTAGCTGATGCTGATTCATAAGATTAATTCTAAAACAACTATTTTATTTTCCTTTGGACCCTCAGATCATGTAGACAGTCCATACCAACTTCTGCAGGATTTGAAATGACAGTGACAAGCTGAAATGTTTATCTTGACTAGCTACTAGCCACTGACAGTGTCAGCACCAGCATCTCTGTGTAGCAGTCTGGCTCAAAGTAATGACTTCTCTTCCAAGGATTTCCATCCTTTGACTTGGAAGAAGAGAATGCCCATCCTTAGACATTGTGCTGTTCTGTGTGATGTGTAAGGTATTGATACTCCTGTCAGACAGCTTTCAGGACCTGAGCACAGAAAGGGAGAAGGCTTTGTGGTATTCCTTGCTTTGTGGCTTTGTGGTAGAGTTGTACTCTGGCTTCCAGGAAAATTGGCACAATAGCCTTGTTTTAACGGTATTGTGTTTAGGAAAAAGCTTTTGCTGTGGAAAAGAGTATGAGGAGACTCTAACCAATTTCTATGTCAAATTATTATTGCTTGGTGGGAGCAAGGTTTCTCGAGAAATATTTTGTTAAAATATGTTCACGTTTTGTCCACAGAATTTCTCATGTCTTGCCTAGGTGTTTTCTTCCTATTCTCTTTTCTTTACATTCTTCTTTTCTTGTTCAAACTTTCCTTCTTAAGTCATTACAATTTTTCACTGAATCCCTTTTTTCCTCCTATTAATTTGCCTTTTAGATGGTGAAGAAAGATATAGTCATTTCTATAATTCTAATTTACTATGTGATATTGTGGTGGGTTGACCTTGGCTGGCTGGCAGGTGCCCATCAAGCAACTCTCTCAAACCCACAGCAGGACAGGAGGAGGAAGTATGATGAAAAACTCACATGTTAAGAACAGGGAGATCACTCATGAATTACCATCACAGGAAAACAGACTCAACTTGGGGAAGAATAACTTCATTCATTGCCAATTAATAATGGAGCAGGAGAGGCACAAAACTAAAACCATCTTCATTGCATTCTCTCTCTGCTTAGACACATCTTCCTAATTCTTCAGCCCCCCTCCTTTTCAGCTTTCTCCAGGACTATTTGATTACTCTGATGTGGGATCCTCCACAGACTGTAGTGCCAACAACTGCTCTGGTGTGGTTGTTGCCATAGGCAACAGGGCAGCAACATCCTTCATCATGGTCTTTTCCAGGGGAATATCGAGTGTACCTTCAGTCACTTTGCAGATGACATTGAGTGGGCAGGAGAGTTGATCAGCTGGAGGGTTGGACATCTCTACAGGGGAATCAGAACAGGCTGGATCAATGAGCTAAAGCCAACTGTACAAAGTTCAGTAACACCAATTACCAAGCCCTGCCCTTGGGTCACTACAACCCTGTGCATCTCTACAGACTGGGGGCAGAGTGGCTGGAAAAAGGCTCATCAGAAAAGGACCTGGGGGTGCTGGTTGACAGCCAGCTGAGCATGAGCCAGCATGTGCCCAGGTGACCAAGAAGGTCAATGACATCCTGGCCTGTATCAGAAACAGCATGGCCAGCAGGACCAGGACTTTGGCAAGTAGAACTTCTAAGTTAGCACCACTGGTAGCATGAGTAGAACAAAGAAAGATTAAAACTATCCTTAGGTAGAAAACAGGCAGATGAGGTGACTCTCAGATCTCAGAGCCTAAACTGTTTAATATTAAAGATATCACTAAAAACTCCTTTAACAGTAGCCAAATAAGGTTTATATTTTTTGGCCAATCAAAGGATTTTTTCATATGACAAAATGTTAAAGAAATGGCAAAAGTACTAATTTCTTATTGAAGTACTAATTAGAAGTTTGAAAGACTAGGAGTGAAATGAACATTCCTTCTTGAAAAAGTAATTCCAGCTGACTGGAATGTGTATAACTGAATTAACCAATCAAATAATTTAGAGTAAGTCTAAAGGGAAAATGTGATCTATTACGCATAATTTCCAGAAAACACAAGGAATCTGCAGGTAAGTTGTAGTATGGTGGAAGTAGGAGCAATCAGCAGACTTTTATCAGAGGGTTATTTGAAATCAGGATTAACACTCTTCATATCGCAGTCGCACCACATGCACATGACATTTAATATGTGCTGTTGGCAGTTAGATAACCTCACAAGTGGGAGTTGAAGAGCCCATCTATGTTTAGGTTTTCTCACATAGTATGCATTTAAATTGAGATTCCTGCTGTACATGGTTATTCTGTCTCTCTCTCAGAGAAAAATGGATAGCCAGCGTTTCATAACGTGAGTATTCTGTCAGATACAACCGATAAACTTTCTTTTTCCTCCAAAATGAAAACTAAAAATCAACAGTAATGTCTCCAGCACCATCAGACAGCTGATCCAATAGTCCCAAAGTCCAGCTAAACACGTGTTTCTCATTAATGGGATAAATCCGTGGAGACCAATAAAAATGGTGTTGAAGACCTAGATCTTCTCACATATCCAATATATGCTTCCTGTACAAAAGTCAGGTGATTAAAGATCAAATTCTTGGTTAGTCATAGCTTTTTCTGCAGCACATAGCCTAGAAATTTGCATATTATCAGTTTGATACTCTTAATCCATTCTTCAGTGTAGTCACTGGTTAAAAAATTTGAAGCATTTTCAAAAACATGATCAGCAGAGACCAGTAGCTTAGCAATATTCTTCCTAAAATTTTACAACTTTTTTTTTTCTTACTGTTAATGAACAGTGATGTATCCAGAAATGTTAATGTATTCAGAAATGTTGATTACAATCAGAAAAAATATGCAGGACAGAATTATTATCATTATTATTATTATCATTATTGTCAACAACAACATCATCATCATCATCATCAACCACAGCCTTTGATGTATGTATTTTTTTAATACCCCTTTCATTTTTTCTGCCATGAAGGAGGAAATAGCAAGATACCAGGAGAAACATCTTGTCATTAGGCCAAAAATTCTAGGAGATGTGTATTTGGGTCCATAAGAGAAAAGTAAACTGGATATGAAACAGTACCTAATTTCATGCTGTAACTAAAAGCATGTCTTAATTTCAGCATGAGATGGCTACCAATTCTGTAACAGTAAACTTAAAATATCTGCAAATCTCCACATGTATCTATATGTATAATTTCAGCTCTTATTTAAAGGGAACACTGAAGTTATTTTACTTAAAAATTATACTTATTATACTTAAAATACTGGTAAAGTACTTAAGTAAAATCTTAATCTAAGGTGAGAATTTTCTCCTGATTTGTATTTCTTCTTATTTTGTTACCCTCATTTATTATTTGTTCTTATAGTAGGTTCAGGCACAAGGGGAGCAATTAGCTGATTGAGTCATAGCAAAATATATCATGGCACAATGATTCAAATTGTCTGAAGAATTTCTGTGATTTTTCCATCCACTGGGATTCCACTACACCTATGAACAACCTTGCTGTTATAGAATGATGACAAACATTTCTAATGTAATTTGTCCAAAGCAACAGCTTAGATTATAAATCGTAATATATTTTGCTATACAATGATTTATTCCTATGAACAAAGCACTATGGTTCAAGATTCACAGAAGTCTAGCTGCAATTTCTCTTAACTGGGCAAGAAAATTTCCTTTTTTTCCTGAATGAGTCTTTTCCACCAAAATGGGAAGTGCTAACCCCACACAAGTAAATGGATAGTCAAGTCTGGCTGTCTGTATAAAATGGTATGTGTACACAATATTAAAGGAGTAAGATATGACAGAGTTCAGGGTTTTCTCCCTTACTTAAATGCTGCCAAGAATAATTTCAGTAACATAATTCCTATTTTTCCCCATAGAATTTGAGTTTTAAATGATATTTAAGGCTGTGAAGGAAATAAAAAAAAAGAAAAAAAGAAAAAAGAGAGAATCTCTTCTCTGGAGAAGCAGAAAAAAGTAGTAATAGAGAAGTTACAGGGCTGATTTATAATTATTGCTTTTGGTATTATTCATCACTTCTTAATTACTGTTGGTAAATAAAATTCCTATATGGTGTTAAAAAATTAAATTATGAAGTTTACTGTCTGAACCCTACTGCTGCTGCCAAGATGCCTTCTTTTCAGCTCATACATAATGTACATCTTCCAATAAAATTGTTTGGAAGCAGAGATGACAAGAAAAAGAAATGTGAATGAAATGTACATACATTTTTATGAACACAACGTAATATACATGATTTTTGAATTATAAAAATCTTAGAGTTGAAAGTACTACAATTAAGTTCAATCCAATAGAATTCCATATGTTTATTGATTTATGCACAAGGCTATTCACAGACATTACTCTGAAAAGTAACATGAAGTTTTCATATTCCCTATTTACCCTGTTGGGTTTGAACTTGAGTACTTTTATGCTAAGCTGCAGTTCAGATATATTGGTAATTTTTTTTTATAATCAGGTTGTTATTTCTCAACAAATTCAAATCATTGTGCATAAGGCTAAAGGGATTCATTTAAAAAAATCTGAATCTAAAAAACAATCTGGTATCTTTCTTCCTCCCTAACAGTATGGTAGAAATAAATATCTGTGACATTCCCTTGGAAAAGAAATTAGGAAAATGAAAAATTTATCTTTCCAGTTTCATACCACCTTCTGAGAAATTTTATGTTACTTGTTTCAAAATGCTAAAAAAAGTTTATTTTCAGATTGTATTATTTGCAATACAGTGCTTGCTAAACTTCTTTGTGCTGAATTATAGGAAGTGATATATATGGAGTAATAATACATGAGCAAAGGAAGGGAGCAAAAATCAAGCTATAAACAATAGCCTCAGAAGGAAATATGAGCAAAAACTGTTGGACATTCTTGAGAGCTTTCCAAAAACAGGGTTCAAGTTATATTGTGTGGGTTTTTAAAATTTCTGTTATAATTGCCATCACCTTTCTTATTTCCTGATCCCTTAAAGAGAGACTTTATGAGCTAGATTATTGCCATTTCAATTTGTGTTTGGTTTTAAGTGTATGGGATTTCCAGGTCTACAGAGCAGGCACTCGAAGTATGGAAAAGGTACACGTTTTCTGTATGATATAGTAGAAATATTCATAAGGTGGCAATCTTAGGATCACTAAAGTTGACATTTTTTATTTTGTTTTAGGTGACAGCAACATGCATTCATAGGTATAACATTAAAAAAAAAAAAAAAGACAAATTAAGATACTACAAGGTTATTGGGCCATTCAGAAACATATAGGAAGGTGCAACAAATTTCTTCTATGCTTCCTGCATAAACATGCACTCCAGAGTCATTAACAGTATGAGTGATGGGCTGAAGCTTGCCACAGTTGCTGTGCAGCCAGCATCTCTTCATTTACAAAATGAATTTGCCTCCCATGAGTTACTTCAGTGTGGCTGAATGCATCCGGATGTAAACTGAGTTTATTTTAATTAGTGCATCAACATGCTAGCAAAGCAAGTCTCAAGATGAGAATCAGGGATTCAATTTGAATAGGTATCTGGTTTCTGATAGTGCTGAAATAATCAGTGTGCAAAAGATTATCAGAAGCAAAAGGAAGTTACAAGGAGTAACAACGAAGTTGCATCCTTGACCTTCATTTAAATAGCTGTGCTTGGGATGCCATTGTAAGTATCCCTGGCTGGATTACCAGCTGCTGTGAATCAAACTGACTCCACTGATTTTCAAAGGCAATAGATCTGTTTACATTATCTGACATCCCCCTTGACATAATCCAAAAGTGCCGAGTGAGTCAATCTGACACAATGTAGTATCACAAATTAGAGGCTTAGCATGATGCTGAGGGTCCCTTTAAAATCAGGACCCAAACCCCAGTTGAAGTTAGGAAGTATAAGCTTTCAACCTCGATCTTTTGAATCACTATCATGAGAACTATCAAGGCCAAACTTGAAGACTCTCTGCAGTGTTTCTATTTAGACTTTCAAACATTTTATTAGACACAGGCACAGACATCTACATTAAAGTTTCACATGCCCAAATACAGGTGAACTGAGCAATTTTTCCCTTGTTAAAAACAAAACAAAACAAAAAACCAAACCAAACCAATCCAGAACAAAAAACCCTCACCCAAAGAAATGCCTTTGTTTTGCTAAAGAAAAGTCAGTGAATTTTCTCCTCTACTTTTTTTATCCTGTTCACCTCCGTAAGCCTACTTTTGCACATGAGCCTGATGCCTTTTCTTCTAAGTGGTTGTTTTTTCTGTCCTTGCTGTTTCCTTCAGTCTCTGAATCAAAGTGATTTTGACTAATATTAAAACTTAAAAAATTTCCTATAGCCAAATAAAACTAGACACAATGAAAACTGGATTTTAAGGAAATAATTTATTAATTCAGTATGAATCAGACTCATTAGTTCATCTTAATCTGATTCCCCATTAAGTTGGACTGAACTTTCATGAAATTTATCTGACATATTTACAGCTAGGCATCACACAATTTTATCTGCTCTGTTTTAAAACTCACTAGAACTGATGCAAATCTGAAATTGAACAAAATTAATCAATCTGTCCCCAAGAGTGGTGCAGAGGCAGTTATGCGAGTGTAAAATCACTATGAGCGAGATGTGTCTGTTAACTGTAGACAGACAACTACTGTATAGACTTTCACATCTCAGCTGGTTATCTAGACTCTGTAATCAGTAAAGAGAAGCACTTTGAGGCCATGACTCATGTGGCTTATTTTAGATGACTGCTGTAGAAGAACTGTGCCCTAGAAGACTTCCTTTCCAGCCACAAGCCCCAAAGACAATCCACGTAATACTGATACATCCTTAGTAGGCATTGAAATGCAAGTACATATCAAGGTGTGATTTTGCTGTCTTTACTGTGTTGAGCTGTGCTTTTCACAGTCTTTCTTGCAGACTTTCCTCTCTGGTGAATGCTTACTTTGACTGAGATTAACAAAATTAGGCCATATAAATCCAGGTGAATTTTCCAATATTATCCCAAAATAGACTCTGCTTAGGTGTACCTAAGCAATTTAGACAACAGAGAAAATGCACTTATGTAAATTAAATTGGATAAACAACACTATTGCCTTACTTTCTGAGATGCTCATTGAAGCTGAACTTTCTATGTTGCATGTATATATAAATACTTGTAAAAGCATTTTATGGTAGTGTCCACAAAATTGTGATTGACAAACACCTAAAAACCTATTATAGGGAATGAACAGGAATGTAAAATATTTTAGGGCAATGGACTAAATTATACCCTGGTTTTTAATCTTACCCCTGCAAAATGAAATAGGTAAAACCTTCTCAAATGAACAGTCAATTGAAAAAGAAATAATTACCTGCAACCCTTGTTGTTCTTTCTCTTTTGTGATTCACATCACAAAACTAGTGTTATAAGGCTTCTGAGTGAAAAAAAAAACCTTCAAAATTATTCTTACACTTTTAACCATTAAAGTAAAAAAAAAATAAAATAAAAGCAGTTCAGGACCTGGAATGCTGTGCTTCATCCTACAGTACCCCAGTAGCTCAATTAAGAATATATCAGATCAGTTACTTGCCTGCTACTCAGCTCAGGTTTATGATCATCTAAGTGGTCAGATCTTAATCAAACAGTGGTGATATCTAAGGGTAGAAATAAAGCAGCCTTTTTTTTTAATTTTCTTTTCTTTTTTCCTGTATCACAGTCTTTGTTATCTGATTCAAACAGCATTTGGAAAATTTTCATTTGTTGCTGAAAAGCTTGTAAGTATGATCAGGAAAGAAAGACCTCCATCAGATGATAGCATTAATATTAAACTGAGAAAGTGGCACCACAGAACTAGATTCAGTGTGACCCTAGATAACTACAGAAAAGACAGATTAAAACATCAACTTCTGTTCCTCTGAAGAGGTAGTTTCTCTTGGGTTTGAGGCTAAAACTTACTCTTGTGCTTAGAATCAGATTACATCTGTCAAATTCTACATCATTTAGGCACAGATTTTTTGTATGTTGGACAATAGAGAAATCAAAATAACTTCTCTTGAGAATTTACACTTTCTTGAAGATGAGCTTCACCATAGATAGATTGGAGACAGTGCTGGATGGCATGAGCTTGGTCCTAATTGTATAATTAAACCCGAAGCTCTGACAGATTTGTGATCTCTTTTACTGCATATTCTACAGCTCAGCAAAGTACAAATAATTTGGTTTTATTTTCATCTTCCTATGAAGACTTTTCAAATGTTCAAGGCCAATATTAATGCTATTCATATATTTATTAATAACATAATCCACACATGAACTTCAAAATAAAGGCATTTTATCTGTTCTGAACTTTTCAAATGCTTTGATTTCAATTTTCAATGTCAACAATGGCTAAGTGATGGTGTAGGCTCTCAGGAGATTGCAGATAAGAAGATACAAACTATATTTATTTATTATTTCTTGTTAATTTCTTCAGACCATGTACAGCACATAAAAGTGTACCAACAGTCACTCCTTGGTAAAGAATGACAGAAATTATGGAAGTTTTTAAATAGAAAATAACGACAACAAAATCAGTAGATGATGGATCTAGCTGGATGATTTACCTGCCTCATTCCAGAAAGATGTGTGTACAATACTCTACTGTGCAGGGTGGAAGAAAAGGCAAGAAGCATTCTCTTTGTAAATATTATATTGGGAAAGCAGATTTAGTTTTAATTTTGAATGACAAGTCAAGAATGTTGCTTAATGCAAATCCTTTCCAAAAGAGAACAGACAAGACACAATGTATTATTTATCACTCATTCTCTGTACTTCATTATATATATCTGCTATAGGGATTTCATGCCATTGTTTAGTCTAAAAAGATGAGAAAGTACACTTTCAGGGATGAACCCAATCTGTATAAAAGCAATGCTATTAATTTGCTTATGGTGGTTTATATTTTTAAAGTCACTCCTCATGCTATTACCATAGAACCTTCCATTTTACTTAGAATATTTTGCACTTTACTTGCAAGAGCACAGCTTGAAACCAGTAATTTAACTGCTCCATTAGTTACTGAAAAAAGGGAAAATGTTTTCCATCTTGTTTTCTGCTTTTTTTAAATTTTAAGTTTGCGCAGATCCTGGGACAATGTGGTCTTGATTTCATACTAGCACCCTAGAAGTCTGCAATAATACAAATAATTTTTTATTGTGTCATCATTTGGTAGGAAGAAAATTATTTTACTTTTTAAAAAAGTAGCAAAACTCACCGCCTAGTAGTAAAAGAGAAAGACAAATCTATTTCTTAGCACTGTTTAGTGCCATCAAAATAGGTGTCTCAGGTATCAGAGCATATCATGCTCATAATATCACAATGAGAACTCAGTATCAATTTTACTAAGAAAAAGAGTAAAGAAAAAGAAATAAAAGTATAAGTCCAACTAGAGGTAATTCTAATAATAAAATTTTGTACTGAAAATGCTTATTCTACTACAGATCCCAGAATTCAGGGCTGGGTTGATTCAAAAATTTTCCATTTGACTTTTTATAGTCAAATAATGTGTCAATTTTTTTTTTTTTTTCACATGTAACACACTCCACTTGAAACATTTTGGAAAGAAATTCTATCTATCATGGATACAAACAACAAAAATAAAAGAAGACAGAAACAGTCAAAACAGTCCACTATTCTATCAGAATCAGATTGGTAGAGAAAAATGACTGAGACAGAGGAGTCAGCTTTCATCACTTTTTGGTTATATGGTAGTATGAAAAAGTAAGTTAACATTTCATGTAATCCCTTGAAAGACTTTTATGCAGATAAGGAAATAGAAATAGTTATTCTGAAATAGTGCATTCATGTGCACCTAATTTTGATTTTCTTATACAAACATTTCAATATTAATTTATTATATATGCAGTCTAAGTGGGTGCAGTTCTTTTGACAAAAAAATTTTTTCTTCACTATGTAAGAAAATGTTTTTAATCATTCATTTATTTCAAAATCAATTATATGTACTACAAAGCTTAGCTCTGAAAGAGAATATTTTTAACCACAAAAAATTTATTTTGGATTTTTTTTAAATTTAAATAGCAGACAAAAAGGAAACAGTAAAACTTTCGTTTTTGTCTTTTTAAAACTAGATCTTCCAAGTCGATTTTTAAAAATAGTTTTGTATTGCATTCATTTCCTCTACTATGAGTAAATATGGCAGAACCCTGCAAGAATGACTTACTCTTCTCATTACAATGGTTTTCTTAAGTATAGAAAACATGAAAGATTTAGTAAAAACTGGTGATAGGACCAACAGACCATTTTGAATGTATGATTGGAATTCCTTAAGAAAAATGTCAATGAGCAGTTTAAAATGATCAGCCCAGTCTTTAAGAACTATGCATATTGTAATAAAAGCACTTCCTCTCTATACTGGAAAAGATACAGGAGTTCAGCTGCTCAAAGTATTTTGTACTAGTGCACTTGTTTTTTATGAGATAAGTTCTACAATATGGCAAACTGTCCTTTAAAAAAGACTTACCTGAATGCCAAAAAGCTCTTCATGCTTAAATCCAGCTCACTTTCCTGTAATATTAATATTAAAATTTAACTCCACACAGTTATAATTTAATACATCAATTAATTATTTAACTAAGCTGAAAAGGAAAAAAAAAAGAAATAAAGAAGGTATTCAGCATATTCAAGGTTTGTATGTTACACTGAATTTCAAAAGTCAATAGATTTTTCTGGTATAAATTGGTCTCATTGCAAGGTTACTGGTATTCTAAAACATTACTAGTTATTTATGTGTATTTTCACTTTTTTAAATTAACCGTGTTTTCTTTGTGTTTAAAGGTTGGTCATCTTTGACATCCCCATTTTTCCACACACTGCTTTATGTTTTCTGTTTCATTTTTGAGTGTTTATACTAGCTGCACCAAAATCCAATATTTGTACAAATTTTATCTAAACTGTTCTAAACTTTCAACCATTGGATTGAAAAATCTGCATAGGCATGCAAACGTCTCCTTTCACTATGATAGAACAAGACAAACATATTTTTTATGACATCTTTTTTCAACAGTTATTGCTTCTTCTTCTTCCCTCTTAACCAGTCAGAAAACTAGTCAAAAAACAAACTTTTTTTCCTTAAAAAAGTATCAAAATCTAAAATTCTTACTTGATAAAAGAAATTGCTGAAGTAAAGATATAAAGCTTGGTCACAAACACATCCTCTCCTAGAATTCGCTCTACTTACAGAAGATTTATATTGGATATTGGGAAAAATTTCTTCACCAAAAGGGTTGTTAAGCATTAACACAGGCTGCCCAGGGAAGTGGTTGAGCCACCATCCCCAGAGGTATTTGAAAGAAATGTAGGTGTGCCACTGAGGGACGTGGTTAGTGGGGGGCTTTGCAGTGCTGGGATAACAGCGGGACGCAATGATCTTAAGGGTCTTTTGCAACCTTAATGGTTCTGTGGTTGATCACAGCACATGAAGAGCAAAGCTGTGTATTTCTGCAATGATACAAGCCACAGACCCCACGCCAGAGTGAATTTGGATGCGTGTGCAATGGCTTGTGCTGCAAAGTTTCTTGAGCTACGCGGGAAGGGGAGCGTAACAGTGATTGATGACTGACCTTCCATGCTGGACTGCCTTGAATGTTTATGATGAAAGGCTTTTGAAGGCCAGTGTTTCATTGCTAAAATCCTGGCCTTTCAAATGTCTCATGAGGAAGAAGGGAAGCTTTATTGTGGCTTACCAGATAAATTTAGCAGTCTGCATCAACAAAGATGTTTACACTGTATTAATACATACAATCTAAAATAATAACATAAAATCAGCACCTAAACCATATGCTTTGCTAATTAATTTCTATTTTATTCCTTATGCAGTCACAAAGACTTTAGCCCATCAAGATACAGTACTGGTTCTGGAAATGATGCAGTGCTTTCTGAGAGCATAATCAAGAAATCTGCATCAAGCTTCCCATTAGTTTTCTATTTTCTTGTCCTTCCTTTGTGTTCCTGTAAGATGTCAATGTGATAGTTTCACCAGCACCGTTTCCTAAGCAGTAAAGAGTATCCTGAGATAGTTGCAGAGTTTTTCTGGTCTAAACAGTTTGCATAGCCTGAACTCCACAGTCTCAGTGGGACTTCACAATGTTGAGCTTCTTGGTTTATATTGGCTCTGACTTGATCATCACTGAATTCTGCCTTCTTATATTTTACAGTGGGGAGTTTCTGGATAGGATTCACTGTGACCTCACTAGAATTTTTTATCCTTGCAGTCAAATAAAAACCTCTGGCTTAAAAAGGTGAGTTGTGACTGCTGTGGGGATGCAGATAGAGTTTTAGGTACCTCAGATCTTACAAATAGAAACTAATTTTTTTAATCCTCTTTCCTGAGTAAGAGACTGTCATGCTGACTGTTAAGTTTCAGGAATAGATGGGACACTCTGGCTCCTCTGAATGAATGCAGAATATGAGAAGAGGGAAAAGTGGTTGGATTAGATTTGGGCTGAGTAAATGTTGATCTTTCCTCACCTGCTCTGCACAAGTTTTCACCTCGCTGAACATTTTTATTAAATTTTAATCAAAAGCACAGAAAAGATTGTTGATTGTAGAAATGTCTAACCCTGCTCTAAGCTCCTCTGCTAAGTCAGTTTATAGATGTTAACAGTGCCACACTGACATTGAGTTCAATGTTGTTTTACGGCCTAGGTGTCCTACAAATTATCACAAAACACAAGAGCATCAAAAAATTCCGTGGCTACATAAATGTGACAGACCTGAGACCCCAAGCCTCTATGAGATACTTGAGATTGATTTGTGTTTAGAAGGTTCCCTCTGCATTTGTTGTTTCTGATGCTAGTCTTCTGTGAGATTACAATTTGGTTATGGGGGGGATCTTGTGCTGAGACCCCAACCTATGAGTCAGTCAGGTATGTGTTTGGGGGACTATAAAGTTGCATCCATAGGATCTTTGATCACAAATAGATGGTCTGCCTCTTTTTTGGAAGTCATACACAATCAAAAAGATCCTTTATTTAGAGAAGCAAATGCTGCTGTCAAGCTCATAAAATACATACAAATGACATTTTTTTACACTCCTGCATTGTACTTCAAAAGAGTGGTTTTTTTTAAAAGGTCATGACCATTTTGATATCAGATACTGTTATTCGTGAGTGGAAGGTCAGCAATCTTTTATTCTTCTGACTTAAACATCATATGAATATGTGTATTAAAGCAAAGATGAATCTCTCAGAATGAGGAAATGAATTTTTTAACAGATGTTAAAAGGCCAATAAGTCCACAACCCTTAGCACCCAGTCCAAATACCAGATTTTTATATTGCAATAAAAATTTACCAGATTTCTGAAAGTATGTGATCTCTTGAAAAGAAAAATCATAAGAAACTTGGATCAGATGTCTATTATTTAAAAAACTTTACAATCCACCAAAGACTGCTTTTGGCAGGGAAGTAGGAAATGAGTTGGAAAGCATTAATAAACTTTCAGGATACTTAAAAACACCAGCTTATGGTACTTGATCTATAAGTGAACTCTAGATTACTTCCTTTTTTTTTTTTTTTTTTTCTGAAACCGTAAGCTTAGGAAAAAAAGAGAGTTTATCTAAGTAAAAGAAAGAACACAGCATGCAGGGAAAAAAAGAAAGCTTGGCTTGGAAAAAGCTACAAAAGACAGAAAATTAAGTGCTTGATTTTTTTTCCTTTTGCATTGAATTTGATTAACACTTTCAGAATTGTACAGAAGGAAACAGAAAATTGTGGTAGGATTCCATTTTAATTTCATTTACATGTTACTGAAATCCATTTTACAATAAATTCATAACAAAGTGTCAGTCTGGTGCAGAAACACAAGAAAGGCATGCCAACTAGTTGGTAACAGTAATACAGTAACAACATAAACTTTGGGAATCAAGGAATAGATTCCAAAACATGTTTGTTCCACTGGCATGACAGGCACCGATTTTTTTCCAGTCTTAAGCCAGAACTACTTTAAAAAATGTTAAGTGGTTCAAATTCAGTGCAATGCTATGTAGAGTGAGGAAACCCCTGCAAAAATCCCCAGCCTTGGAAAAGCACTATTTCCAAAAATGGTTGGAAATTTTTTGAGATCAGCTTAAGACTTTAAAAAGTTTTAGATTTCCAGAATACTTGCTTCTTTATGGTAAAGACCTGAAAACTGTTTCTGTATATTTCTGGAGGGGTTGTTTTGTTTTGTTTTGTTTTGTTTTGTTTTGTTTTGTTTTGTTTTGTTTTGTTTTGTTTTGTTTTGTTTTGTTTTGTTTTGTTTTTAAGGGCCCAAACAAGCTTTGAAAAGTGTCTCTCCTTTTATTTAACATAAACTTGTCAAGACTCAGTGGGTTTTCTTGAAAGCTTTTTTTGAGGATTGGAAAATGTGTTTTCTGTGAACTCAAGCACCTTAATTGAAAGGTGTCTATGAGTGTACTGAAGCCTTAATAATGCTGTGTTTTATCCAGAATGTTAATTAGATGTTGTGCTAGATGGGTATTAACAAGAAATAAAAGCAGAACAGTTTGAAAGAGTATGTATGTAAATCCCCTACCTTTCAGCTTTCCTTCCTGTGATCTTTTTACCAGTTCTTCAGTCACATTAGAATTGTATGCAATTGAAAATATTTGCATTCATCATTAAAACAAACCAAAAATAATTTAACTAAGAAAAATGCTCCTTTCTGACTATGAATGTCAATAATAAACAAGAACGAGATCAGGACAGAAGCTTGTTTTCCTTCTCCTGAGTGTCCTTAACATAATGCTAATAAGACAGTTCTCTGTGACTATTAAAGCAGCAGGCAAAGCAGATTTGAACAGATGAACTATGTGCAGTAGAAGAACTTGAGTATAAACCTTTAAAAGGTTAAAATAAACCACTTTTCTGCATATGCTGATACAGTAGATATCAGCCTGCCTAGATAATTAGATGCATATGACTATTTTCTGCCCTGACTAGAATGGACTCAGAAACAGCATTTCTAAGGAATTTGAAAAAGCTTTCAGAAAATGCTTTAACAAAGTGCCTCTGATAAAGCACCCATAGTAGGATGGGAGCTCATTCCACTAGAAGGAATGATTTGCTGAACTAATAATTAACTATATTAGCAACATAGAAAGAGAAAGAAAAAATTGAGTCTAAAAAACTTTAGGAGATGCAGGTGGTCACCATTTAATGAACTCCTAGAATCTATTGCTTCCTGCAAAGCTAAGAGGAGTCAGAGGAAAAGCCAAGTATTTTTTTCTACTGCTCTTCAAACATGCTGGTAAGAAGCTTATGGCCAGCAAGGAGACAGTTTGGTCTAAAAGTTTCTTTTCAATTACAAGGTGCTTATTAAGGCATTAAATTTTTGATTTAAACTAATATAGGGAAAAGGACAGGAATTTTAACATAAAAACAAATATTATTAAAACATTATATACCTGAAAGTACATCTATGGAGGCAGAGCAGTTTTGTGTTTGTTCTCTCTGATTATTGGTATTGCTATGGCAAACCACTATCACGGAATTTTCAAGAGCTAGCACTGTTGTGGGATTATAAACTGAAATATGACTGCCTTATATTTTCCAGAGTCCTGCATGATTAGTACTACTGAAGACAATGCAGACCCCTAATGGAAAAGTTGACAGTGATGTAATTGGATTATATGGTGCAAAATTCTTCAGGACAGACAGGGAGGCAGACAGGGAGGGAGTGAGAGACTTTTTGAGAGCCACTGATATTGGAAAAAATACCAGTGGTTTAATTTGGATAATAATTATACCTAGGATCTCTTCTTGCTATCATAATAGCAGAAGTCTTATTTTTTCCTGTGCTACTTTGTGAAAACCTGACTTTCCAAGACCATGCATTCCTTGGGCATCACTTAGCAGAAGGCCAAAAATATATGACTTTTTTTTAAAAATAAGTTCCATTTTTCTTCAGAATGATAACTGAGCCCAGAGGTGACCCTTACACACAATTGCAGTTATTCAGGTCTAAAAAGCCAGCAAATTCACATGTAACTATATCTCCCAGCTCCAACAGTAGGGCAGACTGTCAGCTCCCTCATCTGTCAGCACTTGTTCAGGCTGGTAAATGAAGACTGGTGCACACTAGCAGTATCTATTTGCTACAGGATATGCACTCAAGAAAGTCACGAAAAGGAGTTTCAAGCTAAGGCCAAAACCAATCAGTCATTTTCTCCCAGTAGTGATAAGAAAAGCAACATAAAAGAGAGGTGCTTGTCCCAAAGGTGGTATCAGTAGCAAACTGTCACCAAATAAAAATAGTTAAAGTCCTAATGACTGTACTAATTCAATACAAATAGCCAGGTTCCAGTTAGCTTAGCATTTCCTCTTGCCAGGCCTCAGGGAGGAAGAACAGAGGTCCTACTGTTCAGAAGACAAATCGTGTGCAACTTGCTTTGGGTGAAAAAAGATATGCTGAAATGGTGGGACAATCAGTGCCATACTGCTTCCTTGGAGCTGAAGTCCTCAAAAACCACGCTGCATCACATTAAAACAGCAAAAACCTTCCTGCCATTTTGTTTCTCTGTGTTGTGAAGACTCAGCCACAGCTACAGTCCCTCCCATGCTGAATGTATATTTAATAAACTTCGAGGCAGTGGAAAGCTGGGCCATCACCCAGGAAGACTGGGAGATGCAAAAAGGGAGTCAGCTCTCTTTGGAAGCTTGCCTCTCCCATTGCCCAGCACCAGAAGCTGCATCTCTGCACAGAGAATTGAGAAGTAACTTTAAAGATCGACCACCCTCAACTGATATTGTTTTATAACAGCATTGTGTGATTCAAAACAATGCCAAAGATGGAGGAAAACAGGGTTAAAACTCTTCAAACCGGGAGCGGATTGTAGGGAATGACTGGCTTAGGCTCCACTGATGCTGCCCCATCTGACATGTATGATTTCAATCACGGTGTGTGCTGCTCTATGTCTCTTCACATCTAGAGTGAAGCTGTCTCTGGCTGGGTAAATTGATTGTGTTTTTCCTGTGCCCTACACAATGCTTGATTCAACTTAATCAGATGGCTGAAAAGGAAAGATGCTTTGATAGCTCTTTTCAAGCCCTTACACACATACAGTGTTATGTTCTAATGTTTTAGAAACATTTTACATGCATAAAATATAAAAAAGGAGTGTCTTGATTATATTACTTTTTAAAAAATATTTTCAAAAAAATATACCAGTCAGAAACTAAAACAATTCAAAATATTTGACTATAGCCCTCCAGTTTCAAAATAGTTATAGTTTTCCATGATAACTTAAAATTAGAAATTAATGAGTTTCCGTTTTAAAGTGTTTATCATAAAAGTACTGTCTACATTGGTTATCATTATCATTAAAACATATATTTGATGAAATATATCGAGAGGGAAGGGCTCTGTAACCCTTCCCTTTTAAAACAAAATAAAAAGAAAACCCTTTCTATATAGTCAAACTTCCCTTCTCGTAACACTTTTTCTAACACTGTCTTTGGGACATGAAAAAATCAACACCAAAACACTCAAGAGAGGTTTTCAGTAGTGGATGCTCTATTGAACTTCCATTCCTCTTTCATTTTTCCCTGTCAGCTTCTTGCACTGATGTTAGTAATTTACCTTAGATTTGACTTGCTTCTCGTACTGCCTTTCTGAGCCCTTACACAAAAGATGTTCAGAAAGAGACTGTGCTGTAGTGATTTCATTCAGCCTAGATGTTTGATTTCCACAGCTCCTTCAGATCCAGCTTCCAAACTTCCACTCTTCAGACAGCTCAGAGAAAGGATACTTTTCCTTTACAGCCTGCTGCCACTGTCATTCTGGGTATAAATGCTTCCTGCTGTGCTTCCCCTTTCAACTTACAGCACTCAAATAGCTCAAAAACTGGGGACTTTTTTTTTTGTCTCCTCCAGGCTTTTTTCTCACTGGTAACTTTCTGGTGAACTTATTGCCCTGCTCTGAGATCCTACCCACCTGAGCATAGGCAGGTGGCTCTAAAGAGGAGCAACTGTATTTCTCAGGACCCAGATCCACTTGGGACAGAAATAAGCATCATCATGCTACAGGTAATATGCCTCCCCATTTTTCTGCGGTATCACTCTTCACTCAAGATAAGCAATAATATACCTGGAGCTCTCCAGCTACAGTCTAGAGGAGCCCCATCAGAAACATAAAAACCTGAGTCATTTTTTAAGGACGATTTCCCCCCTCCATTTTCTCTCTTCCAGACAAATAGAAGTAGTACTCTGTCAAGCCAGCAGATGTCTTCAGGATCTGCACCTTTCTCTGGTGAAGGCATGGAAGATAAAAGTGTCCTTTCAAGGTGGCAAATTCTTAAGTGTGCTAGAGATTTATGAAACATTTCAGAGTAGGCAATTTCCCTTTTAGAGGTTTGTGAGCAAGTCAAGTGAACAACCAGATGTTGTGATCCATCCTTTACACAGTGCAGCTAAATGACAGCCTTGAATAATCTTTTAAGACTTTTAAAAAATGTCCTCCCAGATCTAAAGCAAAACTGAAAAAAATACTGTAGTAGTAACAGTTCCTACCTTATGTTAAGTCTGATTCTGTCTTCTTTTACAAGCAAGAAGTGGGTCTCATTCCTTCTACACTGGAATGAGGATCACCTACTATTGTGTTTTGACACTTTAGGGTCAGCTTGGGCCATCTCCTAAATTTTCTCACTGGTAAACTAAATAGACTGCTGGAGTATGTGTAGAATATTTTCTAGCTTTCATGGCATGAGTTAACCCTCTCTGCATGCTTTCCAGTTTGTCAACATTCTTCATTTGTTGTGAATGCAAGCAGTAGGTTCAGAGTTGCAGTAGCCACAGAACCACAGAGTCACACAACTGGTAAGGCTGAAAGGGACCACAATGGGTTATTTGGTCCTATCATTTGGCACCTGCCCAGTAAAGAAGTTCTACTAATATTTAGGTGGAATTTCCTGTCCATCTGTTTCTGCCCTTTGCCTCTTGTCCCATTGCTTGGCATCACCAAGAAGAGCCTGGATCCACCCTCCTGTCACCCTCCCTTCTGATACTTACAGACATGTACAGCTCATTGTCCACCAGGACTCCCAAATCCTTCTCCACAGAGCTGGGTTCCAGCAGCTCAGCCCCCAGCCTGTCCTGGTGCAGAGGGTTATTCCTCCCCAGGTGCAGGACCCTGCATTTACCCTTGCTGTGCTTCAGACAGTTCCCCTCTGCCCATCTTTCCAGCCTGTTGAGATCTCTCAGAAGGGCTGCACAGCCCTCTGGGGTATCACCCACTTCTCCACAAATAATGATTGGGATGTGAGTGGGCAGCAAGTAGCCCATGAGTCAAAAGTGTGCCCAGGGGGCCAAGAAGACCAACAGTATCCCTGGGGACACCAGGAAGAGCATTGCCAGCATGTCAAGGGAGGTGATCCTGCCCCTCTACTCAGCCCTGGTGAGGTCACATCTAGAGTGCTGTGACCAGTCCTGGAGGGCAGCAAATATGGATAGGGGGCTGGAGCATCTCTATTATGAGGATAGATTGAGGGAGTTGGGCATGTTCAGCCTCTAGAAAAGACAACAGTGAGGAGACCTCATCAATGTGTACAAGTATCTGAAGGGAGGGTGTCAAGGGCATGGAGCCAGGCTCTCCTCAACGCTGTCCAGCAGTAGGACAAGAAGCAATGGGCAGGAAAGGATGCACAGAAGTTCCACCTGAATATGAAGAAGAATTTCTTTACTGTGTGGATGACCCTCAGTGGAGATATTCAAGAACCATCTGGACACAATCCTGTGCCCTGTGCTCTGCTTGAGCTAAGAGGTTGGACCAGATGATCTGCTGTGGTCCCTCCCAACCTGACTGACACTGTGATTATGTGATTTCAAATGCACTGGGTGTAGATCAAAGAATTGCATGAGCTTGTTTTAGTCATGTAAATGACCAGTCTGTTATAATCCACCATGATACCTAATTCCTTTTTTTTTTTTTTTGGGAAGACTGGGGTAGGATATTAAAAAATATATGTATCTTGCAGATACAGTTGGGCCAAAAGCTTAGAAGTGTGTTCACCTGTGAACCAATGAGAGCTCAGAGACTTTTAGTCATTAACGCCCACATCAGCACACAGTATATTGAATTTCACAAATCAAGTTTAAAAATATTTTAGGAAATGATGATTAATTTTATTAATGTATTTTTGCCCTTTTATTTCCAAGTAATCTCATACTAATAAAATTGATCTAAATAATATTAATTGATATCCTTTTTTTTTCTTTTCATAATATATTTGTTTTTTGTGGGGTTGCCACACTTTTACATCTGCTGTCATTTATCCTTTAGGCTATCTTGATGCTTGTTTTCAGTTTTGACCAAGCTGAACTTTTGCTGAGAGCATTTTAGGCACCTAGTTAAAAAATGATTAAATACTATTTAGTCTTTTCCAACTGAGTTTTGTCTCCCAGTTGATTTGTCTCATAATTGTTTTTTCCTTTGTTAAACTGGCCCTTTTAAGCACCAAGTTTATATCTCATTGGTGTGTCTTTTATTCCTTTTGTGTACTATAGTGAAATCAAGTTGCAGCCATTTGCACCCAAGAAACCACTAAACCACTAATTTTTAGTCCTGTGATCAGGTCCTCTTTATCTGTCAAGATGAGGTAAGATGAAATTCCTCTGTGTGAGATGAAACACTCTCTAAGTTAAAAAACTGTCTTCTGTAATTTTTAGAAACCTCTAGGACATTTCCATACTGGCAGCCTGAAAAAACCCAGCATATGCTGAGCAGATTGAACTCCTCCCCCATTCCTTCCTTTTTCCTATAAAATATTTTTTCTTCTTACACATAGCAAGGTACTTAAGACTATTCCATAGCATGGAGGAGAAAGAAAGAGGAAAAGGAAAAATTAGATAGTTCAATTGATTATCCTCTAAATACAGAATCAGAAAAAGGGATGGTAGAGTTGTGATCACCTCTGGTCCTAGATTTTTTTGCCCGGGTAACCTTCTTCCTGTGCTTCTACTGAATCTCTATGGGAAAAGAGCATCCCCATTTAGACAGGTGTAGAACACAAGGGGTTTTTTGTGTGTGTCCCAAGGGTGGAAGGAACAACAGACAGTGTGCCAACACAGAAGCTGTTCCAAACCATCAAAGCATCTGTCTCTGAAAAACACATAAATAATACATTTGTTCTGAATGTATATGTGTGATAGTTTATTATATTGTCACATTGATTCATGATTCAAAATTATTTGCCTTAAGATGATATCATTTAAATCAGAGCTGGCTGGTTTTCCCTCCCAACAGCGAAATTATCAGTAATAAGAAGACAGAGTTAAATGAACTCTGGTAACTGGGGCTGAGATTTGATTCCAAATATGTCCTTTTTTATTCACAACAACTTTCCATTTCACTCTATTTGTTGTCTGCATCATTACCTTTACCTTTCTGTCTGACATCACTCTACCTTCCAAACTTGATTTCTGTGTATACTGAACGATCCATGAGCTGGGGCAGTTTGTTTGTTTGTGTATTAGTTTTGTTCAGATATTTAAATAAATATAAAAACCAGGAAATCACAGCTCAAAATAAAGAGAAAAAACATAATAAAACCCTAAGGAATTTAAGTTGCTTAACTCCATATGGGGCTACTTAAAGATGTATAGCTGGTAATCACATTATTGAGATGCTGAAAATTTCTGAATTAAGAAAGTGGTGAAGATTGAAAAACAGAAAACTTAAAATAATACTTGGCATTGAATAAGTAGATGAAGAGTATTAAGTGCCTACAATTCCTCAAATTCCATTCATAGAAAGGGGATTCATGAGATATCTACCATTTTGGAAGCACTTAGGAAAAAAAAAATCAGCTAACATGCAGCTGGCAGGAGCAAATTCAGTAAGGACAATTTAATTGTTATCACAATTTTGTGTCTATTCCCTAAAGATCATTGAAATAAAATAAAAAATACAGTCAAAATTGAAAAACTGTATTGGTTCAGTCTGCAAAAAAGCTTTGTTTTGAAATAAGCCTTTTTAATGTCCAATGAGTGTTGCTGAAAGATGATTTGGAGGCACATACTAAATATACCAAATATTTACTAGGAAATTATTATAACTGAAAATAGTTTATCAAACCTATTGATTAGAAATAGAATCAGAAAAATTGTGGGGCAGGATTTTTCTTTATAACAAAAATCAGCATTTGGTATTTATGAATGGATTTTAAGAATAAAATTATGAAAATAATAGTTGTTTTTGATAAATTAAGCAGTTCTGCAGTAATAGCTACACAATTCTTTAGAATATCAGGAAACCTGTACCCTGTTGACATATTCCAAGAAAAAATAATATTAATTTCCCTTTCTTTTATTAAATTTTTAGTTCTTGAACTGTGGACACATATCAATTTACTGTTTATCAAAGATCACATGAAATTGTGTATGAAACTACATGCATCATACTAGCTTTAAATTTGAAATTAGAATGGTATGTTTAAGTTGAAAAGTAATATCTGAATCATAAGATTAAATGGAGAAATGATAAACAGGTGAAAACTTGCTAAGCAAATTATTAAATTAGTATCAAATTGTGCATTCCTTGACTGTTGCAAAGGACAGTAAGTAAAGCAATTGCTAAGGGTAGAATTAAATAAAACTTCCCTTGTGTATACAAATTTGGCATTAAGAGAGGAACATAGCTAAGAAATGAGAAAAATCTAAAGAAAACCACAAAAAAAAAAAACAAAAAAAAACAAAAAAAAACCAAAAACATAAAAAGACAAGGTTGAGAAACTTTTCCTTCTAGTGAAATTGTGAGAAAGTATTTAAATAAATTATAAAAACCAATAATTTTGTGGTTTTGCATTACAACAATTACTGTTCCATCTCTTTGTAGAAAAGGCCATTAAGAGCTGTAGTTCTTGAAATGAAATTTTAAATAGAGAAGATCCTCTAAGACTTCAATTGCAAACGAATTGCTGCAGTACCATTTTTTTTAGACTTGAGAGATAAACTGCCCAGGTTTCTTACCATGTTCTAACTGAGACATATGTCCTGACCTCCGAGTCCTTTTTTTGAGGAGCTCCATGACAACTCTGACAGCAGACCTGTGTTCCACTCAAATGCAGGAAGTCTCTCTACAAAGGTTTATTGGAAGCAGACTTGACTACGAATACTATTAATGCTCTGCCCAACATTTTTATTTCAGTTGCTCCCAAACAGTTGAGCCTCTCCCACTCTTGGTGGCATTTGGACTAATAGGCATTGATAAGGAAGAAATGATGTTTACATTTATAAAGGAATCTGCTACCAGTATTTTGTAATACTGTCAGAAATTACAGTATTACATTATTTTACATTATGATTAAAATAAAAAAAAAAAAAAGAAAAAGAGTTTTGTACTCTTTTTGACAATAAAGTTACTGTGGAAAAAAAATAAAGCTGAATCATGCTTGCTCAACTATTGCTACTTGTCTCAGATCCCTCAGATTTCAATGTTGTTAGTTTCTTCTCTAAGCTGTGAGAGATCAGTATTACAGCAGTGTGCACTTTCTAGAGAATTCTTTCAAGACCTTTTCAGACTGTCCATTTCTTCTTTTACACCTTTCCTTTTCCTTGTTCAATTCCAAATATTTCTCTTGACCTTTTGGCCCGCAGCTTCTTGCCACAAACTGCAGAGAAAACCTAGACCTCTGGCTCCTGTTAACCACAGACATGATGTAATCCTGCTGACATTACTTCACTATTTTTTTCAGTATATGCATGTGTATACATATTCTGCTTAACTAGTCATCTGGGGAAGGATGTGAGATCATTCTGTAAGATTGGACCAGAATGGAATTTAAGGGTCGTTTTATAAGCAAGTGGGCAGCTGCAGTTAACTCCGTGTGAAGAACTAATCTCTTGACATTTTCCGAATTTTAAACCCTTGGGATGCAGTTTTTAATTTCTATCTATATGCATATTTACAACATTCTGAAACATAAACAAGCAAAATAAAGTCAAAGATAAGATGGTACAGAAGTATTCAGCTATTGCAAGTACTTTTGGGCTTCCAAACACATCCATCAACCCCATGGGCTCTACAAATCTGCCTGCATCAGAATGTTATGACACTGTTAACATAATCTTTCATACCAGAAACTACTCTTGACTGTTATAAAATCAAGAAACAGGGTTAAACTTTCAGAAGGGTTTTTTATTTTTTTTTTTTAATTAGTGAATTTCAAAGAGAATTTCCAAAGTTTTAAATTACTTTCGTTTTATTGTTCCAAAAAAGCTATAAGCCATAGTAGCAGCCTACTTAGCCAATTTTTATAACTATGAATCTTTACTGCATTCCTGTCATTCACACAGTTGCAGTACACAGAGAAGGCAATTGGTTTCATCTTATTTCTCAAGTGACAGGAAAGAGGGTTGAGAAGCCATCTTGCAATACAATCATAGCCCTTCTAATCCCAAAGAGGCACAATCTGAGAGCCTTCTTTTGTATAAGCAGTCCAGTGCCTGGGCAAGCAATGCTATAACTATCCAAGTACTGTGCATGTGACACAACTCACAAATATTAATTTGCTTCCAGGACATTGACCTTGTACCTCTATATATAGTCAATACTCACACAGACAACAATTATATAATTTCATTAAGCAAAGGCACATTTCTTGTGTTTCTGTATGCAGTTGAATTTATGCTAGTGATAAGAACTGCAGTAGTTCCTTTTTCATTCTTCAGTATCTTGCTTTACAATCCAAGGGTCTATCAGAAGACAATATTCCCTTCAGAGATTTTTTGCCCTCTAGCAAGTTTTTCTGACATCTGTAGTGGAGCTAAGAGATTCTTTAAATAAGGAGCTTAAATAAGCTTATTACAAAACAATTTTGATTTAAACAAAAATTACTTATCAGAAAAAATATTAATTTTAACCCCGACATATCTAATATACTTATGCATTACAGCTATAGCTGAAATTACCCGTTGTTGTTAGTCAAAATCTCTGCAGTTGGAATCCACCTTTTTTTAAAACCTCATATCAATTATAAACTCAGTGTAGGAAGTCCTAGGAGCCCTTGTTGTATCTTTTATTTAAATTTCCTCACAGACATATTTTCTTTATGATAATTTTCAAGAATATTTTAGTGAGGATACCACATTTTACAAAGCTGTTTTAACATGAGCCTAGACAGAAATTATACACTTTATTCAAGCAAATTAAAGAAGAAAGCAGAAATTTGCAAGTAGTCTTAATTTCACTGAATTTTTAAGTAAGAAGCTCAGGAGTAAACAAGTTGTTTCAGTAGAGCTGGCCTAAATTGAAAAGGCTCCATATGCTAATTTTAGAGGTGCTCAAAGTAACCAGAAATAATTTCAACAAGTCTGTCATTAGCCCTGATTGGTTTCTCTTGGTTTCAACTGCCTCTATTAATTTCTCAACCTGTCAACTTTTATATAAAACAAGTTTTGTCATAAGAAAATATATTTTCACCCTCCTTTTCTCCATATACTTTGGGTTGTGACTGTAAAGAGATTTTTTTTTCCCCTTAAGTCTTCTGAATTCTGTATTGAAATACATGACAGGTACTGATTAAAAACCTGTTAGTTTTAGTATAAACACCTTGGTTGTATACTTCTTAATCAACATTTTAAAAGAAAATAAATTTTTAACAGAAAAATTTATAAAATGGTTCTGTCTCTATGTCATTTCTTACAAGACTGAAATAAACCTTTTACATTTTTTCAGATCCACTCCACTTTCTGCAATATCCTCAGCTTTCCCTCATCTCTTCATATACATAGAGACTTATACAGAAATTACTAATATGCTGTACATTTTCTCTCTTAGAAAGGGTCAAGGAGCTGAAATTCTTTTTCATTGTTTCACCAATGCTCCTTATGCTCTTCTTCCAGTGCTAACTGTACTTTTCTCTATATATTGAATAGATAACATGCATCATTATTCTGAGTTTCTGACAAGGATAAAAAGCTTGTGAAAAAAAAAATAAAAACCAACTAAAATGTCAGGAAGCAATATATCTTTGGAAGCTTACACGGAATGGAGGGTGCTTTGGGGGCACAACTGAGGCTTCCCAGAAAGTTCTGCTCCTGCTCTTTTGAGCTTCCTGTATTGTTTCATGACAACCTCTGAAGACATCACTGTGCTACACTTTACTTCTGTTTAACCATCTACAGATCATTTTCTCATTTTTACTTTAACTTCTGCAAAATTCATCCTAACCTCTCAACAGAAAAATAAATATAGCTATAAGGGACAGTGAGAAATTCAGAATCTACATGTTTAAGAAAGGAAATATGAAATCAAAAGATAAGACTGTTAAATGTGTTCACCTGTTGTCTGAAAAACTCTACTCCTCCAAAGGAAAATGTATGGTGAAAAAGGCAAATATTATAACAAAAATATAATAACTATATATTATTCAATAACTATATACATACAAATATGTGTACATAGAATCATATTATATGATAAATATAAAATATAACATTACCCAGAGAAATTTAAGTTTAAAAAATTTAAAAAATAATTGGCATTGTACATTGGCAGTAAAACCTTTCCCGTCTGTACCATAAATATTTGTGCTCAAGATTAAGCTCCTTTGTAGTATTTGTGTTTACTAAAAAATAAGCTCTTTTAGTTTCAAAATTAAATCCATGCACTCATTTAAAAAATTTGGATATAACACAAAATTAGCTACAAGAAACTTCAGCTATAAGTACCATATAGAACTTCCAAAACAACAGTAGATAGAAATTATATTATATTTCACATATACATTCTTGAGAAAGAGGAATTTTGAAAGACTTGGTCTAATGATGAATTAATGAAATTAAATAATCTTGTCTTCAAAATGTGACTTATTGACCTCAAAGTCATCAACTTGGTACAGCTAATTTTTATACAATATACTGAAGAAAAAAAAGAGATCAAATTAAATAAATAACTGTTGTGACTAAATAATTCTGCAATTACTTTAAAATTGAGGGTTTCTTTGCCTTCTAAAAAGAGCAAGGGAATGAAGGGATTAAAATTTGGTGGAGTGCAATTTGTAAGGCTTAAATCAACACATAAAACAATCAAAGAAAATTTTAGATAGTTTGTCCTTCACTATTGATTTCTACCATAAAATTCTAGACGTTATAAAGCATGACCTTTCCTTATTCAAATACAGAAATATTTTAAATCTGAACATTAGACATTGCAAAATAAAATAATATATTGTAATAATAATAAATTATATATTATAAAATAACCTGATCATCATTTTATAAAAGTGACACTGCAGAAGAGTATGAGGATAATGTTAACAATTTAATATTATGTAAATCACATGCTGGAAATGTGGAAGAAATATGCATTTCTCATTATTATTTCCAGAAAATGGAAATATTATAGCTGCATGCAAGATAACATGATAATTTTCTGGCTTGTGCTCTGTAGGAGCAAGTGTCTTCTACAAGATTTGAGAAAATGGCAACAGTCATTCTTGAATTTTACTTGATGACCTAATCAAAGTGGAAAGCTGTTCCTTTTGGAGTCTGAATTTCCTTTGACTTTCCTGACTACATTCCCACACTTCCATGACTTTGCAAACAACACCAACAATCACAAGTTCTTTTTCTTCCATGGGTGTTCCAAGTGATTCAAGTATTGCATATGAAGGTACACTTTCACAGTTTTACCCCAAAATTCCAAATATCAAAGTGTCTTCTCATGTAGGCATTACCTCCTTTACATGATCTCCACCTGCCCATGTGGAGGATTTCCTTTTGTAGTGTTTTTTTGTTTTATAATTCAAAGAACTAACGTAATCTTAGTAAATATAATTCTTAGGGTATTTGTGTGCTAGAGCTGCAGGTTATACCCTTAACCTTGCTAAGAGAAACCCATTGTTCTGCAACTTCCAACCGCAGAACAATGGGTTTCTCTTAGCAAGGTTTGTTCCTGAGCTGCCTCCACACTGGAGATTTCTGTTGCTGGTCCTACAGAAGCATTTCTCAAAGGTGACAGTGCATATTCCTCTCGTCACAGAAAGACCCAAAGAAGTTTTGAGACAGTAGGAAAAGTAGTCAGCAGCAGCTCATTTCTGCCAAGGAGGAGGTCTAATGCCTTTGACTGTTTTCCTGCTTGCAAGAAGCTCCAGTTCTTCCACGAGCAAAGAAAAAATGTTTACATTTACAGTTAACTACTAGACTCTTCTCTTTTTTCCTCTTTTGTCACTTTATTGAGAAGAACATGTCAGTACAGGGATTTAAAGGTATGTCTCAAAGAGGTCTTTTAAGGCTCAAAGAGAGACTGTGATTAAATGGACCAAGAGTGAAGCACCCTGGAAGAGTGAGCAAAGTGAGTAAGCATAATTACACCTATAATTTCATGCAAAAGAAGCCTACATATGTATGAAAAGGATTGAAAAGCACAAGGGAAACTTTCAAGGTGTATGTACATGGGTGCTAAGGAAGGTGAACTGGTGTGCTTGTTTTCTTAAGTCTTGCAACACTAACAATTACTTTTCCATCATGAGACCTTTACACCTGGCGTTGGGAAAAGTAAAATCCAGACCACCTGTTGGGAAGCCTGTTTTACAAAGCTTTAGTATTTCATCTTGTCAATGAAAATAGTTGGTTAGTTTTAGGAATCACAGAATTGTCTTACCACTAATTCATTACTCTAATGAGTGTGTATTAAAAAAGTTTTCACAAAAAAGAACTTTTCCCGTACTTTGAAATTCAAAGCAACAGTTTGTTCCTAAAATTGGGATAATTTCATTTGCAGTAACAAAGACTTTATGCCACTTTGGATTTATAAGTGAAACCAGTTGAATTAAATTAAAGAAATTTGCAAGTAGAGCAATTCAAAGTAATTACTTCAGTGGGGCTCAGCATGGCCACAGTGGTTTTCCTGTGACTTGAGTCTTACCATATCCATGGGAATGGAGTCCTGTACAAAAACCTTTCAAAGTCAAAGGAGATCTGAAGTACACCCAAGCTGCTGATTTCTGGCCTTTACATATGCCAAAAATGTAAGGAAAGTTATGCTCATGTATCTCGGGAGAAAAAGGAGAGGATATTTAGATTAGAGAACTGGTAGCAAGGGCTGATGAGCACAAATATTGGAGCAGATAGATAAACACCACCGAATAAATTATGGAAAAGGCAAAGAAGCTTTTGGACAACTCAGGCATTCAAGCTCTAGATGGCTCTAAATATGAGCAAAGTAGAGGTATGATCAATAAGGTTTCTCTGAGAAGTTTCAAGTTGAAGTTTGACAATCTATCAAAAAAAAGGGATTGATCACCATTATCCTCAAAATAATTTATATTATGCTTCTTTTTGCTATTACGATATTGCTTTCATCTCCACTTATTTCCATACAATGGAACTTAGGTTTAGTTTTGATATTTCAAGGAAAAAACACACATTAAGTTTAAACTACTATCAAATGTTTCACAAATGGGATGCCAAATATATAGATCTTATTAAGGAATTCCAAACAACCCTTAACACATCTGATGAAAAAAAAGCTACAAAAATACAAAAATCACATTTCTAAAGCAAATTAAGTTACACCAGTTGGAAGCATTAAAAATAGTTTTATAAAGACACACTGAAAAGCAACTACTGTAAAGATTTGAGTCTGCCTAACTGGTATGTCTAGACTCATTAAATGTCAAAATACTAACTGCCTCTTATTTTCAGAACACAGAAATGTATATTTTTCATGTCACAGATGCCAGAGGTGAAAAGCAATTTAATTCCAAGCTGGCATGATATTAAAAAGAACTGCTGCAGAGATTTCAGGAACAACAAACCCACTTCAGACCTCAGGGAAAGCCTGCAGAGAAGTGTCCTTACTAAAATCTAAAAAGAAAAGCTTTGAACTGCAACATGGAAACAAATACGGACATTTTCTCTGAGCTCAAAAAAATAAAAAAGAAAGAAAATAGATTATTCCAAAACGGAAATAAGGTCCTGGCACCTCAGCTATAAAAAGCTCACATGACTAAATATGTTTAGTCTCTTCCCTTCATGTTTAACTTCAGTTTTGACTAAGGAAATGTTATCCTTTCAGATCAATAAATCTTGGTAATGGCCTCTGCAGAAGTTAATTTCCACTTTATTCTATACAGTAGGGAACACAGTATGAGATGCTCAAAGATTTATAAAGCGTATTGTGGGGCTGGGAAGAGCCACAGGTTAAGTGCAGATCTTGCCTCTTGAAACTTCAAAAGACAGAGAAAGAGAAATGAAGGAAAATAAGAGCCAAAAAGAGATGCTGATCAAAACCAGAAAATTGGGATCTTCCTTCTCATGCTAAAGCTTAAAAAGCCTAACAATGGTTCATTAGGGAAAGAATCCTAAAAGCTATAATATTTATATCTATTTTTTTCCCAAATGTGGTTTTTAAACACGGGGCAGTACTCCCAAGGCTTGGTAACTATCAATGGGCTGAAGACCACAACCAGCCAACTTATCAACATGAAACAAGAGCTTCACAATCTGGCTTCAACTTAAATGGCACATGTCTACCTCCTCTGGTTTATGAAGCTCTAATAATAGCTCTCTCATCTCATTATGATATTTTCATGTGAGGCAAAAAATGACAGCATATAACCACAGGGAAATGTAGTCTTGGGTCCCCATATATATAGGGGAAATGGTTTTGTGGAGAGAGGACAAGATGATAGTAAAATGCTTTGGCACCAAGCTTGGATGAGCAACTGTCCATGCAATTTTACTGCAGCCTGCCTGACAGAGTCCTGTCACAGCTGCACTGTCAGTGCAAACAACATCCTCCCACAAACATTTGGAGCTGACCAAGGATGGTAAGCACCATATATGAGGCTGACTTCTTTGGAACAAGAGTTTGCTTGTATAAAGGGACAGTGTGCCACCCACACTCTGGATCAGAGAAAAGCTGCTGGGCTTTTTATTTGCAAGTATAGGTGAGATGTATAGTCAAAGGAGGGAGGATAGCATCAGATGGCTCGGTGGGAGCTGTGGGAGCCTGTGCGCTTTAAAAGGCATGTTCTCTAAAGGAAACCACCTCTCTCCAGAAGACCACACAGAGAGTACCCTCCTAAAACTGTCACCTTGGATACATGTAGGAAGTTTTATGGAGTTTTACTGTAAAGATTGTAGGGTAGGACTGCACAGCTGAAGGCAGAGGTTTAGGTAGTTGGGATGTTGCAGAATGAAACTAAAATGAATAATGTGAGATGAAATAAATGCTACCTGGGCCCACCTAAATGTCATCTCCTACACAAAGTTGGAATGTTAGTCAGGAGGATTAGGGGCAGTGGGCTCTTCATTCCTCTTCCTGTTGGTTGTAATTAATGGAACTTGGTGATCTTGAAGGTCCCTTCTAACGCAAACCATTCTGTGATTCTATGGCTCCTTTCAATAATTTCCCAGAAGCAGCAATGAGCCTCTGGAAAGTCTGCACAGTGATCTGCACAGCTTGCTGGGGTCCTGCATCTCCCCCTGCCCAGGGGTACCAGAAGGGGCACAGAGCTGACAAAGGAGCCCAGAGGGCAAGAGAGAGCCAAATAGGAATGGACAGGAGGATTTTGTTGATTTCTCAGGTAATATGTGCTCTTGATTGTCCTGGTATTTTGAAGAGAAATTGTTAATTTATTTCATTTAACATGCTATAAGACTTTAGGACTCACTCCTCAAGTTTTATTTATGTGAAGAAGGACTTGCTCACGAATACTTCTGGTAAAATACTGGTGACTATATTCACATCTGAGCAGGCTTTATTCACATTATCGGGCTCTTTTAAGCTATATTTGTATAGAGTACGATGAAGAATATCTTTGCAATTCCCCAAAGGGAATACATGCACTTTCATTTCTGGTTTGCAGACACACACACAAAAAAAAAAAAAAAAAAAAAAGGGAGTGAAAGAAACAGTTTGCTGGAAAAGAAATTATTATTTTACTTTTTTTAATCTAAGAGCACTTATCTTATTACTTCTTAGTAATCCTAAACACCTATTGCAAATACAAATATTTAATTGACATTAGAGTTTATCACTGTAATAAGATATAGATGACCATAAAGGCAACATGAAACATTGCTGCACAGAGCTGTTAACAAGGCCTTCTGATTGGCTCTGCAAAACAGTGTTGTGCACCATGCTTTTTGCAGGCTTGTTTTTTAGGAAAAACTGCAAATATTGTGATGGGTGGCCAAAGGCAGAAGACAGCAGAGAACTCAAAGCAGAGAAATCATTGTTGTCCTGTTCAGACAATAAACAGACACTTAAGTCGGGCTTCAATTCTTTCTGTCACAGATAACTTAATAATCATGATCCAGTAGCACCAGTAGAAAATAAGGGCAATTATTTTCCTCATTCACAAAGTATTTGTGATAGGAATGTGTAAAAAATTTTACCTAGAAAGTAGAGAGAAGAAATTGGTTTAAAAACTATACCTCCAGAATTGCTCAACCAATGTCATACAAAAAGCAAATTTTTCCACCTTTTCTACTGAAAAGAAGCCTGGAAATCTGCTAGTACCTTTCAGAAAGTTATAAGCATTTTGAAATAATGAGAAAAAAAATTTAAAAAAGTTTTCAGTGTGCACTATAAATTCAACTCCTTATTTTTCAGTTAAAATATAGTTATAATAAAATTTTCATGACTCATGAGATATGACAACTTGCTTGACATTGGATGAGGGTGTGGGCAAACAGACAAAAAAATTCAAATTGTCCAAATTTTGGTACATATTTTGAGTACTTAGGAAGTCAATAAAATTTTTGCAGTTTCTGGCTAGCTTTTCCTTGATTTTCCCCCTGAATATTGCAGTGCTGGGGAAGATATGTCCTATGGATCCAATCAGCTCCAGTGATGATGATGGGACAACTCCAGAGAAAGCATAAGGAACAAGCCTCAATTGATCCTACTTTATCCTTTTCTGTGTCAGTGCTACACAGATAATTTTTGTGGCTTTTTGCAGTTTATACAGTAGAAGGATTAATTACTCTGGTTCTCCCTTTTGTAAAACCATTTCTGGAAGAATTCAGGGATTATAATCTGTCTCCTCTGTAGAACATTAGATAAGAAAAATATAAAGAACATTGTAAGAAAAATACTTTGTAACAGGAAAAGAATAGAGTTGGCAAAAGGAGAAGTAGGTTTCTGCCTTACTTTTTACTACTTAAGACCCCAAAGAGTAAGCAGGAACATGCTTGATTTTAAACAATTATCATAAATTACACTTCCTACTCACTTCTGCATTTTGAGGTTGATCACAGCAGCTCCAGTTTAATTTCTATTTTCCTCTTCAACTATATTGTTGCATGTCGGAGCCCATCTGTGTTTCATCCTAATTTTTTATCACTAAAAGAATGCTAAAAATATAACTAGATTATTTCATAATTTGCATTTCCAAAGGTCCTCCAACTTTTGCTGAATTCAGTGATTTTTAGGCCATACAGTGCTTTATCTACTCTAATCACTCCCTTCAAATTTCCCAACAAATGAGAGAAGTAAACCATAGGGGGTTTTTTGACCTTAAAAAACACTTATTTTCTAGAAAGTCAGAACAATGGAAACAAAGTGTTTCAAAAAGTAGCTACTGCTAACTGTTGTACTTTCAGAAATAGCACAGCAGCCTGAACTGTCCCATTTCCCACAGTTTTAATTCATTAGTTTTCTTTCAAATTTGAGAATTAGTGCCTTTCCCACTTGTATTATGATGCCATACCACAAACTAGCTATGCTAGGACATGAAAGAAATTACCAGATCACCCAATTCTGTGATCTTGACAGCAGTGTGAAGAATATTTTCATGAGTCTTCCTCTGTCTCTACTTTGTATGCAATGGGGATTGTCTGACATTTAGAAAATGCTATAATCTTGATTTCTAGAATTCTGTTCCGTGGTAGTAAAATTTGTCCTCAAACAATCCACAATGTAGCTGCTTTTTCATTTCCATGCATAGTTAAATTTAAGTTTGATCTGTGTGGTCTTGTAATCATGTTGCAGAGAGGAGTGGGGTTTTTTTGGGTGGATTGTTTGGTTTTTTGTTTGTTTTGGTGGTGGGTTTTGTCTGTTGATGTTGTTGTTGGTTTGGGGTTTTTGTCCCCAGAGATGTATGACCTGGGAAAAATGAGGCAAGTGACTGAAACCTCCTTCTGCAAAGGAACAGATTTTCCTTTCATGGGCTATTTGAACACTGCCTGCCACACTGAATATATCCTCATTCTTCCTCTCTCCAATTTTGCAAGCCAAATTTGCTTCAAACAGAAAAGTAATATTGAGAAACCCTATATTTAGTCTTGTAATATGGCATAGCAGCAGGAGAGGTTCTGTCAGTCAGCTGGAGTTCTGCTCCTTCCTTGGTTGATGTTAGCTGGAGAATCTCTTTTCTCGAGGTGCAGAATCTATAAATGATTCTGTAAATTTGACTCTGATGTTACAAGACCTCATTGAGGGGAAGCCACCACTGGTTCATTTGAAACACAGATTGAAAAACTTGTCAACTTTAGAGATGACACACAGAAATATGCTCCAGATTTGGAGCATGTGTTTTGTCATTTGTGAAGACTTTCAACAAAACTCTCAACTTACTACTATTTTCAACTTACTTTAATGATAAAATCTCACACATATTTCTTTTATTTTTTGGAAAAAACGATTCCACTTTCAGAAGAAGGGTTTAGAACATCTAGTTTCCCAGGGAAAGAAATGTTTAATACAATTTTCTCTGGTTTTCATAGTAATTGCCAGCATCTGGCCAATATGCTTATCTGCTCCATTTGATGAAACCAAATCAATAAAAAGTCCAAATCAGGTGCCATAATGTCTTAAGTAGAAGAATCCTACTACCCACACATGGCTCCCCATTCTGAACAATGCTTTGGGAATGTGAGGCAGGCAAGCTCATAGGTCGATGCTGAAAGGTATGACCCTGTTGGCCCCATATTTTGAAACATGCCAGAAGCCTGTGTACAAATAGTGCTCTTTTCCTCACTTCACAAATTTCAGCAGTTTAACAAGTCCCTGAAGTGAGGCAGAATGCAAAGCTTCATCCAAAGCATCACAACAAGAAGCTGGAAACCCTCTGGAGATCTGCAGTCCGCCAGTGCCTCCACTCTGCTGATCTTGTCTAAGCTGTGCTGAATGAAGGTCAACCTTTCAATTAATGCCTATTCCACCATAGCAAATTACTTTTTTTTTCCCCATGAATTGATATGATACAGGAGACTTTTCTTATTATTAATAATTTAAAGGTTCTATCTTTATTCCCTTATCCAATGGCCTGCTTTAAAGCATTAGTGGAGAATACTAATAGGGCTACTTTCACATGGGATATGTTGGTGCAAGAGATAGTACCTATAATAAGGTTGAGCATAAGGCATAGGTAATCCCCGGGTACTTTGTGATATTTTATTTGATTTGTGGTCCTTTGCAAAAGAGGCAAAACATGCTTGAACCTGATAAATATCCTGTAAGAGAAAGAAAAATGTCTGTTGGTCAGAGAACAAAATTACTCCCAAGGGGATATGTTGCTTTAAGAAAGATACTTTCCATATCCAACTTATTGCTAATAGCACAGTGAGCTAGAGGAAGAGACAGAGAAAGGTCAGATTTAGATGACTCCTCAAACTCCTTCTATTTAGGCTGCAATGATGCAGTGCAATAAAGTTTTACAAAGAACAAATTCTTCCCATAAACACTTTATTACTATTAGCAGGTTTGGAGTGGTTTAGTTAAAACACTGCTACCTTTACCTTTATGCTTATACAACATGTCAATAGACTTCAGAAATTTTTATTTCTATTTTCCTTATATTTTTTCCTGATAGGAGTCTATATTTTCATTTACAGGTTCACAGCATCTAAAATTTTGGGATACTGCTCTTGCTTGTCTACAATTAAATTATTGCTATGAACAGCACTGCAGCTAATGCAGCATGTTTTAAAATTGCATTCTTCAAGGCTTAGGCTAGTAATGATGGAAGATAATCTTAACAAAGACAGTAGGCAATGTCTTCCCAGTTTTATTTGTCAAACAAAAGGTTTATTTCTCATCAGCACACCCTTGACTTGGCACCCCAACCCTTGCAACATGATGACCTTGGGAAAGAAACAACTAGAAGATTCTTAGCATTGGAATTTTTTGTTCTTCATCCCTTTCTGTTTGGCTTCAAGTGCCTTGTAATTTGTGGATGTTAAAACACTATATTCTTGAAGAATAAATACTCATATATATATAATAATTTAATTTTGTTTTGTTTTATTTCTAAGGCCAGCTTTCGGTTCCACAAGCACAAACAATTCTTTTAATTTTTTAATGTCTTTGGTGATATGGTCCTCAGTGCACTCAGGAAATTTGAAGTTTAAAATTATAAAGAGAAGATGAAACTAGCTGAATATCAGTGAGACTGATGCAGTATAACAGACATATCTCATACAGTGTCTGAAGAGAGCCCCAAAAGTAAGGAAACCTGGAGATAACAAATAGAAGAAAAGTTTTGAAAAGCATCTTTATGATTTGCATAACTGTGCTACTTCAACTAGCCATTATTCAAACATTAAGGCAGAGACCTTTCTAGATGCTAAAAATGTGTAAAAGTCTGAACACAAATAGTGGAGAGACAGTTACCCTAAAAGAATACAGGTCCAAAGAAGCCATGTACTTCAGAAGTGAGATGTCTAGTATTCAGTAGAATGCCAGTCTTGCCACCCCTAGGGTAAAATGGTAAATTTTCCCCTTTTCATGAGCTAAATCAATAACATTAATCATTTTAACTAACAAATGTGTTTCTGTAGGAAAAGGTTATAAAGGGTGTTAAGTGCTTGAAAAATGATAACACAGACATCTTTCACATCTTGGTGTTATGGCTTGAAGACTTAAATCACTACAGGAAAAGAAATGACACTGCTTCACCTATCCTCTTGGTGAAAGTGGCTGACAGAAGGACTTCATCACACACACACACACCACACAAAAACTTACGTAAATGCCCAGAGAAGATTTGCACTAATCTAGTTATCACCAGCACTGAAAACACTATTCTTCCTTTTATTCTTTTTGATAAAAACTGCAAGCATCTCCAAGCTTTTCTCATTAACATCTCTTTTCTGTACTTATCAGCATCTTTTCCACATTGTTGGGGCCATTTTCCAAACAATCATTTGAGGGAAGGGGAAAAGCCAAAGCAATAATGGGCTCAGGGTCACAATTGAGACTGTTCCATATAATAAGCAAACCTGAAACAGTAAACTGAGAAAGAAAGAGGGAAGGAGAAGGAGAGAAAAGAAAATGCTGACTTTGGGTCAGGGGTCAGCTCTCTGATCTCATTGTCAGCGCCTCTGCCTTTTGCGTTATGGAATTTGTCTTTCATTACCCTGTCTGCCACTCCTGTCAATACACCCTGAAAAGACTCCTCAATAGGAAATTGTAAAGTTCTGGTTGAGGTAACAGGGGGAACTACCCGCTGAAGCCAGCTTGTGGCTCACTGCTGTTTCCTGGGTCTCCGCCCTGGTGCCACTCTTCCCCCAGCATTGCCTCACAGAGCATCAACAAGGACTGCCAGGAGAGAGGAGTTTCACAGCCCACCCCAGCCCACCCCTTCCTCCCAGGCAGGGCTTCCCTGCTGCTTCAGGGAATGTGGAGCTTTAATATCTGAGCTCCTCGAGTGCTGCAAAGGCAAACAATGCAGGAACACCTACTAACACAAAGAACATTGCAAAATCATTTGTTTCACCAAGAGAAAGAGCATAGTGATTTTCTGAAAAAGGACATGAGGCAAAAGGAAGGATCTGAGTGTGGTAACAGGAACGTTAAGCACCATATATGATGAAGATATTCAGTTCTGGTTTATCCCCCCTAACTTCCTACCTTTAACAGACTGGGGATTTCCATCATAGTTAAGAGAGTTATAATCTCCCCTGACATTTGTACCACATCAGCCTATACTGAAGGCCTTTCCAAATGAGTACTCAATTATTGTTAGCATTGATGAATGTCTCAAGTGGAGTTTTTATTTGGTACAAATTAATGAATGATTTTCAGATTTCAAACAAAAATACTTGTACAGTAAATCTCATTTGAAATGTCAGATTTTCCTTTGTTTTTAGTTTATCCTTCCCTTTAGGTAACAGTGTATTTAAATGTGCTTTTTTAAAAATTTGAAGTATTTTCTTAAAAATGATGTAATCTGCTCAAATTTGTGATGCAAACCCTAAATTTAGTTATATTACTGGTGAACTTATAACACCCTTAACTGGAAAAATTTGCTTGAAGTAAAGAATCACGTGTCCACTCTGTTTCTAAAGTTGCAATTTTATTTAGACACAATCTAGATCACTGAATTTTAAAATGTCACTGTCCTTGGAGGTACACTGAGATCTCTGAAGCCAAACTTAAATCTTTGCATAGCACTACTCATAAATATGCTAGGATATGTCTATTCCAGATGCAAAACACTGTCAAAATTTACCAAGAGTTGGGGTATGGTTCCAATTATCCAGTCTAATTCAGTTTACACTTCTTATATGGAGGAGGGCTCATTAAGGCGGATGCTTTAATTTCTGTAACATTTTCTGCAAAAGTCCAAAGCAATCCAGCAGTGTTTTTCCTAAGTAGTTTAGTCCTATCAGTTTCAGAAAGTATTCTGATATCAATATCAGATAATAATCAACCTACTTTGCGGGTTGATTACTTTCCCTACAGTTCCTCAGTCTAGAGGAAAAAAGATATCATGAATAAATTTATTTACACCAACTTTTGACATCTCCATGGGCAGGAGATGTAATGTAATGAGGGAAGGAAGGGAAAATGGGTAGGGTACAGGTGTAGGAATGAAGGAAAGAAGTGGCGGAAGTGGCTGAAGTGGCGGAAGTGGCAGAAGGAAGGAAGTGGCGGACGTGGCGAAGTGTCGGAAAGTGGCGGAAGTGTCGGAAGGTTGCGGAGTTGTCTGAAGGAAGGAAGGAAGGAAGAAGGAAGGAAGGAAGAAGAAGGAATGAAGTCCGGCCTGAAAGGCGTATCGGAAGGACGGACTGAGTAAGGAAGAAGGCCTTAACTGCGTATTTACTTCAATGCTGTACCTTCCTTATCCTGCCTCTTTTCGTGCACAAGTCTCCCTTTTCCTCACCTCCGCTTCCTTCCTTCTTTTACTTCCTTCCGTCCGTTTTCTTCACCTTCACTTCCATTTTTTTCGGCTTACCCTTCTTCCGTACCTCCTACTTCCATTCGATTCCTTCCGTCCTTCCTTCCCTTTCCGTCTTTCGTATCGTCCTCCTTCCTTCCCCATTCCTACGTCCTTCTCCTTCCTTCCCTTCCTGGCCTTCCATCCTTCCTTTGCCTATTTTCTGGTAGTGGTGCGGAAGGAAGTGGGCGGATGTAAGGAAGGAAGGAGTGCGGAGGAATGAATGCGGAAGGAAGGAGGAAGAATGAAGGAAGGAAGGAATTAATTAATAATGAAGTTAATTGAAGGTAAGGAAGTAAGGGAATCATGAATGAATTAAATGAATTGCTTAAGGAAAGGAGTGGGCGGAATGGATGATGAAGTGGCGTATGAAGGAAGGAAGGGCGTATAGGAAGGAAGGCAGGAGAAGGAAGTGTGCGGAATGTAGGAAGTGGCGGAAGGAATGAAGTGCGGAAGGAAGGAATAGTTGGCGGATGGATGGAGTTGGCGGAAGGAACGTGGATCGAGCTGCAAGGAAGTGGCGAGAGGATGGAAGTGGCGGAAGGAAGTGGGCGGAGGAAGTGGCTGAAGGAAGTGGCGTGAAGGAAGGAAGGAAGAAGGAAGGGAAGGAAGGAAGTGGAAGAAGGAAGTGGGGAAGGAAGGAGGAAATGGAAGGAAGGAAGGAAGGAAGGAGAAGGAAGTGGCGGAAGGAAGGAAGTGAAGGAAGTAAGTGGCGAGGAAGAAGGAAGTTGGCTAAGGAAGGAAGTGGCGGAAGGAAGTGGGGGAAGAAGTGGCGGAAGGAAGTGGCGGAAGGAAGTGGCGGAAGGACGGATGGCGGAAGTGGCGGAGGAGTGGCTGGAAGGAAGGAAGGAAGGAGGAATGGAAGGAAGGAAGGAAGGAAATTGGAAGGCAGGAGGAAGTGAAGGAAGAAGAAGAAAGAAGAGAAGGAAGGAAGGAAGAAGAGGAAGGAAAAGGAAGGAAGGAAGGAAGGAGAAGGAAGGAAAGGAGGAGGAAGGAAGGAAGGAAGGGAAGGAAGGAAGGAAGGAAGAAGGAAGTAATGACAGGATGTAAGTCAGCTAGGACAGGAACCTCTAAGAAGTCTTATTTCATAGACACCCTCTAGTACAATGAGATAGATAGGACAATAATTAATTCTTAGTGAGCAGCTAAAGTACATGACATTATGCTAATTTGCTAGCCTTTGGAAAAAAGAAGAGGTGACAAAAGGTGTTTTCATTCCCAAGTTTGCAATATTGGCATGAGTTATGCTCTGTCAGATATGTGAGAAACTTCTCACAGAAGCCATTCATGTTTCTCCCCTTAGACACCCCCTCCCCCCAGCCCAGTTACAAACCTGTCCATGCAAACCCAATAGAACTCTTCAGGAAGAAAAAAACCCAAATCTTAAGGGCTCATGGGAATTTCTCCATGACAAGAAAACTGAGACTGGACTTTTTTCCCTTAAAATTGGTGTGTTCTCATTCACCAAAAAAGGAACTTTTGACCGGTCCTTTTGTCTTTGCTTTGCATAATCAGATGATTTCATCACAGTGGTTCTTTTTAGCCTAACAAATCCCAAAAAGGGACAGAGAGTCTGATCCAATCTCTAATTTTGGAGATCATCTTAGAAATGAGAGCTCTTAATTCTTGTTTGGACCCCTAAATACCTTCTAAACACTCCCCATCCTAAATGGACCTCCAATTGTGCTTCAGATATTAGGCATCATAAAATAGGCATGTAATACTCTCTTCTGTTCTTTCTGAAGTGCAGTTACTGGACACTGTCCATCAGCAGGACAGACACTTTCAAAGTCAGGTATACTTGGCAAAGGTCAGTATCTGAGGAGGTATATGTAATAAAGCCTTTCCAGGGCAATGATGTAGAATAAATGCTACTAGGTTCATTAGGATAAAAATTAATTCACACAAGTGCACAAGTGTCCCCCTCAGACCAAAGCAAGATTATTTATTTATTATGAAGTAGTTCCAAATGCTGATACCAAGGTGAGTTTGGAATGTGGAGATTTGCCTTTTTCTTTTCCTCATATCTTATGTGTTTGCACCAGCATAGGAAAGCCTAGCATTGTATCTTAGAAAAAAGCACTTCAGCCATTTATCTATATCTTACTGGTAGGTAAAAAGTCTAACCCAACTCAAAAGTTGAACTGTGCCATTTCAGTACACAAAAGTGAATTTCACCCACAGCAATTCCACTAGCCAATTTTACCAACAGATGTTGATTTACAGGGAGATCTATTAAATGAATTTGTCCTTCATTAATAGACATTATGCTATAAACTTTTCCCCAATAGCTTTCCACAGCACACTTGCTCCCAATTTGGTTGAAGTCCAGTCTTTGCTATAAAGTACAAAATACTTGGCTGCTAACTAAAAATATATAGCAAGTAAGAAACACTCTTTAATTAATATAAAAGAAGTAGTTGTATTATTAACAGTGTACGGGGGAAAAGTCAGTTTTATTTTTCCTCCTAAATTATTAATATATGTCTCCCACTGCTGGCATTTTCTGTGAAATAATCGTCCTTTTTCCAAAAGGTAATGGATACTTTTACCATCCATACTTTCCCTTTATGAGCATTTATAAGCCTCACTGCACATACTTTATCCAACAGGTAAGGTTCTACCTTATAAAAAAGCAATTTAGCTTTATAGATTTGGCAATACTGAACACTTGGTTAAATGAAGGGTGCCTTATTTAAGAAATGGCATATCTGAAAAGGCCTGTTATCACAGCTTTAAGTCAGTGTAAAACTCTATCCAGTACACTGCTTTGATAGGGACAGAAACTATTGCTTCTGGCATATTCTCACATTGGTGAGTGCCTGGAAATCTTTCTGTATATGCTTCTGTTTAGCTGGAGAATAGATGGTGTATATTTTGAGGATGATTTTTTTATTTAAAACTGTGTTCTTTTGTTTAGGAAAACATTTGTACAGAAATTTGATATATTAATTGGTCAAGGTTTTAAGATACATTGCTTTTCAAAATAAGAGACTTCAAAGGAAGCATTTCTAGAACATGATTAAATCATAATAAAATTTTATGGTATTAAATGTTACACTTTCCATATTCCAGTCTTAGCCAATTTAACATTCAGACATCCCAAAACTGTGTTTATTTGAAAGAAAAACAAGTCAAAAATGGCAGAAAGTTGTAATTAAATACTAGGGTTTATAATGTTAATATGATTAACATTTTATAACAACCTCAGGTTATTCTTTATTATTTTTAACCTGGCAGAAAATAAAGTATGCAAATACTGGGGCATTTGAGGGTCACTTCAGGGGCTGTGCCTATGGCCATTTTTTATTAGAATATTAACTGATTGTCTTTAAAAGATAATCTGTTTAACAGAATAATTTAAAGAATAATTTAACAGAACAATTTAAAACTTAATAGGAATCCTTTATTTTCATTCAGCACACAGCAGTATCTTGTAAAACTGTTTTTTTTCTTTTTGGAGGGTGTTAGTTGAAATGAATATAAATTTATTTTATTTTGTGGTTTGGTTGGGGTTTTTTTTTCAGAATGAGGTGGTGGAGTTCTGGTGTGGCTGTTGCTTTGAGCTGGGAATTCTTTGTCTCTTAGTGATAATCTAGTTTGAAAAGGAATAGATGATCTTAGTCTTCAAAGCGACAATATCTCTCTACTTTTGAAATGTTCCCCAAGATATCCAAAAAACCCTTCAGCTTATTCATCCTGGTGATCCTTTTGCAATAACAAAGTTGGGGAAGTTTCTTACAACTCTCTATTACTGCATTTTGTAAACAATTTAGTTGCCAGGACTGTAGAGCTGTTGTCACCCATAATCCTCTCTTGTGTGCCATTGACAGAGTGACCTTCACACTCCCTGGCTCATCCATCATACAATGAACTTTTCACTCTACACCATGCTCATCCCTTCCGAGTAAGGAAAACCTTTGTCCCCATCTCACTTTGCCATTCACTGGAGATTCTGTACTTTTGCAAATGTGTATCATGAGAAATGAAAAAAAGGAGGGAGTGGGGGAAAAAAATCACTACTTCAGCACCTTTGAAAGTAAGTACAGATGTCTAGCTTTAAAGCACATCTATCATTCTTATTTGGAGCTCTTTATCTGATGGGCCGCCCCCACTTGTGCTGCCCCACTGGACAGAAGACACCTAGTGAATCAGTAACAAGGAAAAACTAATTGCCATTTGAGAAATGCACTTTCTCTGCATTGCAGGATGCTCTGTGCCTTTGCCTCACATCCCTAAATTTAAGGATCCCATGGAAGAGTTGGTATTTCAAATCCTAAGCAAAGTCTTTAAATGAAATATATTAATAAATGAAGATTAATCGGTATTTCCTACCTTTGTAATTGGCAAAGTAGTTTGCTTTAAAATTGGTTACACAAAACATTATTAAGGACAAGCAATTCATCCTGTTCACATATTCATGTACAGGGTCTTGAGTACTCCTGCACTAAAATATTTCTTGGTCCTCCAGAGAATAGGTTAAAACATTCCATTCTGGTGCCATTCTATTTGTATTTAATCTTTATTTTTCTCTGTTTTGATTGGCATAACACTTGACTAAAACCTAATCTCAGATTTTTAAAGTCACCTCTTCAGCTTATATGAATAAATTCTATATGGGTATAAAGCCAGCAGAGAGTATCAATAACTATGTAGTCAACCCCTGAAAAAGAAAAAAGGGAAATATTTACCCCTAAGTTAGCACAAGGCACAATATAATAGAATATGGAGTGGATTACTGGATCCATATGACTTGCTATTATTTACTGTTTGTTTTTTTCCTTTTATCCAGAGATTTTCCGAAAATTTTAAAAATAATAGAAATCTACTCATTATTTTAAATTATTAATGAGACAATAAAACATATAAAGACCTCAAGCTTAGAAAGGGGAAGAAAGCTATTTAAGGGTATAGCTGATGTGAGAAACTAGGGACCAGCACTGGTACATCACTGACATTTTCAGGTGATGAATATAAGAAGTTTTGGTTATGTTTAAAATTTTGTTTCATTTTCTTCCTGAAGGTAGAGTTATACTCCAAAAATTTCCTATTTACTGTTACTTTTCACAGTTATGTGCAAAAAAATTTGCATTAAAAGTCCTATTAACAGAACAGTATAAGGTATTTCCCAAGAATCCATCTGCCTCTATTAAAAAAACAAACCAACAAACCAACAGAACAAAAAAATAAATAAATAAACCAACCCCAAACAGGAAAACAAACCTTTTAGACTAAAATCCATGACAAGAAATATAATTAAGTTATAAATGCCTTGTGACCATTTGTTTTTCCCCATGTTGTTTGAGAGTCTTTCTACTTTGTATTCGAAAATTTTAGTGCCTTTAAACCCAGAGTTAGTTTAGTGCCTAAACCCAGAATCATGGACTTGAACTCTCTCTCAGAGATGTTGGCATACGTCAAATAAACATAACCTAAGTAATTTCCACCAAAGAAAGTGAGGAACTACAACACAGGAGAGAGAAGGATCTCCCTCAAAATCATTCACTTGTCAAGGTTTGGTCAGGCCTTACACTCATTCACTGCTATTTTCTCCAGCCTTGTCTCTTAGGTGCTTAACCTGTGAAACTGCAAACCGTCATTTCCCAGCTGCATGTATTCCCTCATCTGAAAGATTTGTAATTTTAAAAGTGTGATTTTTAGTTGTATCTAAAGAGAAGAAAAACATAAGAGAGTAAAATCTTTTTAATGTAAACCTCAAGTAGCAAGAGTAGTACTTATAAAAGTAAGTTGAAGAAGAATTTGAGTATGCATGTTTGTCAAAAGCCAATTTAATATTGTTTCTTTTTAATTGCACTCTTTCCACTTCAGTTTACTGCATATGGATTTTTTAAATGATTTTGTGCGATAGTTCTGAGACAAACTCTTCCTCTCGCCTCCTAAGGGCAAATTATATAACTAGTTTCTCTACAAGTTCATAATAAAACACTCTTAGATTTGAGAGTGAGCTTCAGTAAAGCAAATTACTTGTGGTAAGAACCTGTAAAGTACAAATGCCTTTGAAACATCTCTTTAGACTTTTTTTTAGGGCTACCTTCCTCTTCACTGGGTTGAAACCTTTGCTGTCTGATGAACAGAGGTGCTTCTTAGTTATGGTGGATGCCAGTGCAGAAATGTTCCCCATTTCTACTGATTAACAAAACAAGGAGATGTCAAAGTGGACATGATATGCCAGGCATTGGGTAAGAGAAAAGTACACAATTCCTGCACATGGAGCACACTTGTCACTTCTCTTCAACATGACATCCTCTTGCACTCGCCTGAATGTTTACTGGCCAAACTTTTGGGACCCTCCTGCCCAGCTCAGAGGCTGAATACACACAAGAAATCAATTTGCACCTCATCAATATAGCTGTGAGGTTAAAGGTTGGGATTCTCTTCCCCATATGTTAATGCCACAACAAGAAATTACAGAAGCCTTATATATAACCTGAAGACAAAAATCCTCTTTGCAATGTCAACAGAAGCATCAGCTACTGAGAATCTTAGCTTAACCATTGAAACTAATTTCTATATGACTAATTAAAGTCAGAGAGGACTTTATCATTGAATTTCCATTCACTTACACAACCTGCATGCAGGGTCAATAACAGAGAAGAAATAATAAACTGCAGCATTTCTGAAGGGAATGACTGCAACAGGAGACCAGCATGAAGGAAAACCTTTTGCAAGTAGAAAGTACACCACCAAACAGGCTGAGTTCATACTGTTTTCGCAGTTTTTCCGCCTTGTCTCTCAATCTTAAGTCAGCTGAGCAGCAGCTTTCTTAGTGGGAAAAAACAGGAGGAGGTCAGGCGGAATGACCTCCCTATTTTGTTTCCCAGTGGCCTGCCTCCCATTTACTACACCTTTTGACATCCTTAAGTAGATATCTCTTTAAGTGTTCAGTCAGTAAAACAAACTGCAATGCAGGCAAAGCAAAGGGGGGTGGGGAAAGAAATGTACACTCTAGGACCCAGATTGAATGTGAGGCACACACAACCTGTCAGTGTTTCTTGTATCTTCAGCCACAGATCAAAAACAGACTATTATTTCATGTTTTCAAAAACTACTAATTTACAGTTTGCTAACCAACTACTACAGCTTTCAAACTGTGTCACTGAGAGTCACTTGGGAGAAGTGCCATATTCTAAAATAAGCTCTGGAGCTACATCTCAGGGAAATGTCTATTCAGATTTGATAATTCAGCAGCAGTATTTTGGATGTAAATAACTTCAGTAATAAACTCAGAGTGTGGAATGTTTGTGTGCACTGTACTGAATGAATCAATGCAATCCACATAGGAGAAACTAATTCATGGAGTAGTCATGGTAGTACATATGTGAGATGCACTATAATGGGATCTATGGTTTGGAGTATATTATTTCAAGAGTTTTGTGGAAAAGTTCCAGATGTTCTGCAAAACTTTTAAGAGCTTTTTTCAATTTGTAAATTACACATTTCCCATCTCTTTCTTTTATCCATTAATTAAGAAGTTAAAATATTATGCTATGAAAAGATATTCTTAAATAAATGTCAGATGCAACTCATGCACTTTAAATAATCAGAACCATAAGTTTTAACACCCTGGATGCACCTGTTTTTATCCATAATCCCTAAAAGAGAAACTTGAAAGATGTGCATTCCATTTAGGACTTCAATAATTGGTAGAGAACTTTATCATGAAATGGATTTAAATGATTCAAATATCACAATAAACCCTGTTCAACATACCAAAACATAGGTGAATTTTTAGTTTTTCAGAATTCTTACTAATTGATAGTCACAGAGTTAAAGCTGATAAATAAGATCTGACATAAAGTTCTTGTGTTAATCAGTAAGTTTCAACATCCATATAAACTGGAACTTCCAAATACCCAAGATTTTTCATGAAACAGTAATTTTTTTTTGTGGGATCAGAGTCATATAGCTGTAAGTGGGTACACACCTTTTTTTCAAGTTTAATCTTCTTGAATGATATTTCCTTTAAAAATTTGGAAAATTAAATTGTCTTTCATTATCTCTTTCTGAATCTTTCTGTGAAGTTCTCCATGCATTACGTTTTAAAGCAACTTCCCAAACAGAGCAACTACCTTTTTTCCCCATACTCTATTTCTCAAACTTGTCATTTGCTATACAAATCAATCCCTACTCAAAAAAAGAATCTAGGTAAACAAATTATTAAGCTGTTGTACATTGTTTATATTAGTGAAACATGCTAATTTCTTTTGCTGCACATAACAACTGGTTTGGGAAAGCTTAACTAGATTGTAGTGCTGAGTCAGATGAATGGAACAAGGAAATATTAATAAATCAATTTTCCTGTTAAGGTGAGCAAATATGAATGAAATACAGAGACAACAGGTTTCAGATATGCTAATAACCAAAGAATTCAGAAAAATTAAACAGCAATGATATTTAAAGAAGTAAGCACATGGCACTGGCACACACTGGGAGAAGGCAACACATAACGTAGATTTAAAGGCTCTGTTTCCTTTGAGATTAAATCTTTGGATAACAATAAATGGCACAAAAGATCTTACCTGGGTTTGGTAAAAACATTTTACCAAACTTTAATTTTCCAGTTAGTTTTTTGGCAAAGCTAAGCCTTTCTGCAATAACATATATATTTATAAAGCTTTTGATGGGATAATTCTAGAGGTTCATGGCTTTGTAGTTAATCTGGGTGTTTTAAAACAATCTTCTGTAGGGAAAACACAGGAATATTGTTTGCCCCACAAATCCAATCAGCTGCATCAGTGTAATACTCCTCACCTATTAAGCCCTTTCAAAAGGAAAGGTATTTAACTTGGAATACATTGTGATGACATGGCTTCCAGTGGGGCATTTTTCAGCATTGTACTTGCAGGCAGAGAAAGTCCAGGACAGCCCCTAATGATGCAAACATTTCTCTAGAAGTGTTTTTCTACATTGCATTCTCAGGGTTAGGCAGCCTGACCCACTGTCCATAGTTCAATCACCAGAAGATGCTCTCTCTGGAGCATCTCTGGAGAAAGGTGGAAGAATTCAGGAATCAGCCTCCATGTCCTAAATACTGTGTGCAAAATCCTAATATTTTAGAGCATGCTATAGAAAATATGATGACAGGATTTATTGTTTAGGCACTGCAAATATAACAATCCCTGAAATATGTGAACTACTTTTTCTGTGAACCATCTTCCACTTTAGGTGTATTGAAAGAACGGACTGATTTAATGTTAATTTTTCAAAATTTTGACAGTCTCTGATCATAAAAATTTCCTTTTTTTTTTTTTTCCACATTTGACAAATGAAATTTATTTGCATACTTAGACCAGTTTACAACACATTTTTAAAATGCCCTGCTTTTTTAATGAGTAAATATTTTAAAAGCAGTTTATATAAGGGATATGCTACTAACGTATTTTTCTCTTCAGTGGTTAACACATTTCTTAAACTGGCCTTCTGAAGTGGGCATTTTCTCTTCAAAATGTCCCATTAATTCCTATTAGGGAGCTACTAGTAAAGAAAATTACATGTTAACTTTTATCAATCTGTAGGAATACATGTTAACCATTCTCAGTTAAAAGCTCTCCTTTTAGCTCCACTCAAGTGAAAACACCTAAAGCAGTGCACACGTTGGCAAATCATTCAGAAGATTAATGCACTTAGGCCTGTATAAAGAGTTAGAGATGTGTATTAGCATTATAGATTTTAATTTGAAATGATGTCAGTCTTTTCTCAGCAGCATTGTAGTGCAAGGACTGCCATCTGCTTATAATAATGAATCTGACAATCCACGTAAATGTGATTTGCTGCTTCTTTTGCCAGCATAATGGCCTGGATATTGATCCTAATGGTGGAGCAGTTGCTGCCATTTCATTCAATAGAAATGGGAGGAGAGGGGGAAAGAGTGAAATTTCCAGGATTTCTTCTGGAATGACAGTTAAAAACAGAGCTGTGGGCTTTTCACTGTGAGAGGCGATGAGGAAAGGCATTGGATGGCAAAAGCTAAGTGTCATTCATAAATCACAGATCTCAGAGAAAACTTGCCTCCAGCTAACACAGTGGATGCAGGGATTTCATGCCTGCCATTTTCATCACCTCAGTGCAGAATTGCAGGTGTCCCTCAGGATGGCTTTCCTCCAGGAAATGGAACCTGGTTTCCTGGGAAGTGCTCAGACTTGGAGCTGTCTAGAAGAGAGGCAAGGGGCTATTTCCCTAAGCTACAACCATTATTATGTCTAAGTTGATTTCCAACTCCACTGTTAATGTGATTTGTGCTCTGCCCAGCAGTATTACAGTACCTTTATAACAGGGTGCACGGCGTTTCCATGACAGCCAGAAGAGGTAGGGATGGAAAATGCCATTTGAGATAGCCCAGAAGTGTTTGATTGATACAAGACATAAGGTCAGAAGCTTTAAGTAGCAAACTCCAGTAACACTCAGTCTGATTTTCTTTTAAAAGTGAAGTTTACAAGTAGTGGCATGTCATTTTTTAATAGATTTTAGCCAAAGGAGATAAAATATAAAGATGGTGTTAATTTTACCTCAAACAGTTCCTGGACAAGTCAGTGTGACCTCAGCGACTGAAATACTAATTTCCATGGCAATTTATAGTGGTTGCTCACACTTACACTCAAGTTTTAAACCATAACAAAGGATGATATATGAAGCAGCTTATACATAACTCCATTTCAGAACTGTTCCTTTACTTCGAGCAGCTTTAACTACTGATGTTTCAGCTTTCATTTCTAACCTTGAAGACTTCCATTCATAAATGGAACAGGCACTGCTCATTTCAAGATATCCTTAGCAATCCATCATCTTCATGTCATCTGATCTCCCAGGACTACAATTTTCAAAAAGTGTCCTCAAAATGTAAAACCACCTACAAGTAAAAACTGCAGTGTACATGTAAAATTTTTGTAATATTCTATCAAGACTAAGCACAGAGCCTCCTAATTTAATATAGAACATCCAAGAATATCTTGCATCTTCTGCCTTACCTGAAAGAAATTTATTTCCCACAGAACAGTCCAGCACTGAGTAAAAGACAGTAAGAGGAAGAAAACCTACACAAAAACAGTGAATGGGAAAGAAAAGGAAAAAAAAAAAAAAAAAAAATAAATTCCAAAGCTGTTTCCAACAGCTTATATAGGAAGCATAAAACTTTTCCAAAACAGCACCATACTTACTCCCCAATCTTTTTTCTGATGATTGGTGATAATAAAAACCACCAGAAAAACCCACCTGCCCTGAGGAAAGTAGGCAAACAGAATTTGGCATAACCACAGAGAGGTGTTATTCTCAGATGTGAGTATAAAATGAAGGTGACTTATTAGAAATCACCGGTTTTTGTCTGACTGACACATCTCCAGCTGAAAAACATCTTTCATCTCTGAATGAAGGAGAAAACTGTTCTCTCATGCTCTCTCCTATTATTCTTGTCCAGTGTTTCTGCCCAGGTAGCAGCTGACAAGAGGATTTAACACAGGCCCCTAGTACAGTGAGCCTTCATCCTTCTGCAGTGAAGATCTGCTTTCCCACAGGTGTTCCACAGTTTGCTCTTCCTAGAGCTGCATTTTCACTAGTTTTATTTTTCTGAGACGAAAGGTCAGGTTAAGAAAGAAAGAAAAAAAAAGAAAAAAAAAAGTTAAAATTTATATCACTCCAGAATTTTCCTGTGTGGAAATCATTAGATAAAACCTGTTTGCAATCAGAGTGGATGCCTTTAGAGGATGGGGATTGGATATGGATGCCTTCTGTCCTCTTTGGTTAGGACCATTAGCAATATTTCACTACTGTTTGAGCTACTATCAGCTATCCAGATGTACATCTTTTCTTTTGATTCAACCTTCTGAACTCCCTTGTTATAGGGAGAAGAATAACCATTTTAGTTAGGTACAAACCAGTAGGAAGAAAGTTCATGTTCCAGTCCTATTTTCTGATGCTATTGATGTATATGCTGCAGAACCTCAGGACTAGTTTGTTTGTACTTTAAGAAAGCTTTTTTAATTGGCACAGTTTCCTGACAAGAACATTAAAACTGAAATAAATATCTTTAAATCTGATTAAATACATATATTATTTTAGACATCTCTATTATTTTTTTTACATTACAGCAATATTTGTGTATTCATGCACATGTATATGAAAAAACTATATACATAGTCTAAGCATATAGAAGATGTTAATTTATAATTTGGGCATAAAATAGATAATCCAGCTACAATCCTCAAACTAGATAATCCAGCTTCAGGAAAAGGTACTGGGAAAGCTGGTAGCATGGTGACAAACACAAAATACTTCTTCACATCTTCCCAAATATTCGTTTCTTTTCAAAAGGAAGTTAGTATTAGAGGGAAAAAAATGTTCAGCTGGGATTGGAACAAGTACATCTTCAAAAATATAAGTGATGTGCAACTCTTAATATGAAGGTTCCCTACCAAATCTCTCCCAGATGTCAAGTGAATGTAGAATCCCAGTAGTATATTGTCCACCCTGAGGTAATGCCCATAAAGATCCACATTTTATAGAGTCATAGAACATTTTCTGTAGGAAGGGACCTTGAATATCATCTAGTTCTAACTCCTCTGACACAGGGGATCTTCCACTAGATGAGGTTGCTCAAAGCCCCTTTCAGTGTGGCCTTCCAGAAGTGGAGCAGCTACAGTATCTCTGGGCCACCTATTCAATTGTCTCACTATCCTTGCACTAGAGAATTGATTCCTTGTCTCTAATGTAAATCTTCTCTCACTTAAAAGCTAGTGTCCCTTGTCTTATCCCCACGTGCTTTTGTAAAAAGTCCCTCTCCAGCCTTCTTGTAGGCTCCTTTCAGGTACTGGAATGCAGCTTTAAAGTCTCCCTGGAGCCTTTTCTTGTCCAGGCTGAGCAACCCCAACTCTCTCAGCCTGTCTTCATTGGAGCAGTGTTCCAGCCCCTGGACCATCTTCATGGCCCTGTTCTAGACCCAAACTTACTGTTTTGGGCATCATTAGCATCATGTCCTTTTGATTTTTTTTCTGAGAAGTGGAAGAACACCAAGAGACATAGAATACTATCCTACAAATTAAAGCAGAAACACAGATTTTCTACCTTATGTGGAGCAGAAGGGGGTCTGGACCTGGGTCAGGTCTGAACTCTGCCAGCAATCCCCTAAGTGGCCAAAACTGAATAGACTTCATTTGTCTGACAAGAAAAGACTTCATTGGAGAGACTTTTCAAGGCTTCTGTCCAGGAGAGTTATGGAAAAAAATGATACAATTTTCAATAGTAATTGTCATTTTTTTCTGATACATCAGCTAAATATGTGGTATATCATTATTCCTACTAGCACATCTCATCCAAACCTTGCCTGTCTTCTCCAATTTAACAATACCGCCTTTTTAGTAATCACAGTTAAAAACACTGAATGGGAAGAGCCCATTTTTGAGTTTACAAATATAAGCAGCCAAGAAGGTCTTTGTGAAGGGGAAAAAAAAGAAAAAAAAAGTGGTTTTGGTGTTTCTTAATCAGCAGAAAAGGAGCAGCTGTCAGCCTGCCGGAATTCAGAATTTAGATGAGCTGTGAGGCCACACTTCTGCTACCCCACATCTGGTTTGGAAACAAAGAACAACCTGTCTTTGGTTGCTCTCATCTTGTAAGTACAACTACTGCATAGGTAATTAACACTCCATGGTAGCGGCTTAGTTTTGCACATCTTCATTTCTTCTGACTATTCCACAATGTAAGTCTTCTTCCCACTTTCAACTAAAACAAAGGCTAGGTAGACGAAAGGAAAACTTTTCTGATGTTGAGGGGAAGTGAGGCAAATTTACACTTTCAGTTCATTTCCTGGAGAGCACAAGATGTTATATAATACTTTAAATGTATTTTTTCATCTTATCCTTAAAAGGGGAAGGGTACTTCTTCCCTTCCTCTCTAAAATGTTTAGAGATTAACTGTCTTTGTGAGGCACATGGTAACTGATGGCAGTGTTTTTATGGTATCACAGAAAGATGGAATGGCCTGGGTTGGAAAGGACCTTAAAAATCACCTGGTTCCAACACTCCTGCAATGGGCAGGGACACCTTTCACTTAGACTAAGTTGCTGAGAGCTTCATTCAACCTGTCTTTAAACACTTCCAGGGATGGGGCAGCCACAGATTCTCTGGGTAAGCTGTTCCAGTGCCTCCTCATCATCATCACAGTAATTATTCTTTTTTTTCTAACATCTAATCAAAATTTGCTTTCTTTCATTTTGAAACCATTAAGCCTTGTCCTGTCACATGCTGGTGCTATATGAGCAGTATTATTTCAGTATTAGTATTATTTCTATATTAACATTGAGCAGTATTATTTGATGTTGTGTATAATGTGAGCTCATTTGTGCTGTCATAAAGTGGTGAGTTGAGATTCACCACCACAGGGGAATGAAATCTCTCTTACTCTTTGGTCATCTACAAAAAATTCTAGGCAGAAGTCACTCAGCACTGCAGGGTACAGGCTCTGTGGTGAATACTAGGCTTCGTGGGCAGCAGAGAGGTAGAGAGGACAGACTCTTGTCTCGACCATGAGTGATGTCCAAGTTACAGAGGACAACTTTCACAATTTCAGCCCATGAACTCATCATGAACCATGGATTTTTGAAACTTTACAAAACCCTAATTTGCAGCAAGACATATTAAGGCAACACTGTCAATGAAAAAAAATCATAAACCTGTGATTGTTCTATATTTTAACACTCATGACTGATTATTTTTTCCTCTGTAATTTTAGGACTTGAACCCAAGTACATTGATATCTCACAATCTTGTAAATTGCTTTTTAACTCCTAGTTAGTGAGCATTTTCCCGACATATTTTCACATTAAAAAAATGCTTAAAAGCAGGGAAAAATTCCTAGTGAGTCAGTTTAACCAAAGGTTGCATCTGTGTTTCATTTCAGTTTCAGTATTTCAGAGTCCTTTTCTGCTTAACTGTCAAGTGAAAGATAAGGGTGTCGTACTGTCTGAATAACAAAAGAAATACAATTTTCGTACACTAAAGTGTACTGGCCTTGTGCCACTGTTAAAATTAAATTTGTCCAATACCAGTTAGCTGCTGCAAACATTTTTATGGCAATAGTTGGCAAAGAGAACAGGTCTTTCTGGGGTTTTGTGTTGCTCCATTTCTCTGAGACAATGGGAAGAATTGACATCGTCTATTCAGTGTAGAAGATAGGCTGTCAAGTAAAGCAAGACAAATGTGATGTCCTGAGTGATTATTTCCTTAGATACTAAATCAATGAGCTTATTATCACAGCAATTACATTACTAATGTAAACAGATGCTATGTGTAGAAAACTGGTTAACAATAAGGTAGGTAGAGTGCAGGGCTTTATCTGTTACTCAAAAAAAATATTTGGAGTGTGTTATACTACAAATAACATTTGATTTTCAGTTCATGTGTATCACACTTAACTAAATAAATTCTCTATCCCATCATTTTACATGTAGGAGAGATGTACTGCAAAATGTACATAATTCAAGTTTTACTTGTGTAGTCTTTATCACCAACATATAATTAATGTTCTTATCTATATCAATCATTAATAAAATAGAGGGATTCTGAAATAAAAAGAAGCACTACAATGCTGCTCGCAAATTAACTCTGCCAATTTTCTTAACACAACTTGTTATTTAGTTTTTAATGAAATCAAAAGGAGAAGAAAAGCAATATCCTTTACAATGGGTAAAATTAGTTTCATATAACTCTTGAATTTCCTGTCTATTCTTTTACTTTATAAATAGTTATCTCTAAATTTCTAAAACCTTCTCAGTTCTAGTAATTGCATGTGTGCTTTAGATATATCTAGTATGCATAAAATAAATCATTATAAACACAACAGCATTTATAGAGATATGTCTTTCTAGCAGAAGGCAGTTCCAACCTATGAAACAATTCAATCAGCTCTTAAGCTTTCTCAGTACAGGTAGGTATTGAGGATATTCATTGTATTAATCCAAAAGAGTAATGGAGAATCAAAGTAAATTGGTATGAGACTTCTATAAGAAAAGACCATTAACCACTATTTGATCTAATAACAGGACACTTCTACGTGATACTGGGGTCTTTTCAGTCAAAGGAGTGGAAGGAGTCCAGCAAGTACTAATAGAGAGCATATGGAGCTGGTCTGGATATAACAGAGATCATGTCAGAAAAAAGCTTGTCAGAAAACATTGTTTCACCAAGTGCAAAACTTTAAATGGGAATACTGATCACAGAGCTCTCACTACAGAGAATTTTGGCTCCATTGAATGCAGACAGTGAAAAGCTTCAGAATTTTTTTTCCTCAAATTGCATTAAAAACAAAGGGCAGATAACAAAGCCTGAAATTTCTTTTCACCACTTTTATTATATATATTATAACACTAAAAGAAGCAGTCATATTTCTCCCTACTTTACTATTTCATGAGAAAATTGGCATGGAAAGGTTCCTGCTCATCATCATGTTAAATTAAACTACAACTTAATAACTCCAGTTATTTTCTAAGGCATTGTTGAAGCAGTAAGATCTTTTTCTGAGTCATTTAGGAAGGCTCTTTAGGCAAATTGTGTTCACTAATTTCTATGAAAATCTGAGTTCTAATCAAAAAATAATCAGAAAAGCAATATTTCCTCAAAGGTTATGTGAAATACTAATTTGAACACCAAGAATGAGCCAGAAGTTCCTGAGCTGCAGCTGAAGGACATGTTTCCCTGAGAGCATTGCAAGAGTTTATTTTCATGAGATCTTGCAATGTCCTGACATCTTTGGGAGTAGATTGCTCAAGATGTTTCCATTCTACAAATCCATTACGTACCTATGTATGTACATGTGTACCAACAACCTCGAGGTGCATTTTCTCTGGTCTGGCACCTGATTCTGCTGTTATGGAGAGTTAAGTCCTGTCACTACTGCACCATCCTGTCACTACTGCACCACAGGACAAACCTCAGCACCAACACACTCCAACATCCATTCACAGGCAGCATGAGATTTTTAGCCTTGTCAACCAACTGCCTAGATAAGTTTTCCCTGGAAGTCAGTCAAAACCATTTTTCCTTTGTGGAGACTGATTTCCATGACAGGTATCAGTCACGGCTGTATACAGTCATATGCATATTTTGTGCTAACAGTTATCATCTGGAATTTTTCTTTCAAAAATAAACCATTTCTGTTAAAGTGTAAAAAAATCTCTTGGCAAAAAAAGGATAGAGATCAAGTGGAAAGTGTTGATAAATTGCAGTCTTTTTATGGAATATCTACTACAGAATAAAATAGCCTTAAATGGACAAATAAGGGAAATTACAAATGTACTTATTTTTAGTAATAAAAAAACCAATTACTCAGTATTTCTTTGAAACTGTCAGGGAAGTTTCAGGTGAAAGACTTCATCCAAGTTTACTTAGAGACCACTCTCAATTAAAGAGAATATAATTTGCAGAAGTTCAAAATTCATTAACATTTCTCTGTGTAATAAATGAATCTTTTACAATATAATTTGCATTTTTTAAGTGTGGCAGATACAGTGTAGTTATACTTCTTTTCAAATCTGTTAGCTTTGGTACACAGCATTGGTTTCTGTCTTCAGAGAATTTCTCTCCCTCCTGCAAAATTTAATTCTGCTGCTTTTGAAATACTTGAACAAAACAGCTCCTTTTTAAAGAAATTTTTTCATGAAAAGTAATACGGCTTTGCTTAAAACCACACACTGAGGCATATCCTTGGTTACAGGGTCTGTCATTTGTGACTGAATACCTCATTGGCTTTCCAGATATTGTTTTCTACTGCTGAGTTTCACTGCTCATCCAAAACACATATTAAGATGAGTCTTCAGTTCCCCAGTTTACTCAGAAAATAATTAGAAATTTGGTTCAGATAATTAGGCAAATGTTTTTGCAAAATTTCCGTTAACTTTTTTTTTTTTTTTTTTTCAATTAATTGTAATTTGATGTGAAAATCTTGTGGGAGGAGTGTCCAACTCATACTTTCACTTTTCTGGAATTTTTGAACTCTTGAGAAAAATGTTCTGGACATAAGATTATCATTAAAGTTAAACAACCATTCAAAACAAATTTTTATAGTCACTGGTAGTCCAGTTTCCCGCATGCATATTTCAGAATCCATTAATTTCTGATATTATTTTATAGGTTGCTAAATGCTGTAACTTCATAACTTCATTTTCATTGCAGGAGACATAAATTCTTCAGTGAGAACAAATTGAGACTAAATAGTTTTGCCATATTCAGCACTTGTTGAATCTCTGTTTCTCTTTTCTTACCATACATTCACTTTACTAATTGAATTCATTAGAATATTTATGCTAAAAATATTAAAATTTTAGAAATCCTTTAGAAAAGCCATCATTTTTATGCCTGCCAAGAAAAGATATCACATTTTGCAGACGCAGCTAGGTAATATTTTTAAAGAAATGGCAGTATGTATTTATTACTTCTATCAATGGTTAATAAATAAGATAAAGGTTTTTAGTCCAGAGGTTTTAATTTCTTTTAAAATCATGTATTATGACACTGAACATAATAAATCAAATTGTTTGCTATCTCATCCACTGTCCGAGCAGTTCTATTGATCGGTGATGAATGAGTCCCCAAATTGCCTACACTGTGCTCTGTTCATGCTCACTGCACTGCTTGTTTTAGCTATGCTTATTGTGAGACATAAAAAAAAAAAACCCAAAACTAAAAACAAGCTGCAGGTGTGGGAAAATTAAGAAGCTTTGCCAAGGAAGGGCTGAACTTTAGATAGGCTGCACAGCTCTGAAATACTCTCTGAGATTGACTTAAGGTGTGAGACATCTGCTTTCCATTTTTTTACTGTATCTTAACTGAGACAATTGCAAATCAAAAACTAGAGTCTTTTAGAAGTTGGATCACATACTGAAGAACAAAAGGAAATTTTAAGTTCACTCAGGCTACAATGATAAGCATACAGAAAGGGGATATTCTTTCCTCTCTCTTTTTATTGTACATATGCTCCTAAACAAAGTGTTTATAAAAATATGTAGAAGTCCATTTCCTCATGGCTGGTTTTCTACTTTGTTCTTTCACACTCTCCCAAGGACTCACCACCACACATGACACTGAAACCTCAGTGCAGCACTGGATACTCTTTGTGCTCAGAGAAGACACACCAGGACCTTTCAATGAGACAGAACTGAGCAGTGTTTAAATCACTTTTCTTATTGCTGTGCAAAACAGAATAACATAATTGTCAGAGGAGCCAAGTTTGAAGTGTGGCTGTGAGAGAGCAAACATAGGTTTCACTTTGCCCTAAAATTCCATTCCAACTTTTTAAATGACAGCATCTAGAAAATAAAACTGATTAAATAATATCCTTATTTTTCTGTGGTCAGCAAAATGGGCTTCTCCATTATGCTCACAATTGGGTAAAACAACAGTTGTTTCCATCAATACATAGGCAGGCAGCTAAAGAAGGGAAAAAGGTGGTTTAGTGCCTTTTTTCTAGGATATTTTTCTTACAGTTATTGGAAAAGACATGTCTTCAGAGCCAAATGCTCCATCAAAAGATTTAGGATGTAACTGTAGGAGTCCTTCTTTAAATATGTGAGAACTAAAATAAAAATTCAAAATAAAAATATAGATAACCCAGAAAGGTATTTTTCCCCCAAGAAGGACTGAATTTAAAAGAAAGTAGTGACAGCTCATCATTTCTGAAAATTTGACTACTAATAGATTCTTAATACAGATTTTAGGAACTAGAATCTATTTTTCACCAGTCTTTTGCCCTGTCACTGTTATTTGTCCCTTTAGAATCTCAAGCAACTGGATTTAAACTTGCAATTGATTTAAGGTAGAACTTCTAGAGAGTAGTCCTCCCACTCCAGTGTACTTTGGCCATGGAAAATATCTATGCACTTTTGCACAGTACATGACTGTAGAGAAAAGGAGAAAATGCTACAGAGAACTTGAAGCACTTGAAAGGAAAAAATACAAAACCATAACTTGGAGAAAACTCACTAAAATCACTTAGAAGTTTGGACTACCAATGGCAAAAATGAAGAATGGAGGGACTAAAATCATGTGATACTGGTCAAAGTTTTGTATTACTTAAAATTCGTCACTTTCAGAATTTTCAGACCATTGAACATTTGTTTAAATATTTTCTCAAGGATCTCACCATCCCAGGCACTCAGCCAGTATAAAACACACATAAGTTTGTTATAAAATAATCATATTATCATTAATTTCTCTTGCATCTTACAGAGATATATAATATTTGTTGGCAAAAAGACCAGAAAAAAAAAGGAAAAATTTTGAAAAATACATTCAGTTTTTCATTTAGGTGGCATTTTCATTTAGGTGGCATTTAATTTATAAAAGTTTAAAAAATGCTACAGTGCTTAGAAACTATATTCAATGATCCACAAGTAACACAATTCAAGTTTTTCACATCACATATATAGTAACTAAAAATTATGATAATATCACACCACATTTAGCAAAATAAAGAGTGAAAGTCAGGAACCCCTGAGTTTCACATCTACTACTGTAGTCCTAGCTTTTACATTTGAGCATCTCATCCACTGCCCTTGACAGCTTCAGGGGAGATTTGACTCCTATTCCTACCTTCCCCCTTTGCTCCAGCAAATGACAAATACAGACAAATAATCAATGGATGCTCATAGAGGCATGGCCACAAGCAGTGAAAGCCATTTAAAAAGACAGCCATGACAAAGTATTTCCTACTGTACTTCAGAATCCAGGTAACACATATAAGCACCAGCTCAGGGAACAGTGTTGCCTAGATTCCAAAGACCAAACTTTTATTTCGTCCAAGCCTTGATTTCCAGCAAAGCTACAGTGCACTTCCTACAGCAACCAAACGACGTTCACGTTCAACCCAGTGACCCTCTGATGATGCTTAGCTCTAAAGACAGGACTGACAATGTGGAATTTTTTTCCCAGGTCGGCCAGTGTTGTGATCCTTGCTCTGCACAACTTGCTTTGGGTCACTGATTTGCCAAGGCTAAATAGTTCTTTCTTAAAAACATAGGCTTGATTTTCTACAGATCAGGTATTTTGGACAACTCTTTTCTGAAAGAGACATTGAATCAAAACTGGCTAAAATTCTTATACTTCTATGTTATTGAAAAATTATTCCACTATGTAACCTTTAAAAGCTAAGTTTAACCATGCACAGATGCAGCTGCTACTAAAACAAGGAGCAGAATTCATTCCAGTTCATCATTATGCTAGATCTTTGAAGGCTATGGAGGAAATGAGTGTAGAGCTTCTAATAAAGCATTTACAAGCCAATTATGAATTTGTGTGCATTTCTAGACGAGGAAGACTGGCTATTAAACTAAGACACTCAAAAGAGCTAAACAGCATTATGCATACATAAAAATAACATGAAATTCCTGCTTTTACCACAGTATTATACATTAGTGTTTTATATTTGACATGGTAAAATTGTACATGAAAATGTATATTCTGCTGTGTTTCCCAGGAAGGATTGGTTTTGCCAGTCAGGGATGCATTATTTATTTATTGAACAGGAGAAGAGCTACCTGAAACTGTGACTTTCTCTAATTATCTATGTTTGCTGCCATTGAGTAGGCACTGGACAAATGATACTGCCCTCTTTGAAATCAGCACAGAGGCTAATTTACTGATAATTCTAAGAGATCTGGGGAAATGATCTTAAATTAACTTCTTTGTTGAATACTCAGAGCACTCTGAAGAGGATTAACTGATACGTGAAGCAAGGAGCACCACTCAGGGTGTCACGTGCATTCTGCATACTCATTTCTGTCCCAGACTGCTGAAACACAGAATATTAAGATCAACAAAACAAATCATTACCAAAATGATTTTAGATTTCTATGGTCTTTGTCTACAGTCAGAAACAGCGAGTTGCTGCTCAGAGTAATAGCAATATCAGAAAGTGGCTGTGCTTTGAACTGGCTGCTTGTACCAGCCCAATACCACTGAATTAGCTTAACTCTTCAAGATACATACAGGGGGATTCATATTCACACTTTTTTTGAAAGGGATGGAACAAAACTCAGGTCTTAACACACTTTTTGGGACACACTTTTTGTAATTTTATCAAACTGGCAAAGAAACTTGCTCTCTCTTAATCTTGTATCTAAAGTCTCTAGGAACAAAAGTATATAAGGATTTAATTTTTTCCACATTATGTTCTTCAAGTATGCTTAAACAAGAAACAAAAGATCACACATTTCAATACTAAAAAACACACAAGGATAGAGCAACCTGTTTTATACCCTTTTGTACATCTTATAAACAACGCATAAATATTAAACCATTTCCTTGGCCTTAATACCCTTTATTGTCTTGATTCTTTTCCCTCTATATTTTAAAGCCAAAATCAAAATGTTTTGTTGTGTTGATCTTATTTTCATTGTAATTTACTTTCAAGCTGATTTTGAAAGCTGTTTTAAAGTTCTAACTTAAGTGAAAAAGCAGCTACTACACAATAAAATCCTTGGGAAGAAATGTGATTTATGCAGATGAGTTTGTTAACAAAATTTACACATAAATGAGAACATTTTTTTCCATTCCGGTTGCTATTACAAAGAAACACTGGGAAGTAAATTATCTGTAGAAGAGTACAAGATAAAAAATGTATTAAAAGCTGTAAGAACGAAATTGAAATGTCAAACATAGTTACTTATAAAAAACAGGTGATGGACTCCTTGTAAGCTACCTATTAAAAAGAGTAATCAAAGTGAACTAAAATGACTTTAGTTCTCCCACTAAACTTGTGGCTCAAATTCTCCACAGCTTTATTTCCTGTTTGCAGAGTTTCATTCACTCCTAGGCAGAGCAGGCTTTCTGAATGTTAAGGCTATATATGATAAGGCTCTTTATTACTCTCATATATAACATTAGAATTCTGCTACAGGATTTCAAAAAATCCTAATAAATGCTTCTTGGCACTAAGATTTTATGCATTCCATAACCAAGATGCTCTCAGCCTGCAGAAGAGAGAGATGTGGTGGAAATACAGGTTTTCAAGTTGTAAAAAGGCCGTGAAACCAAAACTGAGACAAGGTCATTGTGACCAAGGCTGTTCCTGGCTGCAGGGCACGTTTTCCTCAGGAACGCCCCCCTCAAACCCTCATCCTATTTCTATCCCCCAGTCCCACCACCCCTGGTCACCTTCTGGTGGGGTGGTGACGCCTCCTGCCCGGGACCTGGGGTCCTGGGACAATGGGGCCAGGAGCACAAAGCATAACGCTGTGACCAAAGTCTCCTCACTGGCAGGCCTTTTCAAGCCCATGGGAAGTACGGCCACTTGAGCTGGACATGGCTGGTTTGTCAGTTCCTGACAACAGACTGTGTTTGGTACGCAGTGCATTCATGGGCAGTGTTGTGCTTTTGTCCAGAGCCATGCTGACTTTCCCCAGGTCGGTTTCTGGCTTTTGCGGACGGGCAACGGTGTTGAGAAACCCACCCAAGCAGAAAGGGCCCCCCTGGCTGGTGATTTCTCACATTTAATTACTTGATTTTCCTTTCCTGCAGTCAGGAAGAAAATGGAATTACATCACGCCCCATGTAGCCTTGGAAAGGGACCAATTGTTTCTAATAGAGCCGCTGGGGACAGGCACAATGCATGCGCTCCTTGTTTCACATCGGATATTTGATCGGCCAAACAAGTCTGAGTACTCCTGCTCGGAGGATCCTGAATAGGGAACAAAGGGGACCAGGCTTCTCCTGTGTCACTTCCAGCCCCACATAAAAAGAAAATCTTCATTTAGGCACACTTCACCATTTTTCACACTTTCCAAGCATCTTCTGAGACTCAGAGATTGGTTTGGAGAGCAATGGTTTCCTACATGGAATTAACAAGCTGATGTTTTATTCTACCCATCAATAATTAGTTGAATGAATGCCTCTACCACTTCACACAACTGCAGACATGTCTGGTTGTAAATTTACAGTCACCAAGAAGTATGTGACTGGCTTATGACACTTGGCCCTGGGACAGTAATGACAGTTTATTAAATTAGGTACATTTCCCACAGGCACACAGATAATGTTACAGATCTTATGCAGATGCTCCACTACAGTTTGTGTTTAAAACACTGTAACCAAACAAACAAACAAACAGAAAACGCTCAAGAATTTCCACATTTAATCAGACCAGCGCTGCACTGCAGTCAGTACTGGGTCTCTCGTGGCAGTGTATGGAGGATGGGTATGGAGAACCATGGGTGCACAGAGTAATACCTCTCCAGAACACAGCATACATGACAAAAAAGTAGAACTTCCCTAGAATGCCCTCTCCCCTTGCAGTGATTTTTGGCTTAATAAAAGCCAAAAATCACTGCAATAAAAGTGAATCAGAGTATTTCAGAGCATTGGATGGACTTCTGTCCTACCAATCTTGGCATTGCTGCCATTCTCAGGCCTTGAACAAAATATCTAAAAACATTTTCCCCAGTCTCTTCTCAATCAGGCAAGATGAGTGCCTGAGAGTTACCTGGGTACACCTTCCTTCCCAGAACACATCCACTTGCATGCCTGCCAAAACTGATATTCAGTGCCTATGTTTCTAAACAAGCTTTCAAGATCTTAGAGGTCATTTTTTCCAGGTGCCAAAAAATATGCTAAAAAATTGTTCTAAACCAAGGTTTTCCTTAGTAACCATTTAAAACTAATCTACCTATGGGAAAAATGGAGGCAAAACCTGGTTTTGTTCAGTGCTAGAGATGGGGGTCACTATTCCATGTGCCCATGCTAAAATATTTTTCCAATCAATATCAATCTCTGTGAGTGCATTGCAGAGATGAGAGCTGTTCTTTCATAACATATGTGGACAGTAGACCACAGAGTCACCCTACACCAAAAAGCAGGACTAGAATGCAATCATGACCAACAAAAGGGTATGGAGGAACATTTGTAGCAAACAGACTTCAGCAGGGAGCATCATCAGGATAGGATATAAGGAAGAGAACATGGTATCAGATGATGTTATAACTGAAATAAAAATTACTGGCCCCTCATTGCTTGATGATTCTGAAGATGTGTTTATTAGAGAACTCCTCATTATTGCTAATTACATGAAGTCAGAAATGCTGTATTATCCCTGTTATTTATTCCAAACAACAGGCCTCTAGGACTGACAATGTCTACACAGATTGACTGTGTTCCTGTACCAGGAGAGAAAGAAATCTCCAAGCTTTCACTGAGAACTTTTGGATTCAATATTAATGAACAACTCAGTATGAGTCCATATGGCTGGTGAGGCCTGAGCTGGAATTCATAGGACATAAGTCAGTGTACTGCAGGAGCCAGGTCTTATATATATTTTAAAATAGAGTTTGTTTTAATGGTGTATTAAGCCACTGATGTCAATAATGAAAGAGAAGCGACAGATGTGCCTGTGCAGATCAACTAAGCTTTTTTAATGTTTTTAAATTATTTGTTCTGTTGTAGACCTACATTACCTAACAAAAGAAAAATATATTTGACTGGTACACAGTCTAATTAGTTATACTAAATTTAGTCAAAAGTAGGATTTTCTCTTTCATGCATGTCTCTTGATATGTTTTTTAATGTGTTTATTCTGAACTGGAATAAAACAATATATTTTGATGTTTCCAAACCAGTGGCTGCTTTTGTCACAACAATAAAATATCAAATTTACAAAATAACAATTCTCTTGAAGAACAGAAAGCAGAAAAAAAATCACATTAAAAGGAATTTTACAGGAATTCATGACAAAGTAGGCTCAACACATAAAGTGCACTTGCCAAAACCAGATGTTTTGTCTGGAAAGAAACAATTAAAAACGAAAAGAAGACATTTATATTCTGGTAGCTTGTCAGTCAGGGACAAAAATCTCAACAGGTAAAACAAACAGGGTTGAGCAGAGAAGACAGAAACCACTATACTCCAAACTGGGCCTCCACTCCTGTCTTCCCACAATGCAGTCATTTTTAGATGCATCCTCCAAAAAAATACACAAATCCAAGCAGAGTGGTAGATTAATGGAGCTGGATGAGTGCACAGCTACTCTTGGCAGCTGAGGCCAAGTAAGACTGTAGGTATAAATGTTAGAAAACTGCACCATGGCTATGTTCTGTCTAAAACTAGGACACAGATAAGGAAGTTGGGTGAATGTAAGGTACAAGTTGGAAGTCTAACTAATCTGTTTGGAAGTCTAACTAACCTGTCTAACAGTGTTAGTGGGCAACTGGCTATTCCAGTACAAGATAGCATTCAGTGCTGTCTGTAGATGCTCAATAACCCATAGTTTCCAAAGTTTCAGTTTAGGATATGGCACTTCACCATGCCTTAAAGAAGAGGAATACAGTGGGTAATTCCTGCAAAAAGGAATGATGGCTTTTCAGCAAAAGTGATGAAACAAAACAATCTAGGAGAAATGATGAAGTTGGATAACTCCTGCCCAAAGATCTTCTCCCAGAATTGAGATAATGGGTGCTAGGTGAACTGAAGGGTTCCTTGATGTGAGAACTCATTCAAACTTGCCATAGCTGCTCGCTCTACAAGCCTGCTCAATTAGATGCAACTATGATACAATTATACATATCCTGTGGATTGGTTCCCTTTATCAACTCACAACCACTTACTGGTATCGCCTTGATTTTGACAACTCCTTCAGCTCAAACAGTCCCAACCAACCTTCCAGTCATCTTATCAAGGCTAAATTCACTCCTTAATTACATTTACTGTGATAAATTTAAATCTAAATTTATTTTCATGACAGAGGCTTGCATTGTGCTGAAATACCATTAATATCCAAAAGTTGTACTTAAGAATCCAGTGTTGAGTTTGTAACATACCTGGCAGCATTATCTGAGCCTCAGAAATTTAAAAATAGTTGGCTTTACGTGTGAAAATCTCCCACAGTAACATTATTTTAACATGCATATTGCTAAGTCATGATTAAGACAACCTTCTGTGGCCCCTTAAGTGTTATTTTCACGGTAAAGTATGACTTTAAAACAACAGCAAAGGGCAGGTGCTTTCCTGGCATTTACAGTAAAGGTGAAATTGATATGTTTGAAATGCCGCAAGTAAACACAGATAGTGGTCTCAGCGCATAACAAAGGCCACACATCCCAAACTAACAAAGGTAGCATCAGATTGGAGCTTGAGCTATATAGAAATTCAAACTATACTTGCTGGCTACTTGCTTTAGACATCACTGCTTTCCCATGATCACAGAACTCTCTCTGTATTTTGATTCAGCATTGACATGTAAAGAACATTTGTTAATTGTCCATTTTAACACGCAGTGAAATGTGTGAGATCAGCACAACTGAAGACTTAGAGCTGGTTTTACATGTTTCAAGTGGGTGCATTGAGAAGGCAACTTCAAAACTGAGGGATTGTTTTAAGTGGTTTAAACCTATCCTCTAAGCCAGCTTTGCTGCTAAAAAGCTACAGAGGTTTAAAATAAAAATAACACATTCTTAGCCTGTTTGCATTTGCTATTCAAAGAGCTTGTTCGTCTTTAATCTTAACTCTTTATCTCCAGAACTCTGAATGAGGGAAAAAGACTGAGACTATACCAGAATCCTTTGCTCTATCAACAGATACATGGGAATTAGAAAATAACCCTCTGCTCATTTGCCAATAGCCTTTGCAAGTCACCTAATTAGATGATTAAGTCATTAAAGGGTTATGCGCATCTGAAAAGCCTCTAGTCAGCCTCTGAAATCAGAGGAGATAAAGACAAGACTCATTTCTTTTTTCTCTTACACTGAAAAGGTAATTAATCCATTTAACTCTGCCTAGCACTGCTTTTCTGTAGTAAAAAGGAGAGACTGAAGCAGGATAGCTTTTCAGAAACACTCTTTGAAACATCAGAATGACAAATGCCTCTTTCTTTTGCATGCCACATGAAGAGGTTTGGCTTAGCCTCCAGTGGTCAAAATTATTTAGACAAGAGATCAGCAGCGTGTGTAATGCTGACTTTGGTATTTGGGATGTTACTGACTACCTGCTAATTTGACTTCCTTGTAACTCAGTGCAACGCCTTTCCCCAGAGCAGCATGTAAGGCTGATAAATAAAATTCTGAAGAGAAAATTATTTAGCATCATTCACCTTCTCCTACAGAGGCTTCACACAGTCCTTCTTGGGTGCTTGTCACCTGCAGGATAGGGGCTGACTTCCAAACAATAACAACATTTTCCTGGCTTTTATTGTAAAGCTGGAAATAGTGTGTTGTAAATGACATACAAATATGTGCTGCCCTAGCAACTGAGAAAAGCTCCCCATTTCGAACTGCCAACTACACTGTGGATAAACCAGTGCTCCAACAGTAATTTTTAACATGTCCATCTGTCTAAGGTTTCAGGATTAATTTCTATGAATATATTTTGATATTTCAGTATAACACAACTATGAAGAAATAAAGGTCAGCAGTAAAAAATAGAGCTCAGAAAAACCTTAATCTACAATGCTGTTGTCAGGTTTCATCAGACTAGAGAGCACAGCCCATGTTGCAGTAGCTCAGCCTCACGATTTCAGTAATGTGAGAGGATCTCAAGACAGGTGACAGTGTACAGAGGTCCCAGACTCCATTTTGCAATTCCTCTCTCTAGAATTAAATTGGTGAATGAGGTAAAGAAAGAAAGTTTAGTCCGGCGAGCTTAAAACAAGAAACTTCTTCCTCTGCTTCATGACTCTAGGATTTTTACTGGGTCTGGCTACAGGAATCCTAGGAACACTATACAGCAAAAAGGAATGTCAAACATGGAAAGTATATTATTATAAACAACTGCCATTGTTGTTCTAAAATCTGATATCTGCATGTCAAAACAATTCCTAGTTTTGAGCCACATTTGAAGTAAAATTCAGGTATGCTCACACAGTTTTTTACTTGCAGTGCTGCAAGTTCAACTAGAACATTGTGAGATTTCCACAATAATTTTTTGAAAGAGTTCAACATTGACCTGTTATTCTACTGTGGGCAACCCTCAATACTGTATCCAAGAAAAGTCAGAGAAATCAGTCTGAGGTTTAGTACAACTGCATTTCAGTAGTGTGTTTTGACTGAAATTTTCAGTGATGTCACAGAGATAAAAAACCTGATGTATGGACAGACAGCACTTTGCAAGTTTTGTGACCTGATTATTGTGATGTGTTTGCATGGACACATATTTTCTTGGGATAGAGGCTGCAAAAAGTGAATCTTCACAAAATACTGTAGATCCTTAAAAATCCATGAATTGTCAAAGTCCAAATATTTCATTTACGATTCAATTGACACCTTGATATCAAATAGATATACTGCCAGGATGTGTTCCTTTAGGCAAAATGATTATCAGTCTTCCTTAATTGACAGCAATTTAATAATAACACCAACATGAATTATTAATTTCTAACATTACTATAAATACATTGAAAATTTCTTGTCAACCCTTGCCTAGATGGCCATAAATGAAACTTCCCCCAGATAAGCTATAGTTCTTAAGCTATTATTTTTCTCTGAAAAATGAAAATGGATGAAAAGCATTGACTTAGCAAATCTTCTATATTTTATTCATTATTCAATAGTTTGTGCATGCTTAAATCCTTATAATAATTTTGGTTTTTTCCTTAGTATTTATAGTATCTATATTTGATATGCACAAAAGCAAATTCCTACTTCTCACCTTCTATAATGAGAATAGTTCTTTCTTTCCCACACTAACTTATGGGATTCTGTATTATAAAATAATTTTAATTTTAAATATAAAAAGGGAACAAAAAGGCAAGAAAATATCTGTCTTGAGGATGTCTTAGCCTACTAATTTTCTAGTTTCTCAAGCTAGTTTTTATTCCCTAGTTTCTGTAAAAAATGAACATGTACAAGAATGGCCAAATCAAAATACCAAGTAGATCAAAAGAGGTGGTGTGTTATTTTAACTGTAAGGCCTTTAACAGACAAAACCTAATCTCTATGCAAGTTCATTAGAGTATGAGCAAACAGAAAAAAACAACAATGAAAACTGTTTTTAACCATCTAAACCATTATTTTGAATTCTAACTTGATATATCGACATTATTTCCCTCATTATACAAAAATGAGCAACATATTATTTCATATCTCAGAACATTCTAGATTTTCAGGGAAGGGGAGCAAAGCTGAAAAACCTTAGGCAACAAACTCAGCCTTAAGCAAAAAAAAAAAAAAAATTCCTGCCACTCTCCTGCTTGAGTGGCCCTTGAGAAATCCTTGAATAAACAGTTTTTTTCTCCTATTATACACAATATTTCCTTCCTTCCCAATCTCAATTTGCATTACATACTTTTGACTGAAGGCAATAACAACAATACCAGGAAAAGAAACAAGTGTCAAAGGACATCTAGATAGCAACCTCTCAATGGTTGAAATCCTCCAAACAAAGTGTAACTTGGAAATGTAACTAGTACCATACCATAAGGCAAGCTAGTTCAAGATATCAGTTGAAGTGAAGATATTTGGTATCTTGTTGAAAATTTCCAGTGGCTAGAATTTCCTCTGCAGTGAAGTAGTATTTTTGACAGGACGACATAGCTTATGAGTTATTCTAACCCACTTTTGGAACATTCTTAGTTGCAGAAACTTAATAAATAGTTTTTAGCCATTAAATATGTACTTCTTCCATAAATTAATTATTAATCAAAATGGAAATATATGTAATAAAATGAAAGAAATCAGCGTAAGGGAAACACAAGGAAAGTTGTAATTGTTGTTGCAAAACATAGAAAACAGATTATATGCTTTCAGTAATTAACAGGAAGGAATTATGTCAAAATTAGAAAAATGAGATAAGCCAGCAGGGCAGGACAATTCTGGATGGCAGCTAATTCACCTGGGATGACCTCAGGAAGTAACTAACATACCTGTAGAAAAGAGACAATTAAAATTCACTTTTAGGTAAATACTTAAACATAGTCTATGTGTATATTGAGTGTAAGGACTTAATAAGCATTGCACAGCTAGGATCAAAAATCTCTGTCATCACAAATTTCCTTCTTCCTTTTCAATCTTAGGTCAGCCTACCATTTCCAAAATCCTCTTACCTTCTTAAAGCATTAGCATTTTTCTATTTCCCCTTTTTGCCCTGGTGTTATTTTGTTGTTGTTTTGGTTTGTTTTTTGTGGGGTTTTTTTGTTTGGTTGGTTTGTTGGTTTTGTTTTTTTTCATTTTTCTAATTTTCCAGCTACTTCCTATTCATACCTCCTATACACTAAGGTCTCCTCCAGGAAATAAATTCTTATAATGCAGTTGGGTAGGGAAAAGACTATATGCAGGAGCTGAAAGAGGATGTTTTCAGTCTGTGCAATGTTAGGTTTTAATGTTTGTTGTCTAAAGTCATTTTGTCAGTCCAAAATGAAGAAAACACCATCAAAACAGCAATCTTCCTAACTGCAATAGGTCATTAGAGCAAGTTTAATGTAAGTAAGCTTGAAGTATCACAGTCAGGGTGACACAGGAATGCTTAACAACATATTTCAATGCAAAATTGATTTATTCTATTTTGTTCCCAAATTACCTTTTCCAGAGTCAGTACTAGACAAGCTCCAGATCATGCTGTGCAGCAGCACAGCAGCTTAAGCTGTTACTGCCCCCCCAGACTGGTCTTCCCCAAACAACAAAGTCAGCAAAAGGGCAAAGCTGACCAAGGAAGTTTGGCTACTTAGCATCAACCCAGCACCACTGGTGATGGAAGCACTGAGATTTCTTGCTGATGCAGCTGAGCTGCAGACGCACATTACCATTTTAGTTTTCCCTTTTTTTCCCCCCCTCAAAACCGATGCCTATAAATTCATAACAGGTCTTCCTTCAATTTTGTTAACTTTAGGGTTTCATAACAGAAACCCTAAAGTTAACAAAATGGTCTTTGAGAAGAAATTTTCAGACTGCACAGCATTCTGAAAAAGTACATCCATCGACTTTCAATATTATATCATCACTTTGAAGTCAGCTGGATGATGCTCACAAAAGGCCAAATGAACAAATGAGAGACTTGCCAAGATTTATTTTGGGTATTTATGCACTATTAAACAGGGTTACTATCACCTGCTTTCCAAGACATCATTTAGCTCTTTGCACAAGGTATAATAGTGACAGTGAATGGGAAAACACAGGTTGTTTCTATCTCCGGATTTATCTCTGTTTAATTCAACTTTGTTTTGCTCTTCAGACAAAGTGATAACTTCAAGGGAAATGACCAGAGCTTTTTGGAGCACTATAATGCCATCTCAAAGAATCATCTATCAGACCTTGGCATGTCTCCTCTCCTGTATTCTCTCCTGAATTCAGCAGGAGGCTTCCAATATGACAACTGATCTACTAGACTTCCTACTAAACAAGCCAGAGCTTTATCTTGGATAAGCCACTTTAAAGGTAGCTGTGAGGAGCCTGCCAGCCATGAGCTGCATGCAGATGAAAGTGAATAATGCAACATGCAGCATGCAGCAATATTCTGCCAGTACTGATTCCATCTACACAACAAATACTCATCATGTGCACATAGACGGCAACGGAATCAATTATAATCTTTCAAGAAGGGTAAAAACAAAGACTTTTGTTTTCAAAGCAAATGTCACCAAAACAGTTAAAAAAGACAAAAGCCAGATAAAAATATGAATAGAAAAGGTCTCTTGATTGCTCTTCTCATCGTAAACTGCATCGTGAGGGTTTTTTCTCCCGTTTGAAGGGTCAGAATAAAAAGTCTGAAGTAAAAATCATGTTTAAGTTTTCATCTTTGAAAGGATCTACTCTTGGAAAGAAAAAAAGCTGATAATATTTTAACATGTAGGGATCAAACTAACAGTGCCACTCACCATCAGAAAGTAAAATGCATTTGAAGCATGTTATTTTCAAACTTTCTTGTCCTAAAGAATAACAAGCTTTCTAGTGTAGCTAGGGAAAGTAAATATACAATTATAAAACCACAGAAATGTCAGATGACTCCTTTCTGGTGGGCAAAAATAACCCATTAGGCAACATTTACTGCTTTATCCTTATTTCTGAAAGGAAGTCGCTTCAACATAGAGCGGCAGTACATCTTCTGCCACTTAATACATTTGATAATTCAGACACAGAATACACATATAAAGTATGCATTTAATCTGCACTCCCAGGGAATAAAACATAGTTACAGAATGAACAAACCTCTAAAACCTACCAAATTAAAACAAGGAGATACACCTTGAGTCTCACAATCTTTTTCATTATGTAGTGCATTAAGTGGTGTTGCAAATTGTTTATACCCAAGACAAAACCACACTGTGTTTTTTTCTTCAATCTTTCATTCTCACTTACCTACATAGATTAAAACAAGCAAGCAGTCATATGCCAGGACATGTCCTCCCTGCTCCCAGAGCAGGTTCTGCAGCAGCAGAATAGCACCCCCTTTGGCTCCTGGAAGGAATTAAAAGGTGCTCCTTCTGAGGGAACCCAGACCACACACAGGTTGGCGCTTATTTGAAGATCTTCTCACCCACCATGGTCTTGTCCATCTTAGACTGAAAGAAAAAGTATTGTAGTCGTGTTTGGATACTGCTAGTTGCTAATTTTAATTCAGAGTGGAACTGAATAGTCAAGCTGGTGTTTTACTCGCCTATTTACAGGCAGCCAACTGACCATTACACAATTTTAATCTAAATAGAAGACACCAAAATATATATTCTGTGTTCTATTACTATTGTCATCATTGTGCACAACGTTTATTAATGGGACTGTGAAGGTATGAATGTCCTTTGCACAGTTTAGCACAAGGCTGAACTTAGTTATTGATGAAATGTTGCATTGCTGTGAGAAAAAAAAAGGAGAAGTTGGACAAGCTTGAACTTGAAATAGCTGTTTTCCTCAGTTTCAGTGGGATTTCTGGAGTCCACCAGAAAAGACATGGCTGTGAATCGTAGTCTTACAATATGAAAATTAAAAGTCATAAAGAGTAGAGCAGACATGTATATTGAAAAATGCCTTTCATTATGATGTTTTCCTCTGACCATCATTATATTTTCCTACGCCTTAACAAGAGTCACAGAAATACATGAAGTAAAACAAATTCATGATGAGGAAGTGGAGGGAAATGAGTGAATTTTGCTGTTCACAACTGCAAACAGCAGTCTTCCCTCCCTATTCAGTGCCTCTCTGGAATGGAAAAATCTGTCTCTAATTTTCCACTTACCCTTAGTGGTAGATTAGAAAACATTCCCAAGTGGAATTGTAAATCTTTGACCACACTCCTTAAGAAAGCGAGAAAGTGAAGACTTTTGGTTCCTTTCAGAAATGAGTTGCACAAGTTTATAGTGAAGAGAATTGATTCTGTCACATTCGAGTATGTGCTTAATCTAGAGTAGTTAAAGATTGTGTAAGAGGAATTAGCAAATTTCAATATAATGATAAGCATGAGTTCTTAAATGGATCAAATGCTCAGCTTCATGAAATGATTTTGTAGGCTATAGCTTGTTAGCACTGCCAAAAGGCTGCTTCTTTTCTCAAAGGCATCACACACCCTCACATGCTCCCCTTTCAGCAGAAAATTATCAGATTTTCTTGCACATAAGGAAGGGTCACTGTGCAATTTCCTTTTACTATAATTTGAAATACCGCAAATATAATTTCTCATCATACTCTAGGGAACACAACAGTTTTGGCAAAATGCAAAGAAAAAGTAGTGTTGAAAAAGAAAGTAAAGAAACCCACACATTATTTCTGCAAAGTATTTTAGTGTTTCCTCCTAGAAAGTCAGTAATTATCACCAGGCTAACTTGAGATATTTGGATTTTATTGAGAGAAACAAAATTGTGCAAATATATGCCCGGAGAATATTTTGAGTCAAAATGTTTTGACATTCTTCCAAAACCTACATATTTCACTTTGGAATCATAGCTTCCATACATTAAATTTTCTTTGCTTGTTTGCTGAAGCATGAGAACTACAATTTTAAATATCAAGTTAGCACTATGCATAGAATTTAATAACACTAATTCATAAGAAGGCTAGCCAAACTTAAAAGTCAGTTATCTATTTTTGAGTGTCTGTCCTGAAAGACATAAATACTGTGTTTCAAAAACACTCTACAAATAATCAGAGGTTGTTCATTGTAAATTATTTCCAAATATTTACTCAAGAGATAGCTAGTTATCCTAGGATGCTGTAGCTCACTATTTTTAGTGAGAATATCACTCCAGTGACTACAACAATCAGAATTCTCCTGTCTGTGCTGTTGGCTATCCAGCAAAAACAGCATTTTCAGAAGGTTAAAACAAAGGGAAGGTACTGTCCAGCAAATATGGCCAAGTATGAAACTGGAGGACAGGCTGCCCTGTTCGTATTTCTTGTGCTTCTTAAACAAGGATGGTCATGGAACAAAGTCAGATATTTGTGGATGTAAATACGTTGGGAATTTTGTGTCTTTTGAACACACGAGAGAGCTTTATAAAATGTTGATGTAGCTCATCCTGTTTAAGACAGATAAATGCTGTCTGCTAGTTGGGCATTCAAATATTCAGAATGCCTTTTCTCAGCAGTCATGTTTATTACTTTTCCAACACTTTTGTTATGGGGCTGTGAAATAGTTTTGTTTCTTAGAGTTGCAGCATTGTTTCTGGAAAAAATAATCTTGCATTTTTCCACAATGTACCCTACATACAAGGTACAAAAATGCAATCTGTGTCCTATTGATAAGAAGGGAGAGCTCTGTGTTATTCCCTCCTGCCCTGGTCACTTCCAAAGTTAAAACTGGGAACACACTGCAACTCCTCTCCTGCCTATTTGTGAATATCTTGCTAAGAGAATCAGGAAAACCAAAGGATTGTTGCATGGTTAGGTCTTAATATGAAGAAATGCACCAAGAAACTAAAACAAAGCATGTCACAGAATAAACTTCTCTGGTATCATCATCATCAGTACCGGGTGAGCAAACGGACCGCTGCCCTGCTGCAGGATCCTCCAAATCCAGGCTTATTTTGCACACATTCCCAGAGTCGGAATGATGTTCATTATACATATCTTTTTGCTTTGTAATGCTGCTGGAGGCATCTGCAATGATTAAATTCTGTCATATCTGCCAACATTTGCTTAAAACAGGAGATTAAGTGGGCTTCTGGAATAGTTCGGCAATAATCTTGCCTGTTAATTTGTGAGAACTTTCAGGCACCACAAGTTTTTCTGGCTTGAATGGCTTTGCATCATTGATCCTTACATACAATATGCAGTAAAAACAGCAAGAATTCTAACTATTCCATCCAGAATGGTTCTGTCCAGAAACCTCTCTCTGTGGAGGACAGCTGAAGTGCTAATGACACATATTACCTTTATTTGTACTTTATCTTATGCTTCTACTAATTCTTGTGATTTGTTTTGTTTGTTGCATCTCCTGCCAAGAATACTGGCTCACAATACCTCAGGATTCTCCTTGCTCAGTAATTTGTACAGTAGTTTGAGTAATTCTAGAAGACATTTAGACCTTCTTCATAACATTCAAACTTTCAAACAGAACCCAAAACCTTGCAAAAACATGCTTCAGAGTTGTAGTCAAAAAGAACATAACACTACCATAAGCCTGTATATGAGAACTGAGAGCAAAGCCAACAATAATGACAAAGAGCTTCCCAGTAATATGGTGCCAATATTTTTCTTGATGCAATCACACATAACCCCTGGGTCCCAGAATTATGTTCCATTTCCGTTACTCCTGCTTTACATCTTTGTATGGGACAGTTAGTCAATGGTCTATAAACTATTAAAATGATAGAAAGTCAAACGTTTGGGAAATAAATAGCACCTCACAGTGAAGATGACTGATTTTTCTGCAAGCTTTCAGGAGTTGCCAAGTCCTTTTGGATCTAACTGAACTCTTTAATTAGTGGAGGTATGTTATTAAAATTCTAAACTTCCTTTTTTGCATCCCTTCTTGCTTCAGATCAATGTGGGACAGGAGGAACACTGCCTATAGTATCCAAGATGCATTTGCCCCCTACCTCAATCAATACATCAACATGTTCTGTTTTGTTGTCTTTCTTTCCTAAAAAAATCCTGTGTGTGAGGTTTTTATGGCTGTGGCTGAGTTTTGCAGAAAATATTTCATCCTGCTGTGTTTCAGGATGACAGCACCAGTTTCACCCTGCCCACAAACACATTGTACAGAGCACTGCAAAAGAGGAGAGTGGGGAAGGGCACTATACACCTCATGATGGGCAGCAGTTTCATCTCCAAAAAGAAAAATCAGTGTTTTGAAATCCTTCTCTGAAGTGAGAAACCCTTTGTTCTGGATATAAGAAAGAAAGCAGTGGTGGTGCACAAACCATGCCTCACCCAGAGGCCACTCTCCTCTCCAAAGGCTCCCTCTGCAATGCTCTGTGTGCCTGACTATGGTCACAATCTCTCCTCACCCACCCCAGTGAGAACACAGACCCACTCTGCTGCTTACCTATGGGATTTTATGGTCTTACGTGACACAGACAGTTTTAGAAATGCAGGATAAAATACTCAGAGCTTCCTTTTCATGTCTCCTTCCTTTGCAACATGTTTTCTTTAGTAACAGACAGAGTACAGAAGGATGGCAGATCAGATAGGAGAGCCAGGTGATCCCCCAGCTGATGAGGGGGTTTGGGCTGTCATTGCAGGCACCAGTGAGTGGTTGAATGCCTGGCATTTCAGAAAGAAGCCTGACTCTTATTTTCTCTCCTTGTATTTGAAGGAACTTCACAGTACTTGACAGGTCTTAAAACTGTGCATATCTGCTGCCATGTAAGAAGCTTGCCTCTAATTTAGAAAGGTACAGTAGATAAATATTACCTCTGTAGGGCTTACTAAAAGTCTTTCTTAAATCAACAGCTATGCAGTGTAGTTAGAACTATATGCATGCAGAGCAATTTTAGGTTTTTTTGACATCTTCACAAAGCCAGTGGTGGATACCCATTTTCAGACTCTGAGAATGATTACATGATATCTTGGCAGGCCAAGATGACAGTATGCAGCTGGTAAGCTGTTTCTAGCTGTCATAATAGGTAGTGTTTGAAAAGGAAAAAACAAAGGCTTACTTTAATGAGGCCTACAGCAGCAGCAAACTGAAGTTATAAACACATTTGCTGCTATTTTGAAATTTTCAGTGAACTTTTCTCTTACTTCACATTCCTTTTTTAAACACATTTTGCTGTCTGCCTTTATAACTTCAGCCACTGCTGTGTGCCGTCTTGTGTAAAACTTGCTCAGAGAGATTTAAGGGGTATTTTTGTTTGTTTGTTTTTGGGGTGTTCTTTTTTATCTTTATCCCATGTCTCCTTTGAATTTTTCCTTGAAGAAAGAAACTGTTTCCTCTAAATACAACCATTTGGTTGAGTGTAAAAGTGTTAATTGGGGCATTTATTTACTCTGCCGAAATAAATTCCACAGTGATTCTACACAGAGCTTCAGCAAATCCAGTATTTTTTTCTTCTGAAAGCCTATGCAGGTGGCGTCAGTACTGGATATTCTGTTTACAAATCATTAATGAAGTGATTGTGGCTTTTTTCATTTGCTCACACTTTTGAACTGCTCAGAGCGACACATTCCTAAATAGGGAACACAAGAGTAGAGAGAAGCACACAATAGCCTTATTATGGGGGCCACACAAACACTGGTAGTGCTCAGGGTTTATATTAACCCAATCAATTAAAGATGTACGGAAAGAGTTCAGCTAGTAGGGGACTGGGAAAAAACGGTGCACAGCAATGAGTTGCTAGGCATGCTAATCTGGACTCTGAAATTTTCGCTTAGCGCTATATCTGAGCTTTCTTCCTGCACAATAAAAGGTCCCTTTCAAAGCTGAGAGTCCTTAGCAGTGCAACCATTGGAAGTCACTGCATTCTCTGAATGAAATAAATGCCTTGCTTTAATTTCTATAAGGCTTGTGTAAATTTCCTTCAGTACTAAACCATTAGAATTCCGAAGGAAAAATGCATATATTAGGCTATACTGTATCCCTATTGTGCGCTAAACATCAACTCATGCTACTGATATGGAGTTTAAAAGCTTAAATAAAGTGCGGAGCTCCTGCTGGGCAAACAAGCTGAACTGGCCCAATGAAGTAACCTTTTTGTTAAGAATTCTCATTTGAATAAACAGCATGGTAGGACTGCTGAATGCAGATGGCTTGAGTGTTTGGGTTCTTCTAGAAGAAACAAGTCTTAGTAGTTTTACACTTTCATGAACAAAATCATATTTTATGAAGGACAAGTGCCCCAGTTTCTCGCAGACTGCATGGCAGAAATGAAAGGAGTTTGTAGCTCACTGGTTCATTTTGAAGGCTTCATCAAGACAAAACAAATATACAGATTTTCTTCTGTAATTCTCATGTTGCATGTTTTTCTATGCAAACACAAATACAGACACTTGCATACAGAAAGATGTAGCTCTATAAGACATCTAAATTCTCCAAGCAGTAAATTAAATCCCTGTGCCCAGGTTTGGCTTTTTTTTTTAATGTTCTGCACTTAGCTGTGACACTTTCTGAACTGGACATAGCATCAAGAGCTATGAAAGACTCAACACAGCACAAAGCCTCCTTTAACATACATTCTTTACTTCAACTTTTATTGCATTCCCTCTAACTTGCTAGGTAGATATTTTCCCTTCTCACAGCAGAATGCTGGCCCTGTTTGCTTCCTTTGTCTCTGAAAATGCACAGGTGATGGGGAAAGCTACTGCTCATGCAAAGAGCTCATAGTGCCATCTAGAATGGAATATAACATCTGAGAGATACAAACATCAATTTGGGATGCTATTTAATGGGATGACATTGTGCAAATGGAATCGAGAGCTGACTGCCCTCAGCTGTCCAATAGATGCTGCATTCTCTGCATCTTTTATAGGAGGTGAATAAGTTATTAACTGCATCAACCAGCTATTTCTACAGGCTTCCCCCCCCGTACTGTAAGGACAGCTCTAACAGACAAATATGAAAGACTGAGAAACAAGGAAACAATAAAAATATCTGTCAGAAATCTATCTTCGAAAGGTCTGCTGACTACAGGAAATGTCTTGTATGGGAAAAAAAAGTAATTGGCAAAAATTAGGGAAAAGAGAGGGAAAATTGTCAAGGGTCAATTGGTCAGAATCAAGAGTAATCTGACTACATTTACATGAGAAAATACTTCCTAGTTATCAACATCTAGGCGTTTTCATGTTGGAAAACAAGAATGAGCACTGTGCACCAAAGAGCACTGTGCACCAAACCTCTTAAGACAGACCTTTCCTCTAACTGTTTTGTTGCCATTTGTTCCCATAAAGGTGAGGTAAATTTCTACCATGTTGTAAGAGCATTAATGTTTATGTATTTGCTATTATTCTGCTTTTCTCATAGCACTTTAAAGAGTACTGTAAGCCTATGTATTTGAACTTGTCATGGCTTAACTCCAGCCAGTAACCAAGTAACCACAGACCCACTTACTCACTTCCCCACAGCTGGAATCAGGGAGAGAATCAGAAGAGTAAAAGAGAAAACTCTTGGGTTGAGATAAAAACAATTAAATAGGGAAGCAAAAGCCACACAAATGCAGAGCAAAACAAGCAATACTTCCCATGGACAGGCAGATGTTCAGGTATCTCAAGGAAAGCAGGGCTGCATCATGTGTCACGGTGACTTGGAAAGACAAATGCCCACCCTTACTCATGCTCATTCCAAATGTCCTAACTCCTTCTTCCCCCCACTTTATATCCTGAGTGTCACAACATTTGTCATAGAATATCCCTTTTGTCAGTAAGGGTCAGCTGGACACTTTCCACTAGACGATGCTGCTCAAAGCCACATCTCATCTGGTCTTGTTTACATCCAATAGGATGGACTTCTGATAGCACAACCAAAGCTCTTAATACCTTGCCAAAATGAGGTCTGTATCTGAATTAAAGACTTCCTTCAAGTAAAACTATATGAGAACATCTGAGAACAAAATATGTGACTAATTAAAAAAAGTGTTTTTCTTTCAAATCTAGACACATAAATCATAGGAAATAAACCATGTTAAACTGTATTGTGCATTACTGCAGATCAAAAATACTTTACAGACCTTATTACCCATAGTAGACTACTTTACATAGGAGATAAATTTAATCTAATGACATTTAGCCCAAAAAGCCCTCCTAATACCCTAGCTTCCCTCAACATTATTTAAAAGTTGACATGAACATAAAGAATGGCTCCTCACTGCTCCTCCCACTGATCTCACTGTTCTGTGTTGCCTGCATAGTTTGCTAATTACTTGTAGCAACAGCTTGTCCAAACTTCACATCTCCCAACAAGGTCCACACCCCTTGTTGGGTGAAGGAATATTGCAAGACCAAGAGCAGCAGGATACCCAACTTGCTGAGGTGTGCTTTAAACCAAAAGGCTTCAGAATAAAGGTCTAAATTAGCAATGCTCACACCAGGGGAACAAGCCAGGCCAAGCAGATCAGGAAAAAATGTTCCCTAGCTGTTTCCCAAGATAAGAATCAGAATCCCAACCATCTTAAATGTATGTATACCAATGCAGACAGGCTGAGGAATAGGCAGGAGGAAGTGGAGCTCCTGAGCCTGTCAGAAAGTTTTGATGTCACAGGAATAACTGAAACTGGAACAACCCTCATGGCTCAGAGGAAGATAATGGATGGTTATAGGTTGTTTTGTAAAGAAAGGGAAAAAGGAGAAGCTGCACTCTATATTAAGGATAACCTTGAATGTATAGAAGTCAACTATGGTTGACTTCTCTTCATCCCACTGGGGTCAGTAAACAACACCTTTAGCCTGAATCGATTCAAAATAAGAAGCAGAATGACTAAATGTTAATAAAATGCTAAGACATTTCAAGTAATTCAAAGAAATCTGAGAAATGGCTTAAATAAGGTCAACATTTCTGATGCTAAGCCTAATTGGAGGGGAAAGAGAAGCTATTCAATGTGTCACTCATCAAAACACCTAGTGAGAAAGAAGTAGAGTTTGATTTTGAGGCTCAAGATGGGCTGCTGGCATATTCCTTGTTCTAAGAGATTCTTTGATTGGACTGAGCCATCCAGAAGGTCCTATGTGACATGCCCTGAAGCTTTGAAATGCTAGACATCTCCTTTTATGTGAAAATTATGATTCTGCTGTCATCTTTTCCCGTTATATGTCTTTTTCCTACTCTTCCACCTGACCTGTATTTTTTTTTCTTCTGCTCTCTAAATATATCCCTGTCTTGTGATACTACCATGACCAAAAGGACACTGAAGTGGTCTGGCCACACAAACAGAGAAGGAAGCTTTCAGATGTCAGTGTCTCGAGGAATGAAATACAAAATGCCACTCGGGAGACAAAGGTCATCTTTTGGAAGATTTCCCATACTGATATATACAGCCAGAGAACTGTGTGACAGCAGAATTCTTAGACAGGGCAAACGTTTCTTCTCTCTGGTAAAAATTATTCACTGTTTTTTGCCTTTGTCTAGAGGGATATCAATTCCTTTCTTTTGTGCACAGTTCTGTATTCCTCACCACTCAACAGCACTTCACGTTTCTAATTCTTTCCCTGTTGCCCTCTGAAGCATGGCTACCACCCCTTCCCATCAGGCTCTTCACTGATACATAATTTCAGAACATTTCTCCAACAAGAACTATACACAAAATAGAACAAATTTGAACAATTCCTTCAATAGTAATAGATTTTACAAAGCCCCTTAGTATAAAAGTGAATGGTATTAACATGTTACAGAACTTGGAAAAAGTCAAATATTATTAAAATATTGTTTTTAATATTATTGAAGAAAAATGATTTAATCCAGAATGCTGAAACTTTGCTGAAAATGCATTATTGTTTATGATTTAATACCTATAAATCTTTTCTGAAGGGTCCACTACCAGACTTCTGTGCCACTATAACCTGGAATAAACTTTGCAAAGTGACACCAAATTGTTCATATTCAAAGTCATCTGACAAATGGGCAGGACTCTTGTGATTAGGGTCAGATATCAAAGCAAAATATGAAACACTTCACAAATCTGGCACTTTTGCTATTACATCTACAAGAAGTCTCTCTGGAATAACTCCCTGCTTCTCCCGATCCAGAAAGAGTTTTAAAAGGAGAAGGAGTATCTGATCTTCCAAAAATCATTGCCATGAAGACATTTTTTTATATGATTTGCTTTGTGATCCAGCAAGGGCTCATTACAAATCTCTAAATAAGGCTAATCTTGGAGATAATCACGGATTGAAGACTTTGACTTGTTCTTCAGACTGCGGATGATTTGAGGAGATCCATAAGATAGAGGATATCACGCTTTCACCTGTGAATGAAAGGAAACACCTCCTCCAGTGCTGATGTCTGTCTACCAGCAGAATAACAGAGAATCTGTTGGCAAATTGAAGGCAGTTTGGAGATAAGCAAAAAAATGCGAGCAGACAAAGAAGACTTATGCCTAATAAATGTATTATTTGTTCTTGTGGAAATTCAGGTTAAAATGATAAATTGAAACTTGTTTAGACTGTAAATGGACAAAGAACTATCCAAAATAGTGATTTATTGAAAAATAATTACTTACTTTGATTTGTATTCAAACGATTTATAAAATATGTTGCAGCACAACAGCTTGGATTTGTTTCCAGTGCAGCAGCAAAATTCCACCTGAGCAAGATACTTTCCTTCAGGAGGAAGCAACTGAAAAAATGAACACATACAGATGGAAGTTCAGGAATATAACAGTGAGATGGAAAATGGCAAATTATCTGGGCATGTGATTTTTTTCCTGAATCCTAGTAAAAACTTGCATTAATAATGAATTTATATCAAAGGATTCTAAGGAAGGATTAAACCACTTATTAAATAAATAATGAGGATCAAAACCTAATTTTTTTTAAAATAAGAAACTTTTCTTATTCTGACAGTTATGTTAATTCATGGGTTGTGGAGAAGAGGAAGTTCAAGAGACCCTTGGAATAATTCATCCAATGAGAAAACAGAAAAAAAAGGACATGAAGTGGTGTGAGAAACAGTTCATCAGGTACTAAAACCCAAGTCAGTCTCCCAGCCAACCTGGCAGAAGCCCTATTACTTGATGTAAATGCAGCTCAGTTTCACCAAATCTCAGACCTAAGAAGAACTATTACCAGATTTTCTGATGTACAACATTGCCAGCAAGGAAAAGGACTTACATTTTGGAAGTTACTTCATGTATTTGGTCTTGAACTTCTCAGCCAATAATGAAGTGGCCTTTAATACACAGCTTGCTCTGGGCAATGTGTTGCTCGGTGTGAAATTAAGTTCACTTTCCACCACCTCTCCTCTATTTCTAAAAACTGTCACTTGTTACCAAGCATCCCATAACTGTGTTTCCAACAAAGATTACACTGATATTTCTGTTCAGCTACATGTCCTGCAGGGCTGTTCTGCGGTCTTCTGATCAGTAAAAATGTAATAACATTTTCACATAGTCAATATTTAATTCTGTAAATGCAACTGGTAGTTGTAATCTAGGTTATTAACCACACAGTGATTTATGAGGGAGGGCAGACAGTGAAGGGGTGCAGAGCACTAGGAAGGTCCTCTGGTGACAATAAAAAAGTTATAAATTTCATAGCTCTGCCTGAGAAATGTATTTATATCCTATATTAAGAATAGCTTTTTATAAATTTTAATGATCCATGTTATTAATGGTGCTGTCATCATTACTGCCTGTGCAAGACTGCAGTCTTTTTTTCCTCTTATACTTTTCCATCAGCTGAAGGTCTTACAGTTTCTAAAAAGCTCATATTAGCAGTTTGCCAAAAATCCCTAAGAGTTATAAGTCTGTCTTTGTTTCATTGGACTGCAAAGACTGCAAGGAATATTTTGCATAAAGTTTTACAGCCAAGGCAAAGTTTGGCTAATTGGACAGAAAACAATTGCTTCTCTATCATTTTTACAAAGCCTAGGTCAATGCACAGGAATAAAAGTAGCACCACATCAAAAAAAGGATTTTATACATTAAAATTGTCCTTAAATAGTGTGGTATAGACTGTTGGGTAACTATGGGATAGACAGTTATATAACAAAGACCTGATATAAATATATGTGGCACCACAGACTCCATTACAGTGAAAGTCAAGGGTAGTATTTACAAAAAAGGTCTCCACTTTTTTACTCCATTTACATTACTTTAGAATCTCTGTAACACTTGGTTGGGTTTGCCAAGGAAAGGTAAACTATGGCACTGCCTGATAGCTGAACAACTTTCACATTTTTCTGACCTTCATACAAGAATTTCAGAGACACAAAAATAAGTTTGGGAATGGATCAAAAGACACAAAAGGAAAAGAAAGCAGAAGCAGCACCATTTCATTTCTGAGCATTTCCCATTATCTACCTCGAAAAGCAGAAAGAGACCCCTACAGCAACCTCCTGATTTCCTGCTCTCAGGGAAGGAGGCAGCTTTTCTAAAACTTTCAGAAACCTCTGCAGTAGTCAGAATCCCTCCCACTGTCAGAAGCCAACAATAAAAAGTGGTACACAAACCTCTGATCTGTTGGCAACACAGAGGTGTTCAGCAGGGAAGAAACACAACCTTACATGATTGTACATGCAAGTCACATCATTCCTCTGACTTACAGGTACTTTTAACCATAAAATCATAAAAATAAACCTGATCCTTATGGGCTATCAGGCACTCTTATGCTTTGGTGGTAGCAGCTGTGCAGTTGAGGCAGGCATATTAAAGAAGATAGGTGAGCTGGAGCAAGGTCCTGGGGTATTGTATGCTTGCTGTGGTATTGTATGCCACATTTGTATTTTCAACTATTCACCAAAAAAGGAACAACAAACACCGTCATTGCAATCTCCAGAAAAATTTAAGTACCTAAAATTTTACAGGTATTAGCATAAATTATGATTTTTTTTCAAGGATGAAAACAAATTTCCAATGCTGAGTCACTATCCTCCCAAACTTTTCTTCTTTGAAATTAATTATAATTTTTTGTTTTCTTTGTTTTTATACCTACTCTGTCAATTTGATATGGTGAAAGTAATTTTTCCTTTTCTCTTTTGGCTACTTATTCCTGCAATAGGAAACATGAATATTGCTACTTGGTAAAGCCAACATTCAACTGAAAATACTGCATTTCAGATTTGTACCTCAACTTGAAATGTTTCCTCACCTCACTACCAACGATTTATAGTTTGAATCCCATTCTTTTACTTTTACATTTCTCTCTACCTTTGGCTTCAAGTGTTACATGCTTAGCCTAACACAAGGTAAGCCCTGAACAGAAAATGTAAGTTCCAATAAATATGAATATAGAAGATGATTAAGGGCAAATTTGCTTTCATAAAAGGGGAATTCCCATGCCATTCCCAAGTGAGGGGGAAAAAACCAACTTCTCTACTGCTAAAAGAAAGTTCATTCTCCCTGCTGCCTAGTTTTCTTCCTTTAAGCAAATTCTGCCAACTACATCATAATATATTCCTGTAAACTCAGAAAGAAATTATTTGAAATACAAGTGCATTTTTATTTGAAATACAAGTGCATTTTCATTTCCTAGAAACTCCTCTCAATGAAATCAGCTAAAGACCTAAAACAAAAACCCTGAGCTTTATTTTACTATTTTTTTTTAATAGGACCTGCACAACAATTAATATTCATCTGAATTTACGAAGATTGTTTACAGTAGGGATGTTGAAAACTATTTTGGGTAGATTGACTAACAGTGATTGTTAATGACTACCTATGTCACTTGCAGGATGCCTCAGCCCACAGCATCTGTCTCTGCAAGATTAAGTACAAGACAGATTATGAATTACTGAGAAATAAATCTGTTAGAACACTTTGCTAAATTAAGCCTATCACAAAAAAAAGTTTGCCTAAGCCTCCAGAAGTAGGAAATTCAGTAAAGCTAACAGAATTTGACATAAGTCTGGCTTGGAAAAAGCTATTTTTTTTTTTAAATAATGATAAGTTGCTTTCAGAACATAACACTATGCAGTGTAAGAATTCTAAACTGTGCTTTTCAAGTTCATGAATGAGAAAAGCTTTCATTCAAGGTGATTACAGAGTACTCTATTGATTTAACAAGTGGATATTTAACTTCCTTTAAATTACTAAAAACCCAGTTAACAGCATGATTTCAAAATGTTAATGTAGAGTTCCAAGACATCTGCCTTAGTGCATTGAGGCTATTATCTTATTTTATGGAATAAGCAGGCAAAAAGAATAAATATAGATGCAAAGGTAATGTGCTACTGCAGCTTATTCTGAAGACATAAAGCAAATCAAGGTAGGAGTAAGGCTTCAGCAAAGAAAATAGGAATGCATCTTTGTGGGAAACAGTTTGCTTCCCCTGAGGTTCATGTTTTAGCTAACTTAAAGTACAACAAAAAATGATACTGACTCTTACACATGTGAAAGCTGAGGGTGGAAAAAGCAAAGGGAAAACCAATTTCTCAAATGTAGCATCATATGAAGATAGTCTAGAAAGAAAGCATCAAACTGGATAAAAAACTGAAATGTCAGGGAATCTCATTGTAATTCTGGAAGCTGCCTTTGAAAGCTTCCAGTAGTGTTTTTAAAAGTATGCCTAGACATATGTCTCAGGGAGTGGCAGGAGACTTCCTATTCAGCAAAGTAAAGAAGAAGCAAAAAATGTGACCAGCAAAAGCTGGCTTGTTTACTGGGAAGCTGTTGAAAGTGCTCAGTGTGAAACATCAAGGAGAGTGTGACATGAGGCCACTTAAAAAAAGTTTTGTGAGAAACACATGAATCCCTGATACTCTAAGCCATAACCTCTTTTTCCAGCCAGCCTGGTTCTCACAAAGTGTGTCAGAGGAGGTGGGTGACACCCTCTGTCGCATCAGCCTCTTGGTTACACAACAGTGTTCCCTAAACATGGTGGTCTGCTGCAAACTGCGTTTCTTGGTGACCATTGATCCCAACTCAAACTTGAGATTAAAATATTCCTACAGCCTTGATGCAGAGCCATACCATGGCTAGTAAGCTAAGGACTACATCTGGAGGGGCCTCTGGCACAGGACCCACCCAGGCTATAAAAGTCTTTACCTGGCTCTCATTATAACCACCAGGTTATCCACACTGTGCTCCTTGATGAAGATGCTCTTTTTCCATTTCATACTGGTTACTGAAAGAAGAACTTATGTGTCTTCTACCAATTTCTCAAAACTATTGTTGGCTTTGTAATTCATTTACTTTTCCCTTCTACTAACAGAGGCTGAAACAGTGAGGAATATGACTTATTGTTGTCAAGTTGTTCCTTGTTCCTTGCAAGGGAATGCTGTCTAACAGCTGTCTTAGGGGGATTAGAGCAAAACTATCTATTCAAACAGGGCTCTGAAAGTCTCACTGAAATCTTGCTTTAGCTCCCAACCTTACAGCCTTGCAAGTCCTTATCTGTCCTGTATCTTTTAAGCCTATTTTACTTCAGTCTGCTTCTCTTTCTTTTTCTAGTTTTATTCTTCCTACTGCTTCCATTTCCACCGTAGCTGTCCTAACAGAAATTGAAACAAGGAGTCTATTCACACTGTCAAATTACTTGTCTGCTGTGATTTTCTGTATGATTCTCTTCCATTTTATCTACTTTTTCATTCCAGGTGACTACCATTTTTCTACAAGGAATAGGTCTCTATTTGTTAAGATAGCAGTTACACTATTTAGGGTACTGCCACAACCTAGATCACCTTTTTGAAAGAATTCTACTGTTACACACATATACATACATACATTTTCAAGCCACAAAGGCCCTTAATTTTTTTAATGAGAATGAAAATCTGAGGTGACTTCCAGAAAATAGCCAAGAACTAGAAAATAATGCCAGATTCCACACTGGCAAGAGAAAAAGGACAGCCACAAATCCTCATTCTCCAATTAGAATGATGGAGGAGTTTACAAGACAAAGAAAGAACTGGACTGAAGCAAATCATACACACTGTTTTTTTAATGGTTTGGAGTTTTAATAAGTACAGAAGTGTTAAAAGAACACCAAAAATTACAAATATGAGAAAGGACTGTATTAATAAATGACAAAAGATCAGGAAAAGAAAAAGGGCAGCCTGACCAGAAAAACCTTGTGGTGGCCAGAAGAACCCAGTAGAATCTGTGATGAATCTCCCTTTGACTTTTTTGAGATGCTGGCAATATTCCACTCCATAAAATGGAAAAGACTTTAAAACAACTATTAACTGTGTGCTCCACCTACTATCATGAACATCTACATCTCTGCACTTGTTGCTGAAATTCATTAAAGTCTCAGTTCTGCAAATATGTGCTTCACATTCTGCAACTACTGAGATCTAGTGAAGTCTGAAATGTATTTGCATATAAACTAAATTATTCCTGGTAAAAAGATCAGAACTTGCAGATATAAATTCTTCATAGCAGAAATCTTAAACAGCGACCCAGCCCTTAAAAATCTGAATTGACTAGAACTCCTTCAAATTACATTCCTACCATTCATAAATCCTCTTTAATCCCAGGATTAAATTTTTAAACAAAATAGATATTATAAAAATGGGGTTTGTGGGGTATTTTGCATCTCTTTTCTAATACCACTCTGCCTAGCTTCCCAGTGCATCTAAGACTTAGGAGGCTCTATCTATTGCTTCTGCTTTGCTCTGCACATGGCAGCTTTCCTACTGCCTGAGCAGTAGAGTTTGGAGAAAGAATGACCACTGCAGAGCTGTGACAGACAAAACACCCTTCTACAGTCACAGACCCAGAAAAATAAGAAAGTAATGGAGCTCACTGCCTAGTGCCATTACATTCATCTTCAGTGTTCTGCCAGTTTTAACCAGTTGTTGAATAGATTGGCGTAGGAATCAATCAATGCACTGGCACTACTGCAGTCCATCATCCAATTGAAAATGTTACAGTTCAAGTGAAAGGTGTCCCAGAAATTCCTGAGTTTAAATTTTATGAGGGAATGGAAATGTAAAATGTGCTGCTACAAGTGAAATTTTTTGTTAAATTTGACTTTCTTGGAAATAATGTAATTGACAAAGAAAATCTAAAGGTGCATGATATTTTATTATATTTCATCAGATATTTCAGCAAGTTTTTAATTATTATATTACTTACAGAATTTAGCAATTTATAGTATAATTGTTTGTCTTAAATTATGTTTTAAAAAAATTAAACTAGTCCATACATCTATCCAAAAATGCCAATGACTTCATTCAAATCAAGTCAGATACTGAAAATACACCTGAATTCCAGGACAGATACATCTAAATTATCCACTGCTTCTTCACTTCTTTCTCTAGGGTGAAGACCTCATTTGTCTTATTTCACATCAGAATGAACATTTATCTTCTTTATAAGCATAGAACCTTTTATCTTTATATCATGTGAATGTTCTAGAAAACATAATAGATGTGCGAAAACACATCTTAAAAACTGAGTTGTGCTTTTCTTTACTTAATTTTCTCTATATATATCTATATAGATATATAGAGAGAAAATTACAGATATACTGTTTCATCATTGAAAAACACACTTTTAAAAGTCTAATCAACATTGTTTTTTTATTATCACTTAGGCAACCTAAAGCCTCACAGAATATGCTTTATCTCTGGATGTTTTGGATGGAAAAGAACTGAAGCTTGATTATGCAAATCTGTTTCCAATGCTACAAGGGCAAGAACACTCCACAATCCATAACATAGCACTGCAACCCCATTCATCCAAAGTAGGAAGCCACATTTGTTCATCAAGATAATAGTGGCTACCTGCTTCTCAGCTGACATGCACTTAGACCCAGACATGCTGCACAACGTGGAGAGTGACAATGAGAAAACACTGAGAAATAATTCTAACCTAGCTATTACAAGCAATCAAGTTAGACTCAAGTGAGTGCAATTAAATGAGTGGAATAAAGTATAAAGTCAAAACAAACCAGTAATGCTGAGCATAAAATTAAAAAAAAAAAAATTGAGACATTTCTGAGAATGGGTTCAGAAGATGGGTTCTTTTGGCTTTGAGGCATACATTTAAAGAAGGAACTCAGACATACTGTCACATCATTTATTTAAACTTAACATCTTTAGAGATTGTAGCAAAACATGGAATTTGGTGGGAATATTGCAGGTTTATCTTCTGCTCATCCTAGAAATGCTCACCCAAACATTATCTGAGGAAACTTCAGTTTGCATAGATCCAAACATGCTCATGCCCTCAGCATCCTATCTCCTCTGAGCATCCTTCAGCTCCTCACAACTCCCACACAGGAAGAAGCCTGAGCACACACTGTGCACACAGAGCAATTATCTACCTTTCACTCCAGGCTGTGGGAGCAGATTTAAGAGGCAAGCCATCTTGAGAAAGTGGAAAGGGAGTGCCAGAAGCATGGCAGGTGACTGGAGCAAAAGAACAGGGAGAAGCATTGGTTTAGGACTCAGACCAGAGCTTCTTCAGTGGGTAAGGGCTCAGACCTCAGGACAAGGTCTGTCTGTAAGCTAGTATTTGTCAGTGGCCAGTGTCAAATGAAACTACTTCCTACTAGTTACAATTATTTGCTTTTACCTTTCTGTTAATGCTGTTGAAAACAGCCCTTTTAAAGCCTCATCTGTAGGCAAACACTTAATTATATAATCCATGTTTACTGCAAAATAAGACCAACATGTTACTTTTTCCCATATGAATTAGCTTTTAATATTTCAGATCTTAAAGACAGGTATGGAGTCTCCCTACACTGCCAGCAGAGCAGCTTTTCACCTCCACCAATGAGTTGAGTTTACATGAACATGATGCCACATTCTTTGTATAAAGAGCAGAACTATGGGGGATAATCAGCTCCGCCACATGAAGTGACTCTGAACTTACCTTGAAGGCAGAACCGATTTTGATAGCTTGGCATCTCACATTTCCCTGGAACAGGACTTCTCCTGTGGAGTAATAACTCATTAACATGGGAACACAACAGCTTTGGAAAGCCTTGCTCTGGATCAGCTACAACAAGAGAATTTCTGACTGCAAAAGCAGCTCTGCTTTGGAGTAGAAAAGAATCTGAATAAAAGGTAACTGCAAGTTTTTTCTTTGCACTGAGTCTTTTTGTCTTTGCTTGTTTCTGTATCTTTTCTACTACAACAGTTGCAGAAATGCCTCAATGACAACTCAAAGGTGAGCAGCAGGACAACCCTTCAAAACTGGCAGAAGGAAGCCCATGGGTGACTACCTGAATGCTTCATAATATCCACAGAAAGAATAAAATATTTTTTATTATAGATTATTTGGACCTATAACCAAACCGTATGACCAGATCAAATCTATATAATGGGTCTTGCCTCTTAATCAAGCAACAATAAGAATATTCACAATACTCATGAGAATATGCTTTCTTGATAATTATGACATTTTCTCCATGGTACTAGATAATACTAAAAAAATTTAGAAGCCACTGCCTTCCACATGATTCCAGGTGTGTATAACATTGAGAAAATATTACACAAATCTCCAGTCTGGCAAGTGTAATTCTCTTTCCTTCTTCCCAGAACCATAAAAATGATGTAGTTCATCAAAGTATATGAGTGAACAAAGAAGATCTTCCATATAATTGGTAAACCACTTGTCAGAAATAATCTTTATTGATTAGAAAGACTGGGATAACAGAGAAAGTCAGAGAAAGCTGTCACTTTAAAGGCATGTTTCAGTGTTGTAAACATCTCTGAAAAACACCAGTTCTTGATTGTCTTCCTCATGCCACATTCTTATTTTCATGTGAAGTCTTGGGCAACTATCACAAGAATTTTAAAAAATAATTTAAAAACTGGTGTACTAGATCAGACCAAAGGCAACAATTATCTGGTGTCCTATGGGAATGAGAAATGGAGGCTTAAGCATAGCTGAATAACAACTCCACAGTGGTACTTCCCACAAATACCATTCCAGTTTTGAACAATTTGCTACAGGGGCCTTCTGAGGTAGAGACAGTATCTTTGTGCTTTACAATCTTTTTCATTTCCATTCACCCAGCTGTTCACCTCTTGAACTCTTGTAAATATTTTAGCACTAGTAGCATTCTTATGTTGAAGGTCCCTAGACAAGATATGGCAATATCATGGACATTTGCACCATTTGTTTTGAAAAGGTCACAGGCTGTTTTATGCTGACAAGCCTTAGATCTTGTATTGGGAGAGAAAGCAAACAACCAAACCTTATTTCCCTTCTCCATGGTTTCATAGATGCCCATTATATATCCTCACAAAAATCCTCCTTTACTCTGAGCCAGAGTGTCCCTCAGTTTCTTTCAGCTGTTCTTAATGCAGAGATCTTCTGTGCATTTGATCTTCTTCGAAACAAGGAAGGGTGACAGAAAGAATCTGAGCACAGCTTTCAAGACACAGGGCATCTACACGTGACTTACAAAATGATGCAATGTTTTGAGATTATCTTGAGTTCTCTTTCTGGTAATCCCTAACATTTTATCAGAACTCATTGCACTACTGAGCAGATTTTTCACAGAACTAGGTCTTAAATTCAAGATCTTCCAGAGTGGTAATGGTCATCCCAGAGCTGGGAATCACATTGTATGTAACATTAGGACTTTCTACGGAGTCAATTTTCTCTGAAGAGTGAGCAAGAGTGATAAAACTATCACAAAACATTCTTTCACATCATTTAAACTATTCCAATGGCTTCTGGAGGATATCCACATCTTTAATTCATTTATATTCTAAGACATAACTCATCTTCATAAATCTGCACCTGATATCCTTAATGCATTTTGGAACTGGGTCTGGTTTGTAGGGGTGGTGAGGTGAATAGCACTTTAATTTAGTATTCCAGTCAAGGGTAAAAAAATAGTGAATGCAGGAGGATGAGATTTGGGCCTTTCTCAGAGGAGAGAAGAGTGTGGTAGCATGTGTAATGAGAAGACAGTGTCTTCTGAGTATTCACTCAGCTGCTACCATTAGTTATGAAGCACTTATGAACAAGATCAGCTTTAGAAGTAAACAAATCTAGAGAAGAACACACAGAAGAAAAGAATTATGGACAAATACAGTCTGTACATTAAAACTTAGCCTGAGGAGATTTTTGCTAAAAAAATTGCTAAATCCAAATAAATTCTAGGGCACTTGAAAATTATTTCCCTGCATTAGTCACTTTTAAGAAGAGTAATATCTGTAGGAGAGCACCCAGATGGCAAATAAACTAGATTGGTTCTTTGCCAGCATTATTTCTCAAAAATTCTGAATTTGGGGAAAGTAGGTTGCACATTTCATAGTCCTTATGTGCCTCACATACCTGGAGGTTGTGTATGTACTGTTGTGTAAAGATACAGGGCAGAAAGCATTTGCCTGTGTTAAATTTATCATTTAACTTCATTCACCTGCACTCTGCCCACACTACTCAGGACCTTTTCCTGCTATTCCAGCACTCTCTGAACAGTTTCAAACCCCTATTATTTCCAGAAAAATGTCCCAGGTATGCAAAGATCCTCAATGCAAAGATCCTCAAAAGATCTCTGAAATAATCATGATGACAACAATCACAAAGTAAGGTGGAATTTAAAGATTTATTCCTCTGTTCCCATTTTGCACAGGATGAGAAGAATTTCTGAAGAGTTAATTGTAAGCATTCAATAACCTGCAGAAAACATTGCTTCAATACAGAGTGCAGAGTACACAACTCTGTTCAGGTTCATTCATTGCTCAAGTGGAGAGGAATGTGCTAAGGATATAATTGTATTTTTCCTGGTCCTAGAATAATTATTGTAGGTGATAATAACTCTTTATTATAATTGCACCTGAGTAATTATCGAGGTCACAGACACATTGAGTGCGGCACATTGTATGAACACAGGGAAGCTGCCCCTGTTTTAAACATCTTACAATTAAATTAAACAAGATGTACAGAAATGACAGGAAGGAATAAAATTCACAAACTGAGTAGCATGATTGCTGCTAATGTCAACCCATGACTGCTTTTCTCAAGGTGAATTGGAGACTATTAAGCATGGGCATAGTACATGGAAGGAAGAATGGAGACACCAGAAAAGGTAGGACCACCAGTGACTGAATGACACAAAACAGAAATAAATTCAGGGAAGGGCAGGGACACACAAATGACAGGTGTAACAGGTTTGCTGTGGCTCTGTCCACACACCTAAGACACTGTAAAGCTGCCCCCTATGAAAATGGCCTGAGAGGAACTGCTCTCACACTTTCTCATGAGGAGCTGTTTGGGCATGGGCACAGTGCCCCACACTCAAAGAGCTCTTACAGCCTCCTTGGGCTACCCCCATATACCAGAGCCTGTCATGCCTTCCAGCAGATATAAAAAGGACAGGAATGTATGGGAAGCATTCATGCCACCTGAACCTGCCATATCCAGCCTTCACAAGAGTGTCCACTGCCAGCACCCACTCCCAAACCCATCTCCTTTCTCAGAGTCCAGGAGTGCCCCAAAGGTGCAGTGCCCTTGAGCACGGAGGAGGTTTGGGTAAGTGCTCCATATTTTTTCAGTTGTGTCAGTGGAAAGTCAGAAAGGTACTGAGCAACCTGAGGCTCACTGTTCCAATAATGCTACTCCACCAAGGTTGTCCTTGAGAAAGTCAGCAAAAAGGGCCCAGCTGGCCCCATCTCCAGCATGCAGGGATGTTTATGGCATGGACAGAGACATTTTTAGTGCGAGTCAAGTGCCAAGTTTGCATCTTGGCCAGGTTCCTGAAAGAAAATTTCCCCGACCAAACTTATGACCTTGAGAAGCCAAGCCTATAACAAAACCATCAGATTGAATCTAATCCTTCCAGAGTAATGGGCTTTGCAGTGTCTGAGACACACCAGCTTCACACGGCAGGATTTTGAATCTTGTGTGCCTCAAGGACCATTGTGCAACCTAAAAATGTCCAGTGTTTTTGGGTCTTTATCTGTTTTGTGAATGCCCTTTTGCAGACTGGCTGCTCAGATACACAGATGCAGTCAGGCCAGCATCTAAGCAGGCACTAACACCACCTTGTAGGGCAGCTGGCAGTAGCTGTGGCAGGTTCAAGTAATCATGCATCAGAAATGTGGATTGGGCCCCAAGCAAGTGAACATTATCTAGCTTCCTAAACTAAGCAAATTTTAATTTCCTGGCAACGTCAGTCACCATAACCAGCTGCTGGTATTAGAGCAGGAACTTCAGTGGTATAAACTTCAGTGGCTGAAAATCTACATAAAATGGAATGAGTTTAGTGATGTAGAAGGACTGGCCTTTCCAGCAGCTTTCCACTTCTCACTATATGTGGCTGCAGCTGGCTTCACTTCAAGTAGGTGCACGCACCTTTCCAAGAAACATTGCCCTGGGACCTGTTTGTGGAACATTGACTTTTATATGTCTTGATTAGCACACAGTCAAGTTTTAAGAAAAATATAACCACAGGTTGTACTAAGATGTGTATATTTAAGATTTTTTTAAAATTTAATTTATAAATTAAAATACAACACTTTTGGATTTTTGCTTCTGTAAATAAACAAAAAATACTTCTTTTTTTTTTAAATGGACAAAAATATTGTTCTGAAGTGAAAAAACAGTTTTTGTTTGACAATAGTTAAACATGAAATTTATATCATTTTTCCATATCCTCAAAAAAGATTAATGTCTTATAATAATAATAATATAAAAATAATAATATCATCTCAGTCTTCCAATGTCTTTCTATAGTTTTAAAAAATAAATTATCTTTCACACTCAAGATGACAAATATGGTTTCTTTGTGAATTTGGAACTTTGTTTAGTTGTTTTTTTCATAGAGATGTTTAGTTTAAGTGGCACTGAGTTTAGCATTACATATTCAACAAACATTTATTGGTTTTTTGAAAACTGCAATTCTTGGCATATTTTCTTCAATTAGATCAACTATAAACACATGTTATGTGGGTGTGCAGTTATTTGGTTCATTTGTAAACATAGGTAATAAAATGTCAGTATTGCAATGCCTCTGTGTGCAGAGTATTCATGTCATTTCTTCCACTGGAACTTACTCATTAATCATGGTGACAGCTGATAGTTTTTCACTGACATGGGATATAAAATTGTTAAAAAATTTGTTAGAAAGCTTAATATTGTCATTTATGATATCTGCAAAATAGAGAGAACCTTCATGGGAAAACTAATATGACAAATATTGATACCAGTGGTATATGTCTTTTATCTCACAAGCAGTGACCACCTTAAAAGGCACTAAGGAGTTAAATGTGAAGACCACAGACTTTTTAATGCATAATATAAGTGTACTCAAGAAATTCTTCACACATAAACTCAATATTATTTAACTGACACTAGATATCCTAAAGTTCTATTCTTATTAGGATGACATACGCATACAGATATGTAATAATTAATTCAACCAAATATGCTATGCCTTAGGAAAAAATAACTAGAATTTAAAGTAGCAGCTGACATCTGAAGAAAGGGGTGAGGCTGTAAACTGTGATCTGGTAAGGACATACCACCCTTGTGAAACAGGAGTAAAAACCATATCTGAAAACTTCAGATAAAACTTTAGAGCTCCCCAGTTGGACAGAAGAAAGCAACCATAAAGGATAAACTCTCAGACCAACTGGATTTAGATTTTACTTTGACAGGATCCTCTATATTAAATATGTTGTATAATAGCACTACAAGAAGAAGAATGAAAAAACATTTGGAGGTGGCAATGTCCTCCAGTGACCTGAGGTGGAAGAATACCAAGAAAAGCTTATGAAAAAAAAGCTCAATGACCCTAAGAGAACAAAAGTAAACTGTTGAAGGAAACCTCAGGGTGAAATTTGGAAAAGTCCTGATTTCTGTATGAGAAGTTAAGAAAGAAAAACAAAAGTAGCCTCTTTTCTATTTCAGTCAAGCTCTTGTCACAGATAAACTTGGCCAATCTAGAAAGACTTCAGCCTTCCCAGGCTGTGCTAGTGTGACTATGCATTTGGGATCAGAATCAATTTCTTTGCACACTTATCACTAAATTCAAACTGTTAACAACTCTCCAGCTTGTATATTCTATATTTTAAATGTATCTTGAGATGTTGCTCTATGAGGTCTATCATGAACACCTGGGAAATTTAGTACCAGCTCAAACTATACTTTTCATCTTCAAAAGTGTCATCAGGAAGTTCCTGCTGGAGAAAAGATTGTTTTCATCATGATGACAGGAGGAGAGAAAGTGCTTGATAAAGGAGCCAAGAACCCCATAAAATGCATACTCAGAAAACCCAGAAATTATGAGAGTATGAGTTTTAGTGATCTGGCAAGGGAACTGATTAATTGCTACCGATTTCCTTTAGTTAAGAAAGTAGAAAGTCCCTTTGCAGAGACCCCCTTCCATTTTTTTTAATTTTTATTTTTGCAAAGAAGATTTGTAGGTGTAAAGAGAGCTTTGGCAAGAGACTAAGGAGACACACATTTCCTGACAGGGAAACATATTATCTTACTGGTGTTACTAAAAGACTCAAAGTAGAGTTTTGTCCTTGAATGTACATGCCAGTCCTGTTTACTTTAATGGGAGTTATGTGCCATATTCCAGTGATCAACCTTGGCACTTGCAGAGAACTCCAGCTAGGAAACCAAATGCTTATTTCTTAGATGAGCTGCACTTGCTGTTGGAGAGATGTAGACACCAGCAGACCATACACACCCTTTCTATTTTGCTTATTTTAGAAGTGTAACTGGTCTAGGACATGATTGAAGAAACCTCACCTCCTTTATTAAACTCTCTGAGCCCCAGCTCTTACACCAAAAACTCTGTGAATATCCCACCATCTGTTTTTTTCTTTCAGAATGCTAGACTGACTTTCAGAACACCCCCTTAGATTCCTAGCACAAATTCTGATGCACCACCTTCTTCAAACATGAAATTACAGGGAGAAGAATCAAATGGAAGGCTTATTAAAGTCTCTGAAATTAGTTCTGAATTAATCTTGGTGGGTTTTAGTTTTGGTTTTTTTTTTTTGTGAAAGGCCTCACCCTAGACTCCTAGACTATTTATTTTGTCATTACAATTCTCGCTGCATTCATACCTCTTTATTTCATACTGGTTTAAAACACCAAAAATCAAATATTTTTTTGGTTTTATCAAATTCCACAGTCCATCAAGTTAATATATTAATTTGTCATAGGATGCAGAACATGTATAGTCAAGTGGGAAGAGACTGGGGAGTAGGTACAACCAATTCATTTTTGAAGGAGAAAGGCTTCACTCCCTGGAGATAGCATAGCAGGTATTTTGCAAGTGGAGGCATACTATTACTTAAATCCTCAAATACTTTTCTCTATTGTCTTCAAAACTAGAACATGCATTAGCCCATATTAATTCAACCTCACTGTGACCCACAGTGACATATCACTGTCCTTAATCTTTATAAATGGCTTTTGCACTCTGCACCATCAAAAAACTTTCTTTCTGCTGATCAATACAAAGTGTATTTGAAAAGAGCATTATCTGCCTTTGAAAAGCCTTCTGCACAATCAATGGTCTTCAGAAGCAGATGCTGATCAAGCAAGCATAGGCAACATTGTAGAGAGCTAGTAAATATTGATCCCAATTCAGAAAAGGAAATTGCCTTGTAGTAGCAGTGTCTAACTTCATTTGGCTCATAAGATTACTAAAGGTCTGATTGGCTGATCTGGTAAACACTATAGTGCATCATCACTGATCTCTCTGTGCTTCTGTATGAACACCTTGCTTGTTTTCCCTGGTCACACTGTGAGATAAAATTACCCTTAAAAAAAATTTCAAAAACACTGATTTTTGTTGTAGAAAAACATGACTAATACTAGTTGTTCACACGATTTCATAGTGCACTAAACCAAGAAATACAAAAGCTCTGACAATGTTATATTTTATGAATTTGTAATCCTTAACTAAAAAACTAAACTAAAATCCAAAAACATTCAAAATAATGTTTGATCATTTTTATATATCAGAAAAACACCTGAGCTCAATTGGTTTGACAAAGTTACAGACTCACTTGATTTCTTTGTTTCCTAGGATTTTATTGACAGAACCTGGCATTTATGAGAGCAGAAACAGTAGGCCTAGAACTCTAGCCAGTACTACTCCACCAGTGCAGACAGAAAGAAAGATGCAAGGGAACCTCAGCAGATGACCTAAAGGTCCACGAAATACATTACAATAAAACTTGAATTATTCTAGATTTATGATGTTGTTTATAACAGAAATCTTGTTTAGTACTTCCAAATTGTGAGAGTCACATAATTAGCTGTCAGAAAAGTGCACTGATCGTCATTCTGCAAAAGATATTTTAGCTCACAGCGCAGTATAAATCACAGAAGGTGACGGTCATATCCTGTGTCACTGAAGTCAATAGGACTTAATTGATATTCGGCAGCCTAACTGAGCATTCCTTCAGATTATTGTGGGAAAGGCTGTCCCTCACAAACAGATGGCAAAAATACACCAATTACAGGTCTAAGGTTCAGAAGGAAATAGACTAGCAGAGGTGCCACAATCATGTGGCAGTCGGCTTGCTTGCTCTGGAGTAAGAATCAGCCCCAAATTCTCAGCAGTCAGAGAATGGGTCACTTATCTTTGAGACGGACACAATGCTGGGCAATAAGTGACAGGACACAAGACACCATAAGCATTTTCTGACAAATAGCTATTCTTCATTGTGGATCCTTGCTGGAAGATTGGGATGGGATGGATGAAGTCTATGAACAACACAGATACATTTATTCAAACATTTACTCTGGAGAATCAGGATGAGAAAGGCAATGGCCATTCTTCCTGGCCAGCCCGAGGCTAGGTAAATTCACTGGCCTTCACTGGCAAATCATCTTTATAAAAAGGCCCAAATGGACTTTTCCCAGAACACATGTCTTCTGCTGAACAGGAAAAATAAATTTGAAATTAAAAAACTACCAGCTGTATCACAGAAGTTTATGATAAAATATTTTACGCTTTATTTTTTAACAGATTTAGAGAGATTAGTTACTAAAAATCTACAAAGTACTTTCATCTGTACTCTCAAAGATATGTCACTACATGCATAAAACAAACTTTTAGATTTTAATTAGTTTTAAGAACTTAAGAAAGTCTGAAAAAAAAATTTCAAGACACACTTTGGCCCCAGAATTTAGACCTACCTCAATTGAAAGTAATAATTAGTAATAATAATAATAATCATCATCATCATCATCATCATCATTCATAGGCTTCAATCCTAGTTCTTGAACAACTTAGAGTGAAATTTCCTAGGCTGAGCCTAATTTTCCACACAAATACAAACAAAGGTATGAATTAGATATGAAACTGCTCATGTACCATAATGCTGTCATATTGTGGTATTTGCTCTAAATCAGAAGGTAAATCAGGGGACAATTGTGTAGTTTTACAGCCACTATATATTTGGAGGGTGGGAAGAGTAGTTTGGGCTGTCCAGATCATGGCTGAACAATGGATCTGAAATAGGGTTGTTTCGAGTATATATGTGGAGGACAGAATATGACAGAACAATATTTTTCACTGTCAGTTTGTGGGCTGTTAAGAAAAGTGCTTGGTTCGGGTTGACAAGTCATATGTGATAAATGGTGCATAGTTTTGTAGGACAGTATTTTCTCAGCAAGAGGTGAAGGCTTGTCTTATTTTAGAAATGAAGTGGAATGACTTTGTTTTTGCAGAATGGTGGTCTGGTGCCAAGGACTATGGGAGGAGTTGTAAAAATCCACATACATATATCCACCATAATGATGTCAACAACTTTTTAGCATTATTAGCATTATTTTGCAATAATGCCCAGAATCCTCATTGGAATGAAGACCACACTGTGGTCTACATTTGTTCCTGTTCAGCACAAACACATAATGAAATTGGGTTCTTTGCTTACTGGAAAAGGCTATTGTTGCATTTTTGCTGCTGACTCAATATATAACAAATATAATACCAGAGAAAGTCCCATAGAATTACCGTTGCCAACAACACACTAACATACATGGCTCAGTTTATGTCTCCTCTGGCACTGGTACTGATGACTTACACAATACATGTGAAGGAGGCCCATCAGAGGGCTCTTAAACTATTTCAGAATACTAATCAGTCCTTACACACTACAGCTTTTATGCTGTTTACAGTAAGCTACAAAGGCAGAAGGAAGCTGCAAGTGTAAGCCTCAGCCAGGGCAGCAGTCCTTAGTCCTGTACCTTACCAGCACCCAGCAAATGCAATTCTAAGATAATGACATCTTTGCTAATCACCAATTATATGACAACACAAATCCCTAAAATAACAGCTGTTAGTGAAATATAATTCCTATTGCAGGGAAACTACTGCTTCTCTGCAAGACCCCATCTCCCTCAACAGCACCATTCAGAATCCCCTTAGTGAGCTCAGCGTAGTCAGAAGAGCTTGCACTGTGCAGGTCAGAGAGCATCTCCACCACATCCCAGACACTGGCTGTGCCAGGGTGGAGGAACAAGGCCAGAATGTTGACTTGTCAGTCCACAGAAACTGAAAAGAGCAAGTAACAGCAAAGGACACTGCAATACAAAAACAACTGAGAGGGAGACTGCATCAAATCCATGTATTGGGGTGGTGATTAAAAGATCGATCACCAACAACGCAACTCAAATAAAGAGAAGCATGATAGTGCAATGAAAACTGTAAGGAAAAAAAAAAACGAAAAAAAAAGCTAGGTAATTTTTTTATGCAATGTAATATGCCCATTTTAAGGATAACATCATATCTGCAAGCTCCTAATTAAGAGTTCTCTTACTTTCACCCTGGACAAAGTAAAAAAATTAAGTTTAGCACAGCAACTTTTTGCATTAAACTGAGCAATGAAAGTTTGATCCCCTGACATAAACGACAAAATCCTCTAGGCTTTTGCAGCTTGGTAGAAGCAGCCAAATCTGCATTCAACTTGGTTTTCACATTTCCATCATTGTGCAGAATGAAGCCTTGCAGAGCCCAAGGGACTTGTGTTTAGCTGCCATTCTGCACCACTTGTAGCATTTTAACTTCAAGCCTCTGGGAAAAAGCTGCATACCTATTACTATGGCTTTGGAGTTTAAATTGTTAGTTGATGTGTCCTGTTTATCAAGTCCAAAAAGCAGTTTGTGCCTGAAAAATAGACCAGGGCTCTGCAAGCAGCAAAGGATTTTGGCTGGTTGTTTTTTTTAAATAAAAGCCTAAAGAAGTGGCAATCAAACATAAGTAATAGAGTATTTGTCCCTCTTTTCTGCCTCTGGGTTATTTTACACCTAAATTGACTCATTGTTGACATTCTAATTTTGGCAAGATACAGTGCTCACCTATCGGACCTTCTGTATTAAATATGCTTATGATTGTAAAAAGGAAATGGGCTGACTCATTCTTCTTTCATTGGAGTTTTTATTTCCATGTTTGGTCAACGCAAAATAAAACCAAAGTAACAGAACCCCAAGCCTAGAATCCCTTTCCACACTCTCATATAAATTTCATTATATATAATCAAACATGATTAGCATTTTGCAAGTTTGAAGTACATTTTACTTTTCTCCACAGCTGCGAACAAGGAAATACATATAAAACATAAAACTGCATTTAATTTTATATGCTTTTGCAGACAGGTGTTTTTCTGTAGGCTTGGATGGATGTGTTGTAGATTTTCAATTATATATATAATCTACCATCCATCTATTGTATATGTAGTAAAAGCAGTAGCTGAATTACAGTGCAAAGACAGTCAATATACTATTTAAATCTAAAGAATAGCCTTCATAACTGAAAGGATTAACTTTTTTCAGTTTTTTTTTAAACACTCCTTCTTAAAAAGAAGTCTGTTGTTATGAATGAGCTTATGTTGGCCAGCTAGACTATTATCTGGGGAACAAATGTTTCCTTGTGAACATGAGACAACTTGCAACTTTTGTTATTGTATTTCAAATAATGGAAAGTAATAGTAAAATTGCTGCAATAAACTAAAAGAAAATCTTGATAGGCAAGTCTGTTATGCCATATGTATTCCCCTCGCTGTTCCCTCACGGGTGCCAAAAGCATGTCACTCAGGTAATTTGTTTTAGACCCTTAACAAGACTTAGAAGCAATTATTATGAAACACTGACACAACAGATCTCACCAACAATTGAAGTTTGACAGCTTGTGAGAAAAGTCTCATGTTTATGTCATTGGAGAGGTGATCCTTGTATGACCTCTTTTTTCACTGCTGTGAATGATAAACTATTGCTTTCCAGTAGTTCAGTATAGCTGAAGGCCCAGTGTACTGTTCTTGTAAAGGAGATTTTCAGTTGGTTCTCTGAATCAAATGAAGCTGGAAACTCCTTTGGTCCCTTTGACTGATCTGATTTTGGCTTTATGATATGCTCTAACTGCGTAAGGAGCTAAAAACCTAAATATATCCACACTGTGCATTTGTAAAGGACTGTAGAACAAACATCAATAGAGATATATGTGTGGGGCTAACACACATACACTTACTGACTGAAAATAGCTTCACATTTGATTTTCTAAGGAAACTGAAACAACTTGCATGTGAGAGAGGGAGAGAAATTGCAATATATTTACTTTCCTTGTTTCAGAGTAGAGGTTGGAGGGATTATTTAATGGTTTATGTTCATTGCCGAATCTGCAAGCACTAAATCAAGTACTCTTGATCTACATTTCAGAGGGATGTGGAAAATGATGTGTTAGGCAGGTCTACATAAGCATGCTGCAAGTGTTCCTCAGAACTCATCTGAATCTGCTGGAATTGCTGTGGAGCAGTGGAATAGAAATAATCTTCAAGCAATGAGTTTAGACCTCCCTGCCCTCCTGCATTTAGTTTGAACAGAACACGACAAAACCTATAGTTCTTCTTTTGCTAGTAGGTAGCTTTCCTACTGAAGATAGTTTTCTAAAAAACAAAAAACAGAAAAACAAAAAAATTTTTAAAACCCTCACCAAACCCACAAATCAACACCACACACCCAAAACAAACAAGCAAACAATCCACCAGCTTTCTGAAAGTTTTATTTCTTTGTGTACTTACATCTTGGTTTCTTTGTTCTAAATAAATAATTGTAATGAATGGCCATATTTTTGTTCTAAATATTAGCTGAAGCTAGTTGGAGAGGGTAGACTCTTTACCTGGACACATATAATGAGACTAGCTTAATACATTAACTGCATAAAAACTGCAGCTGGTAAATTAGGTTAAGAATCCTGTGATTATAGAGCACATTGACTGCATTTCACCACACCCTTAAAATGTGCTTAATCTAACATGAGTTAGATTACATCCCAGCTGAGAGGAAACCCAACCAATGCACAACTCTTAGGTCCATGCTACCAGACCTAAGGTGAGCTTGGCTTGCATGGCACTCAGAGTCAGGACTCTCACAGGTGGGATGGAGTAGGGAAGTGAAGGATTTCAGGTATGTTCCAGAAATCCATTGGTATTTTCTGATCTTGCTGTGACACCTGGGCAGTCATTCATGGTTTTAAATCACAGTGTAATTCTGTGATACTTATCTCTTGGAACAATAGGTTACAGTGTGCTTAATGCAATCACTCTTGTTCACCCTGGAAAACTAAACACACATGCTGACTGTACACCTGAAACTCTCACTTGAGTCTAACTAAACTTTGGGCCATCTGCTAACCAGAGAGGCCTGAACTTTTGGAATCACATTTTGTTTCTCCTTTTGTTTATAAATATAAAAAAATATGCATACAAAGTCCTGCTAATTGTGTCAGAGAAGAAAGGGTAAAAGCACAAGCAAACTCGGTTTGAATAATGGTTATCTAATAATCTGTGACGTAACAGGGTATACTGTCTGCATCACGAAGTTTCCAAATCTTTGACTTTCCAAGGCTTTCTAAGAGTTGGCAGAATAGCAAACTGGTAATTTTGGTAACTGGTAAATACCAAACTATTGTAATTTTCACAAAAATATATATCGTACTTTAGTGATAGTCTGGCATATTTCAGTAGCATGTCAAAATAATAAAACCAGAGTCAGGAACATGAATACCTTGCCTTGCAAGTATTTTAGACTTTTAAGACACTAATGCAGTCTTACCAGTGAATTCCTTGTTGGGAATGTAGTCTTCTGCTAACCTGGGGTCTTGGCACTCTTATTACTACAGTTTAACATCTCAAAGGTCTGTAACAGAGATTCTTCTTCAGTCTCAAAAAAAGCTTCAAACATAGATGTTGTGATATCCCCAAAAATATTGGCATACAGGTCCATAGCTATGTTGCTAAATGGGACTGGACATGATTCTTTAGGTGCATGCAACTAAAATGTTAAAATCTACAAATCCATACAGGCATGATCCCTCCACATTTCTGCTTACACTCCATGATGAATCTTTGATCATTGCCCCTCTATATATCTGCCCCCCTCCTCCCACTATTATTTATCTTTATTTTATTTATTGCCATTGAAAATGGCAATCTCAAGGATATGAGGTGTTTAATGTCTTGCTCATTACTGCAAAACAAATGCAGGTTTGTGTGAATCACCGTCATTAGCAGAAACGAGAGCACTCCTAATTGCAAACAATTACTCAACAAGTGTTGCTCTTCCCCAAGAAACCTATTAAATGCTCACAGTGGAGCACCTGGCAGCCTTCTGAGAGTTCAGTTTCTTGTGCAAATGGAAACTGCCGTGGAATTTGGTGACTTCTATTCAGTTGTTTTAGATAGATGGGTAGGACTCATTTAGATGTCTCTAGAAAGAATGCCCGCAAATGGCACAACTTATCAGACTTACATGCATCCTCATCCCACTTATTCCAAGTGGTTATATGTTTAGTTGGTTGGAGGTGTGTGTGTTTTGTTTTCTTTATTTTTGGGTTGGTTGTTTGGTGGTTTTTTGGTTGGGTTTTTAACAACAACAAAATAAACAAAAAACCCCAGTAATCTATCTCCTGGTTCTAAAGATCTCTTTCCAGAAGTGATAATATTGACATGTTCTAGCCATGATGCTGTATGGACAAATGAAGCACCTTGATTTTCCAGGGGCATTAGCAATCATGTTTAACCTGAAACAGCTCAGGTACAGCTCAGCTCAATTTACGATTGCCTCCTTGATCCCAGGTATTTCACACCTGTAAAACTGCATCATAGTATCACACCTAAAACCCAAAAAGTTGTGTTTGCTCTTTTTGTATCCCCCTGAGGGTACAAGTCATAAGAGCAGACCTTCACCCTCAAGGTTACAGCAACAGTTGTATTCTTCTTGCGCAGCACCTCAACCAGGTGATGGACACAGCAAAGCTTCTGCCATTTATGAGTTAATGCAGCTGGTGTGTGTGTCTGTGTGCACGCACTAATTATAGATCACAGCATGCACTAGGATGCTAAGGAAGTTCAAAGAGAATATTAGATCCCTGACTCCAGCAGATGCACAGCTCTGGGGTATAAGAAAAAATGTGTGAGCAAATCACACAAGCTTCCTGAGCAGCTAGAAACAAACCTGGAACCCTGCAGGCTATTGTTGGATTTGTAAAATTGACAATAGCCTCTGCAACTTGCAATTTAGTCTTATTTTTCATTATTATTAACATTATTGTTTCAGTTTACTGAGCTCATGAAAATGTAAGTAGAGAAGAATGCAGGGATCCTCTGCCAGTATTTATGCTATAAAATATTAACCTGTTGACGCCTTGCATTAAAATGGATTCATTTTTAGAGAGAGCATAATAGTTCTATCATCTTAATGTAAGCATTATACACTATTCTGAAGTACCTTGGAACTGCTCCTTCAGTTCTGCATTTCTAAACTCTGTTTATACAATATTTAGAACACATTTAACACGCACAACCCTTGTTGTTTGAAGATAACCAGATCAGGCCATAGAACTGGTGGCTGCAATGTTGCCTTACAGCTGTTTGAGCAGAGCAGGGCAGACAGTTAAGGTTAGAAATACCCAGTGAAGAGTTCTTTCACTCCTCTAATGTAAACCATAGATTTTAAGGACAAAAGCATTCATTTTGCTGTACCATTCAGTTCATCTTAAAGAATTTCACACAGTCAATAATGGGATAGAGAGCTTCATTCCCCAGTAGGGCATCCAATATCAGGCAAAACTGACCTCCTGACTAATAACAAGCCTGCCTTTTATCTTGTTTTCACTGTAGGCAGCCCAATAGCTTAGAGAAACATCTCCCAAAAAGACATCCAGGCCTGAACTGAAGATGCCATGAGAAGGAAAACCCACCACTCCAATAATCTGTTTCAAGGGCTTCTCAGACCTACTGTGAAATTTTGCACTTGATTTCTCAGATGACTCTGCCTTGCCTCAGCCTCCAGTCATTGGTTCTAATTATGTCTCTCTCTACTAGATTAAAGAGCCTTTAGTATCCTACACTATCTCTCCTGACATTACTTTTACAGTGAGATCAAACCACCTCTGACATTCTTAATACAATAAGCAGAATGATCTTTAATGTTCTTGTAGTAAAATGTCTCCTCCTGGGCCTCAAATAATTGCTGTGGGTCTTCTCTCCAATTCAGGGCACCCTTTAAGATGAGGATATTAGAATTGATTGCATTGATATACCCATATATTTGTTCACTACTTCCCTCTTAAAATAGTGAAAGAGAATATCTTTGAGGTTTTGCCTCAGTTTTGCCATTCAAACACTCCACTGTCTGGATCAGTTGCTTCTCAGGATGCAACTCCCCCTACTGCAGCTATACACTGTGCTCCTTGACACATGATTCTGTTTGTCATTCCCTCCCATTCCCTTTGGATGCATTTTTTTCACTCATGCATCCAGAATTGACTACCTAGACCCAGCACTGGTAAGCTCTCTGTTAACCCCCACCGGATTTTTTCAGCTGCAGTTCTGTATGTACTTCCAGATCAAAGTCTTGAGGCTAGACCTGGAATTTTTTCTAGATACAGGTCACTGAACAACAATCTCCCACTGACATTTTTGGACTTCTGAAATCTGTGTTGGTTATTCCCATGTTACACACACACCAGGGAGGGGCAGTGCCAAAATATGACATGTCCATGTAGTATGGCACACCACCAAGCAAAACCTCTGTTACTGTAGATGTCCTGTTGTGGCCCCTAGTCATCATTACTGTGTGCAATACTCTCCTGAGTAGCACACGTAACACTCCTTGCTTTCCCACGTAGCACTTCATTGAAGCTACTTCTCTAGTGGGTATAGCTGCCTATTCTTGCAGAACCACAGAAGCTTTGGGATTTGAAAGGACTTCTGGAAATCATCTAGTTCAACACCACTTCAAAAAGCCAGGTCAGCTAAAGTAGGATAGTGACCAGCTTCATTCTTAGAATATCCAAGGATGAGCACTTCCCCATCTGGGGAAGTGCTGGACAGTCTGGTCAAGTGAACAATCCCCATTACAGTGATTTTTTTTTTTCTTATTACATTTAGGTAGATTTTTCTGTGTTTCAGTTTGTGCCTATCACCTCTTAGCTTTTAGGGCACACCATTGAGAAGAGTCTGACTCTATTTTCTTTGCTCCTTTCTATCACATATTAGTAAGATTTGCTTCTGAACCTTCTCTTCCCTAGCCTAAGTGATCCCATCTCTCTTAGCCTCTCATATGTCAGAGGCTACAATCTCTTCAGCATCTTTGCAACCCTTCAGTGGCCTTGCTCCTGCATGTCCAAGTCTCCCTTTCACTGGACATCCTAGACCTGGACACAAAAGTCCAGATGTGCTCTTAGTATGGCTGAGGAGAAGAATCACCCCTTTAACCTGCTGGTGAAGCTCTAATGCAGGATGGCTAATGCTGGCTGTCTGCCACAAGGGCAAATTTGTTGCGCATATTCTACTCAGGGTCCACCAGGAGCCTTGCAGGCTTTTCTGCAAAGCTGCTTTGCAGTCAGTCAGACCCCAGCCTGTTCATGGGAGTGCCTGGAGTTTCATTCCTCCCCAGGGGTAAGGCTTGGCATTTATTTTCTTTCATTCATGTCTGGAGATTCCCACTGGCCCATTTTAGCAACCTCTCAAGATCCCACTTAATGGCAGTGCAGCCACTGGGTGTTTCAGCCACTTTTCATGTAAATCTGCCACGGGTGCTCTCCATCCCATCATCCTGGTTATTAGTCACTATGTTGTCCAGCACTAGCCCTATTAGCAACCTCTGCAATAAAGAACTAGCAACGAGACTCCAGCTGGCCTTCATGCATGTGACCACCACCCCTCCATCTTTTATCAGCTGTCCTTTTATCTCACTGTTCTGTATCACACTGTCAATGAAGAAGTCAGAGATGGCAACACTGGAAGCTGCACAGCCACTGCTTTCTGCCAAGCCAGTCATGTAGTTACAGAAGGCTATTGTGTTCATAAAGCATGAGTTCCCATTCCTAAAGCCAGGCTGACTACTTCCAAACACATCCTGTCCTCCTTATGTCCAGAAACACTTTCCAGAATTATTTCTGCATCACATTGCACACAATCAACAAGGCTGACTGGTCTGTAGTTTTTTAGAACCTCCTTCTTGCCACTCCTGAAGAAAAGGATGACATTTGCTGTCAGTTGCCAGGGAACTCCCCTAAAGCCTACAGCCTCTCAAAGATAATCAAAAGAAGCCTCATGATGATATCAGACAGCTCCCTCAGCATTTGTGGAAGCATCCTATTGGGTCCCACAGGTCTGTTTATGCCCAGTTTATTAGTGTACTTAAGTTGATCCTTCACAAAGGGTAAGGTTTTCTTTCTCCAGACTCTCCCCAGTATCCTCAGGGGCCTGGGATTCCTGCAGGCTAATTTTACCAGTAAAGGAGTGAGGCAAGAATGGTATTCAGTGCCTTGATCTTCTCTGTGCCCTTGATTACAAAGATCACTGGAAGAAACAGCTAAAATTCTTGTAAGGGCAAGAAGTTTACTGTCTCTTTTTCCTTCTTGATTCACCAACCAACCAAATATAGGGCTTGACTTTAGTAAAGCAGATAGTGAAACAAGCTAGAAATTATGGCAAAATAGAGAAAAATATTTGTAATTTAAAACGGCAAGTATTATTTTAGTTCTTCCAATAGTTTCTAATGTTCTAAAAATGTAAGAAAAATGAAAATAGTGAATAGCAGAAAAGAAATAGACTGGAATTAGATAAATAATTTACAGTATTTGGGATACGATGTTCTGTATTAGAAATAATGCCAAAGCTAGATCAGCAGAGTAGCAGCACAGTTATGTTAACATAAACATTTTTTAAATTAAATATACATTAGAAATATGAAATAGTGTTTTGTATTTCTTTTCTTGAACTATTAACACAAGTAGACCCTTAGGGAAAGCATAATAGATTTGAGTCTTGGAAATTAAATTTTGAGTAACTCATACTGAAAATGCTGAAATCACAAAAGGAGCATCAGAACCACCATACTGATCAGCCAGTTGGTAATAAATATTTTCTCCAAGGGTAATAGGCACTTGGCAGAAGTTAAGAAAGGCTGGACAGTTTCTAACATTAATGGATTCATGTTTCTTGAGTGCATTCACTGGTTTTTATATTCTCTGGTTAAAGAGTCCAAAACATTCTTTTTTGTGTAGGTGGTTTAAATCTGCTTTCTGATAGCTTCTTTAGGTGCCCTGAAAACATTGTACTAAAATGCTGAAACCTGCTCTCCATCCAGCCCTCTCGCAGTTACTCACAATTTTATCAATACTTACCATTATACATTTCAGCTACCACCCCTTGAAACTGAAAGGAATAGTGTCTACTAGAGGCAAGTTTCTCCATTCCTCTGGGAAAGGAGAAAAGTTGCTTCACTGCCCTTCTCTGCTACAGAGACCAAAAATAAGGCAAAACTCAAGAGGAAGATATTCTCATGGACAAGATTTCTGTTACATAATTTAAGCAGAATGAAACAAAACATCAAGTTTTCAGCATGGGTTCAGGTGTATTCAACTTTCTCAATTTTGTCTTCTGTCTTTTTGCCTTGATTTATTAATTTTTCAAATAAATGAATCTATTTTACTGAGTTCCCCAATACCCTGGCATGCACATAGTTGCTGGGAGAAGGGCATTGTCTTTTAAGTCCACCTAAAAGAGCAACGTCTGGCTCTAATACACTATTCTCCCATGAAGGCCATGGGGAGGATTACATTTCTTTCTTCCCTATTCCCTCTTTCCTAGCTAATGTCTGCTGCTGTCACACACCGCTGATAGCAGCAGAGCAAGATGGGTAAACCAGATCAAAGAGAAATGTCAGCTCCAATCTTTGTCCATAGGATTGCAAAGCAACAAGGAGTTAAAGAGTCATGCCATTTTTCTGCATTTACATTTCATAGCTGGTACTTTTTTGCCATACATCTCACATTAAACAGCTTCCTAGTAAGTAAAAACCAAATTTTTTACCCTCCATAGTGTCACTGAGTTCAAAAAGGTCTGAAAAAAGATAGTGCAAGGCTGAATTTGGCTCTGTGCTTCTGAACTGACAACCTGGTGTAGCAGCCTGCAGCATCAGCATACACAGGAAGAATTTCTTTCCCTCTGTGGATTGCTATTGCAATCCTTGACTCAGCCTTTGCACTGATTTTCACTGGAAATCAAATGGGAATTTACCGTATGGAACCAATGCAGAATATGCAGCTGCGATTTTCAGGTTAGATAACTGAATACAATCAAAGAAGGGAGTTTTGCCTTTCCCTACAGTCAAATCTGCATTCAGCTATGGAAAGGCTGTCCTAGTTGCAAAATACAGTGTAAAAAACAGAATCTATCACCACAGCATTAAAAATGTTACTTGATATTTACACACTGAATAACTTCAAAAGGAAGAGTAAAGAAATAAAAACAATCTCAGCACCTACAGTCTTTAATGGCAGTGGTACTCGACCTATGGAATTCATTCTTCAGAGGCCTATATAGAGCTTTTATCATGGGTCTGAGTGAGAAATCGTATGACATGCTGGCTCGGTCCTGTTTCTTTTCAGCTATTCTGCAAACTTGTTGGTTGATATCTTTCACCATTTCCTTCCATTTACGTATGTAAAGTTTCTTTTTTCCTCCTTGTAAAAACATACAACCTACACAATCAATTACTTTGCCCTAAGACACAAATTGCACAGTGCCTTCAGGATTTCCTTAACTGTTTTTGATGAATGCATTCATTCATAATTTTTCATAAAATGGTCACACGCGGTTTTGTATTTTTGACTTGTGTGCCTCTTGTGATTTTAAATGGCTCTTCGATTGTTAAAGGTCGAGTGCCATTGCTCCAAGGGGCATATTTTCATTGCGGTGCACGAAGAGTTATGCACGTCAATCTTTAATCAAGATGAAATTCCCCCTAATGCTTTCTGCTCACAAGCTCAATGCAAAGCAGGAAAAAAACCCTACAACAGAATAGAAGTTTCAAGTTAAAAAAAAAAAAAAAATTGGTATGTTTTCATCTAGTAAATCATTAATAACTTTGTGATTCATCCTGAATTATTTTCCTCTCTGAAGCCAATGTCATTAACATGAGTAGTTCCTAGAGAAAAGCCTGTGAAAAGCCTGTGTTGCCTTGTCAAAAAAAAAAGTTTTATCATGAGGCAACTGCTTTTAATAAATAAGATTTGAATGTTCTTTATTGCAGCTTCTGAGGAAAAATTAAAAATGAAATTATGCACATGGGGATCAATTCTAACTTCGAGGAAAAAAAAAAAAACAACAAAACAAAAACTGCAGATAAAATTCTGGGATGTAAGAAAAACCATGCATTTGAAAGCAGCATTTCTCCCACACAAAACCAATAAAGAAACTGACTCTTGATCCATCTGAGACTGTGGCTATATATGCTAATGCACAGAACATTCCATGGAACTGTCACAGGTAACATGTGCGTGCAAAAGCCCTAATTATTACTGCAGCAGTCCTGTTGATTCAAACAGACAGACCCAAGAACTCCATCCCTCTTTTTATTCCTTGCCTTATCCTCATGTTGAGAAATGGATCAAATTTCTTGTTTACCTAGGAAGAGGAAAAAAAAATTCTTTAATGGATTTAAAATCAAGAGGAAAACAAAATTAAATTCCAGTGGTTTTGCATAGTTTTGAAAACCCAAAGAAACAGAGTACATAGTGATTTGGTTTTTATTTTACTGATTTTTTATCTGGTTTTTTTATACAAATGACCACAGCAAATGCATTTGTTTTCTAGTGTATGAAAATATGCTAGATTTAAACAGATGGGGCTTTTTGAAAGTATTTATTAAAGAAGAGAATACAGGAAGTTTTTGAAAAAAGAAAAATAAGAAAAAATGTGCTGAAGCACAGGGGAAAATTTATTTGGACTATTCACCCAGGTTTTGGTCTGATCAGGTTTGTGAAATTCCATTTTCTGTGAGAGAGATAACAGAGCATTTAACGTAAGTTTCTGAGGCTACTTTTAATGTTAAAGTCAAATCCCCCTTGTTCTGATAGGGGAATAAAAACTGTTTGGTTTTTTTTTTTACCTAATTTTTCAACAGGATTCTTGGAGAAACTGAAGGCACTACAGATTTGCAGAGGTGACTCTTCCAGCTTTGCTTACCTAGAGAAAACTTATTTCTGGCAGCTTTTCTGAATTCAGAATTTTCTTCTGGAATAAAGTTACTAATAACAGTGAGGAGAAATTGACTGGGGTTTTGTAAGGATTTTTTTTTCCAAGTAGAGTGGATTGATACACATTATGAAATTCATTTACTTCAGAGAAAAAATTACACTTTAGACCATAGCAAATATTAAAGCCAGCACAATGCAAACAATCTTTTTTTTAGACTGAAAATATTTAAGAAAATTACTATAATATACCATCACAAGATTATCACTTTTGTTAAATATGTTTAATTGGAGAAGTCTTCTTCATATAATGTTTTGTAACCTTCTTCCTAAATATTTGATATTGTATCATGCAATACATGTATTGAATTAATTTTCTCCCCTGATGCTTTTGCACTTCTGTGGGAACAAAATGATTTTTTCAAGTGCCTCACACAGCTTCCGTTGGCTTTAGTTCCCTTTAAACGTTGCCAACTCAGGCTGCACAGATTTGGATCTTCCCTTTTGTACCTGTTATTTTCAGGCTTAACCCTAATTTCAGTGTTACAAAATTCAGAGCTATAAATAATCAGTTCATACTCTTAACTGCAGAGGAGCTCTGTTAATCCTTTGAGAGCCCCATCTTTCCTTGCCCAAACACTTCTTCAATACTTTATTTCCTGTTGTCAAGCTGTGATACCCAACGCACAAAACACGCATGCAAGAACAAGCAATAAATACCAGTTTGCTAAATCTCTCCCCCTCTCCCTCTGGTGAGAAATGCATGTGTCCCGACTGGATGTACATGTGTTTTCCCATGTGAGAATCCCCTCGCTGACAACAAACAATCCATGTTTGTCACTGCCATTGAACTGACTAATCCAGGCAGTATAGAAGGCGACTTATATATCACAAAACAATGGGACTAATTTGAGTGACAATCACTTAGGCGGAGCGGGCTCCTCAGCGGCATTAGGGCAGCACGGGGTTCCACACTGAAATGCACCTCTGCTTAAAAACACAGCAACAGCAAAGGTAATACACAAGGGGGAAAAAAGGAAAACAAAAAGGAAAAAAAAAAAAAGAGGGATAGACATTTTTCATAGGATCGCCCAGATAAAAGAAAATACTAGCTGAAATTATAATTACAAACAAAATCCTCATTATTTGCTTTCTCATTATATATATTTACACACACACACACACACACACACACACATCTATACATACATTGCCTTTTTTCCCTTTTTCGTTGCCTTTTTTTCTTTTTTTTTTTTTTTTTTTTTTTTTTTTTAATTACCCCTGCATAGCCAACACACCCTTGATCACTTTTTCCCGGGGAAGAAACAAGTTTGCCACTCCTTTCCGGGGCAGATCCCCCTTTCCCGCACCCCGCTCCTGCGGCGGGCGGGGGTTGGGGTCGCACAGAGCCGCGGGGGGTGAGCAGCGGCTCGCTCTCCTTTGAGGTCTCACTCGCACCTTCGCGTTTAGGACGGCGGCTGCCGCCGGCCCGACCCGTGCCGGAGCGCTGCCCGCTGCCAGGGACGGGCCCGGGGGTCGCCGGGCTCCGCGGGGCGGTGGAGGCCGGCTCCGGGCGGGGGCTGCCCTGAGGGGACGGCGCAGCTTCAGTGGAGCTCTTGCACCCCCTACAGGCCGCCCGCGGTGCAGCTGGCGAGGGGCGGCCATGGCGGGGACAGCGGCGACGCGCCGGCCCCACGGCGAGAGGAAAAAAAGCCCTTCAGTGGCATTTCCTCCGGCCTTTCCTGTCGTCCGGAGCAAGCATGGCGAGCTTTTACCCTTGTTCTTAATCAATTGTCGGACAGCGGAGGATTCTTGAGGAAGAGGGGCGCAGAGGGAGGAGAAACTTCTCCTGGGTGGCAGGGTGGCTGGCAGCTAAGGCCGTGCTGACAGGAGCTGGGAAATAAACAGGAGAAGGCCATTCACAGTTCAATAAATAAGTAAGCAAGTAAATAAATAAATAACAAATAAATAAATAAATAATTGAAAACGGCCAGCTTCCAAGCCTATGTCAAGAGGGAAAAAAAATTTTAAAGGCTTGTCAGCCTGACAGAGGCCTGTGTGGAGAAAACCACAGGCTGGGAGATACCTGATTCCCAAACAGGCATCTCAGCAGGGCAATGGTCCCGCAAAGGATAAGGAGGCTAGAAGAAGCAATTCCCATCCTTCCAGCAAATCCAAAAAGAAGGTGTCTGCAGATGGGGCACATCTGAAAAGAAACTGTGTCCCATCTCAGGGTCTTGCAATAGGCACCAATGCCAGGGACCAGGGCGCACTCGCTGGCTTAAGCTCAACTCCAACTGAGCAGCCTCTTTGCAGGCATCCTAAAGCCATTACATCTGTATAAAAATTGTGTTTGAAACGTTTTGTAGCCTCAGTTGCACCGCATAAATCTTGTTTGACTCAGCTGCAGTGGAGTTACTGGAGATTGACATGGATTAGAGTACTACAGAGAAAAAAACCCCATAAAAATAAAAGAGGCAAACTGTGTGAGCCAGTTTCCATTTTTTAGGCAAGGGAAATTACAGGTCTTTAGTGTGATCTTTCTGTTTTTGCTCATCAAGCCCCATCCCTCACCTGAGCAGTAGTCTTTCTACTATTTTTATTATGTGTATATCCATTATATATGGGGATACAATTCAGACCAGAATCATAATTTTATATGACAAATTAACAAAGTTAGTATTAGTTGTGAAAGCTCAAAACAAATCATTTATCCCACCTCTTCAAATCCATAGGTTTCCTATCTGCCAGGTTTAGCAGAACATGAAAGGAAGCATAAGATGTCTCCTTTGTACTCACTTGTCTTTTGGGGTGAAGTGGCTTTTTGCTTCTTTATGACAATGTAGGGTGACTGAAGAACCACCAAAATACCTTTCCTGCTGAGACAGCTGTAGGGGAGATCCACCACAGTCCCAAAATTCATTTTGACTGATACAAACCGAGCAGTGAGAAAAATCATAAAAGTACCCCTTCTTCTCCTCACAGTCACAAAGAATGGACTTCATGTATCAATAGGAGGAGATGGCTATTGTTTTTTTTTAATGAAATGGCTCTCTATGCGGGGTGGTTAGTTAAAGCAAGAAACAGCATCCATCTTCTCATTAAAAAACTTAGGACTGAAAATACTACCATCTCTTATCCCTGGCTTACTGGTACACAAAAATGTGTGAAGAATTCCTTCCCTCAATTACACCTCCTCAAGATAACATTTCTTAATTAACACCTTAATTAGCACTGAGAGGGTATGGCCTGTAGTTTATTGGATCTATTTCGCTCTCCAAGCAGCTGCATTGCTTTTAATCAGCAGTGATATTTCCCAGAAAGCAGAAACAACACTCCTGTTCTAAATATGCTGCAATATGTTTCATTATTTATCTCCCTGTCCACCAAGAGGAATCCTATGTAAAGACATGCTTTATACCTGGGCTTTTGCTCTTCTCTGAATACCTGGAGTTTATGTTTTTTTCTGACTGTCAGTAAGAAAATAATCTCAACAGCAAAGGCTTGGGCAAGTGAAAAGATTCACCTCAGTTTTGCTTCCTATCCAAAGGTTGTAGGAACTTGGAGTATTCAGATAGTGAATGATAGGGTGTTTACATGCTCAGGTGAAGACTAGATATCTTCAGTAACCTCATTAAAAAATGACTGAGAAAGTATGTAAATTAATTGTGCAACACAGCTTGTCTTTTAACTTCTGCTTATCTCCAATTCAAGCTGAAGACACAACAGTAACATTTTGGTGTTTCCTGTATGAGCAAGGGTATTAAAATTTGGCCTGACCAGCACAGAGAGCAGGGAGCTGCTACTCTCAGCTAACACTGTCTGCTCCACTCTTGCAAAAGCAGAATATGCCTCCATGCTGCTAGGCTTGACAGGCTGTGCTGGTTCTTAAATTACAAGTGAAGTAGGATGCTGTTGGTGGGGTGGCCATTTTCAGCAGAACAAATTAGTCTGAGTCTGAAACACAGCTCTTCTGAAATCAACTAGTTTCAACAGGAAGAGAACTGAACTATATTCCTGCTGGTATTTCAATGTAATGACAGTCCCTAATTTTCCCAGCCACTAGAGCACTAAGCATGTGCCCTGGTAATTGTCTACTTTTGCAGCCAAAAAATCCCACAAAGTCAGCACGAGATGTGCATAGACAGCATACAAGAAAGTAGCAGACAGAGGAACCTGAGAAGTGCTGAAAACAGTAAGAGCCTAAAACCACTAAATTAATTTTAAATATGCTCAACATACTAACATTTTCTGGAGCTTTCCCAGACTAAGTACCTAGTAACTCACTGTCAATAAAGCACTGACAAGTTTTAAAATCTATCCAATCATTATGACAAAAGTTTAATTTATTTTTTTATATTTTATTTCATTCAGTTAGCAACTGTCCTGACCAAATCAGCGTAAATGACAGAAACCAGGTAACAATTTATAAGGTTGGGTTACTAATCCCATAGGAGTCTTACTTCAGCTGCCGTGCTGAGAAATTACCTCTCAATAGACCCACATCAGAAATACTGAAAATGTGACAGAAAACACCAAGCAAGAGGGCAGAAAAAAACATTTGAAAGGAACGTGTACTGCTAGGATTTCTGGAACTTTAATAGCTTTCCACCTCAATTTTGGCCATCGTGAACTCAAGCTAAGAGAAAAAATATATCTTTTTAATGAGTTTTACAACATGCAAGTTGCTTTATAATATATTACATAATGATGTAAGTGCCATAAAGAAGGCTGTGTGCTGCTCTGTAAAACGTATTAGATCATCAATATTTCTAGTTTCGTACTGAGGAATTAGGAATAATGATGAAGATTAGAGTTACAAGAATTAAAAAAATCCTTTGAATTGAACCATTCAGCCGTCCCCAGGGAAATACCAAGGAATTTGTAGGCTGAGAAAATAGGTAAGTTTATAGGTTCTCCTTAGGTGAAAGAAGTCATGTTAACATCATAAGTTTTATACAAAGTTTCCATATGCTGTAGTACCCTCTGTGCTTACCCCCAGGTTTCATTCCCTTGCACCCTTATTGTGTTGCCCAGTTGGAAGCAGATTTATTAAAATGATCCATCAACTTTTACACAGAAGGAGGTCAAACATCTTCCAGTAGCATGATTCAAAACAGGAATATCAACTTAATCCTCCTGCAAATGACAGGCCAGGAGAGTTTACATCAGTAAGAACAGAGGCAAAGGAAGTTTGAAGAAGATTAATCCTTCCACTTAGTGCCATGTTTTCTTGAAGTCACCCCCACTCTGACTCACTTCTGCAGATGTGCTGTATTCCTGGAGAAGAATGCAGACACCTGGAGATGTCTTCCTTCCAAATAGTTTTTTTCTTGTTTTTCCCTTTGCTCAGGCATGTGTTTTGAACTTTTGGAATACCTGTATGATTGCTATGCACATTAAGTAATCAACAAACTAGAAAGGAATTTTTACTGAATGGGTCTAGAAAGTGCTCTTGTGTAGTGTTTTGACAGTTTGATTAGAGTGGTTCGGTATTTAGCTATTTCTGAAAGGCTAGCTTGGCGCATAAGTGTCCAAATGTAGCTTCAAATCTGACACTGAGCAAGCTAAATCGTGCTGGCTGTCAATAAGGCATAGATTTCTGTGTTCTTTTTTTTTAAATAGGACTTAGGTTTTAACGATATTATGCAAAAACCAGACTGAGTCTAAAGTGATTGAAAGTGAAAAGAGGGATTAATTAGCGAGACAAATGCAGTAATTTCCATCATGTACAACTCATTGTGCAGTAGCACCAATGACCATTGTAGGTCCACAGAAGAAATGCTGTTTGGATCTAGGGTCCAGGGTTAGAAACCCTGGCAAAGCTACATTAAAAACTATTTCTACTTTTAAAGTTAGAAAAGAGCTTCTACCAAAAAAGATTTGTGATCATTTTGTTATAATGAACAGAAGTTGGTGAAAGCATGTGAGATATAACGCAGCTTGATGACATTATATTTGTCTGCATTGTTTTCATTTAAAATGTCTGTGATTTCCAAATTTCTGAGCTTTGTTTAGAGTGAGTAAATCAACATAAAATTTCTGAAATGCTGATTCATGTGGAAAGATGGGAAAAGAGGTCTGAAGGTCTCACCAGCTATCAATGAACAAGTAACTTGATATGACCTAGTAAGTTGTTCAATTTTGATAAGGGGCAAATGTGGTTTTTGCCGTATTTGAAGTTTGAAATTTCAACTTATTTCAATGTGAGTCTCTAATTTTTATGACAAAAGATGCAAAGAAACTGCAATAGGTAAAGAAGTCCAACTGATGCTGCAGAAGCCTAGGCATCTAAAATGATCAAGTTAAAGAAGACTAAGAGGTGCAAAGAAGGAAGAAATAAACATTGAGTTAGGAATCAGAGAAATAAATCTCTTTGCTTTCAGCAGGGAGTGCAGTCTCCAGGCTGGTATTATGCTCAGAAAGATAAGGCTGTTATGGATATGTTCCTCAGGCATAAAAATTAAAGGAAGTAGGAGAGCACTGAAATGGCTCTTTAATGTCTTCTGTGATTATAAACTTTGCACCTGGCCTCACAAATTTTCTTTGTATAGTTCTTTTGCCTAAATCAAATGCAATGTAACAGCTTCATACTGTACAAGCTTTACCTGTCTCATTTCAGAAGAGCCAGAAATTATATTATTTACAGTTTATTAGAACAGTAAAAATCAACAGGATCATTAAATACCTTGAGTGATTTTCCAGACAGTAGCTATTCCATAACTATCTTGCTGTTCCCTCCCAAAATGCAGTAAGTTCTTAGAATAAATGCATCAATTCTTAGATGTGAAACAATGCTGACATTCAGGTGGGAAACCCAGTGCTGGCTTCATTAACATTATCTTTGTTCATTTTTCTTTTTATAAAAATTAAAATCAAGATCCCCTAACACACTAATATTTTGTTGTGCTACCAACTGATAAGCAATGTAAGTCAAGAGCAATGCATTATTAAAGTTGTCTGAAATGTCATTTTTCACTTCATGGTTGTAGCCATTTTTATGTGTGTGCTTTCAGACTCTAAAATCTCAAGGATTTTTTTTTTGTGTGTGTTGTGTTAGCCATAGACCTACACTGAAGCTTTTGTCAAATCAAGCATTAGGTAAAGCAAGTTCATGAGAGAACTGGGAAGTTCTTTCTGCTGTAAGCTTAACCGCAAGATAATAGTGAAACAGTTCCAAGTCTTCCCTGGCATTTTTCAGTGAGTTTCAAAAATGTCCCATTATCTTCATCTATCTTGTGGTTTAATTTTTTAGTGTATTATACTAACCGTCCATTACGAGGAAAAGAGAGGTACTTTAGGGTGAGCTGAATTGCCTTCTTGGCCTCCACTGGCTGTGCTGGCTGAGCATTAGCCCACTAGGGTAGGAGCTACAGACTCCTATAGTACACTTAGGAATCTTCTTGTGGATTTTTCTTCCAGCATTGAAGAATTTTAACCCAGAGAAAGGTCTCAGTAACAGAGTCCTAGAGTAAACTCAGCATGGCTAAAGTTATGCAGTCATCTTATCAGTATGGAAATGACAGAAAAACCTCTGAGCACCCATCTGACAAATTATATTCACATAGTTCAGACATAATTCATGGAATGGGGCTCTTTCCTTAAGAGATTGCATTATGCATGGGACATGTTGCATACAAATAGAGTTTTTCTGTCTTGGAAGAGCCAGGAGATGAAAAGTGATTCTAAGATTAATAAGATTAAGCCAGTCCTTCAAGTGATATGATCACTGTTCTAGACAGGACATTCCACTTTGCCAACTCCTAATGGTGCTAAAGCAAGTGCTGAAAGAGTAGAATATTTCTGTCAGAGGTTACATATCCTGTAACAAAAGAGAAAAGAAATGCAAAGCAAAAAATCCAGACAGCAATGAATTTACGGTAATACCTTTAATAGCTAATCAGTTAAGTTGTACACAGAAAAGATTTTCATTTTTAAAAAACTGCTTTGCCATCTGTGATATCATGCTGCAGGGGTTGGATGGCTTCCATCTCAGTAGAAGAGAAACCAATGTTATCAGAGAAAGGCTGGCTAGACTAGTCAGGACGGCATCCAAAATGCAATATATGTACTTGGTGCTTTTAAAGTACCATTTCCCATAACTGAAAATAATTAAAAGACTTATCAAGCCAGAGAGAGGAATCAAAGAAAAAAATGTAAATGGCAGTTTGGAACTGTTTAACAACCTTCTGCTGGATGTCCAAAAACCACTTCCATCCCTGATAGAAAAGGCTATGTGGATTTAATGAAAAGCCTGGTTTAGTGGGGAAAGGAAGGCAGCTATAAAGAAAGGGAACAGAACAGTAGTACAGAAACAAGAACATAAACTAATAATGGCCTAAAACTGAGACAGAAGCAAAGAATAAAATTTAAAAAAAATCATTGACAAGAAGAGCTAAGGTATAGGCAGAAGACTATGTCTGATAGTAGTTTCAGAATAAAGGGAATTATCAGATGGTAATGGGAGGTGTGTAAATATTAATACTGCTATGCATGGTGTAGTGAGGAGAAACAGGGTGAAGTGTTAATCATCTCCTGATCATGACCTATATTCCACCTCCATATTAAAGCAAAGAAATGTTAAGTGGTCTTTAAAATTGGGCATATTGAGATAAGTAACCTTAAATATTTGCTTCAAATAATCTGAAGGCATTCATTTTTTTGTATTTTTATTGTTGCTTTTCAATAATTCTTAAAACACTGAGGTTTTCCAAAGGCTAGAAGAAGACCAGTGAGGTACAGATATTTAAAAAGGGAAAATTGGATGATGTCAGTAGCTGCAGGCCTGTGGTCATAATAACACTTGAAAAAGATGATGGGATGGCTGATAGGAGACTGAATGTATAAAGAATCAAAAAAGAGAAAAAAAAACTAGTCTCAGTCAATATGGGTGTATCAGAAATAGATCTTATCAAAGTAACTTAATATATTTTTAATAAGATTGGAGATTTGGTTGCTAAAGATAATCAGGTTGATATAGAGTACTGAGGTTTCAGTGAGGCATTCAATTTATTACAACACAACACTTTGATTAAGAAATGAGAGCAGTACACAAAATCAACATGTGATATATTAATGGATTAAAACCTAGCTAACCAGTAAGACTCAAAAAGCGGAAATTATCATTAGCCTGTGCTTCTAAATGAGGTCTGAAAAAAATAGTTCTACTCTTTATTCTATTTTTATTATTGATGTAGAAGACAACTTTAAATAGCAACCCATAAAAGTTTGCAGGTACCAGAAAAGCAGCAGGTACAGGAGATAATAAAGAAGACAAGTCACCACTGCAGAACTATCTGGCTTGCTGGGCAACATGAGGTCATTTTAATGTAGTAAGTTGTAAAAACCTACATGAACTCAAAAAGAATGAAGGAAATATTTATGGTTGTGGGACTGTACTGGCTAAAGTAGTGATGATGAAAAGGATTCTTGGGGTGAAAGCATGGTCAATGGGAGATGATCAGCTGAACAAGAGTTCCCAGTATGATGCTACACCAAGATGAACAGAAATTTGAAAACACAGTGCTCCTTGATCTATCAGACAAAACTATAATAAGATCAGATGAAGTTAAACCTTAGTTAATTAAGGGTGAAAAAGGAAACACCTTTTCAGTAGTGAAAGTACATATATGTCCTTTAATGTAGGTGATTTTAAAATATTGCTTGATGACTGGCTTTTATTTTATTCTTTTCTTTCCCCACAAAAAACAAACAAATAAACAAACAAGCAAAAGACAAGAACAACAACAACAAAAAACACCACCAGAAAGGGTAATTTGGGCAAGGTTTATTTTACACGGAAGACCGTACAAGTTCATCTCACTCTGTTAGTATTATTTCTGAATTTTACATGCACTTGGCTAATGCATTCCTTCACACTTTTAGCAATGGTGAAGCCACTGTCATTCTTGTCAGGTAACTCCAATTGATGCACCTCTGAATAGCCACCATGGTTCATCACAAAGGCTACATTTTCAAGCTTAGGTGGGGATTTGAAGTGTCATCAGTAGTGCTACAGGTGGCATTGTTCTAGCCATTCCTTGTATAAATTTAAAATAGAAAAATAATCAAGTTCGTTAAAAAATATGAAGGCCTCTGTTTCTGCATATAAAAGCTCAGCATTAGGTCTGGGGTCCTTAGCTGACTTCTTTGATCTGATTCTTGCCTTCAAGACCATCCCCAAGTGCTTGAAGAACATGTTAGTCCTGGGCACAACCCTCGCAGTAGACTTTATTCTTTAAAAGTGCTTTGCTCACCTTGCCTTTCACAAACCTGTGCTATTTGCAGCAATAGACTGCTCACTATCTTCCCATACAGACAAGAAATTCTGGAAAAGTTTGACTGGGAGCAGTTTTCCCCAGAAATGGAATCTTTCCACTCTCTCCACGAGTGACTGAGTCCCTGCTCTTCTTTAGGTCCTGGGAAATCACAGCACCAGCCCTGTGTAAAGGGTCACAGCTCAAAATCTTTTAGCAGAGTTTCATCTAAAGATTTGAACTGAGGTCCAAATTAGACTTTTCAAATAAGGAATAAAGTTTTAATCAGCCACAAGTACACTAAGTTAAAAAAAAATTATTAAAAATCATGACCTATTTACGTTATTTAAAACAAGAGATTGAAAGCATTTCAAAGTCATATTTAAGCCTCCTGCTGACATTGCTATTCTGAAATATGGGGACTTTATTATGTTACTTGGACGTGTGTTTAGGGACATTACTGACATTCTCCATAGTATATAAAATTGGGAAAACAGCTAAAAATGTTTTGGTTAACTCTCAGACTTACAAAGAAAAAGTATTAAAAGTTAACAATTAAATAAGTAAAGTACTTTCTTATTAGAAATAAAATTAAAGTTGTTCTTGATCTGCTATTTCAGCCTGCTGTCTCAATATAGGGTGAGAGGAAATTAATTATTTTTCTGATATCTGGAATCAATTTTAATAGGAAAAGAAATAAAATGAAAGAAAATAAACAATTCTGAAATGTCTGTTAGAAATCAGATGTGACATAAACACCAAACAAGATCCTGGGGTCTGACCATTCCAGGCCTTCCTCTAATACAAATGAAAGGTAATCCACAATTATGGGCTCTAATTATTTAATAAAATGTTTATTTGTATTTATAATTCTCTGGGTGAAATTCAATCTCCTGCACTCGTATGAGGCAAAGTAATTGGGGGTCTGTGCACTGGTTGTGTAAAGGGCCTGCTGGGGTGAAATTCATCCTTCCCAATCTGGGGCTCATGACTACTCCGTGCCGCTCCAGTTCCCTGGCCCGCTGCTCTCGTCTGTGCCTTCGCAATGCTTGGTTGGGAATGGCAGTTGCCATCACTCCAAGTAGTTTATAAGGGTTAGAGCTGGTTTGGGTGTCCCGTTTATAATTTCTCTTGCCCTTCATTGGTGGAATAGCTATCCAGAGAAAAAAGTTCTTCATACTTCACAAGAGACTTCAAAAATATTCAAAAAGAGGACATTTTTTCTGGTTGCACCACAGGTGATACTACTAGTGTGGTAATAGCTTGAAACATCCCTGGTCTTCAGGCATCAGACATGAGGGCAGACACGTTTTACATTCACTCACAATGGAAAGAGACATCAAAACAGAAAGCATCTGTGATATTTTTAATGTTAATTCCTTCTCTATATGCCAGAATGAGACAGTCTTTAGTATATGTACGTGTAAATCAGCATTTTGTTTTTTGTAAATACTTGTGAGAAGGGAAAAAGAGACTAAATCTATTTGGGCCTGGGTTTGGGTGCAGTGTGTGTGTATTAAAATCACCAGAGTCAAGAAGAGCTGTGGAGATGAATGATGAAACTGAAAATTTCCATTCACACTCTCATGTAATAGGAGATTTGAACAGAAATCAAACTCTAATACAAGTAAAGTTTTCATCCATGTGCATGGGTTAAGGCAACATTTTGGATGCTGTGAATGTAGTGGCCTAAGACAATCATGTACTATCAAGCTTGCACATTATGGGACATTGTTGTTATCTTGCACATGTGAGGCTTCCAGCCCAGATACTGTTTCAGAGTCACTGAGAATTTTCTCCTACACTTCTAAACCCCCAAACAACAAAATGTGAACAATGCTGTGGGAGTGAACAATATCTTGTTTCAGTCCATGTGGAAGAGTCTTAAATAAATACTATCAATGACTATGCAAATCTCTGACAATGATCTATACATTTATATTCTGCAACAAATAAAGCACTTCTATCAGCCCATCAGAAGAAAACATTCAATTAAACCATTTATTTTAAGGGAGATTTAAATGTAAAGCTTTTAATACAGACTCCCAAATCTTCAAAAACTCCTTCTCCTTTCTCTATTGGAAAGAGTGGAGGGGAAAAAAGTGACTGAGTACTTTGAATGAAGACTTTGAGCAGGCCCTTCTTAGGGAAAGTTGTTACTTACTGACAGCCGTGGTGAGTGTCTAATTATTTTCTTTAGAACCACTTTGAATTGAACCATAAGATTCCAATGTGTATTGAATTTAAATTCTACTTATGGGCTCTGCTTCCTTTGATTCTGCATTTCTAGCAAGGGGAGCTCCTTACACCACATTAATCATAATATATGGAAGGGCTTCTGTGTTTGCTTCTGCAGTGCACTAAGTTGTCCCTGAAGATAAAAAAAATCCCCTTGGAAGAAAAATCTCATTCTAAATGAAGATTTAAATTGAAATTATTGGAGAAGTTAAGAGGAGAAGATATGCCCAGTAAAATTAGAACAAGCATTTAAATGGAAGAGGGTATCTTTAATTATTTTCTTCCTTGGCATTGCAGAAAATCCCATGATATGATAACTAAGGATACTTTGGGGGGTTAAGAGCCCAACAGCAGAAAAGCTAATGGGATTTTTTTTTTTTTTCAGATAGAGGTTAAAGTGATGGTGCTGTAAGTAGGCTGTCAAACTATCTCAGCTCACCATCTGCTACATATTAATTTACAATAGAGAGATAGGTGAAGTGGGTGTTACTCTTCAGGAGCTATATAAATGTGTAACTTTCTCAATTAGTATTCATTTCAAATGAAGAGTAAAATCCCAGGAAATTCAGACCAGAATACAAGCCAGGCAGTATTATATTTAAATGGTACTAGTATATGTGTAATACACAGCTAGAGCTGCAGTGCATTGCCAAGAATAGAGTCCAAAAGACTAGGCTAAGCCATTTACCATTAATGTCATGAGATGTCTTTGTTTTGTATAGGTATGCAAAATGACATAGAATATATGTGTGTTTCCAGAAGGCTTTTAATTTTATTTTTTTCCCTTTTATTTTATTGGAAATAAGTGTTGCAGTTTTAGTTTGGAGAAAACTGTTTTCCCTTTAAAAATATTGATTCCCAGTTGCACCAAATCAGATCAAGAAAAGGAAACAGCTACTTAAGAAAAACAAACTTGACTTTCGTTCCTGTGTGAAACATATACTCATTGAAGAGAAATAGAGGAGAACTCTTAATTTTGTACATAGGAAGCCAGAAGCTACTTGTAAAAGTGGGAACAGATTTCCCTTTCACACTGTAATGGCAGCACAGACCCCTCTCCCATCTCTCGGATACGTGGGACTTCCTTCAGGTTAATTCCCTTTCTCTCTGAATGAGACTGAAAATCCTTTTCTTGATCTCAAAGGAAATCAAAGGATCAAACACTGAGTCTGAAAATGTGGGCTGTGTACAGTTTATAACTCTATCAGATATACCTATTCAAATATAGTAAGATTTTGCTTTGGTAATTAAAAGGTTTGGGTGTATTATGAAATATAGATTAATGTGTTCCTTTAAATTCATGGATATTATTTTTCCTGGTCTCTTCAGCATTTACTGTAGCATGAAATATTGTTTAACAATTAGCAGTGCTTAAGTGAAAATGCTGTTCAGGCTTAGGCTAATCATAGCAGACCTAGCCTTTTTTTATGTAGAAAAATCTCTTAAATCTTTATCCCAAGTTAGACGCCCTTTTGTTTTCCTCACTTACTCATTGCCAAAGAATGTGTGATTTCCCACCATGGCAGAGGTTTTTTGTCCCACAACCTGAAGTTTCCCCAGACCTCCTCCTCTTCTTCCCTCATGAAGGAAAAATACTGAATTCAGGGAAAAGTAGAGCTATGCTCTAGCTTTCACTGCTCTGTATCTCCTGTGCAAAGCCAGGGTGGTGACAGTGAGGGAGCCCCAGAAGGCAGGGGACATGGCTGTGACGCTGGAGCCGAGGCACAGCTCTCCTGCAGACCAGAGCCGCAATGGTGCGGTCCACCTTGGAGGCAAGTTTCTTTATAACACACAGCCATCTCTTGCTAAACGTCCAGAGCAGAGGGGGTGTGCTCAGCCATAATTTAAAGGACCATGACATGAAGAAAGGGTTATGATGTTTAAATTATAGGCCATCCAAATGTTATAGGCCCAAGCAAGTTCCTATTAACAATAACTCAAGTCCACTGAGGAGATTTGACATTCAAAACCGATGAGCACTAATCCCTCGAGCCTGCTCCGACCCAGCCACACTCAGGCCACTTGGTAACCTGAGTGACCCAGGAGTCAAACCATGATAACCCTCTTCAATTTAAAGAGCAGCCTCTCCCCATCTGTCTGAGTTCTGACTCTGCACAATAAATTTCCCAAAGAGCATAAAGACCCATCTAGTGTATATCAAATCAATATCATTGTGGCTTGCAGCGATATCTGAGGCTACAGTTCACAAAATAAACTAGTCCAGGGGCTGGATTTCTGCCCTTGGCAATCAATCAGACTCACTGGGTCATAGATTTTAGTGTAAATTAACACAGCAGAAACAATCACGCTCCCCAGATGATGATATAATACAGTATTTGCTTTTCTTTCCCCCCCCATTTCATTGCTCATGCTCGGCGGCTAAGCTGTACTGAACAAGAATAATAAAAAGCAATGATTAGAAAGGTGGTGGTAATCATAAAGCAGAACATTAATATTCTCCTGACAAATGTATATAAAATGCACATAAAATATACACACAATATTAAAAGGAAAAAGGAAAAGTGGTGTTAAGTCACTGATGTTTGAAAGGTGTTATTTTTGCTAAGAATTGTAGAAGTGATCTTGTAAATCAGTGTTAGTGGTTATCATTTTCTTTCATTACTGTATTTGAATCCAAGGACGCTAAATGCTCCATTATTGTCTGAATATACCACTTCCCCTGCATGGTGTGGAGCTTACTGACAAGTCCTTTCTCCACTTACAATTCAGGTTTTCCCCAATGTTTATATGGGCATTGCCAACACTTTTCCCCAGAGAAGTTTTAATTTTTTCTCTTTAATATGTCATTGTTGTAGGAGAAGAGGCACCTGGTTTTTTCTGACACGCACCTTTATGCAAATTTCATCTTTTGAAATTTTCTTAGAATGTGCCACATATGAAAGCCTTGTAGGAATTACTATAATCTCTAATTATTCAATTGACATAAGACAGTGTATTGTATTTTCTGTCAGAACCTTAGGAAGAAATGTCAATACTTTCAGCATTAGCAGGACATTTTTTGAATTATAAATACCTATCTTCTAATGTTATCTCATGCATCTTCACAAAATATTTTACAGAAAGAAAATGTGATACACATAAAGATGCCAGCTGGATGTTTAATTTAGTGCCACAGAAAATTCTGGTAAGCGACTGTTTCATTCTTTAAGTATTCAAACCTTTACATTAGTGTTCAGACAGTGTAATTCTGCTCTGTATTTATTTGCAAAATACCTAATTAGATTATACAAACAATGTATAATTTATATATAATAAAATACTAAGCTGTGTACAAAAGCTAGATAGTATGGATTAGAACTGTGTGAGAATAATATCTACCATGCAGGAGTGGTTTCTGTCGAATAGTCAGAATAATAAGATCTATCAAATAACAGTTTTAAGCAGGAATTAGTTTCTTAGATTAAATTTATCAACTATTTTCTGCCAGGGGCATAGAGAAACAAAAGCTTTAAAGGTAGCTCTCTTCTGAGATGATTAAAGGCAAACTGTTTCTCCTTTACTGACAAATCTACTCTTCTGTTGTCTTACTAAAGAAAGGAGCTGGATTAAGAGAGTGCAGAAGGGGGAGAATGCCTTGTGTGTGTGTTGGTGTGTCCAACTCAGGAAAGCTCTTAAGTAGTGGCTACAGGGTAGAACTGAGGTAGAACTGAGGAATAACTGAAGAATCTGACACCCCAACAGCACAATATGTCGACACAATATATTTCCTGAGCAATGGGGATGTGAGCTGGACTAGCAAAATAGTCATTAAAGGGCTACACAGTGTCCCATCATGGTAATTGTGAAGGAACCCCCTTTCTCCCTGTCTTGGTCCTTATCTTACTTGGTGGGTATTTCCTGTGTGGCTGAGGACTTTTCCAAGGAGAGAATAAAACTCCTGAGAAAGACGCAGTGAAATGTACAGGATTAGTGACAAATAACTGAATAGTTTGTTTCAGTGAAGCAATATTCTCCCTCTCATATAAAACCTCAAAAGCAAGAAACACACAACTGACTCAGTCTGTTGGCTGAAGAGGTGGATTTTCTCTTTCCACAATAGTCCACCTATGAATAGCTGAGTTACAAAGTCTTGCAAGTTATTATTTTGGTTTTTAAGTTTAGATTCCTCAGGAAAACTCTGGTTGTGTGCCACTAGAACAGCTGTTGTATTCTGACAGCAACTAGATTACCCATTTTTCTAAAAGCCAGAACCTGGCTTTTAGAACTTTTTGAACCTGGCTTTATCCTTTTTGAACCTGTATTATGCTACAGACCTTAATTATGTTGTGGCAGGGTATTTTTCATGAGACTGCCTGCTTCTTTCAGAGTACAGGCTGGATGCACACAGGACCAGAATTAAAATCTCACAGGGTACCATAAATCTCACCTCACCCAACTTGCTTTTTCTGGAGTTTGCCACATAAGCATCCTTCCTCTGACCTATTTTCAAGCACTTTAAAATAATACATTTGTTGCCTCCCTGTCTTTCCACTGCATTTTGTCTTCATTTAGTGATGTATACATGAAACAGCTCTCGGTCTTTGGAGTGCTGCAATGATTGTGCCCCCTAAATAAGGAGCAAGTGCTCTCTGTCAATATGCTGTGTCTTGCAATACAGTGGGCCACGTGAGAGGTCTGCATTACATCATTCATGGACTTTCCAGGCTTGTAATGGCCTTTCAGTGAACCTGAACTGAGTGTTGAGCTTATAACGAAAACTGAAACCCGGGGAGTTACTTGTGGTTTAGGATTTTTTGCACAGCTTCAATATACACATACTGGGAGTCATTGCAATAGGCCAAAGATATGTTTCAGCCACTTGTGAGGTAGTAATGTTAATAGGTAAGAAATTTGCTTCCTAACATAAAAATTTTTCATTTCACCATTTTAGAGGTTTTGTGATGGTTTTGTTTGGGTTTTTCTTAAATGAACACAGGGCATCTGTAATATTTTTTGCAGTTCTCCAATTGTAAGAAAATAAGCATATGTTGTGAAAAGTATACTTATGGATACTATTCTATAGATGTGTGAGTGTATGATTCTCTGTGTTTGTCTGTATGCCTGTGTATAAAAGTAATTAAATATTCACTGGGCTAGAAGAAAGAGAGAAATTACAAACAAATAGTACAGTCCAATGGTCAGGGTACTCCCTTGGAATGTGGGAGAATCCAGTCATCGTCCCTGCAGAGATGAATGTTAATTATGTACAGGAAGAAGAGCACTTCCAGAGGGAGAGATTAAGAGATACCTTTTCACTGCCCCATGGATTAAGTCACCTTTGTGGGAGATTTGTGTTTAGTGTCAATTGGGATGCACTTGGAAGTAGAGCACTTCTAGGCAGTAAAAAGCTCTTCTCCATGGTGTGAGACAGAAGCTCTCCTCCTGACCACCAAATGTTCACCTTGTAAGTGAGATGAGCACACCTTGCCTTTTAAACCTGTGATGTCTTAAGACAAGCAATACAGCTCAGGTCTAGCAAGACTGTGACAGCCCTTTCTGTGAAATTCTAGGATCTGGGGCATTTCTCTGGTAGAAGCAGGCATAAAGGAAATGCAGATACCTAAGACATAAAGGAAGGTGGTGGTGATATAGCATGGGAGGAGGACAACAGGAGAATAGGAATCTGACTCTTGTATTTGAGTCTTCTAAAAAATAGATGGTTTTTCTGTATTCACCCAAGGGAACATAGTGTTATTTTTTTCCCTTTCATTTCCAATGTACACTTCTCATCCTGTCTTCTCTGTTTTCCTTGCCACAATTATTCCATGCCAGACCTGGGAAGATAATTATTTTAAGGACCATTTTCATGGAGCTCTCTTTGTGATGATGCTGCCTTGAAAGTCATCTTGGTATAAGGCTATTCTTAGGTTTCAGAAGGCCTAAGAACCTTTGCTTCTGCTTGCTCCTGGAAAGTCAAATGCCCGTCATGAGGGGTCCCAACACCATGAGCCAAATGACAAGTTGGGGAACCAGAAAGCAATTATTCTTTCTCCCACCTACAGCTGCCATGTGTCAGGGTCCTTTTGTTTCAGACTCAAGTCTGAAAACTTTCTCTTCTAAACTGTTACTGTTTCTGTCTTTTGTGCTTCATGAGCAATTCCTGACATCTCTCTCCAAGTCTTTCCTATCTGATTTCCAACACAGCCAAAGAGGAACTATATTTACATCTAATGACACACCTTGATAAATATGTAGAAGTTGCAGTCTTTAAAAATTGATAATTAATTAATATTTTGTCTTACATTTGGCATGCAAAAGTTTATAAATTCAGATTGAAGAGCTGAACAGGAAACACAGTGGAAGTCCTCAAATTTCTACCAAACTACCCAGTTATCTTTCATGTTTGTATTTATTTTTAAATTCACTTAAGTGTTTAAAATATTTAACTGATTAATGGAAAATCCTTTATCCAAATGATATTTTTTGTTTCCTTTTAAAAGTACTTCTTAGATTACAAAAGAAAACAGTTGCCAGACTATATAAAGGCAGGTTAATCTTTAAATCTTGAGAGAAAACCTAGTGCTCTCAGCTTTTAATCCTATTTTCAAAAATTTAGTTATATTCAGATAACTTGGATAATCCTTAGGAAGAAAAATAAATGCTATGTTTCTTACAAGACCCAAACATCCAATAAATCATTTGGGACTGAGGCAGTGAAAGCAAGCCAAACCGAGTTAATTTGGAGATTGGCCCCCATAGCTAATTTGACAAATGGCACTGAAATTTAACTGGTATTTTTTTCTATGCATGCCATTTTTTGTTTGGTGGCTGCAAGGGTTATTAGCATGACTTGTTTCCTTCATGTTACTGCTTTTCATAAAATTAACTAGAAGAAATGGTGCCAAGAAAGAAAAAATATGTTCAATTGGTTCATGGTTTAAAGTAATAAAATGATACAGTATTAAAATGGCAACAATTCTGCCCTTACAAAATTAACTGGTACAAAACTAAAGTTGGTTACAAACTGTATGCAAAATATAAAGCAGTAAAGAGAAATGCATATTTGCCCATTGTTTTACTGAATGTCATAAACAAAGCCAACTAAAATTCTGGGAAGTAATGCTGTGCTTGTTTTTCTAAGTAACACTAAGTAGCTGCTTAACTTAAATGGTATACCATGGGAAAATAATTTCTAATTATTTTAAGTAATATTTAGATCAATTCATAATAACCTTATTATCTTTCATGTTTATGTCAGTATTAGATTACTTTCATGTTTGTTTAAGCTCTTTTGCTTTTTAGAATGTTGGTTTCAAAGGCAAATTGAGCATAGTTAAAATAATCAATGTCCTTTGTGGTTTCAGCATATGCATAGAACAACAACAGTTGAAAGGAATCTAGTCCTTTCTTATACAAACTATTAAGCTTTTACTGAAGAGAAACAGAATTATCTAGCTGATTATATCATTCATTATTGCTACCTGCATATAGTCAGTAACTTACAGTCTTTTAAAGAAAGCTATGGTGAAGGAGATATGCTGTGAGAAAGAATAGCAGCTGGGCAGCCTCAATCCCCATACAGCATTGCTCAAAAAATGGTCTTTGTTGGCTCATATGAATGATTGGGAGTAAAAAACAGCGTGGAGCTGAAATTTCTGGATTTCACCTGGAAAACTCTGCATTCACTTTTTTGCTCTGCCACAAAATTTCTGTATGACCTTCAGCTGATTATTTCACTGTCTCTGAGCTCTGGTGTGGAGCTAAATAAAAGGAGCCAAGGCACTTCTTTTCTCCTGTCCTTTGCCTACAGCTGGACTGTAAGAAACCTGTGGTGGGGGTTATACCTGTTCTTTGTGATGTGCTGGTGTAGTCCATAGCCTGGTAGGGCACCTGTCTTGGCTGCAGCCACTCTCCCAGGTTGTACAGTGAGTAATGACACTAATCCAACAGGCCGTCTGTACATGAAAGCACTCATTAGCTTCACTAAGATTTCCACTGGAGCCATAATTGCAGCGGTGAAGTGCTGACAATTTCTCAGCATGGGTCACCTTCTGAAATATTTAATGGGAGTGAAAAATACCTGAACTAATTGCTAATGTCTTATTCTTTGTTGTTTTTTCTTCGCTTCATCCTCCTGTGCTTTATGTCTTACTGTCATGAAAGGAAAATTAACATTTTGCAAGGACTCTGGGGGCTCCATTGCAACAGAAGAAGCCATAGGTGTAAAGGGTTGGCAACACTCAACAGGGTGCTCTCTGCTCCTACTCTCCTCCTGAGAGAGGTGCCTGGGGTGTGCTGTTGTTCCTGCTGGTTTATGCAGCTAGGATTTTTACTGACTGAAGAAACCGAAGCATGGAAGGAGAGGGATTAAATTAATGTACAAGGCACGGCTGAGCTTTCCCCAGATCCAGAAATACAAAAACACAAGACTAGTCTAATTTTTTTTAAAGGTCAGCCTACAGATTTTTGCTGCTTCCCCATCGCAAATGTGAGCAATGAATATCCATTACAAGATACCAAACAGTCCTAACACCAAATCTCTGTGCACAGAGAGCATTCCTGAGATAACACACTGATAAAAATATATTAACTAATCCTACTCAATTTTGAGATTATTTTGTTGTTTTTCTTTTGCAGTAAGAAGACACTTCAAATTGCTCTTTCCAAAATGGTAGTAGAATGTTTTTCTTTTCTTAGAAGCCTTCTTTTTAAGTGTCCTTAACACTTAAGCTGTCTTTGTATAATCACTCAGAAAATATTTCTACTCTGATGAAAGCATAGAGCCTGATTTGCAAGACCCACAAGTTGGACTTGCTAAAAGATGATGTTTCTCTTTTTAATACTGGAATGCAACATGTTATTGGTATGTGGGAAATTTTATTGCCTATGTTCAGTGGCAATACCAGTGTAGCATTGTGTTAGCAGACTAACACATTCTTATTTTAGCAAGTTTCTCTTTTGCAGTTTTAAGTTGCAGGCAGTAGTTCAAGACTTCAAGACCACTTGGTAGCTAGAAATAAATGCAAGGACAATATTCACCTCAAGGATTCCAGTATGTTTCAAATAAGATGACTTTTGGGTTTGTATCCCATCTGCACTTTCTTTTTAAAAAGGATGTCCATTTGTGTAAAAACCCTACTTGATAACTGTACCTGTCATTACCCAAAATGCCAAAGGTCTGCATCAAAATGACTCCTTCCATGTTCACGTGTATTCAGATCTAAGGTTTCAGGTCAAACCACTAAAAAGAAAGAGGGAGATTCCTAATGTGCGGGAGATTTCCTCTTCTTTTGAGAAGGGCTCTGCAGAAAAGTACAGATAGTAGATACTGAGTATTCCTGTTGAATTCTACATGGATTTATTTCTCACAAAGCTGGAATGAAGTGAACTGTTGGACTGTTCTTAGTGAGACCCAAAGGAAACCATGATGACCTAAGTATATATCAAAACACATGAAAACTTGAAACACTTAGCAGAAATAACCTGCATGTAGAAGTCAACAACTACACTTAGCTATGAAACTGCACCTGGAAAATTATAAAGGAGAGACTTGGAAATTGTAATTTCACCCTTTTTTCTGTAATGGATTGTAGGAAAGTTATAAATACCATGAACTACTCATACAAGATGATGAGGTGAGACAAAGGTGAAAAAATAAATGAAACAACCTGAAGAGTAGATTTTTCAATAACCAGTCAGACTAGAAACAGCTGGTTATTAATACAGAAGTCAAAATAAGTAAGTAGAAACTTTTTATCATAGAATATTTTAATATGCCAACGTAGCAATCTGAAAATCCAAAAATACTGATTACTTTGTAATATCCAGCATGCAGTTTGATCTTATTTAGGAAAAAAAAAATGCAATCATACTTAACTTGATATAGATGTTCTAAGGAAAAAACCTAGAGGGGGAAATTTATACATACAGGAATCAAAAGGGAAACTATATTTATCCTGATTAAAAAAATATTATATAGCTACAGACTTAGTAGCCAAAAGGCAATTGTGAATCAGGAAGAAAAGAAAATAAATATTCAGTGAACTAGTTATTCTATATGATAAAAAGAGGTGTAAAAGAGGTGAAATTTTAGCTCTGACAGACTGCACCAGTACATTTGATTGAACGAGCTTCAGTGGGGCCAAAAGTTTATTTCACATCCCAAGGACCACCAACCAGCCATGAAATTCCTTAAGGAAAATTGTCTGTAGAAGAACAAAAATTTTAGGTCATGCCAGTTCTAATGATTTTGTTGCAAATATAGAAGTATTTATTGTCCCTTTTCAAAGTTTATGTTCCTGAAGTCAGACTTTTCTCTGATGCCCTCATCCAACAATAAAATAAAACAATCTGCAAAAAAAAAAGTTTACCTGTTGAATTTTTTTTTGTTTGTTTTACTTCAGTCCCATTAATTCTGAATATTTAATTTGGCAATGAGGGAAGAATAAGAATTCAATAAAACGTTCTTTGAAAAAACAGAATATTAAAAAATCTCATAAATTATTATGATGTAATTTAATAATCAGCCTATATGCAGACAAGACTAGCTAAATATGATATAATAAAGAAATAAGAGAACACTTGCTTTCTTTGAACTTAACAAGGCAAGAAAATTTACAAGAAAACAAGTGCAAGGAAATAATTTACTACTTTTATAATAAACTTTTGGGATTGACTTTTGCAGAACATTTGATCCTAAATCAATATCATACTAATATGTATAATCATGACACATAAAATTATAAACAGTGACAAAATCATAATTTTATAAAAAAATATTCTCTGGTATTGTATTAACCTATGTAAAACTAGTAGTGCTAGTCATAATTATACTTCAAAAATAAAATATACCATTGGCTTAACAAAAAGTAAACTATTCTGTTGTGATAGAATTTTATAGGTATAGGTATTTTTTTATGCATTAAATGCTGAGCACTTATCCCAGTTAACTTCAGTTGCTGAAGTGTGTTATTTCTGTCTTCCATCAGTTGTTAAGGAAAAAAAATGCATGAGCAATCTTCCAGACCATAGTATGTGTTAACCTGCACTGTGAAGGTGGTTATTCCTCTCTACTGCCATAGGTCTGGGTTGCCAGCTTAGAAAGTTTGACTAGAGGACCTCTTGATGTCTCTTCTAATCTAACTGGACCTATGAATTATTCTATGTTCTTTAGTCACCTCAAATAAGAACCCGAAGGCTTTCTCCACATTAATGGTTTAGTTCCGCTCCTGATACTCATCTCTCAGAATTCTCCCCATTCCTGTGCTTTAGTTCACTTGGGACAGACAACCTGGATGATTCAAAACTCTTAAGATGAACCCCTGAGAGTGCACTTATACAGGATTACACTTGCATCAGAGCATTCAGTCCACTGGTACCACACCAGACCTAGTCCAAATTAAAACACACTGGAAATACAAACAATGGCCATATTGTTCCTCAGCACCAGCTACTTTGCTTCACCTACCGCCCTGTTACTTGCTAATGTGGAGACAGACAGGGCTGGCAGCAATGAACCCAAGCCCCCAGGCTCAGTGTGCAATGCATCCACAAAATGCAGACCAAATATTGTTATTATCTGAAAGTGAAGAAGATTCACTTCACGAGCAATTCAGAAGAACTTGCAGTCTGTTTGCCCACAGAATAAAAACCACCAAAATAGCTATCATTTAACAGAGTTTATATGGTAGTTCATATTCGGAAAAATTTTTCTACAGAGTTGTGCAGTTTTCAAAAGATTAATTTTTCTTTTTTTATATCTTTTTTCTTGGAAATGTTACACAGACTCCATACAAGTATATAAATACTGTAAGTATAAATTTACTTAACCTTTTAAAGCAGACATTATTTATGCAGAGCACAGCCACAATCATTATGGAAAAATCAAATATTGACAGCATTTGAAATAAAAATGCTTCATATTACCAGCAAAACTAATTGCCGTCTCTTATGAATCTCCTATTTTTAAAACGGCCTAATCTACAGAAATAGATTACTAAAATCATGCGTAGTGCTAGTAAACATTTGAGATCACAGGCATTCAAGCCTCCTCTGAAAAAGTCCATTCTTAGTGTTGCTTTTCAAAAAGAAGCAGCAGTGCTGAACATCTTACTATTTCACCTCTAAAGTTACTGGACTGTGTCACAGTAAGAGCAATCGATATTGGTTAATAGGCCAGATCTGTGTTATTAGTATTCTTTACAACCTTGACATACTTCGTTTTATGTACAGATTGCCTATGAAAACTTGGGCTTATATCTTGTCTAGACAATACCTTACATGGCCATTCAAATTAATAATGTGCCAAAATTATCCTATGTTTAATGCAGCTGTGCTCTGTATTGACTCTGAAAATTAAATTTACTTCATGGTGCCTATTGACAGCTGGGTCTCAAGCATATTTAATGGATTTGAAAGGAGTTTGGGCTATGGCTTATGCCTCCAAGCAAAATGTTAATAGCTAATAATTTTCATTAAAAGTGAGAGCATTTATCTATAAATGTTGCATTTCTCAGTATATGAAGTCAGCATAAAAACAAGTTTAAGATCACCTTTCAGTTCACTCAAAGCACCCAGAAGGAATCAAGAGAAAATAAAAATAACCTGTTTGCTGTCTTTAAATGCAATTCGTTGGCTTATTAACAATGTATTTGCAAATATGTGTTAAGGGAATCTTATTGTAGTTGCGAGAAATAGCTTTAGTTCCAAGAAAGCAGAGACAATACCTCAAGTTGCATCCGAAGATAATGAAAAACCTCATACATAATATATTTATTGACAGCCCTGGAAATTGAACTTTTTTATTTATTGACAGCCTGCACACAGCATAGACAGTGCAAGTTTTTCTCACTGCTAAGCAAACACACTTTTTACCTGGACAGAAGAAACTACTTTTTCTGAAGGAAGTAGAATTTATTCACTATATCCAGTTTTTCCTTGGACTGTCTATGAAATGTCAGAAAGAATTGTAAGTCAGTTTCCATTCTGGTGGTCGCCTTTTTGCTCTAGTATGTGTTCACAAGAGAAGCAGAAACACATTTTAGTCACTAGTCATATGAGATTGACTTCTGCCACTAAATCTACAGTTAGGCCATTACGCATCTAATAAGGCAAATAACCAACCAACTTCCTATTTATAATTAACATCAAAATTGTTGTTTTGCTTCTAGTTAGCAGTAGGTAAGCAGGTAAAATTGGGATGTTTTGCCATGAGAATTCCTTCCCATAGGTTCTTTGTAGTGTTACAATGCAAATGAAAGTATTTGTTTGAGATAAAGATTGCTTCCTGGCCTCCAGTCAGGTTAGACCTCCATAATGTCGGGATGAAGGACTGCAGTAGATTTTCACACAAGACTATTTGCTAAACTTAGAGAACAGGCAGCTTAGGAGAGACTCCAATGGGCTTTAGCAGAAATCAAGGCAGGCCTGAAGTCCAGATAAAAGTGCCACATGCTATGGCAGGCATTGTGAAGTCCATTAGCAGACACCCTGCCTTACATGTAGCAAAATTGTTTCTATTTAGGACCTCCCAAAATGTTTGTGAAGTACAAACCACTGAAAAACGTTTTTGTTTGGTTGGTTTTGGTTCTTTTTTTGTTGGTTTTCTCTCTTTCCCTGTAGGCTCTTAACACATTCAATATAAGAGGCTGGGGTAAAATTAAGTGGAAAGAAGAAAGTGCACATATTCTAGGTGTAATATCTCTACAGATATTTAATAGAGACATGTCAGAAATACACACACACACGTACAAATATACATATATTTATATGTATACATATGTAGAGATACATATGTAAATACACTTACAGAACAATCCATAACCCAGAGAAATATAACAGAAAATACATTAGAAAACAGAAAACAAATGTGACACCTGGCTCAGCTTCCTAGAAACTGTCAGAACAAACGCAGTCACTGATACACATTGCAGGCAGCAAGGACTGAAAAACAAAACAGAAGCAAACGAAAAAACCCAAAAACCAAAACCAAAAGAAAAAAAAGAGTAGTAGTTTGATGAGGAAGAATGTTAAAAAGATTAATCAAAGTTTAGAGTATATTATAAATAAAGATTAAGGCTGGGCAGTGACATACAGGCCAACACACCACTGAGTTGCAATTAAAAAGAAAGCAAGAAAGCATGATATTACCAGCTGGCACATCCTCCATGAAAGGGAAATCTTGGGTGGTAGTCCATGGTCTCAGAAGAGACATATGATATGAAGCAAATGTACAAGGGCCTCACATAAAACCTTAATTTAATTATTTTCTTCTTTAGCTTGAGTCACCTTTGAGTTCAAGAATTTTAAGGATCAATGAAATCTTTGATTAAAAGCTTTTTGAAGACGAATTTCAAGATTCTTCCTCTTAGACTTCCCACTCAATTCAGTCCCAATGAGAAAGAAATTTTGCATCCTTACAGAAGGATATTATTTTGTACACAGTGATTCTTTTATATACCCCAAGATTTGAGAGATCTGATTGAATTTAAGAGCTTTTAAAGCCAGAATCTCATGACTGAAGCCCCATTTCCTGATGAAAAAGCTGGCTACAATTGTCTTTCCTTCTACAGCTTTTTTCCTGCAAGGAATCGCAACAATTATGTGCCTCGCTCTCTTAACAGTGCTTGGATTTGTCTTTTATCCTCTCTGACTTGTTTTGATTGCTGACAGTCATGCTATGCATTTTGGCTTTCCAACAATCTGCACAGACCCCAGCTTCATGCAGAAGTCCAAAGGACACAATCCCCCACCTCTTTTGTACTGAGCAGCATTATATGTAACCTGAAATGTATGGCTTTTTCTCGCATTAAACAAACCAAGAAACTATTAATGTCCATCTTATTGGAAAAGGAGAAACTTTTAACTCATGAAGACAAAAGTGAATTGCTTTCAAAACTCCAACTAAACCACTGGCTGGACAATGTATTTTCATGTTGATAGAATGCTGATATTGCTTAGGATGTTTCTTGATGCCAAAAGTTTCTCCTCCTGTAACTCTAAGCAAACAAAAGAACAAAGATTGCTTCAGAGATGCTGTCAGAACTGTCCAAATTGTTCAGTTACAGTTTTTCATTCTTCAGATGAAACCCAGGAAACTCAGCTAGTCCTCCCTAACACAAAAGAAAGTCACTATTTTTTCCCTTGTTATGCACTTACCTTTAGAAATGCATCAAACTTTTCAAAATTGTCGCCTTTAAATTTTCGCTGGTGCTGTTGATGGATGAAGTGCATCATATAAAAGTGAAAATGTGTCCCAAAAGAGTACTTTAATAGCAGATTCCTCCCCCTCACACACAAAAAAATAATCGGCAGGTGTTTTCCTCCTTTCTTTTCTTGTCCTTCCCTTCTTTCTTCTTTCATTTCTTTTGATGAGAAAAAAAAAACAACAAAAAACCCCACCCTTTACTCCTTTGGGGTTTATCTTGTGAGGGATTGGTAAAGCAGGACTAGACTCTATAGATTTCACACATTTTAAATGACAGGATTTGGGAGTCATATTTTTGTCTCATGGAAGTAAGGCTGGTTCCTAGATTTTACACAATAGCCCTAGTGTGACACTCTATGACTTGAATTTTCCATAGCACGTATACTTTTAAAGTAGAGACAACTGGGACATTCTTTTTATGCTATTTTGCTCTTCCATAGCTACAGAAAACAATAGCTACAAACTTTTAATTAATTTCTATAATACAAATCCTGATAACATCCACTCATGGGCCATTTTTAATTTTGAAATAAAAGAAACTAAATAAAATAATTTCCTAACAGCTATAATAGACTAGCTAGAATACATAATCTAATGAACTACTAACATCACTGAAAATTTTTCTAATTGTTAGAAGGCTTTTCTTCCTACTACAAATCAGTCACTAACCTATGAAAAAAGTAAATACATAAATCATATCTCTATTTCACCTGGCACAAATTTCAATAATTTGGGGAGGATGGATGATGCTCTATGAAAGCAGCACTTCTGCAAAACAGTGACTAGGACATGTGCTGGTAGTTTGGATTTTCTAATGCAGTGTGCTTTTATATCCCTTTAAATCCTCCTAAAAATTAAGTATATTGTTCATAATTTTACCTGCATTACTTTCAATCTCCAGATGGATTTTATTTACATAAGAGTTCCCAGGAGAGCTTTGCTATAAAGAAGCCTTGCTGAACAGATCACAGAACTAATCATTTTTTTAAACAGACGTTTGTAAATAAAATAAAATAAAGTATCTATACAATATGTCATATGTGAAAGGCTAACCACTGTGTACAACAATAAAATAATTTAGTTTTAAATAAATTACTTTGCCTTAATTATGAGGTGAACTGAGCCTCAATTCCTAAGATAGGTAAGGAAGAATACTTCTGCCAAAAAGCATATTGTAAAAAAATATGAGGCTGAAAAACACTTTCCCTTCACTAACTAGTGTGAGCCTGAAGTTTCTGCAAGATGGGAAGCTCTTAGAGTCAACTCTCAAGGCTGATTTGTATCCCTACAGGACAGGAAAATGGCTGTAAAAACTACAGAATTGACAATTATGTGATTTATTTGACCTTTTGAAATGGTTCCCCATCAGGAAAGAGAGTCTTCAAAGGTAGTAAGGTGACAAAATCAACAGGATTTAATTTCTAACAACTGTTAAGCATCTAGAGAGAAGTTCAGCAACACATTTGAAACACCTTTTTTGCAGTAGTACCTGCAGTGGCCTGCACAAGCATGTGATTTAAACCCTAAAGGGTAAATTGATACATATAGGAACAAAGGATTCGACAAAAAACCCCATGAGGTATCTTTCTTGATTATTTTCCACCCTGAAACTTTCTCTAGGAATCAGTATTGTGGCTGCCTCTAGGAACTACAGTGACATCCTGTAAGCAGGTTCATATGTGACTGTTGATACCTCCAGGGACTTCCAGTAAATCCTATAAACTCTTCAGAGAGGCAGAATTACTCATGTGCATAATTATCTAAGGGATAGATAATTATCTATTACTAGTTTCCTTTAAAGCATTAATTTATAATAGTAACAGTGTATCCCTTTTTGTGGAATATCATTGCAATTGGCCTAATACGTGTTTTTTATCTTTTATCTGCTGAGGCCTGAGGGATAGAGGGAGGGAGGAAGGAGAGGGCAGAAAAACAGTAAACCGGTGACTGCTCTTATCTTTGACATGCTGTGAATAGACAGGATATTAGACTAATACGCACAAAATCACGGATAAATTATTATCTTGTCTTGATTACTACTGCCCTTCAACAGGCTTCTCTTTTTAGCCATAGACATTAGTTCTAATTTATTTGACACAGATTTTAAGGCCTTCTGCCAAGAGGAAAGGAAAAGCTTCATGAAAATGTTCTTAGCATAAATTTGGGACATCGCTTGTAAAATTAGTTGATAAAAAGGAAAAAAGTCTTTCTACTGAAACCCAAGGATCTCCCACCTTAAAGCAGTTCTGGTTTATATATTTTACCATGTATTTATAATAAAGACTTAACTCACCTTTGATGTGAACTTCCTAGCAAAAGCTGAGGCTTAGAGACTGTCTATATTATAAGCATTTAATCATAAAGTACAGGAGAGCACACTGCATACCTTCATATGATTTATTTCCTTACAGAATAACCTTTAGGAACAAGAAGCCTTTCATTTTTTCTCTTGTGTTTCTGTGCTAATTAATTTTCAAGAAAAGTCAACACTTTATTTCAGCTGCCAGGGAAATTATTTGCCTTGCCGTAGGAAAAAGTATCACTGTATTATGGTACTTACTCGCTGTTGGCGATGTTCCTAACAGCCTGGAATATCTGTGAATAACGTTAGTGTTACTTTGTTATGTGTATTTTACAAAGCATTTTTAAAATATTTCTAGATCCATTTCTGCTGAGTGATATGTGCTATTCTTTCATGGTTGCACAAGTTCAACTTAGAAGCAGTTAATTTGGCTTGAGTTTTGTTTGCTTGGTTTTACCATTTTGATACTACTAATGTTAAGTATGTAAAAAGCAAATGCATTTAAATGTATATTTTTATTACCATGGGTCAGTGGGTTAGGAGGAAGTTGTGTGCCCTGGATTTTCCAGTTCATCAGTGGATTTGCAGTTACAAAAGTCATTGTTTTCTTCTTCATTATGGCTGTTTTCCATTTTATGTCATTCCTAAATATCTTTGTGTGTAAGGAAGCTATTGTTCAGTAACAGGAAGCCACATTTTCCCTCCTGCCATAGCCTGTGGGCCTTGGTACCTGCAGTCCTTCTCATGTTCTTGAAATTTCCTCTTACAGTTATAGAATAATTTGTGTTGGGTGAGACCCCTGCAACTCTTCTGCCCCAAACAGAGCTAGGTTCAAGATTAGATCATGTCAGTCAGGGGCTTGTCCAGACAAATTTAACTATCTGAGGACTCTAGTTTCAGACAAACAGAAGTGGGACTTCTTCCCAAGACACAGCTTTAGGATACATAGTGTCTACTTCAAGACAACTAATTCATTAAACTATGACTTCTGCGTACCTATGGTTCTGAATAGGACCAAGTCAAAAGCAACAACCACTTCATTATTTTCTGAATATTTCACAAGTACTTGAAATAAAGGTTTAGAAGGAAAAGAGTGAACATTTTTAGTTGGCTAAGAACTTTTAAATAGACTACTTGTCCTTTTTTAGGCATTCATTTAGAAGAAGCACTCATGAATACTCTCATCACAGCAATCTTTTCTCCAGAACTAATAAAATATATTTCTGCTCCAGCCTTAATTCTGAAAAGACTCAGATGTCTGATCAATTTCAGGAATTCAGACTAGTTCCAATGAAATAATCCACCTAATAAAAATCCCTATGAAATTAAATCAAAAAAATAGTTTTGAAACCCTCAAAAATAATATCTACTTTTATTCATGAAACAATGAGCTGATTGAAAAACAATGGAAAAGTAGATATATTAATTATTGGTTTCTACATTTTCTTTACATATATACCATGACATTTTCATCAGGCTTCTGATACCAAGACTAAATTTATATATCCTTAAAGCTGGTGAATTGAAATTTCCAGCCATCAAATTGGAAGCTATCTGTGCATAAGGAATAAAATTAATGGAAGTGCCATTAAAAAAAAAAAATCTGTTTAAAGTTTAACTTTGGTGTGTATGAGTAAGAAAGGCAATTTGCTACAGCTGCTAACAATAACATATTAACATTGAGATATGTCACAGTTAATGACTGGAGTTTTCAAAGACAATTGTTTAACAACTTTGTGCAACAGGAAGCAAGACGGTTTGGAATAATATTATTTATTTGGATTAAATACTGCATAAGAGAAATTTGCCTGAAGTAAAATTACACTAAATAGAAAATAGAAGCTGAACTGTTTGACTTCAATTGATCTAAAGGTTGAACAGTCAAACCCTAACTGAAAAACACAGAGGAAACTGTCATCCGGTTCTTTGTTAGATTCCTTTTAGAAATTTGCCAGAATAGTCATAATAAGAAGTGTAATTAAGCAATCAGCCTTTTCAGAGATATATCTGTAATTACAAACAATGAAGTGTCTTATTGTGGATTATACTTCATGCAATTTAAGGAAAACCACTGTAATTGTAAGTAAAGCTTACGGCATCATACTTCATGTTTGCACAGGTGTGATTTTTTATCAGACTGAAAGTTTTCTTTAACACAAGAACAGTATAAAAATACCTTATGGCATTGCCAGAACTAATTGAATGATTAACAAACAAGTGTATTCACCTGTTTGGAAACAGCTCTCCATTCTTTGTTTGCAGTGTCTGCGCTCCATCACTAAAATCAGAGCACTTTGAGTACGGAGGTTATTTTAAGCCTTTTTGTACTCATCTGGCTGGTCAGGGTTGGTTTTTTTTTTGTATTTTGGACAAATCTACTGCAACTGAGTCCCAAATATGTGGGTGGACCGTGAAGCCTATGGTGGGAGTAGACAGCCCACATTGTCTCCTTATGTGTCTGGGTTCCAGAAATGTTGAAGGAACTGATGCTGGTCCCACTCTGGGATCCAGGTAGAAGAAGTGAGCAGCAGCTCAGGAGACATCCCCAAAGAGTTCTCCTCTGTGCTTGTTGGTGTGGGTTGAAACTAGTAAAGAGCTGTTTTAGGAGGAAGAGTGCTTGGCCATCATGCAACCACTCAGTCGCATCCCATTTCCATTAGAGCACAGCACCCACTTAATCCATAATAGTCCCTGCTTCCACACTCAGCTTCCTGGTTCATGGTACACCTGATAGAAGGAATACCCGACTGATGTCCTTACATCTTGCCTGTAATTGTGTATACCACCTCCTCCCCATTTGTCAACACAGAAATTCCCTGGACAGTAACAATTTTGTTGGGAAAGCAATTGTATATTTTTTGCTGCCTCTGGCTCATGCTATAGAGCAGCTTTGAGTTTCTTTTCTCATCTGCAATGGAAGAGCCTGGAGACATAAAAGGTCATCTAGAAATATGATCTTTAGCTATCTATAATAGCAGCAAGGGAGCAGAGGACTATACTTCTGGAGTCAATATTTAAGGGAATCTCATTCAGTGGCCAGTACTGAAGCAATATGGCTTGTTTCAATCTATGGTCACCATCATTTTTTACAGTAGTAGTGGCAATTACTGTAAATGTTCTTACATTGGGAAATTTTAATTTTTGCAGGACCCTGGCCTTGAGTTTGTTGGCAGTAAGTCAACTGTTCCACAAAGGTAAAATAAGATGTCCTGGAACAATAGATGCAATATTTCCAGAAATAAAATGTGGATCTCAAGATAGTATTTACAAAAATAAAATGTTATAAAATGCTAAATATGCACAACAGTATTATATCTTCTTCATTTCCAGTGATTAAAAGTTGACCGTACCTGATCTATGGCAATAAATTGAAATGTGTAACCCTTTTGAGGTAAACAGCGGCATTTTTCTATTATCTTTATTTTATGTGAAAACTTTAGGCCAGATTCTCAGCTACTGTGCTGTAGCTCCTTTTCCCTCAATATAGATTTACTGTTGATACCATTTTGTGATTGTGTTTTCAGGGTTTTTTTTACTTTATATTTTTTCTTACTTATGGGGATAAATAGTTGAAGATAATTCTGATGTTTTGTTGCTTGATTCTGATTGTATTTTCTTCCATCTTTAAAAATATATTGTTTTAAATTTTTGTGAATTTCATGCTTTAAATATGATATTGTCATTAGACAAAGTCTTAACAAGATAATTCTCATGAACTAATACACACACACACACACACACAGAGATGTAAGAAGTTGCAGCCTTCCACTATACTGCTTTCTTTACTGTGTCAAGTTTGATTAATTCCAAGAGGAGATGCAAGTATAATGGGAAACAATGATACACCTAGTGGGGTTGTGCGCTTAAGGGACTACTTTTATTGGTACTACTGCAGAGCTGGAATGATCAGGGAAAATTTTGAAGGTCTGGCTAAATTATTTAGCACTTTTAATTTTATATTACCTTTCTACTGATATGTTATCTGAGAATCCATCTCACAGATTAAGAACTAAACAAGCTACAAACAAAAAACAAAACTGCTATTTTTGCCAGAGATGGTTTACAAGAAAAATATAGAATATTCTCCTTGCCAATGCTGAACTGTCAGCTAAAAATTCAGTGTTTAAGGACCAATGCTATGTTGATCTTTTCAGAATCCTTTCTTTGAACAACACATGGTACATGATTAAAGCTGACCAGAAAAAATTAAATTAAATACATGAAAATCCATTCCCTATTATATGTTGATTTCTAACTTTCACCTTGTTGGGCAATTAAATGTGATGGTAATCTTTCACCCCCTCCTGAAAATTCCTGGAGCACCAGCCTGTTGACATGGGTGATCTGAATCTATTATGTTGTAAGTGTGGCCTCAACTAGTAATGTTAGAGCAAGACAAGAAAGGGACCTCTAAGATTTCATTAGTGCAGCCCTTTTTTCCATGATCTCAACATAGCTTTAAGGAATGTAAGGAAACTTAGTGGAGCCTTGAATCTAACATGCACTCTGTTTTCCTAAATTTGGAGAGTCTCTCTTGGTGGGAAAAGGAGGTGAGAAACTGGAAACTACCTACAAAAATGTTAATAAAATTGTGGAAAGAAATAATTTGTTGTGCATATGTTGTTGTATGTTCTTTTAAAATATTTTAATAACAACTAATTGGCCAGTTAAGTTAGTATGGGTATACTGAGCCAAAAAATTTCAGGCATGTGAAAATAAGCAGTTTAACTACATCATGCTGAAATGAAGAAAGAGTTACTTGCTGCACACCACAAACTATGAAAATGCCAACAGTAACAGAGAATGTGCTTAAAAGGACCATGTATAAAGGATCATAAATAGTAATTTAAAAAACTTTTACTCTACACTGTTCTATTTCAAGATTAAGTTAACTGAATGTGAAATCTTAGTTTAAGGGGAAGAAAAATGATAGACTAAGATTCACAAATCCTGGAGATAAGTGAGTTAAGGAATATTGGTATAACTGTAAAATAAATTTGACCCAAGAGCATGCAGATAATCATAAGCTCCTTTATCTTCTGGACCTTTGGGTTTAGTGGTTTATTTTTTATTTTACTGTCTGAAAAATAGATTTTAAAGATTTACATACTTGCCACAGAACAATATCTTAAAAATGTCTGGATGAAATTATGGCTTAGAGGAATTCAGTCATGATAGGCCTTGTATTGAAAAATATGCCATAACAAATTTTAATTCATAATTGTTATTGAATAGCAAAGACAGATTTAATTATCTCCATTATTGACCTGTTAGAGGCAAATACTTTATGTTATAAATCCACACATTATTGCCAGAGAGCAGGCTGAATGCATAAATTCTCTCCCTTTTCTCTCAGCAGATTCTTTATGCCAGAAAACTTCTAAAGGAATAAAATATGTTTATCTTCCTCTATAATGCAGACACAGATTTGTCAGAGCTGCAGACCACAACAAAATAAAATTATTATTTGGGGATTCAAGAGAGTTAGATGAGTCAAAAACTGAAATATTGGATAAGCCTGATTAAAATTTCAATGGTGATAGAGGGGTTTTGATTGGCTGTGGCACTGGACACCAATTACACAGAAATCTTTCAGCAGATCTGCCATTCACACCCATCTGTTCCACAGTCATCTAAAGGAGTGATGACACTATGTGAAAACAGGTAAAATGTGGGATTTTTTTTTTTTTTTGCTGGAAGAAAGAAAAGGGGGCTATAATAGCAACGATGACCTTGGCACAAGACATTTCCCAGGAAATTGATGACCGCCGTGGACCATCAACTCTCCTAGCTAGTCATTAATCCCCAGGAAATGCCCTGTGTCTGCCTTGTTATTGCTTAATTCAATTATTTGTGGTTGTGGCATATATTCTGTGAATATTTTATTGCTCAATCTGCTCTGCGTCTTACCTCTGCACCTCTTAAAGTCCATCTTGGTTGTGAGACTAGCTCAGCTCAACAGCATCTCACATTTACCAGAAGACACTGTGCTTAGCACATTTCTTTGTGTCTGCTATTTCAATAAGACATCATAGCTTGAATGGAGTAATAAAAATTGTACTTTTCTATTTATCATAAGAGTTTCATAAATTGCAATGTAGGTGGAATCCAGTTTTATTGGGCATATACATGCATATATACAATCACCATAACAAAACCAATTGATCCTGCTACTTGAAATGGCATCATTATGCTGAGATTTCTAGGTTTGCTGGAATGGTAAGATGTTAAATAAAAGTAAGAAATGGGATGGTGTGATTCCTTTTTGTTAGTTTGGGTTTTTCTTCCTGTCTTATATCAGCCAGTTCTTGTTTCTAGTTCTGAGGATGCAGTAAAACAAAGCATTTAAACATCAGACTCGTGGTTTCCTCTTCAATACTGCAGCTAAATGTTTATTCCTGTCTTTATTTCTGTTCTGTGGGGAACCAGAAAGATAAGGGAGCTGGATATTAACCTGCAGGGAAAAAAAGGCTAGTTTTAACCCCTACAATCAATTTCATCAAGCAGCCTGGCTACTTTTAAGCTCTGAAATCTGTTTCACCAAACAGTTTCTCCAACTGTTGTACCAGCACAATGGAGGGTCTTGTCTGGAGGCAGGAAAGAGTGGTGAGGAGTAAGGACAGCTTAGCCAGCCTGCCACAGAAAGAAATGCTCCTCTAATTACAGTCTGAGAGCTTTATTCTCTTCTACACTCAAGGCCTTCACAGTGCTTTGGCGGTGTGAAGGATACATTAAACAAGTCTAAATACAATCTGTGTTTATGTTACTATTAAAAATGGAGCATTAAGACATTTCTGAAGGACTTGAAAAGCATAGGTGCACAAATGGAAATTTTTAGACAACATCTGATCACTCAGTCACAGAGGTCCGTGGGATCAGATGGGATGTGTGCGAGTGCTGAAAGAGTTGGCCAATGTTATTGTGAGATCACCGTGCCATCTTCTAAAGCTCATGGCAGTCAAGCAAAGTTAGTAAGAACTGGAATAAAGGTAATGGGCACTGTAAGAAAGCTGACAAGTACAATAAAAATACTGACTAATTTGAACCAGTCTAGTGGAGGTACCAGAATGGTTTACAAATGGAGTATGTGACATCTTAGAAAGGGCTGAGAAAACTGAGTTTAATCAGTCTGGAGAAGAGAAAGTTAAAGGGAGACTATTGCAGTTTGCGATGGAATTGATCAGTGCATGCAGATAAGAGCCAGAAGGTTCTCAGATATTCACCACGACAGTCCAGAGGCCACAGATACAAGTTAAAACGTGGGAAGTTCTAGTTAGATATACAGAAAGTTATGTCGTGTTGGGGGATTCAAATACTGGAGCATTCTAATCAGAGAGTTGTGGTGTCTCTATCCTTCTGACATGATGAGATATGACCCTCGGGAAACCCTGAGCAACCTTTATCAAATCACACCTGCACTACACCTTTATCAAATCACACCCAAGCAGGGCGTGAACTGTATGACCTCAAGTTGTTCCTCTTAAAGTATTCAATGAGTCTATGACTCCACACTACTTCAAAGATATTTGAAGTAATGTGAGAACAACATTTCAAGCACAGGTACCTAAAAGATATGGATATAACTAGGAAACATCACTGAGACTAGTGTATCTCTTTCCTTTTGTTCACCAAAAGGCCATCTCCAAATCTCATTTTATAACATTTCCAATAAGGGCTGTGTTATCAACACTTTAATATTCATGTTAATTTTAATATCTTAAAGAAAGCTACCCTTGTCTATTTAGTAGTTAAACATATTGCCTATGGTGGATTGATATGTTGGCATGTCACATACTGTAAGATTAAAAAAGTAATAATGTCTTATATTTTCACTTCTGCTATCCTCTTAGACTCCAAAATCATGAGATCTGGAACGAGGCTTTTGGAAATCTGATGGGAATTGGTTTTGACTTTTTCTTGGTATGATTATCACACAATAGCAAAAACAGAAGTTATTTGCCAAGAAGTAACATTTTTACTTCAAGACTGAATAATGTTAGAGCACCAAGCTTCCTTGAGGTCCTTTAAAATAGTGCCTAACCTAAATATTTTTTTCATATTTTATGGTTTTCTTGCTACAGGCAACCCTAGTGATGGTCTCCACCCTTACCATGCAACCTTTATTTTTAGAAGAGTCAGTGAACTACCTGCAAGTCCCATCAGAAATTTTGCAAACCCTGTGCAGGTTTATAGATTCAACCCTTATGTTTCTCATAATTTTATGAGTGATGGATTCAACAATGATTGTCAGATCCATTCTATTTGAGGCAACTAAACAAGCAAGCAACACAGGGAATTCAGTTTTTTTTTTCATTAATATCATTAAAGAGGCCAGGTATTTGAAGTATAGGATTGGAACTCAGAAGATTTACACTCTGGACTCAAATCTGCAATTTATTTGAGTGTGTCTTCTTGCAACTCACTGTGCATTACTCGGTTCCCTAGTTTGAAAAAAGAGGGGGTAAATGCATTGTTGAGCACTTTTAAGCTATGCACATTCTAGTAGTGATTTTTTATCCAGTTTTTAAAATTATTTTATTGCTTATAGACAACAAACAGGACAGATACACATATGAAGATACTTCTGTCAGAACATTTTGGGATTTTCCTCCTTGAAGTGTTTAAAAATAAATGTAAATGGCATGTGTAAGTCAATATTAAGTTTTAGACACAGACAGACGTATGACTGCCTATACACATGCAAACGGAACAGTTCCTAAATTCTTAAATGCTGCACTCCTTTGATAGCATAACCATACTTAATGTTGTGTCAGGGTTTCCACTATAAACCCTCTCTTTTATAACTAGGCAATAAAATTTTACCCCAGGCATGAAGTACCAGGTCTCAGCACAGCAGCTGACATTTTTATATGTACACCTTTTCACACACATTTAAAAAAAAAATGGTTTAGCTACTTTAGTACATGCAAGTGTAACTAATATTAAAAAAAGTTGAAGATACCTTTCAGCTGAACATATATAATACACATATACACACATACTTGTATAACTCCAAACAGCTTGTCTTTGTTACTGAAAGGGTGCTAGAGAAAGACAATATAGAATATTCAACTAGAAAACATGTAATCATTACTTATATCTAAAAAAAAAAAAAAAGTCTATGACCAGCTATTAGATCTGAAGTTACTTTATTCGAGTAAATATGAGCCCTCACACGTGGCTCTGCCCCCCATGCCACCAGCATTCCCCTCACCCCTGACATGATACACTTCATTAAACACAGAAGTGCTTTGTTTCATTAGGTGGTTTAAAAGAAGTGGAAAGGTAGGCTCCTTGCACTTCCTATGAGAAATGAACATTGACTTCCTCTGAAGAAAATGTAAGTGGATTTGCTTAATTGGACTTAGGGCACTGGAGCAATTAATAATAGATTGTGTCATAGTAAGGGCTTTGTTTATATTTAAAGCAATAAATTACAAGTATTAAGTTTATATTTATTCCAAGTTAAACTCATTTGTAATTGACATGTTACTTAGCTCAAGGCTTTTAAGATCTTTTAGTATAATTAAATTAATAGAGAAGTATAGATGACTGCTTGATAAACAAACAGCATGGACTTTAATATGACAGATATGCAGAGAACAGGCCGTGTAAGTAGATCATTATTATCGGTTTTACCTTCAGCAAAAATGCAACTGAAGTTGCAGCAAAGATTCAGTGCAAACAATGGTGAATGAAAGGATAGTTTCTAAAAATTTTTCCTTTTTCTAAGTTGATGTTTAAGAAACACATTTTCTGGTATGAGGGAATATTAGTCAGTGAAGCAAGCTTTCCTATCCCACCACTCCATCATTGTCTTTCTTCTGCTCTCATGCCAAATACTTTGCATTACATTTTTGAAAAGGTCACAACATGCAAGGAGTCACTAAGACTTTGGACACTGGATTTTCAAAGGATCCTTCTAATCCTTTGTCTCTCCCCCAGTAAGCTTAAGCATAACATTCCCAACAGACCTCTGCTGAAGCCATTAATGAAGCTGTCATGGAGAACAGTGGTGAAGAAACCCACACATGCCTTGGCAGCTTATTTCAATATCTAATAGTCCTGAGGTTTGATATTTAGCTAAAAATGCTTGGCAAATAGAATATTTTTTTCTTCCTGTTTACTGTGGCCTTAGAGAAAACACACTTCTGTTTCTCTTCCAGCTGTCTTTTAATACCAGCATGAGTCAAACACTCTCCCTGTTCTTTTCTGTGCATGACACACATTAAAGAGCAGAATTCTCAGCCTGTCTGCACGAGATCTGCTTTTGAGCTCTCCGACTGTTCTCTTTTTTCTCCTGCAGAGTCTCCCACACTTCTGTCAAAATGCCCCACACAGGGCTCCTCCTGAACTCTTACAAATACTGAGCAGAGCAGAAAGCTATACCGTATGTTTGTTCGCTTTGCTCCTTTTAATCTTCCCAGGGTAGTGCTTATCTTTTTCTCAACAGCATGACATTATTGACTTGTGTTCCACTTGTGATCCACTAATACCTTTAAATCCCTGTCTATTGGCCAGTTGCTCAACCAGTTTTTCTAGATCCTGAATTTGTTTGGCTGATTAGGCCTGTCTATCTGCACTGTTTCGCTTGTGCCTCTTGAACTGCATTTTGATTTTCTTCACACCATGCTTTCAATCTGTCAAGATCCTTTTGAAATGAAATCCCATCCATCAGTATAATGTGGTGCTTTCCATCTAAGCATCACCTACAGATTTAATTACTACTCCCTTTCCATTATTCAGGTCATTAACAAAAAAAAAAAAAAAATAGTGCCAAATCCTAACTGTTATATGCAGAATCATAGTCAGTGCTTCCCAGTTAAAAATACAACTTTTCAAATATTTTCCTGTTGGTTTTACACTATCCTAAAATACATTTATTAAAAGACTGTGTTCTCATAAGCATATAATGAGATATAGTATCCCAGCTAAGATTTTACTAAGCCTAAAGTTAAGATACATGTGGTGTTTTCTTCTACTCTGTCCTTATTATGCTTCTTTTTGTAGAATAATATGACATTTCCTTGACCCAATTCTTAATTAAGTAACCTGTGCTGACTGCTACTCATCTCCTTGGTTTCTTGCAGGTAAACAGTTTCATTTATTATTTCAGTATGGGGTTTTTAAGTTGAACAGTCCATAACTCTTTACATTTCGCCACCTGCCTCCCACTATTTTTAAGTTACATACCATGTCTCTTTTTCCACACCACATATGTCCTTGAAATTTCTCAAAAATGAATGCAACAACCCTAAAAGAGATATTTTGTATTCCTTAATTAAATCCTGAGACATTTCAGGAAGAAATTTTAATTTTATTCAAAACTAGTGGTATTCTCTGACCTGTTTGTTCTCTATGCCTTCACCTTCTGGGTTAATCAAATGACTCTTTTCAGTCCCACAGCTGACCTCCCTCCCCTGTACTACACCATGGTCATTGCAGTGTTCCCTCAATATATTTCTGAAACCCATTAGAAAACAGAAATCAATGGTCTTCAAAATCTTTCTGCTGTAAGTGAAGTTTATGTTGTCAGTTTATGATGTTAGAATAGATTTGTTCTGGGATACTTCACCTTTGAAACTATTTGTCACAACATTCTGTAGATGAAAAGGTGTAATTTGCTAGCTTATAAATTCAGTGTTTGCCTTAAACATTTCCTCTACTTCATGATAAAGTCCTGATGATGTCTTCTGTCCAAGAGTTAAAAATGTATGCTATTTTATTCTCTAGTTCCTAGAGGGCCTTTCTCTTTTCCTGCTGGTCTTACTTTTTGCAAATCAAAGCTATCATATTTCATATTAATCCATTTCTTGTTTACCTAAATTCTATTCTTGCATACTAATTTTTCTGTGTGTAATTGTATAGACATATAAATAAATGCATATTTTAAATATAAATCTAGTTCTACGTACATATATTTACTAGGATGTGTAATTATATAAATAGTTCTGTAATCCTCTTTTTCTTTTTTAAGCTCTCCTTTGTTCAGCTTGTCCCATGTTAATAATTCTTTACTGTATCATTCTACTCTGGATGTCAGTTTAACTGTGCTGAGGTCTGTATTATTTGCCACATTATATGATTACATCATTTTTTGAACTAAGCCCAGAGTTGAAGTCTTCCTCTTTTCTGGTACTTGATGTCCCAAGTAATAGTCATTCAGGGAACAGGAAATTACTTTCTGTGTTGTTGCACTTTCTGTTTAGCTAATTGATTCCAAATAACATAAATTATATAATTTTACTGGTTTTTATCAACCTTATTTGTTTGTATCTATGCACTATGACTTTTGTAGGCCAGGGGTTTTTTTAATCAGTAGGTGACTAATTGTACACTTGTACTCAAACAACTATTTTGTGGGGATCTTCACTGGTCATATTTTTAAGTCAGACCCACTTAAATTTTATCAGTATTATTTATTATATATATATAATATATATTTAATGTTATATATTGCATTATGGACATCTGTGACTTAAAATGTTTTTCCTATTTGATTTAGAATTAGGTATTTTTGTACCTTATTGATTTTTGTCATTGATATTTGTGATTGACTATAGTATAGCAAGGTCTTCCATTCTCAAGTGTTATGGCACACTGAGTTTGAAATTTCATGTATTAGAAAACTGACCTTTTATCTAAGGGTGTTTGATTAAGATTTTATATTGAAAGACTCTGAATGAGAAGACTACTTAAAATGCATGATCACTTTTTGTTTGAACTTTACTGGGGGAAAGGAAGTGCAATATTGGAATAACAATCTTCTTCATTTACTGTGAGAAGATGCTAATCACACAGGTAAAATTTCTAGACTTTACCACTAAAAAGTAATAGAACATATTTTTATTTTTCTAATTTAATGTATAGTTGCAATCATAAAATTCTCTTATGAGATTAGTAATACTGAAAGGAACATGTGGCAATTTGGTTTTTTTTTTTTTTAGTTATGTACTTTTACAAGAAAAAGTGAAGAAAAAAAGACTTGGAAGTAAAGAGAGTCATCCTTGTAGGTTTATCAGTTCCCCTCTTTATGTTGCACATCCATGTGTACTTTTAATTTTCTTATGCATCATAACTTTCCTGCACATGAGGATCTCTAAATAAGAGAATAAGCATCCCCCTCTGGGATACACTTCCGTCATTCCAGCACAGATTGTTGTCACATGAAATAATTTCATATAGTGAAATTCACAATGAAATTACAGATGAAAATTAATTACTTCATGTGTGCCATAGATACCAGTGTTAATTAAATACATTCAGAATAAAAAGAAATTTAACTTTTTTAAAAGGCAGATTCAATAATAGCAAGTTGCTTTTGTCATGTGCTTAGAAACAGAGTGGATATTTTCACTTTCTCACTCCCAGAATTTCATAATTGCTTTACCTGCCATGCTTGTCACATTACTGAAATATACTCCAGACAATCCTTTGCTTTCAGATCAAGAGAGCTGATAACTGATATAAGCATTAGTCTAGAGGGGTTTTTTTGCATCATCACCTCTTTAAAGACAAGCACTAATTCCCCAGTATTTAATTTTCCAAACAGCCATACTATACATTATTGGGCTAGCTAGCAATTCCCATCCGTTTTCGGCAGCTAAATCATTAGCTTTGACTGGTATCTCTCACTGATACAGGCTTAAAAGCACCCTGTGGCTAATTTGGTTGCTAAATATGCATTTAGTGCTTGATTTTGGTCTCTCAAGTTTGAAAACTGTAATCTAAATGACTTTGCTAATCTGATCTTGTGATAACTGTTATCTTTCTGGCTTACTAGAATTAGACTAGGAAGGAAAAAACCTCTCAGATGCTGTCTGTCAGATGCTGTCTGACCTGTCGTGACTCTCTAATTGTTGCTGGCAACTACATGTAAACCAGTGTCATAATTGAAACTAGATTCTGGGGAAAATTCTGGTGCCTTAAAAGATAATAAAAGTTTTGCCCTTTTTTTTTTTTTAATCTTGTGGATAACAACAGTTCATACTGACTCTCTGAAATGGATTTTTAGACATAGCAGTCTCCTTCAAAAAATGGCCAAGAGCATATCCTGTGTCTTCATGGTCATTGTGATCTTATGTAAAGGCAGGTTCTGATGGGCTGACATGCAGAGCATAGACTAAATTTTTTAAAATGTCATTAACAGCATCAGGAATGTCATCTTTTTGCTATGTTGGAGCAACCTGAGAAATGCTGCATAACTCGCTTTAGGACCTATGACTTAAAGAGCTGGTCATCATCCCCACTGAGCTTGAGTGTCTATCAAATTATCAAATTTAGATACCAACAAGATGGCAAAAATGCCTTGGCTGTGAAGTTACACATCACTGTGTCCAAATGGAAAGATTTACATTCATGCAAAATCCCAAGTAAAACATTGCAGGATTACAGTAGACCACAGAAGTTGAGTAATAAGCTCTCATTCTTCCACTGAAATGTTGCTATATTCAATTTTTTAGCAATATTTTCTCACTGATGTTTTTAATGGAAAATTATTTTTAAAGGCAAGCAGAACAAGATGATTTTTCAAAGTATTGCCAGTATGCTTCTGACTCCATCTTGTAGTAATTCAGTTTTCTAAATAATTCCAGTTGTACTTTTTGGAGCAAATCCCTGCAGAGAACAATGGGGTTGATTGTTTTGTTGACTGCAATTGTTTTATATGTGGGTTGTTTCTCAAACCTCACTTTTGGGCAGGATAAGGAGTGGTTCAGAGAAGCCCCTCTAATGAATGGGTAACAGATGACTGTAAACCACAGGTATTAGACCTTTTCAACATGGAGCTTTAGTGACTCAAAATGTTAAAATAGAGACAGAAGAAAAACTGTGAACATATCCTAAAAGCTCAATGAATTAATTGTCTCAAATTAGGTAATTTGTGGCCAACCTCAGTTTGGATTTTTAACATATTTGGGAATGTGAGGCAGTTTGTAATGCACAAATAGCCAAAAAATCTAATACCAAATGTACTTATTGCAGAAGATATAATTGGCTGTGGGGCTTTTCAATAGCACAGCCTTAGGATATACAATGATAATTGCATAATTTTCAAGTTTTTAACAATGACTCCATGTAGAAAAAGGTACTTGGTAAAACAATAAAAAATTATTAAAATAAGGAGGAACACATTGCAACAAAAGAGTTGCCTAAAATATATTTGTTCCCATTTACAGCTGTGTTCAGCTGATCCCTTTTGCCTGGTTTTCATGCAGCATCTCCTGACTGCTGAAAAAATTTCTCACATGCTAAAGTATTTCATGAATTTCATGCAGTTCAGCATGGTCACAGAAGACCTAATCCAAATATAGTTCTAAGAAATAAGGTTTCTCCTCTAGCAAAGTCTTCTTCATGCAAAATAAAATATAAATCTTCATAGTCACTGCTACTGATTGATAATTTTAGTGGAAATCGAATCATGTAGCAAAACATCCCTGAGATACTACTCATATTTTAGTACTTCACTGACAATTTGAAATTAGCTAATTAGCTAGTTTCTACTGTGAAATCTTAGCTCTCTGGGAAACATGCATATTTCTTTCTTCTAAAGTCAAAGGCATATCTCGGATTAAATATCTCAGATTAAAATATCTCAGATATTTGTCCCATTCTGTGCTTGTGGGTAGAGGCAAGACAACATTTAGAAGATCCACACAGTACATTATGCTTTACCTGTCTTTCAGTCCTCAAAAACCTCATGAAACTATCAATCCATAAAAATTTCATGTCTTTTTAGCTCATCTGTATTTGCAAAATTACTTATTTTCTTTTTTATGCATTAAGTTCAGGAAATATTGAAACAAAGAATCACTTCAAAAATCAAGATAATTTTCTTTACAAATGTTGAAACACAATGTGGCACTTTACATTCTTTTTTCTCCTCTAAAGCTCCAATTTTCATCAAATAAACAATGGACCAAAGAAGCCTTTCTCAGTATCTAACACCTAAGATTTGGGTCAATCACAGAAATCTTTGGTTCTATGGTTCTTTGCATGGACAAAAGTACATCCTGTCCCCACCTAGCTGATTAATGGAGTGACTAAAATGTTCAAACATCTTCAGGAATTTGGACACCTGATCTCCAGTTATTTTAAGTCAACTGATAGGTCCACATGGAAACTTTCCTTTCTCAACATGCCATAACTTACACATGATCCTTTCCATGTTTTTCTTGATATTTTTCCCTGTGAAAACAGAAAGAATAATACCTGGAGTAAACAGCAAGATTTGTGGTACATTGTTTGAAAGGCTGCAGCAGTGCAGGCATCTTTTTTCTGCTTTTCTCTGTTACTGGCTAATAATTGGTCACTGACATTTTCTGTCCCAGTCCATTCATCCAGATATTCTCATGCCCACTTCCCCTGGACTCTGGCATGCACTGTAGTATCTGCAGATAGGCTTTACTGCTTGTTCATCTAAACAACTCCCCTAATATTCTTTACTGCAGGTGGCAGAGTCACTTATTTTTGCAGACCTGGACTTTGTTTTTTGTCTTCTGCATTCTCTTGTTGTTTCAGTTTATTAGGGGTGACTTCCTGGACTCATGGTGTTATGGCTCCTATTCTCTCAAGTGGACCTGTTTCTCCCATTCCAGGAGGACATATCACTGATAAACTCCATTGATTAGAAGCCCACATGGAGTAATGAATTCATGTTAGTAACACAGTCATGTCTTCTCTGATGCAGTTTCAAAGTTTGTGTATAGAAAGGATATGAAGGCATCTCGTTGCTCTGGTTGATGAATCCCTGGCAGGATGACCAAGCAGCACTGAGAGCTGTGTGCACCATTTTGACTCACACATCAATATTTTTCATCCTGATCTTGAGGTGCTTTTGAACATTAATATTAGAGCTGTAGCCAATGTTAGAACATGAATTTCAAAGCAAATTAAAATGATCGTTATGGTATCCTGTTGGATGTTAATGTGTCAATTTTTTTCCCTGGGAATTAGAGAAGCTCAAAATTTCCAGCATAAGCTGGACTTGTGAATCACAAGCCAAGTAATGTCATAGAAAATTCACATTTTGCCATGCATAGCCACAGTTTCTTTGCTGCAGTTGCAGCCGTTCTCTTCATGAGGTAACCATGGGAAGTACAATGCCCTTGTCATCAGGGATGAGTCTGCACAAGCAGTTTCGGAACGAGAGCGCCACAAGGAGCAATCCTGTAAGTCTCTGACTGGCAGCAGAACAAAATATTTGCCTCCTATTTCAGCCACTGCTCAGTTGGCCACTGCAGAGGGAAGGCATTTGGATGTCTGTAAGTCTGTCACTCCATCTGTGTTGTCTTGTGTGCTTATATGTAGGGATAGCATCCTAATTCTTGTCCTATTTCTTTTTCTTCCATTCCTCCCTTCCATCTCTTCCCCTGTACTTTACATCTCCACACAGCCATACAGACTCTTGTCTTACATGAATATTAAATTATTACCTTAAAATTATTTCCCTTTGGAATTAATGTTGTTAATTCTTACATCCTGTGATTTACAATGAAATAGTGCTCTAACTCGTGAGTCTTTAAACAAAAGAGGTATCAATGCTCTTCAGAGAAGAACTGAAGAAGCAGAAATAGAAGCTCCCTATCCTAAATCTTAATTAAAAATTTTATTTGTACAATGCTAAGTAATATTTTAGTAGACCTCTATTTATTCAGAATCTCTTTATACAGGTTTCCACAGCAAATTAATTTGTATAACATAGGAGGATTTTGCTACAATTGTGACTGGACTTATGTCATTTTGGATAATCTTCAAAATGTCTAAAACTTCAATCTCTCCCTGAAGAGCAGAAGCAGGAGGAAAAAAAGAGAAACTTTCTTTCCCTGTGGCTTATGAAGCTATGTACACTGGTCATATTAAGTGCTACAAATAATTTATTTGGTGATATTAGCCCTTTCTGTTTAAGAGATCAGAAACCAAAACTGGAATGACTATGGCCTTGTGTTTAGGACATTTTCCCAGAAGGGAAGGACAGGATAAAAAAAGTGCAAAGAGAGGTAAAAATGAACATTGCAGTATTTGGCAAAGAATTTGACAGAGAATGTACAGTAAACAGATGTTACAGTCTGGATCTGTTACATATCAAGTAGTTCATAGAGTCTGCAGTTGTATACTAAACTTGTTTGATGGCTTAAGGAACACATTGTGTTCACTAATTAGGTAACACAACCTTTACCAATTAATTCCACTTTCAGCTGAATTGAGTAATTGCTGTCAAAAGGAGCTTGACCAACATTTTAAAACCACTAAGCTATATTGTGTCTGAACTCTGTAGGAAGGTTTCAGCAGTTTTTTGGTTTATTAATTGCAGCTATCTGGCTGGAGGAAGTATCAATTTCATGGTTTGTCCTGCTTTGAGCACAAGGTTGGATTAGGATCCTCAGAAGGTTCCTTCCAGTCTGAATTATCCTACGGTACCATGAGCTGGTAGAAGAATATTGTTCTGTTAAAGTTACCATAGAATAGGCTAATAATTTATTTTCATATAAAGATATATATATTAGCAGTAGCTATCCTATCTTAATGCTCTTCTGACTGTTCACATATTTTGCAGCATTCATTAAAAACATGTAAGGAAATTGAACCCTTGTTCAGAAGACTTATTTGGCCTCTAAGTATCTTTATCCATACTGAGATTTTGTTACAACAACAAGGCCTAAAAATAATGAATTATATCAATTCTGTAGTTTTTAAATGTAGTCTCTTTATTACTTGAGGATTTAAACAGCTTTTTAGGATATGAAGATTTTTGGAGACTAGAAATAACCCTCTGCACCCAAACACTGCAGTATCATTTATTTTTAAATGCATCTAATTGAGGTCCTCATGAGAAGAGCTCTGCCTACTGGGAACTTCTCAGTTTCTCAGAGACTGGTGACTAAAGAAGACTTTTACTAAAAATTAAGTCTGTATCTTAAAGCATCTTTTTGAAATGATTACAACATTGGTCTCTCCTACCTATCTATTACTACTTACTTGGTTTAAGAAATTTTTGTCTTTGAAAGGGAAGACAGGTACTGTAATTTTAGTAAGAGAGTTCCAAAGCACTGCAGTTCTTTTCACGCCCACAAAACTAGGGTTTTCCTTTTTTTCTTTTTTCCTTTTATTTTTACTTGCCAATCTAAAAAGGCTATTTATCTTTTCTCATCTGGTTCATCTTTTCTTCAGTAGCCACAGTGACTGGGCTGAAGTTAGAAGAATTTTGCTAACAGAGTTCAACAAGTTTATGGTGTTAACAACAGGAAACCACCACACTAATCTGCAGATTGCCTGCCTTCACATACAGGGCTATTCATGAATTCATACTGCTGTTTTCCTGCATTTCAGAACTTCCATTGTTTTATATGGGAGCTTGGAGGCTGGTTTAATTAAAGTGATCTGAATAGAAGTACAGTATGCCAGATGTACATTATAAATATAGAGCAGGTTATGTAATGGTAAACCATCAGGAAATATATGGGAATGGTTTGTGATAACTCATTGTTAACTAAATATAAATCCTAATTTATTTCACTGTTTTAAACTTACTCCTTTTTTTTTTAACTAGCACAAATGAACTTTCTTTGTATTTTTACTTTTTCCTGTTTTTACTGCAGCTATCCCATGGGGAAAGTCTGCTTCAAATTAGTTCATTCTGGTGAACAGGTACTATTCAGTGTGAATAAGAATTGTAGCATTTCACCTGGATCCACAGAAAGACTAAAACAGGGTATGCTGTTGTTACTTCTGCCCACAACAGAGGTATTTTGAAGTCATGATTCAGCTGTCATCTAATTGGCATAAAGACAGAGAAAAAATTGTTTCAAAATTTATATTCTCAGCATCTTCAAAGAATAAAGCCTTTCTTCAAAATACCTACTTTTCATTATGTTGAACTGTTCAACTCTATTTTTCCATGATTCACCAATTAAGTATTGCCTCTCCTAATTTACTTTTGTGGCCAGATCTACAAAGCATTTTCAGGATTCTCTTGACAGAGGAGGCAAAGATAGTGAAGTTCTCATTCTTACCTCTTTTTATCATCTTCTTTTGTTGCTGAAGCCCTGTACACACTCCATTGCAGTTCCCTTTCACTTTCCCTTACTGAAGTTCACTAAAATAGGGTGTTTGGAAGCCCCCACACCTTGCATTTGGAGGAAGACTGCCTCTTCATCTCACAGGCAAAAGGCTTTTTGTGAAGCCCTGGATCTGAACACACAGCATAAGCTTTCACCAGGTTAAAAGGTAGAATGAAGCGTATATATTTCAACTGCTTTTATACAACATTCTAACATACAGACAAAATTCAACCCAGAGAGCCAGTTACCACAAAGGTCATGGTCAGAGATGTTTAACATATGAATTACTTTTTTATTTTGGAAGCCCAAGAGAAACTCATGGAATAGTCTACCATTTTCAGGGTTTGAACTATGCTAGTTCCTACATTATTATAGTTTTTGCATTTCCTTTTAGACTATTTGGGCCACTTGACTAGCACAAAGGCTTTAAATGTTGAAATCACTTTTTATAAGCCACATTTTGTATCCAAACTGAAATATTTCTGACAAGAAACATGGTCCTACATATTCGTGCAGTGCTTTTCCTGTCTTTTGACTAATTAACAATTTCACCTGATAGGCATTTTCAAAGCTGAGTGGGCAGGAGGTGTACAGGAGACAAATCCCACTGTTTGCTAATTAATTTCTCTCTTCTTGAGATCACTAACAGAAAAATCAATGGTCATCTAGCACATGTTCTTTATAACCTGCAGTGGTTTAGTATAATTTGTTGAAAGATTACCCAAATGCTATTCCCTAAGAGGGAAAAAAATATCAAAAGGCCACTTCAAGTAGAAAAGTAAAGAATAAAACAAATATTTCTCCAAGTGTGAATTTTTCTTTCTGAAGAATTTACACTTCACAGCAAATTTGCATCCTAGACTCCTGCAGAAAGATCCCTAAATAATTCCTCCCTTTCAAGGAGTTCCTGCGCTAGATGGGACATCTCAGAGAGTAGAAGTGAGACACAGCTCCTTTAACTTCACCACAACTTACCCTGGGATTCCACTTGTTGTAGTGGGTGAAACTGGAATCAACCAAAGTAATATATCAGATGTGTCTTGTCCAAGTTGTCTTCCTAAATCCACAACAGGGCTGGAAGGAATTCAAAGTATGAGCCAGTGGGTGTGTTTAGGCAGTGATTTTCAACTTTCAGGTGACTTTCTGTATCATTACACATGTGGTGCTGTTTAGCACACACATGTGCTGCAAGAGACTTTGATGAATGATTTTAAATAATTTTCATGAATTTTGGAAAACCATCTAGAGCATCTGAAATTAGCCAGAAAGCCTTACACTTATTTGCACATGTCCTTCTAATATTCCATATATTCAAATTTCTTAGAAACCTCAAAATATCACTATGTCCTTTTCACTTCTCTGGATCATTTCAATTGCAAGAAAAGAATTGTCCCCATCCCACTGATATCTTCTTGATATCTTCTAGATACAATTCAATTTATATTATATTAAAGACTTCAATAAGGTGTTGCTATTCTTTTTGATTCCTCACATGGCAAAAAGGGGGAAAAAGTGGAATTTGGTATTCATAAATGTGTTGTTTTGCCTAAATACAGTTTCTGTCATTACTCCAGGCAGCTGTGGGGTGAGTTTAAGCAGCTCTGTCAAAATAGCTATGACAGCAAAGTTCTAGAGGTCTTGACAAATGGAGAATGATGGTGAAGCCAGTCAGAGGACAGACTGTTTCAGCACACTTCTACTGCACCCTGGAACCTCTGCCCATGCTGATAAGAACCTTGCACCACCAGTCTTTCCCAGCTTCATCTAACTTGAAAAATCTGCAGGTAACACAGTGGTGTTCTGCCCACATCCCTGATTTTTTTTAGACAACTTGAACAGATTTAAGTACAGCCACATCCAGAAGTTGCTGGGATGTGCACATTGCACATCACTGGGCTCACAGTGATTTTTCAGAGCTCTCTGGGAAGTCATTGATGCATTGAAAATCCTTTGGTAGCTCTCAGTGGTTTAGCCTTGCTTGGTCAAAAAGGTTTTGGTGCCTGGCACTCAGTGAATATGCAGGATGTGGAAGAGTAGGAACCTTATCAGGTTTATGAGGCAGGAGAAGCACATCCTGTTGTGTTGATATATTTACTATTATTTTGCATTTGGTATTAATGTGTAGCAACATATTGAAAACAAATCAGAGACTATAAAAAACAGGTCACATGGGTGGTTCTCAGTAGGAGGCCTTTGGGCGCTATATGGACCTGCACCTTCGAGGCAGACTGTGAAAGCAGCATCTGTCTCAAACCTGCCAAACTCATTCATGTCTTAGCTTAAATACTCTGCTGTAGCACATTATTCCCTGATTTCCCTCTGACTGGCAAGAAAGGGGGAAGTGAGAGAAGAGGAGAAGCAAGGAGGTGTTATCTAGAAACTGGGAATTACCTCCTAGGTCCTAGAAATAACATGCAAGACTGTTATGGTCATGCATGATGATGTGGTATTCTTGTCTTGAAAACCAGAGAAAAGGACAGCTACTTACAATGTTTTTTGTTCTTTTTTTTAATCAATGGGATTTGTACTAAACCCTTCTTCTGCCAACAGCAAGAGAAAGCAGAGTCCTAGAGCTGCTGAAAACTCAGACTGCAATCAATCACCAGAAATAATGGAGTCCCTGACTTCAAAGTTCATTTTCTACATTTTAGAGGACAGACTTGAGTTTCCATCCCAGGGGACTACTGTAGATAATATTCCCTGCCTCACTAGGACTCTCCCATGTTACATCAGTATTTCTACATTCACCAAGATCAAAGGAAAGCTGTTGACTACACGGCCTTGTAAATTTGATCACTTCTCTGGAATGAGACACACTTAGGCATTGAATCTTTGAAACTTTCCAGACACTCATTGGAATTGAGTCTACAATTCCTGCAGAAGACCCTAAATCTTGGGGGTCCCAAAGTATTTATCTGGTGATTCATAGTCAAATCTTTGCTCCTATTATTACAGTCTGTGGTGGTGCACGGCCCCAGTTTGGTGCTAACATACAATTTACTTAGGAAAAGAAAAAAAGGAGATACATAACCAGAAGCTTTGTGTTTCAAATACTTGTACTGGTCCTTTCTACTAGTAGAGATAGGATAGGAGGAAGTGGACTCAAATTGCCCCAGGGGGTGTTTAAATTGGATACTAGAAAAAAATATTTGTCACTGGAAGTGTTTTCAAGCATAGAATGGGACGTCCAGTGAAGTCGTTGTTACCATCCCAGAAGACATTTAAACATGTAGATGTGGCACTTATGGACCCAGCAGTGTTGGGCTAACAGTTGGATTCCATGGCCTTAAGGGCCTTTTCCAGCCTCAGCCAAGCTATGATTGCATTTTCTACTTAAAGAACTTGGTGTTCAAGGCACTACACGTTTTTTTTGTAAAAAAAGATTTGCACTAGCAGCATTCTTATTTAACAGAAAAACCACCCCAAAATGAAGGAAGTAACACCCAGCACTAGTAATCATATTTGCTGTCTCATGCTTTACCTACAGCCCAAATACACAGCCCTCACAGATGGAGGGCAGCCTATGAGTGTTCCCTGAGAGGATGATTAGTGTTAAGTGTATATATCCAAAATACACTTGCTTTGGTTTCCTAAGAAAACTCAGTAAGATCACAGTCTTATCACACATGTCATCATTTGAAATTGACAGGCACGCCACTCCTCTCAGAAATAAAAGCTTTGAATGCTAACTTCCCAAATTCCCACATCATTAGGAGGATGAAATTTAATCTCCACATATGTCAGAGTAGACTGAGCTGGGGATTTGGTTTGTTAGGAGAATCCTGGACCTGTATTTTTTTGCAAAAGGAAATGGCAACATTTCAGTGTAACACTGTACTGTGCTCATCCCTCAGGGGAGGGTTTGTACAGAGTGTTTCAGTAGTATAGGGTCATTTTTTAAACTCACAGGGCATTACTTTCTTTAGGGTCACAGCATCCAGCAATGAGCCAGCCTAAAACACTCAGGAACAAAAGGTTGGTAAAAGTCAGATAAACAGTGGCTGGTGGATGCTGCAAAACTTGGGGCAAGAAAACAATGAAGTAATGGAAAAAAACCTGGGTAAAAACCTGAGAAACTAGTTAGCTGTCTGTGTGAAGCTGGGGGCTGCAGATATAAGTACAAGAAAAATGAAAGAGTGACTGCAAATGAAAAGAAGATAATTTGGGGGTCCATCATAGCATGCTGATGTCACATTGAAGAGAATATGAATATGAATGAATATGAATATGAATATGAATATGAATATGCAAAATTTGAGCTATTATTAACAGTTTTAAAGACCCTCTAATAAGAAGAGCCTTTAATAATTTTCAAGGAAAAAAAATTTCTCATTTTCATGAACTTTCCAGGGGAAAGCCAATATAGGTACTTAACCTGCATCTTGTCAACTCTCCCTGCAGAAATTATCTTTCTTCTTTGGGGAGTGAGCACTCCACAGTGGTAAATGACCATGCTATCTTTTTCCATAGCCCCATATGTGAAATAGCTACTCTTTTTCCCCATGATTAATGAGATAAGTTCAAATAAAGGTTATGTGTTTAACTAAAGCTCAGCAGCAGAGTTATGAGACACATATTTAATATTTTTTTCATCAGAAGCGACATGCTGTTCTAATTTGCTGATTGCCAAATTATGTCATCCAGCTAAAGAGGGGAGTTTCTTTGTTCTTTGGGTCTACAGAGTTGTGTCTTTAAATAGAAAGGGAAAATTAACAATATTAAGGGGAAAAAAAAATCTAAACTACAAAATATGGTTAGTAGACATTTCCAATAAATCCCTTTATTAGATTAATAATTATGTTCTAAGACTGCTCAAATCATTCTTATATGCAAGATCACCATTAAATTAATAAATCTCCTACTGGTATAGATTTACTGCATAAACAGGCAGCAGGCTAGAGAGGTTATACAATCTTCACCTCTTTGCTTTGCTGGGGAGAAAAGTGCATGAGAAGAAACTTTTTCTTCTCATATACTCTCCTTTTTCCTCTCCCACATCAAGAGATACAACCCAGTCCCTACAATCTTTTGAAAGGCTTGTCAAGCCATGTCCCTGGTTTGGACATCTTGCTACCAGCTGCAGAATGGATGCAATCAAAATGTGAGGGAAGTGATAAAACTTTCCCTATAGAGACTAGAGTGCAACATAAAGGAATCAGCTGAGGGTTTTGTGATGATAATTTTGTCTAAGGCCTGCACTGCAGCCTGCAAGGCTGTGCAGAGCTCCTAGAGCAAGATCTGCAGGAAGCTATTGAGCCATGACACCGCCAGGCCTGCTGAGGGCAAGGTGATCACAGCTCACCCAGCTGGGACGTTTCTCATCCTATGCGTTGTCTCTAACTACTGGGATATTTCCAAGATTTCAGTGGGGTTTTCAAGGTTTATCCTTGTACCAGAACACAGGAAAAATGTACCTGGGATGCTGATTGCCCCATGCAATCCAGAATCAGTGCTTGAGGATAGGGTGAAGCCTTGAGAAGGCTGACCTAAAACAGAGGCTAGACAGAGTTAAAGAATGAAATAGGAATTTATTAAATGGTCTTAATGGATGCACCTTGGGCAGTACAAGAGTCTGGCGCGGGCTACACTCAAAATGAACCCAAAATGGTCACAAAATGGACAACCAGTGATGAGGTCTCTCACTTTTATAAGTTTTTGGTCCATTTGCACATTTGGATCAATTGTCCTGCTTGTTTTTATCTCTTCAGTCCACATTGTTTATGCTCTTGAGCCTAAAACTTTTAACGGTTGTCCTTTGTTCAAAGTAGAAAAGTAATTGTTTTGTCCATCTACTCTGTGAAGAGAGCTTACCAACATTTAATATGAAGCTTAGAACGACACACCTGGGCAGCACAGAATCTAAAAAATATGAAAGATAAAACATAAGGCATTAAGGGAAGTAGGGTCCCTGGAAAGGATGCTGATTGCCCCATGCAATCCAGAATCAGTGCTTGAGGATAGGGAAGAAGGGTCACTGAAGAGCATGAAGAAAATGAGAAGAGAAAATTTAAAGAGAACTTCCTTGGGAGAAAAGAAACACTTGAAACTAATAAGAAATTTTCAACCATGAGCCCCTTGTTTTTAACTGAAGAATACTTCCTTCTTCTTGCAGGACCGATAAAAAAGTGCTGTAAGAATACAAACACTGCAATAACAGATTCAATTTTTCACATTTTAAAAAATCTTTGAACTTCTGTTGCTTCTGCAACACAGATAAGGCCAACAACTTCTTTGCTTAAACTCAAAAAATATAAAACAATCATATGTGTCTAGAGAACAGCAACAAAAATGGTCAGAGGGCTGAAACAACTCCTCCCATGAACAAAGGCTGAGTCACTTTGGACTGTTCAGCCTGGATAAGAGAAGGCTCCTAGTGTCCCTTGTCAGTGCCTAGGCTCTATTCATTGAATATGAAATCAGAAGAAAAACACCTTAAATATACTATACACAAGAGCTTAACTGGACAATATGGCTATTCTTATGCATAAAGCTCTCATAATTTCTATAAAGAAATAGAATTATTACACAAATGCAGATTATGGATTACCTCAGGATGTGTGAAAATAATCATGTACTGATCTGTAATTTTCAAAATACGAGAAAGCTACAGTTGAATAACTTATAGATAAAATTCTTCATTGACTAAAAAAGAGCAAGACTTGATATGAGTAATCATACAAGTTACTGGAGTAATGAAATTCATTAAGTTTCAAAAAACTTCCCCATAAATTTGAAGAACCATTGTTCATACTGCTATCTATTTCAAGTGCATTTTCATGGGAAGTATCATAGAGAAATAAAGCTGTGTGATTACTGCAGTGAACATGAATGAAGCTCACTGTGAGTGCAGATTTTTAATTTTACACAGCAAAATGCTGAAATACTAAGTCTTTCATGTACTTTATAAAAGAAGAAAACAGTAAAAATCCAAGATTATTCTCACTAACAAACTCGTTTTAGCATAAATAAAACCACAAGTGTTCGTTCCTAAGGGACTCTGTGCTCAGTGTCACAAAGCAGAAAAAACTTGCTATGACCCACGAATTAATTTAGCCTTTTTAACATCTCTGTATTTTAAATAAAAATTACAGATTTCTCTTGTAATACACAGGCACATTTTAAGAGATAAATGTTCAAGAAAATTCACTTGAAACTTGATTGAGACATTTTAAAAGAAAGGAGAGAGGTTTAAACCATGAGGATGGATTAATGTAAATTGATTTGTCCAAGGTTATTTGTTTAGATAATAGAGGTAATAGAAGGAAGGCCCTGGGTCTCACAGAAGTGATGCTCTGAGACATCCCATCCTGTCATCATGCTCAAAGCAGGTTCACAACAGGGCATACTCCATTTAGGCAGGGAAAATTCAATTAGGATCATTCTGTGGACTCAGGCATCCCAGTGGGGATCAGGATAGGCAATATTCAGATTTCATTGTCTCACAACAATATATGCCAATGAAAAACATTTTCTGCCCTGCCTTGTGCTCCCCCTTGTGTTTTCCCAAGGTCTGGTCATAAGGTTTTTGTACCAGGAAAAAAAATTATGGTATATTTTATTAATTATATAAAAAATAATAAAAAATATAATTAAATACTATACATAAGGATAAATTATTTTTCAGACCTAACCAAAATTATGAATTTGGCACTGCAAAACGACTAAATTTAAAAAGCATACTGCACATATAGAAAGACAAAATAATTAAGGAATAAACTTATAATTAAGGAAGAAACCAAACAAACAGCAAACAAAAAATAACCAAATGATTTTTAAATAGTTTCTGTGATCAGATTGTTGTGCTGTCTAATAAGTTTATATGTCAGCAGCAAGCCCTTGAAGATACTTTCTGCTGTAGTTCTTAGACCAGTGAAATGCTAAGACTTCAAAATAGTGAATGAGACTCTTAAAGTCAAAATGATGACCAAAGCATTGAATAAATGTGAGACTGTGTTGGATCTTTCCTTTTGATTTCTCTTCTTACCCTCCACACCACAAATGTATCACAGTTACAGAGATGTCAAGTGTCCAACATGTAGGTAAGATGTTCTGGTTCACACAGCAAGAGTTCTTGTGCCCTGATGACCAACTGCATCCGGCTTTTCCCCAACATAAGGATGCTGATTAATCAGTCATTAGTCCTCAGCCATGCAAATACCAGTTTCTTATCCATAATTCTTTCTTACCACTGAAATGTTAGTGGAGGAGAGTCTGTATTTTTCCTGCAGCAGTTTTCATCAGCTGCCTTTCCACAGTAGCAGCAAAGGTATTTATTCAGAGCAGCTGTCCTTGCAGAACTGAAATTCATGTGAATCCTTTCAGTGGTATGGCAGACTTCTGTGAAGACTTAAGATGCTATACTGAACACAATAGATGAAAATTAAAAGCACAAAGGAAGAGAAGAAAGAGCTTGAGGGAAAATGTCCAAAAGACATAAAATTAATAAACCCTATATTAAACACATCAGGATCAGGAAAGTTGCCAAAGTACCTGTAGGGCCAGTAAGTAACCAAATATAGAAGGAATGTTCAAAGAAGATAATGTTATAGTAGGAAAACTCCACACATGTTTTCCATCTGCTTTCCCTGTGGAGAAAAATAAGAAGGATTCTCACAAATACCCCCTTTTCTATGCAGGACTTGTCAGAGGATCTAGTTGATGCTGAACTTCTGGAAGAATGTGGAACCAAAAAAAAATTTAAAAAAAAAAAATGTTTCTTATCCATGTAATCTGATACATGCTGCAGAGTTAAACAAACTCAGGTCTGAAGTCTTGTTTCCCAGAGCTATTGGAATCCTTTACAAGAACAAGGATGATAACATAGCTCTACTTAGTCCTGGTGAGGCCACACCTGGAGTGCTGCATCTACTTCTGGGCTCCTCAGCACGAAAAAGACAAGAAGCTACTGGAGAGGATCCAGCAGAGGCCACAAAGATGATGAGGAGTCTGGAGCATCTCTTAGGAGGAGAGACTGAGGGAGCTAGGGATGTTCAGTCTAGAGAAGAGAAGACTGCGAGGAGATCTCATTAATGCTTTTAAGTGTCTCAAAGGTGGGTGTCAAGGAGTTGGTGCCAGACTCTTTTTGGTGGTGCCCAGCAACAGGATGAGGAACAGTAGCCATAAACTAAAACACAAGAAGTTCCACAACATGAGGAAGAACTTCTTTATGTTGAGGATGGCAGAGCACTGGAACAGGCTGCCAAGGGAGGTCATGGAGGTGTGCTTGGAGCATCTCCCTCTCTGGAGACATTCCAAACACACCTAAAAGTATTCCTACCTCAGCAGGGGGGTTGGACTAGCTGATGTCCAGGGATCCCTTCCAAACCTAACAATTCAGTGATTCTGTGATAACCATAAGGAAATCTGAGGAATACTATCACTCCAGATTCCAAATGGTCTAAAAGATATTGGTGAAATGACACTGCTGCAATGTGAAGATCCCAGTTCCCATAAGTAACAGGTAAAATAATAGGAATCGGATAGTAACAAGAATTAGATCACTTAATAAAAATAACTGTATGCTTTCCTCACGTGCATAGTTAACAAGTTCATAATTCAGTTATGAATAAAACAATTATTAAGATCAATCTCCAATACCCCCTGTCTGCCTCACCATTAACAGATCTCACTGTTTTTCAAAAAGTCATTGGTCTTACCTTTGACTTCTTTAGGTCCATTGATCTACTCTTAGGGAGAACTTCCAAAACACACCAGTGTACATTCTGCTCTGTAATTTAGGAAACCGTCTTAGTTATTTTGGAAGTTATTTGTGCTTTCGATAAAAGTAGGAGCCTTCACTATATAGGTTTCATTCCTGGAAGTTGGGTCAATATCTAAAAAGAAAAGGGATGTAGAAGACAGATAACATTTTGTTTCTATCAGTCTATTGGACCAGCTACCTGCATAGCAGACTTAAGCAGATAAAGAAAGCACTTCTTGTCTATTGCATTTTAATTATCTGGGAACTAAGAACGGGTCAATATCTTCAGCCTGCAGCTTTCAGTCCTTCCATACACTTGCTCACTTTTACAATTTTCTACTTACCTCTCTTCTTGCCCTCTGTTTCCATTTTGCAACTGCAATCTAATTTTTTTATACATATCTCTTGGTCTAGGAGTGACAGTGTTTGCAATCACAGAATCATAAAATGTTTGAAGATGGAAAAAACATCATCATGTGCAATTGTTTACCCAGCACTGCCAAATCCACCACTAAATCATGTCCCTCAGTGTCAAATTTATGCATCAGGACAGAATTAAAACACTATCGTTGTCTGTTGAAAGAAGGAAACAGACTGTGTATAGGACCACCTTGCTCAATGAGTGCAAGGGAAAATGGGGATATGTTTGTTGGCTTACCTTGCTGTTAGAGAGGTTTTTTTTGCTCACCATTAATAGTTTTAATAAAGGACAAGGAAAAGAAAGTGTGTTATCCACCTCTTTCTTAAGAGTTGAAAATCAGCTGGGAAGAAGGTAAAGCAGACAACTCTGTTTACGTATGTTACATATAGAAAGGACAATTTCTGGAAACTCTTCAGAATGAGATACCTAATTTCATGGCTGCTTTTTACTGTACTGGACAAATTTGGTGACCTAAGTGAGTTTGATGTCATAACTGGTCCCTCCCAAGCCTACATATATTGGGTCTGTGTGCTTCTAAAGATATTTGGTCCAAATCAAATGGCCATTTCAGATTCATTGGGAAAAGTTATTCTTCAAAATTCACATTTATTTCAGGTGAAGTATAAGAAATTTCTTGTTTCACTGAAGAAATCTTGGTTTGACAGTACCATCACAACAGTATTACTACTGGTCTGAGGTATGCGAGTAATGGCAGAGGAAAAATAATCATCCAGGTGATGTGTTGTCCTGAACATTTTCTGTGTGCCTAAGTTGTTTCTCAGCTACATTTATGGCAGCATAGCAAACAGGAGAAGCTCACATGAGAATACTATAATACTAGTATTGATGCTAGTAATTTTTCATTTTATGTCAAACAAACTGAACAGGTATGTCTCCTATCTGGAAAAAAAAAAAAAACTTTGCTCAATAACCAGCCATTATTTTTCATTTTATTTCTAGAAAATGAGCCTGTATGACTGTCTTCCTGTTTTGTGCATCTGGCAAACAATTTTCCTGCCCCTTACATTAGCTTTCAAACAAACTTACCAGTTTCAGTCAAATGCAGGTCATATATTAGGGCCTCAAAGGTTAAATTCCTGCAAATTTAATGAAAAGAGACAGCCAGATAAAGCAAATACAAGCAATCTGCAAATTTAAAATCAGCACTAAAGGGAAAATTGCACTCTGAGCTGAAATGGTTTTTTAACACCACAAAATCTGTTTCATATAGAAGCGGAGTAAAAATGCATTATTGTTGACACAAACTAAAGTTTATTTTGAAAGTAATTTTATATATTATTTTTCATATTGTAATCAATATGAGATCTGTGATGGTTTGCACCAAATTCAAGTTTTCATCCTGCATAATTTTCATAGTGAAGATCATAATTATGGTACATTTTTGCAAGGAGGTACATTTTCATTTCACATTTCTAGCTCCTAGACAAACCAGTGATATTCATTTTCCTAATTACAAATACCAGGATATGAAACAGAGAATTAAGACATGATGTAGGTAACAGAAGCTCTGTGTTCATTTCCTTTGATGAATAAATAATTCGTTATTTGATTAATAAATAATAATATTTTGTTACCATTTTTCTCAAACACTTCATAAAAAAAAAAGACTTCCTGACATTGTTTTATTGGTTATTATCTAACACTCTTTTGGGATCAGGAAATATTTTTACCTAAATTTCTCAGCTGAAGAAAGTGGGGTATATGCAGTTTTAGACATATATTTTAACTCCCTGGAAAGTCAAAGATTCTGCACTGCAAGTTCCTATGCTTTTTCAGACACTGTGAAGAAAAGAGGAAATGAAATGAGAGATGTGGGTTCCAACAGAGAGATGCTCAAAATGTGAAGGTGTGGGGGTTTTTTTCGAAATGTATTTGCCCAGCAGAGATTAGGTACTTGCTCCATTTTGTGATTGCAATTGAATCATGGCAGCACTTCTACTGATACAAACTTTTCTTGCAAAAATATTTATGTACTTTGTGCTTTTTTTGCCTGGGTATCCTTTTTACAGTAACTGAGGCTTAAGGGAGAAGGTGCAGAGGAACAGTGCGGCCCAGATTATTCACTCTGAGGTCCTACAAGCAGCAGTGAGTAAGGAACAGTAGTAAAGTTCCATCAGTGGAGATGTCTGCTCATGTATCCACTCCCAGGACAGAGGAACTGCTCGTGTTCCTCTAATGGGGCAAACAACAAACAGTTTTCAGTATTTCTGCCTTAAGCCAAGTGCCAAATCTCAGATACTTTGTGACACACATGTCCAAATCAAACATTATTAGCAATTTCCTTGTCACAAACCTGTCTTCTGTAAGAGGAGATAGTCTGCATCTCACTGTGCAGCTAATTGAAATAGAGAAAAATAAACAAGTACCTCATGTTCTGAAAGATTTAGTCAGGCCTGATAATGAACAGCACAAGAAGCTTAACTTTCAAATAACCCAGCATCTATATTAATGTTGTTATTCATCTTCCAAACATACTGGCTTATTATAAGTAAAATAAAACAACTCCCCATAAGCATTTTTATTAGACACAAATTCTCCTTGGGTTGATACTTGTAAGTGGGTTTATTAGTGAAATTATTTTGATAACACATCTCTTTGCAAGAAATGTTATTTTGGGAATTTTAGGAAAGGGCCTCTAATTAAAGACAAACATAGTAGCTCCTATTTGTGGAAGGAACCCTTCTGAGCATTTTCTATTAAGCTAGTACCTTAAGAAAGCAAATTTTTCATGTTCTACTGCTACTAAACATTTATAGTACTTCTCACATTATGATACCTCATGTTCAAAAGATTTTTCATAAACAAGATAGTCTTTCTAATGTATTTCTCAAAAAGATAATTTTAGCGCCATTGATAAATGATTTAATCAAAACTAATTGAAAAGCTTTTCTGCATATATTATTTGCATTCTTCAATCTTGCTGTGAACCCCAGCACCCTTGTCCTACAATCCAGTTGTTGAATAAACTAGAAATTTTACTACAGACATAAATACAATGACTTTTGTAAAACCAACTTTTGTAGCAAAAGCAGTTTTTTTCTCTTTTTTTAATTATATTTGCTGTAAAAATTGGCACAAAAAGCAATAGTGCATCTTGCCATTAGGGAAAGATAAATAATAAACTGTAAAAGTATTGGTAGGTTTCTAACATTATATGTGTACTTCAAGCTGCTGCAATACCCAGCCTAAATTTAAGAAACTGTTTCATCTACTGGCTGAAATCAACTTCATGGCATTATAGTGGAGTTTTATGAAGGGTAATTTACTGTGCTTTACTTTTGCTGTGTACAGTGTAGACATACTTTTACTTTTCTGAAGTTTTGTGTACAAGATTAAAAAGAATATTGTATGCATGTATGCACATATGCTACTATGTATGAATGCTGGAAAACAATGCCCAGAATTAGAATTCTGCATGAGAAAACCTGTATAGAAGGTGCATTTCCATAAAGGTAAATGTTCTGCTGAAGGATGTTTTTGGTTTTTGTTGAAATTTTATGAGCTGTAACATGAAAATTTAGTGTATGAGGAAAAGCAAGAAATCTACAAAACCAGAAATGTGTACATGGGTTATGTATGTGTACATGTTACTGCTCCTATTTGCATCCTGTGCAATGTAAAGGTCAGTTTAGAGTGGTGATGCCACACAATAATATTCTTTAAAGAGTAAATATATTTACCAGGCTTATGTCCTGAGATATCTGAACACTGAATTGTTTGAATAGCACATGTCAGACTTGGATTTTAGAATCACTGTGGGCAATAATTAGCTGGGAGTAATGTAACTTTGTGTGTAATGTACAGAAAAACTTGATGATTTTTGTCAATAACTGGGCTAAGAAAAGCTGCCTTGATTTTTTATCTTTTTCATAGTAGATAATCCAAAGGAGCTGCCCATACAAGACTCAATGGCAATATTAATTAATTTCTTAATACCATAGAATTTAATTAATATTATAGAGGAGCTAGAGATGGTAACTCCAGACAATATATTTTTAGGTTTTGGGGTATTTTTAAGAACTTGACTAATATACAGTAAAAACTGTGTTGCAAATAGACCAGAATTTAAAGAGTTGAAAGGACAGGAAGGGCACATGCCATGCTGCTGTGTAGTAAAAGAAAAAAATAGAATACAGTGTATCATTGCCAGTGATGTCAACTATCAACTTGGAGGACTGAAGAATACTCAGCTGGGACTAAAAAGCTGGACCTACAAAAATCCATATACAATATACCAGAAAAACTGGCTCAAGCAAATAAAATTATGCTAAGTTATTTTGATGGAAACATATGCTTTCCTAGTAGTTTGTGGCATTTTGTAATACTACCTAAATGGAAAAAATACATTTTATAACTGCTTAAAGGACTGGAAGCCCCTTTCTTTTGCTCTCAAGTGTGCCTACCGAAATTTTAAAGATCTGAGACACAGCCAGACGTGGTTTTTGGAGCCAGAAACCATGGCATGAAACTTACCCACTAGAAAATAAAAATAGAAGTAGAAATCATTATCACATGATTATAGAGAAAAAGCTCTCATTGCCACCAGACATATTATGCCCATGTATTTGTCTTGCTTTCCTCCTGAGTTTATCAGAGTAGCCAAAATACAGTAGGAAATGTAAGTCTAATTAATATAAGCAGGCCCTGTTCTTGATACTTTGTTTATCTCCCCATCTTTCCCCTATTTATTTATTTTTTTATAATTATTCATTTTTCTACTTAGATTGGACATTCTGACAGAAGCAGTTTTTCCTATAGGTTTACGCAATATCTGGTAAAGTTTGGGGAAGAGGAGAGGAAAATTTTGATGGAACTTTTTAGAGCAAAAATCTTAATGAAGTTGATATACCTGCTCACAAGAAGAGAAATAAATCTTCCAAATGAGCGATCCCTTTTTTCCATCTATTATTCCTAACCAAACTTACTTCCAAATACAAAAGCAAAGCTCATTTATGTTTTACTGTTAACTCTCTACTTGCTACTACTTGAATTAATAATGATATAATACTGCAATTAGATTACTCTGCAGCTGTGATATTCTGAAAGAAAATGGAAGAAAAGAAGAGGTGGAGGTTGCCTCAAAAAAAAAAAAAAAAAAAAAAGCCAAAAAAAAAAAACTCCCAAAGAAGATTGAACCCTTTGGTTTCTTTTACTACAGCTAAACAGAGTTCCTCTGGCTGCAAAATTTTCACATTCTGTGTCAACAGCAGCATCTTCTCAGACTGCAGAATAATTTTCTTTGGAATGCTTTAGAAATCTTTAAATCCCTTTTCTGAGGCCATTTAAATGTTGGTAATTTCCCTGCATGACTATTATCCTACTTCCTTGCCCCAACTCTGAACAGAATACCTTTCCTTTTAGAACAGCAATCTTCATTTTCCTAGGGTAAATATATTCCTTCAAAACTGATTTTTAAGTTGGAGCCACAGTCTTGCAAACTTCAGCTCAAAAGATTGCTTTGTATCCCAACACAAGCACAAGCAGGGTCTATGACAATGAGTTCTCTCAAGGTCATTTACGGTCAGAAATGTTATTATGTAATTATAGAGATGTTATTATGAAATTATAGAGGTGTTATTATGTAATTATGGCACCTTCTCCGCTCTTTTTAACAGTTATCAACTACAGCTGAAGAAAAGCTCACTATTTCTTATTCATGCATATCTTATTGATTTTTTATTTCTTATTTAATGTTACTTATCAGCTAGCCTTGGGAAAAAAGATTACTTAAATTGTAAAATTTCACTAAAGAATTTGCTAAGTCGGAAGGGACACAGCCCAAAGCCTGAACATTTACATGTTTACTTTGTCTTGTAAGCCTTAGTTTGAAACACTCCCTTTTTCTTCCTGACAGACAAACTTGATATGACATTCATTGTAACATGATTAACTCTGGTGACATTTTTACAAAGTCGCTTTTGGACTATATCTGCACTTTTCTTTAAAAAAAAATAAATTTAAAGCATAGAAAACATAGTTAGAAAAATTATGGGAAAAATTCCACAACCAAGAGAGAAAACTTGTGTTAGAGGTTCTAAACTATGTGTGAGTAAAGACAGAAGTTACAGAGATGAAAAAATTAAAAATTGCTGCCCACTTTTTGCTTTTTTTTTTTACAGTTTTGAATTCTCTAGGTAATAATAATATTGAATTTTCTTTCTCTCTCCTCCCTGCCTGCCCTCCCTCCTCCCTTTCATCCCCTTCAACTACATTCAGGCTGCCTGATCAAAACAAATTACAGGACAGCCTTATAAATTAGTTACAGTAGACTAATGTCTAATGGTGACATGTCTGTTTTGCCATGGTGATGCTCATCCTCCAGAGGTAATGTCACCTAGGTTGTCAGACAAGCAACAGCATTTTCATAAATAATCCATGTGATGCTAATACAGGATGATTTGTGATGCCTTATAAAAAGTTTGGTTAGGTTTGATTGAGTTTCCCTCAAGATACTGTATACTTAACATTATGACCTGATCTGACGTGGTTGATTCTAATTTCTGAAAAGGCTACTCTGAAATCCTGGTGTGTAACATGAAGACACAATGTTACCCGAGCACAGCTACTTTGGTAATACACACAAGACTGTAATATTTTGCACGTGTCTCTGATTGTATCAAAATTTCTCCAATGCATCAAAGTACCTATAGAGCTAAAAGTCTGGCTGTCATTTTTCAAGCATGAATTTATTGGGTAAGGAGAGAAAACCATGGGAGTTGAATCTCTTCCTCATGTTTGCCATGGCCTCATACAATTTGCATGCTTCAGTTCACATGACACTGACCTGTCATTCAACTGCACAGCCCTCTCACTCCCCTCCTGCCCTACTTGATCATGGCTGATCTGGACCAAATTCTACCTTTCAAAAATGCAAAGCTCCATGCTGGCATTAAACAGCAGCTACAACTACAGAGGGAAAACACTACGTGATTAATATAATGAGGCTATATACCTTATTTGTAGAGTATCACCTCCTTTTCAACTAATAAGGGCAAAAAGGCAAACACAGGGTTGAAATATAAATGAGACTCTAACTGGTTTACAAATATGAGCCAGATGCTCATTATCATACTGGAAAAATCTCAGCATGTGCCCCTATTGATGTATTGAAATAAAGACTACCTTTACATGTCTCAACACAACTAGTTTTAATTTTACTGGTTGATTGGCTACTTCTGGTTAATGATATCTTGGGATCTTCATAAATGCTCTGGTTATTTCTCCACCTTTTTTAATAGGACATGTTTGCCAATGTCTCAACATATTTCCCAGGAAATTACAATGGCTTCATTGTTGTCACACAAAGTTTCCCAGTCCTGTGAAAAAATGTGGTTCTTAATTTAAAAAGAGTTTTAACTATCTTTAGTACTTTTCAAGATATGACGGATGTATGATATGGTTGAATATTTAGCACTGATGCGAAGAAATTAATTAGATCCTTAAAAGCCACGTCCTGCTTTCTTGAGACACAGACTGTACGTGTGCATGGACATGAGAGGGTTCAGACAGCAACTAAGAGGAAGGAAAAAATGTGGAGGAAGAGAAAGGACAGAGAACAAAGTGCTCCACTTCGGAGGGAGAATTTAGTACAGACCATCTTTACAAAGGAATGAAAACTAGGAATGCCTTCTCAAATTTCTTATATTCTCTTTGTTTTCTGCGATGTGGCTTGTGATACAAACACTCTGATACTCATCTGTAGAAATCAAAGAGCTTATTGAAAAAACGTGAGAGCTCCAGCAAATACTGCATCCCCCTCACACTCTGATCAAAGCAGCAATAATGCCAGAATAAGACAACAATTCAATAATGAGACTGAGTCATTGTATGACATCCAAGGATTCAAGGTTCAGCTCAATTCTGAGTAAGAACAGAAAGGGAGTTTTAATGCTGCAAAGTGATCTCTTGGACATTCTGAGTTGGTGGCATACCCATGTCATGGTGTTTCAGTTGTGCAATTGCAATTGTAGCCCTAAAACCCTTATTCTCTGCAGCAATGCTTATTTTCCTTATTCTCACAGTTGCAGCATCCAACTCCATACCTGGAGAAATGGAGAGTCTCTTCTGTAAAGTGTTGATGAAATTTATTCTCTGGAAAAGTCAATGCTTTTTAGAGTTCACAGTTTTTCTCCCAGATGTTCCCCTCAAAAGCTCTGTGGAAACAAATGAAGCCATCTTGGTAAATAAAGAGGACTCCAGTTTTCAAAATCTGACTTTAGCATGCCTTCCCTCAGACATTAATGAAGGTCTACAAGTGCCTTAAATGTCATAAATTAATTCAGAAGTTGATTCCTGCAAATCTCTGTACTTCCCCAAAACCAAAGCATCACTTCACTGGAAAAGATCCCCCTCTAAGTCAAGATTATTAGACTACTTTACTTCTGGTGCAAAGTAGTCTAATAATCTTCTTTATATCACAAATCATCTTGACCTGAAGGATGAATGTGGATCTGTGAAGCAGCCTCCAGTGATCTTGGAATTTTAGTCAGGACTTTAGTTTACAGCCATAGTGAGAGAGAAATACAAGTTGCTCAAGCTGGAGTCCCACATGACAAGCATCTTCTCTTTCACAGCAGTGCAGAGGGGTTTCTCTAAAGCAACTTTCCTTGGCTTAAGCAATAGCTTATAGGCTGCCCTGGCTTATTCATATGAAGCCATCTACTCTTCTCAAAGGACACACTGTCACATCCGAAAAATGGCTGTTAAAGTTTTTTCTCAGTCCTCTCTGAGCAACCAGTCACACAGGCTCTGTCTGGGTCTTTCACTTACTGGGCTGATTTACAGCTGTAGACCCCTGCTCCTTTGAGGGATTTTGAGACACTCTTAGAAGGGTCTGTGATCGATTTTTCATTAACTGGGCTTTCACAATAATGACTTTTCTCTTGACCTCATAATTTGGTACAGCCTGTAAACAGCTTTTCCAAACATAATTTCCAGCTGGATATTTGTGGTTTAAGACATTTCAGCAAGCACACTGCCATAGTCCTTTATTCATAAGAGTTTTATTAATATGAGGACTTTCTGAATCCAAAATTCTAGTTTTAATTGCTTGAAGAGAAACTTTATGCGCTAATTAAAGGCATCTTTAACACTAGATGAGCCCTCCCTGTTCCAATAGGGATATTTAACTGTAATAAAGGGAGGCAATAGTCCCATAAATGTCCCATCCTATGATGTTTCCAGGTGTCCATCTTTAGGATAGCAACCGTGACAATATCATGCAAGCTAAAAAGATCACTTCCCACATATGGTGTCAGTGTCCTGAAGCCTTCCCTCATCCTGACTTATCAAGTTTTTCCTGGCTGTTATATACTGCTTTGAACAAGGGGCTTGAAGATGAAAGCAAGCAATCACTACTTCTAAAGAATAAAAAATGTGTATCAACATCTGTATCTCAGCAACATAAGCAACAGAGCTCCACAAAGCAGCCATTAAGCTAAGGGCACTGCTAGCTGCTGTTTCCTAGTCAATGATCATTGAAAATAGATTTTCTCAGTTCTTCTAATTTTAATTTTTTTAAACAAAAGTCAGGTGTTAAACATATTCTCAAAAAAAATGTTCACCTACCTCTCATTAGCACCTGTTAATGAGATGCATATTCACATTTACCAATATTAGATTTACCTTGCTGATTTCATCAGGGCTCTATTTTTCCATGGCATAACTTGAATATGTACCAGATGAACAGTAAAACAGTACTAAGTTTTGTTTGTTTGTTTGTTTGTTTTAATTAGATTCAAAAGAGTCTGTTGTGCCAATTAACAAAGTACACTATAAAGAATCAAAGTCATATCTTTCTGCACACCACTCCCATGGCATATATGCAGACTGTTGCAGATCTTTTCTTCCATACTTGGATATCCTTTGGATGGGTGCTGTTTTCTGAAAGCTATTTTTTTTTTTTCAGACTTTCCCAGACTGAATTGAATACAAAGGCCCAAGGCACTCAAATTATCCTAGTAGTTCATGTCTTTGGAGGAAACACAGTATGGAATTAAGCTACAGTTTACTCAGGAAGAGAATACTGGCTCTGTTTCACAGGAAAATCTGCTTCAGTAAATTTTATTTCAGATGCCAAGGTTTGTTTTGTGTGCAATATGGCAGCTGATCTGCAGGAAGGAGTGGAAAGTAGAGATGATCCAGCAAAGCAAATTTTTTGTTTCAAAACTCTTTGGCTTTGGGAAGGATAAAAAGAGTGTCAGAGCAGTTCTTTAGCAGATGAATGCTTCAGAAGAAAAATTAGCTAACATTTCTGAGCATCCCCATTCAGATTCCACTATCAGAGACCATTCATTCCTGAATTTTATTGATGTTTTAGGTGTGCAGACAGCTGACAGAATGTTTCTGACTTTGGAAGTACAACCTCTGTACAGCCGGAAGCCCAGACTTTCATTACATTTTCTGAGTGGCCCTAGAAATTGTTTCATTGTTTCTTTCATCCTCTCCTTACATTTCTGTTGCAAAGTCTGTAAAATGATTTCAGTGAGACAATTTCAGTGATCAAACACCTCTCAATATGAATGTGGACTCTCCAGAATTATGTTAAGTGTGCAGGTAAACAAGATCCTATATAATACTACAAAACAAAATGGTGAAAATAAGAGCCAACATAAAAAATCCCAATATTTTTTAAATCTTATGTTTTCCTAAATATAAACATACTTTTACATTATTATCCAGAAAAAAAAAATCTCTTTTATATTTTTTAAGCTATCAAAATATCCTACATCTTTTTGTAAGAAATCAGTACTGAAGATACATCCTATACTTATTATTTACTTCCTGAGAGTAATAAAGCTCACACAGATTTGAAAATAGTTTGATAAAGATAAGGAAAATAAATGCTAGCTTTTTTTAACAGACTTTTTTGCAAATCAAATTGCATGCCCTGTATATGGGATATGACTGGATAAAATTGCTCCAGGCTTCAGTATTATTGTCATTTGAGAAAGCAAACAATAGAAACCTATTTTCAGTCAGTTGTGAGCCTGCAGTTGTCTCAATGATGTAACCATACCTTCGATATTCATGAGTGAAGATAAGTACAGAACATTCCTAATCCCTCAGTGAAAAATACAATATCGCAGTCTCCCTCCCTGTTTCTGCTCATCCCTGCACAAACACAGACAGCTACTCCACAACTAAAAGAAGTACAGTCAATTGTCTTGTTATGCTCCTTTTGCATTACAGATGCATTAGAGCTCTGCTTAGGTTTCATAATTGAGTTATAGGAATCATCCACATATTAGATTCTAGGCTGAGCTTTGGCAAGACTAAATAATAGATTGAAAAATGCAATTATTGCTTACCTACAGAATTCCTTTGCTTGGGAGGTAAAGCATATCTATCAGAAAAGTTGTTGGTTTTTTTCCTCAGGCCTATTCAATAAATAAACGTTACACCAGGATTCTTACACAGAGTATCTTTGAAATGGGTTTTGTATTGATTTTTATAACTACCCTGTTAGATGACGTTATCCCTTAGTGTGTCATGTTTAGATGGGTCCGCCCGGAGCAGGTCACTGAGGTGATAACTGTCATTTGGAGGGACAGAAAAGCAATCATAGCTTTTTCATTACTTACTGTTTTCCCCTGCAAGTGTAGGATCATTTGACATATTATGGTCTCTGTGATTTAAGCTGCATTCTGAAATTAAGTGCTAGAATATCAAGCTGTGGGTTTAGAAAAATAAACTTCATGTCAAAGGAACCACATGCCCCGTAGGTCATAACAAAGATCCAGGAGAAGTGACAGTCCTCAGCATTTAAGAAAAACCAAAGCAAACCCCAAAGACACACCCTCCAAAAAAATCACTCAGAAAATTAATATGTTTTTATAAGAGGCAAAAGGATCCAAAATTGTTAAAGTAATTTCAGACTGCACTTCCCATATAAGTGAACAATTGAAAAGCAATTTAAACCTGACCCTCTTCCTTTTCCATGCTGAAACAAAAACATTGTAAAAATATCACCGATTTTTTAATGTATTTGGTATGCTCAGAAAAAAAATCACCAAAAAAATGGTTTTCACCAACCTTCAAAACACTGCCACATTTCCTTTAAAAATTACCAACTTTCTAGGGCAAGTTTTGTATCCATCCAAACTCATTTTAAACCAAATCTATATGAAATCTGTTGGCATAGTTACCAACAGAAAATATAGAGTATCAGAGCTACTAAAATGTGTTGATCTAGAACAAGGAAATATTTTCTATTTTAACTGAGCTTTTGCAATTTTTAAAAATTAATCAAATATTAAGTTAAAAACCAGGTTATTTAACTAATAGACTAGTTTTCGGTCTCAGATTTTTATATGTAAACTGGGTTTTGGGATATTTTAAAAACAAGGCATAATACCGAAGTGGGCCTTCTCCTGTTAATTTTGGACATTTACTGTGTAAGAACTGTTCATGTACTTAAGGGATCAGCCCTTAAACTGTCAATGTCGGGTTTTTTTAAATTTGTTCAGAATCTTCATTTTTGATCAAAATCATATTTCGTTCACAAATCAGTTCATGCTTCCCTTACATGAAACTTATTTTTACATCTCTCTGTCTGTAAGTCTCTGAAGCTCCTATAGTACTATAAAATGTCAGTAAAGCACTGCTCATCTATATATGATCATTGGATAGAATGCAAAAACTAACCTGGAAGCAAGGTCTGGCAAACTGTATTTTAATATTCTGGAGAAACACTGGGCTGGAGCACTTCTCCTGTGAAGACAGTTCAGACAATCTTTGAGGTCCTTTCCAATCCAAGCCATTCTGTGATACCTTGAAAATATCCTAAATAAATGCCAGGTTACCAAACTTGCTCTCTCTTGTCTTCTTTGTCACTCTTTAAACCCTGTGGGCAGGCAAGGTTTCATAGGAACAGTTTCAAGGCTATTATCATAGTTCAGGTACACTCTAAAGGGCAGAATGTCTTGGTTCCAATAGCTTGAGGCTGAGGAATCCAGGCCACCACACACTGTGCAGGGGTTTTAACCATGAGGTTTTGTGCTTTAATATATTTTCAAGGAGAAAGTCTAATCTATTTCTCCAGAAGAAAGCTTAACATTCTTTTCTATTACTCCAGACTGGATAGGTTTCCCAGAGTCTGGAAAAGGACAGGCATGCTCAAGTATGTCTGTCTATGCAGGTTCTCTGCAGTTCCTTTCTTAGAAGTCAAGTTGGATTTCATGCTGAAATGCTTAAACCAAGATTAGTAAAATAAGCCACCATTCCTTTACCCTGCCACTTTCAAAAGAGTAAGGTAAATAACTAACAAAATGGCTTTATTGGGGTTTTTGTTTGGTTGGGTTTTTTTTAAAAAATAGGCAACCATTACATTAATAGTTACTGAAGTGATTATGGACAATGCCTTTCTAAATCATATCATATATATATATTTATATATGAAGTATTGTAAACTTTCATTGACCTTAAAATGGTCCACAGTAAAGTTGTAGTGTTGCAACTAAAATTAAAGCCTTTAATAGATGCTGGTCTACATTATACATATGATTCTTTTCAGTAATACTACTTTTAGGTTGCTTTCTCAGATCCTTAAGAAAAAACTGACCATGAATGAGATGAATTATTTTTAGAATGGGCTCAGAAATTTTCTACTTACTTGGCCATAAAAATTAAAGGTGATCAAGTTACATATTTCTCTTTTTTCAAATACTTGAACTATGGTTGGATATCAGCACTATTTAAAAAAAAGGAAAATATCCAAAATTAAAAGAATAGTCATTGTGTGAATTATAAAATAACCATGTGGCTTATCTCAAAGCCAAACACATTAAAAAAAAAATTGGTGGGACTATTTCTGGTGAATAAGTCTGGTCAGTGTATTCAGTAATTCTATCACTCATCAGAAAAAGCTGATCAGATTTATCCATGACACCTGGATTGGTTGATTAAAGAGAACGGTGAGAATAGGCTGTTTATTCAGAGGCATCCAGATCACATGGCATCATGGCTGTATTCAAATAACATGCATTTTAATATACATTTAATACATTCAGTATTCAGCCAGAGGCATATTTTGAGAGAACTCAAAACCAGGTTTCTGATGGAGTGCTAGTCACCATCTTATTAATTATGAAATATTATTTTCTCTTATTCAGAAGACAGTCCTTAATTGTACTATTTAGGAGTTTAAAGAACCTTTGTATTTTTTCTTTTTTTCATATTTACAAGAATTTTATCACTGGAAGATATTCAAAGCCAGTAGTTTTTATTTGGTATTTTTTCACTGGTTTTCATATGCAAAATCTTCTGGTTTCTGGATGTCATAAAATTCAAATTGCAGGCACACATTTTTCCCTTGGAAAGAAATTAAATCATCGTAACATTGATCACTGCAGTCATTCCCTGAGATTCTAGAGCAGTTTAAGAATCTAAGCTTTTTCAAATTATTCAAATGAGTCTCACTAGAAATATCCACTGTTAATTATCCAAGGAATTAATAAAAGTTGTACAGTGTTCTTTTCAAACGTTAATATGCTTCCTCCAAAGGGGAACTAAGAGAGTATTGTGAAGCAAAGTTTATTGTCCCTACAGAAAGATATAACTGTGGGTTAACTGTCAAGGAAATATGACAATACTATCCTTTTTTCACTGACATTATATTTTGAAAACACAGAATATTAAATCAGGATACTATCAGTTATTCTTCCTTTCTTAAACTCAAGCCACAAAAGGTAGTGAAAATTGAGTGAAATTGACATTTTTTAACTTCTCAAATCTCTTTCATGATAAAAAATTAGTTGGGGTTTTTTATTATTCTTTCACTGAGAATACTTTCTTTTCTCCCTTACTGGGTCACAGACTTGCCAAATGACTTTACATTGTATCATCTTAAATATGCATTATTGCCTATCATGTCAACCTTCAGAGATATAATCCCAAAAATGTATTCAGGTTGTTTAAAATCCACGCATATAATTCTGATAGAGGAACACTACAAGAATCTATTGTAAAAAAAGATCCATTCAACCACAATATATTTATAACTTGTCACAGACTATTAATATGCACCATCCCAACAAAGACTCTCTTTGTTCCAAACCGAAAGTAGAAGAACTGAGTGAAGCTGGGAGGATTCTTGATCCACAGGCTCCTGTTGTTCATTCTTAAGCCAGCATGGTTTCTTTTTCATGGATATACTTATTTACTTTGTCTTCTTTCAGGAATGTAAAAGGAGTTTGAAGTAGCTTTAGCTGGGCTGCAAGATTGGGTTAATAAGATTAAAGCAAATCTTTTCAGTTCTTCAGTCATCTTGCCTTGGGTTTGGCTATGTGGTCTGAGGAAGCCTTTGAGCTTCAACTGAAACAACTTTCACATTTCTCAGGATGCAAACTTCTTAATTAACCCCAATCTTCACTGACAGAAGCCAGCTTCTAGAGAGGCATTTTGTATTTGCCCTAAGATTGTTGCAGCTATTTGGCAGGTCTGGTCTGTCTCTGAGACATGAGTGCCCAGATGGCCCCAGTAAGTCCAGCTGTTTTCAAGGAAGAGGCCAGGTAGTGAGGAAGCATCAGCACAACGTACTAACATGTGATTTCTAGGTGTTCCATGTGCTGAAGTGGCACTACACTTCTGGGAACTTGGATCACTAAGGTTGGGTCACTCATGTCTTCTTCCTCACATCCACACAGGGTCTGGCTTATGGCCTAATTTACCCTAGGGTTAAGCATGTCACATTTATTTCTGTCACAAAGCTCTAATTTTTTAACAAAAATAATATAAACTAACATTTTTGAAGAAAAGTCAAATATTTCACAGAAATTAAGTAGCTTTACATCCAGTTTACCCTACATTGTCCAGCAGAAAACCATACCAAAAAATCTGAGAAAAAAAAATATTATGGAGTCATCAATATTTTTCTAAAAATTTTCTCTCACTACAATCCAGTGAGTAAACATTTCTGTGATGTCTTCTTTTAAAACATCATTTATTTTACTCTTTCTAACCTAGAAAAGAATTTCCACTGATGAATTTGGTTGAATCCATTATTTTTTTGTAAGAAGGTTACATTTCAGAAAAAGAAAAAAAATATTTTCAAGAAGTAAACAAGATTCAGTGCACTTTATAGAATATCATGAAATAAAGTTGCTGGAAATTCAAGACCAGAGATTCCAAATATCAATTTACATATCTATATTTAGCTTATGTTAGTTTTGTCAGTGTTTGTGATATATAATACCAATTTCTAAAAACTGTCTGCCAGCACAGGATACCAGATTTTTTAAATGGCTCCAGTGGAGAGATCTATCTGGGGAACTCCAGATCATCACATATGGCACTAAACCTGAGTAAACATGTAGAAAGTGTTAATAACATACAGAAAAAATAGGTCCAAGGAACCATGAATCATTGGGGAAGTATTAACCCAGTACTCCTTGAGAAGCAATGTTCTTACAGTTTATTCATGATCCCTGTAGGACTGAAGGTGAGGGTGATCTGGTTGAAATATTATATTTTGATTTTTACAAAGTTATCTCTTGTGGTGGGCTCTAAAAGAAATTGAAATTTTAAGGTGCGACACAAATACCTATTAGTATAGTATGGAACAAAAAAAAAGGATAAATTGTGGTTCTGGAGAGGTAGGTCAAGAATGCAGACTGGTAGGAATCTGCATTAACTTCTGCAGCATCCAAAATAAGCTGTCATTGCTAACTTGTTCAAGGCTCTCAAGTTGGAACATCTAGGTATGTGAAAATGCCTAGGACAAATGTTAACCATAATTTAGGAGAAAATAAAACATTATTTCAGGTGACATTCTGGTCCCACAGGAGGTGAAACAGCACTGGAAGATGGAGTGAGGACGATCTGTGGCACATTTTCTCTACGAAGAACAGTTAAAGAGATAATAATTACCATATGGAAGAAAGATAACAGTCTATAAATAGATTTATGAGAAATCTGATATAAAATCAGAAACAACCTGGGTGAATCAAAGGAGTGATACTGTGCATTTAAAGGAGTGATGCTGTACCACTTAATGAATACAAGAGGCAGAAGCAGAAATTCCTGGATATATTCACAGAAAAAAATCAAAAAGGTGTTGTCTTTGACTCACCATGTCCACATGCTGCTCACAGCTACAAGGGAGCAGAGGGAATTATCACTGCTTCCCTAGGCATCTGCTGCTGGTCACAAATGAAGAAAGGAAACCAGGATAAGATGGGCCCTTTCATCTGATCCATCATGGCAGCAATAATGTTTTTATTCAGGAGCCCCTGGCATTAGAGAGGCGAAACAATGTCAATTAGCTGATTAGCAGTATCCTGCAACAGGGAAAAGCAGATGCTCTTAAACTAAATTGCTTTATTTGGAATGCATACAGGACTGCAGCAGAAGTTCCCACAGAGATCTTGCAGACTGTCCAACTGCAGTCCTTCTCAGCACAGCTCCATGTCCATCCCAGGGGGTGTGAGGCTGGAGGGGAGGTTATTGCACAGCTTTTTCATGCACCCATCCAAGCTCACTGTAGGAGCACCTGTTTTGGAAGCCAACCAAGCATACAGTCCTGGTATTACTTGTTTCTTTCTTCTAAGTTGCTGACACTAAACCTACAAGATTTTGAGATCAAGGCTGCCTGAAAATTTATACATGTGAAAAAGACAAATGTCAGTGTCTACCTCTATTACCTTACTGGGTTTGGTATGTCCTTCATTTATGGTCCTTGCAATTGAAAAAATGCTTTGACCCTACAGAAAGAGCCTCTATTAGAATCAGAATTGATACAGATCTCTTTACCAGTTGACAAGAACGAAAAGGAGACAGAAGGAATCTAATGACTATAAAACTTTTTTAATATAATTTGGATTGCCAGGGCTAGTGCTTTGAAATCATAAGATTTCACCCACTGCAAAGCATCATCAGAGATCAAAAGCAAAGTCTTTGGAGCAGTTTGTACTCTAATACTTTCGGATTTCTCTTAAGTACCACTTAGGTCTGAATTTCTTTGATTTAGGGATATCTATGTTATCACTATTATGTTTTATTACCATTAAATGGCACATCCACTTTCAGCTGTAATCAAAGTTTTTATTGTGTGGGAATATAGGGTCTGGTTATAGGACTTTTGCTAAGAGAGAGTGTTTGTAATTCACAGAGCACTTTGAGATTTGCAAGTAGGGCCTCATACTTTAGTCTAAGGAATAATAATGGAAGGCAATGCAATTAAATTATTAACATTATATGTATACTTAATTTCATTTCAACTGACTTTTCATCGTGAGGACTTTATTTGACATATAAGTATGAAGGTCTATGAGAGAAGGAGGTTTTCTTAGTTGTTGTGAGAGAATCAGATTATTAAAAGGAAATTAGTCACTTGGATAGAAATCTTCAGCCAGGAACTGAGTAGTACTACAGGCAGAAGCACAAAATCCTCACAAGGATTGTGCTACAGAGAGAGCTCTAATTATTGGCATTCACTCCATTGAGACTGACTTGCTCTAAATTTACAAAAATATGAGCTACTCTATTGCTGTACAACTTATAGCTATATACCTACCTGGTTTTATTTCTAACTTTAGCAAATATTTTAATTTATTATCCACTTTTATGGATGACATATTAATTATATATTCATTTTTCTCTAATCAGTTATTTCAATGTTCCTATATTTCAGTTTCTTTTCATCATATATTTGACTTTTAAAAAAACACTGTTTTTTTCATTCTTTGCCTTAAACGGTTTCACAGAAATGACACAAATTGACCAAAATAATTTCTTCATTACATCCAAGTAATGGGTTGCAGAGTCTTTCTACTGTCTCCCAAAGGAGAGCTGGCATTCCAGAAGGCCAGGTATGCTGGAGATGTCATTCAGTGGTGTCTCTAGGAGAGAGGATCAAGATTCTCTGTAGGAGACAGTTACTAGTTACCAGTCTCTGTGTTCAAAATCACTGACCATATTCCCCAGCTGTCTGCTCACTTGTTTTCTGATTAAATTCAACCCACTTAGGAGTCTTTCTCTTTTCCCAAACAAATTATTCTCCTAAGACATTCAGACTATGAGAAATGCCAAGACATTTATGCAAATATAAATAGTTTGAAGTATCACCTAGTTCAGTAAAACAGAGCACAAAGGAGAGGCCAGCAAAATATCTCATAGCATGCACATCCTTACCTGTTGTGGTGAGGTGCCACAGAGAATGTGTCACTCTGGAGGAGCCAGTGCTCCCCTCAGTCCTGCCAGTGGCAGAGAAGAACCTGGGGACTTTATCAACTCTACAGGTCAACAGATCGTCTTTTGAGTCAACCATGGGTCCATGGTGGTAGAAGAGAAGAAGAAAAGGTTACAGGGTGGAACTCATCAAATTGTGCAAAACCCCAAGGGAAGGAAGCAAATAAGACAGAGCCAGGAGCCAGGCTCTTTTCAATGGTCCCAGTACAAGACCAGAAGCAATGGGCTCACACCAAAACACAGGAAGTGCCATCTGATAATAAGAAAGAACTTTTTTACTGTGAGGGTAACCAAACAGTGATGTTGTGTTTAGTCATTTCAGTTTCCAATACAACTGCTTTGCAATTTTAGGGCACTGATGTATTTACAAAGCATCTTTTGCATAAAAGACATTTTTTCACTTAATGAAGTACTGGTTTAGAATGCTCAGAAGAGTTCACTAAGTCATACAATTCACCCACTTAGAAATATGTAGAAAAGTTTCTAGGACATTATCTAAAAATGGGGCCAGCACAATAAGCTTCCCATAGCTGTATTTCAGTTCTGCTAGGAAGACTAAAAAGCTTCTGTCAAGCTCCATTTTATTTGATGTAGGATGCCAGTTTCAAGAAATATGCTGATTTTTACAACTAAATTAGATTACAACCATATTTAATGAAAAAGCAGGTCTCTACTGATGTTTCTAAAGCTTTTCTATTGCATAAAGAATCAGCAGTGACTCACATTGTTATCTGTAACAGAGTTTATGAACTGTAAGACATAAATAAGTTAATCATATCTCTGTTGCCTCAATAATATGAATTAATCAGGTGTTGAATGGATTGTGGAAATGAATTTATTCTACAGAAATCACATTATATATTTGTATGGAAAAGAATGAAAATCTACTCTTGAAGCCAAAAAGAAATTGAAAATTTAATAAAATTTGCACTGTAGCGTCATAGAATTGTTGAGGTTGGAAGGAATTTTAGGACCTTCTGATTACAATTCCCCTGCCATGGATAGATACACCTTCCACTAGACCAGGTTGCTCATAGCACCAGCCAACCTGGCCTTGAACACTTCCAGGGATGGAGCATCCACAACTTCTCTGAGCAACCTGTTCCAGTGCCTCTTTACCATCTGAATAAAGAATTTCTTCCTATTATCTACTCTAAACCGGCCATTACCCCTTGTCCTGTCACCCCTTGTGAGAACTCTCCCCTTAGCTGTCTTTTAAGCCCCCTTTAGGTACTGAGAGGCTCTTGTATGGTCTCTCCAGAGCCTTCTCTTCTCCAGGCTGAACAGCACCAACTCTCTCAGCCTGTCTTCACAGGAGAGGTGCTCCAGCTCTGATCATCTTCCTGGCCCTCCCCTGGTCTTGCTCTGACAGGTTCCTGTTCTGGAGCTCCAGAACTTAATGCAGTGCTCCAGGTGGGTTCTCAAGAGAGCTGAGCAGAGGGGGAGAGTCATCTCCCTTGCCCTGCTGGCCATGCTGTTTTTAGTGCAGCTCAGGTTGTGGTCAGCTTTCTTGGCTACAAGCACACACTGCCAGGTCGTATTGAGTACCAACACCCCCAAGTCCTTCTCCCCAGGGATGTTCTCAATCCATTCTCCACCCAGCCTGTATCTGTGCTTGGGATTGCCCTGGCCCAGGTGCAGGACCTTGCCCTTGGCTTCATTGGACTTCACGAGGTTTGAACCCACCTCTCAAGCCCATTAAGATCCCTCTGGGCAGCATCCCTTCTTTCCAGAGTGTCAGCTGTGCCACGCAGCTTTGTGACATGGACAGAATTGCTGAGGGTGCACTGAAGACCACTGTCCACATCACTGACAAAAATGCTAAACCATACTGCTCCCCATACTGACCCCTGAGGAAAGCCACTTGTCACTGGTCTGCACTTGGACCTGAAGCCATTGCCTTGCAAAACTGCAAGTGTGACCATGCAGCCAATTCTTAATTCTCCAAGTGGTTCATCCATCAAATCCACATCTGAGTTTAGATAAAGGGTTGTGTGGGACGCTTCAAATGCTTTGCTCAAGTCCAGGTAGATGACGTCAGTTAGTCTTCCTGTAACCACTGACATCATAAGCACATCCTAGAAGGCCACCAGATTTGCCTGAGACAGATTTTCCCAGGAAATAAATCTGTCATTCCCTGTGTAACTCTACCATGATTCTCCTTCAGAAAGAATACACTGGGATGTCAATGAGGAAGGACCCCGTCCATTAATGTTTCCAACCTGGTCAGTCCAAAGGTCACAAGGTGTGCAGTTCATGGAGCATCACAGCACCAATGCAGGCACAGTGACCCAGCCCTTAACAACAAAAGCTGGTGACCAAATGGGAAAAAAAGGAGAATTCATCTACAAAAGTGGTAACCATACCATGCTGGACACCTTATGAGGTGGTTTAACATAAATTAAAACCCCAAAGATGCATCTCTGTACCTTTGTGCCCAGAGATATGCTTTCAGCAGGCTGTCTTTGCTCAGAAAACATGTTGCAGGAGCACAGGAGATTGAATCTGAATGGTGTTAATTAATATTACTTTTTATATACTTGTTTCATTTGTATCAGACACCATGTCTTCCATTACAGTTTAGCTCAAGATTACATCTAAAATATTTGATTTCTCTAAAAAGAAAATTTTCACATATGAACAAGCAAGCTGATGTGAGATGTACAGCTTTAAACCAGCTAAGAATCCAGCCCAGAAAGAGTGTCCAAAACTAAAAGTGCCTCTTCTGATGCACCATTTTCCACAGCTGTCCATAACACTTTATTTTTAACATGGCTTTGTCATTATTTATAGGCACAGGCACAGATGCACAGAAACAACTGTGTGGATGAATTTCTGATGTGATATCACATGCCTTTACTTTTGGTCCAAAGCTCTGCTAGACCCAGTTGACTCTGAAATGAGTGTTTTCAGGAAGCATATTGGAATAACTTGAAGAATATTTCTTCTGTTTCTACTAATAAAGGAAAGGATTCAAGCCACATCTGTACTGTTGGATTTCAGGACAAGGTGTGCTTGTTCTACCAAGGATATGCCAATAATTCAAGGCAATCAGCAGGTTACATTACAGAGGAAACTCTGAAGCAACAAGCTGTACAAACAAAATAGCAATCAGAAGATTTAATGCATTTCTGATGTACATTTAAGGCATTGACACTGGGCCACAGATGTACATGTGTTGTGTTTTATCTTGTTGAGATATGGCTTGTGAGAACCTATTATAGCACATCATCACCCACAAGTACTGGGCCCAGCAAAGGAAAAATTCCATCACACATTACTCCTGCAGATATATTAGAGAAACAAATTGTACTTGGAATTGAAAAGTCACAGGCTTATTCTGTCTTAATAAATTCCTGCCAAAAGGCTAAGTGTAAAACTAGAAATACTTCCCAAATGTTGTTACTGTATTATCATCTCTGACATCTCAAGGGCTGCTAGGGGAATCATCTAGATATCATTTCAGAGTTCTCACAATAAATCTGGGGGGTTTTTAACCATTTTTTAAATCTGCTTGGTTTTATGTAGCCTGTACATTTTGACTTTCCTGCACTTGAAATTTAGCATCTCCTTTCCCAAAACACAAAGGCTGTTTTATAACAAAAGCTCTGACACACTGGTGATGTGATGATACCACACACTTTTCAAAATCATAGATACACCTTCAAATCTTATTTTAACTTTGCCAAAGACATAGCCTGAAATTCTGTGATGCATCAAAAGAATCTTAATAGATCTCATTCTGCTCCTACACTGCCATATTTATTTTAGATTATACGTCATATTTTGAACATTTTTTATTGTTATCAATACTTGCAAGACTCTTGATTGTTTTCTACCACACATACCTTGTAACTCATCTAAATGTCACAGTAGCATATAAAAATATTATAAAGTTCTCCATTACATTTCTGTTCTCTTATGTTTTCCATTCTTTATCTCTTTCACTGAATGCATGAGGAGTTTATAATACACTGGTATGAGGGAGACAACATGAACTAGAAAAGAGCACTTTTTTTGAAACTATTCCAAAACAAACTATCTTTCATGTCAGCCGGGAAAACCATTTTGGCCCATTTTATTTCTGCTGCAACTAAACATAAAAACCCAAATTAAAAAAAACCAAACAAACAAAAAAAAATCAGTCTGGAAAAATGCCCAAAGTGGGACTATGCCATCAATTTAATGACTCACACTGCTTCTTTGACAGGCAGCACTTCAGAAGTGCTGGATATTTCTGGGATTGAGCAATATCAATTAAGCAATGCTTACCCAAGCAGCACTCAGGCCTGGCTGAAAACATAGGTAGGCAGGTACAGGAATAAGACATCTTGCTTTGTTGTCCATTCCAGCCTTCCAATACCTTACATTCAAAGTCACATTCATCCCATCCTCCTCTGCAGATGTTGCACACCCTCAGCTTCACTTCACTGAACATAACTATCTCTGTTCCAACATAAAGTTAAATGAATTCTGAAAGAAACTTCAGCAGATTTTGTAACTGAGTCCCAACAAGAAAAAAACCTTTAGATAAAGAAGAAACAACCTTGACAGGTGCTTCTATCTATCCTATGCAAGGCACAGGGTAGCCTCTAGTGAGAAGGCTGGGAGGTGATGTCTGTGCTTGTCTAGAGGAGCTGATCAGGGCATTCTGTGATGAGGGTTATGAACAGCAACTGGCCAGAACAGGGCCTTGGTGTTCTGAGTCTAGAGACCTAAGCAAAGACATTCCAGGTCAGGTTCAGTATCACACTGAGTCATGTATACCAGCAATCATTGGTAGAGCATGGTGTGATGAAGAAATAAACTGAAATTGTAAGAAAAATGCATTAATTAAATTTAATGTTTAATATGAAACAGGAAATTATGTATCCCTTGTGAGTAAAGTTTTGCCTTATGAAACACAGTTGTGGACTCTGTCTATCGGTGTGCTTAATTTTTATGTTTAATACTTTTTTGCTCAAATAATTCAAGGGTGTCAGTGTTAAAATAATAAAGTATTTGTGTAAAAATAATTGCTGCCTTGTGGTCCAAGAAGTCCTACCACGTTATTCATACAGCAGGAGGAAAATGAGAATAGTAATGGTCACCTTGCTTTTCTTCAGTCATGTATCTTTTATCATTCTGTGCTTCCTTCCTAAAATGTTCCAGCACTTTTTTATATGAGAATGTGGAAAGCTCTAGCTTTGCAATGTCATTCCTTCACAGGTGAGGATAACATGACTTTCTCACCAGTCCTTCACCTTCATCCTTGTCCATGTGCCCATGCACTCTTTTGGAGGTGAGGAATTAGCAGGCTACTGGAAGTACTTTGGGTAATGAGGGTTCTTTATCAAATATCTAGCTTTTTGGGAGAATATCTTTCTCTATTTTCTTTCCCATAAGTGTAATTTTCTTACAGTTAAAGTTGATATGGCTACATGCTGGGCTTTGTGTGAGTTCACATCTAGTGTTCCAAGAGACCTCCAAACCTCATCCAAGCTTAAAGTGCTAGTATTTAGTGATCAGGAATTTCTGTCTTTGTTATAGCGTCTTGGAAAACCAGAACAGCAGTTTGCTGTTGGCTGTGTAGAGGCTTCTCCACAGAGCACTTTACATCAGCAATCAACAGGTTGGCCAGCTAAACACAGGTCTCGAAATAATGAAGTAGCAGCTTGTCATTTCAGCTGCAATGGGAGTCAACAACTGTGGTGTCAGATATGAAAATGTGCAGTAGAGAGTGGAGATCTTGTTCTCTGGCACCTGAATAAGACAAAGAAGACAACTGGGTTTCACAGTTGTGCGTCAGTGCCTCACTGTTTAAAACTTGTTAATGTTAACAGGTCCTGGTAAATGAGTGAAAAGAAAATTGATCATTAAATGGTGCGATTAAATGTATGAACAAGACATACAGATACCAGAATCTTTCTGTGTACTGAATGTAGCAGCCTTATAGGCAACAAGCTTACAATGTACACCTGCAGATCCCACTAAATTGTTTAGATTGCACACTTTACTGTAGGTCAGGGCTGTTAATCACCAGAACGCCCCAGGGCAGCCACATACAGCCTTATTTATGGGCAAATCAAGAAACTGAAATACTGAACCGTGCCTGATTAGCTGCACTAATATGCTACTTGTGGCTAATTTCTGAGCTGCTTAATTCGCAGGTGTTTGCCCCAGCCAATAAATCATGCTTTCTACCTCCTCTTTGCACTCATGACCTGCCATGCATATGTGGAGCCTGTTTAAGTGACAAGCAGGAAATAATTGATGGTGCATTAAATCACTCTGGTGTTTAGTGAACTGGCTCTCCTTTGAAACAGGCCTTGCTATGTTCTCACTCCCAGGCTCATTTCAGATGTTATTGTAACCCAAGTCTTCTGCGCCACTGCTCGCAACCTTTCAAAGGTACAATGTGTACATTTCCTCATTTTTATTTGTTTTACTTGTAGAGCACATGATTTGCATAAGCCATCGCTATTAAATTTTCCACAACAGTTAATCGCCAATGTGATGAAACAGAACAGAATTCCCTGGAGTGAGAAGCTGGGAAGGAGCATACCAGGAGCCTTAGCAGATCCAGCCCTGCACTGCACAAGAAGCTGTCAGCTATAAGGGGTTCTCAGTCATGTTTTGTATCAACCATCACAAAATTCCTCACTCTGGTTTCCTTCCTTCAGGAGAGACAAGGGATCTGAAAGTTGAACTCACAGAAACAATTAACTTCTACCTCTTTCTAAGCCACAACGTAGCAGACTCATGTTCTTTCCTGTAGCTTGACCCAAAACCACTGAGGAATTGCTAACTTTCCAAGCTTTAATTGAAAATGTTGTTGAGAATGTTCTGGAAGGCCCAAAAGTAGGAAAGACCCTATTTTTTCATCTGTCTTATGACATACTTACATGATGTTCCATGAAGTTATTCTTATTTTGGGGGAATTTCTGGTATACAGATTATATTGTACCTGAGATCATAGTTCCTCAGGGAATTCTGAATGAATCACAAAAATCTTTTCTGTATGTCCATCTTTCCAACATCCTTTGGAGCAAAGGAGAAGAGGCAAGACCTAATCACTTCTTTCCACTTTAAGGAGTCTTTTACCACTGTCCATGATAGAGTTCCTTAGCCTTCATTCTGACATCTAAATAGAATAATCTCAAAGGAAAGGATTTCAGCAAATAAGTAAAGATTCAGGGGTTTGATCTTTTTTACTTGCTATTTGTGACTTATGCTGAGTCCAAACAAAATGGGTAATGAGGTAGTCTGCTATTAATGTATTACACAAAGTTTAGTGCTAATCTACAAACCACAGTGTTGTTAGAACTTTTGTGGTGATAGTTAAATTGGGGATTTCTTGAGCTGTTTATTCTAGGGGTACTTAAAAATGACAATATTAGCTTAGCAGAGTCTTAAATTTCTTTATGTACATTTACCTGGGAGAACTTCTCCTGCTGCAGCTAAGAGTAGCAGAAGAAAATTTTCCCTTCCATAGAGAAGGCAGCTAATAAAGACAAATTAAAAGAAACTGGGAAAAAAAAAAGGATAAAATGCCTACAAGTGACAGAAAAAAAATTAAATATCATGTATTAGCCATTCAAATAAAAAGTTTCACTGGAAACTGTATAGCTGAACAGAAAAGGTAAAGAAAGCAATAGCAAATCTGAAAAAAAGGGGAATTATCCTCCTTATTCATAGCCAACTGAAAATGTATTATAAAGCAAAAATTTTGACAAGTTACAGAAAAAAAACCCCACAGAGTAAGGCACATAAAAAATGGAAATAACATTTTAAAGCATGGGAAAAAAATTAATACCAAAACAAGAAACTGTTTGGGTTTTTTTCCAGGCTTGATATGTAATCTATGAAGTGAGCAGAAGGTCAAAGTTTATACAGAGAACTTACATGCCCTAAAGTAGCCACCACTAAAGTTACAATACTGAGTTACATGACCATGTAGCCTGACCTAGCATGGTAATTTTATGTTCTTATCTTCTGAGATTATAAAACTAAAGTTCTGCTGACAGGGTGTCCTTTCCTGCTCTTATATACTTTCCTTGAATGCTAAGAGAATATTTTTTGACTTCTGGGGGAGCTGTAAAGGCATGTTTTGCTGTAGATTTGCAAAAGAGTTGGGTTATGATTGTGATTAGGAGTGGTTTTTAATAGATTTTAAAACTTCAAGGCCAGAAAGAGCTATTATGTTTGCCTAAAGTATTTTCCTTTGCTATCCAGTTATGGCATTTTTTCCTCAGCAGTTTCTGAATTGGAAGGAATTATTCTTTCCTGTTAAAAAGGAGTTTGTTTAGATTTAGAGACATTATGAAGAAACAAACATTTCAGTATAAGGACATGACATTTTTACATTATCTATTACTGAAAATTTTGTTTTATTTTGGTGCCTAATTTGTTAAGAATCCTACTAGAGAAAAATGCAGTGCATTCAACTTAAAATTCATTTTAATTTATCAAATTGCAGTGTTTTGACTAAAAATGTGCTTTTTCCTTTAAAATGAGTTTTCTTGGAAGCAAATGTTTGGGGTCAGGATTTTTGTTTTGTCTGGGTTTTTTTTAGTTAAAATAGATTTTTCTTTTTTTTTTTCTGTAATACCTAAAATTTCATAGCCTTCTTATTAAATATTTTATGTTCTTTCTCAGGGATTAGGAAATTGTTATTGAAACTAATTATTAAATCAATTAAAATAAATACTGGATTTATTTAAGAAATGTAACACTTTCTAAGACTTGCTCAGTAGATAATTCAGGTAAATAACACTTGAATAAATAAGTGCTATAAATTTCAACTTGATGATAGGTCACAAATAAATAATTATATGACTGAAATAGGGAGTCAAGGAGTGAACAAATTTGTACAGAGCTTCAGTTCTTCATTTACAACCTGTTGGAAGTGTTTCCAGGAATAAATTACTTTGTGGTCAGCTGATGTCCATGGGAAAACACCAGAAGAATTTGAAGCAGACAGGGATAGAAAATACACACACACACACACACACACACACACACACACATATTATCAGTATCTCTGACTTGATATTTTGGGTATCTTAGGATTTTTTGTGCCAACCTAGAGAAATTATCAAGATGCTTAATGTTCATTAGCTCAGTTCTGTGCCCTTTTTAAAGTCCAGGACACTGTGAACATGGTGCATTGGACACAAAAACTGTTTTCTGAAAACTAATCCTAATATTATTCTGTTGTCATTCTTATGATTTTTGTGGTATTTTAAAGAAAATTACAGAAATTTTCATTAGGATTTACACAAGGCTCTGATCAGGGCAATCAAATAATAAGTTATTTTTGTTTGCATTTTTCTTTTCTTTCCCCACTCACTTTCTTTTATACTACAGATAAAGCTGTGCCTCACTCATGCTAATTTCCTGTTTAGGAGACACACAACAAACTGATGCAAGGATCATAGCTTTGGATTTTCAGACCAATTTTCCCCACTTCTGAAATAGTCCAAAAATCTAATCTGAAGGATCTGCTGTTTCAAAAAAAAAAAAAAAAAAGAAATCATTAATAAAGTGAAATGTACTTAGAAGTTCCTTTAAACTTTCTTGATTCTTATGTTTGTTTCCTCTTACAAACATATTTTTCCTACTTCAAACTTCAGTGAATTCAATAAAGAGACCTCCCTGAACTTTCAAGGCTGCAAAACAGTCACAGAGTGTTACAATAAATCCTAAAAGTAAAAGCTGAGAATAAAGCAAGCTCCTAAATTCTGGAGGGGTGTATCAAGATGAGGACTAACTCTAGGCTGTGATCACAAGCTGGGTGTACACCAGTAGAACTCTGAAAGAGTTTGCTGAAGTTTCTCTATTTTCTCAAAGTGATGAGGTAAGTAGAGAGCTAAGACAGTTTGGGTAGTTTAGATACCTTAATTGCTCCTCTCCATATTCGCAGTGCTCTGAGTGTTTTAGAAACTGAAACTACCCCATGTCATTTTTGTGCTTCAAATTATTTCTGATTTTGGGCACTACTCCTAAAATACACCCTAAAAGATTTCTGTGCTAGAAATACCCAAAAGATATTTTCAATTTAACCACATATTAACAAAGATACTTATTATTGTTGAATTTGGGTTTTGTTTGCTTCACTGTTCTTGAATTGCTTTCTCAGTTGAAAACCCACTCTTTCTTCGCATTCTGGATCCCCAAAGAAATACTGTATGACAATTCATAAAAGGAAAATGGAAAGGCATAATGCAACTTAGCAACCCAATCCAATTGTCATATTGCTGAAATGTAAGCATGGAAAGGGGATATGGGAACGTCAAGAAGTGTGACTTCTGTATTTAAGAATTAAAGGTGTGCCAGACTTTACTGTCAAAATATCTTTTCAGGAGGCAGAAATGAAAGTTTATATTACAAAGGTCACTCAGAGAAGAAGAATGTCACAAAGTTAAGTACAACCAGGAAAGATCAGATAATAAGGAATATCTTTTTCAGCACTAAAATGATAGATTGCAAGAATGGCAAAAAAGAGAACATGGCAGATAGAAAGGGAAATCAAGACAAGAGAAAAATAAAATAGAAGGGTAATACAAGTGAATCTGTAGAAATCATAAAAGAAACACTTGGAAACAAGAGTGAAACTTATTGAATAAACTAAAACTTATTCAGAACATTCACATGGCAAGATTCAGAAAAGTCACCAGCAGAGTGGCATCTCAGCTGATTGAAAGATGCTTGATGGATACATTTTTTAAAAATTGTCATGTGTTTTCATATAACACTGTATGAATAATTTAACAGCAATGCCAAGACTTATGAAAAGAGTATTACGAGTAAAATTTTAATGCCTGAGACAAGACATTGTGGGGGTTTAGAGTGACTGTACAGTTCTGATTTATAAAATTTACAGCATTTAACATGGACTTGCAAAGCTGGGACAAGATCTTTCTGGATTTCTTCATATCAAGAAAGATGAAAGCTTGATGAAGTTTGGGAATTCTGAGCTAGTTATCATTTAATACAATCTTTGGCAAACAGAATATATATAAAGCTGTCAATGCCATGTTTACACAGAATAGCAGTCTTAATTATTTTTCAGTTTATATTTTTGCTTCCTTCGATGAATTCCTCATAAAGTCATCCTTTATATTGAAAAGGAAATTTTATTATGTCACTGAAACGTTACAGACAAGTTCATTATGTAATGTTTGTCATTTTGGCCCTGAAAAACCCATAAGGAAGAGCATGTACAGGCAGAATTGGTTTGGTTGCTTGCACACCTGGCCACGTGAGAGAGACAACATGAGAGAGACAGCGTGTTCTGGTTTCCTGTGGCATAGGTTGTGCCTTGGACCAGAAACCCACCTGTGTTCACCATCTTACACTGTCATATAGCACATCAAAAAGTTACTGAACAAGCACAAAATAGACACAATTCCACCAATTTACCTGTGCAGCCCTCAGCTGCAGGATTGCAACCATTCCATGAAGTTGTGGAAATCTCCTGAGGAAACACAAGTGGGTAGGGTACAAAAATACAGACAGTATCTGTTTTAAATTTATGATGCTATACCCATTTTACAACTTCATCTGCCTTTGTGCCTCCTATAGGGAGAAGATAGTAGGCTGAATTTCCATGATTTCCATGAAGATCAGGCACAAACCCAGCTATGCTGAAATCACTAATGGTGAGCATAATCATTCTCAAAAAAATCCACTGTCATAAGGAACAACATAATTTTAAGTGAAATTATTTAGACAATGTAAGTATTTATTATGTCCAGAAGAGCTGGTTATGGATTCAAGCTTTTAGGGCAGAGGAGGCTAAGGACAACCTTTCTGGTAAAACCTGTTCCTTGCAAAATATATCAGAAGACAGATAACATACTATTCTAATACTGTGGGTTTTTCCCCCTTTTCCTCTACCAATATTAAACATTTGATCAAGGCTAAAAAAAATCCTATTAAAGGAAAAATAATCTCTGGGCCAACAATTATTACTAAAAATCCCCATTTCCTCTTCCTCTACTGGTTAGCTAAGAAATACTTTCTTCCCTACCTGTCATTTCCTACCCACTATAATTTCCAAATCTTCCAGTATTTTATTTTAATTATATGCTACAACATCTTCTACCTTGACTAATAGTCATTTCTTATCTATAGAAAGCAAATATTTGATGAACATGGTCCTCTCTTAGAACATATTCTAATCACTGAAATTATGTCAGGAATATAAAACTTAGACATACATTGAGATTGGTTATATAGTCTGGCTATGTTCTAGACCATGGACCACCTCAGTTACAGAAATACAGGTCTTGTACCAACCAAAACCATCTCACTTTGGACATGGTGATCCAATATTTGGAGGTGCTGGGTCAACTTGTTCCCCCTTAGAACTATAACAAATGACAAAATCACCCAGAACAGTCTTTTCAGCTGGACCTCTCTTGAGGTCACATTGAAACTAAAGCAAGAAAAACCACAGAGAGGAGAAATGTCCATGAATCCATGTCATTACCTCCAGGAATCTTCAGCTTGGAACAACTGTATTTAAAATTCAGTTCCTTCTGCACTGGAACCCAAGCTATGCTGTTTACTCTGCAAAAACAACTGTGTAGCAGCAGTGATTGTACAAGAGAGAGAAATTGATTAGGGCCTTTCAGCTCTGAATAGCATGAAATCTCAGGTTGTTAATCTTGTTTGTCCACCAAAGAGATTTTTACGGGTCAAAGTATTACCTGAAGATATGTCCTAAGCAAGTTCACTTAACCAAGAGAAATGAGTTGGGTCTCAGTGCAAAGTTTTGACTTTTGCAATATATTTTCGTAATGCATTTTTAAAGAAAGTTTTTCATATGCATGCAGACCATTGCACAAGTACATTAAGACTATAAAACAAAACAAGCAGATTCCTAATGTATTTTAATCTCTGCAGTGAGAAATATTGGAACATTCCCGTTTTCTGCTCTTCAGACTGCTGTATATCACACATGACTGCCAATAAGTGTTGTGGCTATTTTTCTCCTTCTTTTCATTCTTTTTCAGTACATTGTGGCTGATTTTGAAAAACAGACTCTATTTCAAAACTCTAAACAGCTGAAGACTCTTAATTTAAAAAACAGATATTTTATCAAAATGCTGTACTTATTGCATTGCAGTTGTGTATGATATTATGGGTGGGACTGAGACTATACAGGTTCTTTGCATTCCTATGGATTCTTTTCTTCAGTGTGCTACAAAAAGTCTCTACAAAAACTGTAATTAGGCCTCAGGGCTTTTTTCTTCTCTGTGAGTAGTTCTCTGATTTCAGAAATCATGACTGCCACAATGAAATCCACCAATTCACGAGCCAACAATTTACTTGGTCATCTGGCCCTGCAAAAGCCACAGGCGGTGGGAAAGGAGGAACTTACAGGATGATCCATCAGCTGAGGACTGCCTCTATATTCTTCATTCATAACAAAGACATATTCCAACTATTTTGGGAAACTCCTGTACTGGAGATCCCACAAAACTCCCTGTCAAAACCATGTACTCATTACTTTCAGATAAGGATTTTTTTGTCTGTTTGCACAGAATGCAGAACAAGTGCATTTTTGCTGAATAGGAAAAAAGTTTATTCCTGTCATTGATATTAAAAATATAGTTTATAGTTATGACTCTTTCTCTAAGCTAAATAGCATGATTTCAATCAACCTGTTCTAACAGGTGACACTGATCTTTTTCATCCTTCTACTAATTTGATTTTCCACTTGTGAAAAGCATGGTATTAACAAACTGAACATGGTGTGGCAGCTTGGGCCACTACAACACTGAGTGGCCCAACAATCACAGAATTGCAGAGTTAGAAGGGAAGCACAAGGATTGTCAAATCCTGCCCTGGGCCTGCACAGGACCGCCCCAAGAGTCACACCAGCTGCCTGAGAGCGTTGTCCAAATGCTTCCTGAACTTTGTCATGCTTGATGCTCTAGGTCACGTGTTTTTATGGGTATATTCTTAAAGCCCATGGTGGTGAGATTCTTTATGTGACACCGTTGGCATGATTGACTCATCCTGGGGCCGGCTGAAACCTCACAAGTTTCTCTGCTTCAGCCCTCCTGCCCAGGGAGCTTGCATTTGTTCTTGCAGCTATTTATTCTTATTTAAGTATAGTGCTCTGCTGATTCAATATTTTTATCTTTCCAATTTGTCAGAAACTCTTTTTTCTATTCTAATCATGTCCACCTGCATCGGCCAATCTAACAGGTTCCTTGAGCATCTTTTCAAGTCCTTTGCCCAATTCCCTAGTGAAAAACTCAAGTCAGGACAGATCTCTGTTGAGACTCATTCACTGCATTCTTCCATGTTGAAAATGTACTGTCAATAAACTGGGTATGGTTTCCCAAAAGGTTTGAACTAAGAACAATTTGAATTAAACCACTTTGGCCAAGCTTAATTTTAAGACCACCATGCAAAATGCTTTATCAAAAGATGTATATTCTGTCACCTTCTTCCTTTGCCTGTCATGTAATTGTTTTGATATCATTTGCCCCTCACAACCCCCGATGGGTGTTTATTCCTTTCTGTTATCACTCAGATGTTAGCAGATCCTTTCATTACTAAGTGCATGTACTTTTTCTAATAATGGAATTTTTTGTAACTGCCTTATATTTCTTACTTCCTCCCAATTTTTTTTTGTTTGTTTATATATGGAGATGTTCTTTGCCATTTTCTCCCTTGTGGAACACCCGCAAGGTCTCACTGAGAAAATGGCATTGCTCAGTGTTAAATGTGTGATCACAGTCCATCCTTTTGGCAAAGCTGGTAGTGTGCTGCTTTGCCATTCTTTACAGTAGCCTTCATGCTACAGCATATCTGCAAGTAGTAAAAACATAGAAAAGCAGCAGAGTGAGTTGTTACCAAATTAGTAGAATATATTTAACTTTCTCTAATGATGAGCACTTTGTTTTACCTGATTGTTTCCTAGTTTTGGCCTGACACATTTCTTACACACAAAGGAAAGCTCTCTCACTCTCCATCTCTTTCCAAATATCTGCCTTCTTCCTTTAATTCTTGTTCTCTGTCTGTTATTGTGAGCCACAGATCTTGCAGGATCTAATAAGATGAATGTTATAAAGTGAGAATGGGAAGCTCTGTGCTTTCACTGAACTAATCTCTACCCTAGTCTAAGGGGTTTATTTGCAGCTGAAAGTCCTGGCAGTCTAGAAATAAATGCCTCATAAAGAATTACTTAATTTAGTTAATAATGTTTGAATCAAGTCATTCTTCATTTTCCATAAAACTAGAATAGGCTAGAAGTAATTCAATTATTTTTTACAAGTACTAATGAATAAAGTAAAAGTGTAATTTCCAATAAATTACATAGTTATTTGTGGTGTGAAAAATTGTGCACTCAAAACAAGTAAAAAATGTGTCACTTTTATTTTTATAGTATGTCCTTTAGAAGAGATATTAAAGCACTGTTTATTTTATCCCATGGTACTCTATAGAAAAGCTGTAGATTAATTTTCCCTCAGAGAAGCCATACAGTATTTCAACCCTGAAAGAAAAAAAATGCCTTGGAGAGAATCATTCAGGTACCTTGTATAAATTCTCCAGTAATAAGAAATACGTATTTATGCATTTCACACTCAGCCTGTATCTGTTAAGGAAGCATGCTCTTGCCCTGCTAAAGGAAAGATTTGGGGTTTTTTCTAAGTCTTTTTGCCCCTTTATAATTAAAATGGAAACTTCTGTATAATCTTGCCCTCTTGGACAGCGTTCTGTGGTTAGATTTTAGTTTCTCTGGGCAATAGGGAGGACATGAATGGAAATGAGATTAAATACCACTCATGCCATGCCATCCCTCCTCTTTTTCTCTCAAAGCCCAAGAAAATCTGTATGTGGAAATGACAAAGGAACTTCATATTTTCAAATATAAAAAAGAGGCCACCTAGAACAGTACAGTATTTATAAAAATGTAATTACTGTAAGCTGGAATCCCCCTTGGCATAACACTCAGGCACTGCCTACAAGTAATGCATCCACTGATTGTGCTGCTGCACTGGGGCAGAAGGGGAAAATAAAGAGAATCACAAAATACATATCTCAGTAACCATAAATGAAGCAAATCCGCTTTAGCTTTGCTGTGACCTCCAGGAAGCAGAGCATGAAGTGCTTTGATTTATCACAAAATTGGAGCTTGCATCTAGAAATGTAAGTGTGGGATCATTTACTTAAAAGCTGTAGTCATCACCATAATCTTTAAGGAGCCAGATCCTGAGGCAAATTGCTGATGTGCTGATGTACTAAGGCCTAGAAAGCCAGTCAGACTTCCAGGATCCTTTACAAATATGGCAATATCTACAGGCTGTAAATTGGTTTCTTTGTGCTTGCTGTCTAGCCAAATAACTCTGAAGGAAAGCGTGATAATAGCATAAGTCACCAAATGCATTTCACCAGGCCTCTGTGCAGATGTAACTCCATGGGATAAAATAAACCAGCCATGCTAGTTTTGAAAACAAGGTGCTCTTAGTTAGTTGTGAAATAAACCACCACCCAGCACAATGCAATCTCCTCCTCTGCAGTTGGGTTCGTCCCCAGGACATGAAACCAGTGCCTTCACAGGGGGCACTGAGCAGGAGCAAACAAACACACATGGACTTGGTGAAGAAACCTACTGACAACTAAGCTAATCCAGGTAAATCAGTGCCACACCTTCAGACAGGCATGGAGGAGCAAAGATCTCTGTGACCTACGAGGTCTGTATGCCTCTGGGCTGTGGAGGTGAACTCAGTCTTTGCTAGAATTTCTTGAGATGGAGTGTTCTTTTGGTTGGAATGTTTTCACTTCTGTAGGGAAGAACTTAGAAGTGACCCTTGTTTCAGCTCCACAGACCAATGACCCATCACCTTCTTTCAAGTACTCTACTGCATTCTGTGTTTACAGCAAAATTACGTAAACAGAGAACTGTTAGTTAACCATTAAGTAAATGCTGAATAACTCTGCAATGACTACCTAGTGTCATTCTTTGAGTAATCTAAAGAGCAACAAATGCAAAGCACACAGTGAACCAGCTTTTAAAAAGGAAGCAAGATGACAGGACAATAAAATTATTTTTAAAATAAAATTGTGTAGGTCTTTTTTTTTCCCAGTAAGCCAATGCAGAGCAGAATCTTCGAAAATAAATCTTGTATGATCAGTATGTGCACAGATATGTACTAAGAGTTCATATAACAAGTGGTTCTTCTTGTTAGCAATGCCTGGAGTACCTTATCTTCTCTGGTATGCCAATGACACATGCTGATTTCCAAAACTGTATCCAGTGTAAGCTAACTACTGGCAGATATGAAAATATTTACATAGATGAACAGAACTGTGTGTGGTAATGTACTTGCAAATTTATCTTACAGATGTCACTTTCAGACATGAGGACACGATAACCATTTTCTATCTAGCTCCAATTAATTGCTACCCTAAAATGCTGGAACAGATGCCCATCAACATATCTGAAAGCATTTTAGAAAGATTCCTAAATTTTTCAGTCAATATAGAAATATGATATTTCTGCTATTCATACTCATTCTGAGATTTGTTTTCACAGCACAGACTATATATAGAATGAACTAGATTAGATTTTCTTTTTTAAATATCAGTGCTTTCCAAGTTTTCAGTAAATATATTCTTTTAAATTTATTTTCCTATGGGGAGAAAAAGGGAACTTCACAGCCACTTAAAATGTATTTTTGCAAAAAGTACAGCAGAGTAAATCAAAATTGGACCATTCCACTACTCAAAATTAGAAGAGTGGCTTCTATATCCTGTATATATGGAAAAATATTATATCAATTACTTAAAAAATAATTCAAAAATTCCAGTAACTGAGCAAGGAAGAATCTGAACTAGCCAGCAAGAAATGGAGAGAACCATGATCCACCCAGTCCCAGGCAGAAAAAAAGATGTTCCCTGGGTATTCAGCACAAGGATCCCAGCATCACTGTCCTGCCAGTGCAGTTCTCTGGCCCCATGCAACAAAGCCATGCACTCTCTTGCACTCACTTTCTCTAAATGAAAGGATTTTTCATTCATGACTATTCTTGCTTCCCAGTTTCAACAAGAAAATGGAGAATCAGTCCTTGCCAACCAGCCTCATGAAGTCTATTGGTTCTGCTGCCTTCCTATGTGATGAAGGCTTTGAGCTTGAACCTCTTCAGACCAAGTCACCTTTTGGTTCACTTCAGTCAATTTTTTCTAAAGCTCAAGCAAGGTAATTAAAACAGCTCTGGGGATGTAGAAGAAGCTCTAAAGGCATCTAAAGCAACACACTGAAATCTGTTCCTGAAGTTATTAACGTCATATATTTATTTAAAGTGTTGCAGTGTTAAGAAATCCTTCTGCTGTTTTTTTCATAGTACTGTATTAATCCAAAATTTCCACTTTCAGTAATTCTATTTTCACAAGACATTCCTTAGATGTTGTTTTCGCTGTCCATCCCATTATGTTCATGGAGCATAATACAAATCATGGTAGGAGAAAACATAACCAATATCAATGGAACAGTTATAAACATTAGTAAGACTTCTTGATACACAGTTAAGCTTAGCTTAAGAGGGCTTATGAAAACTGAGAGATCTGAACTGGGAAATTGAACTAAAATTCTACTAGAACAAGGCCATTTTCTTGTGGAAATCGGCTTCATCTATTTCTCACTTATTCTTTTTTAACTTGTTTTACAATTTTTTTTATGTTAAACATTTGGGGAAAAAAGAAAAAAAGCTTTTTTTTTTTTTTTTTTTTTCCTTATTATGGAGTTAAAAGGCTTTGCAAATATTCCAATTTAAAAACTGTAATGAGTAATGCCAGAAAAAAATTACTTGACCGTAATTTCAACTCCCTTTTTCACCATTAGAAGCAGACATGACTTTGGCATCTGTACTTGGGATCTTGACTGGGGATATTTTGTGCAAATTGTACAATTTTCTCAGAATATTTAGAACATCATGAAAAAATTCAGAAAACTGTAATGGTCTATTAAAACTAAATAAGGACCCCAGCCTACATATGTGTAGTGTGGAAACAGTGTGTGAAAGTAATTTCCATGTTGAAGACGTGTATGGATTCTCCTTCCTACCATCCACATGGAATCTGAGCACCTCTGAATATGAGCAAACTGACTTTGTAGCCCTCACACTGCTCAGGGCCATTAGATGCACAAGGGTAGGAAAAGGAACCCTCCTAATTGCTCCTGTGAACCAGGAGCAGTGGCTGACTTGTGCTGCTCCATGCCCACCTCTGTCAGTCTGGTGAAGCAAATTGTCTGCTGATGGTGATGGAGTGGTACCAGCAGGCTGAGGAAGCTGCTGTTATTGATGGAGAAATAACCTCTGAAGTGGTGTGTGCCCAGGTCTGTCCCCAGTGCAAGAGAAATGGAGCTGCTGGAAAGAGTCCAGAAAAGGGTCATGAAGATGATGCAGGGACTAGAATATGTCTCCTGTGAGGACAGGCTGAAGGATCTGGAGCTGCTCAGCTGGGAGAAAAGAAGCTCAGAGGAATCTCACCAATGTACACAAATACCTGAAGCACAGGTGCAAAGAGGAGGCACTCAGGCTCTTCAGTGAAGCCCAGAGGCACCAGGTACAGGAGAAACACAGAAGACTCTGCTTCTGAGGGTGTCTGTCCCCTGGCACAGGTTGCCCAGAGAGGTTACAGGGTCTCTGTTCTTAGAGATACTCAAAAGCAGTCTGGACATGACCCTAATTGAGCTGATGGGTTGGACTAGATGGCATCCAACCTCAGCTAACCTGTGGTTCAGTGACATATGTCCCAAGTCAGAAATATGGAGATGTAAAAGAAACCAAACATTGAATGAACCTCTTCTGGACTCACCCAGGGGGCTCTTGGGATATAACAGGGGAGCCTCCATGGCCTTACTGTCCCCTCCCCTAAGGACTTTTCCTTACAAGGTTATGTGCTCATTCAGTGTTGTGCAAAGTTCATATTTTTTATGTCCTTAACAAAAGGACTGTGCACCCTGAAAATTTCCCTCCATTTTAGAAGGATATCCCTTCCAGCTTCTCTGGCTTGTTAATGTCCAACTTTCATTATTTCTCTTCCCAAAATCAGCATTCTCCCTGAAGGATGATTTATGGTGAGAGTGTTCTTCAAGTTCTGCTCTTCAGTGATGGAGGTTCCATGTTTATGGAAAGAAAAAATTGTTTTGAGAGTCTCAGGGCACTGCTATCTTGCATCTCAGAAAATTGCCATGGGGTAGAGCATTCTGGTGTTATCTGTTAATACCAGAAGGTGCAGTCTCATAGATTTTTATGTTAAGATGCAAAACAGTGGCACCTGGTGACTTTGGCTCCTTAAGGAGAAAGAATTTTTTTGTACTGAGTCTGTTCCATTCCTGTATTCATCAAGTCACATTGCTGAGCAAGAACAGATCAGTTAATTTTTTGGCCCAGCTTGCTACATAGCCATATTAATTGGAATTTTCCATGAAGGATTTATAGGGCACAGTTAAAATGAAATGTGCTTGCTAACACCTCTGCAGAGGAGATTATTATAGAAAATAGATGAGAAGTAACTGGGTTCCCTTTATAAAACAATTGTAAATGCATACTCTGCACATTGCAAACCAGATAACATACATTGTTCAGAGTATAAATTACACAGGGAAAAAAAATAAGAAGACAAGATCAAGATCTTAAATCTGAAAACTTCCAGTTGTCTTTTCCAGAAAAATAATAATGCAAAATATTTTTCTATTTGTTTTTTTCCCCCACAAACCAGCTACCTCTCAGCCATCAGGTGGTAAAGTTTCACTCTAAATAAAGCATTGATGGTATGGAAAAACAGCTGAATAAAACCCCAAATGACAGTCAGTTCTGAGTGTCAATCTACACATTTAATGAGAAACTCTGCTCAATTTAATGAATCCTGGTGCTTCAGTCTACCATCATTTTAAGCAGAACCTGCATACACAACTATGTAGTGTCAATTTGGGGTGTGTATTGTGGCAGTACAATACACCTCTGAAGCAGAACTTCATTTTCTGAACTATTAACCGTATAAGCAATTGTTACTAATTTACTGTGAGAAACGTGTGTGAAAATGGATGTGCACATGATTGGCTCGTTGAGACAGCTTGAAAATGTTTAATCAGGGCTGAATAATTCTGTGTCTACAGTAGCAGTTAGATTAAAAACAATCAAAAGAAAAAAAAATAATACTATCACTTCACCAGTGTGTCAGGGGTGAAAGTCTAATTGGATTGTAGTTGAAGATAAACTAACTTCTCTGTGAAATGAGCAGTTGAAATTTGGGAGGGAGGGTCATTACTTGGAGATTGACCTGAAAAGAAGGACCCAAAGTGTATTTCATATGCGTGAGGTGGAAAAAAGTCGGGGGTGAACAAAAAAAAAAAAGGAGAGAAACTCCTTGAAAGCTGCTACTTGACATGAGAACTAGGTGGCTGATTACAATGTCTCGGTCAGGACGGCTCATTCACTGTAAGTGTGCGGGTATAATACATCCACTAACGAACGCTGACATTTCTTTATGCGTGCATTTATCAACCAGAAGTGCCAGCGCAAACAAAACCCTCCGATCACGTTCGGAATCCCTCTAAAACCCTGCTCTTGAAATTCCGCACGGAGTTGCCGATTTTAGCAGTGGTGCTTGAGCGCAGGCTCTGAGCCCCCAGCTCCGCTCGCCGCAGCCAGCCCGAACCTCGGGCCGCTCCCCACGGCCCCATCCTCGCCCAGCTCTAGTGCGCTGCAGCCCGGTTCCTCTCTGCGTCAGGCTGAGAACCGACTCATGTAAATACAAGCTGGAGAATTTAGGTTGTGTCACGTAGCAAAAACAATGAGTGGAACAAATGAGCCGAGCAGCTCGGAGAGTTGGAAATCTCTAATTACCAGAGCCAGTCACAGGCAAACGCTGAAGGAGGGGCGGGCTATTTGCACCTAGTGCCACTCAGCCAGGGTGACAATAAATTTATGAAAGGTCACAGAACTTTCCATATGTAAAACTTGCAGGGGGAGCGCTGGGGGCTGTCAGGCAGCCGGGGCTGCCAGGGCTGTGGCGATGCTGCCACCTGCCGATGCGCTCGCCCTCTCCGAGATCCCTCTGCGGGCTCTGCTCTGCCGCTCCTGCCCCCTTCCTTCCGCAGATCGCTTGAGCTGGGTTCGCTCTCATCACCTAACAGAGTCTCCAGGGACTCATTTTGATTATAACACTTGCTTAGGATCTACCTGGAGCAGTCTGGCGCCTGCTCTGCTGAGATCCCACCGTCCTGCTCGTAACTTCAATATCACTTGCTGGAGAGACAAACAAAAATATTAGTCAGCTAGCACTTGCCTTTGTTAAATACAGCCTCCCTTTCTAAACAGAAAAGCTCATAGCATTCCTATTGCTGCGGACTATGGTATACTTCTTCCCAACATACCCTTTATTGCTTAGTTTTCAGACTGTGCTTTTCTAACAAAAATGCCTCTACCACAAATATACAAAAGCTTCCACATCCAGCTGTTTTGATGAAAGGCCCTGTAATATAATTGTCTTATTTATAAAATTTACACAAAGATGTATATAGATGGATATAAATGCACCTATAAGCATCCAGAGGGAAATAGGATCAATAAAAGCTTTTTTAAAAAGTATAATTTAATCATATTCAATAAATATGCTCCCTCTCTGAATTCCTCCTGCTACTTTTTTGGACAAATTGTCTAGATAAAGTTTAAAAGTAGGAAGTTAAAAAGTGGTGGGTGCCAGGGAGGGAGGAACCTTGCAACAGCATTCTCACTACAGGCTGTAAGGGACATTTCCCTCTGCAATGTCTCACTTAGGTCATTTTTGCACTTTAATAGCTCCCTTGAGTGGGTTCATCTGCATCACCTGGTGGTCTCCTTGTGAAGAAGGCTCAGAAGAAAAGGTCTTACCAAAGAATTGTTTGAGCAGAACTTTCAAAATCAGCTGGCCAGCTAAGTGTGTCCTGTGTGTGCTGCTCCTCCCCAGCACACATGCACAGGGTACACAGACACACACTTTCAAGTAGCTGCTGAAAAATGCCAGAAGGTGTTTTGGAAGAAAACCTTGGTCTTTCTCCTTCAAACTCTTGGGCTTGTGTAATTTTGTGTTTAAGACTGCTTAGGACAATGGTGTCCCAAGTTTCCATCTCTGGACCTGGAAATGTGTCTGGATTTTCATGTTCTGATGTTGCACATGCCATCATCGCCCCTGCTTGTGCTGTGACTACAGCTGGCCCAGCACTGTCACACTGTGCTTTCAGCCTTCAGCATCTGCAGGGGACAACTTATCTCCACATGCCCCAAGCCTTCAAAAAGCATTGGGACAACACTCTCAGGCACACGGTGTGGTTCTTGGAGTGGTCCTGTGCAGGGCCAGGAGTTGGATGATCCTTGTGGGTCCCTTCCAATTCAGGATATTCTGCAAAGGCACCCACAGACTTGTGGTGACCACCACGATCAAACCCCAGGGGAAGCATGTGGAATTGGCCTGTCCTCAGAGCAAAGCCACCAGCTCTCCCACGCTGTCAGCCCAGCACAAGCATAATTCTTGTTTATTTGTGCCTGATTAAGAGCTCTGCACCTGAATTTTAATCATGAGAAAATCGTGTCCAGTACATAGAAATAGAGAGAGAGGTTGCCCTTGGGAGGACCTTCTGTAGCAATTATTTGGCCTGAACCAGTAAATTTCTTACATTATGTTTAATCATTATAAGACAGACAGACTAAGGGTAACAGTTCCAGCAGTGGACAAGCCCTGATGGTTACCAGAGGTACCTAGGGCTGTGCATTTTACCAAACATTTGCTTAATGATGCAGCTGTTTAAAAATTACATAACAGTACAATTAAAATTCCAGAATGGCACAGGGGAGCTGCTGCTTAGGTTAACTGATCATGGATCTCTCTTCCAGCTGCTTTCTTCTCAGAAACTGCTTGTCCACTTAAAATGTAAAGGCACGCTCTTCCAGTGGCTCCCACAGTCCTCACTCACATATAAAGTCTCTGGAGGGCTGCATGGTGTTTTCTCCAGGAAATATTTAATACCTGCAACCTACATTAGCGTCCAAGGATTTGCCATCCAAGCATTTCCAGCATTTAAAGGTCTCCTTTATCTGCTGTTATGAAGTCGTGCCTTGCACATTGTTTACAAATATGTAGGATTACAGTAAATGTATGCACACAGCAGTTTTCTTTCTAAGAAAAAACCCAAACATAAATGCCACAAACAGCAATGCTCCCAATCCCTTGCTAAGCTTCCAATATCTATCCTAATTGTTTAATTGAACTCTGGGCCTGATTGTTAACATTAATGTAGGTATTTTCACTTCAGCTTTAGCACCACTACATATGATTTAAAATCTGCATTTAATACAACTGAACTTTGAATGCTGAAGAGAATATTCATTTTTTTTTTTTATTCCTGAGAAAATTCTCTCTAGTCATAATTGAGCCATGAACAGCTGGCATGAGTCTTATCTGCTTTGACAATCACAATACCAAATGGAAAGACATGACTTCCCTTACTTCTGATTTTAAAGATTACAAAGGACTCAGACCAGAAGTCCAGAACTTAATATTTCCTTGTTCAGATAAGAGTGATTTGTGAGATCAGCCCTGAGTTTAATTTTGTGTTTGGGCCTTATCCCTGTTCAAGATATGAAATATTGCTGGGAGGAATGTGACAATTCACAAGCAATGGAAGCCCAGTCTAAGCTGACTCATAATGGCATTTCCTACTTCTAAAAATGAAAATGTAAGAATAAAACTTTTAATTCCTGACTACAAATGACTGCAAGTCATTTATTTTTGATGACTGCTATTTTTTCTTTTTTTGATCACTGATATTTTCTAGGAAATAAATTAAAAATTAGAGGAAAATAAAATTTCTCCTGTGTTTCAGAGAATTAAAGATACTAACCACTGAGAAGTTGCCTCTCTTTAAATATTAGGCTTCCTGTTGTCTATTTAAAGTTATGCAAGACCAATTGAGAATGATAATGAACAATAATCTTTCAAGAAATTGCCAACCAGTGGAATTCATTAACAAAAACCTGAAAAACAAACCAATCTTTTTGTAAATAACAATTGTTTTCAAAATGAAAAGCTCTTGGTTTCCTCCCAATTTCGTTTTGCCAAAAAGAACTTTGCTACCATGAAGTCTGAGCTGCTGCCAAGATTATTGTCATGTGGAACTCCTCATTTGGTACTGAAATTCATGTTTTTTCTAGAGAAGTTGCAAATTGAATCTGAAACATTGTTTTACTTTGACTACCAAATGAATGTAGTTTCTATGATGTGCAAGAAACATCTTACAACAAGCACATGTCAAGCTGTCTCCAAGCAGATTTTCTTCAGGATAAAAAGATAAACTGGTTTTCACTTTCCAAACAATACATTGTTGTTTCAAATTAGTAAATACATTTTATATATTTATTTATTTATTTATTTATAAATATGTTAAATATATATATATATAAATATATTTTGCATATACGAAACATTCAGGAAAGGAGAATTCTTCCTCAGCAATAAGAAAAAAAAATTGAAAGTTCAAAAGCAACTTCCCCACTCAAAAACACCCCCAGCCCTGCATGTGTTGACTGACATGCCTTTAGCTTATTTCTGGTGTTACACTATTTATTGGCTACTTGCAAAATGACAATGTGCACAAAACCCTTTTACCAACCAACTGTCCAAAGAGCTTCAGTTTCAGTAGAAAAAAAAAAAAATTAAATAAATATGCCCGAGGATTCCATTAGCAGCTAAGCAGACATTTCACAATCAACACATAGCTGCAGGTAGAGAAATGCAGGAAAAAAAAGCATTTGCATTTCTTTAAATCCTGGAAAATCCAAATATTTCATAGCTATGTCATAACCACTGGAAAGTCACCTTCGCACAGTGCTTGATAAGAGCAGGCTGCTCTGCAGGGAGCTGTGAGTGGGTCAGTGCATTTCTTTCCCAATGCCAATAGAACTCTTTCCTGAAGAAAGGTACTGGTACATCCATCAGGAACAGATAAGAACTTTGAAATCAAGCACAGTGCTACTTTTTCTTGAAAAAAAGTTGCAGCAACTTATTTCCAAAGGCACACCTGTAGCAGAAGACAGTGATAGGTGCATCTTGGCTGATTAGTAAAAGCTACTTTGCATAAATGATAGGCATTTGTCAGCTGTTTGAAGTTTGAAACTTCTCATTCATCCACTGCATTGGATAAGGGAGAAGGAAGACCAGACCAACCATGCTTCTTATAGATCAGAATTCACCATACATTTTACATTTGCTTGGGCTGAAAGCCAAGAGCATGGTCCCTGTTTCTTAAAAAAAAAAAAATCAGAATTCCTTTTTTTTTTTTTCAAACATTATTACTTGAAACTGAAAGCCAAAGAAGCAAGGTAGTTTCAGGGAACAGCAGTGTGGCATTGTGTCATAGCACCAATAAGGATAAGAACAATAAATAAACTATTTTATTTTTCTGGACATTAGACTAAGATGCCATGAACATAAAATTACCAAGGTACAGTCCCCTAACGCAAACTTATACTGCACATAGACAAGAAAAGGTTTGCATGTACATTAATTGCTCTGAACAGAGGATAAATGTTGTGAAGGGAGCTTGAATGCCACACATTCAAACTGAACCATACCATTCCTATGTGGAAAGATTAATGATATGTCTATTAAAGAAGCAAATGCTAAATCCAGTTGCAAGCACACACTTAGCTGCTCATCTCTGGTACCTGTAAGATAATACCTTTTGGGTGACCTATATACTGTTCAAAACAGGTTTAACATAGTTATTACTGGAAACCAGATACAAATAAGTCAAGAAACTGGATTAATTAGTTTGTTTTGCAGGAATTAAATGAGGGGGAAATCAGCTATGGTCAAAAAGTTCTTGCTCTGCAAAAGACACCGCAACTCTAATGTAATGCAATGTGTAAAGCTTGTTCTATGCAATGTAGTAAAATGTTATCTAGCAATGCAGCCCTTTCCTCTGCTGAGGTGTTGTAATTCACTGCTGATTTCAGTGGAGGAAGGATCAGGTTCTTAGTTAGAAATGATAACAAGCCAAGTTTCCATTCTCTTATATATGCACCAAAGACAGTTGTCATCTTTGACAAAGGTGCAGAAATGGCATGGAGATCTGTTCATGTGCTTTGGACACTGGCTTTTCGGAGCAGAGGAACACATATCAAACAGCAAAGCTTCACAAGCATATGCAGGACTGGCACAGCAGATGACATTCCTGAACAAAGGCCAAGTTACTAGCTGGGCTTTTACTAAGCTTTTGAATTGCACAGAGTGTTAAAAATATTTTTCAACCTGTTGTGTTATACTGACTGGGTTTGAATTAAATTGCAGATGTTCAATATCCCTGAAACAGTACTTTTTATTAAGAGACAGAGTAGTCCATTAAACTTCTGTTTCAAATCACATTACTTGTCATTAAACAACCAGAGCATGTTTTCTCTTTCTTTTGACCTTGGCAATTAACATATAAACTTTCAAAGCACTGCACTCAGGCCTCTGAAAAGAAATATGATATTGAACACAATTAGAGACATAAAGATGAAGGAGACAAATAAAGGGTATCTAAATATAAAGAAATTTCCTAAAAACTCTTCCTGGAAATAAGACACTGTTATTAGAGAGTAGACAGTTTAAAGTGAAAAGACATCTGACATTTGCATTGATGCTGTAGTAGTGTAGCTCTGACTTGCAGTAGGTGTAATTAGAGCATTCAGCCTACAGAGGAAGAAAGACCTGTCACTCTGCAGCAAAGCCCCAAGCAAGGCAGGAGAGCTAACAATGTCTTATCCTTAAATTACGCTTCTGATTTGAAAAAATATTTTTAAAAAACAAGGTTTGAGGTGGATTGTGTAGTGTTAGTAACTGAACCTTTCCCTACTTCTCTGTTAATATTATTACAGCAAGTTACTACATATTTTTTGAAGCCCAGAGGACAGCTCAAGATTCATCTGCTTGAGTAAATGCACTGATAGGATTATTTTGGAAAAGCATGATGTAAGCAGACTCTTTCTAATAGAATGAAACCCCTCAAGGTACTTGTAATTAAATTGATTAATTTGGCTTTTGAAGGTGCACTATGTCATCTGATTTTGAAGGTAGACAAATATCCAAGAGATAGAATATCAGTGTCTTCTTATCCCTTCTTTATTTAGGGTTCACGTACTACCAGCTAACATGGGAAACATCTCAGACAAAAGCTACTTTTAAGCCCTGCTGACTGAAAGAAATTGGAAAGTTGAGTTTTGTCCAGTCCTGGACAAGAAAGAAATTCCATGCATTGGATATAGCTTCAAATGTTCTGAAACACATGGAATGAAAAGAGTCCTACCACTGTTCAACCTTGACTAGATCCCCTCCAAACCCCACTGTTCTTAAAAAATCCCCCTCATCCACTAACGGGAGTTTGGAAAAAACAGAGGAGTTTCTCACTTCTACATGGCCAGAGATAGAGTGGATGATACCTACAATGATGCCTTCCCCTTTTCTTGCAACAATACTGGTCTTTTTGTCCACCACCCACAGAGATCCACTGGCACAATTTTATCATTACAGAGTTTGTCATGAGACAGAGAAGGGACAGGTTAATGCTGCTTTCTGAAACACTGATCATAGAGACTTGATTGAGACCAAATGATGAGAGCTTTCTGAAGCTGATTGCCAGATTTTTACACCTAATGCAAGCCATGAAGGTTTTGTTTTCCAAGCATCCCTAAATCTCCTCTGTTTGGAAGGAGCAATAGCTTTCCAGGGAAGCGGGAATCAACAGTAAAAATTATTGACAGTTTCCATTTCTAGGGATCCCCTTGGCTACAGTCACAATGAAAGAGAATTATTTTGGCTTCCCTTGCCAAATTCAGGAAAATCCATAACTGAAGTCTATGCCAGCAAATGAAATATAAGGCACATAAGCAAACCCAATGAAATATAAGAGAAAATCAGAGCTATTTGGCCAGTAAACAATTTAAGATTACCATGGAACAAGGTAAACTGGCTCTTTAAAGCTTTTCTCAATAGCTCTCCTGCTTCTGTTGAGTAGGCACTGCATTAAACTTGATCATCATCTGAACTACTTATGAATAATTGATTTAGGAATAACTTCACTGACAAAAATCTCACAGTTCAATTTGCTACGGTTTGTGGAACATATTTATATTCATTTATAACAATGCTAATCGACAGCAATCCAGACTTCAGAACCCTTAAAAAATTAACCGAACGTTACAAACTCAAATACTGTCGATCAACATAATTTAATAGAGTATCTTCCATAGATTACCTAACAAAGATCAATCATAATCACAGGACCCTCAACCATTTCTATTCTCTTGTGGTTATTAAAATAGATGGGATTTTCCAGTATGTCTAAAAGATTAATGAATCAGATTTCTGGTAGATCAGAGTGAGATACTAAATTAGGAACAAATAATTCTCTGGAAGAACCCTCACTAGTTGCACGTCCCCCTGTGTCATCTTTGCCAATGGAGTTCCATTTGGAATATACTTGTTAATCACAATAACAGAAGCATCTTTCCAGGTAATACTGTTTAACTTTTTGTTGGCTTGATGTGTGCCTGTGTGTCCCATAGGAAACAATAAAAAATCACAGTGTTTATGTGAGAGTGCATATGCATTGCTCTGTTGGACACAAGGACACTGAAAATAACAACTCACGTGCAAATCCAGTATAAAAAAGGATAAGTAGGAGGTGGGTAACCAACACAAGAAGTGGTTACAGAACATTCTATTCTAGAGTCAAGGGCAATGCCTAGGGTATGTGAACTGACAAAATACAGGTCACTGAATCTTCTTTTCCCACCCCAGTAAGAGATGTAATGTTCAGCTATAGCAAGACTCTTTCTCCTCACAGACCCTTCACATGATGATGAAAGTTGATCAGGCAGCTGATATAGAAGGCCTCCAGCACTGAGAATAAATTTTTGCTGCAAAAATATGACTGTGAAATTTCTTTCAATCAAAGAAGCAAATCCCCAAAATTAACTTCGGAGAAAAAAATCAACTTTGTTTCCACTTCTCTACTTCTATCCAGTCTGCTTTCCTAAATAATTTTTCAGGTTTCCTACAGGCCTCTATGACAAAAACCAAAGTGTCAGAACAGAGTAAGCATTAATTAGTGATATAAAGGTACCAAGAAAATATTGGAATTTTGTTCTTCATGTCCCTTTTAAGATATTAAAAATGCTCTTGAGCTGAGAACACTACTGCTGAAACAATCATAACAGTGATTCAAGAGGATCATCTCAAAAATGTCAGATTATACTGATGGTGTGTTCGCTCCCTGTGAGGAGTTTCATCATTTCCTTTGGTGATGTCTGAAATTATCTAGTTTCCACTGCCTCCAGTAAAGACATGGCATGAAGCAAAGTATTTATAGGATGTTTCTACTGCATTTTCTACACACACAAAGAATGCTCACCACGGCACCTAAATATTCCCTTTCTTATTGCATCCTATTGGTGTTGTCATGACCTGGCGGATGGATCCAATTTGGTAGGACACCAAGGGATGCTGTCCCAGGAAATCTTCTAGCTGTCTGTGGGTGCTTGTAAGAACAGTGCAGCACCAGTGCTGTCCCTGCCTGACACCCTCCAGAGAAGAATCTTGGGGTGAGAATAAAAACAGGCGCTGCTCAAGTGTGGCCCAAGCAGAAGGGAGGACAAACTCACTGGCAGGCAAGATGTCCTAGGGCAGGCCTGAAGATACCACCTAGAGAACACAAACTCAAATTTTGCAGCCTCTCTCAACAGGCCCATTCTTTACACATGAGACTGAAGAAGCAAACCAGAATTGATACACACTGCAAATGACAGGGAAATAAATTTTGTTCACCCATTTGTAGTTGCTCTTCAAAATATTTGCAAGTTTACTTTGCCTCATGGTCACCCAGAGGCTTAGTGTTATGTCATGATACGTAAAATAATAGGAGTTTCATATTCCTTTTGAGAAGGTGAGAAAAGTAGAAATGAACAATTCAAGAAGTTATAAGACTTTTGTTCAGGGAGTAATATGCACTGGCATGGAGCACCAGGAGAAGACTTAGATTGTAGGTTTATCTGTCCCCCTTTTACAGTGACCTTGAAAATGCTTAGAGAAAGCTAGAGAGAAAAGCAATTACATTTTTGAAATTACACACCACTGTTCTCATTCATCTTGATAACCACTTTTAAGGAATCCAAAAAAGGCTAGAATATTGCTTTTATAAAAGTTATAAAGATCTTGGTTCTGTAGAGTCAGTTTTAAAATAATTTTAGATGTACAAAGTTGAATTTTTATTTCCTTTGAGTTGTTAAATTGCTACTTTTGTAATTTAAAAAAAAAAAAAAAACCTGCAGTCCTCTACTGAGGACCTTGGCAAAAATAAAAAAAAAGTGCATTATCTTTTTTTCCTCGTTCTGGAAAGATATGCAGCAGCTCAACCTGTGTTGTGCAGCCATCCCTACTGTGTCACAAGCATCTGCACTCATCCTTTTCTGTGCATTTATAAATTTGATTGAAGTGTTGATAAGAAGCTGCATTTATAAAAACAGGATGTTATGCAAACAATAGGCACAAGATCTTAGTTATCCTTCTTCCTGCTGGTTAAGCTCCCCTGTGTTCATTTAGGCATGATCTGTCTTCGTGTCTCTTTTACTCTCATTATTATCTTGCCTTACCAATTAGGTAAGGCGCTGAACGGCCTGTTACTCCAGCCTGGGAGGGCTGGGGGTCAGAGGGAGTCATGCTTAATGTTAAGTGGCTGTGAAACATTAAAGCCTGTAAATTCACCAGGACAGTTGGCCTGGCCCACTGCAGGGCAAGGGGTGTAAGTACTTTTCTGCTTGAATTACGCATGGAGCAGCACTGGCTTTGAAATGCCAGGATCCACGCTGAGCTCACTGAACGCTCCCCAAGTGCGTAGCTCCAGCCTCAGCTCTAATAGCAGGAGCAATAGGGGTTATTTTTGGAAGCTCTTGGCAGACAGTTAGAAAAAGAAACTTCAAAAATCATTCTGCCTTTTTACTGAGGACCCCCTTAGGAGTACTACTGGGAAAAAGTCTGTCGACCTGCCACAGCTAATAGTCACTCAGCAGCCCGGCGCAACCGGCGCTCCAGAATCAATGCGCTGCAGCTATTCAGCAGCACCACATCTGATGCTTGAAAGGATGGAAAATACGAAATGTGACAGCTGCTTATGAGTGCTAGTGGTGGTGAACAAAAAGCCTGAAGGGTACTGGAATGTCCCCGCCCCGCACACAGAAAGGGCGCGGAAGGGAACGATGGCTTCTCCTAGCACGGCGGCACTCTGCAGCAGGCACCGTCCTGCCTGCCAGACTGGCAACTCCAACAGCTCAGCAGCAATTATTCACAGGCCACCTCTGAGGCGGTGGCTTGCTACCCACAGTATCCCTGCTACATCATGTACCAGACTGCTGACTGCTCATCAAGAGGGTTTTCACTTCTTGGATGAGAGAATAAGAGACCTACAGATATAAAAGAGAAAAGGGTCAAATCTCTTGGTCTAGAATTTGTACAAGGAAAGCAAGTAACTATTTGTAACCAATATGGACAAGGTTAAAATCTAAACAAGACTAGTTAACTTTGGAAAGAAGGATTTTCTGATGCACCAAAAAAACTGGCCGGGGTTTGTTACTATGGTGTTCTACTACTGGCTTCATTGGGATCTCAGCTGCATATTCTCTTGGTCTGCTTGAAATTTAGCACCCAGCAATACTTAAATATTTCTGGAATTATGGGTTATTTCTTGAAACACAATAGTCTCTCATCTTGTTATATAGTAAGACATTTCTTTGGCAAAGGCAACTTTGCTTCTGTCTACTATATGGCTTAGCACCTCAAACTTTTGTCTCCAAATCTGAATAAATACTTATAGTTAAATCTCATCTCCATGATCTTCACTCTTCATTGTGGAAGCACAACTAAGATTAGTATTTACAGAAAAAAATATTCACTTGTTCTGAGAGGAAAGCTCCTTTTTTTTTAACATAGCTGAAACTTTTCAAAATATGTCGCAAAACAATTCTCATAAACTAATCATTTTGGCAAGTTTGTATAAAAAAAAGGTATTCAATATAAAGCAGTAGTGCCATTATTACTGTGCAGAATGATAGAATACATCCTTAAATAAAGAAGCCAAGAAGAAATTTCATCAGGGGAGAACCTAGCTATTAAAGACATTGTAAAAGCAAAGATGACTCTGAATTTGGTGTACAAAGATGAGTTTGATCAAAGGTTAGTTTAATCATTTGTCTATACAAGGAAGTGCTGCCCTGAGTTGTCAGTAGCTCTTCTTGACCTATTTAAAGTCCTAAGTGAATATTATTTTGTAGATCTCAATTGGAAAGACTCCCTTAATAACTCATGTACAAGAGCAACTTGTTAATATATATTTTTACTAGTTATTTTTTCCCACAACTATTTTCTGTCATGTTCAATATTTTTATGTTGTAAGATTTTTTTATCTTGCTCTAAGATATATGAACTCCCTTTCAAATATTTATATTCCACCAAAAAATATTTTCAAGACTGCCTCTGCTTGTGATTTTATCTTCATGCTAAGGGACTCAAAAGGTTAAGATTTTAATCCACTGCAAGGGATTTGCTGAATAAATATCTTGTTTGTAAGAGCTGGATTAGGACAACATACTAAAGCTACTCCATCTAACTACAACACAGTGAATCTTGTCAAGAATATAAACTCTTCTGTTTATCCTTACTTATGCACAGAGCTGTGAATAACTCTTATAACCAGCTAGTGATCCTGCCTACATTATCTTGTCTCTAAACATGCCCTGCATGCTGAAACAGCTGAAAGGAACATACAGGATTAGGAAAATCACAGAAGCTGAAAACATGTTTTGACGCAACTATGGGAGAAAAAAATCCTCTGCTCCAGGTGAAAAGCTTTCTAGTCTGTCTCATCTCCCCTTATCCTCACAATGCCCAGAACTGCCTTATTTTTTCAAAGAGAAGCTATGATGAAAAGCTCCTTAGAGTGACCCAACTTGAAGGATTGCCTCCTTCTTTAATTTCCCTGAGAGATAAAACAGTATATAGGGGTGTGCTTTCAAACTATTGTTTTCAAAAGGTACTCTAGGAAAGTTAGGAAAAAAAGTTTATACTGAGCAAAAAATCACACCTCAAAAGATTTGTTGATTTGTAACCAACTGCTTAAACTCTGAGTTTCAAAATTTGATTTTTAACCTAGGAGATCCCAAACATGTCACAAACCTTATCAGAGATCCTATTTCTCATTAACACATAAATTAGTGGGCTGCTTGGTTAAGGACAGCATCTAGCATTAGCCTGCAGAGGAACAGCTCTTTCCTGACTTATAGGAATGCTTCACCATAATTGACCCAGGTGGCCAAGAAGGCCAATGGCATCCTGACCTGTATCAAGATGATACAGGTCAGGAGCAGGACAGTGATTCTCTCTCTGCACTCAGCCCTGGTGAGGCCACACTCGAGTGCTGGGTCAGTTCTGGGCTCCTCAATTCAGGAAAGACACTCAGGTGCTGAGAAGGGTCCATAGAAGGGTGACAAAACTGACAAAGGGTCTGGAGCACAACTCCTGTCAGGAGCAGCTGATGGAGCTGGTGGTGTTTATCCTGGAGAAAAGGAGGCTGGGGGGACCCTATCACCCTCTCCCTGCAAAGAGGTTGCAGCCAGGTGAAGGTCAGCCTCTTCTCCCAGGCTGCCAGCAACAGGATGGAAGGAATAGTCTTAGGCTGCACCAGGGCAGGAAAACATGTAAGTAGCTACCTGGAGAGCACAGACTTCAAAAATCTAAAAAGTCAGTCTAGGGTTTTTTTCATGTTTTCTCCTCAGATTGAAATGAATCCATATGTAATTCCATATAAAGTTGGAATTACAGAAATGAGAAAATATTTCAGATGAGTCTGCACACTTTAATAATATACCTGTTCAGAAAATTTCTGCCTGAGTGTGTAGAGAATTATTTCCTCTAATAGCTTTAAAAATTTGAAAAGTGAACTCTATCTATGTTTTTCTAATTCTACCTTTGCACCTGAGTCTAAAGTTTGACTTTTGGGTTTTTTTTTCCTATAAAGGCAACATACACTGCAACTATCACCAGTTCTCTTCCCTAACCAAATATATTTTGCAAGTAGGTTCCCTTAGAATCAAATTTGGAGAAAAAATGTTTTTACAATTGTTTTTCAATTTATAAGTACAAAACCAACCCCACAGTTGTTGTTGCTAAGAAGGGCAGCAGGCTCACTCTGCCCTAGGAATTTCATAAGGCACTGCATGATACTAAATACGATTTTAAGCATTCCTTTTGCAATATACAGTTAGAGGTATGCAGATTCATCTGGTAACCCAGTATATTTTACTATTTACACTTTATTTCCACAATAGAATGAAAAAGAATGTATGACCAGCAGAACTAGGAAAAAGGACAATAAAATGATAATTTGATGTAAAAGTTGGGGCATTCCAGTCAGTTAATTTGCTTTTCTACAGGAGGCATAGCTATCTGAATTTCCATAATATAAAACCATTTACTCTTCCACTGAGTTTATGAATTTATGAAAAAAACATGCCTGTGGCATGGTTTAAGGTCAACTATTACAGTAAAATATTCATTATCATGATACATATGAAATAAACATTTAAATATAAAACACCTCCATTTCTTTCATCAGCAGTAGTAAAAGCAGCAAATAGCTGCTTCAACAAGGAAGCTTTTACAATTATTTGACAGAATTTTTCATTGTCTCTTCAGAAACATCAACCATTTCTCTATGAGTAAAGACATAAAGAAGTGAACACTGCTTAGTATTCATGGGTGCCTCTATAACTAAAATTATAGCATGGATTTATACATAAAATAAAGAACACGTTCACTCAAGATATGTCTTTGTTTTATTCCCTCAGATAGTTCCATAGAATCAGCAGACTCTTCTCATAAAAAAAAAGAATGACCACTCTTAATAAAATGGGGAAAAAATTACACTGATGATGAAAGACAGCCAGAGCTCATAAAAATGAATCACTACATATGCTGGCTAGCAATGTCTCAATTTAAAACAATATAATTCCTGAAAGTTGTGTGCGCAGTATTTACATGGATTTGTCAGTATTACCAGGAGAAAACAAACAAATTTTAATATGCAGTCCTCAAACTCACACGTTAGCACGCGCTATCCAAAAACTGGAATCATAGCTAAGAGCGATAAAAATGTTAATTTACTTCTAATCCTGTAGCAGTCTATTTTCTCTAATAGTTACGGAAATGGAAATGAAGGGGTGTCTAAAATGAACACACTGTATTTTACTTCTTCAAAGACCAGGAATTTCAACTGGGTACTTTTGGATAAGTTGTCCAGCATGTTTTGTGCAAGATGTGTTTGGGACATAAAAAAATGAACCTACCGAAAGGTATTATATGCAATAATACTCTAGTTTAGGCCTTAAAAATCAAAGTGTTTGAGACTTTTTCAGAATTGCAGAGATAGGATTCCTTCCCATGGACCACATGACCTTCTGCATGTGTTTATGCACATATTGTGCTTATTTTTCTGTATCCGGTGTATCTGCACTGGCAAATAATCCATCTGGTGTTGACAAAAGGGGTTTGGAAAAATCTTTAGACTGATGTCCTGCAACCTCTGTCTTCAGGAGAGCTAGGATTTTTCCTCATGCTTCTCATCTACTATGAAAAGTATATGAATCTGTGGACTGAGATACTATAAATGTATTTCACGTGTTACTATCCGTCTACATATGCCCATAACTTAAAATGGGGACTTTTTTCCTTAAATGTATAACTTTTTCCTTTCTCTAAAAGTTCTACTGCTCTTGTCTGAGTCAGTGAGTCCAATATTCATATTCAATATCCAAATAGAGGAAGGCCATTTTCAATCTAAATGATAGAGGAGTGAAATAACAGAATTGAAAAAAAAATTAAATGCATTACAAAGACAAAAATAAATATCCACAAAATCCCCACAAAGTTTACTGCCTAAAAGTTTATTGAACAAATAAACAGATTTCTGAATTACTTAGATTCTTCTAGAGATGCATATACACACTTTAAATAGTATATATAATGACTGTATTCATTTATAACATGTCCCGTGTGTCAAAATTTCCAGCTCCCTGAAATAAACCCACATTTCACTCTTAGAATGTTTCTTCTGGTGGCATTCATTAAAAATAATTCATAAAACACAGGGGGCAATGTTCTGACCTGTTCTGGCAGGCCAAGGCAGAATGTTTCATGTTGTCACTCTGAGAAAACAGGGTAAGAAACTTGGAACACATGGATGCACAAAATCATCCTTTTGGATCCCTTCACCACCTCTGTCTTCAGTGTCAGCCCAAGGGATTAAATGCACGTTACTGAGCAGCCTTGCAATTTTGGCACCATTAAGAAGACTGCCTTCCCTTCTCTCTTCCAGTTCTCCTGACACTTGTTTCTAGTCTGCGTTGTCTGATGAAGCCCAGAGTCTGAAGGTCTTCCTTGAAGATCATCCTTACCATGAGGAAAGATGGACTTTCCCAAGGGGCTGGAAAAAGAAGCCATGTAAGAAATGATGACACAAATGAAATGCCACATTTGTGAGAGTTTCTGTTATCTGCACAGGACTGCATTTTTCTTGTGACCTTCACTCATAACACCTCCATGCTGCACCTTCCAGCCGTGGCAGTGCCTCAGCAGGCTTTTGCATTGTCCCAACCCAGCTGCCTATACCCTCACAAGACTGCAGAGCTGAATAAAGTCTAATATCTGTGTTCCATTTGTGTGCAAAAACTTCAAAGGCACAAATAAATTCCACTGCTTATTTATGAAACACTTTGGAGCTGTGGCAATGGACAGGAATTGATGCCCAACCAGAGCATTACTAGTTTGAACTGAAGTGTCAGTGCCAGCTTTGTAGGAAAACTGAGATGAAGGAAACGAACTGAGAGAGTGAACCTCACCCTAAACTTTAAAACATGCCACAATGCTGTTGTTTCTGGCAATCTGAAACAAGTCTCTTGAAGTTGTTTTCCTAGGACCCACATCTGCTAGTGTTGGAAAGTCGCAGTGGGGAGGAGGGGTGGAGAAACAAACATCTGACAAGGGGGCGTTTTTAAAAGGCACCAATTCCCTTCCTATTTCCATGGCCTTCTATTTCAGACTTTGAAAATATAATATGCTCCAGTAATTTGAAAGCATTACTGCCTGCCTCAAGCCCAAATTGTTGCTTGAAAATGTGGAATTTCTGAATTTCCCCACAGCTTACACCCTTGCCTAAAAGTGCTCTGTAATGCTCACTAATGTACTGGTTTCTTTGTCAAGGCAGGTGCTTCTAAAGACAGCCTGAACTGCCCTATGCCAGAGAATGGAGATATATTAGCATTTCATGGCCAAAACAATCAATTAATTGGTAATAACTACTAGAATTAATCAGCCTTGTCTATCTAGTTTTGTTACTCAGAAATAAAGCACCAGCATGACTTTCCTGTTCATTTTTCTAAATATTTTGCTTAATCTTAGATAGCATCATATTTGAATTTATTTAAAAGTCATGACTCATATTACTTTTCAGTATCTCTTCTTTTTCCTGTATCAAGACAGCTTATGGAAATTAGGTGTTCTGCTTTCTGGGTGCATTTTCAGGAGGTGAAATTGGAGGTGGGAGTGTTTATTAGGAGCACTGGGAGGATTCAGTGATGGTAGGGCCTCTACTTTTGCATTTGCAAAGATGCTAAATGTGTGACCATAGACTCTAAACAAGCATTTGAAGAAGGATTAAAACAAGGTGGCAAAAATCACGATTCCTTGCCAGCCCAAAAGCAAATACATTTTTGCATAGGCCAGCAGCAGCCAGTCAGAGGCTTGGTAATAGTAACAAAAATGCTCAGGTGAAATCTTGTGAGGGTTTAGGAGAAAATATTATATCTCTGCCTCAAGAACAGAGGCATCCTTCAGACAGAGCAGATACTGGGCCTATACAGTTCCAGCTTTGCCATTGTTACATACTGCTGATTGTTTATCCACTTCCAGGATGGAAATGCAAGTACCATATCCACAAAGAGAGACCAGTTGGTGACATTTCACAAATATTCTCAGCCAAAAGGGTCTTCTTATATGAATAAACTTCAGACATCCATGTTGAACACAAACCTAGTTGGCCAAATTCAAGTGTCCAGTCCTGACCTTCTATTTCATGAGTTTTATTCTTCTAGATATTACTGTTTGAAGCCTTTCCATAATTTATAGCACGTTACTCCACACTTTCTTTAGTTTTCAAAGCCAGGTCCTAAATAAAGACCAAAAAACACTTCAAACAACTTAATCCTTCCTAGAAAAGGCTGTTAGCTTTCAAAGATGACATTTCATCAAAAGCAAAGGTTAAACTCCAGAATGCATTCTTTGAATGAAGTAACAAAAGCTCCATTATAGCCTTTGATCACTTGAGCTCACCTGTAGGAAATGTTACACCTTTTTATTAAAATGTTGAATTGTCTTTGCTGTACAAGCTGGAGACATTCTTGACAGGCTTAAAGTCGTTAACACCTCTGAGGAATGCTCAGCAGAGCCTATAATACTCTCTCGTGTCTATGCATGTTAGTATAGTAACTCTGTACTTTCCTAACAGCCCAGGCACTCTTTCCTTTTCCTATTTCTTTAACAAATTTATTGAAATTAGTATACTGGCAAAAAATAGTAGATTGGCAAAATTATCCATGACACAAATGTGCACGGCAAAATATTTGACATTATCAAGAAATAAAGACCCTATCACTAAATAGCGAAATTTTTAAACTACCATGAGAGGTTTTTTAAATAAATCACCACTTAATTACTGTAAAAAAACCCAAACAACTCTGCCTTTTTAATTGGCAGCTGGGCAGTACATCTAGCATTGTCTATTACCAACTGCAGTACACACAGTCAAGTAATGTTTCATTCAGAGAGCCTGCACTCACATTCTCCCACAAACTGACACACACATTCCTGCCATGCTTTTCCTCCTCCTCTCGAGCATCAACTACTTGTATATAAATGTATAAGCATGAAAATATGGACTATTAAAACAAAAATAAAGATCAACATTATATCTTTAGTTTCTCTTCCTTTAAAGATTGCTGCATTTTTTTTTTTTTAGTTTTAGAAGCGCTGCCAAATATAAATATGTTTTCTCTTAAAAGTAAGTAAATAAATAAGCTTATAAGGATTTTCTGACAATCCAGGCTGTTATTTAGTTCTAATATCATTACCAATGAACAGCTGAAAGCTATTTCCCCCCAGCCTCTGTGGATGCTTTTTTTTTAATCTGTTTATTTCTTGATTTCTTTTGCACATCTCATCTCTTTATGCTTTAAGATTATTTCTATAAAGACTAGCAGTCCTACATGGATGCACTCTCAAACACACAGAGAACTAGGAGTTGATTCTCCTTTTCTTCCCAAGTTGTGCTCTATATACATTGCTTCTTACATGTCACAAAGCTTTTGAATATTTCTAATAACACTTTACACTTCAGGTTCTGAGACATCTCCTGCTGAATAAGCACTCCCATTCATGAAAGCTGACTTCCAGACCATCCCTGTGTGCACATACAAAAAGAATTCTTACATAGCAATGAATGCTATGAAACAGGTGAGGGCAAACAACTACCAAATATAAATTATGACAGATTTTTAAAAAGAGCATGTATATATCCTTTAAAAAAGGAAATGCACCTGCTGTCTGTACTGCAGCTGAAGCCTCCCACACAGCCTCATGCAATCAGCAAAAACTAAGTTTACATCCTTCTTTCCCACTAGATCTTTGATTTTCTTAGAGAACTTCTGACTTACTCAGGCTTCTATTCTTGGCCTGTTTAGAGATAACTATTCAGCAGAGGCTTACAGTGAGCTTCTGGATCTTAATCCTGTTGTCTCGATTAGTCTCTCTAATGATTACACAGTTTGATTGCCTCAGAGGGAGGTGGAGAAGAATGGGGGAGAGTGAAGGGAGCAGTTTGTGTAGTCCCCATTAGCTCCTGATTACAGGAAAAACAAGATAGTGTCTGAGTTCAGTGGGGAGGAAGGTAACGTGCCTCAGAATAATTCTGTACAATCAAGAGATTAGATGGATTAAATGTAACCAAACCTTTCCTAAAACAGAAGCCATGAGCAATATGTTTTTAAATGGTAAACACTGACTAATTTGTTGACTCATTTGTGTGTCTACTAACACAGCAAGAGCACTGGTGAGAATAAAGCAGCTGCCCATACCTGTTTCCATGCTGAATCACATGGAATAGATTCAAGATTGCTGTGCCTATGTGACTTTATTCACTGAAGATTTCTGTCCTGCTTCCTTTTCTGACTCAACTGGGCAGTAAAAATTCAGTATTTTCTAAAACTATGAATTTTTTCTGTATCTTTGGGTGACCAGAACAAATAAGTGAAAACTAGCTCACTTGGAAGAAATTTTCATCTGCAGTTTCTTCTTAGAGATGAGTGATTTAAACTTTGTATTTTTCATAAAATATGAAAATGGCTTTCATAAAAATTAAATCAGAAAAACAACTACATAAATTTATTTGCTAATTTCCTTTGAAAAATTATACAAAAATAAGCCTAATACACTTTTCATTTTTGTACTTTTGATCATTTCTTAAATTAACAAATAATGATTTCCTTATTTCATTTTATGAAAATACCTCATTATTTGACATAATGCATGGAAATGTTTTATCAAAGGTCTTCAGTGTCTGGAGAACAATTTAATCTTTTCTGCAATCACGGTGCTGTCAGATGCAGAAAGCAATATTCACTCATCAGAGAAAAGTCCTTTTTAGTCCTCACAAAAATATTATGTGATAATATTCACAGCAGTGAAAACACCGGAGCATATCTATTCTCTCTTAAAAGCTTATAGTGATGGCTTAAACTGAGAACAGCAGCTCCTCCAAATCCAAAAAACCAGATGCCATCCTTATCAAGCAAACATCATCTGTGATGCTTATTATTTTTTAAAAGTCATTTATCCCTAATGTTAGCCTGCTTCTCCCTTCAAGGCACAACATTCAGAAGACAGGAGTAACTGCAGTGAAGTATGCAAACTACATGGGGCAAAATTATTGGGAAAGCAAGTGCAACTCCTTCCTACATGTGCAGTAACACCAGAAGAGTGGAGGAGCTGTGGTCTGTCCCTTGCTTTCCTCACAACAGCAAAATAAAGATAAGTTTATAAAGTTAATGTTAAATAAGAATTTATAAGGAATTTATGTAATTGGTTTAAGATTATGTATCATCAAAAGAAATTAGTAAGGCAATCTCTGTAAGGAGAGAGAGACTGTATTTTATGAGGTTAGGCAGTGTAACTGGATAATTCAGATTTCTGAAGCCCTTTATCAGATGAAATGCTCTTTGTTTCCAAAAATGTTTTCATGCATGTAACTCCACTTAGAACCAACTCAAGGATCTAAAAATGAAAATAACAGCATAGGAAAACTGAAATATTTCAGCTCATGTAGACACATGGGCTAAAGGTGACAACAAACTCAGACACAGCCTGGAAAAATTTTGGAATTGCTCTTGGCTTCAGATCCCTGGCCTTCAGTCACCAGGATGGGTCTCAGATTAGCATTCCCAAATCTGTTTAATGCATAAATACTGTGCTTATCACAGAATCATGGAACAGCCTGGGCTGGAAGTGACCTATATGGGTCACCTGGTTCCAACCCTCCTGCCATGGAGAGGAACACTTTTCACTAGACCAGGTTGCTCAAAGCCCCATCCAATCTGGCCTTGAACATTCACACGGATGGGGCACTCATGTCTCCAAGCAACCTATTCCAGTGTTCCACCACCCTCACAGTAAAGAAACTCTTCATTATGTCAAATCTAAAGCCATCTTTTTTCAGTTTAAAACCAACACCCCTTCTCCTTTTGCTACAGGCCCTACTACAAACTTGCCTGTTTCTCTCCTCTAAGCCCCTTTAAGTAATGAAAGGCCACAATCAGGTCTTTTCTGAGCCTTCTCTTCTCTAAGTTGGACAACCACAACTCTCTCAGCCTTTCCTTATGGAGTAAGGACAGCTGTCTACACAGACTTTCCACCAATACCTAAGCTGGACAGCTCTCAGAATCACTTTTTCCCCATTTGGAGTCAGAATCTGATGTTTACTCAGCTTGTAATAGGACATAAAATGAGTGATGGCAGGGAAAGAGATTTACTGACCGTCAGAGAAAAATTCACAGGATTGAGTTTTCCAAATACAGGCACCCTTCTTGCTGGAGGTTCAGCCTCAATTGGAAAAGTACAGGCAGTAGCTGACTTACAGATCTGAAAGAACAGGTTAACATGGGTGCTTTAACAAAAAAAAAAAATTAGTGATTTTCAAATAGTCATCCCAAAATAGCACTTTTTTTTCAGATCATTTGTTCAGTAACCTTAGTAATCATTAAAGGAATTTAGGGATTCTTTTGACACATTATGCATCACAAGCAGAAGCTAGAAAGTCACAACACTAAAAAAAGAAGTTGGTTGCCCTAGGCATGTTTCAGCTTACTGTCAGCTCAGTCTGTTCTAGTGTTTCACTTGTAATAGCTCCCTTGCTGCACTTATGACTAATAACAATAAAATATTAACAAAATAGTTTTCCTTGGTGGTGACTCTAGAGACAGGAATGAAAGACCTTGCTGTGTCCTCTGTTTTGTTTCCAGCCTGACAAGCTGCTTTGCTCCATTGTAACCTTTTGATGCCAAAGGGATCAGGGACAGCAGTACTGCTGTATTCACTGCTGGTCTAAGAACAAACAGCCTGGTATGCTCTCCTCACCTCAGAGGGAATTTTTATTCTGCAGTGCCTCTTCCTTCTCAACTAGAACTTCCTACTACTCTCCAACTTCCTTCAGCTTTTCCCACTACTCCCAGATGTTGCTAAAAGACACGGTGATGCTTTTCGTCCTTGGGCTGCCTTGCTGCCCATGATGAGCTCCCTTTCATCTCTTCCAGCTCCTTCTGCCCTCATTCAGCCCTCAGCTGCAGACCTGAGAGCTCCTCCAATTCCCAGAGCCTCCAGAGGGATGCTTTCTTCAAAAACCAGCTCTCTCCCTCCTGTACTGCAGTGATGGATGTGAAATGTTTGCCAGTTCTCAGAAGGCTCTCCTGTAAAATCACCCCAAAATACCCAACAGACTAAATTTGAAATTTATAACAATATATTTTTATTTCACTGTAGTTACTGCTTGTTTGTAAACATGCCTACAGGTCCCAGGTGAAATTGGGCACTACCCATGGGAATGAACAGGCCTTGATATTTTGCCATATAAAATTAAACAGACCAAAGATAAGGGAAGCTGACACTATAATTCTGATTATCTTATGTCACTCCAAAATACAGCTGAATTCATGTAAAACCTGTGGCTACTGCAGCAAAAGTGGTCAGGCTGTGCTATGAACTTGATACTTTGTATACTGAACTGAGTAAGGTCAAGTTGGTGATGTCACACAAAAGTACCATTGCATGTGCAAGCTAGGATGGATTCTTAGAATAAGAACAAATAAAATTTAAAAGAAAAAAAATGAAATTAAAAAAATAATAAAATAAAACATATAAAATAAAATAAAATAAAATAAAATAAAATAAAATAAAATAAAATAAAATAAAATAAAATAAAATAAAATAAAATAAAATAAAATAAAATAAAATGATAAAATAGTTTGAAAAAGTCAGGCACTAAACAATAAGACCAAGGTTGACTTTTGCAGTGTCTGTGTAGTTTGTTGCCTGTCATTCAAACCAATGATGCCTTTAAAATATGTTTTGCTGATGGTATGACAAGATTGGCAAATACTTGTGGTGTCACAGAGATTCCCTTTTGTCCTCATGTTGTGATTCTCACCTCTTTATGGTAGATCCACAGTTTGTACTCTCAGACTCTTTTATTCTGGTGCCTTTTTAATGCTAACACTAGTCAACTCCAGATTACAACATCCCCTTGGCATTGTGGTGGTGATGTGATTCACATTACCACTGGCACTTTACCTCCTGATAATTGCCTAATTAACTCACTGTGTAATCACCATTATTTCCAGCAACCTGTTACATGATTGCTGCCTCATTTCCCCAAAGCAGCACATCTTGGTTTTGACGCAGTTGAACCATGTGATGTTTGAAGACTTGTGAACTTCCTGATGTCTGGAGGCTTCAAAACCCATTTGTCATAGCTCAGATGTGCAAGCTGAGTCACCTTGAGGTGTGCCATCATCCTCATATGGGTAAAACCAATCTCTCTCTAACCACCAAACCAGAATATTTCTGTGATTAACTTACACATTCGCAAAAATAAATACATTCTAGATACATGGAAACTTCTATCCCTTAGGAAAATTTCAACAAAAATAGATATGGTAAGCACTGCATATGTCAGAGTATGCTGTGGGTTTTATTTTTCTAAGTGCCTCTTTTATATACTGCAGTCTCCATACTTTTCCACATTTTCTGTTCTTTGCTTCTGTTTTCAACCAAGTTACTTTTTTCTTAAGGTTTTTGTTCCATTTCTCTAAGCTCCTGCATTTCACTCAATCATTGAGAAGAATTTTTAAACAAGACTTTCAAGGCATTTCAAGAAGAGTCAAATGTGGTCTTCTCATCCCACAGTCATACAAAAAACAGGAAAAAAAGCATCCCCCATGATTCACTACAAACATGTACCTTTGAAATGCTCATTTTTATCTTCATTTTTATCATGCACAGGTGATTTGCTCCTTTTTTTACCAGCTCCCTTCAGTTTTGGAAAATAGCAAAAGGAATCAGGAACTCCTTGCAATTCAAACTGAAAAATTTTCCCCCAAATCCTTGGATTGTATAAGCATGTAATAACCTACAACCAGGACAAACATTGACATAAATGAGGATTTTGTCTGCAGATCAGTAGCAGAAGCAGAGTTGGACAGTGCTTCTGGGCAATCTGGGAACTAATCAGTGGGATTTAATCCAGCATGTGCCACACTCTTTGCTTCAATTTCTTAGGCTGGAAGCCAGGGACACCTATTTTAAACCAGCCTTTTGAACCTCCCTGAGAATACTGAACACTTCACACTGGGTACAACCACATATACAAATAGTTAGAACTGAGTCTGGATTCAGATGAGACCAAAACCACTCTTTCTATTGAAGACTTCTCCAGTGAGACAGGCCAGAAGGGTGATGTTCACAATTGTTTAAATATCTGCCAAACTGCAGCTTTAATATTAATGGCTTATTCAGGTCATGCCATTTCTTAACGGGTGTTTTTGTATCATCCTCTATGATATTTATGCTAATGGCCAAATACTTTCAATGAACTTAATTTCCAGCTTCAGTAAAATAACTTCTACACATCTAATTTAAAAAGTAGAACACTTAATTTAAACAGAATATACATAAAAGGGATTTTTTTCTCATTTGCCTTATACTGCTATTGTTAAGCCTGAATCAGATATGAAATCTAAGCTTGTTACTGGGAAAAAATCCATTCACATTCAAAGTTTAATGCTACTCAGCTCTCCATACAATCACTGCAGTAACACTTTATCTGCCTATTATGAATGTCCTTGACAGAATGTTCGCAGAGCTAATCATTTCCAGAAAAAAAAAATAGACATGGGGGCAAGAGGATATGTACATATTTTTATATATGTGTGTGTATACAAGTATATATGCTCTTGGAGCTGATTTTTTTCTGTTCTGGATATTTGCAACTTCTCACTGAAGTCATAAGTCTTCCTATAATTCACTATAAGCCAAGCAAGGAAATCAAGGCTTCAGAATTCAGTCAGATTTGTAAATTCTTTCAATTACATAAATAGTTTGAAATTCTTAAAATAATAACAATTGCTGGATATTGATCCATACAATCAATTGTATATTTATTAATTCACCTTATTGAAGAAAATATTATCAAATATCATCCTACTCAGTGGTTTTTATGGTGAAATCACATACCCAGACAACAAAAACCTTCAGAAAGTTATGGCATTATTCCATTTAACTATTTGCAGTTGCTGGCCAAACACACATTCTGGTGCAACTTCTTTTTTAACCTCCTAATGAAACCCAATACTGCGGGCTGGAGTCTATCTCCTCAGAACTGCAGCTTACAGGATACCTCTGCGGTGCATTAATCTTTTAACCCCTTGAGGCATACTGAACATCAATTACACAGTGCTGTTGCCCAGAGGTGAGATATGTGAGCTGGAGCTAAAGACAGACTACAGCAGCGGCATCTTACACACAGATCATGAGCAATCCATCTTCTTCAGGGTGTGGGGGCAGAACAACTTTGGAAAGCCATCAAGGCGTAATACTGTATGTGAGTGTATTTGCGGCTAAAACGAACTTGTCACACAAGGAAGAGCTCGCAAATCATCCTGACCCTCCTGACCCCGCGCAATCTGCGGCTGAGGAGCACGGGCTGTTAAAGAGCCTCACAAGGTCCACACAAAAGAAGCAAAAAAGGACTCTCATAACTACCCTGGATTTCTCAGAGCACCTGGTTTAGGAGGAGGATGGAAAGTAAATACCACCAGCAAAATTGAGAGTTATCATTGGTATTGCTTAAAGACAAGACAAAATCCACTCTGATAAAAAACGGGGCAAATCAGCTCAAAAAACACTATATGAGCTCCCTGCTACTGAGATTTCCCAGCAATTGCAAATACTAAGAAGTGAGTTTTTCCTACATAATAAAGCTCCCATAGAAATTGCAATAACTGTATGCCTGCTCTATATTTCCTTTTAGGCACTAAGTTTATTCTTAATGTGTTTGTCACATTAAGACAGAAAGAGTTTTTATTGCTTTAGGAACTATAAATTTAAAATCTACAGAGTGGTTATGAACTTCAGCTAGCTTAAGCATACATGGAACTTGTCAGGGTCACCAGTACTTGCTGTTATAGGACTAGATGCTTGTGTCATAAATACATGAATACCTTTTATGAGCAGCTACCTACAGTTTCATCAAGGCTTGCCTGGATGCTCTGACACACTGCTCTCTATTCAAAAACTCACCAAAGCAGCTGGTTCAAGAAACTTCTAAAACACTGATTAAAGGATGCCTTGACTGACTAACTGACTGATAACTGTATCTTGAATAATTGATGTGTTAGAGAATAATAGATGCATTTTCCAAAGATTTTTAATGAGTCATCCTGCAGCTGAAGAAAGGGAATGAGGAGCCAGGAACAAACAGTGGGGTCGGGCTGCAAAACTAAGACCTTATTATTGTTATTTTATTTCTATTTGAGAGAATAGCATGAAAATAAAATAAGTCTGCATTTGTGTGTGTTCAAAACTGTACATATCTTGATACCTATTGCATAGCTAATGAACTATCAAAATCAATGCACATTACTGGATAATTTCTTTCTTTGGAAATTGTGGGTGTACCTCTTCCTGTGGCAGTTTTTTCTTGAGGCTAGTATTTATTGCCTACTCAATACCCTCTGTGAATTTCATCTCTAAACTTCTAATAATTATCTAATTAATTAATTCATGTTTCATTCAACATTGCTAATTACTGTGTTTTAAGAATATTTCCCATTTTAGAGATATCCTTTAATATAAGAAGTGATCCATGCTGGCTAAATGTGTAAAGGCATAAATATTTCTCTAGCAATCAGATAGAGAAGCCACTATTGTAGAAGTCAATTTACTCCTGCTGTTTGTCCAGCCATTGTCTGTGACATCCATAAGTTAGCCAAGGCTGTCTGCTCCTGCTCACCATCACCAGCACCCTTCACAGATGCAGATTTTTAGAAAGCAAAGCATTTTCCATAGGTCTGTGGACCTGTCCAAAGTTCCTCAGTAGCACAGGCACTACATTTGTCAGCTTTAAGATAAGGAACAAATAACTTACTTTTTTTCATACATAGGGTAGTAACATTATTTTTTTTACTGCAGCAGAGCAGGTGCCATCTTCTACTCGTGCCATCTTCTACTCATGCCCAGTCTCTGCTCAAAGACAGCTGAAGTTACCTCTATTTGCCTCCTGTTTGTACTCTTGCCTTCATTTGAAATACTATCAGTATTTTAAATACCTGAACCAAAGGCATGAAATATTTAGGAATTTGCTTGAACTGTATAACCAAAGAATTAAATGCAGTAAATAAACACTCACTTTAGGAAAGTCAAACATTACATAGATTATAGCTCTTCCCAGAATTAGTATGATGCAGCTGCAGAAGCTTGCTGTGATGGTAAATACCCTTATACAACAACAGCTTTTATTCAAGGGGAAAAAAGACTAGATTGAAGTTGGGTATTTTGCACACATATAAACAGATTTGAACCTGGCAGCAGAAGTGCTGGGCTTGCTGAAGTTTTTGGAGTCATTGATTTTAGTAAGGTTAGGGTCTCATTACCTCTTTTTTTTTTTTAAATTTTATTGGAGGGGTTGGCAGTATCTTCATTAATGGAGCAGTAAGGGAGAATCTTAGCTCTCTTAGATCTCTAACTACTAGATAGATAAAGTTAATCTAAAATAGCTCCCTCTAGGGTTAATGGATGCAGATAGACATCTCCAGAGAGTGTTTCATCCCACCTGGTTTTGATGCATATCAAGGAAGAACTGCCCTCAGGAGATGCATGTTTCTCTCTGCTGATTCTAGAGAAAATATAAGTGACTAGTGCATTTAGGTGTCTAGCTTTCAGATAGCTAACTTTACATTAAACAAATACCACTCTGAATAGAGATTTAGATGTGGGTATTTTATGAATTCTTGTGATCTCACTTCCAAAATGAAAATAAAAATTCAGAAGAAATTATGCACTAAAACTGCTGTATAGATGCATGCAAAGAAGTTAATGTGTCTCTCCCAACACCATTAAACTTTCCATAATGTTCTAGATAATCCTTATTTCTCTGATTGATCTGAGTAAAGTAGTTTTATGTTATAATGTACATAAAGCCACACAGCTAGAGTAATAGTCATTGCTTGTATACATGGACACTTACATACCAGCTTCTGTGTGTGGCTCTCAGAATGTCTGACAAACGTTAATGAATTTAACTTCCCTCTGAGCAAAATAGCTCTATTGTGTTTCCTATACAGCTGTTGAAACCACAGCAGCACACATGGGATAGATTCTAGTGCTTCAGAACTACAAAGTTTCATTTAGTGCCCAACTTATGAAACAAAAACTTTTGAAAGTTGCTTTCTGGAGGAAATTATTCTTGGCAGCAGCGCCAAAATTACAACCGTCCTTCATTTTTGTGCAACCTGTGATTGGCAATTTTCATATGAGAGAAGATTAAAATCAGACATGCTGAGATACTCTAAAATCTTGTCAAATGAATAAACATATTTCTATGGCATCTTGGAGGAAGATTTGCAGATTAATATATGACATAGTCCTATCTAGCACAATACACTATACATAGTATGTATAATGTATATCATAGCTGGGAAAAAGTTATCACCATTATTTTTGAAGTGCTTATCCATCAAGCACAGAATTTATTCTGAATGAGGATTAAAAAAATTAAAATTTCTTTTTAATTATTTAAATTATTATTAGAATATTTTGAAAGTATTGTACCTATATTTATGGAAAAATGCATTTATTTTCATATGTCAAAAACCACCTTATAGCTGTATGCTATTAGGTAATCATGTATTCTATATATTATATAATCTGTATGTTTACACATATATATGCAGAGCAGAGAAGTTCAGAGGTAAAAAGTCAGTAACACTGGAGACTATGTTAAAAACTTCAGAAGACTGTGGTTTATTATTTTGATCATTGAGAAATGGTTTTAATACATTTTTACAAGCATATAACTCACTGTGGGTAGAACATTTCCATATGCTATTTAAATTTGTTCATAAACTTGTTCCTTGACACATCACTAGTGCTTTTTGAAATCACTAGTATTTTAGAAAAAGAAAATGAATCACAATAATATTGACTAGGCTGGAATGCTTTATTTGTTGAATGAAAACATCATGTTGTTCTGTCACTTACTAGTGCAATACTTTAGCATTTTTGATCATTAAAAGAACCATTCTCTAATTTATGAAAATAGGTGACTAGGACTTCTCATATGTAATCTTTATCTATAGATAAATGCACACCTATATCTACATCTATGTACCTGTATTAACACAGAAATTGCAAGGAGTTCATAGTATATTTTATACTTTTAATTATTGGTAAAGAGTACACAACATCTCTTTCATTATCTACTCTGTCTGTCAGAACATTCCCACCATTAGGAACAAATCAACTGTCCTCTGTCCTTAAAAAAGCATTACAGGACTTGCTTCTAAAGGCCCCCTGTAGTCCAGAGAGAAATCCATGGGCCTCCAGAGATCACTAAACACTGTTTGGAGCCATCCAGCTCTGCAGCAAATTCACTGATCCACCAGCTTCTGCCAAAATAAAATTGTTGAGCTTGTTTCTAGGTAGTGCACCCAGTTCCCATTTCAAGAAGAAATTGGAAGAATTTATTTCTGGATAATTTTGCTCAACATCTCTGCTGCCTCACATCACTCTGCCCCAAATAGCTCACTCAGGTTTTTTGAGGTGGGGTTTCTCCCCTGTGAGAGGCAGAGAGCTCACAGAGGGCTGCTCTTGGTATGTGACCGTTCTCTCCTTTCGGTTTATGGCAGAAGAATAGATGACACTGGCTGAAGACTCACAACAAAGAACACTGGGTGTCTGAAGCATGCAAGGAATACAATACAGGACATTTCTCCCTCTCAAGTTAGCAGTCTGTTGCAGCCACAGGGCTTTTCTCAGCAGATGAGCTTACCTGCCTTAGCTCTGCTTTTGGATCTTGGTGCCAGAAATACACAGAAAAGTATCTACTAATTATCTGATAAATGTGTTTGTTCATGTCTGAAGTGCAGCTTATCTAATTGCCAGTGCCCTTCCTATCTTCCTCTAAGGGGTGGGTTTAGCTGAGAATTCTCCCAAAGAGCTTGCTTTTCATGTGAGTAATTATGTGCTTTGCTTGCTTCGAAGGGATATTAGCTCATCAGCCAATGGCAGCAAAGGAAAAAAAATAATCTCAAGGAGATTCAGATCTAAAATAATACAGAAGCAAAGAATTTTGGATTTGTGGCTTTAGACTTCATTAAAATTAACATAAAGTTATCAGTGAGGCTTGCTAGAAACTACTAGAAGATCTGTGTTACTGGAAATGCTGTCTTAAGGGCATAAACTTGCAAGGCCAGGTCACTAGTCAGTTTCATACTTGGGAGCCAGGAGATTGGAAAGTTAATAAAAACAATCAAATGAACAAGAAAAAAAAATAGAGGTTATTAAAAGTGTAAACTCTTGCAAGCTCTTGCAAACTTTGCAAATCTCTTTGCAACTCATCTGAAACTCCCAAGACTTTCTGAGTGCTAGCAACATCAAGGCCCAGATCTCCCTTTCTTTATGTTTTGCAAATCTTTAGGAGCTACTACCAACCTGCAAAAGCTAGAAAATGGTTTAGCTTCTTGCTATGTCTACTGGACTTAGAACAAGAGGAGAAGGACTCAATCCATTTCACAGGATATATAGGCATTCACTTGCCTGGAATATGGCTCAGCTTATTTAATACAGTAGAAAGCATTAATCTGGACAACAATGATAACTTGTAATATATTTCACATACAATTTAAAATAATGTTTGCATTTCTCATTAGAACAATCATGGGTCTGAAGGAGAATGTTAGTACAGTTAGACAGTTATGTAGGTTAACATAACAACACATTTGAACATAACCTTCCATCTTGAATATTATTCTGATTACAGGCAGATACTACCCCTTCTGCCAGTACATATAAAACAGCCTCATCTCAGCAAAATACATTACAATTCAGCATCATTTCACTGAAGGGAAAAAAACCCCAAGATTTGGAACACTCACAGAAGACAAGCAATTATAGGAGACCAATGCATCTTTATTTTATTCATTAGGTCATTGTGAGTTTTCCCACACATCCAGAGAGAAAAATAGATGAAATATAAATGAAACAAAAGTATGGCAGTGTCCAGCACATCTTAGTAACAGAGAAACAAATTTCTGTTTGTCAGCAGACTAGACTTGTGTAAACTCTCAGATACCCTAATCTGACTATAAATTTACTTCTTACACCTTATCATCCTCCTTTTGACTTTTTCCTCTGCATACATTGTGACTGACATGGTTGTCATAAAACCCACCGAAGTGGGAAAATTAATTAAATAATTATCCACTGTGAGAAGTATTGCAAGGAGCTGCTACTCCTAAACTACAGGAATACATTTTCAGCAAGACAGCACAATTTGATGTGGCATTCTTATTTAGAAGATGTGCAAATTCACCATGGAAGTACAGTATTCCTGGCTGAGTGGAAATACCTACATAGATGTTATTTTAACACCTTATCTGTACAACAGCAGATGTCTCACAGCAGTGTTCCATGCAAGCACTGTCTTGTAAGAGGGGAGTCCAATACTGAAACACAGAGAGATTCTATCTCACAGAGTCTTTAAGCTTTTGAAGGAAAAAAAAAAAAGGGGAAACTAAGATACCCTAAGTAAAATATTAGTAAAATAGACTACTGGACTGTTATGGCTAATAGCTTTTGTCCCACTTGCACACTCCTTTCCAAAACAAGATAGGAAGAAACCGAGATGATTTCTGGAAGAAACACTATGGAGAAAAGTAAAAACATTGCTGCAACCATTTCTTAGACTCTTCCACAAACAGCTACAAGCAAGTATGAGGATTCAATGGCAAGATGGCAGAGAGGGACATTCAAAGTTCCCTGATACTGTTATGAAAGAAGATAACTCCTGCAAAATACTTTGGGCTTTAGCACGAATCTGAAAAAAAAAACCTAAACCAAAGATTGCCAAGTAGCCTGAAGGAAAATTATATAAAGGGTCCCTTCCCTCTTTTCTTCTAATCTACTCCACTTCGTGCCTCCTTTCTCACTCTACTGCTTTCCCTTCAGCTAATCATTCCTGAAAAACAAAATAAAAGAAAATAAGGCTTTTTCACTGAGGAGATGGAATGACCCTCAAATACTACCACCAAGTGGTAATATTCTGTGGTATCCTTCTTGCCATTATTTGTCTTATCTTCTGTACTAAGGTCATGCCTTATTTAGATAGGGAATTACATTTATTCCATAGTGTCTAGAACAGCCTCAGGTTTCCCTGGTTCCTCTTACTATATCAAACAACAAATAGCAACTAGATATTACACTGAACTGTATGACAATAAAATTGTGAAGCAACACACTTAACTTCTTTCAGCTGAAAGGTTTGTCTTCACCCAGTACAGTTTGGGAGGACCAATTAAAAGAAGGTGGAATACCTGGTATGATTCCCTCTCACCCCTAAGTGCAGTTATTTACTGTACAGTTACACTGTTTAAGTGAATTGAAGCAAGACCAACTGCACATGGTCAAGAACTTTGACCCTCTCTTGAGATCATCTAAATAAGAACAATTTTTATTAAGAAAAAAATGGGATCCAAGAAACAGATAAATCCGATTCTTGTTGATGTTATTTTATGAGTTGTGAAGCAGTACAGAATTTGAGTCAGTGATGCCTGAGCCATGGTTCAAAAGGGCTGATATTTTTGACTTAGTTACCAAGACCTTTCTTTATTTACATTAGAAGATTTTTTCATGAATAAATTCAATATGTCACTTATTTGGTAAGTCAGCGACTTTGTTGATTACCTGTCTCAGACATTCATTAACCATTTAACAGCTGAAATGAACACTCATTGCCATGACATTTTGGGTGGGATTCCTTTGTTGGTTTAAATTTGGCAGTCTATATGTAGTGAATGAGTGTGTAAGCTTCTGTCAGTGGAGGCAGATGTCTAAAATCAGAGGTCTAAACACAGGCATCTAGAGCTGTTTGGGCTATTTGGGATGTTTGTAAGGCAGATATGACACAAGTCCTATAGGAAAGTTAAATCTTTCTGTGATGGCAGCAAAAAGCAGGTTGGGATACCTGAGTTTGTCTGCAATGACAAGAGAGGCCTTTTTTAGGCAAAATAATTAAACCCCAAATCAGTGCACTGAAGAAGAACCTTTCAGAACTTTTGGTCAACTGACTTGACTCCATCGATCGGATCAAGGACTTTCTTGTCCTCAGTCCACCCTTGGTGGTGGAGACCCTTACAGCAAGTTTACATCACTGGTCCACTACAAAATACACACATTTTGTGACAGAAACCCACTGGGTAAAAATGCAAGATTCCAGTAGGGGCTGTTTATAACAATTCTCTCACTTTTAGAAATTGCTGAAATTTTAAAAGCAAAGCAAGATGTCATATGATATTCAATTTCTAGATTATTTGAAGGTTTGTAATAATACTAATAACAATGCCATGTAGTCAGAAAAAGGATGAAATTTTTCCTGCTTCTTTCTGAGAAGGTGAAACATAAATTGAGATGTCATATGAAGCTTATGTGATACTCTGACTGACCAGATTTTCACAATCCACCATCATGAATGAAAAAACTTGACTGACCAACAATGGCCACCTAAGTTTCAGATATTTTAAAAATAATGATAATTTTTAAATCCTTTTGCAGATAAGAATCCAAACTTGATTGAATTTGAATAACATTTAGGTGTTTAAATACCTTAAACTCCTTTAAAAATCCATGTATAAGAGTGTATTTCCCCTGCAAATGCACTTATTACTGAAGAAAATTGTAAGTATACATTGCACTATCCAGCACCAACACCAGAACCAGCCTAGAGACAGCCTCCTAAAGGTTGTTTGCAATTGATTTCCTGAATTTCTCAGGCACACTTTGATCCTGCAATGCTCAAGACAATTGAAATTAAGTTACCTAGGCTATTTTACTGATTTGATGGCACAGTCTAACATATGTATAGTACACTCCTAAATTTCAGTAAGTTTCAATTCATAAACCTTAGCATTTTAAAATCAATAAGTACAAGACTTGCAAATACAGTCAGTTAAATTATTTCACCATAGCAATACAAAAAAAGATAACTTAGAGTATCCATGCTTTAAAGCAGTTTGAAGCCAGATGCTTTTTCCTATGATGGTAATTTACAATGTCATATGAATCTGTTAGCTTCTCTAGATGTAAGTTTATATTTTTGAGTTTTAATTTAAGAATTCTCTGACATAATTTGACATAGATTTAGACTTGACAACACCTAGCACACCTTTTATATAGCCTCAAAAATATGTTATAAGCTGTTTTGAATATTAAAGGCACCTAAGTTTCTCACCACTGAATCTAATTCATTTGTTATCCAAATAAAGGAAATCAGAATTATATTCTCAGTGATGGCACTAACCATGGATGGCACTAACCCATAAATGAATGGCATTAATAGGGGTAGTTGTCAACAAATACTTCTTGGGAAAAGACTTTTCAAGTCAGTTAAATGAGTATTCAGTTAAATTATAGTTTCAAATTTCTGAGTTACATTTGTTTTTCTCATTCAGCCCATAGAAGATACAGTTTCCATTAGACCTTCCATTTCAACTGGAAAAGTAATAAAGAGCTGAGAAAAGCAACCATGGTTCATTCTGATATATGTTTGCCTTTTAGAGTAATTTTGACTCTATTACTTTATTATTTCTTGTTGCATCCTGTCTTGAAATTATTGCTATAGCCACGGTAAACATGAGCATATAACAACTTTATTATAAATTCTGTTCTGATTAAGAGTCACCAAGCCTATATTTCATTGAAATAATCTGTATTTGTGAGAAATATGCTAAAGGCCAAGCAATCCTTAGCTGCAGTTATTTCTACCAGCACTTTTTACCAGTACTGTGTTGTTTTCAATGCAAGGAAGAAAATTAGGTTATCACTTTGTAATTTTCATATCTATTTTTATAGCAGAATTTGAAGCTGCATCCCAGTCTATTGTGATATATATGGACTGATTTTCAAGCACTTTGATAAATTTACCAAGAATATGCATGTGCTGCAATATGAGTAAAGCTCCTTCCAAAGGCTGGACCTAAAAGTTTAATTCTGTACACAACACTGAACTGTACATACAATACTTTCATTATAATTTTCTTTTCTGCTGCCTTCAAAATAAATCTTCCTTACCACTGCAAAAGACACTTCCATATTCACACAGAGACACACATAGCTGCCTCTTCTCTTTTCCCTATACTTTCTTTTTCCATCTCTACAACTAGTGCTTCCTTCTAAGGAAAAGTTCAAAGACTGAGAGGTTTGGTACTATTTGGATAAGCATGAAATCTTGTTGCTTATCCCAATTACACAAAACCTCTAAGTCTTTTGAACTTTTTCCTTAGAAGGGAGCACACAAAATTTTATGCTTATTCAGGACACCTGGATTTCAAACCTGAGCTGGAATTTTATGAGGATGGTCTCTCTCTTATGGTTTAGTACACGTACTAGAATGAATAAAGAAATAAGAAGAAAAAAAAAAAAAACACTTTGCCAACCATCCTCCTGTCTCATCTCTTTCTGTAAGATGAAACAGATTAAATTACTTATCCATCACAAGAAAGCTGTCAGGGTTTTTAATTCACAACCTATTGCATATGCATTACTTTAGAATGAACGTGATGTGTTGCTACCTCTTAATGTATTTCAGCACCAAAAGTTTCAGACTGAACAGTGCAGAAAAAAAGTAACACATTGTAAGAAGAATTTCTAAATATCTTATGATAACAGTAGGAAAAGTGTATCTAAATTTGTCAGCATACATACTTGCTTGTATTTCATATATTTCATTTTTCTTATGATTTAAGTCCTGGCATGGCAAAATTACACTCAAATTTCCCCTTTATCACTTTGCAGGTTGAATAAAATCCTTGAGATTGTGATTTGCCTTTTAGTCTTGAACCTGGTCTCCTGCTCCTCTAGCAAAAACATCTATAGAGTACCTGAGCAGTTCAGCTGAAGCTTTATTTTCTGTAGTTACCACTGCTAGCAAAAGTATGATTTTGAGTTAGAGAACATTATTACAATGCAAGTTCAAATGGTTGGAGTATTGGCCCATAAGAAGGGAGTGACAGAGACAGCAAAGTGTCTGCCCTTCTGGGGTTCCTGTAACAGGCTTCTTAGCTGAGTTTCTTCCAGTGTCCCTGGTTATGACAGTACCATCAGAAACATTTATGTTTCATACCAGTGGTTCTTCCAGAGTGCAGTAGACTCATAGTAAAATAATGAAAGTGGCATTATTTAACATTAAATGTCATACCACTTGACAGGTTCATGTAAATGAGGACCTTAGTAGGCAAAAAAAAAAAAAAAAAAGCTTCATTTTCTTTAAAGTGAATTCAGGACTAAAATAACAACTGATCCAGGCTGGAATCCAGGAACACAATGTCTGTGACACACATAGACACAAATTAGCTTCTCTTAGTCTCACTGCACTGCTTTTTCAGTGAGGAAAGTGTAATTCTCCCATTTTGGTATGGATTGCAGAATCCTCAGAAAAACGGTCTCAATTTTACCCTTTCTTCAGCTGTTACGAAGACAGAAGGAAGACACAGAGGGGAAGGAAGGGGAGGGAGGGAGAGTGATGAGGGCTGGGCTGAGTGGCAGCACAGAAGAGGACCAGCAGTTTGGGTCCCCACCTTCCCTCCCTCTCTGTCAGAAACACAGCAGAGGTGCTTTCAGACCTAAATGGAGAAAGTCAGTGTGTTCCTCCCCTGTTGTCACAGCAAACATAGCTGGTCCTCCTGATATGGCTTCCAGCTTTCTCATCTTCTTGCCTTGTCAGAAGGTTGCCATCCTTTAGAAAGGTACACAGCATTTGAAATGATTAGGGTATAAAACACAATTCAGTCCTTTACAAAAGAGAGAGAGGAAGGGGAAGGGGAAAGGCAAAGTGTCAGGTGCTAGAGAGTGACTGGACAAGGACAATGTGCACAAATAAAAATAGCAAATTGATTGAACCCCTATTCCTGTGAAACAGGGGCAGAAAAAATGATGCATGACAAATACAGCCAGAGCAAAGCAGAAGGAGAAAAATGTAATTTATGACAGTGTGCAAAGGCAAAGGATTAGGTGACATCAGCAAGGGGAAGGTCACCTCCTCAAAAAAGCACTAGTTTTACAATTTAATACAGACATGGAAACTTTGTCTTTACTATTAGCTGCATTTTAGCTACATACATTTGCAGTAATGGCAACAAAGGCTGCTTATCATTGTACTACTGAAGCCTGACAGGGTGGAGCTTCTCCCTATTTAGCTTTTCCCTTAAACTTCATGCCCACAAGTCCCCTCAAATAATCAGGTTGCCCACATCTTTCCCCCAACAAATATATGTCCTTGCATGTAGGATTTGCAGCTTCTATTCTATTCCAAGACAGGTTTCACCCTTAGCATTTATTATTTTTATGTGTGCTTTGGTGTTTTTTTCAGTTTTAAGCTTTTTTGTTGTTATTGTTTGATGCATCTAATTCACAAAACAAAGAAAAAACAATTTTTCTTAGCACTGTCTCATTTTTGCTCCTCCAGGATGACAGCAAACACCATTATAATTCCTAAAAACATGACTGCAAAGCCCTGGCACTACCAAAACCACTCAATTTGTTAATTGCTGAGAGTAACTTTACTTAAAATGTGACAATGGCTGCTCTCAATTAAGAGTTTCAAAAAAAAAATTTTTTGTTTCTAAATGGCTATTATGAAAAAGTATATTACCTGATTCAGAAATTACAGCAGGATGTTGGCAAGCTCTAAGTTCTCTGGGCAGGACTTCAGCAGTCCAGCTAGATTCTTTTCTACACTGTCAGCATCTACTTGGCCACAGCCCAATCCCATTTATCCTGGAACAGCCATGACCAGCCTGGACAAAAGGGGAGAAACTAGTGAGTGAACAACTCCAAGTTCATGTTGCTCCCTAAATTGCTGCAGTCTGTCCTGAACATGATTTGAATTGATTATGTGAAGCATGTGGACAGAAAGCTCACAGTACTGAGCAAGTGTACAACACTCCACAGATCTAAGAATTAAAGAAGAAAGTTGTAGTATAGGCATCCAAAATATATTCATGGCTATTGAACTATTGAAGCTGAAATAACTACTAAATTTAAAAGATGCTAAGAGATGGCAGTATTAACTAAGAAAACTATAACTGTTTTCATAGAAATCATTTACAATAAAAAATATGTGCTATTATGACCTAAAAAAGTTAGTGGGAGAACATGAATGCAATACAACATACAGGGATACCTAAATCTGAAAGCAGATTTCATAATACTCGTTGGAAAGCTACAGATCATCATTTTTACCCATTTTATGTTACTCAGGAGAGAAGACAGAGAAAGTTACTACTCATTATAATGGACGTACAGAATCTTAATCTGCATAATCAAACTTAATTAAAGACTAAGAAGTAATGCATATAATCAGATTTGTAATTTTGGCCTTCCCTGATCTCTAAGTTCGTCAGCACACTTCTTTATCATCTCCAGAATGTGTATTTTCATCAAGATTTTATAAGGCTAGCTGGCTTGCAAAGGACAAGTTTTAATAAAAAAGATTATTCAAATAACAACAATTGTGCACAATCTGGATTAGTAATTTTTTTATCCAGGTTAAGTATGCCCCACATTTGGTTTTGGGTCTTTTGGAATAAGAGTACACACTGACTGAGTTTGCTTGCTTCAGTTGCTCTTATTTTCTGACACGTTTTCATTCCTATCCATGATTCAAAGGCCAATAATACACAAGCAGGTACTATAGTGATAGACCATTTTCTATTCAGTAGCTGTAGAAATCTTTTAGACAAAGATTTTTGCCATAAGCTTCTTACATTGAAACTCTTAGCTATTAGATAAATTAAACCTTACACTTTGGATAATTTTATACCACATTCTTCATCATTACTCATGTGCTATCTGTTACCTCTCCCTACCAAAACCATTACGTTGTGCTTTAAACAAAATCATTAGGGTTTAGCTCTTCTTCAAGCTGGGAATGACAGCCAGTCAGTTTATAACACATTTCATGGTAAGTCAAGAAAACTTTGTCAAAGGCACCCAGACTGCACTTTTTTACAAAATGAGGTTTATAATGAGGTTGTAATCCTCAAGCAGAGCTGTGCAGGATCTCAGTCTAGGAGGCTTTATACTAAAACTCGTACTGAGAATTTAAAAACAAATTTGAAAAGTCTGCAGAATTAAAGGTCTGTAAACTGACATGCAATGGATATGCTTAGCATACATCAAATATATGTCAGCAATAAGGACTGCCACTCAAGAAAGAAATTTTGCTGGACGTTGCAGGTTGTCATCTTTAGGGCTGCAGTTCTGATGCAGACAGCTCATCTATTATGCTCCACAAGTCTTCAGTTTGTGGATATCTTAGTACAGAACTATCCAATTAATTGCTTGAAGCTGTAGTAATGTTATGCATGACAAGCAGGAAAATTGCTCTGATTAGGCAAAAGTGCAGAGTCAGGCCTCAGAACAATGCAGTTGTATTTCCTTGTGAATATACAGGACAGAAAAAGTACGACAGCTCTTCTTGTTGGGTGGATGCGAAATAAGTACTTGATGCTTTCATTAAAAATCAAGTAAATAGCATTTTTATATCATTGCTGTCACAGAGGGCCACCAGACCTCTTTTACTGAAGGAGAAACATCTGTCTTTGAATGGCATGCTTGGAACAACACTTTCTCTTTCTGTTGGAACATCAACAGAAATTCTCTCTACTGGAAGTACATGAAGAGAAGAAGCATACCTCATCACTGCAAATATATTTCCATTTCTTTCTCTCCTACTCCTGAATATTTAGGAGTAGGAGAGAAAGAATATTTATCTTTTCCTAGGAATCCTTCCAAATATGTTTGTGGCAGAGACACTGCACCTTGACCACTTCAGGAGAACACAAATTTCAGTCTATCTGTAAAAAGGGCATTAAAACTGAGACAAGAGAATTATGAAAATATGATAGAGAAATGAAACTATGTCACCAAAGTGTTTACCTTAAGACAAAAAAGCAGAGGAAGATCCATAAGCCAAAAATAACAGAGACAAATAAGATAGCTTGTGTTCTCATTTTACAAGTAACAGGTTCTAGCAGCAAGGCAGAGGTCAACCTGGAACTGAAAAAAAAGTTAAAGTAAGAAATTAGTTAACAGAATACAAGAGAAATATAATTACTAACTAATGAATCTCAGAAAGCATTAGGAAAAAGTAACAAACAAGTAATTAAATGCAGTTCTCAATATTTTGTAAAGCTGTTGAGCTAAAGGACATCAACCTCAGGCCATGAAATGAGCAGGGAAATTGCCTAAATAAGCTGAAAAGTCTTAGTTAAAGCAATACCATCCAGGATTATTGTAATCATTTCTCACAGTCTGAGTAAACCAATAATTTATTTATATTATATCAAACTATATTTTATAGATTCATGCACCACAGATTGAAAGGTGTGTCAATGGATGCATGTACATTAGAAATGTATGGTTGCATTCTTAGTCTTTCTGGAATAGACCTGTATGATGAAATATATATATATATGTGTGTGTGTGTGGGTGTGTGTGTAAAACTATATACATATAAACTGTATATAATCAAGAAATATGAAGAACAGGGGAAATAACATGATCTAACCTTGAAGTTATATACACCCTGAGCAGGATGTTACACCAGGCAATTTCCAAATTCCCTTCAACTTTAACTATTCTCTGGTTTTAAGGTGGGTTTTTTGGTTTTTTTTAATAATCTACAAGCAAATATCTTGCTTTGTGAAGCACCTTGTGGTTCTCCAGTAGAGATCAGTTTTGAGAACTAGTAGCTGAGGTTGGTGTGACAGGGTCCCAAGTGATCATACAGTTGTGGGGATGATGGCAGCAATGATTTTCCCAACACCCAGAAACCAAAGCTTGAACCCAAAGAGCCTGCTCTCTTCTGCCCTACTACAGATTTCCTTGATAAAATGTTTTATCTAATTATTAACTTTTGCAATCACTGTAGAACAAAATAGTCTGAAAGGATAGAAAAAAAAAGTTAAATTGCAGACATGAGGTTTCTTAAGAAATATAACACAAATGAGACATACCTAAAAGTTCATATGAAGAGTATTGGGGTTACAAAATAATTTACAGATATGTGGAAGAAGAAAGAGTGTTTTTCTGGAAAATCTTGAAAAAAGGAGGAGAAATCAGAGTATAGACAGAAATAATAACAGCTATAGTACCTATATAGAATTACAAAAATTAAAGATAATAAATGGAAAGAACTGGAAACAGATCACCAAAAATTGTCCCTTAGTTATTTGAATTTCAAACAATTGTTCAGACATGAGTTTATTATTAAGTGCTGAAAATTACAGAGAATATACACCAGGGTTTACAAAGAAGTGGTAACAAGAGCTAAATAATACACTGATGCTCATTTGTGCCACAAACAGCCACACAACTCTATTCATGCTGAGATAAACTAAGTGAAGTGCTGGGTTTGCATTAAATATTTGGTCTGTAACTATATCTGAACCCTGTATTGATCACTTTCCCCTTTCCCTGTGATAAGCAACACTCCAGGTGGACACAGAAGAGCTGTCAGAAGTAGCATGCAAAGAGCAGGCACATCTTTTGCTAGAGGCCTCTGCTAGGACCAAAGGCAGCTCAGAAACACTGAAGAGAGCCGACAGCGGGTAATCCTGACCCTCTGCTGAAGTCACATTAACTACTTTTGGGTTTGCAAGACAGAGGATGAGAAAGCACCAAGACAGGTAGCCTGGGGACAGGCTTCAGGTTATTAAGACAGCTACGGGGTTAGCCAGGAGGGATACAAACTTCGGTGAATTTTCCTGAGGGGAAGGGGGAAAATGGGAGTTAAGACCAACCAAGCAGCGTGCCCGGTAGCATCAGTTATACGATGGCAGCCTTCAGCTAGCCAGAGGCGTCCATGAAAACTGCACAGAATCAGTTCTGAAATCCAACAGTAATGTCCATTTGTTGTAGAAATTAATTCCCCAAAGAAGAGAGCAAAGGAAAAAAATCAAACATAGCAAATTTTTCTGACATTACAAAATGAAGTGCAAGTCTATAACCTTCTCAATATGCTATCTCTGTTAAAGTAAGAACTTCATTTCTGATGACAGCCAAATCCCCAAATATTAGTACCATGAAGCATTATTAGATATTGAACCACTGAAGAAATACAGTAGCAGAATAAATAGCAATGCTGTTCTACTTCTTTGAACTTGATTTTTGAAACAAAGCGTGAGTCTCTCTGTAAGCTACACAGGTGTGACAGAGAAGCAGCATGACTGAAAATGGAATAAAATGTTTCTCTATCAAATACATTAAACCAGTTAATGCTTCCCAGTAGCATTGGCTTGCAAATTATTTGCAAGAGGATGTTAAATTCTCTTTTTGGTATAGATCCAGCAAAGCCCCTGCCAGATCACACCTCCTGGGAAATGTGGGACTTGGCATGGAATTTGGCACAAGACTTTACAAATGTCAGCTTTCCTGTAAAAACAACAGGTCTGTTGTCATGAATACATCAGTTTTGAGTTATTTCTTTTCTTAATGATACTAGCCAGTACAAAGAGAGAGGGGATGAGACGTCAGTCATGTGCAGGCATGTACTCAGAACTGGATTTTTGTAACTGGATTCCCCAGAACAGAAATATGAATTTTGGATATTGAAATGCATGTCCACATCTTGGATCGGTACACGTTGTATTTAAAAGTATCTCTGCTCTGTACATCATTATGAAATAACTGATTGCTAAATAATTAGCAATCAGCATGAGCTAGGTATTCATGTGTAACCCAGGATTGCTGAAGTACCACCCCACTTACAGAATTTCTTTACAGAAATTCGTATCAAAGTTATGGGCTTTTTTTAATTAAAGTTTCCCAAGAATATAAATCACTAGAGAAAAGTATGAATTTTATCAAGGTAGTCACGGCAATAAATTCAGTAGTCTGTGATGTTATTTTACCAGCCTGGCATGCAATGAGTTGCATTACAGCTTTACTGAACTAATACAGCTAAGCTCCTGGCATTACCAAAACTTTAAATGGCTAATTAATAACTCATTTTTAATATAGTACCTAATCTGTGGGAAAGCAGGAAATACCTGCTCCAGGAAAATGCAAGCCATCTTTTGGAAGATGGCTATTAAGTTTGAGGAGCCAGAACAAACTTTTGGGCTGAATGGACTTCTTACTCCACGCAGCACTTCAATAGATCTTGGTCACTTCTGTATCTATCAACCTACCAAGACAAACATTCAGCACTCTGAGTCACACATTATATTAGCACTGGGATCTCCTCTTGACATTGACAGCAATTACACCTGCACCTTATAAAAAACACTGCTAAATATCATAAAATCTGAATTTTCCCAAGACATCATATTTTCTAAAATTCCCTTTTTTGAAACAAAATTTATTTGAATGTATGTTTTTATGTCTAGCCTTTGTGTAAAACAGTTATCCAGGAAGAAGGACATAGAACAAACCTCAGAAGTAAGAGCTTCAGTATGGGACCAGTGTCAAAGTAGGTCAATTTTTAGGACTAACAGCCTTGACAGAGTCCCTTTAATATGTTGATCTGTTTCTGTAAAGCACATTAAGAAAAGTTTAGCGTGAAAGAGGCTACAAATGTGTTTGATATGATATGGCAATAAGTGCACATTTTGAGCATACTAAAGCTGCCAAAGTACATTTTAAACTGCTTTTCTTTACTAGCTAAGGGTCCAGTTCATTGAAAAATAAAATCCAGACTTCTGTACACTAGAAGCTGTAGAAAATCTGGTTTTCTGTAACATCTATAACTCACTGTATATATTTTCAAGGTGGAATCTACATCTTTCTTTGAGAGATTATGGACATTTTTTGTCCCTTTGAACCTCTGAGAAACATTGAGACTGGGAAGTTGTCCATACAGAGCCAAGCAAAATCACTTCTCTTGAGACTTTAAAAGTTCTGAGTACTTTGTTCTCAAGAACACTTCTGAATCACTTCATTTGTTGATGGATGTTATTTTTGATTCACTTGTTATGTCCTTTTACACATGTGAATCTACCTGATGAAAATTTGGTATCATATGACATATATATACATACACATCATTAACAGAAATTGATCAGGAAAATACATTTGCTAAGGAAGAGTGAGAACTTATGTCCAAAGAGAACTCACTAGTTATTCTTGTTGTCTGTCTTGATTAAAAGATGTTAATTCAGCAGCTAATGCATGTAGAAAATGTCATGTACAGGTAGTTCAGGAGGCCATTCTTTATATAAAAGGGTAAAGTTTAAAAGTCTCAAACTTTATCATGAACTCAGTAAGGAAAATCCCTTAATGTTTGGCTCTACAACAGAAGCAATTGCTGATATTTTATGTTTACATCATTCTGACTTCTTCACTGTTCTCACTGTTGCCCACTGTGAAAACAAGCTGGAACTATATTCAGTAGTTTTGCTTCATTGCTTTGCTTTTAAATACATTACTCTGTAGTTTTCACCACATTTGTATCATTTGCAGTAAAAGATACCATTACCACAAGCTGTGTTTCAGCATATTTTTTACATTGCCTGATGAATTGAAAAAGCAGACTGGTTTTCAAGCACACAAACCCTTCTTCAGGCCTGCAAAGGAAAGTAGGCAATCTTTAACAAGCATACCTTTAATACACACATACAAGCCTGTAATGAACACAAAGAAATAAATATATTTAATTAGTACCACATTCTAACCATTTTCTAGGAACATAAATGGAGTTGCTTCCAAATTATTTTTAGAAGAGTAAACATTTAAGGAAAGGCATTAAAAATTGTGGCAAAGTAATCCACTCTTAGAAGAGGCTTTAAAAACAAAAATTCCATCACTAAGCAACTACTAAGGCTAAATAAAATGAAGACTGACATTCTACACAATATCAAAGAATGGAAAGACATAAAAAATACATTAATACAAAAATATATTTTCAAGGAATATACACACAGCTGTTAATTAATGGCAAATGAGGATCAAATAATTTTCTTGTGCAGAGCCACAATTACCAAAGTGTAAAACATGACTCATTGTGCAACATCAATATAAAAAGTCAGATCAACGAGTAGGCACTCGTTATTTTCAAGCAAATGAACTCTGAAGACTTCATCTTCCACCATAATTTCCTTATACCAGCTTTGATTCATGGTACCATAGTGTTCCCTTTGAAATGGAGTGGGGGGGGGAAGGGGGAGAGGGGGGAAGATTTTCCCATTTTATACTTTTATTGTAGCATTTCATCTCTTTGTATTCATTTTCAGCACAACTGGGTAGGAAGCAGACAACAATATTTTAGCTGTCAAAAACAAATATTTAAGGTAATTTTTCTTCCTAAAATTATAACCATTAGAAGCATATCCTTGCACTGTTTATTTTTCCTTGAAACATGCCTGCTACATTTGGCACTATACTTACATTTCTGTCCTGATGGAATCTAAAAAAACCCCATATTTTTGAAGAAAAAAAAAATTTAAAATGCTAGTTGTTATGCTAGCTTCCTAACCAATCTACAGAGCAACCCTCTAAAATTCTTCTTATCTGCAGAAACAATGGTGGCTGGGCTAGTTGTCACAAATTCTCATTTTACAATGCAACATTTTACAGTTTCTCATTTACCTCTCCTTTTTTTTAAGATTATTTTCTCTTGGAAAAGTAAGTTTTACCTAGCCTTTTTTCCTTTATATACTTTTCTTGGTTTTCCACATTTGTTTCAGATGGCACACCCACTATTTCATTGCTCCTTTCTGCAAATACAATGTATATGAAAAAATTTTTCATTTAGAATGGCCAACTGGGAATATAAATTATTAAAGAGAGTTATTTCTCTTGAATTTCTTCAGCAACATCTTAATTAGCAACAAAGGTGAAGAATGGGTAAGTCAAGATTTTGTGCTGCAGGACATCTGAAAACAGCTGCCTGATCCCCTGATACTTTTTCCATATCAGACACCAGAGCACAGAAATATTATCAGACCAAAATTCTTCACTACTCTGATTCAATGCAGATAAGCAGAAAAATATACACCTCATCCTTGAAACAAAAATCCTTCTGCATTTAAACAAAAATCTTTCTGTATTGAATAAATAAGGTATTATAAGAAACATTTATAAGTAACAAGTCTTTAAGTTTGGGGTCCTTTTGTTAAATGTTGCCTGGATGCATCTCACAAAATAAAACAAAACAGAACAAAATGCTCTGAAGCAAAATTATGAAGTAGTGCTCTCAGCCACTGCTGGCATGTAAGAGTCAGTCCTGAAGCTGAGAGGCAGTGAAAGAAATGACAAAGCTACAGCAACAGTCTGCTGCATGCACCTCTTCCCTACAGCTTTGCTAAAGTGCAGCCAAGCCAAAACCATCCATCAGCCCTGCCTACCCAGAGAGCCTGGCTGTGCACACGGCTGTGTCAAGGACTGGCAAACCCCAATCACAACAGGGTCAGAGGAGCGGGAGAGACGGTTTGGCTGGACACTATGACACAACAACACACCTGCCAAAGCTGAGACACAGCCACTGCTCCTGCAACGCTGACAAGCAGTGCTGACAGCCTTTGAGTCAACTGGGAGGAAGAAGCCATAGCCAAGTGTTTTTTCATTAGCAATGCCAAGGAGGCATCTGAAGTACCTCTACTTTCCTTTTCTTTGGTGGCAACCATATACTGATGGAAGAAAAGTTTTGTGCAGACATAGCAAAAGAGTTACAGAGATTCAAATTGCTGAGGTACTCAGGGAGGCTTCAGTTCATATCAGGGCAGCCTTGTTCTAGGGACCACAGATCTCATCCCCTTACACAGGAAATTCCATGTTCACAGTTTGAAGACTGAGTGCAAAACAAACAAGTCTTGTTGGATAGAAACCATGTGAATTGGTGCAAAACCAGCTTTGTATCTTTGGCAGCCACAAGTGAGAATCACAAAGTGCATCTAGCCAAATACTGCCAATTAAGTGACAATCACCAGAACTTTAGAAGAACCTTTCTCCTCTGTTTCTCTAAACCATCCTTTAGGTATTAACTTCAGCTTTCATTTGGTACGAAGGTAACCCATTCAGATAATTTTCAGGGAATAGGGAATAGCAGATTGGAGCAGATTGGAGACACTATGTACACTGTGTACACATTTGCTACCTGCCAGTCCCATACAAGATATGGGAAATAAATGTTTTTCTTTTATAGTATTGCATGCTCTCTGCTAAAAGCATACCACTGAGCCTGGGCAAACAAGACAAGCAATCCATTCTTAAGGGTGCAGCACTGCAGAGTTTCAAGCGCAGAAAGAGCAGCATAATGGGAAAAGCAAGTTTCTAAATGGTAGTGCTATCTCAGAATACAATATTTGTGCACAAAGAACTACAAATAGGAGAAAAGAACAGGGTGGTCATGTAACAACCTTCAATGAAATTTAAAAAAAAGAAATCACAGTGAATGACAGCAGCAGCAAAGCAGTGGAATATTCAAGACTAAGAATGAAAGAAATCTTCACTGAAAGATGGAGTTTCCTTTACCAAATTTATATGAAGGAAGACAAAGTATTTAGGATTAGACAAGATAAGAAATCAAAAGGCTGAAATTATGTTTGTTTAACCGAGTTTATGAAAGGGCATATAAAGAGGTGACTGCACAAACAAATTAAGTTTATGTAATTTTGACATATCCAACAAATGGTAGTGAAAATCACAACTACAATCAGGAAACAGCAGCAGGTAACCAGCTCCAGCAAGGGAGTGGTTCAGAAGATGAGAAAGATGATACAGATTGCTTGACAAAAAGGGATTGGAAAGAGCAAAGCCTTGAAGCATTGTATCTTTTGATAATTCAGATTTCAGTCGTGTCATGGTACACTATAATCAAAATGCAGGTAACAACATGACACAGAAACAGAAAGCAAGCTTGAAGTTATTTTCATGTAAGACAGGGAGTTGCCATGTAAATTGCTGAGAACTATTTGGCCTCCAGAACTTACCTGGCCTCCTTTCACTCCAGGAGTGAACAAGACAAATCAGCCCTCCCACCAGGTGTCTGGAAGTACCTGCTGGAGTCAAGGCTGCAAATATTTGCTAATTTCTTGTTTTCACAACACTCTTACTACTTGAACTCCTCTCCACCCCACCCTGGCATTTCACACTGACCCACTCTGCAGGTGATGCTCTACTTACCTGAAAAATGGGATTTTTTTCTAGGATAAAACCCCTTCAGCCTATCTCCCCAGTTCCTGGACAAGAGTATTGCTGAAGAGACCCCAGTGTGGGCTAAATTCTACACTTACTCCCACTACTTCATGCACTATGGGTTCAAGAACACCACTGCATTGCCCTGTAATAGTAGAAAACATTATAGTTAAAGTTTACATATATTTCCAAGTGCAGATTGATTGAGTAGGCAATTCCTAATATTTTTACTGATCTCAAATGAAATTATTCTAGCTGTTAAGTGATATTTTCGCATGGTTTTACAACAGACTCTTTCAATTTATTTTTACACACATATTTAGGAACATGTTCATCTAGCTGCTTTGAGGTCCAAAATGCTAAATTTGAGTTTCATTCTTTAACTGAGCTTGTCAAAAACTTATAACTGCTTAGCTTCCAGTCAAAATCAAATTAAGAATTATTTTAATGCATAATATAATATATAAAACTCAGTTCAAATATTATAATCTGAGTAACAGAAGAACTAAATTAATTTTAAATATATGTAAAAAATAATGCTACCATTTATATTAGTGATTTAGAAAAAAAATTCTGGAATAACTTCATGGCTTTAAGTGCATGCACTTCAATTTTCTTCCTTTTTGTTTATTTTGTAGGTACAATGAATGCTTATGAAAGTTAGCACTGAACAAAAAGTCTGTCCTTACAATATTTTTACAGACTAACAATAATTTAAGAACTGCAATTAGCTAAGTTTATGGTCTTGCTTTAATTTATTCTTTTAATTGTGATCAGCACAATCTCAGTCTGACGTATAAGACCTAAACTGAGACTTTGAAAAAGCTGCAGATGGTAAGGACAGAAAAGAAAAGGATAAAACAAAGGTTTTCTTCTTTTTTTTGTTTTTCACAAAATCTAATTATTTAAATGGTTTGGGGTTTTATCTGGCCCATCTCTTTTCTCCAGATGTGAATTCTTCTATTTCAAAGATACCTTTTCAATTTGTGTTGTAGCAAAACAAAAGCAGTTGTGTTTTCTCCTATCTGGTGTTTTTGGTATTTTCATTTCAAGGAAGTGATCTAGTGATCTACCTTTTCACCTGTGCTTAAATCAAAATTTCCCCAAAAATGAATTCTCCATCAGAATTTTGCTTATAAGAGGCACAAAAGGCCCCCCGCTAGGTCTGAAAAAAAGTTAGAAGCACAAATTAAACAAACAAACAAAAGCACAGCTACAAAGTTATCCTATAATATGTATGAAGTATAGCACCTGTAACTTACTAGTGTTTATGATATTTTGAGTAGTTTAACAGCTTACCATCTGTTTTGTTTTGGTTTTTTTCCCATTGAACACAGCAACATATAATTGGCCAGAATTGTGTCTGGACCAATTTTATGATGTCTTCAAATTTTCATCCATCTTTCTTTTTCTACGTATGGTATGTAATAAAAATTTTGGCTGTCTGTCCCACAGTTCAGCATAACAATGCTTCAGGATTGCTACAGAAAACACTTTTATAAGCTGAGATCATGGAGATATCTGCAACACTACTGTCTGTGTTATCACTAAGCCATTAATTATTAAAAATGCCCTGAAAACTGTAACCCTACTTTGAGCTTCTGGATATTTTATTAATACTTTCAGTTGAAATTAGACAATTATCTTTATTACTTTAATATCAGAATTTGCAACTGATATTTTCCAATAAAGGCTCATACTTTAGTTTTGGAGAAAGGAGGCTAGAGGCAGGGGTGACGAGAGATACAATGACAGGCATTTACTGCATTCATTCCATAAGACAAGACAGCAAGTTTTCTTTAGGAGAAGCAGCACTTCATATGAAAATGAAAAAGAAACAAATAAATAAAACCAAGAATCAAGAAAACTGTTTTTTATGCTAAAAAATTATACACGAGTTATCTATCAGCAGCATGAAGTGTCTGATGTTTTAAGAGCTCCATTTTATTTTACATAAAGAGATTTCAATTTTCCCCTCAGAAACCATTTACACTTTTTAAAACTAAATGCAACTAAAAATAATTTTGTTTCACAATAGCCTTCTGGGGGTTAAAATTAATCCTGGAATTGCAGAAGCAAGTGGAAACAGGTATGAAAGAACTATTAATTGTCAGTAATTCAGTTTCACTGCTCAAGAGAACTGCAAGAAATCATACTAAAAGTTCTAGAGGAGAGTTGTAGGATTTTTTTCTCTGATATTTGTTTGACTCTTAAACAATTATTTTGATTATTTTTTCAATCTCAGATTTCCTACAGTTGTTTGCTACATGACCAAGATCACTAAATAGTAAATTATTTTTTCATCAGCCATATGGTCACCTCAGAGATTTAGGACTCTAGTTTAGGCCCCATGTGTGCAAGTAAGAGTTTACTGGTAATGTCAAGAACTCCACTCTGAACAGAAGTGGACACGTAGCAGAGGAAATCTAAATCTGAGGTGACGCGGTGCCACCGACAGTTTGTCTATGGATCCCATCTCAGATGCTCAAATTCTGCCCTGGGTCATATATATATATGGTCTGACATTTCATGGAAAAATGGAAATTCACAACTTAGCTGGTGTAAGGAAAGGAGGGAACTTCTAAATCATATTAAAATTTACACCAATGTAAAATGGTGAGCAGAAAAAAATATTACTTTCCCAAAGGTAAGGTTCCATGTCTTGATATAAAGCAGTTAATCATATAACACTACCTGGGAAAAGGAGAATTGACTGCAACAGTCTTTGAGGTGGCCAAGTGGAAATCAGGGCTCACCAATTTTCAGCATCTTGGGACTAATGACAAAAACTCTCCTCTAAAATCAGGACCCAGCTATGACAAACTATATCACAGGTGAGCTTGAAGTCAAAACGTTTGGTGATTACCTGAAATCACTAAGCTAAAAATTAACTCTGAAAGGCTGGATTTCTGTCTGAATCTGACATTGAAGGAAGTGGTTAGGAATGACTTCTGGAAAAAAAAAGTCTCATCAGTACCTTTTTTCTATCTGATCAGATTTGCAAATAAGGATGCAGAGTTTACATAAACCTGTTCATTTTGGAAAATTCTCCACTTGTGTTGCTCTCTATTAGAAGCCAGAGGATAAACAATTTTAGACTGCTCATGATTGCTCTCACTGATTCTGGGCTAGAGTGAAAATGTGAAGTAAAACATATGAAATTAGGTTTTGCTCTACTAAAGTCATTAAGAAAACAGGCTTTAATTTATTCCAAGTGGTTCATAAATGTGTAAAAAGATGTCTCCAAAACAAACTATAAAACAAAGAGAAACAAACAAGCAAAGAAAAAACCATTTCTCCATTTTATTTCATTGAAACACTGGGAAAAGTGTACACATCTTTTATTTTAAATTTTAGGAATTCAGGAAATAATTTGTATAAAAACCACTTTTTCATTTTAGATAGAATTCATAAGTTTAAATGAAAGACCCATTACACTCACTGAATGACACCCCCCAATGAAATGTATCAGGCAAGATAGTAACGTCAAAATTAAAACAGATTTACAGTTGTACAGTTAAGAGCACTAAATATGAGAAAGAGACCTTTTCTAAATTTTTTGTACATGCTCACAATCTTCCTGAAATGTTTATCAAACAGGTTACCAAACTTGGGGAGTCGAGTTACTACATTCATGTAATTAATACAATCACTAGTAGTATAGAAATAGCAATCCTATAGTCTCTACTAGTTACACAGAGCAATTAAAGTTTATTTCAGTGGGATCGTCATGGCCACCTACAAAGTGGAGCCATAAAGTTTTCAGTTTTAGATGTGGCTGACCACAGATTGACTATTACATGGTCTACTTGTCATCCCATATCACACTTAAAAAAAAATAAATTAAACAAGAAGTAGGTTTCTATCTCCTTTTCAAAACTTTGAAAGCAAAAATATATTCATGCTATGTGTATGCTGACAGCTGAAACACCAACAGTCAAGAAACAGTAAACGAAGGAAAACCAGAATATCTTCACTTAAGTTAAAGTTAGCTCTAGAGCTGTGGCAATCTAAATGTACTGTCAAAATTAGGAGGGAGACCCTACTTGAAAAAGCAGGCAAACGAAGATAAATCCCAAAATGACAAGGCCATAGGTGAAACTCAAAGTGCTTTTTACATGAAGGTTCAGAAATGCTCCACTGAAGTGCACTGGCAGCTGACTTCATTGTTCATGCGTATGAACGATCGCCCTGGTGAAAGGCTCTTATAATTGCATATACTAATTTAGTTAGGTGGGCACCAAGTTTCAGACAGAACAGTGTCAAGCTGGAAAGAGCAACCTGTTGCACTTTTTCTGTTCATGAAGCAGCATACCTGGAAAGGGTAAAGTTCTTTGTCTCTATGTACCCTGGAAATTATAATCAAGACATTGTCAGTCTTTCTCACATCATAACAACCCTAGAAGATGCATTTTAACAATGCAACTTATAACCATCTGCTTGCTCGTTACTAACCATTTTGTGATTGCATCTCCCATGGCCTGCATGTGAATCTCCAACCTAAGCCAACAAATTACTGTGATTCCATGATCACGTGTGATTCCACCTCTCACATACTCTGTTCAGGACTTTCCTGTTACAGAGGAGTACTAGCTGTGTATGCTGAAAATAAATATGTGCAAGAGAGCTTGTCTGACCTAACTGTCATCTGAATGTTTGGCATCTAGTTGGAGACAGTGTTCTACACTCTCTCACATGACAGTGGTAGATTTCCCCCAGTTCTCTTTGATCCTTTCCTGAAACAAATCACACTCTATCTCCTGATTACAGAAGGAGCTTAATAAACTTTAAGTTGACACAGGAATCTAAAGTGTGTTAGATAAGTCCCACCTATGCATGGTTTAGTTTTATTACTCAGATTCTGGATCTTACTCAGTTTCCCAAGGCTGTTGCACAGTAGATTTGGTATCCTGAGCATGATGCTCCAGGGCTTCTATGTCAAATTCTTTGAGAAGAGAAGAAAGAGGAAGAGAAGTACTTCCTTCATTCACACCATAGATACAAATAAAGACAAGAGCAGATGATCTTATCATCTTAACAAGTGAGAACAAACCTCAGCTATGCTAGAGCAACTAAAAAAAACACCCAATCTTTCCTTTTGATACAGAATAAGCTTTAGGCAAGCTGAAATTTTTGAGATTGTTCTCACTGACAAAAAGCTTTTCAAGATCTATAAAATGCTCCAGTGAGGAAGAGGCTGATCAGTGGACAATACCTACTCCAGATCTCTGAAAGGGAAACATAAAATCTAACTTCAAACAAGATGCATCTGTGTTGCACTTTTATTCTCTCACAAAACAGAATGAAAACAAAGCCTTGCTTTGATTTCTTTCTGGACATTATGGTTGTTGCCTCTCTTGTTTTTGTCCTCTTCCATATTGAAGAATCTGCACGGTATTTAGGATGTAAGCTGACTGTAAATTTCCTATTTGTTAATTTAAATTTAGTATTCAATTACAATTAAAAAGAAATCAAAAAGAGATATGAAAAACTTACAGCAAAAGTCATTTTAATGTCCTTTTGGCAATCAACCATTAATTGAAATTCATCCTTGAAAGGACGAAGACAGGTAGATGGAACTATGTCACCCATGGATACAAGAACAATTGTCACGCTGTTTTCTTTTTCTCTTTATTTAGCCAGAGAAGTTACATTAGAAAAAAAAAAAAATTTTTGTAGTAAGCAGACCATAACATTTACCCTCTTTTAATGAGCATGAAAACTGCACAATGAAAAGCAATCACATACAAATATATTCAGGTGTAATGGAATGCTACTAAAGGTTGTATTTCAGTGCACTAGGTGGTACGTAATACAACATTGCTACAAAGGTGTCTTTTTGCAACAGAAAGATTACCAATAACTTTCAAGACTTATATATACCCTCCTGAGAGCTGAGAAAATAAACTAAACTGCTCTTGGTTCCTACTGCTTTACTATATCACTTTCTAGTAACTGAGTTAACAACAGTAAGTTTATCTTCTCAGTTTTCCTTCCATTTAAAATTATAAGGTCTGGCTTACCCATAGTTTTGAAAAATTAATTACCTTACAGCCTCAGACATGAAGAAACATTTGCACATCTCACCAGCTCCAATGCTCCAATGCTAAAATCCTAAAAAAACTGTGCCTTCATTACTGAGTGAGATATTCCCAAGCAAGGATGAGAAATGACAAGCTAGGAAATTATATATAAAGGCAGATCCCCAAGCAATGGTCACTCAAGTAAGGGTTGGACAGATGAGTGTTGGGCCTATTTTTTCACAAAAAAAAAGGAAGAAATATAATTTCATAAACAAGTAGGTTTGATATCAAACCATGTTGGAAACAGCTTCTGGAAAAGCAATTCCTCTCTTCTTTGGGACTTCACTTATGCTCCAATTTTTCATTACCAATTCTTACAAATAGAGGTGTGAATTTCTAACAGGAAAGCTAAGTATCCATCCAGAGTATGCCAGGATTCATGCCAAAAACAAACGCATAAGGAAACACAACTGACAGAGCATGAGCTGTTGCACATTCCTCTCAGTTTTATTTCATCACTAATGCTGCACCTAGTTCCACTTTGCTAGATTACACTATAGGATGGGAGGAGAGAGGGGAGAAAAATCAAGTATCTTTCATGGTTTCAAAGCTGGCTGCACCCCTCTCCCCTTCCTGATTTCTCTGAATATACCTTGCCCTCTCAAAAGATATGATTCTTTAATTTATCCACTTTAAATAGACTACTGCACAACATGTGCTTGTCTCCCTCCTTTGCTTGTGCTCTGAGCTGACTGGACACATGAAGTCAGATGCAGACTGTTGAGAAATCCATTATCAGATCAATCTTCTTACTGTTTAGCAATGCTTTGACATATGAAAAAAAAATTATAAAAGATTTGAAAGTGACCCTACTGTAATTCAAGCCTTTCTATTTTTACAGTGGCCAGAACAGGTGACACAGACCCCATTCCTCCACAAAACTTGCCCCATCATAAACTGCTGCAACCTCAATGGTCATTAGAAATTAAAGTCTAAGATCTTACCTCAGAAATAAGTCTCTTCCTGGACTAGAGCAGAGCTGGCAGTTCAGTCAACTAGGTAATGTCATCGAAGAGCAGTCCAGCTTGAACAACTGTTTCCCTCTAAGCAAAACAGTTGTTTCCTCAGTTGGTGTCTCTGCTGATGCCAGTGGATAGAGGTAAAGACTAAAGGTAAAGACTAAAATGCCTTCCTGAGCTATCAGCAGACAATCTGACTGACAGGAAATATGGCCATCCTTCCTTCCCTTTCATTTTTATCTTCCTGACAAACCTTCCTGTTGAAAGGAAATCAGTGTTTGCCAACTGAACCACACAGAATGGGTGCTGTGATGCAGCTCTGTCACAGAACCATTTGGAGCTAAAAGCTGGAACTGCCTTATGTCTCAGCACTGGTTCCCTCATTTCCCACCCAGGGTTTAGGGGAGTCAATACCTAAAACATGGTTCTGAGCCCACCTGTCAATGTCATGGTTAACATTACTCATAGAAATACATTTTAGTGAAAGAATTGCCCTGCTCTATCCTGTAATTTCACATGTAAATTGTATTTATGGCCTAAGCTCTTAACCAATAGACTATGTTCAAGTATTGCAGTGCTCCTGAGGAGCATTAGCTGGTCTGGTGGATTCAGCTACCATCCAAACTGATGGCAAAGCTGTTATGGAACAACAACAAAGACAGAACAAGCTCACTAAGGTAATGCTGTAAGCACTTCAGCTACACATCAGAGCAACCATCTCATATCTCAAATTAACACTGAATTTCCATATTCATCAAATTTCACCAGGTGCTGCTTCATGAAAGAGATTTTACTCTGGTGGAGGAAGGAATGCCTACAAATGGCTATGTTTTCTCATGTCTGTCAGTGAGAAGACTCTCTTCTAAAGGTGAGACATTTCAAAGCATCAGGAAAGACACACTAGTCCATCATCACCTATGATCAGCTCACTGTGCACTGCTGCTCCAGCCTGATGTTTGAAGCCAACAGCAACAGTGCTTGGCCCATTACTGAGGCCTGGACAGGATGACTCATTAGGGGTGGGGTTATCACAGAATAATCACACCCTTGGGTATTGGGTACACAACCACATCTCAAGTCTTGTAACATCCCAGAGGTGTGATTATCTGCTGTCATGCTTTAATTCTTAATTAAAACAAGAGCTGCATCTCAGATAAGATCTGTGAGAGGATTATGGTCATTCTTGGTTAGACAAGGGGGAACATGTATCTTTGGAATTAAAATTCAGGTGCTTGGGTGAACTCTGTAATGATGAGCCGTGCTTGAATCCACCTCATCTTAGTTTTCCTTTTAATATGATTTAACCAGGAGGGAGCACACCCAAAAAGCTGCAACTTCCAGGAACCAAACACTGAATAACACAATGAAGTGCACAGCGCTGCCATCATTCAGTTTTGCACTTTAATCACTTCTCAGCATTTCAGCTTAAATAAAACTCTGAGTGTGCTTCTAATGATGCTAGAAGACTAATTCTTGTTACTTAGCAGTAGCACAAGTCATAGCAGCCATAAAAACACTGGAGGAATGTTTTGATGAAGTGCATACTAAACTACTCAACTTACACATATAAAGATGGATATACAGCCTGGGGAAAAATGAATATAAAACACTTCTGTGATTTTTTAAAAAATCTTATTTTTAACAAATATTAACCCAACTTAAGGTCTCTTTTAAAGGTTACATTTGCATTTACAAAGAACTTTCAAGCAATTTAACTACAATGAATTTTAACAAGGCGCTTCCTGTTCTGACTGCTTGCGTATTTTTAAATTTTATGAGACTTTTCTGGCAGAGTTTTGTAGCCGTTAAGATGAAAGCCTGGATGCATGCATACTTGAAAAGTGGAGGAGGAGGAAAAAGAAGAATAAAAAGAAGAAAGGAAAATAATCAATTTGGTATCAAATTTATTCCTAAGCCGAAAAGTGCATTTTTTTCTGATTGTGAAAGAAGACATGCAGGGAGGTCGAAGGTCAAGCAAAGAGGAGACAGTATTGTGTAGGAACTGTCACGCATCACCACCTATTTTGACATGCACAGGGCCGTTTGTTGTCTGTCGAACATGCAAATTAAGTGCCTGCTGTCATAGCTAGCCGATATCTGAAAGTGGAAAATGAGACCACCTGTAACCAGTGAATGGAGTGATGGACAAGCATTCAGAGCTCGTCATTTCCAACGCCATTCACACCACCTCCGAATTGCATATGACATGTAAAAATCTTTTCTTAATATTCACAACCGGGAAGTTTGGGGAATTATGGAGGCTTCAACTGCTGCATCTAATGGGTTCTCCAAGCAGACAGCTGTGACTGTGAGCTGGCTTGATAATTAGGTGTCCAGGAAGATTTTATGCTATGAATCAGTTAAAAGGGAGAAAAGAAAAAGAAAATAATGGCAAGCAAAACTCGCTGGAATGGAAATTATATTAACCCTTGCATGTCTTCCTCAGCACTTGGCTTTTACAATTCCCGTGAAGCAAGGATTTGCAGAAACCAGACACATAATAATTTGTTTCTGTCTCTGAGCAGCACTGTCCTCCTACTCAGAAAAATTGCACTCCAGCTCTGTTTGATGCTTTGTTTTCCCAAAGAGAACTTGGAAGCATAAAATCTAAATATGCCAATCCCTCTTCTATTTGAAGGCAAAGGCAATACTTTATTTGAATTTCTAGTGAATACGGTGCATAGGATTTTAAGAAATAGATTCATTGTGCTAAAGTCATGTCCTGTCATGTGCCTGTACATACAAAAATCAAATAGTTTAGCTAGCTCTTCTGTAATCCTTTGCATGTTATCCCTACTTTTGTATGCATATCTGTCTTTATGCATGGGATGCTATAAACACTGCAGGCAGTGTAACGCAGAGAAAAGATGTGATCTTCTTGATTCTCACTTCTGCTTGATAAATAAATAAAGCTGCTCCAAAACACTTAGGATAGGAGAGTTTAGATGTGCCCAGATGCATGATAAACTCACAAAACCTGTTATTTTATTCAAGGCCTAACTAATTAATTCTAGTGTTCGTTACTAAATAAAAAATTAAGCTCTTCAGTTTTCAACTTCTGTGCCACATTCTGAAAGCCATTTTGGCTGTGTTTCCAGACATAAAGAAAACATGTATAAGGTACAGTCAGAATTCAGGAGGATTATTCAACACAAAAACCAGAATTCAGCTACCGAATATTATCCACCAGCACTTCCCAATATATCTAGAGTATTTGGGTAGGCTGTCTGAAGTCCTGCAAAGATTGTAGTCCTGCTGCATACTCCTTACAAGTGAAGCCAAGCACTCAGAACAGAAGCAGGCAAGTTACTAGTATATTGAACAATCTTTTATGAGTCGGGCCACAGAAAACCTGCATTTAAATTGAGTTTATTTTTAAAAAAGCTTTTTTATTTCTATTGTGCCAAATTGTAAAACACAGTAGCTGTTCCAACATTGCCCACAACCTGCACTCACTGCTGCTCTGGTTTAGGTCTCCAGTGATTCTATTTTACTTCCTGTGGAAGTGAGAGTTTAGAAAAGCTGAAAAAAGACCTGCTGACCCCTCTGACTCGTGCAGAGAGAGAATATTAGAAAATGGAGGGAGAAATAAAAAGCTATAAGTATCTCAAGGACTCCCATTTTCCAGACACAAGCCAGCAGGCCCTATTTGATGATTTACATCTCTAAGAATGCTAGGAATCAACATTCAGGAGAGCCTGAATCAGACACCATTCAGCCAGTACTACACTGCTGGGCACAGCTGAGGATATGTAAAGGCATACTTAAACACAGCACCAAAATACTATCACTCCATTCCCACATGTTAGTTCTCTGCTGGGCAGAAAGAAGCAAAAAAGGAAAAAAATGGGCACACTGTCTGTTTTGTCCCTGCACACTTTCTTCAGAGTCAGCCTGTTTCTCTGTGCTTGAAATCAAGATCCACACAGTACCTGAAGACAGAAGCACAATAATGGCATCCTACTAATGCTCTAATGTTCTAATCTACACCCAAAAGAAAATCTAAATCACTGACAGTTAAAACCACCCAGTGTGTGCATTCTACAGAATAAATTGTTTGGCCACTACATTGGATTAAAAATTCCTTCTTCAGAACACCTTCCAATTACTATCCATGTGCAACACACCCACATGCCCCAGAAGTGCCTTTGCAACTGCTAGACTGTCAGTGTGAACAGGATTGAAAATATCCCTTGTCTTTGAACATATTGCATCCTTTTATCTTTTTTGACTCTATATGAAATGGATCATATTCTTCCATACAGAAGACTAGCTCACTGAGCTTCTAATATGTCCCTGAGCCAGTCCCTTCCTGCAACATCTGTGCTGACACAAGCAGGAAGGCAGCATGCTGCCATGCAAAACCTACACCCTGCAGCTTTAGGCAGGACTTAAACTGGCATTGTTGATGCAGGACTTTGTAGCTGGGACCTACAACCAGGGCCACAGGTTTTATCTGCCTACTGGGTAGTGAGGTTGGTGTTTGAGATCTTGGGGCTTCCACACCTCAGACTGGCCCTAGTTCACCTCAAGCAGCATGGCTATACCAGAGCCCTGGTATATGGCTGCTCCTGAGGGATAGTCACCAGTAGCAACAATTTTATTTATACATATTTTATTTTTATTTTGTTGATGTTATAGGATTTAAAACAAGCTTTTGGTTTCTACATATGGGCTATCAAAATGTGACTATCACCTTCAACATCTGGCAATGTATTTCTCAAGATGGCTTGCTCCAAATTTCAAGGCCTTATAATTTTCAGAGGCCAAAAACAGGCTGTCAGGTAATATGAGATTGTTACATCCATCACACAGAAAGTTAGGGAGGGATCAAGGGCATCACAAAGCTCTTATGAATGGTGAGGAGAAAAATGGCCATCATGGCTTCAGTACAAACCAAGAAAAGACTTGCACATCAGAGTTGTACCACATTGCCCTGAGACTATCAAGTTTAATTCAGGCTGAATATTTCCTAAATTTTATTTTCACTGAATATGTTTTAAGCAGGTTAAAAGGTGGTACTAAAGACTGTCCCAGCACAGGTCTGAGTAGCAGAGACATGAGGGAGGTTAAAGGGAATCCTGTTTTCTAGCACATTACCAGGAACCTGAAACAATCATATTTGAAATATCTCCTTGCACTACTTTAGGCCACGTGTTGCCACTCTCTCCTTGCAGTAAGCAACATACCAAGCAGAAAACTTGATTTGCCTGTCATCACAGGTAAAATGGCAGAGTATTTGTGGAAGAAAGAGGTAATGACCAAAATTTGGTCAGTCTTCCCATTCTCTGTGGTAAATCACATTCTTTGGAGCAGATCCAGGAAAACAGTCCATGGGGTAAGGGGTTACTACTGTCAACCTTTTTGTGATTTAGACATGCCCAGGGTGATATAAGCCACCAAAAACTCACACTCCTGAAAATTCACCCACTACTTTCATTCCTTCAATAAGTATTTTGCCACCTAATCTAAAATTTGTGTTTCTGTAGATCTTCTAGTGGAGGTTTTATTTGTTTTTCCTAATCTTTTTCATGAGCCTACCTTGACCAGTATTCCTGTTGGCAGCAACACAATCTAAGGACCCAGAAGTTCTCTTTATTCTGGAGAGACTTATATGTTGGGCAGACAAATAAGGCCTCTCACTTCTGTATGATATTTTTTTAATAGAAATCTGCTTAGTCTATAAAAAGAATCTGTCACTGAGAAGCTGTGTGACTGAAAAGGCACAGTAGCTGAAAACTGAACTTTCTTGATCCAGGTTCAGCTTTAAATGAATCAAGCCAGTAGTTCTTTCTATGTGAATTTGCCCAAATATTTGACCCACTTGCTATTCAAACATGAGTCCATTTACACTTAATACTAAAAGCTGAGTGTGACTTTAAAATGGTGTAGGTACACTGAATTTTCCCTCTTCACAAAACAAATTTTCACCCTAATTAAGTAAATAAATCAATAAAAATTTGCAGAAGATTTCTAGCAAAATTTTCAAGGTACATTAACTGCACATTATATTGTTATCAATGTATGCTTAACCATTTTCTGTATTATGGAAAATTACCTGTACTGGAAAAACACTGTGCTTGCTCTGGTTTACATGGTAATTAAAATATTCAGTTAGGCTTGATATTTAAAAGCAGCACCAGAAAATTTTATCCCTGTATTAATATGCACATGGTACTTCTTTTTCTGATTATATTCTTCAGTTTCCAAGTTAATATACTGAAGTTTTCTACCAAAAGAATTTGCAAGAATAGATTGTGATGGTAATAAGGAAAAAGAAAAGTACAAACATGCCTTTCCACTCACTTTCTAGATAAGCTTCATTTTCCATATCATTTTTTAATTGATGGTGTTATAAGTATTTTTCCATGTGACTTTATCCAGCTATTTTAGAAACACCCTCTTACCCCAATCTCTTAGTACAGATTTCTGAAATACATACAAGGGCAAGTTAGAAGAAAACACAGCATGATTCTAAAACATGCTATCAGGGAAAGAAAACAGCAACAAACTAAACAGCACACAACAAAACAAGTGAGCACCACGCATTGTGATGAAGTCCTCAAACCGGAGTTTTATGATGGCAGCTTAAAGTTTTTTACATGCCCTTGTATTGCAGCTCAGAATAAGCCAGAGACAGCTGCACCAATTCTCCACAATTAGTCAAGGTCAGACAGTGGAAAGGGAGGACACTCACTATTTGTCAAGAGAACAATGGCAGGAGGCTCAGCCTTTCTCCAGCAGGAATGACTGCTTGCTACACACATTCAACCCATGGCAAAATTATGCCTGGCCCTTTTTCTGTGGAGTAGAGAGGGGCAACCTTTCCAGACAATCGAAGTGTAAGAGCTAACAAGGCAGAGCAACAGCACAAAAACAAGCTTGTTTTAAGTACTGAAAGCATATGTTCTTGACACAAATTAATGTTTTGACACTTGAGGAGACAAAGGTATTAATTTCTCCAAGCTTTGAGCAAAAAATACTAAACCCACTAAAATCTGTTCCTTCACACTATTATTGAGTTCGCACAATTAAAAAAAAAAAAAGGCATTCTGACAAGTTACCAGCAATTATTTTTTCCTTACTCTGAGAGGTTTTGTGTGTCTTGGATTTTTTTTTTTTTTAACATGTCTTTTTCATAAACCTAAAAACATATTCAGAAAAATTTTAATTTTGGGCAAAGGCACTTCCCTCAACATTGGTCAGCAGCCAGAGATGGAAAATAAGAAAAACAATTCAAAGTATCTGCCCTTAGCAGGAGGAGCAAAAAAGAAAAAAACAAAACATTTTTAATGAGATTTTGTATCCCTGTTTAATTAGGTGCACTCAGAGCTGTATTTTGAGTTTTCTTATGACACAGCAGAAGTACAGAAAAGAAAAAAAGTGGTTATAAATAATGGATACAAAGGAGTAGTTTTGATACAGAACCCTCACAGCACTGCACTGGAATAAATGGATTTAATTGTGTAAATTCTGTCACTTATGTGGACAAGTGTGGGGATGCAGCATAGGCTGAAATTGTTATATGAAACCATATGAAGAGCACCTTTTTTAACAGCACACTATACATTTAGATGTAATAAAATTATTAATATTCTCTGCAAACAGCATTTAAGCAAGGCAGTTCTGAAAGCTAACATACTTTTAAGGTTTTTGCCACATTTGCATTCATCAAAGCCAAACAATTTTTAGATATTTAGGTGAGAATTCTTACACTTAAGAAGTCTGAAAGCATTACTTAAAGTGCATGTAATTAAAAAACATCAAAGAGCAAACATGCTGTTTCTGGACACCACCTGAAAACTAGATCACATTAGCTTTGGAAGAAAGGAATTTCTCCTTCAGGTAGTTTTTGCAACTAAGGTGCAGAAGGCACACCTGTAGTTGCACACTGCCATAAAAGAGGGAAGATGGAAATCTATGAACATTTCTATCAAATCCTTCCTCCCCAATCAGAGGAATTAGGTCAGCCCCAACCATACCGATTTCTTTCTCTGTTGCTGTCCTGCAGTCACATCAGAATGTTTGAAAATATCTCTTTTTTTTAATATTCACCATCTGTTTAGTGTTTTTTTTACTCCAAAAAAACTTTTCCCCTGTGATCAGAAGTAGCATCAGCCCTGCAGTTAAGGAACCATCTGCCCCAGCAGAAAAACTGATTGCAGAAAGATTCAAAAAGGGGAGGAAATGGGAAAGATTTTACCTTGAGTTAACTTCACATTCCAAATATCCTAGTTTCATAATAAATCTCTACTGAATCACATCTGAAAAAAAGGCTTTTAGTATAGTAATTTTAGAACATTCCTTTTCACCTGGAGCAATTTAGAGAAGTACTTTAAATTAGCATAAATTTAGTTCTTTGTATATGTAAGACTGAGATTCACTGTAGGAACAGTGCCTCTTAATTGAGACAAGAAATTGGTGTACTACCTTCTAATTCTAAATCCTTAATGGCACTTGGCCATTGCATTGTTTACAAAGCAAGGCATCCTTGACTGGTTTCTTTATCACATTTCCGATGTCAACTGAATTAATCAGAACAGGAAAACGTCAGAGTACAATGTTCCTTTTCAAGCCATTTGGCTTAGTGAAGCAGGATAGATTCAGGCAAAAATACCTCTTTTCCAGTCTGGTGGCTTTGCAGGAAGTTTCTTCATGTTTAGCAGTCCCTCCCCGTCCTCTTTCTTTAGAAAGCAGCCCTGGGAGGCAAATGACATTTGTAAATGGAAGTAACCACTTAGGTCATTTTCAAGCTGCTTGCCATACACCTTCTCAACTGATAGGTACAGGCACTACTTCCTGTGATAAGAATTTATACCTGAAATTTGTTCATTCTAATCTTCCTTTCCCCTGATCCAAAGCAGAATCTCTTCACCATACTCCCCTCAGTGGCTCTCATCCATTCACTAGAAGGTGAGGACAGGCCCCACATGTGAAAATATTGCTGATCAATGGAAAATAGACAATGTCATATAACACTGAGCAAGGAAATTATTAGAAAAAGGAAGAAATAATTTGTTAAGTTATTCCACTCTTTTCACTAAATCTATCATAAATCAAACAGACCAAAAACCCCACTTGGGAATTACTGGATCTGAGAAAGAACTTATTCAAATGAATTCATCTAGCTAAGGGCAACTGTAATTTAACTGCATATTTTGAATTTTTCAGTATGAAAAACTAGATATTTCTATTCCACACTGACTTCACATATTTGATGGTTGAATTTTGAAACCTCAGAGCACATTAGGAAATAATATTTTGTGGCATTATTGAGAGGATTTTTTCCCAAATGTGTCTACTGCCATATCTGGTATCAGGACCTGACTGGTTTGCAAATTTTTGCACATAGTCCAAAAATGGATAAGTATTGCTTGAAATTTTTATCAGGTATAAACTAGGAAAGTGTCAGCCTATTACGTAAAAAGGAAAGGAAGAATAATAAAATCTATATTAATGCTGATTAGCGAGTAGCTTAGAAGATATTTTTATATTATTTTAAAACTACTATATCACCTTTTCTCCAAATATGATTAAAACTCAACTAGATAGGTTTCAAATTTAAGCAAAATCTTTTAATCTTGTTCTTTCTGAACACTGTGACCTTTAGAACATTACAAAAATATGTATTCAAACATACATGTTCCTCACAAAGAGTTAATAAATGCTTTTCACATGATTGCAGACTGTTTAAAATTCCTCAGTTCATAGCATAATTTAACCATAGACATGTATTCTGCTTAGAACTAGATCTAAATTTGAGGGATATACAGTTTATCCACCTAGTAAATAAGAGTACAGAAGCACCAGGTAGACTATGAAATAGTCTAGTTCACCAGTGGTGAAATAAATGAAATAGTTCACCAGTGGTAAATAAATGATATAAACAACATTCAGAACGGTATTGGACCTGTCATTGTGATAGTACATTTATGCATTTGACAGGGACTGTCTTTTGCTAAAGAGGTTAATAGTCACATTTATGCATCACCCAAGTTGAACTGATCTATACAGACTGTTGGGAGAAGGGCAGATGGATAGGTATATTAGAAAATACTAAAATAACTTTCTTACTGCTATAATAATGAGGGAAAAGAGCAAGAACTAGGACTCCGAGAATCATTAACTCCCTTCTGATACCGTTCATAGTGTACTAACTTAGGTCCCTATCAGTCCAGAGGGCCTGAAATACCGGAAAGTCACCTAAAAAGACCTGGGCAAATTATAAATGGATGCATAGTTATACTCCAAACACATTCTTAATGCACATTTCCATGAACTGTAAACATCACTGATTGCTGAAGTCATTCGTTCTAAATTCCATGCTGTAATGAAAAACCTCTGACAAGCTGGATTGGAAAAGGGCAAATTAATCACATACCAAGGCATTATGGACAGATCAAATAAAACATCTTCATTTAAAACTAATACATCCATGTTTAGCTTAAATATATTCATTACTAAGAGAAAATACTTATGCAGGCAAAAGGCAAAAAGGCAGTTCACACAAAATTACATCATAAGACAAATTATAATTGGAAGAATTAGTGTTCTTTAATGATGACAAGAGTGTTCATATAAAATCCAGAATGCAAAATCTAGATATTCTCTTTAATTTGATACTAATCAAGATCAGAAATTCCACTGTGAACTACCACAATTATAGATAACGCTGCAACAGTTACAGCATAGACTGCAAATTTAGTAAAAAGCTGAAAATAAACTTTTTTTTATTATTATTTTCGTCAATTCAATTCCTGAGCATGTATTGCTTGATATTAGCAGGAATTTCTGCTACTACAGATTTTATGTTTTGCAGAAACACGCTTTTAATAATTTCACTCTTATCTGTTAGTTGCCATGAATACTTGCCAGAAAAGAAGAACATAAAATAAGTGCATCCATCAAAATATCCAATTTAAAATTCAATAGTTAAAAAACTCCAGAATTTTGAATCTGCATTTACAGGCTATGTCCTCTAACATCTGCTAAAACCATTGACTAAGATAAAACCTCAAGTGCTGGTATTTGATAAAGGGTCTTGACTTTCAGAGGACAAGTGCTTGCCACTTTCTGAGTCATTAAGTAGAAAATTAAGGGCTGTGTTCCTCCATCCTGGCAGAAGCATACCATATGATTTAGGTGATGAGTCACTGAGCTGGAATTTCAATGATCAAATATTCACAATGAGATCCTTGAGAATGAGCTACAGACCAAGACAAGAATTATCCACACAAGTTATCGGGTGAATAGTTTTGAATAATGAGCACATATGAGAGTCTTTGCTTATACAACCTGTGAAGAAAAAAATATCAATTGCAGAATAAATTATAAAATTAAAATTATGTATCTGTCTTTAAAACATATTTGCCACGTTATAGTGAACTGACTGTAAAGGGACAGCCCTTTGGATTTCTAAGTGCAAAGTTTTCACAATAGCCATGCACTGCAAGAATAAATGTCTGAATGGAAGTGATGGTGCAAGTTTGTTGTGGAACAAAAAAATATATTGCTTCTTTGATCAAAGGTCAGCCCTAGAGTAGCAATGCAAACACAGTCTGGGCATAGATGAGAAGTATTTCATAAATCTAGCAGAAGTGAAAGCTGTCATTAGTTTCTTTTTATGAGCTTGTTTGATGAGAGTAGCCTGAGGTACCAATTAAAGGGAGTTACTTTATGACATTATTAGTGCAAAGCGTGTTCAAAGGTGAGCCTATTTGTCATGCCTGATTAGCACCAAGTATGGGAAAAAATTAAAGTGGTAACAAACCAAGTAAAATCTGTTTTTTAAAAAGATTGAGTCAAATTGATTTGACTTTCACTTGTTCAAATGCAAATTCGAGTTGCTCAGAGTTTTGTTTTCTTTTGCAGACTTTTTGTAATTAGGATTCAGAATACAATTTCCTATCAACCCACAGGTACCATGACAAATATTAATACTATAGGTTAGCTAATTTTACTGAGTATTTGCGTGGGAGGTTTTGATTTACTGGGCTTTCTAATCATGCTGTTGTTTCTCATTCTAAACCACTTGACTGATTTTCTTACCAGCCCTTGACTGGGAAAAAAAAGGAGCATATAAACCAAAAGTGTCAGCAATTAAGCTAGGCGGCAACTAGGCTTGCTTACTACATTTTGCACAAATCTTAAAATTTCCTATAAAAACTCCAAGGCTCTTGCAATCTCTTCTAGATAGTCTAGAAGAACATTTTTCATCCCAGTCAGGAAATCATGTGAAACTTTGACACTTGAGCTCCTATAAAGGTAACTTTTTCCTAGACTATAATAGTCAGTGGAACTTTCCCATTTTCCCGCTTCCTTAACAAAAGAAGTTTTATTGACAATCCCCCAAAATTCCTGATTTTGAAATCTTAAATTAATCTAAAGTCATTGGTTTCAGTAATTTTCCCCTTTATTAACAATCCATAAATCTTATTTCCCATCCTAGTGTGGATCAAAGTTCTAGTCAAACTCAATCATATTTGAGAAGGCTCATAGGGATAAGGTGCACCTGTTGATTTATATACTAACCCTCAACTTTTTTATTATTAAGTGCAATCTAAAACTAATTGTGTTAAAACATCACACTTTACTCATAAAATCTGAACTATGAACTGTGAAATCAACTCCTCTTGCCCTCTGTCCTAAATAGGACTCAACAGAAGCCAAAAAACTCAGCATCAAACTTTCATAGTTGCCTCCTTTTCTCCACAATATTAAAAACAACTTTTCATTTTATTGTGAATCCTAGTGTCTACATTATAGAATTCTGTAAGGAGAACAGCCTTTATGAGACAGTGGCATTCTATGTGAAAAAAAAGTGCTTGAACCTAGTCCAATATTAAAACAGTGGTTGTATCTAATTCATCTTAATTAATCAGGAGGAGGCAGATACAGTATATGCATGCCACATACTTTCAATTGGTGTGCAGTACACAGTCTTCTGTAGATGTGCAGACCAAGTACACAATGCACAGGACTTTCTGGCACCCCCTTTTATAGAGGGACCTCAACAAATTGACATTTGCTCAATAACATTTAGTGCCTGCCCAATAATTAGTATTGAAAAGTTTGTTTTCTATTTCTACACCCTTCTAAAAATACGAAAGTTGTTTTCAATAAAACTACTACAAAAACAGACTCCTGTCATTGAACAGTATATGCAGCTCATATCCTTTCACAGTTTCCAAGGGAAGAAATATGGCATGATGCAAATCATATTCTCAGCCAAGTTTTTTTTTCCCTAAAACACTTCTGGACATTAAATGTGCCCTTAAATATTCACTTTGGCTGCCCAAAACTAAAATAAGTTGGGATTCCAGAGTAAGACAGGAGAATTCCATTAAACTGCATTAAAAATAATAAAAAAATCAGAAGCCAAATAAAAAAAATCCCAGTCATCAAAAAGAAACATTTCTCTCTTGACAGAGAATAAATAAGCAATGTTTATTTTATATTTAGCATGTCCAACCACATTTCTTAAATATACACCTATGCATTTTCATGGGAGCTTTTCCTAAGTGTCTGACAGTCATTAAACAAGTAAACCTGCAGCAACTCCTTCTCTCTTTCCTTACCCTTTCCTTGTCATGAGTAAGCTGATCTGATACTTTTAGAAGTGGCTTCACATCTGATCTTTGTCCCCTGTCTATATCTCTTCTTTACCTTACTTATAATATGTTCGGTACTATGCATTTGTCTTCCTACGTTGTAATACAGAAGTTAAAAACTTCTGTCTTTTTACAAAAAATATGGAAGTCAGAAGAAGTACTGAGAAAAAAATACACTTTTCAGCTTCAGCACATTAATCAAAAATTACTTTTGGCTCCAATGTGGGAGTGAAAAAAACTTATTACAATAATAGGTACTTCTTACTCTAATAAGAAAGAAAAAATGAAATAGAGAGAAAAGCTTGGGGGCCAGGTGAAGACAATGTACAGACAAGAAAAAATTAGTAGGGAATTGTGGGAGGCCTATGAAACACCAAGTAAATATTATGACATTTTTCCACTTAATTAGGTTAGGGCATGAATGTAAGATTATGAAAAACAGGTAATTAAAGTCTCTTGTAGAAAATTATCTCTTCTAATAGAAAAGTCAACCAAAAAGGCAATAAAGTAGGAGGAGGGAATCCCACCTAAGCAATCTTATAAATTAATAGCAACAGTAAAAAATTCTTTCTTTCCTGGAATGATTGCAAAAGCCAAAAGCTTTACAGACTGAGAGAAGCAGCAATTTCTCATTTTCCTTCACAGACTCCCTCTTATGATTGTTTATGGAAGATTTACTAGCTATCAACCAGTGACTTCACAGAAAATCAAACTAAGGAAATTGATATTGCGTTCTGGCCTGAAACTGTGGAATTTGTTGCCATTCTTGCAGGAAGAAGCCAAGCTAGAGTCTATCACTGGCTATTACCAGCCCTGCCTTCAATGCTTGACACTTCTGCTATACTATTAGAGCATTTTAGCCCATCTCCAATACTTTGACATTAGCATTCTTGTCCAGTGACTCAGAAAGTGTCCTTTTGGTAAAATATGTGAGTGTGTTGCACCAGAATATTCTCCTTTACAAATCTTGGTATATATCTTGGTATGGCAAAAATATTCTCCATTGGAAACATTTATTCAGATAGAAAATAAGATCCAAAGAATGAAAAGCAGATTGAGATAGAAATTCTTCCAGAAATAGTGAAGTAGCTTGTTGGGGAAAAAAAAAATTAAAAAAAATTCAGAGTTGTGAGGAGATCAATAGCAACCAAAAAGGTTGAGATATATTAAGTGTGAAATGTTGGAATGAGATAAGTCCATTGGGGACTAGGCAACATTTTGACCTTTCTGCCTAGCCTAAATAAATACTCCGGTATTATTTCCCTGTCCAGAAGATGCTTTGAACATTTGTTGTTCTGTGCTACATTAAAGCATGAAAACAAGTCTTCTATTTCTGAGTCAATAACCTGTAGAGTTGGAAGGGACTTTTCTCATCTTTCATTGTCTGTGTTGAGGTCAGGACAGGTTGGAACCATCAGGCACCACCTACTGCTCAAGTCAGGGTACAGAGAAGTGTGAAGCCTCTTGTGAGCTGTGGTGAATGCTGAACATCATTGCCCACAACTGTGTAATATTTCTTGATCAATAGCAAGCATCACAACCAGCATTAAGAGTTTGTAGAGAAAGAATTATCACCATTATCATCTGACTTGCAGGAATACCCAGTACAGAATAATACTGTGATCATTGGGAGGTCTCTTGACTCATCAGTTCCCTAATATTGCTGATACTTTCAGAACCAGTGATATCCCACTCACTCTTGTTACTTGCTCAACATATGAAGGAAGATGCCAGAGAAACAAACACTGTAGTAATGTTCCCACTGTGTTGTGGACTAAATACCCAGGGAAAAAAGCAGAATTCTGAGCAGTGCATCACTTGCAGATTTCCCAGCACACAAAGAAACTTGATTCACAGTCAGTAATATTTTCTGTGTCTCAAAACCTGTGCAAATTGCCACCCACATGCCAGCATAGAGGAAGGACTAATGCAGACTGCATACTTAAAAAAAAAAGTTCTTCTGAACTGTTATGTACAAGACACACTGAAGAAGTAAGAATTATTATTCCCCTTCTTAAACACTCTGTTTAACCACATAAATGGACAATCAACTAAACCAATGTCACTTAAAGCATTTCACTGCCCTAGGGTGTTAGTCTACTCAAAAGTAATTCCCAGACACCTAGCTCTCCATCCATGATCCCTTTATCTGTGTTTCTGCACTTCAAAAAGCCAAAACTTCTCTGATGATTTATCTTAAAATGCTAAATTGAAGTACTTGGAAATTAGCATTAGATAAAACTCCACACTCTTATCTTGAAATTTATAAAAAAAGTCACCACCCAAAAATTACCCAGCAATGACTGCTGGCACTACAACACAGAAAAGAATGGACTTGCTGTTGTTACACTCATTTCTTTCAGATATTTTCCTTTCTAGAAGACCTACCTCTCTCTTATCAGTTGCAAAATAACACAAAATTCTTGCTCAATGCCTGTTAACATCCACTTTGAACTCGTTTATAATTATTTTTTCCTACAGACTTTCTTTTCCTTGTTTAGATTTGCCAGTCTCAAAGACTGACAACACATCTTCATGGAGAAATCAGGAGATATAAAACATAAAGGAAACCCAAAATAGTCTGTGAACTTTCACTAGGGGTTTTTTGTTTTTGTTTTTTTTAATATATATAATTTAAAAGGGCAGCTTCTAATCTTAGATGATTATCCAACAGAATTTGACTAGGAAGCCCTTACTATGCTTATGGCAGTGTTGATAGTCAAGGTGACAGAAGTCTTCTTAATTTATTGTGCAGTAGTTGACCCTAGTCAATGTATTTATGACTTCTGTTGAACTGCAATTCAAATTTACTCATTCCCATTATATTGCAAACTGTGTTTGTATACTAAATGTTAGAGGACTATAACTCACAGATAAAGGGATATATTTAGAAAAAGAAGCTGTTTTATTGTGAAGAACATGTATTGTCTTCTGAAACCTACTTAAGTTAGAAAACGTTTTCAGGCCTTGGAGAATATGATTGGCAAGCTCATCTCACATGATGAAAGTCCAGAATCTTTAGGAGAAACAAAGAATTATTTTACAACTAAACATTAGACCATCTTCTGTCCTTCACAGCACGGGTTTATAGAGGAAAACACACAAGTGTCCCAACTTTCCATTGGCATATATGCCATTTTGCTGTTTAAAAGCGAGGATATTGAGTAATACTTAAGGGAAAAAAATTTGAAAGTTTTCAAACATATTCAGAAAATAACTCATTTTTTAGTGCACGACAATTTTTACACTGACATAAAGTTATCTGTTTCTATTTAAACAAAAACAATGGTGAATGTAGCACAATGGAAGAGACATTTAACCTGTGAATTGCAAGGTTATTTTTGTAGCTGTGTCCTGTCTAACAGCACATGATTTATGGTCTCCAGCAGAGCTTCATCATCATTGTTCTCACCTTTATTTCCATCATAGTTAATTAAAGGGAAGGTCATTGTCACCTTATGTTCTAAACCTTCTTAACATAATATATCAACCTGGGTACACTTTAATAAGGAGAAGTGTGAAGGAATGCTGTTATAGGAAAAAAACTTTGGAGCATAATCTATCCTGTTAACAATTACAACTTAGATTTACACATAATGAAAGTTAATAAGCAGACAGAATGAAGGCTACATCTTGATACTCATTCAAATCTTGATTAATTGGCTGTGTGATCTCATGGAATAAACAGCAGCATGCTTTTCTTGACTTCAGGCATATGTATGTAGAGTGAGTTTCTAAAGCAAAGATCTTCCCTTGAAACAATTTTAGCATACAAAACACTGTGCCAGTTGGAAAGAAAAAGAAAGAAGAGACAAAAAAGCAAAGCATGTATTTTAAATATTACCAAAGAAATCTCTTTTGACGCTAGATGTACAAAATAAACCACCTTTAAATTTAAGATTGGCTCAGACAGATTACAAAATATTCAGACAATGAAGACAATGGATCTAAAAACAGTTTCAGTAGGTGTGAGCTTTTTTAAAATGCCTAAGGGAAAAATTCAAACTGACTTATAATTATCTCCTAAAGAAAACCAACTCTCTAAAACACACACAGATCTAGGGGGGAAAATAATTTAAATACATATTTAAATCTTAACTCCAGAAGAGCTCATAATATCTTCTGTGCTTAATCTATACTAAAAATTTGATAACTAGAATGTTGTTTATATAATTGGCCAAAATGTGGGCCAAATGTACATGGAAATTGGAGCTCCACAGCACTACTGTACTAGTACTAGTTAGGTACAGACAGTCATAGCAAAACTAAATGCTGAATTCATAGATTCACAAACTTATGCTCATTCTAGAAGACAAAGCTGATTTTTGTTGTAGCATTAGCAGACTGTATTACAAGCCCTAAAAGAGGCAATGCACAAAAGTACAGTCCTTGTCATTTGCATGTATAGTGCCTCCTGGCCTCATGTTGTAAACACAGCAGACTTGAACTTGCCTTTATGGACACACCTTACCTTACTGGAGGCAAGTTTGCACCTAAGCCAGCTAGGCTGTCCAGGTAAATCATGGACCACAGAACCAATCTGTCTAACTGACAGCTAAAAATTTGGATCCAGACATGAAAAATCTTGCTTTTCTGCAAAATTAGAAAAATTGCTAATTTTGACTTCCTTACCATACAAACCAAAAGTTCTCCATCAGTGGAGAAAGCAACTTGTCTCTATGGGATCGAAAGCATACTGATCTAGGACATCCTCATCATAGCTGCAGTGTTTCCATTACTGCCTCCAGTATGCATCTCTGACAAAAGCTAATATGCTTTTAGATTGTGGTTCTAAGATTTGAAGAGGGTCTCTGTGGTTTGAGGAGTCAGAAAACAAATTCATGGTTGACCTGAGACATTTTTATCAACCTCTTCCAACGACTTAGTTGGAAACATCAGAAGAACAGCTAAAAAATGGTCACTTGGACAACTTGCCTTTGACACCAGCAATACTTTTGAAAGCACATCTCTCCAGACCTCAGAAATAGAGTATTAACACTCTTTGGAGACAACAAAATATGTTATCTCCCTATTTGTCTTGACTTGTCTTCTGTTAGCATTATTGAAAGCCCTAGATATCTGAGATAGAGACCTGTGAAAAGTTCCATGGAAAAGTCACAGATCAGGTATAGATGGTATGAAAAAAAGGCACTACACACTCAGCACCATGCTGAGAAAATTGTGGCACTTCAAGACAAACATATTAGCATCTTCATGCAACAACAAACTTGTTCACGCACGTGCAGAATGTTACTGTAAAATTGTGTAGGAGGCTGGGTTCAATACTGTACAATGTATTCAGTCACCACTAAAGTAGCCTTCACTCTTAATATTCCAATTCAAAATTCGTCTTAAACACCAACAAACAATTTTGGACAATAGCATTAATAATTTACTGCAACAGTGTTGATGTTTACATCACATCCTGTGATCATACCTAGCCAGCTCTTCGAACTCCAGACACAGCATTCTACTTTCTATAGAGCAGCCAAAAAGCAAAGCAGGGAAGTGAGCAGGGATGAATTCAGCTCTTAAGATTCCTCATAACCATTTGTTGGACTTAGTCTACTGTGAAGCTCTCAGCTGTATTTATTAGAGTAGTTCATTTTGCTTCAGGACAGAAGTATGCCTCAAAGCCTAAAACCAATGTACGTACTTTAAATATCCAACCAGAAAAATGCAGCAAAAGAGATCTCTCACCATATGCATTCATAAAAGGAAGAACCCTGGCAACAAAACATAATCCACACTACACTGGAACTGCTGGAAACCTGAAAAAACAACCAGCTGTTGTTCATGTTTCAGGCCTTCCAATTCTATTTAATTTCTGTCTGCTCTTGTATGAAAGGAGATGTTTAGCAAAAGAATATCTTTTGCATAAACAGTGTATTGCTTTAGCTCCACATGAGATGTGAGGAGATTTCTTAAATTTTGAGCTCTTAGAACTTCTCTCTTGATACTAGTCTAAGCCTTAAACATTTAGGTAAGTAAAAAAAAAAAAAGCCTTGATGCCAAAATACATCTGAAAAAACCTGTATTTCTATTACACATTTGGCAAGTCTTCCAACCTCCCATTACGGAAGGTGTGTGCAACTCACTGTGCCAGCTCTGACTGACAAAGATAAACCTGGCCCCTACTTTAGAAGCTCCTGCTGACTAACATGTTGAACATAGAACTTACAACTTCTTATCAAATCTGAACTAATTAGCTAATTACCAGCTGCATGAACCTTCTTGGGTCTTCATCCATACATCAAAGATCCCTAATTAATACAACCTTCCAGTTCCTAATGGCTTTGCACCCCTCTTTAATATATTCACTGCTCCTGCATTTTCAGGGGTTCTCTATTACCCTCTTTTCATCCCCCCACTTGACTTGGCACTAATTGGAAAAAAAGAAAAGATGACCTATATTTGCTTTGTGCAATGACCTGCACTGCCTGTCCCTTCCACAAGAACTGAGGCACTGGGTGTGTCAGGCAGTTACATGAAGGGTCTTTCCAGGCATGGAGGCTGCCACTTCTCTTTTCTGATGGTATCCAAAGCAAAGTCCAAACTCAGAGTTATGCACCATGTCAACTCTAACAGACATCCTACCTGCTGAGAGAGACATTATGTTAACAAATACAGAGAGTCTGCCTCTGAAGGAGAAATGGTCTTATGAGGAGCAGCTGTGGGAACTTATTGCTCTCTACAGCCACCTGAGAGGAGTGTAGCCAGGTGGGTGTCAGTCTCTTCTCATGGAAAACAAGTGACAGATGAGAGGAAATAGCCTTGGTTGTGCCAGGAGAGGTTTAGATTCGATATTAGGAAAAAATTCTCCAGGGAAAATGTTGTTCAAGCATTGAAAGAGGCTGCCCACAGAAGCGGTGGAGTCAGTCCCTGGATGTGTTCAGAATACATGTGGATATAGCACTGAGTACATGGGTTAGTGGTGAACATGATGATGATGACAAAGGTGGTTGGACACCATAATCTTAGAAGTGTTTTCCAGTCTTAATGATCCTAGGATTCTACATAGCCATGTAAATCCTTGTTTTCAGCACATCTGAATTTTGCTGGCACAGATTTGTTCTCATGCAACAAAAAAAGTCTCCTTTTTAAGCAGCTTTGAACAAGTTTACAATGTTCACTGCGTACACACTTGACAAAATTTTAGTACTTCTACTAATCTGCAATATTCAATCAACCCTGATGCTGATTATCCAGTAACAGCTCCAGCTTGTCTTCACTATGACTTTTGAATGGTTTCTCAATGCAAAATATGTAAATGAGAGAGCTGTCTGAAAAGAGAGCCCTTGGGATCCCCCCTCATACTGCATCTGTCCTCCACTCAGGTGAGCAATCCCCTTAGTAGTATCACCCCTCTCCTGACACCTGGCAATAATTCCAGCTACATTAGAAAGGAAGTTCCTTAGAAAGGAACAAGCAATTGAGAATGTAGTAATGCAGCAGTTTGAGCCTTTAGAAGCAGCAGTGAGACAGATAAGAGAAGGTCTTCTTAACAGCTCTTCAAAATTCCATGGCACCATCCAAGACTCCTTTACCTCCTTCAGAAATTAGCTAACAACTAAATATCAGCTATCTTAAGGAAGACCTTCTGTCCAGGTGGTCATCAGCAGCAAGAATGGGATAAAATAGAAACTGTAAGAAAGGTGAGTCCTAATGTGCCCTAATTTATAGTGGAGAAAAGCATGAGCTTTTTGGCCTCAGGGACTTGGAGTCTTTACTTGACACCAGTATTTAAAGTGACAGATGATTATCCAGAGATGGAAATAATGTGACATTAAAATATTCTCCAAGAAATAGAACATTTGATAATCTAGCTCAAGAAACCTACTCCAAAATAATAATAAAAATAAATTACTAATAATAATAATCATAAAAGTCAGGCTGGCTTGTGGGGCAGCATGGAAAGTCTGGTTAAGTAAATCTAGTGAAATGACCCTATGTCTAAGAGCAAGATCCACTCTCAATGCCTAACAAAGCCACATAAGGATTGGGAAATGAAATCAGTAATGAGACTCACATGGGAACCACACTGAATGAACTTCACTTACTGACATGCCTCCATATCCCTGCTATGAAATAGCTCATGATCAATACCGTATCAGTAGCTGTATATCAGTCTACTGAGACCCAATCTCACATTATAAAACCAATATATTCTCAATTAATAACCAAAAAAAGCACACTCACAACGTACTGATGACCTTCATAGGTAGCAAACAAATTTTTGTACCCCCTAAAAATTATGGTAGTTTTCTTCCCCCAGCCTCTCACCCTCAAAGCACACCTTTTTCTATTTTCTCTCAAGACTTAGGAAATTCACACTGTTCAAAAGTACAGCCAGAGAATTCTTCAACACAGACAAAATATCACCTGTCAAAAAGCCCCCACATTTTCTATGTTTTTATTGTTTAAAATATGACAACAATGCTGCCTATTAATAGTCTGAGGCTGTATTTACATGATTCTTTAATTTATGCTGATTGTTAGGTTACAGAAATCTAGCTGGTCTCACAATTGCCTGCCAATTCAGCATGCCTCTCTCCAATGTGACTGATTTGCTGAAGAAAAAAGTTAAAAATTGTGAAACAAGTTCAATTCTCGGCACCACACAAGAGGGTTAGAGAATAGCTAGCAATAAAAAATATATACATTTCAAGCACTATTTACTATTTATATCTTTATAAATCATGTATAGCATCCTGCTCTATTCATATTTTTACAGCATAAATTACGTAGGTGACAAGTTGTGACAGTCATACAAAATCTGATTTTATGACATTTTTCCACTTGCTGTCTTTGGTATTAAAAAAATCAGGTTAATGTCATTCTGCTTTGTATTTATAGTTCCTATAGAATGACATGGAAAAATTTCAGAGTAGGTTAGTCACATTGCTATGCATTTGTTTTCCTACATAACTGAGACTGCTTACATATAAAATCAGTAAATGTACTGTAATCCATGTCTCAGCAAGCCAGTGCTGTTTATACTAATTCATATAAAAAACCTTGTATACTAAGAAATGTCTATAAATATTCTCTTTGGGATTTCTAAATTCACCTGCCTCTTTAAAAACTATTGCTGTTTCTCTGGTGACTCTGAAGACAAAACACACTGAAAATATAAAGGCCTATTTCTCCTCCCCTCAAAGCAATCATCATTGTGACTTGCTTTAGTGAAAACAGGACTACATAAAACCTTTCTAAGTGGATGTAATTTATGAATCAAGACTAATCAGTTAACATTTTTCTCTGACTTCCCCAACAAAATCCATCCTCCTGGAAAAAAAAAAAAAAAGGGAACACCAGCAAACAGCATTAATTGCCTCATATACAAGAAAATATACAGTATTCCTTATGCTGCCAACACCTCCATAATAGCAAATACAGGCACACACTAAATAAACATTGAATTTTATTACTTACAATATGACAAGAAATACACCCTGTAGGTTCTTCAAATTATGGCACAAAGCTATAGAGAAAGTGATGATGTCTGGCAAACCTGAACAGTTTTCTTGTTCTCTGAACAAAATTGGAAAGAAAACTATTTCAGGGTCTATCAGAGTTAGCTAAACAAAAGACAAGAACTCCTAAGTAAAAATAAATACCATTACATTTGCTTTTCACACTGCACCTGTTTAGCACAGAGGGTGATTGACCAAAATTTCAGTTATTACACAACAGGATGTCCCTGCACATCCTAAAAAGGAAACATGCAATCGCTTTTTGTCAAAACTGTTTTCTCTTTTTTTTATTATTATTTTATTTGGCTGATTTGAGGCTTGTATTCTTCTGCTTAGTTTTAGGAGGATTTATTAATATTAGGGGGAGTTGCTTGTTTGTTTGCTTTTCCAGTTTTTAATATTGCCAGTCCATAATGTGCATTACTCTATAATATCATAATGCATTATATGCTCTGTCTGGAAAGAAATTCCTGTTCCTTTTGCCCTGTGAAAACAAACAAAAGTTAAAGAATCTGTGCTAGCAGGGTTTTATGACTGATTGTCCAAAATAGGGTAGGTGAGAGGAACTCAAGATAGACCTCCAAAGGATCTGTAACATGAGGCAAAAAAGAAACAAATAAACCCTTCTCACTAGGAGAAAGTTATAGAATAATTTCAAAATTAGCCCACTAAATATAGTACACTTTTTTTGAGGTTCCTGGACATTTTATTTTAAATGTGAGTAGTTCCTAAAAAATAACTTAATATTTTGATAAATCTGAAATACTGCCCAGCACTGCAGTAGCATTTTTATCTCTATACCAGTATATTGTTTAAACTCATCTACACACATCTTTTCCATTTCAATTTTTGTCATAAAGTCATCAGGCTGTTTTTGAGGCCAATGAAATATTTCTTAAGTACCTGCATAAAGGCAAAACTCATTGCTTAACAAATGCTACTAACTTTTTATAAAACAAATCATTTATTATGTTGTAAAAATTGCAAGGTGTTTCTTGTATCTCTCATTTTCCATTGCCAAAGAGCACTCTAATGGCATGCTCTAAGGGAGCTTGCAAAGGCACAGGCAAACATGCAAAAACTACTCCAAAGATGGGAGGCCAAAAGATAAGATCTCTTATAAATCTATGCTGCTTTACTGTAGGCTTTTCAATATGCCTCAGCTAAGAACCCTTTTTAAATCTTTCAACAGGTTATTTCTGCCCTTTCCTTTCAGCCAATGTTATTCCAGCCCTTCTAGTATGTTTTTCAGAGAATATGCTGGAACATATCTAACAGCACACATCACTGTGTTTTTTAGAAGACAGTCCCTATTGAGTAAGGAAGTACCTGGGAAGAAATGCATTAAGTAAATGCAAACGAAGCTAGCAATGACTCTGCAACACGTTAATCTGAAAGAACTACCATCAATATCTCATGTTAATTCTGTCTCAGAGGAGCACCTTCTTGTATGACTACCATATGCTTTTATCCTTTAAAAATGTTGACTCTCTCTAGTGCCTATTAGAAGGATTTCTCCCAGGCCTTGTGATCATGTTTCAAACCACTTATACTCTTGGACAGCCAAGGGACTGCATTTGCTCTATCAGAAACCTAATGCTGAATACTCAATACTTCAATGTGTCAAATTTATGTGTGAGCATGAATTAAAAAGCACCAGGCAGTGAACGAGCAAAACGTCAAGGCAAGCACTCAGCATTGCTCCAATCTAATACATGTATCTCTGTCAAATTGCCATCTTTCATTGGTTCAACACCACATTACACATCTCAAAATCCACAACATACTGCATTGGCTCTATAAATATTTCATCTTCATGATCTTTAGCTAAGACTTAAGTAAAAATTAGAAAATTATATTTCAATTATGTCAGTTTAGAAAATGGAATTTGAACAACACTGACTTTTTTCTAACTTGAAATCTGTTAGGAATTAATTTTCTATTTCCAGGAGTAAGACAAGAAAAGTATACAACAGAATCTCCATAACTAAAACTGTCATATTTTGAGATGCATAACCAAACCTAAGCATTATGTAAGTATGTGGATACTCTCCTCAAATTCTTGCTGTGTTACACACACCTCATGCACAGTGTTTCCTAGAGTTTTCCTTTCTCTTTCATTGAGCACTACATAATTTCCTGTCCCTACCCTAGCCTAAGCACAAAAAGAAAGATTCAAACAAAATTTTCTTCTTCTCTTTACTGTGCAAGTGCTTCACTCATGTCCCCTTTCACGTTGATTCTAGACACCAGCCTTTCAGGCCTGGGGTGAGATTTCTGGCAGAAAGGAACACTCATGGCAGAAAGAGCCTCTCCCCCACTCCGCATGGAGGGCATGAAATCCAGGCAGTCAGCAAGAGTTTTGTCTGCCAGGCCACGATTTCACACAGCATGTCCACAGCTGAATGACAGACACAAAAGAACTTGAAAAGTGCTACGCTCTTAAGATAGATGTCACGGCTGACAGTTATGGTATGGAGCTGTCAGCTGGGAGCAAAAATACATTCACTGCCTAAATATTATTCTCCCTCTCCACCCCAGGGCTGGTACCGCCCAGCTTTCAAATAACTGCAGGCCAAGATTTGGTGCTTAAGGAACGATTCATGAAAACCCACATCTTCAGATAAATCATTCCTTTCCATAGATCACCTCTTCAAGTTTTGTGAGCTCTAGGCTAAAATTACAAGTTTGGAGCATGCTTTGTCAAGCTTGTGCTGATCAAGGGAACTGACAACATAATTGTTTTATCAAGATGAGTATCTATTTGATGTTCTTTTAAGATTCTGCCCAGCTGGACTGCTAAGCAGAAATTTATGAGGTTTTAGAACAGATGTAACCAGGTTTAGAGCTATGGGGATCCTTTTCTTCCTCCAGATGTACATGTACTCATGTACAAGAGTTTCAAATTTAGTTTCATCTTTCTCTCTCCTTTTTCCACCCCTGCCTACCCATTTCTTGAGCTGATAATGCCACGGACATTTTAATTAACCCACAAAATGCCTAAAATAATTTAGTATGTCTTCAACAGCGAGGGACTTAAAAAAATAGTACTTTAAAGTACTTTCAGGCCTACTGTATATTGTTTCAGACCATAGTTATCGCCTAAAGGTGCTAGCAAATTGCATAACCTTAACATCTACCAGTATGCAGAATGCATGAAAAAAAGCAGTAATTTATGTTCCTAAAACTAAATACAGACTATTGAAACAACTGTTAGGTAAAGTGTATTTCACTGTATGGCAATATCATGAAGTCCAGAGGAGAAATTAATGATGCACAAAGAAGGGTGCAGCTCAATACTATACTTTTAATAAAGATATCTGAATAATTTTCTCTATGTAATGATTGCAGTCAGCCCAGATGCAGAGCAAGTAAAAATCTCTTTGTCATTAATTTTTTATATATGAATTTAAAATACTTTACCAAGAGAATCCCTTGGAGGAACATTTAAAATAATTGCATGCCTTCATTAGTTAGTGGCAATTCAGAATGATCATTCTCTAGTACAGGCTCTGAAGGAACTTTTATGAAGTTAGGATGAAAGCTTTAAATTCATCACATGTACAACAGTCACTGAAGTTTAATGCGATTAAAGGAAATTATTTAAAGTTATATAAATAATCCAGTATTATATATATTTATCTTCTGCATGATTCTCTTCCAGGGAAACAGAAGAAAGATGGTCACAGAAGAAAGATGGTTGGAAGATCTGTAGGATGGGTTCGATGATTGAGCTTTGATTGTGTCATCTTTGTCTGAGATATAAAGGATTAGACTTTTACGAACTAGTTTACCATCCAGCAATCAAGGGGTGATAACTACATAAAGAAATCACTCTGTGTAAGATACACTCCATACAACACTCTAGTTTATCAAGGTAGACATCCATTTAACTAAATACAAAAGTATTCCGTGATAATACTAAATCCTAATAATACTGGTAGTACTAAATAATAACAATTTTAAAATATTAAAGTAATTATTTCCTTATTTAAACAAATTCACTTAAAGTGTCCCCATTCAAATACTGATACATTAATTCCTAAACACTTGCATTCCTTCCCCATCATTTTTTCCTGAAATGAGGGAAAATTGACTCTGGACATACTCTTCATATTCTTGAAGGATTGGGCTGACTAAAGTATTGTCTGACTAAGGGAACCGTTGAAGTATTGAAGTATTTTATATCTGGTGGGATGAATTTTATGTTACTCAGCTCTAGAGTTCTTTCTAAATTTTTTAACACTAGAATAAACATATCAAGGAGTTGAACTGTTACTAGGTTCTGAAGTGCTACAATCTGAGAAATAGTAGTTTTTGGAAGAAAAGTAGAATTATCCTAGGTTTGAGACCAAATTCTAGACAGAGGCTTTAATCCTGAGTAACAGTACTCTACATCTTGAAAGATACCCTCAAGAAATTTGGACAGCATCCAGTCTGAAACCAGGAAAGGTGTTCTTCCAATGTGGGAAGCAATGGCTAGTAAAGATGCAGGGATGTAGTCAGATGAAACACTTCAAATCACAAGGTAAGCACCAAGATCTGTCTTCACAAGAATCAAAGGAGACTTGTTCAATCTTTTTTTTTTTATTTTATTTTATCTCGTTGGGGTGTTTTTTCTTCTCCTTTAAAGTGCAAAACCAAATCATTTACCTCATTATCTGTGCTGCAGAGTTTTTTTTTATCTCAATTAAATTTTTGCTTTCTTTCTATCTTGCGTTTTGTCACACAAGACTCTGGCACTTTAGGTGCTTGAGTCTTCCAGAAATGATTCTTCTCATTACTGGAGAAGCTTTTTAGGTGACAAAAGAGGATTTCACAGCCCAAAACCCCCTCATATGAGAACGAGAATTCTGTACTCTCGGAGCTCTCATGAATTAGAAATCTTCATCTGTGTGCTGAAGGGTAAAGACAACTGAAATGCAAAAATTTGCAATGTGAATAATTACTTCCTCATCTCTTAGTAAAAATAGATTTTGCTCTGGTTTTGAAAAGAAGGAAAATAAATAATTATTTAATGAAAATTTGTACTTGTATGTGGAGGTTTCCATTTCAGACTTCTTTCTTTTATAATACTCTTTTAAACAAAACATCAAGACATTATCATTACATCATCTGGAAAAAATAATTTTAAAAACCTAATTATTTGAACTTTGACTCATTTTCAAACACACTTTTACACTGAATTTAGTAGAAATGCATGATGTTTAAGCCTGAGCAGAATATGATCCATTGTAAATGTCTCCTGATTCATCACAATAATTTAATTCCAATTTGACAAAACTGTTATATGCATCTATATTCAAACAAAAGATAAAATGCATATTTGGATATTTAGTTTTGTTCTTTGACTCCTGTGCAAACCTCATATTTATCTTTTGTGTATAAACCCTTTTGCATGAAAAGAATATATTGATTTTTTCCTGTTAGCTTAAATAATATTTCAGAATTAGCCTGAATCAAATATTCTCTTTTGACATATTATTTAAATTTCCATCAATAGACGTTTTAGAAGAAAACCTAAGTATAGAAATCTTACTCACACACTCTGTTTTCTCTCCAGCACTATTATAAATCAAATCAAAACAAAACAAAATATTAGATGACAATACAAAAAAAGGTAGGATTTCCATAAGACCCCGTTTTGCAGCTATAAATGGAAAAACATATGAACGACTTCAATAGAGGTGAAGTTTAATATTACTATCCAAATTCCATTTTATCCCACTGTCACTGCCACCAAAGGAGGGGTTTTATGTTGGAGATAATATGATACTGCAGTATAAGCCCTCCTCAGATTTCAAACAGGTCAACTTGTCAAAGCTTTTTAAGGGAGCCAATTACATTAATTTTCCACAGCAGAGAAATACATATTTCATTTCTATCTCCCACTAGAGATGGGGCCCAGGGATTCTGTTTCGAAAGGCTCTTATCACTAAGTAACATTCGTACCCCCAGAGGAACCTTTGGCAGTCACTGGTCCATTGATATAATTGAGCAAGGTATGAGCTGTCTGACACTGCCATGGCATTGCTCAATAGCACTGAGCACTAAGCACTGGGAACAATGAAGCTTCAGCAGACGGCCACATTGTCAATAAATTTCAATTACACTAATTGCCAAGAGTTCAATGAGTGCACTTTCAAAGAGGAGGGGGAAGGACGGATGGAAGTTTAAAAAAAGAGCCTATGTCTACCAGAGCTAAAGAATAGGATGCAATAAATAAACTGCAGCTTCTAATGGGAGCATTAATGTATTTTTTTTTAACATGGCTTAACAAGATTTTACAAGCTGTACCAGTTTCAGGGATCCTGTTTTACATTTCTTTCTTACTGTCTTCTATACAGAGACTCAATTATGAGACTCAACCTATACAGAGACTCAATTATGTGGCATTATCTTTCAGGAAAGGATCATTTTCTTAGGTTTTTATGTTGTTTGTGTTCTGCTCAGGATGGATAATGCATTTGAAAGCAGAATGCTACAATGTCAATTCCATGAGCAAATGAGGCTGCTCACTGAACAATCATAGAGCAACCAAATGCACAACCTTACTGCAGCGATACAGTCACATATTCTAAACTAATTTGGGATATTTACATATGCACATGTGTATTAACTCCAAACACTATTAATATTAGGCTCACAGCAATGTACACAGCATAGATAAAAGCAATTGATACACTTAACTCTTTAACACAGATTATTCACTGCAGTGTCTGAGCTTGCATAAATATATTCTTGTCTATTCCAGGCTAATCTGGGAACATTTTCTTTGGTTTACAGGGGCCAGGATCCTAAACAAAGTATTTCCTGATATCTGTAGCTCTGGTTTGGTTTTTAACACAGCTTTCTGTGTAAAAGGGGTTAAAAGGAAAAGGCATTTTGCTTAGTATTTTTTCAAAACTCTATAGAAATTCTAAGTTAAATGTTAAAATTAGCAAATAGATGATGAAACCTTAGAGTAAAAACTTAGAGAACTGTTAATAGTTCTGCTTCTGTAAGAAATGTACGTATAAATGGACTGAAAAACTGCTTATCCAATATAAATGGAACTTAAGGAGATCTACAGCTCAATCTCCTGCTCAGAGCAGGGTCAGCTCTAATGTCAGAACAGGTTGCTCAGGACATGATACAGTTGAATTTTGGGAATGCAAAAGATAGAGTTTGTCTATCCCCCCCCTAAGCAACTTGTTCCAATGCTTGACTGAACTCATGGGAAAAGATTGCCCTTATACATGCTTGGACTCTAATGTTTCAGCTTGGGCTTGTTGCCTCTTGTCTTCCCACCATGCCTTCCATTGATCTTCCAATGAAAGTCCTTGTTCTAAACACTGTTTAATGGCATGGAAAGAGTGCAACTGTTCTAACAAACTCACAATCCAAATAGGTAACTTATATTACCACAGTTTAGTATAGCAATATCAAGAAAAAGATTTGAAAATGGACCTCCTCCAGGCCACTCTATTGGCTCTATGAGCATTCAAAAGAATCTCTCAGCTTTAGAAGGCTATACATACAACTACAAAAGGTTTTTTTGCAGGCCAAATTTGAAATCTCAAAGAACTCTGCAGAGGAGAATGACAGCTTCAAAACCAGTCCAGGAAACAAAACAGAGATGCAGTCTAATATTTTTTCAAGATTTTTTTCTTTAATAAGACTTAATAAAGTCTGATAAAATTAGTTCTTCAGCATCTCAGCACACCACTGAGAGGGTTGGCAATATGAAAAAGCTGCAATGGGCTCAATAAGACACCAGAAGTATTTACAGCACACTAGCTCAAGGCACAAAATTTAGAAACAGTCACTTGCCTACATAGGAAATTTTTTACAATTTAGTTGAGAAATGTGAGCAGATAACCTCAGTTTTCTTGGTAAAAGGAACAAATACTTTCTAGCAAGAGAGAAGGTGGAATCGGTGTAAGACTCAATTGCGTCCTCTGCTTCATTATGTTTATGAGTTGACAGACATCTAAAGTTTAACCCCTTTTTTACACCTCAGAGGGACCAGATCAAGATTTGCCTGTGGCAAATGAAGGAAAACTAAGGAAGGACTGAGATCAGGACTTAAACCTCCCGGAGGCAATATTACCCAGTCACAGCATGCAGAAATTTCTGCAGCTGTGATGATAAGTAACGCAAGCCCGAGAAACACCACAGCGTCGCAGCGTAGGAAAGGAGCTCCTCGCTGGTATCACAGCTAATAACACCACATGTGCAGACTAGAGGTGAATAAGGTATGGCTAAGGATGAAGGCCTGAGGTGATTGGGTGAAATCTCCTGGACAAATATGGAATGGAATAAAAAATTGATATTTCCACCTTGCAAAGCAAGCCTTACACAACAGAAGTAATAAACGACATTTAAGAACTATTTCCAGGAAATTATGTAGATTCTGAGACACACAGAAATTATCCCAGATATCACAATATGTCTAACTAAAAGCTGAGCTGCTACAAAGACGTGGGCTATTTTTCAAAACTTACTGCAAAAATAAAAACCCATTTTGATGCATTAGGATTTTCCCTAATCTAAAGAAATCAGATTTATGAGTAGTCACTATCAGATTCCTCTTTGTTATCCTTTTAACCCATTACATTTCCAACAGCTAATGTGAAAATTCTAAGGAGTCTTAAAAATCAGTGCATGTAAAAAGGAATAATGACCAAGTAGTTTTCCACCCAAAAAGCTGAGTAGTGCTGTGTGCTTCCCACTCTGCACAGCTCTGTTCAGTCTTACTTCACTTTGCATTGCTGCTTATTTAAGGCTACGTGTTGTTGCCAAAGTTCACAAAGTTTGTTTCTCATACAGCTCAAAAAACACCTTGTTCAGGTTGGGAATTCTTTCTTAGGCATTTTTGTTAACTATAGCATTTCCTTAGCAATTTCAGAAGTACAGAGCAAAGTTGTGATATCAAGAGTTTTGAAGAGAAACACAGCAGACTGTTTTGTTTGTTTCAGCTGCATTAGATATTCTGATCACAGAAGATTTTTGTTTACTTATGACAATATTAATTATAACTAAAAGAAACCCACCACATTTACTCTTTAAAAAAAGAAAAATATTTCCTGCCCATAAAGAGGTTTTTCAACTCATTTTGCACAAAAATTTTAGATGTCAAAATTAAAAAATCAGCCCAAGTATGTCACTATTTTGCAGCTGTCCCAAGACTATCATAAGAAAACTAGAAAGTCTAGTAAAAACTGTTAGTTCATCTGGACATTTATATTCTGCTTATCAGAGTAAAGGAATTGTTCAGAGATTTAAAATCAGGAGTCACAATGATCCTGTATCTGAACTTCCCATGTAAGAGAAGCTGTACAATGTCACAGAATAATTTCTGGGGCAAGATTGGTAACCTGTGGTTATAATAAAATATCTGACCTTAATCTAGAACCTAACAATTAATATTCCACCATAGTTATTGGTATTTGCTGGTGTATCATTTTACTTAAAACTATGTTTGTAGTTTCCATTGCTGCCCTTACCCATATGCACTGTTCTACCTTTTGGAATTGGTTAAGATTTTGTACAAGAATTTTAAAAGGGCAGTAGGAATATATTTATACAAATCAAAAGAAGACAGCATCAAAGGTACTCTGTACATCTTTGACATGAAAATGCACCCTGAAACTAAATCTTAACATTGATGTAAAGATTAATGTAAAGATTTAATGTCAAGTAGCATATGCCTTTCCTGTTTTCTATAGGTTATTTTGTTTATGGGTTACAGGAAGATAATGGAACATTCTATATGAAATAGATAAATCACAGATGAATTAAATTAACACATATATAACACAATCAATTTTATATTTATTATAATAATTATGGAAAACTATCCATCCACTGGAAAATGTTTTTCTAAGATCAAATTACAATGTGAGGTACTCCACTGGTAAAACAATTTATGAATGAAACCCATGATACATAACAAGTCAAGGAAATCTCATTTACCTCAGAAATTAAGATTTTCCCTAGTGTAAAAGAAGAAAGTTTTCTCATGGAGTATAATATATACTGAATAATGGACCAAATACATGATAAATAAAATAATTTCATTTTTCTAATTTTGGAATATGTTTCATGTTTGTCAAACAATAAGTAATGGTTAATGGCCTCTAGACTACAATTCAAAGCTTTTTCAAGAAAGAGAAAATTATCCTTTTTTTTATCTTTTTTCATCATAACAGCATGATGTGGTTTATATAAAAAAATTGTGGTTGTGTATTTTCTGAGCTTCATGAAGTAAACTCACTGAAACAAAATAAATTTAAGCCTAACTCATTATAACTTTGGATTAATAATGTTTCAACTTGATTTGTTTATTAATGTCATCTTTACTATCAATTTTTTAATCCACTGTACTGTTTTCTTCAAATTACAAAAAATGACAAACACATTTTCCTGTTTCAGTCCCATTTTTGTAAGAGACCCAATAGACTAAATGAGGTTGTTTCATGAGTCCTGATGTCTAAGAGCAATTTTTTTTTGCTTCCTTACATTTACAAGACTAGTTCTACTTCCACAATAATAGGACATAGCTATATGCAACTTTCTGCATGATCCCACAACATTTAAGTCACTTTTGTTTTCCACAGATATAAATTAATTTAATACTACTTTCTATGTATCCAGATTGGAACGAAAGCTCTATTTTAAAACCCTAAATATTTAGTTCCTTTCAGAACTTATGTTTTAAAAAAAAATTTTCCTAAGTGTCATTGAAAACTCTGGGAATCTATGAGAACAGTCTCCTGTCCAGGCGTACTAGAGAAGTATGACATATTAAACCTGACAGGATGATGTTCATTAATCTTTGAAATGTAGTCGGGACACTGGTAATTCCAAGAGGCATTACATTAAAATGAAAAGCCCCCTTATGGCAAATGAAGGTGGTTTTTTGTTTCCTGTCATCATCCATTTGTAACTGCCAATAGCCGCTAGTTAAATCAATGCACCTGATAAATATTGCTTGACTGAGGAAATCTAGAGAATCATCATTTCTTAGCACTGGGTATTTATCTTGTTTTCTTATTACATTTATTTTTCAGCAGTTCTGTACTCTGAAAACCTGTTTATACCATTTGGCTTTTCAGCAATTAACATTGGCCTAAGGGCAAACTGAGCGAGGGAGATGGTTTCAGACCAAAGCACATACTACAACTGTTGCTTTAGCACACTTCCTTACAGAGGTTTGTGGACAGAATTTCATGAGTCCTGATGTTTTTATTCAACATCTACCTCTCTCAGTTGTATGGTAACACTTGTAAGACTTTGAAACAGAAAAGCTCTCTCATCCAACTCAGGAAAAACAAAACTAATATCATCTCTAAAAATGACTCCAGGAATTTATCTATATCCCAGAAGTAAGTGAAGACTAGATCCAGGCAATGATTTACCCCTCCCTCCTCTTTAAACCATTAGAAAATTCAAGATAAACAGAGGAAAAATCTTTTCATGTTTACTGTTTAACCTTTTAGCTGCAAGTCACACAGTTATGATTTATAAATGAAATACATAAAAATGGGTGGACACAAAAGAGAAATGCTTGACACAGTCTTGAAAAATCTCATTTGTTTGTTGGTTTGCCTATAGTATACAGAATATGAACTGCAAGTTTAAGGCTTATTTGTATTAATTTACCCTAAACATTTCTGTTGCTTGCTTTTATAAGGGCAGTATTTTTCAGAAGTGCCCATTTACTTTGATTGTGCCATTATTTTACATGTCTAGCCCGTGATCCATACATTTGAACAATCTAAGATTAGTGATCACCAAATACTGATATGCATTGGTGTATTTTTCTTTAGGGTTAGAATTCCCAAACTATTAAAATGCTTCCTTCAGTGACTTGCAAAAACACATTTAAGATGGCAAATTTGCATAAGGAGCAAGTAGAAGCTATATAGTTTAATAACAGAAAGAAGCTCTTTCCAGTTATTTATTGATGTTTATTGCCCTGATAGGCAATGAAGTAGAAACAGCAGTGCTTTGAATGGCATTTTGAAACACATAGTCTTCTCTTCAGAAATTCCCTACTTGATCTTAAGCTAACCAGCACCAGCTGAGCACCAGCTCCCCATCCTTACAATGGACTGACAATTCCATCCAACAAAGCACTAGTAGTGTGTAGGTATGATATTATATAAAATGAGACACACAGCTAGCAGCCTTGAGAGCTGTGAAAATACCAACAATACCCAAACCAGATAATATCTCAAATGGAAGACTTATTTCACAAGTATTCAATTTGGAATAAAAGAAGCAAAGCAGCACATGTTACAAATTTGCTAACAGTTTTGTCTATAGTTGATTATATCCAGTTGCTAAATCAGTCCTTTCTCCCTAGACAGAAAATTCATTAAAAATTCATTTTGACTCATTAGTTGGAGATGTTTGTATTTTGAGTTATATTCTTACCTGAGTTTTTTATAGACAGATTTCACTCAGAATTTGTAAAAATGTCTGTAATAAAAGCTTGGTCCAGCAAAACACTTAATTCATGCATAACTTGAAACATGAAAATAATGTCACTGAGTTCAGGCCAGCTGGATAGGTATTTATGGTTACATCCTTGTGGGCACCTATGGCCTGTCAACAGAAGTCACAAATTTGCAAGGTTGTCCTGTGCTGCCAGACATTTACACCACATCATGGAGAAGATTACTCTAAGGACTGAAGAGCCAAGAACAAATCTTTCAGTACACATAGCATGGTTTGCCTGAAGATGAATGGCAGGGAAAGGAGGGCATGGATACAACACTGCTGCCTGGCTCCACACAAATATGAAATGAGAAGCAGCCAGAGGACTGCTGATTTTCTGTGTTGCACCCTCCATATGACAAACACAATATTAATGCAGAAAACATCATGCACAACAGCCACAAAGAGAGCTGTTGAAAAAAATCCTACCACACTTAGAAAGAAGAGAAAGGAAGCACTGATGTATTTTGTCAGAAATAACCAATAAAAAGCTCATACATATATAAATTCTTCCATTCCAATTTTGCATCCTCTTTTAATATCATTTGGTGAAGTCTTACACTTTTGTCATCACTGCCATTCAGTGGGCTTTATCATAACAATGGTCATCCCAAGGATGATTTCTGTAGTACATGTCAAGGTCTGGCTTCAATACAAACAAGACAAGCTTACTCCATCCCACTGATCAGCCTCAGCCTGCAGGAACTGAAGGACAATTCAATGCCTCAACAGCCATCTTTAGTGGAGGTGGCTTTAGAAACCAAGCCCTGGCTGTTTGGCATTCACTATCCTTCTCACATCCTCATTTTCAGTTAGGAATACCTTCCTCTCATGTTTGACAATATATATTTCACATTTGGTAATTATTCTTCATCACATTATCATAATGTACCGTGTCCTAAGGGCAACAGCCCTTTGAGATTCAGTTCTCATGGCCTCTCCCATTAATACAGGCCTACTGGCTGTTTTACATGATTGAGGTTTGACTCACAGAAATACAAATAACATAAATTTAGGCCACTGGCTTTTTAATCTCCCCTTGGCTCCCCAGCAAGGCAGATGACAATATTCTAATCTGTTTTCCATTATAATTAAGGCTCTCATTTAGTTTATGGTTTTATAATTGAAGCACCACCCCTCAAGAAAAATCACAGGTTCTTTTCCACTTCACAGGAAAATCAGGAAAATTCTGCACATAGCAGAAGGGGCAATAGGTAATAACAAAAAAGACTTTTATATACAAAAAAGGACATGTTCAAAAAGGTTCACATTTCTAGGGTGATAAAAAGCATGTCCACACAGCACAACTGGGAACGTGTCAGAGAGCATTGAGCAAGCTCCAAATTTCTTTGCATCTGGTGTAATAAAAGGAAGCACTGCTCCATAAACATATGAGAAGAATTAGCATGCCTCACTGTGCAAGCTGTTTTGTCCTACTGACAGGGTTGTCTGCAGCCAACTCATTTGACACCAGCAATGGATAATCCATGCCATGCCCCATGACATGATTTAAGTGTGCTCACCACAGCAAATATTGCTCCAGATTTAGAATGGAGTTTCCCTTAGCTTGAACATTTTCACAAAGGTTAAATCTTCATGTTGACTTTGGAGAGGTTTACATTTGTTTGCTTTCACTAGTGGGACGTAGCCAGTTTGTCTCCTTGCAGCAAGAAAATATGAAAAGGGACTCTCATCAGAGAAAGGTAAGAAGTAGAGATAGGCCAAAGGCTGTGCTACTCATCCCATACAGAAAAATCTTGGGTTTGTTCCAAATAACACGTTTTAGTTTTTAGTAATACCAGAAGCCAGAAGTGTGTGTTTGTTCTTTCTATTGTGAGTCATTAATGATATTTCAAAATGGGAAAACTTTGACATTGTCCACCTATACACACAATGTTGATTAAAAAGAACACACATAGAAAATGTCATTAGTCTTTTCATTAGTCACAGAGAGGATAACATAGAATCCCAAGGAAGAAGAAAGTGGAAATACAAGATTTTTTCCTACAACTTCCATTAAAAATAAGGGAAGGGAAACTTGAGGCAGAAACCGTGAAGTGGCACACAGACAATCTGGCACTTACATCAGGAGCAATGAGGACAGGACTGAAGTGAAGAACAGTAGTTAGGATTACTAAATACTGCCAAAACCCATCATCTGTCAGCATGGGCAAACCAAGCATGATAACAGCAGTGTGAACAATGAAGTGAGGTTAAAGGACTCCCCGTTCTTTTAGGGTGCCCAGAGCTCCTGGACTACATAAGGGCCAGGATCACAGAGCTGTTGAAAGGTTATATTCAAAACAAAAGAAATTGCCAAAGGAAGTTTTTTTTGCTAAAAGAAGTGCTATTATATTGGCATCTTGGGGGGCGTTTCTGACCTGCATTTTCCCAAGTAGCTGTGCTTTCTCCATGCTGCTGGAGTATGCTCAAAGCTGGTGTGTAGTGAAGCTGATGCTATTGTAGCCGACAGGTGAGCTGGCCTCTCTGAGGGAAGACAGAAACACACAACTTTATTAAAATAAGCCAGTCCCTGATATCACAAGGCTGCTCCATGAGTCAGAACATGATCCCAGAAAAGGCAGTGATAACAGGATACTCTAGGCCCCTTCAAACACTATCTTTACAAACCAGGATATGAGTAGCATTAAACAGTAGCAAACTGCTGTTTACTGTCAGACACACATTTTAACATCTACACACCGTATGTCACTTTCTACATCCCCATCCTCCCACATATTTTAAGTTCAAAAGAGCTGTCAATCCTTATCTAACCTTTGGTTTTCGGGAAGTGGTTCCATATTATTTTCCCTTTGGTTCTCAGAGATATCAGTTTAGGTATTACTCCAATGATATATAAAAATAATTAGGAAAAGATGTTACGAGAAAGTTACTTTAATTTGCTTCCAGAGAAGGGGTTGAAATCAACTTCACTTCAACTACAGCAGAGTGGACTAGCAGTCAAAGAACTACTCTATGAGATGATTATGACTTCATGGCTAAGGGAGAAATTTTTACAGGAATTACATGAGAGATTTACTCTCTGCCATATGGTCAAGAGAGCGTGCACGTAGCACTGAGAGTGTTCAAGGGAAATATGGGATACCTGTATTTACTGCACAATATCTGTCATCCAGGGAAGCCCACTGTTGGGATGGCTCCAAAACTTCTCTGCAGAAATAGTGTTTAATATTTCTGTAGTTATTATTATTCTGATAAGAGCAATAAATGTATTAAACTAGCTGTTAATAAAGCTTCAAATTGAAATTATGTCACAGACAGGAGAAAAAAAAAAGTTTGGCATTCTTCTACCGCACTCTTTGTTTTTCCTATTCAAAATAAAATTTAAAAAAAACTAATAAAATTAGTTGTACTCATTTTTTTAACTGTTATTCTTCAATTGCCAAAAACTGCCAGAGGTTCTGAAATTTCAGATTTGTAAAAAGGACTACAGATATTATCAATTTCAATGCAAGGAGAAAGATAGGGGTGAGAAAAATGCATGTTAGGCCCACATCATTTTGATGTGGCTATTTCATCAGTATACAGTGCTCTCCACAAATGGAAAAAATATCAGGTAAATGTTGCTCTATCTTATATCAACTTAAAGGTAAAAATTGTGAACGTGCTTCTATTTTTGTAAAATTGTTCTGCCAGTTTTCAACGTAATCTACTGAGAGCTTATCTGGCTTCATCAAACAGTTGAAAGACTTAGGAAGAAAAAAGAAGTTTGAACAGGCTTTCTCAAAAGCAGTGAAATATTTCCAAAGACTATTTATATCAAAAATATAATACTTACTATTTAAGCCATAGCAGAAGAGGCTGAAATTTTGCATAACCCTAAAATCTTACCACCTGAGTATTCTACTCAGTTTTAATAGTGCATAAAGGTCATATACCCCAGTGAAACAGGGAACAGAAATTTTTGCCAGGCAAGCTGCACTGCCTGAATTTACCACTGAGCTGCAATGGACTTAAAAATGAAACTAACTCAAATTTTACTAATTCTGCCGCTCTAAAACAGATAAGCCTTGTCAATATAAAAATTCATTCACAAATAGCATATGTAAAAGCACTTAGGCAAATTGATAAAAATACATTATGCACATTAATTAGTTTGATTAAAATTAAAACAAGACATCATATTTATGTTTAAATTAGAATCATTGTGGATTTGGGAAGAAGAAAATTAAAAATAAAATAGGACTAAGTTAACAATGGTTAATGCTGAGTTTCTGAACCATAAAATCTTAAAACAGATGAGACTAAAAAAGCAGACTGAAGACCCAGACAGTTTACACACACTTCAGAATACACAGAATGTTACAGTATCTAAGGATCTTATGTCATAGTGATGTCTTGTTATCTGTCCTTCATGAAAAGCCTAATTAGCACAATTATCTTCTGCACTAGGTGTGATACCTTTATGATTAATTCACATCATGCAGCGGATGCCAACACTCCAAAGTCTCATGAATTCCAGGAAACAGAAAACTTACCTGGTCAATACTAACTTATTTTGCTATATGATTGAACAAAAAATGTGATGCAAAACTATGGTTGCACCATTGTTTAACTCTTGAGTGGAATTTCAAAAATTTCTTGTGATTCTGCAGCCAAAATCATGCTCCAGTCTTACTAATACATGGGCTAACTGAGGCCCTTGAAATAAAGGAGTCCTAATATTTAGGAATAAACACTAAACTTAAAGGTCAGTTAAAAAAAAATAATCAGGAATTATTGCAAAATACTCTTAAAAACAGAAGACACAAAAGTAAAGGATTGCTGGCAAATGAATTAGCAATAAAAATTAAATTCATTTTTTGATAGTATTAGGGCCATAGACACAAAATTCTGACAGATATATTCTATAGTTAGAACAACCAAATTAATCCAATATAAAGATAGATGGGAAATTTTTTAGAACACTTTCTTGATACTGGGCTTTGAAGTTGTACTTGTCTGCCTCTAAGACACTGAAAAGAAATTGAAAAACTGGAAAATACTCAAAGCTAAATTCTTCTGAGTGCCTGGACTGGACACAGACACCACTTAGATAACAAAATTTTCCATTTTTCAGCTGGAGAAATAGAGGAAAAGACTGAGGAACTCCTCCCTGTTTGGATCCCACGGCAGTGATTTCTCAGGAGCTGAGTGGTGCCCGTAATCTCACACAATTTCTTCATTACAGTGATTTCAAACACACATTGCACCATCAGAAATGTGAGCCTGACCTAGTACAAAGTCATGAGGCAAATGAAGACAGAGCCCACTGTAGTGGGAATAAGACCCAGACAGAGGCAACGAATGATAAATCCAGATCTGACCACTGGACTTGCCATTCTGCCTCAAACTTGACACCCACTGGGCCTAATACAGTGTCTCCAGAAGCAGCCAGCACCAGATGCCTTGGTGAAAGATAAAAGATCCCCAAAGATGCAGGATAATCTGTCTCCCTCGAAGGTCTCATCCTAATCCCTTTAGTTATAGATTCCCTTAAATCCCGATGCATGAGGGTTTTTATCCCTTCAAATACTCTTTTTTAGCATTACTATCATAACTCTGGATATTCTTGTTATCCATACAAATGCCCTTTCCCTCTTTGATGCTCACAAAATTCTTGATTTCATCTTCATCAAGAAAAAATGAGTTCTACAGTTTATAGAGGAAACTTTTGGGAAGTGTTTATTTTTAAGAGATGGGAGAAATCGTAGTCTCATGATCTTTCTTCTTTGCTGCATGCCTTTGCTGCATGTTTTTTCTTTTTTTCTCTTTCAACCACATACTTTATCCCTTCCACTCTCATCTGAGTCCTCAGGTAAACAAACACTTCAGATACATTTATGTCACTAGCCTTACTCTCTGCTTTGATCTGGGCCTATCCAATTCTGCAATATTTTTTTCCTGGATGGACTTTCTAATACCCAATACATTTTATAGAACATCACACTGTTGGCTGATACAATGACTTTGTATGTGACTAATTTTTTTTTTCTGTATTTCTTCAAAAGGAATGTACCTCACAGTTACCAAGTCTGAGTCTATGAAATTCCTTAAGGCTCCACTGGACTTGATTAACAAGTAACCTACAAAGAGGTTATCTACCACTAACGTGGTATTGTTGCCTCATTTTTCCTTCCTCTTTCCAGATAACTAACAAATACATTGCACAACAGCAGACCTAGTACAGAAACTTGTGGCTATTAACCTTTTGCCATGATGAAAATGGACCATTTGTTCCTGCTTCGTCTCCTGCCTCTCAGCTACTTTTTGATCCACAATATTACATTGCCTCATGGCTACTTGGTTTCTTTTAGAGGAGATAATATCAATCCACAGCCTTCAAAAACCCATGCATGACTAGCCTCAAAATCACACGATAGCTTACAAATCACAACATATTAAGACATAATAACAATTCTGTTTCTATCATTGTCCGATTTCTGAGCTAACCTGATTCAGGATCATGAACTTTAACTCCCAAGTTTTAAAAAAATCTCTTTTTTACAAAAATTTCTCATCCTATTTCATGACTACTGTAATGAAGAATTTTAAAGAAACAAAATCAGGTAATATGGGCCTTAGTAAAAACCCTCAAGAGCTAGAAATGCTGAACAGTATCTCTTCTGACACCTTGTCAGACATCTTGTGAAAGATGCACTTAACATACATCCCCTCTATTCATATGCTAACATTCACAAAGAATTTTAAGACAGTAGCCAGACAAAGTTTTCTTTGCAGAACTATATGATCAGCTATGGATTATTATCTTGCAACTCTTTTTTCCTATATCAGAGTTACTCCAGCTAAGATTTATCAGCTAGCAGTCCCACAGAGTTCCTCTGGAACATTTTTAAAAGATATGGTCGGAATTTCTACCCTGTAGATTTCAATGGGCTAACTAATTTGATCAGTTAGCCCATTTTAAGCAACTTGGTTTTGCTAGAAATTCAGCTGAGTCATACTTAAAACACCTCAAAAACTCTTGCATATGTACCATTTGGACAAGGTCACTTCTTTCCTAAACCAGTACTACACCTTTTAAAACTATAGGTTCAAAAAACAGCCTCCACTTTAACAAATCAATGAAGCACTGAGAGAAAACAAGTGTAAATAATAAGATATTCTGTTTTAAAGGATACATGAATTGTATAAGAAACTTTTTTTTAATTACTTCATCAGTGAGCTCTAAAAAGAAAGAGAAAAAGCTCAGACAAAATAGAGACAGAGCAAAAAGGACAAGATAGGGCAAATATCATACTAAGGATTACCTTGGCAATTGCAAAAGTCATAGCTATGGCTACTTTTTTTTTTTTTTTTAAGCGCCTCAAACATTTAATTTCATTTCCTCCACCTATTATATCTATCCTTTGGAAGAAAAGAGAGGTTTCATACCAGCCTCCACTCCACATACCAGTATCCACTCTTTGAAAAGACCCATGTGCATTCATGTTTTAAAATGTAAATTGTGATGGTTTCACTTGTGCTCAGTTGCCCTTATTCTATTCAAGTCCTGTGTAGTTGAGGGTCTGTGAGAGAAGCTTGAAGAACATGCTAGTCCCTCTAAGAAACTGTCATACTTAAGGTCTGAAAAACTTAGAGGATCAGTGGGAGCACAGCATATCATTTGAGATGGTCAGTATAATTTTATTACCTGCAGCACCTACAAGAAGTAGCAAAAACTTCTCTGTGGACCACTGCTAGTTGCTAGCAACTGGGAAGACAAAGTGATGAGGAAAGTAGACCAAGATTTCAAGGAGTTAAAAGAAAAGTAAATAGAAAAACCCTTTCAGAAAGAGTATATGATGTGGAGAAGGAAATATGGTTCCTTTGTCAAATCACTACTAAAAATACTAGCAAGAAATTGGAAAATATACCTCACTTGTTTCAGTAAATAAATAAAAATGTTTTGTGTGACTAAGTTCAAAGTTAAAGGTTTATCTTGTATTACTGTACTTGTTCCACCATATATTTTATACGTGGGATCCCGAAACTTGAAGTTTCACAGTTTTGAAAAAGTGACAATTTTTTTTTGAAAAAGAAAAACAATTCTATGTGCCCTTTGAAATGGCAGACTGTATAAGTTGTACTTACCTAAGCTCACAAATCAAATGGAAATTCTGCTGCTTCCAACTTCCATGCCGATCAAAAACCTCTCCTGAACTGGTAATTCCAACTGCAAATATTGTGAAGTATAAGAGAGTACACAGGCCAAATCCTTCCATCTTTGTAAATCTCCTGAATTTGTATGTTTTTATATTATTAGCATGATCCTACAAGGTCACTATTTAATGCCATTCGTGATGCTGCTGCACCATTTTGGGAATGAATTGCTTACTTCTCCTGCATCTGGAAAGCACACCTCATGGGAAATATTGGTTTACGTATCATTTTAAAGCAAAAGCTGATTTTCAATAAAGACTGTAATTTCAAAGATATAAATTTATTCACAAATACCAGGCAGCACTTAAAATTTTCGGATATTTCTGGCACAAGAGTTATATTACAGTGCCATCCACTGACTCCTTCCTGCAAATACGTGCACTGACACACACAGCTGCTGTTCTACATCGAGTTGGCTTAATTCCCACTGAAGGGACAACCATCCCCAGACAGATATATTCCCAATTCATTTCCTTCTGCAATGATAACTGTGAAATTTACCCAGCTCACAAAGGAAGAGAAATAATTTCTGTAATAGCCTTAATGGGTTTTTAGAGACTTTGGCTAGCAGCCAAGAGAGACTTAGACATGGCTTTGCAGGCAGCATGAATACAGAGGTTACTTTCCTATGTGTGTGTGTGTGTGCACGTGTGTTGTGTGCATGGTTTTATTGTGAGATACGTTTCAGGCAAAAAAAAACATTAATTGAACCCCAGCAGCACTGATGTGCCCACCAATAGTTTTTCCTCACTGACATCAAGGGATATGAATGAAAACTAATTGTGCTTCAAAGAAAAGGCAAATCACAAGTCTGTTGTAGGATTAGGTTTTTCTTTAATTAAGATTGTTGAAATAAACAGCAAGAGAGCTGTTATGGACTTTTTCATGTATACTTTAGTTCCAGTTTTTCTATTGAAATGTGAGACTACAATGTTATTACAAAAGAAGATCAAAGAAAAGAATACACTAGGAAAGCCTGAAAAGCTTTCAGAAAGAAGAAAAGAAAAGAAAAAAAAAAGCTAAAACATTAAGCTTTATTAACTAAAATTCACTGAAATAGTCCTCTCAAATATGTTCTCAATATTTCAGTTACAAAGAGTTCAGTAATAACCTCTTACAATTAGAATTTCCTAGAATGCTCCTTACTCATATTCTCTTTCAAATAGAGGCAGAGCATTTAAAGACTAATTTTAGAAGAAATAGTTTTGACAATTCAGAGGCTTACAGTTAACAGTAAACCACTTTTTCTCACTTTTTGTTAAAACATGTGTTCATCAGCTAGCACATTGCATGCCAGCACGAGCCGATGTATCCACACACCAGCACAAACACACTGCAAAGGCTCTGCAGGGCTCCAAAAATCCTACAGAGGAGGATCTGGTTCTGTGACAACTCCCATCCTTGGTCACTGAGGGTCACTGAGGGTGAATGAGCCATCAAGAGCTTCAAATTAAAAGCAGGTTAGGAAGAAAGGAGCCTGAGGTGTACAAGGACAGTCCAGCTGGTTCGACTATGTTGTGGCAGTTCTGCACCACACACATCCATGTTCTCACAGAGAAGAAGGGGGTCACAAAGCATGACTTTCTGTACTCCAGCCTACCTGCAATGTGTACAGTGTGAACAGAGCTTTAAAAAGCCTTGGCAGACAGGCTGCCACTGCTACCAGACAGATTTAAAGCCTGTTTAGCCAAACTGTGTATTTAGAAGTTGATGCCCACAAAATAGGCAGAAGAAACAAGCAGAACTTAATGCACATCCCCAAATTATCTGCCATAAATACCTGTCCTGGCCGTAGAGATGGTCAGGGAGGAAATTGGGATTTGGAGCACTTCAGCAAGTTTATGTCTTGCAGGACTTGCCAGTCTCTCAGTCCCCTTTATCTTTTTATCTTTAGCCCCTTTTGTATTCTGCTGTTAGCAATCATCTGTGACACACACTCTCACATTTCCTAGTTCTACCTGCACTGACAGTGGAGCCCCCTTTGGGCTGCTTTCCCTCGTGTGAACTTCTACCAGCCAGGTTTATAGTGAGCCAGGAGACATCCATCAGACAAGAGCTGTAGAGCTTCTCAAGCACCAACCACTATTGTGCCACTTTTGCCATTCAGTACCTGACATTTGCTTCGCTGTATGACATTATCTGCTACTGCTCCCCTCTGCAGTAGTTAAAGAACACACCCAAGCAGCTCTCAGCCACATAGTATTAGAGATTTGCACAGTCTGTGATCTTGAAGTACAGGTCAGGAAATCTACATATCTATTACCATTATATCAAAGGGGTTTAGCACACCAATACTGATGCAGTGCCCATATGAAGGAGTTTTAATAATGGCTAAACTCCTTTACTTTATGGAAGCTGGAAAAATTCCTCAAGAGAAAAAAATATAGTTGCAACAAAGAAGCTGTCCCTAGGAAGCTGGGTTCTGGTTGGTATGGTAGATAAAAACCACCTTCTTGGGACTCAGGTTACTTCAACAATACCTGACTCCAAGGTCCAATTATGCCGAAAGTCACTTATATAAAAACAAGAAAATGGTAAGACACAAAGCTATAATATTTGAAGCAGAAGGGAAGAGAAAATCTTTGTTAACAAAGACAAGAGTCACAAAGACTCCATTTGTGCCTGAATATTGAGATACTGCCTTTTAATTTTTTTTCTTTTTATTGTTACAGGAATAGATTGGTTTTATTTCAACTAAATTTTGTATTTTCAACCATCCTGGATTTTTTTTTGCTCCCAAAATACGTGAACTATTTTCCACAATATCATTGGAAATATAGACTAATTTTGTGCTCACAGAAAACAGAAGTCTAAATTCACTGATTTTGCTTTAAACAAAAATTCTTGCTCAGACCTCTAGTCTCAGCATAGAAGAGATTAAATGATGGTTTAAGCTCAACCCTCTTGAGACAGATACTTAAAGGTGTTTGAACATTTCTTCTTTATCCCTTTTCTAACAGTTACAGCTCTAAAAAGAATTTACTTCCTCAAAGACTACTGAGATCCGACAGAGATAATATCAAAAATTTTCTGGATTTTAGGACTCATGAAAGTTGGAGATTGAGTATATGCCCTAGAAGCATACCTAGATGCATATAGATGCATCTTCGGTGTCAAAATTGCCACAAGTCCACAGTAATAATATTTTTATATTTAATATTGTTTCCAGCACCTGGAATCCCATCTTCTGTTTTCTCTGCTTTTTCCAATATCCTTTAATGTCTTTTGCTACAGCTCCTACAGCATATGTATATCAAATGGCCAACATATTACTGTTATCTTTTAGGGGAAGGAAACTCAAAATAACTTTTGAATAGCCACTAAGAACAAAATACGCCTTACACAGCCTCATGTGTTAAAACTAAAATAAATGGCTGTGACTGGGACAAAATATGCTCTATTTTAGGTCCATAACCTTCAGCGTCACATGCCCAGCACTGCTTATTGTTCAAAACTACTGCAAACTTCCCAGGTCTAGCCCGGTCAGATGAAAATTTGGTGCCCACAAGTACATGCAATCTGTCATTTGAAAGAAGCTCTCTGCTCGATTCCACAGTCACCATCTATCTAGGCAGCAACCCCAGACATGAAGCCCTAGGCGAAGCAGAAGGCCATGCTCTAAAACATGCAGAAGCTTATTTCCCTAAGGACTCTGGAAAGCTTTGTATGGTTAATATGCTGCCAGGCACACCCAGGCAAGGTTTTCCTCAGCTGCTTGCAATGCCCAGGAGGTGGACAGAGTGCAGAACACATCATGTCACAAACACTTTTGTGGCCACTTATCAGGAAAGCCATATAGATTTAACCAACAAATCTTAACCTTAAATTTAACCAACTAAAGACCCTTTCAAACTTTTCATAGTGTTTTGGGCTGGTTTTCTGTTGAGTAAGATTACTACTTTACCAATTAGACTGTGTTCTGAATAGGTTTCCTTATCTGAATCGCCCCTGTTGCATTACTGTTTTGGTTCTGCTTGGATAAAACACAATATCAATGTGTATTTATACCTCTTCCAAAGAGATAGTGGAGAGACCAAACCTGCACATGTTCAAATTTACATCGTTTCCACATCATGCAGGTAGGACAATTTCTCATTTTTCATTCCAATTTCTCAAATAAATTCATCCACCTTGTTCACATATTATAGTTATACTTATCTACTTACATGGAAATAGACATGCACTGACCTGCAATTGTGTTCTCCAGCCACTTTTATTATAGTCACAAAAATGGCTTTTCTGGCATAATCTTATAGGAAAATTTTAGACCTGTCCTGTTTTGGGCTAGCTTCAGAATTTTGCAGTCCTCTATTAGGATTTCTACCAACATTTCTCCTTGAACCTAAAATTCCATCATATTTTATCCTATTTAATTCAATTGGTGATATATGCATTTCAAATCTGACCTTTTTTTTTTTTTTTTGCAGCAAACCCCATAAAAGATTATGGCACAGAAGTACAGTCTAGATTGATTTAGCATACTCAGACCTTCACTTCTGAATGTCAATGTGTGGGTCCAATGTGCTCAATAGCCAAACACCCATCCAGCTTCTCACTCACACCTGCTCCCCAGTAGGGCAAGGTAAGAAAATAGGATCAGAAATTTTCCTGTCTGCAAAAAGAGAATTAGAAATAGATTCAGGTAGCAAGAAGCAAAGACTTCACAGGTCCCTTTTCCCCTGTATTGCATGAAGTCCGGCACCCCAGACTCCTCTACTGCCTCCCCTGGAGCGGCAGCAGAGGGGATGGGAGAAGTGTGCATTCAGTACACAGCAGCTCCTCTCTGCCCCCCCCATCCCCCTCACACTGTTCCCACTGCTCCATCATGGACTGCAGTCCTTCAGCAACCTGCCTGTATGGCATTTTTTCACCCTTTCTTATCCAGGTTTTGCCCAAGGTGCCACCACCTTGGCGGCAGGGCCCAGTCATGCCCTGTGCTGGAGCCATTGGGGCTGCCTAGAACGGGCTGCGTCCAGCCACTCCCCAGAGAGGCTCCTGCAGCACCTGCACCTGGTACACTGAAAAATATCAGAATCTACATACATTAAAGCCAGAAAGAACCAGATAAAGAGTCAGTCTAACGCAAATACATTTTACTCAGATATGCCCTGGCCTGGCTAGAAGCTTGCACTTATCAGAACCAGAGAAAATGACCTATAGTTGCACCCATGGAAGTTTAGGTTGGATATTAGGCAAAAATTCTTTACAGGAAGGGTGATTTGGAAGCACTGGAATAGGCTGCCCAGGAAAGTGGTGGAACCATCATCCCTGGAATGCAGCACCTCAAACTCGCCAGCACTGCTGATACACTGCTTTAGGCATCCTGAAGTTCTTATAACATTCAGTCCCCAGGTCCTTAGTATTACTTATATTTCACCAAATCTCTGACAGCACAACATTGGTCACTATTTTCTCAGCTGTCACCAATTTTATTGTTTTTCACTAGATTTGAACTGAAATAAAGCTTGCTAGGTGAAGTCTGTCACCTACATGTTTCTAATCTCCTACTTTCTAGGCAGTGTTTACCTCAGCTCAGCAGCCACCTCCTTTGGGCCTTTTCCCACTAATAGTCCCTTCTTTTTTCTCCTATAGAGATTATAAGTCCATGAACAGAAAAAAGTATCATTTTCTATATGCTCACTAGTTTAGTTTTTATTTTTTACCAATGACTATTCTGATGGGCACTCAGAAGTTGAAAGGAGAAAGAGACATTAAAATCCCTCTCTTTAATATTGATATCTACAAGGCTAGGAAGAAGAAATTAATCAGAGCACTTACCCAATAACATTCACTCACTATTCTGTTTCTTTCAGCAAGTATACAGTAAACAGAAATAGCTATGGTAAAGGAATCAATAATAGCTTTATTTAAGAGAAGTAAAAAGCCTAGCCTAGCCAGCATTAAAATAAGCAAGTTGTCCCCTACTAAAAAAAGTCCCACAATGTCACCAAAAGAGCCAGACACAGAATTAAACCCACCTGCAGCAGCACCCAATGTAGCACTCAGAAGAGAATCCTCCTTCCCACAGCAAGGGACCCACAATCGAAATGTAGGGTTAATACAGAAAAACCTGTAAGATAACACTCAGGACTGCTGAATAAAGCAGCTTGAAACTAGAAGTGTGGAGCCCTTTATCTACCATTCCTTGCAGGAATGCCCTTCCCTTTAGTCCTGAACTCCTAACATGCACCAACCTCACAGTTCCCTCTGAAGCTCTACAGCAATGTCTTATCATCCCCATTAGCTGAAGCTCAGCTGCATTTCTTTTCACACAAATCCCACATTACTAAAATGCACCTCACCTCCAGCCATCCCGATGAGTGTCACCCCATAGCTCAGATGCCTCTCCCAGGTGCACAAGATTATTCTCAAGGAAATACAACCTCTCCTCTGTCTGGAGAGCTTTCCTGATCCTGAACAGAATGGGATGCTCAGCCACAGGCTGGTTAACAGAACAGAGCACGCAGTGTGTATTCAGTGAGCAAAAGAAATATTTCATCCATCTAAAATAATACTGAGCAAGTATGATCCCAGGTCAAGGTGCAGACAGACAACTTTTGTGGGCTGAACATTAAGAAACTCTGTGTTATACTTTGGAGAGCATTAGGTCACCACAGAGGACAAGGCAGACAACAGCTAATATAAAGTACACTTGAATAAATTTTACATGGGGCTTTGGGAAATATCCATTGCTGGAATAGCATCAATCCAATATGCAGTGCTTTAGATATTCCACCTAGAATCTTTTATTTGTGTGTCATATTTTTTCAGCTGTTTCTTTTAATGTGGTTGCCCTGGTTCATGCCTTAGTTTTTTGTTGTCCTTTTCTTTCTTGTGTTTTTGTTGTTTTGTTGTGGTTTTGGGTTTGGGGTTTTGGTTTGTTTGGTTTTTTTGTTTTTTCGTTTTTTTTTTTTTTTTTTTTGGTGAGGTGGGAATTTGGATTTTATTTGGGGGATTTTTTGAGTACCTCCACCACTTTCTGGGTAACACGTTTGTTCTGGCTCTCAGCTCTTACATGCCCCAAACACGGAAGTGGTGCTGCCCATTCCTAGTGAGCAGTAGTACTCTGTATGCCTTCTTCACAGACTAAGGAAAGGACACAGATTCACATTAGAGGAAGATGCACTTAGTTAGAAAGATTCATATTTTTTAATACAGAGAGCAAAACCTAGGATGATTTACTCGGAAGTTTTAGCTTTCTACATTGAAATAATCCATAATGTTATGTCAAAGCAGTGCAAAATCAGAACTGAATGTCATCACCAGGAAATAAAGGCACAGAAGGTTTAAATTAGTCCAATTTAGACATAATAACATAATAACAACAACAAAAAAAAAAGTTAATGGTTTTCTAAGGCATTTAGATTAGATTGAGTCATTGGCTATCATGATAACACACTGCAGTATGACCAGTGTCGTGGAACACAGCCAAAATAGAGAAAAGTAGATTTGAGAGGAAGAGACTTAGCCCTTATTATTCCTCACCCCAAATTCTGTCTCAAGTGTTAGACATATAGTTGTATGTTTCTGGTGTAATTCATATAGTAGTTAGTTCTGACTCAAGCTCTTTATTCTAATACCAAATCTCAGATCTCAATTATGTTCCATTATTATACTGAATTATTACAGTATTCTTAAGGTTTAAGTGACTACAAGAGACACAAAAATATGCTCCACTGTACATAGTGTGAAAACTAATTGGCCTCCAGATACAGAAAAGTGGAAATGTATTGTAGATAATTAGGTCAGTCTTGAGGGCCTCCTAGGCTTGCTTTTGACCCATAATATTTCTAACTCCTGGATGCAGTTAGAGTAAAACTATTATAGTCCAGAGGGCATGCAGATTTAAAGGTCTTTGCTTGTCATACCATTTGGTATTTTCTCAGTTAATAAAAAAACAGTGATCAAAAATTGTAGGAATGAGGATTTAAACTATATATTCATTTTGGCATTGTAACTGAGCCTAACAATATTGCTCTGCATCTCAGAAGAGATACTGATTTGTAATATTTTTATGGCTAACACTGTATGCAATACTTTGACAAACACTAACACATTTGTAATTCCAAATTTAATTAATTTGTGGAGTAAATATATTTCTCAAATCCTCAACACCTCACTTCACTTTTCTGCTCAACTCACTCACCAGTGCAAGCTCATTTAAAGAAATCTGAAGGGTGCAATTCAGTAAAATGTGACTGCTTTTCTCCCTGCCTTTTTAAATGAGAAAGTATAATAAAACTCCAATTTGGTTCCATGATTATCTAAAATCTAATACACTGCAAACCATTAGCAAGAAGGAGCATGTCTCTCAGTGTTTTGTTCAACTGAGGTATGCACCCAAGTAACTGTGTTTCCATTTGTGTTGTGCAGCAGAGAGTATTTGGATGAAATTAAACTAGAAAGTGCTCACTCTCCTGCAGCACACCTAATGCATATCAGATGAATTGGGCATTTAGACCATGGAATCATACTAGAACCAGCCAAAACTAAACCCCTCGAAATATACAGTAGGGATGTTAGATCCTCTAGCCCTAGAAGGATGTTGCTGTTATGCTGGACTCATTTACTGGTTAATACCGACATAGCCTGTGATGCTGTGCCTGTAGGCCCAGCTTCTGAGAACAGTTCATCTTGACATGTTTCAGCTTCACTACATAGTTTCATAAGGCTAAAGCAGTAGAGTGTTGTACATAACAACAGGACAGCCTGGGCTAATGGAGCCCAGCAAGGCATAGAACCATGCCCAGGTACCCTACTTTCCAGATGTGTTTATTATGTTTATTTTATGGTATAGTTTAGACCCTTGCCAAGTATTGGCCAGGATGAATGTCCAGAGTAGGAAGTGAAACTTAAGTCCTGGACTTCTGAATTGAATAAAAGCACTGAAGAGCCAAGCAATCACAATCTGAGCTGGCTTGGATTAATTAAACCTGCTGCTGCTCTGAAAGTAGCAATTTACCCAATGCCCTGATGTTTTGGAGTGAATGAAGCTCAAACAAGGCCACCCAAAAAGGCCAGTACTAAACTTGCTCATTCACACAATTTCAGTCCCTCTAAATCTCATGGTCTATGATGCTTCCTTTCTCACTTTCTTGCAGCATGACCTAACTCTTCCATGACCATAACAATGCTTTTTAAGAGCTTGAAGTCAGTCCCATGATTAGTCTGGATCCAAACAACTAGAGCTGCACTTGGTTTTCAAAAGTCATTAAGAATACAACAACTTCCACTGCCTGCCTGGAGCTGTTGGATACATGACAGAAGTCCTGAATCTCCTGAAGGACATAGCCAGGTTACCAAGGAAAAAAGATCAAAATGTCTACTAAGCATTAAACTAAATAGCCAAAACAACCAGTTATATATGGATTCGGCTGTCCTGCAAATTCAGCTTTCAGAAAATATTAATGTTATGTGAACTACTGCAAAATATTCACCATTCCTGAATTCAATGTATTAGCAAGACATACTAAATAACTTGGTTTTAAACTGGTCTTGTAACTAGAGCTTCCATGGCTGGTCAGCTGAAAGTCTTCAAAGTCTCTAATCTAATAAAAATAGAACTGGGCAGGTAGTCTTTGCCAAATGTATTATTCAAAGAGTACTGCTGTTACTCATCAAAACTGTTCTTCGGCAAACAGCTTTTAGCAGTATTTGACCAATTGGGCAGCTGGCTGAATATTATTCACTGAATAAATTAATTAATGTATAATAGCAATATTTGCTGAATAATTTATTTGAGGAAAATTCTTTTCAAGTATTTGACAAGCTCCATTAAATTCCAATAAAATCTAAGACATCACCCAAATAAAAATAATTAAAAGTCTGCTTACAAAAATTTGCCTTATTCTTTGGTACATGCTTTATGGCATTTGACTAATTCTGCAGTTCCCAGAGAAAGTTATAACTGGATAACCTGTACAGGAAAGCAGATTCAGACTGCTCAAAGCTTTAAACTTGTATTTTCACTACTATTTACACAGATAAAATATATGCTTCTTACAGAGGCCACTCCTGTAGCCCATTTCCACTACCAAAAGCCAGCCACAAAAATAGATACATCCTATCCTTTCCTGCATGTGGCATGCAAAATAGCTCAAGACATTTCAACAGAGGACCTGCATGTTGATATGTCTCACCATGATACCAGGCATAGTGATGGGTCTAGGTAAGACACGGCTGCTTAGGCAGTTGTTATATATAATAACTTCTACCTAAAACAAAAGTCACCTATCTTACAGCTTGTGTAACTGTAAATATGTCTCTGAACAAAATATTGTCCCTTTGCAGACAGAATACTTTTTTCTGAGCCATGTTTTCCATGTTGTTTTTTTTAAAAAGTAGCCTTCAGATGTCTCTACTAGATATGCTAATGTCACTGCTGAGCAAATATGCCTCGAGTGAGTTTGTGCCCCAAGAGGAGGACAGAATATGCAGAATGCCCAAAGTTTGAGAGTAAAATCTACAGTTGCATTTTTGATGGAAGTGCAATCTATCTCTGTTTTTGGCCTCAAAAATATAACCTTTCCCACTAACAGCATCTGATGTTAATAGGAAATGCCAAAATACTGATTTGGACTGAACCTTCTGGAAAGTATCTTGATTTTGACCTAAGTTTATTTATTGACTTTCCTTTCCACATATGTTCATACTGATACCTACCTCCCTGAGAACAGTTACTGTTTTGTCTAAATGTTGCACCTGTGAAAAAAAAGTTCCAAAATTTGGTTACTGACTATTTACTCAAAATACTAATCACTTGTTAAATATGTCTCTAAAATTTCCTGCATGGCTTGAAGCATAAATTATACCTATTTTTTGCACATCTTGTAGCTTTGTACTCCATTCTAGGCTTTTATTTAAAATCCAGTCTAAGCCGATCTCTGTAGCTGTACAAAAAATGTAACACACATTGCAATTGTTTGCAGCATCATCTTGCTGCTCACAGGATCCTCAGCTGCCCATTGATGCAGAAGAATCAGTGTCCACCTTTTATTACATCTCAGCATTGCTCCATTCATTAGAAACCCTTTTCCTAAGACTGTATTTTACTGATGAACACTTGACGTGCCTCCTGGTTGTCTGCCAACCAGTCTTGCCATTATTGCTGCCAGAACAACAGGACTTTCACAACTAGACTTTATTTAAATCCTGTAGCCTTTACCTCCCACTTCTCTTTTGTTTTAGTGGACATTTTGTCTCCCTGAAGCATCCATTCAGAATTTGATCTCCCAGTGGTTAATCTCATTACAGATAATCCCATGTAGTGAAAATCCTTCCAATAGGATAATCTTGTGAACAGCTTCCCTCTGCTGCCTTCCCACCATTCTTTCAGGCCTGAATTATTTTGATCTATTAAATAGATGGATCTCACCTACATGTAATAATTTTCCCCTTGGACTAATTGGTTGAGACTGAAGTACTAACATTACACTTTGCACTCAGTCCTATTTCTTTACTGGGCAATAAAGAACCATGCTGATGTTTTGGTCACTCACCACTGACATATATGAAAGAACTGCAATATGGCCACCTAGTTTCCCACTCAAAGACTGGTAACAAAAGGAAGCACAGGCTTCTGAAAAATATTATTAGTAGTGTATTAATAGTTATCCTTTATCTGTGGAATATGGAGATGGTAATTATTATTATAATGTCATTGGAAATTAACTAAATATTAATCTAAATATCATTTTTCAACTAATATGTATGAGAGTATATTAATTTATAACTCCAAGACATCCAATTCAGTATTGTAGTTGTAAAGTTTAAGCGATACCTGCTTAATGCAATTCCATGCAAATAGGCAGTGTAAATCAATTCGTAAAACTTTTGTCATGTATAAGTGAAATAAAATTCAAATTTAAACAGTCTCTACAGAATCCATGTTTATCAAGTTTCTGTATTCGTAGCAATCCTGTTTACTCAAGGAAATATTATTCTTACTGTTGTATTAGAGTGAACAAAAATTCCACAGGCTTTAAGTAATTAACATACTCAAGATTTAAAGATTGAAATGTTGTTTCCTAATACAACACTTTTGCAGCTATATGCATGCTCTACAAAGCATCTCATTACAATATTCCTGACAAGCACTCTATACCCAATCCTTTTCATTACTGAGCCTTTGAGAAGCTTGACTTTTTTTCCAAAAGGAGACTGGATCAGGTAAGGGTAGCTTTGTTTGCAAAATCAAAAAGTGAAGTCAGATATTTGAGACTAGTTGCATATTATTAAATAGAGACACTTTACATTTTTTTCTAATTTATATTTTAACATTCACTGAAACATAATTAGTATTCAGGCATCAGATATAAATCCACCATTCCCATTCCTCCATCTTCAGAGAACTGAAAAATCTAGTTTCTTCTGACATTTGATAGCTAACTTTTAATAGCTGGAAAATAATCAAGAATCTGTCAACCTAATAAAGCTAATCTTAGAGTGATATAGCTCAATAGTTCCATATATTTTAAGTTAGGAAACCTAAATACTTCCAGCAACTAGAAAACTTGTTGCCATACAATGTAATTGAAAACTTCTGCTTTCTACGTGATCAAATGATGAGTAATCTATCATATACTTTGTTGCATTATGCAGCATATGAGCTAAGTAATTGGATAGAAGAAAATATTTTTTATTATTTATCGTGTTTTCCTCCCCAAATTAGCAGTAGCACAGTAGACACTAAATAATGAAAAGCTGCCAAGAAACCCCTCTAATTCACTTAAACTCATTTCAATATCAAATAATTCTAATGAAATTTGATTGCTGTAAAAAAAAAAATAAAAAGAAAAGGGGAAAAAGTGGATTACTCTTATGTGTTTTCAGAAACATTACACATTTCAATTGTTTTGAAGTGTTAGCAGCAGTACAGGAACATTCAAATTTCAATAAGTTAATTATTGTTTTTTCATCTGGAAAGGGAACTGGAATTTTGCTGACAATATACAGATTTCTCTCTGTCTTAAGCCTAATTTTAGAGCACTCATTAAACCGTAGTCATATTTAATCCTGTGTAGGAGTTACTCTGGTAGCATATACTTCATGATTTTCTTAGCAGCAAAATTGTTTCAACAATTGTGTCCTTTAATTATATAAAAATTACTTTTATTACTTATGTTTGTATTCCTTTTCTGCATCTGTCAGTCCTTCCTGAAGAACTAAACAACTTTGACATGAAAAATACTTTGTTCATCTTTGTGGATAATGCAGCATTTCCTCTCAAAAATAATCAGGCAAAAAGTAGTTTATACTTTCTTACTATTTTATGCAGAACATTTGCTCTTCCTATATTTTGGATTATCTGTGGCCCTTGAGTTATCTTTGTTCAAAGAAGTTTGGTTTTTTTTTTGAAGGAAGACTGATGCAATATTTCTTTAAATTTACTGTCGAAGTTATGATATGTTCTCACCTCATTTACCAATCAAAGCATCTAAATAACACCAAAGCACAGCTTCATGTCAACTATCACACATTATCATATGTGGTGTTCTGAACTAATCATTTAAAGTATTGTTTCCCATAAAACCAATAGGGTAAATACAAATAAATATACTAGAATCATCTTTAAATACCCAGCACACTGATTACACAGCAACTGCTCTACAAATACATTTTAAATATAACTTTCTGAATGTCAAAGCTAAGAGCGTTTATAGCTTCACAATTTTTTACCTTAGGATCTAGTTTTTAAAAAAGTCAGTGCAAGTATAAAGTATGTTAAGCTTATGAGTGTAAAGTACTCCTATTTGAGAAGCCTTGATCTTAGACCAGCTGGGCTGAGAATATAAAACAGCCTTCAGAGCAGCAGCTCAGTATGAGTCATTCTGATATCCCCCTCATGGGGTGAATACTAATAATACATCTCTCTGTTGGTTGTGCTGAGATTTTTTTTTCCTCTCACTCAGACAAGGGAGGGAAAGCTTTATGGTTCTCTCCTCATATAAATGAGTCCGTATCTCGATTAAAGGAAGTTTTCCACCTCATTTCTCTGAAAATTTCAGCTGGGCCTCACCACAATGTCAGAAAAAGCTGATTTGTTTTCCCAGTTCAACATCACAGTCCAGAATCTCCTCTCTACAACCCTCTCAGCAGTGGTACAATAGAGTGAAGGTGGAGATGTCCTTCAACATACAGGCTGGCAAAGCCAAATAAGAGTTCAGAAAACTCTGTTAAGTCCCTTGATCCTTACAGTTACAGTCAGAGACTTTCCCCCTTCTCATAGTACTCGTGCAATCTTTGCCATAAAATACTTTTACAAAGAGTAAACATCCACATTTTACATGGCCATTAGTCAAAAAGGCTTCTTCCTTGCACAGCTCTAGCCTGCAGTGGTGCAAGAGAGGGGGAGAGAAGAGCTAACAGTTACAGTCTCTGGTTTGTAGCTCTGTGATTTGTGTTTCAGGTGTGCTGTTAAACGATTAAAAAGAAACTTAATTCTTCCGGTGTTTTTTTAACTGCTGAAACATCTTTCTGGTGTTTCTATCAAGTGTTGCTTTTGGGACCTTTCAGGTCTACCTGAAAAACAGCACCAGTATTAGACAGCTGCTCAGAGAGAAGCATTTTCAGACCAGAGTTTCACACTGAGGTACCCAAGTCTTATCTTTTGGTATCTGCATAAGTACAGGAATTTCAACTACTCCAAGACAAGTGTTTTGCAAAAACAGTTGCAGCTTGTGCAACCCCACTATTACACTTTAGTGGAGAATTACGTCTTAGTGGTTAATGGATAAGTGACTGAATAAATAGCCACTAACAGTGGTTCACTTCACCACACACTCATATCCTTAATTCTCTCTCCTTTCCAAAAGACCATGTCTTGCTGCCATCCCTCTCTAGGAAGTCATTCACAGTTAAGCTCCTGGTGACTGTGTCACATCAGCTACTCATAACACTGTAAGGAAGATAGGTTGAATAACTAAAAATCTATCTGGCTGTATGTTTTCACAGCATTGTTCATTAAATTAGTACAATAAACACCTGTAATCTACTTCATTATTTCCTTTTCAAAAGGACGTGTGACCAGAATCCATCTCTAATCCAAGCTAAATATTATAACTTTGCTTTCAGTACTGAGATGTCAGGCAGTCCTAATTTTGTATGATTGCTTTGAAATAAAATATATGCTGTCACAGCATTTGCCAAAAAGGAACAGAAATACCTGCAGGAACATATAATTAATGTAGTAACTAATAGTCATCACAAAGAATCATATTACCAAATAATCTATTAACTCATAAAGAATATTTTTAATGAACTACATTGAAAGAATTACAATTAAAGGTTGAGCAGGAGCAAAAGTAGTAACTATACATCTTCTAATATTTGTGTTTCTTTTTAAACATCTATTTTTCATTTTGTAGTTTCTCATTCCCTTAGGTACAGAATGAACTTAAAAGCAACCTAGATTCTTCACAGGATTTTTAGAGTATATGATGGATCAATAATTTGTTGGTTTGTTTATGAAATATGCCAACTTACTGGGACAGAGTCATTTTTAAGGGGAGAGGAAGATCAATATATATGTGCATAGATTTATGGGTGTTTTTCTTGCAATCAAAATAAGTCTTTTTGTTTAAAGAACTCTAAAAGGCAAGTTTGGCTTTTTTCTTTTCATCAGTGCATTGGCTTAAGCAGGTCACTTTAATACTAAGTGCTGATAAATAGTACTTGTCAATCTTTCATTCTGTTAAAATCCCTTTGGAGTTTAATTTAAGTAGAGTAAGTTCTAAAAACACAAGAAACAAGCCTACTAAGACATTTTAAACATGATGATGTCCACAATGTGTTCGCTTCTTCAAATATGTGAAATGTTTGCCTTGAACTAAGGATCTTATCCACTGCTGTTTTTTTTCTTCTCTCGGGTTAAATTGATAGAAGTTTCTCAGGAGAAAAAACCAACACTAGGTGGGATGGAAGAAGGGTTTGGAACACCCATTTTCTTTTTGCATCCCCCGCACAGGGCCACAGCTTTTTCTTTTCTCTTGCAGCAACAATGCAAGTGGGACATCTGATTTGTGTTGGTTTTCAATGTCTTCAGTGCCCCGTCGACTCTAAAATTTTAATAATAAATTAAACTGTTACCCACTTGTTTTGGTGTCAAAGCTGAACGCCCAGAAGCATCTTAAACACCACTGAAAGGGTCCAAATCCTGGTTCGAAGGGGGTTTAAGAAACCTGATCTAGTGGGGGGCATCCCTTACCATGGCAGAGGTTTGGATGATGTTTAGGGTCCTGTCCAAGTCAAACCATTCTCTAAGTCCCTTGGGGTTTCAGCAATCCTAATACTGTTCTCTAGCTGCTTTCTTACCAGCCATGAACATTTGTACCCATCCTGTGAAGGCCCACAGGACTTTTGCAGCTACTCTACACACACCAAGCCAGAATTTGAAACTATGTGCATCTCAGTCTGTGTCACCCCTAGGGTCCCCTTTGATTATTTTCATATTCTCAGAAGCCATACAAAACATAATGGCAAGATGGTGATAGTGCTGTATATACAATACCTAATCTAATTTACCTAGCAGATGTAGCATTCATCTCTCACAGAGGTAAAAATAGTCAGTCTTGCCTCTTCTTGGGCAGGCCCAGTCATAATTCTGTAAAATAATCCTAATAGGAGGGATCTCATCTACTTTCTAAAATGCTGAGCAGACCTTTTGTATATGCAACCTAAGGACTAGGTCCTGTATCTCCTAGGTAGTTTACTGTAAGATGACCTTAAAAATGATGTGAGTTTTAAAAACTGTTTACCATGAAAATATCCAGAATCCTTAAAACCCACGCTGGCCACTTAGCATCTGTTGTCTCACATGCACAAACAGGCATGATGCATTCCCAAACTGAATGAGGCTTGCTTAACCCTTTCATATGTTCTTCAACAGGGGATCAAATTGAAATATAAAGATAGAGCTCACTGTAGTCAGTTGTTCCCTGAATCCTAGTCACTGGATAGACTCTCACTGAACACAACAATCTGAGATCCAGACTTCTCATGTGACAGTGCATTGTCTTTTGTTGCCGCTGGTATGGATGCAGTCTTGATGTACTGAAAAAAAAATCAGAATAAATTGGGCACTAAACCCCTTAGCAGATCTGTTCCACTCATGGCAGGAAAGGTCTGTATTTCAAATCAGAGTAAATACTGTAATCAAAGACACTTTTTTTTTCCCTCCCCATTTTATACCTAAAGGATGAAGATGAATACATACTATTATATAGAGATTCCATAATAATGGAAATAAAATATATATTAGAAGAAAATTACCTATTTTATTTACTGGATAGATAACTGTACTTAAGTGATAATGTTTTTTGTTTGAAAATGTCATTAAGGAATTGAATTTAGTATTCTTTGATAAAGAAAAAAGATACAGTTGCATTTGTGCTGTCCTTCATGCAAGTTAATTTTTTGCATACTTTGTCCATAATTACAGTGTAATTCCATAAACTTTGCTTAGAAAGCAAGAGACCACAAAATTGATTTTTACTGCTTGAGCAACTAAGCTAGTCTATTGATCTCTCAATTCTTTGTGTGATTTCAGATAGCTTCCTTAAAATATACTAGAACAGTCCAGGGTTTTCTGTGGGAAGATGATAACATGATGCAAGTCACCTACTAAACACAGTTCATTCAAATGTTTACCAAATTCTGTTTTCTTCCTCAATGAATACTTTGTTTTTCCTCTTTCCCACTTTCCCTCTCCCCATCTCAATAGATATCAAAGGCATCATTAAAGAAGCAAAAAAGAGAAAGTAAGGGAAAAAAAGCAAGATTACCGTGTTTAAAAAAATTAAAACTGGCTACTAAAACAAGAAGAAATAGCCAGTAAAACATTTTTTTAAAATGCTATTAAAATTTTAATTGTGATGTGCCTCAGTCAGAACTGAGAAGTGGAACTGTCCCCCCTTCATTAGTATGCCAAATGTTCCCCAAAATTGCCATTTAAACAAAGTAATTGATTAACTTCCATATGCTTTTATTCTCAGAATTAAAAGAAATGTGTAAATTATCCAGGAAATTTATTTTTCATTGCTTTAATCTACAATTTTATTACATTATCTACAAGCCAATCAGAAAATCATAAAATTAAAAAAAGAAAACCTTTCAAGGCTTTGCAGAGTTGCCTGTAACTTTATGAAAGTAACTAGAGGAAATTTACCTTTCTTGTCTTGTTCTGGGTCTTTGGCTGTCATGGGTAAAATTCTTATTTGCTGTCCTACTGATTAAAAAAAAAAAGCATCAAACCACAACATTCAATTCTGTCAGGGCTGTCAGAAAGGTGGAGAAAATTACCCAAGATTTCTGTCTGTTCTTTGAATAAAATAAAGGAAAAAAAGAATGCATTTATTTCCTTCATTTATATTTTTATTTCTTTCAATATGCCTGTCCAATTCTAAACATAATTTATTCTTGGGTTTTTTTTTTTCCTATCAGTGTTGATTTTATTGCCTGGTTTTTAAATGAATTCAATACAATTTAGGGAGATTACATGTCACTAATAAGTGCATTGGATGTGTCTGACTACACAAGTGGTGGTCAACTTCAATGGATAATTTACATATATTTATTGTTCTCTACATCAACATGACACGCTAAGTGTTAAATATTAATAATAACAATTTTATTATGAATTATATTTCTGTTAAGTGTCTTAACTTACAGTGACCTTAGCAAAGTGTGAAACTGTAAAATAGACTTTTATAAATAATAATAAATAGCAATTGTTATTCCTCTCTTTTGTACCTTACAGTTTAATTAACAAACCTACTTAGAGGTAATAAAAAAGTCTATATCAGCCCAGAAAGTCTATGATGCTGTGCTAAATTTTGTGTTTATTTATCCCATAAATCGTTAGATAAATACTGTTTTCCAATTTGAGCTAATTAAGAACATGTACTGTCAAAGAATACATTAGGCCTCGACAATGTCTAGCTGATTAATGAATCAACTTAAAATTACCACACTGTTTGTAGTAGCCCATATTAGAAATATTATGTTCACATTTATTTTATGCATGACTCTCCAATATGTAAATGGATCTAATCTTTGATCCATTTAAATGAATCTAAATCTTTGAACTCTTCATTACTTTTTAACTGTCCCTGTTACTTTTAGGCCAAAATACTTCAAGATCATGTGGTCTTTAGTATAGTAGCATCTGCTTTTCCAAGTTCCATGAATAAATAATTCCTAGTGATAATAACAGTATAATCTAATATAATCCATTCTAATCTAATATCATAATGCAGGTGCTGTTTTAGGAATTCTGCTATAACATAAAATGCCCAAAGCAATGATGAGCCATTACCTATCTTTGAACTTTCAATATGAAAACTAGAAATGACTTCTTGAAGACGTTAATTTATGGATTTCGTTAGATATGAGTAGGAAAGTCTTGGTTGTGTTTTCCAATTTGCTGGGAAAGATATTCCATTGAATGAGTAGTTGTTGATTGCATTTAATGTTAGAATTTCTGAAACAATGACTATTTTTGTTAAAACCCTTAGAGATCAGATTACATCTCACCTTGTAAGTCCCAAAGGAATGAAATTCATTACCATTGTGATCCCATTCTTTGTGCATGTTGACAATGTCTTGAGAAAAAAAACCAGAGTGATTGAAAAGACCACACAAAACAATTTCAAAATGCTTTAGGCACAAACTATGTGAGTGACAACTACAAATTTAAGTGCTGTAATTCTTTGATTAATAGAAAGAAAGTGATTTAGATTATTTTGATAACAGCCTTTAGGAAAAAAAAATGACACTTAAAGGACTATAGAAATTTGAGGTTTGAATTACTCGCCTAAGATCTGTTTTTAAAAATAACCTGTCACCTCTATTTTGGAAGGAGAAGAAAAAAGCCAAGTTATTGGCTTTTTACAAAGTAAACTACCTACTGTATACTCCAGAAGTGACACTTACATTTTTTTTACCATATCCAAAACCCTACGAACTTGAAACATATAATAACCTATTACAGAGCCTGAGTATGGACATGATAAGAAAGCAAATTCAGAATCTACTTCTAGTTCACTAAAAAAAGCAAAGCTATGTTGTCTTCAAAAAATACTTCCATACAAATACTTGACATTATTAACAGCAGTTTTGAAGACTGGCTACACAAATCAGTAGTGCATAATCACCAAGTGCCAAATACACTGAGATGAAATAGAATTACCTGTTTTAACAAGTGCATTTGAAGCCCTAATCTGCTCTAAAATTCTACTTGTGTCACATAAAGGAAACCAATTTCACTGATTTAGGTGGTCAAATGAAGAATTAGGTACCTAACTGAAACTTCTTGTTTTACTGTTATTAATTTTTCACAACATAAAATCTGGAATGTTTCAGTGCTTTTAAACAACACTTTTTGCATAACTCAGCATCCCCTCAGGAGGGAGAAGCCCAGGAACTCCATAGATCTGTAAAGATATCCAACATGCCATTTCCCTCTATTCATAAACCTCTGAAACAAATTTGTGTCCTCCATGCTGCCCTTCTTCATTGAAGCTTGGCCACTAGAATTATTCTGTCCCTCACTTTGCTGTACCTGTGGTCTGATTTTATGTAAAAAGTTAAAGGAAAGTGAAAGATCCTGAAAAAGAGTACATTCCTTCTGTGTCACTTGCCTCACTGTTAGACCAATCAATCAGTGCTGACATCAAGTGATGTCCCTTAATAGGAAGCAAATAACAGCATTTGCTTAAGTTGTCATTCTCTCATTTTTGTAACCACATTCACAATGGTTTGAGCCCTCAGTTCATTATTCAAGAAAATAATTTGATCTTACCCAAACAAAACTTCTTTTTCAGTGCCTCTTCAGAAAATTCTTTAATGAGATCTATCAAATAGATATTTGCATATTGCACAGCTTTTAAGGAAACACAAAATTTACTTTATTTTTTCAGCTTTCTTTGTGCAAGTAAACACATATAAATTAGGGGATTTGCAGATAGGCCTAACAAAGAGTTCAGCATAAAGTATTATGTATTTTCTATCTCATAATTATTTTGCCTATAGTAACTGCAAATTCAGATAAAAATTTATAGCATGACATTATTGAGGGAATTAAGAAACAAAGTTCACCCAGGCAGTGAAACTGTAGATTTCACAGGTCCCCATTGAGTCAAACAGGAAGAATAGTAAATTTATCTTTATGAAGGCACCACTATTTTTCTCTTCATCTTTTTCAGAGGAAAAGACACATACATAGCAGGAGCATTTGCATAGAACACGCGTACTGTGAGTGTTTGGGATTGTCCACTGTGAAAAGGATTCTTAGCATAGGAGCAGTGGTTCTTTGGACAACTCAGGTTAGACAGGACACCAAGAGCTCTCAAGTCCAACCTTCTATGTTGAACTTCAAATTAGAACAAAATAGTTCAGTTGGAAGGGAAATACAACTATCCCTTAGTCCATCTGCACCTTACTCCAGTTAATCACTGCCCTCCTCTAGATGGGTTCTACAAGTGCTGAACAGCTGGGAATAATAAACAACCAAATTTTGCTGCAGTTATCATGAACCTGAAACTATTTCAGTTAAAACCACAAAAGTTTTTCTGATTTATTTCTGGAAAGGAAAGAATGAAGATAGATTTTTTTTTTTTTTTACAAATATATATCCGTTGTCAGATGATGTCAGTTTTGTGCCAAAAGACTACTTGTTAGTACCTGGAAGCTTAGAACTCTAAAACACAAAAAGTCTTTCCTGAAAGCCTGAAAGAGGCATTGAGAAGTGGCAGTAAAGGTCCCATTAAACAGACCACATAAACTTTAGTTCATTTGAGAACTCTTTCAGTCAACCACAGTCCTTAAAGAAGATATAATCTTTAATGAAGAACTGTGCTCCAGATGTTTTAAACTCAATGAACAAGAAATGGTAAACTCACAGAAGACTCAATAAAAGCCACTGACATTAATGATACGTTTCTATGGAGCAGTTGCAAGTGCTTCAAATGCAGCTTTGGAAGATCTGTGGTTTCATTTGAAGGTAACTCAGGCCTCATCTTTATAGCCCTTGCACAATGTGCTTCAAATGCAGCTTTGGAAGATCTGTGGTTTCATTTGAAGGTAACTCAGGCCTCATCTTTATAGCCCTTCCTAAACATTCAGTTAAAAGATGATCAAATTAGAATTTTTGCCCAGAGATTTCACAGATGTACCAGCAGTGTAATTTGGGTCATTGCAGAGTCATTTAGGTATGAAGGGGTCATGGGAGGCCATTCAGTTGAGCATATGGTTCAAGCCATACTTAACATCAAGGCTAGACCAGATTGCCTAGGGCCTTGTCCAATCGCATTTTGAAGCTCTCTGAGATGGGCATTTCACAACCTGTCCAGACAAACTGCTCCAGTGCACCAAAGCAGTGACAGTACTATAAAAACTACAAGCAATGGGAAGTGTCTGACAGACGCTGGGACATTAAGGATTCCCTCCTTCCAGCAGTAAGTGATGCAGAGCTCCATGTTATGCAGGACTGCTTAGACAGGATTCCCAAGAAGCAGGCTACACACAGGAGTAGAGACTTCCACAAAGACTGAAGAGTACAAGGTTCTGCAGACACATGCAATTCCTGGCCACGTGAGAACCTAAGACTTTTACTGGCTAAGCCTGCCCTAGTCTGAGGGGGGTAGAATAAGTGTCACTAATACCCAAAAATTGATCTGGCATATTAGAAACTGGCTTATGCTTATTGCAGGAAACAGGAGCAGGGTGGAGAAGAGCTGAAAAGCTGGAAACAGCCCCAGACTCCCTTCAACTTTCTGTATGCTACCAAATGATGCTGTAAAAATGGGTGAAAACAAATTAGTTGCACACTGCTAACACAAAAGAAAGTATGCTGCTTTCAATAATTTTTTTTCACAACTGAGGTTCTGAACACAGACTTGATGTCAGTCATAAGACTTTCTGTTTTGTAGAGAAATGGCTTCATAATAGATAACTGTCTCTTAATTACAAATGCAGTTCTTCATTTATAAGCACCTCCATGACTCCAACATGTACTTGGCTTTTTCCACATTCTTCCTTTTACTGCCCTTCAATCATTCCCTAACCAACTTCCTTTGCTTCTCTTTTTGAATGATTCATCTCCTACTAAAATTAACTGTGGAACTGAAAAGATAAGACCTGCTATGAGCAGCTTACTTCATTTATGCTCTACACTATTTTCCACTCCTCTCTTTAGACTGTCAACTTTGTGTTTGGACAGAGCTTAGCAAAATCGGGATCAATACTTGGCTGACCCTTAACCACTGTTATAATAAATATGATTAATAACAATCCAGGATTATTATTCAGTCTAAAAACACTACGAGAAACAAATTCATTGAGGAAAGATAAAAACCACAGTGGTTACCACTGCTCTGTTCTCTCCTTTCCACCTGTTGTTTAGATCCAGATTCACAAAGCTAAATAGACAGACATTCTGCCTCAAACTTTGCTCCATTTTTTCACTGTATGAAAGATAAGCCCCTGGTACTATACAGAGAGCAATAGTTCATTCAGCCTCAATATCTGATATCCTTTACTTCCCAAAGTTAACTTTGGATCATTAAAGAATTTTATCAGCTAGACCTTTTGCACTCTGATACTCATCAAGAGGAGAGGGATGCTACAATGTCTGCACACTGATAAGAAATTCCTGCTCAGAAAAAAAAAATACTATATTTTGTCTTATTAAACACTTCCACTTTTTTTACACTGTAGTCTTTCTCAGAATATGATCAATTAAAATTATTGCTTTTCATGCAAAACAAGATCATTATGATGTTCTACCACCTTCCCATTCTGTATTTAGCTGGCTGGTCTATTGTGCTTGTCATAAAATTACCTTATAAGCACTTGCAGGCAAGAGTATTTATAACATGTTATATAGAGCCTAGTCTCAATCAGAACACTTTTACTGTAATGCTATCAATAATTTATAAAGGGGGAAATAAAATTATTATGTTTAACTACTTATATTATTTCTGTTTGAAAATGTGATGATGTTCAGGGACTGATAAATACTCCTTTGAGGTAAAAATTAGTCAAAATCACATAATCCTTCCCATCTTTATGAGCAGAAGTGACCCGAATTAGCAAGTTTTGTTCTATGGATATCTCTTCTCTGCAATTAGGCACAATCACTGTCATGGCAGGCAGTTACTATCACCAGATGCAATTTCTTGCAGACATTCATACTAAAATTTAGAAATGCAAGCAATAGCCACTGTAGCCAACACTAAATACATGTGGCAAAAGCAGCTCCTTAAGAATAACTGTGTTAGCTACTTATGATAATATTGCCAGAAAGGTTTTTACATAGGGAAGGGAAAAATGTATCAGAGATACCTGCTTTTTTGCCCTCCATAGGTAAGTGGATTTTCACCTCTCTTCTCTATACCCTGATATGCTTATGACGTATTCTAAAATATTCCAAGAGCTCACAAATTGATGGATAGCAATTTTTCCCATGAAAATTACTGTGACAAAGGAGTGATGCAGGCAGGGACTTAAGAGATACATGTATTCTAAAACATACAGCAAGTGTGCATGGGATGGCAGATGCAGAGGCTAGAGACAGATCATTCTTATCAACTGGAGATGTTGGGGTTTTTTTACTGGCTGCTTCTACAGCAGCTGAGATCTTTTGAAATCGTCCTTCACAAATCAATTCACACTGAGCTCTGCTATCTCTTGTCACAATGCTGTTTTTCTGTCCTTCCCTCTGGATGGTCTTGCTGACCTTGATTCAGTGGAGGAAGATGATGAGGATGAAAACATAACTATTCAGACAGAGAGGAAAAGCGCTCAGACAAAAAGATTTACACTGGGTATTCAGGCCCCAGGTGAGGCGGCTGATTCTAACAGTGTATCATGTTCAGGAAGGACTCAGGTGCTGAATAGACAGCACCTTCTCCAGCAGGCAATCCTAATGATTAGGCTGTGTACCTAAAAAAGAAAAATCAGAGCCTATGGTGACTGAGAGAACTAACAATCAGTAGAATGTCAAAGCTAGTATATCAGAAGTTGAGTGTCTGATAGAGGAAAGGCCTTTTAGCCCAACTGTTTCAGTTTTGATTTTGTTTCTGCAGGAATTATTACCTGTAGCAATATTATCGTAATTTTAAAAAATAACGTTGAACTTTCTATTTTCACACATTTTAGTACAAGAATACTAACATTAAATAAGGGTAATATTTTCCATATTTGATCACTCTGTAATAAGAATTACAATAAAGTCTTTAAATACAACTATCTTTCAGAACACTTATGTCAAGAATTGGAAAGAGAAAATAACCCATTTTTAAGTGTTGTGTAAGATTGCAGAAAATCTAAATGTATCCTTTGTCATGGTCAGACAGGCAATTAAAAAACATCTCCCCAAAAAGGCCAAAACTTGATAATACAGATTATTTATACTAATGTCTCTGTGCAACATATTTAAGCAGATTCTTAAAACATGAAGTAGTCCCTCCAGTTTAGTTTGATTTATTCATGTCATCAAGATTTCCACACTAGGTATTTATTACATGAATGAATTGTACTTACAAAGAAGTAACACACTGCTATCATGACCATGAAAAGCAGCAAAACCCACTCTGGACGTTCTGACCAGGTTTGCTGCACAATGTCTTCACACACAGCTTTACAGCTACTAATTTCTACTGAGTGCCACAAAGAAAAGAATGCTGAATCCTCATGCTCCACAGCTTTTTTTCTTTAATTTCTTTAAAATTGTTTAAAATTTTCTCTGCTCTACTGTAAAAGTAACTAATATGGCTAATATGGGGTTAGAGAGCGGAAGGCAGCCATGTATCAACAGAATGCAAGGATTGTTATTCTACATTGCCTTTACAGTTGTGGCTTAGTGGCAGATGCTTACCTTAGCTTCTAGACATGCCTACCTTAAGATTCTGGAAATACTCTGACCTCCAGAAAGTTTGCAAGCTAGAAATTAGGACCTAATTCTGATGCATAGAGCACTCAATGCCTTATGCTAACAACATTCTTCTTTCAAGTGTAAGGTAGAAGATTCCTGACAACAGTTTCAGTAGATTCAGTCAGTCCACAGACAGTAAAATATGACTACAGTATTCCTACCATGAATTCCCCACAAACACACAGGACTGTGAGTTAAACTGTGTTGCCATTTGGTAAGGATGAACTCTGCCCAGCCCTGCCAAGAAGAAAAGGCAAAGTGTAAAATGATGCTGGCTAGAGAGAACAGGTATCATTGCCTGGGAGGGCTTCTACTTCTCATGTTGTTGACATAAGCTCTAAAATCAGTAGTAAATAGAGAGCTGGATATCAAGCCTGAGGAAATGCAACTAATAATGATTCCATATTAGCTGTTAAAAAAATTCATTCAAGACAAAAGATTCTGGATCCTGTAGTGCTGCAGAGTCTTTCTGGCTTCATGAAAACACAGATTCAAGGTTTTAATTAGCACTGTCACAGTTCCGAAACTGCTGTCAATCAATCTTTGAGAAAAAAAATATGTTTCAAGTTTGCATACCCAGGGAGAGTTAAATTGAAATTAAAGTGAATTTTAAAAGATGGGAAATAATTAGGGCACCAAGCAAAAGAATTCAGAGAAAAAGAAACCTGTAAGAGGAAAAGTATGTTCCTAATTATGCTTTTTACTTTTTATAATTAATCCTCATTCCAGTCCCAGATCACCTTTAATAAAATTAATGAATGATTATACAGGAAGTGTTATACTGCCCAATATTTGGATATGCAGATTTCCCACATCATGTGCACACATAAATGTATGCCCAAATGACCAAGTATGTGCCCATCAGAAATGCAGTAGGATGGTCTACGCTGTATAAGACTCCCAAACTCACGTGCACAGTTTATTAGCATATTCACTAAGCCCAGTTTCAAGTGCGAAAGCAAAGTTGTGCATTCCCTAAAGCCAGCTCGAGAAGATTACAGAGGATGCTCACACAGAACAAAAGGGTATCAGCATCAAACACTCCCATTCTTCAGACAGTGCAGCTCCAATGCAAAAGCTGAAATCTGGGAGGATTGTAAACCTTAGCTTGTGAAAGACAACTGTGGGAAAGACAGAAGACAAACGTGAGACAGGCATCCAAAACAATGAACTAAGAGTCTACACAAAGCAAAAGCAACGGGAGAGTGAAACATGGAGGGAAACCTGACATTTTGTTCTGAACAGACAGCTGGCTGAAGGGAATGCACAAGAAACCCTCACTGAAGAAGATAAGCAAGACTTTAATTCACTAAAGGAGAAATGCTAATGATTTTTATAGCTCCTGAAGCTACCACATTCATATAAAAACCTCTGTGGGAGTGAGGAGATATACACACATGGTTTATAGACAGAAACGTACAAAACATACCTATAAACTAAAAACCCTCTATCTACAAGGTCAATAAAGAGATGCATACATTTTTTTAAAAAAGTAGCTGTTGGTGCATGCCTGAAATGTCTGAATTGCTGTAAGGCAAAGACCCCTATGCTATTATCTTTGCAGAGAGGTCTGAGAAACAGAACTAATTTACATACCCAGTGAATAGGAATGATATCTGTAACTGGTGTGGTTGTCCTGAAACATGGTTACTACCCTATGTCTAACTCACTAAGCAAAAGGAGCAGCTTTCTGCAATGCTTTGTGAACCTGACAATTAACCAGCAAGTAAGACAGGAGCAGGAAAACTCAGCTCCTATCTAGCAAAGTTGTTCAATTCCTAGGCACTGTCTTACTTTACAAGCCCTAGCTTCATCTTTGAAGAAATATGTGAGGTCACTTCAAAGTTTCACAAACTGCTAATATTTCAAAAAGCCAAGATAAATAGATAAATAGATTTCCATGACTACTGCCTCCCCCTACTCTTATGCACATACTTTTCTTCAGGCAAATATAAAGTATCTGAAAATAAATTACGAACCAAAATGATATTAACTATTTATCTTAGCCCTGCGCATTGAGGCTTTATTTGCTGATACTTCTAATGTGTGCCCTGTGAGAAGTGTGTTTCTAAAATATATACTTTAGTGTCTACACTTTTAACAGACGTCACTGCAAACAAGCACAGACAAATACTGTGACACTTGAGTTCTTCATTAGAACAAATACTGATCTATACAGTTTTTCTTTTGTGTATAGAGAGTAAAGCATCAGACAGCTTCAGAAAGTCAATTAAAAAGAGAAATGGTGCATCTTAATCACAGGGCTTTTCCTATCTGTTTTTTCCAGTAGTTACTTAAAACCACTAACTTGAAATCACTCACACGCTGTCTTCAGAAGTTCACTTAATCAAAGGGCCAAGCTCTGAGCAATCAAAGATCTTAAATCACCGGAGCGCCCAACATCAGCCACAGGAGGATTAAAAATCCAGTAGCCAGAACTCAATTCTTCGATCTAGCGAGCACCAGCGCATTATGAGAAGTCCCTAAAGCCCTAGATCACAGCCCAGCCTTTGCCTACTGTGGAGCTAAGTGGAAACTGTCTTTAATTCCTTAGGAGATCCTATCTTGCCAGATGAAAATAGATATTGGCCTGTGTGTGTAGGATGATTAGAAGAATGGAAGAGGATTAAACAAGATGCAAGGGGAAAGGCTCAGAGTGGCTCATTTACATGGTATTACTGCTGACAGATAGGTGTTAACAGAACAGAGCAACCTAAAGGCAAAACTGTATCTGAATTAAAGCTGTATTTACTTACTCAAGTTATAAAGGGATTAAGTCCTGTTTATTTTACCACATCCAGCACTGTTTTATCTATTAAGCACTTTGATGCTTACTCAATTGTTCTGTGTCATGCATTGCACAGATGTTTAGGGATGAGTTTATCTTTATTTAAAACAGAAGCTTTTAAATGTTTCAAACATAAAATATAGATGCTAATGGCAAGTTAACATGCACGGATGTCTTCTTGTCTCCCAAAATGGAGACATTTTTAAAACAGACAATGGGAAAAGTAAAAAGCACATTTATAAGTACTTTGTAGATTGCTGACAGGAAAAACTAGGTACAGGAGACTGTGTGTCACACATAAAGGTAGTGGCACTGACAAAAAAATTCATTGTATTTTGATTCATTTCTAATGATTCAAAAAGCTTGAATTAGCCAGGAAAATGATTTAGCAAAAATTCCATCCTACCCAATATATCAGTCATTCTGGTACTCAGTGAGTTTTCTCAAAAGACAGTTTAACACCTCATAAAGTAGCTACCATTTCACTCTGAGTGAAGCCCTGTAAGGGGTTGTTCTCAAGTGACCCAGTTCTCAGGGGACACAGAAACACTTCCTCCTCGAGAATGTTATATCCTTAGCCGCCACATTTACCATCCCAAGTTTGCTCATGATAATTCTTATCTTCTGGGAACTGAAATGCTAATTGTACCTCTTAGCTTTGCCCATCCCTGCTTGTGCTCCAGCAGACCTGCTTCCCTCCTCCTCTCTTCTCTTCCTGCTCATTGCAATAATGACACTTTACCAAAGTTTATGTTCTGCTCCAAACCTTGCTAACCCATTTTGCAGAGAGAATGGTGAGAATGGTCAGAAGAGAGGAGAGGATGAAGTTGGGCAGTGGAATAGAGAGTCTTTCAGAATATGATTTTCAGACCTACTGGTGCTCAGTGTTTGCTTAGGTTCATATTCTCCACAAGAGAGTATTTATATAGCCATAGGACTCACTCAAGTGCAATCACACTCTTGATAACCTTGCCAGTAACACCAAGAGTTTTGTTTTCTGATGATACATTTTCTGGCTCATACTGGACTAGAACTGATGTCCTGAGGCTGTGAGAATTGGCTTCTTCATGTTTATTTTCAGCAGAGAAAAAAGACACTGGAAAATAAATTCTGTCCCAAATTGTACAAGAAATCATAACATGTTTCTACAATCTGAACATTCAGCTTCCCACAAAACTACAGCTAAAAATGAGCCCATTCCAGATGAAATAGAGGCAAAGCTAAGGACTTAGTAGGAAAAGCTTTCAGGTACTATTGGGAAACATTAGTATTAAAGCATATCAGTATTCTTTGTGGAAGGCTCATTATTCATAGCAAGCTATCAATGCCATGATGGACAGTAAAATCTCTGCAAACACTCATGAAGCCAAACCAAATTCCCCAGAAAGGTTATCAAACGGGGAAGAAAAAAAATAAGCAAGCAAGCAAACAAACACCATCCATTCTCACCCCATGCTCACCCCACCCTGAAAAACAGCAAAGAGAAAAATGGATTTCAGACATAAGTAATAAATTCTGTCCTGCCTTGAGAAAGCACCTGGAAACTTTCATGCCCTGTAGGGCAAGCAACCCCTTGTAAATGTGTTGAGCAGCATATCTGTAGATGGATTCATCATGTAGATGGATTCATATCTCCATGTTCATCACAATTAGGTCCTAATCCCAGTCACCTGACCTGTCCCCACTTCCCTCAACAAGCTCCTCAACCATCCCAAGCACTTTGCACAGTAATGTTCTCGACCCTGCCTGCAGCTGAAGCATGACCTACTTACAGTTCATTTTAAAAGACAGTGTGACCCTGGCATTGTTGAAGACTTTTTTCTCAGTAGTGCAGTTCCTTGTAGTCTCCCACACTATCAGACTCTGCCATTAATACTTTAGATGTGAATACTGGCCCTGTTACATCAGGTACACTATTATGCACAAAGGAAACAAGATTGAAGTAAACAAGATTTCCAAGCATTAAATAATAATAAAAGAACCCAGAGACTTTAACTAGCCTGTTTATAGAGCTTCAATGCCTCTTTAAATAGGTCATTGTTGATAAAAGACTGGGCTCTGATTTTATCCTTCTGTATTTTCAGAATGCTTTCCAGCATTCAAGCACATTATGAAGAAAACCCACAGGCCTATCTGTTCATGCTTCTCCAGCCTTAGTATTGATATTCATGCCAACAAAATTAGTAATTTGACAATTAGTTTTCCACTTACCTGAAAAGACATGAAAGGCAGAAAGAAAGTAGTTTAACTAGATTATAATGTGGCTGTGACAAGTCAGGTTCCTGTCATGTTACAGCCTTCCAACTTTAACATTTTCATGTCTGCTTGGCAGGTTATTAAAATAAATGAGGGTGTGTTGGACTGCTGTTGCACTTTTCTCTAATGGGAGTTCAGGAATTTGCAAGCCGCTACTGTAAATTGACCGATCGTGAAGTCTGAAAGAAGTTGGCTAAAGTGGACAATTAGGAGCATTTCTCCACAGCTGAGTGAAATACTCCTTGTTATTTTAATAATTCAGGCACAGGCTAATTTTCGGAGGCTGAGTTTGTCAAGATAATGTGCCTTGTGCTTGTCTGCTTGTCATTTTTAACTCAATCCCACATGTTACAGGTGCAGTCTAGCTTACAAAACAGGCAAATCACTCACAGTGGAATTTGCATACGGAATATAGATATATTGTACTTAGTAAAAAACAATCCAAGAAGTCAACAGATAGCTGTGATAGGAATGCACATGATGGTAAAAACTTTTGATGTTTGATAGCTGTTGTATCCCTCTTTATGCTGATATAATTAAAGGTTTTATTCGGCACTATGCATACACAAATATGTATAATGTAAAGCATCATGTAGATTTCTTCGTAAAGAGAGATAGAAAGGCCACAGGCATCCCATGTGGCATGCAGATGTTCTGGGTAGACACAGTTACTTTTTTCAACTGAAAACATCTCAATGTTGAAAAATGTGGAACATGCAGGGAATAGGTACTTCCTTCAGCTGAGAGAGGGAAACCTTTATAAAAGATTAAGCAGTTTCTATGTACATTATTATGCCCAGCTTCTGGAGGTGGTGGCCACACAACTGAACCAGAATTTTGAAATCTACGATTATCTTTTCTCATCTATGTCACTTAGCAGTTGACTCTTCTCTGTGAATGGAATTCTCACCATGCATTTTCCTCTAATTTCCTCAAGCTTGATTTCTGACCATATAGAAGTGTTCAGGTTCAAACTGGCTGAGAAATTCTTGCTGCAGGCTTCCTGCGCTGATTTAAGCCCTAGCACTGAGCCAGGACAACTCATTCCAAAACAAACCAATTACAAACTTACAGTGGACAGTGGATGAAGCCTTTCTAGGACAGCTTCTTGAAGGTCAGCACCAGACCAATCAAATACTAGCTTATATTTAAGACACCAGGAAGCATATCATCCTAAGGAACACTTTCTCACTGCAGCAACTTTGGGGATGGCAGCCCTGGGGATGTTCCCTTATGTTCCTTGCCAGTTTCATAACCCCAGAAGCCCATTAGGAGGACTGTGATGAACAGACACCCAGGGAAAAAACACTGTACACTTAGGAGACTGCAGTTATGATGTTTACACAGAAGACAAAGAATTTCAAATTACCTGTGAAGGCTGGGCAATAGGGCAACTTATTTCCAAAAAAGATTGGAGTATCTCATTTACTTCTGTTTCAAAAAGGTAAAATAATCGATTTTGTTTAAAGATGGGCAATTTAATCCAATGTGTGTCAACAATACAAATTAAGTACATTATTTAAATGTCAAGAACATTACAACTGACATTTTGAAGTTGTAACAATAGCAAATATAGTGCACATTCGGCATAAAAAATGTTTTAGAAGCCAAGGGGAAGGAGGGAATGGTCATTACCAACAAATGAGACCAAAAACTACCCATAAACAATTCTGCAATTATTCAGAGGTTAAGGAACCTAATCAGAAATTATAGAGTTTGCATAATTGTTTGTGTGGCTACCCTTGAGCAAACCTGCATTTACATTCACTTTGTATCTTGAACACTAGATGGAAGATCTTAAAATGTATCAATTTGCAGATGTTACTTTACGGAATGAGGGAACACTGCTGTCTATGAATGCAAATATTACTCATATGTACATACAGAGGTAATATTTTTATGCAGATGCAGAGAAGGCCCTTTTGAGAACCTAATTTTAAAATTAACTTAAACTCAATATTAAAAAGACATTTACTTAAGTACTTTAATGTAGAACTGATTTTAAATCCATATATGTAAATTATTATGTGTTGTATGATTTTAAGACAGAACTACAGAGCAGCTACATTTTCTCTTTTCATTCAGTGTAATTACTAAATAAGCTTATTTTTAAAACTTCATCTGATACTCAATAAAAACAGACTGAAAGTCTAAACAAAAGACGATCAGACACCTCTAGTATTCATTTATGAGTCCATATAGAGAAAAGTGTAAGTCCAAGCCCACTTAATTCTGCACTGTTACACATGAAGTCTGAAATATTTCAGAGAGAAAAAGCATTTACCACGTATATACACAATTTAATATAAAACATACAGCATGACTCACCTTGTACATTTGTAACAGAAATGTTAAAGATAATTATCAAACAGGTTAAAGAAGTCTTGATATTTACAAATCTCCTATAGAACTTTTAACTGTCAAGATACCTATGTGGACAAAAAGCATGACAAAAGCTTAATGACTTCTGGAAGTCAATATTTATTATTAAAAATAATAGTATCTGACATAACGAGTGTATGGTCATCAAATAGATATGAAACTTGAAGCAACTGTGATATAAAGGTAATATTGCTCAGAGTTTGAGATTTCATTTTCCCCAGTCCATTGCAAAAATATTTGTCTAACACCTAAAAAGTGAGCCAGTGGAAAATGTAGAAAAATGCTAAAATGTATTTTCATATATTTCCCCCCAAACTTCATAGTGACTGCAACTTTGTTTGGAATTGACAATTTGCTCTTTCAACACAGCAAATGAGACTGGTTATATCATAGGATATTATGCCATGATGTACTTGGATGACAGTATACATCATATTATCCTTATAAATTTAAATAACTATACAAAATATACATCATATTACATAATAAAATTAAAATAAGTTTCTACCAAGAACTCCTCTTTTAGTGTCATTTCCCCTTCAGGAAGCTTTTACATAGAAACCTGTCCTTAACAGACAAATTTTAGTGGCTAGTTCCAGTAACCTAGACAGCTAAATAAATATTTACAATATCAGAACCTACAGTAAAAACTCATTTGCATGGAACTAAGTGGCCTCATACGGATTATCAATTTTTGCAATTAGTGTGTAAATAAACAAACAGGATTAAAAAAGTCAAGGATACTACACCACAGAGGGTACCTTGTTCCTTTGTTTTGACCAGCACAGCTTTATTTGAATTGTGAAGAATAATACTACTAATCAATTTATTGTAAGTTTAAGCATTATGAGTTGTTCGATGAAAAGAACAGTCTTTAAAAATATATCAGTCAGGATACAACAAGGAGATAAGTTCAAAAGGAATTTTGATATCTGTCTTTTCAAGTGAGTTTGAATCTTTTTCCTTCCAATTTCATTGCAAAATTTCATTTATATGTTTTAGTTTCAATAAACCACAAAGTTTTTTTCTTATCAATTGCTGAGGCAAAATAATTATTTTTTTTAAATTTCACACTTTCACATGGTTTTCCCTTACTTTACTTTTTTTCGGGTGTTGTCAAAGGTATCACCTTAGTCGTATAATGTCTGGCAAAGCAGATTCTCCATGCTTTGGCTCACTCACCTACAAAAACTGTGTAGCATGCTGGTTGTGCAGAATTAGTATGATGTTTAATCAATCTTCATAGGAGCACTCAGCCTCCGAATCCTAGTAGCACATATATACAAAATACCAACATATTTGATTCCTATGTTTGCAGCATCAACAGAGTTGTTAGAAAGGAGTGGAGTTCCACTTTTTAAATGTTGAAATTATTAATGAGTCATGCTTTTCGCATTTCAGAGACAGAGCATTTCTTCAGGTCAGAGCTGCCGTTTTGCTAATGCAGCACTGAGTATACTGGAAGTGTATTAAGGTATAAATGCAGCTCTACAGTAGTGCTCCTGAGACTGAAAGATTGTCTGAGTTTTTACAGCATGTTCTGTTATATTTTTCTCCAGTGTGTAAAAAATGCTAATGCTGAGGAACAGGACTCGCTATATGTCATCAAATGGTCTTTTCAACTGTCTTTAAACCCTATTCTGAACTGTTTCCTATGACCAATATTGTTACAGCAAAACCAGCAGCTGCTTAAATAACTGTTAAAGATTATCTATTACCATTATTTCACAGAAGTTCCCAAAACATTTCAAATGCTAGAGAAACTTTACAGCAAGATGTCCCCATCCTCAACTCCCCCTATACAAACCTCCATCCTCGCGATGGGAAAGTGCTCAGAGATGTTCCTATTTCATCACCTCTGAAAGTCAAGGGACAATCAATCGGGCTGCACTCTTGCAGCTAGAGGTCACAATTGGAAAGTTTGTAAAACTTTGGTGCTTTATAGATGTGTCAGCAGTTGTAGTGCAGATGCTTAGTAAGTAAAACAATATTTTTCTCCCCATTAATGTCGTTTCTACTTGTTAAAATGCATCTCTTTAAATAGATTTGTTGGTTACTAATATTTTAAATTAATGTGTTCTGTTGATCATTAAGGAACAGACTAGAAACTAAAGTAGATGTGCCTAATTGAGTAACTATTACTACCCCAGTAATGGGATGTGTGAAGCATTTTATTGGCTTTCTTTGCAGATTGTTAATTTAAATGGATGGCATAGCAATAAACCAGTTCAAGTTAATCAGCTGAACAAAACTGTAGAAAGACAATGTAAGGATCATTTCAATGCTAACCCAGAAAACTACAGCTGTTGTAAAATATGATAATTAATAATTAATAGAGTTGATGAGAAAATAATTTCTGAAAAATGGAACATCACTCTAAAGCTACTCATGGGTAAAAGTCCCTGAATTTCTTCAGCATAACAGCCCAAAAGTCTCATATTCTAATGAGAAAACTGAACTACAGCAAAGAAAGAAGCCTCCATAATTGCAGTGAAAGCAACTGAAAAGGGTATGTACAAAGAAGTAGCCCCAAAGGGGCTAAACTTTGAATTGTAAAAACAGAAAGGTGCTTGATGTGCTTTTACAATTAATGAGAAATTTTATTTCCACCTCCTGAAAGTTTCAGTTTCTCATGGACCCTTAACAAAACAATGTGCTTTCAAATTACCAGTACTAAATAGTGGTTTTTGCACATGCTTTCTCAAATGTGAACAGGGATTTGATATTCTTTCTTTTCCTCTTTTTTCCAGCAGTAAGACATAAATAGTACACATAATAAAGGACCAGGACCCTGGCCCTACTGTAATTATTAAAACTCACCTACAGGGTGACACCAGTTCTATCAAGGTTTTAAAAATTCTCAATGTCCTACTTCAGTTTGGAACTGCAAATGCAGGGATGGAAAACCTTTGTGTCAGTATCAACATCTGAGTAAACAGCTCATCCCCTAAACATTCAGTATTGGATTCTCATTGTGATCCATTTTTGGGGAACATTTACGGATGCATCCACCAGAAACTATAATTGAAAGGACTACTGGAGATAGTAGTCCCAAAAAGCACTTCTACATCAGGGTGTATGAATAACAAATGGAAAAATATGTCTTTTTAACAGGCAACTATTACAGGCTGCAAAATTCTTCTTGAGGTTTACTCACCTTGTGGCCACCATAGCAATGTCTTGTCTATAACAACTGTTCAACAAGTCAATAGAAAAATACTGATAAAAGTTTGGTCCCAAATTTTTGCCTCACATTTTTCCAGTTTTAAATTGGAAATCCCTTTAAAGTTGGTGTATTGTAATCTGATTACTCAAACTGTTACAATCTGTAAACATGGTTTCTAGGGTAACATATGGGGATCTCAAGGGGGACACTTTATAACACAAATACACTGAAATCACCAGGACCAAACGGCAGTAATGGGCAGCTGAATCTCAGTCAAGTTTAGTAATGGTCTGGACTTTAGGCTAAATAAAAGCACTGTATTCTAAAAAGCTTTTATCCTGGTTCCGTGGATGTGTATTGGAGTTCCTATGCAGAGTCACTCTCTTCAAATCATGGACAAACCTTGGACTGACAGCTAACACTGCCACAGAATGAAATTTGGGATATTTTAAACAAAGCAGGCCATGATTCACATATCAGCAGTTTTGGTGTATCAGAAATCTATACCAGAGAAGAAAAATCATCAATGAAATTATGGACACAGCAAATATCCTAACTCTTCAGAATCTGCAGGTAACATCTTAACAGCAGGGATTGTAGTATGATGTGGTCTATAAAATTCTGCTTAGAAGAACAGAAAAAAGAAAAAAGCTGGCTTAGTTTTTGTTATATTATATTGGCATTATATTTTTGCATAAATTTGCAAAGTGGAAAAAGCAGAACCTATGTTAAGGTACAGGCATGAAAAGTACTTATATATAGGGTTTTAAAGAATGACATATCACTGACATTTGCAGAAATATCCACTGAACCACTTAACCCAACAGAATGAGGACTTCAAGACTTAAAATCCCTTGTCCTGAGCCTTCTCAAGGCCACTGAAATGTTTTAAAAAAAACTTTGAGGTGAGGAGGAAAAGCAGAGCAAGTAAGCCAAATGTTGCACTTATCTGTCTTGTCAGCCTCCTTTGAACCAGCAGGCAGAACCAGCAAAAATTCAGAATGCCATGGAGATGCAGATGTCTGTCAAATGTGCTCTTCTTAAACATCTGTCTGGGTAAGTATACCAGGAAGGCTTCTCATCTCACCAGCCTTTTGCCAGTCTGACACTGAAAAGCTGTCATTTCCATGAAAATGCCAGCCCTTCCTCAGAAATGTATCCAAAGTCTCTGTGAGCCCAGAGAGGTCCATACTCTTTACAAGCATATTTGTATCATAAAACTGTACTATGTTTTGTTGCAATTTGATATACTTCTTTGCTGACATACTGGAAGTGTATGAAATATTAGTCCTCTTTCCCAGCTGGAAACTACTTCTTATTGGGAGCACTTTTTAGTATCATCAGCAAGAAAGGCAAAAGCTGGGTGAATCATTACTACACACAGCAGGCATGCTTCTTCCATGAACTGGAAGCTGCAGCTTCCAGAAGCTGCCACTTCTTTCAGTGGCAGCTAATTTTTGTTCAGGTGGGACTCAAATTTCTTCATTAAAGACTTCTTAAGTTTTTAGAATTATTGTCTTCAACCTCTCAAAAAAAAAAAAAAAAAGAAAAAAACAAAGCATGGTGGTTTTACTCCCATCATGAAGAAAGAAGAAAAAAAGAGTCTGTTCCTTCTTTAACTGGCAAAGAGAACTCTGGAAAACTTAGCTCTTCCAGCTTTAACAGCGCTCTTAGATAACATGCCTTTCAATTTATAATGTTGACATTCTTGCAGAATACTCCACAACTGTATCAAAAATCATCCTGTCTTTTGATATGAAATGAAAATCTCTCATTTCCTTGCTTACAGTGTGTCATGAGATCAATCTGAGTACTCATGTTCATGAGGGCACAGGTACCTTAGCAATAAACAAAGTTTGCAGAGCAAAAGCTCTTGCTTTATAAGAAGCAATCTATAACAGCCAACAGCTGAATAGCCAGAGAAGATTCATAATGAATCTTGCCTAACACTACAACAAATAGGTGACTCCAAATAAAAGGAAACCTTAATGTATAAGTTTACAACTAATCTTATCCTGTGTTCATGTCCCTTTTCTGCTATTGCACAAGTTGCAGAGTGAAAATAAGAAAGCGATGTTTTGAACCCTTAGGTCTCATTCAAGCCTGTACAGAAATGTAGCAATTTTTGATGTTGAATTATTTTCTGGCATCAGTGCTTGCTCACAGCTAACTACCAAACGCTGCCAGAATTTCTCCCTTTCTCCCCCATGCAGTATTTGACAACACAAAATGCTGCTCATCCAGACATGAAAACCATATATGGATGCAGCCTTCAAACAAATGCTGAGCACTCCAAATCTTGTTTCAGATCCAGCTGCTATATACATCTGTCTGTAAGTACCAGCTAAAGCTTATTTATGCTTTGTCAGCAAGCAGACTTTCTGTTCCAGGCTTCCTCAATACCCATATTATTAGTCCACTGAATGCTGAATTATCAGAGGATAAGCAGGATGCAAAGCTGCTCTGGTTGCTTACTGAAGGGAAGAGGTGGAGGAATAGCAGAAAATCAGAACATTCAACATCAAAACCAAAGGAGGGAGGAACAATTCATTCCTTCACCAGGAATCTTCTTTTCAGTTCCCCCTAAAGGGAGATGGTTTACTTCTTCATTAACATCAGTAATTTCCAAAAGTCAAATACAATTCTCATCAAAGACCAAACACCACAACCATACACAAAAAACCCCAAACAAACACAAACCAAAACACCCTGGCAGAAATTACTTAGACAAGGAGCCATAAATTTCAGAAATTTAGTACCAGTTTGAACTTCTGCAGTGAGAGCTCCTTGACTCTTCTTCCTTGTTATCTTAGGCTCAATATGGCTGCTATGGTTCCTCTACCTCAAGAATGTGCTGGAAATGGTTTCTTGGGATTAGTACCTTATTCTTCTTGCCTCAGAATATATCCCTGCCACTTACCACTCACTGTCTGTTGAGAAATTGACTTCTCTGTTGAGTACTCAGTGCCCTGCAACATTTAGGAGTCACTGCAATTTCTAAATCACTAATTTTTGAGAAATTGGAGAGACTGGTAGAGTAGCAGAAGAGAAACAGTACCTAAAGAGAAGGGAAGATAGGGGGAGCTACAAAACAGCCTTATTTCAAGACTCTAGGACTACCTATTCAGTAATCAGCATTTAAACATTTAGAAGACAAAGGATTTGTCAACACATCAAGAACCTATACCATAGCTCAAGATACTTATCTTCCTTAACAGCATAACTGGCTTAACAGAGAGACAGAAGCAGCAGATGTGATACAGTCTTTTTTTTTCTTTATTTGATATTTTTCTTTGTGACAGTCATGTAAGAGGACTAGCAAAGGCAGTGGAGATTAATTTAAAATAGAGCGAGCACTTGATGGAAAATGTGCCTGTTAGTAATATAAAAGTTAGATTGGGAATACACTTCAATTGGAATAGAGTATGAATTTGTCTTTGGTCAAACTCTTTTCAACACAATAATTGAAAATTTGAATGTCAGAGAAAACCAAATTACCAGTTTGCAGATGTCACTGGTCTGAAGACCTCACACCAGAAGCTGAAGTGATATCAAAATGACCCTAATATGTCAGGAAGATATTCCATAGGCAAATGCAAAGAACCATGGCCTGAAGAAGTTAAGTTCATAATAGGATACGAATAACTGAATAGTTAGAGCATAGAGGACCATAAACTGACAGACTCAACATGGTGATGTTACTGTCATAAAAGGAACATCTTTTTTAGCATATAATGGTAGGACTATCATATATATGACCAAAGTGATAAAGATCATTCTACTCCATGTTCAGTCAGATTGACTGGAACACAGCAGCCACTTCCCTTTCATACTTCAAGAAAGCAGAGAAATAAGATAAAGGCTCAGGAGAAGAATAGTGGTAGGTTTAGGAAACATCACCTGTGGAGACGGGTGGAAGGGATTATTGTTCAGCCTTGGAAAAAAAGTACTGAGGAGAATGTCTAACACCATTTTAAGATTTGCAGTAAAACATGACCTTATCAATACCCTCTCACATTCAGAGAGAGGGAGACAAAATGTAATCGGCTTCAATGGTATTGTGGAATCACAGAGTGGCTCAAGTTGGAAGTGACCTCAAAGAGATCTTGTTCCAATCCCCCTATCACAGACAGGGATGTCACTCTCTAGTCCATCCACTGAATTTAAAAACAGCACTCAAGCAATATAGAAAAAAAACCCAGCAAGTCTTCTCACAGCTCCTTCTCAGTCTTCCTTGGCAGCAGATAGGCCTAAGGGCACACTGCTGCACTGACCTTAAACCCTGGCTGCTAAAACCTCAGCATGGAATAGATGCACTTGGAACCTGAAAAATACATCGAAAGTGACATGGAAACTAGTGCAGCATTCATTTACCTTTCTTCAGTAGGTAACTCCTAATGTTTTTGTGGTTTTAAGACATATTATCCACAAATTAGTACTCTGGCATAAATTTACATTTTTAGCTGCTGCTTCAGGACTGCTAGTACAGTTCTAGGGTGAAACAACTGAATCAGCATACTAATATAAAACCCTGACATATTCATGGATAATACTAATACACTAAAAGTATTGTCTTCTTGGAATGAATACATACAGGTAGAAAATGTATATACATACAAGTAGAAAATTATAGCAGATTAATATATATGTTCTGATTGATGACAGTCATTGCAATGTTTCTAAATGTTAATACTGATAAGTCAATTGTAAATGCATTATGTAACTGTAGCACCATTATTAAAATCAAGAGAGGTTTGCAAGTATTTTTATTGGTAGAATAAAAGAAATTACTTGAGAGTATGCCATCTGTTGAGTAAAAATAATAGTATAAAGGTAATTAAAATTTTATTACTAATTAGTAGCAATACACCAAATATGTCCTTTTAGAAAAACGTCAGTATTCAAAGCTACACCACTGCAGGAGGGGCACACCTGGATTCCATCCGGGGATCAACTACATCCCTTTATAGTAGGTATTTCACCTGACCTTCTAATCTAAAGCTTGTGCTGGCTACTTTACAGTCAGCTTTTCTTCAAGCCAACTTGTCAAACACAAGGATCGTGTTTTCCAAATGCCAGCAATAATCTGAAGTACGATCACCCAGACTACCTTATCTTCAGGAAAGCAATAGGTGGGGTCACCCTGTAGTGTTAAGAAAACAGAAATAAGTGTTCTACATGACAAGCCTCAGATCTCAGACTCCGCTAGCCATGCAAATCTTCACTTATCAGGACCCACATTTCCCCGTCAGCTTGGATTCCTCTCTCCTTCTGAACTAAAAACCTATCTGCTAGCCTAGTCTGTGGGCCTGGGCTTCCACACAAAACAACTCTAAAAAAAAGAGCTGTTCCCTAGGCCTGCCATGCTCCTATAGGAGTCTCAGTGAAAGTCAGAGATGGCAGATGAAAGACTGGCGAGATAAAAAAATGGCAACTCCAGTACCAATTATTGGCTTAACTATACGCAAGTTCCAATGCTGCTGAAATCAGTCAAGATGGCATCACCTTTTAATCTTTATAAAAATGTGAGAACTTCTCCACTGTTTAATTCAAGTGCTGCAAATTTAATGTGCTATCTGTTGGATAAGACTTTGATTTTTCAGAGCTAATCTAGGTCGGTGATGGAGATGATTATCTGTCCAGCATTAATCTTTACATGAACTGCAAATGCTTGAGAAACTGCGCCGCCTGAGAAAACTGCTATCAAATCATTCAATGCATACAATATATGCATCTGAATCCTTTTAATATTCTATCCTAGAGTGTATAATTTGAAGGATTAAGTCAGTTTAATTGATGCTTAAAATAACAGAATTTTCCAATTATACTGACTTGGGATGTTGCAAGAATGTCTCAAAAATTAAACCTAGAGTTTGCTGATAAACCAAGCAGATTATAAGGTGTTGTGTTAATCAATCACATTAGGATTCCTCCAACTCTTCTTTTTACCAGAGCCCAGAGTAGTTTTTGATATTTTAGCATATTTCTACAAAAAGGCCTCTGCATTACTAACTAAGAACAGTGAGTGACTGAAAAAAGGGCTCAAAGTTGTGAGATCACAGTTTGTCAGGCAACAATATCTGGAGACAAAACTGTGAGCTGACCAAATCACAGAATAAGCTGATTTGGAAGGGATCCAGAAGGATCATCAAGTCCAACTCCTGGCCCTACACAGGACCAGTTCCAAGAAAGGACAAATGAGGAATTTTTCCTTTGGATATGAAATAGGGTAACATTTGACATATTAAATAATTCTCATGCTTTTCTCAATCTAATAGTTTCTAAATCATGCCCTCTTCACCCCCCAAAAAAGGTGTTGAAGTTTTCCTTGTTGAAGTTATTCCTTCTACATCCTGGACTCCAGTTCTTCCCCTCTTATTTTCATAAAAACTTACTGAAGTGTTTCCTCTGGTTCTCTTTGTTTAAAAGAGACATGCAAGATACTTTTATTTCATGAAAGTTACAAGCAGGTAAGAAGTTAACAATTAATAGTATGTTTTTCATACTAGTAGTGCCAATTATATGCTGTTTAAGCTTATCATCTAATTGCATGGTAGTGCTGGCTTCAGAGATGGCATGACATTAAGTCAGACTTGTGCTGCATTTCCCAGCAGTGGAATATTCAATTATTTGTTCTGACTCATGTAATTCCCTGTATTCCAAGCTTGTTAATGTCATTACAGGGCTGAAATAAAGTGATTACTCTAAATGAGTATTTATCCGATAGGCAATGCAATTTCTGCCTCCTCCGGCTGACAACAGATGATTGCAAGTGTTCTCTTCTACTCCCTCACCTGCACTTCCCCCTCCTTCCCCTGTCAAGGAGGAAACCATAACATGGTGGTGCTCTGTGAAATACTGTCAGATGGCGTAAAATATATATAATAAAATAAAAAGAAGCGCAACCTTCCCCAGCAGAGTTAAAGCTAATGACCACTGCTTCCACTCCCAGTCAGTGATGACAGGTTGAACTAACTGATAATGGCATGCCTGCTGTTGAGCTGGCCACTTATGTTATTTCTCTTGACATGGTTCTGGGGAAGGCCTAATTTTTTTGACATTTGACCATGCAAATTTGAGTCCTGATACATTATTCTGCATTTACATCCTCCCAGTGTTGCTGTTTAAAATGTGCTACAAGCTCCTTGAGCTCAGCTAATAAAGGCCACAGAATGAAAGAAAGTTAAATATGAATGTAAAAGGAGACCTAAATGAAGGGCTAGCTTGTACATCTCAGAGATGACCTTCTGGAAATGAGCAAGTAGAAAGTCCTTTTTAAAGCAAATGGTAAGAAGTGTAACACCAATTTTTTTTTCTTCAAAAATTTTTTAAAGATTCTAAAATATTCACAAAAAGGAAAACATTAAGTTTTACATAGACATTTATTCAGTCAGCAATTCAGCTGAGTGTATTTTAAGACTGGGTTCCATTAATGACTTTTAGTAATACACCTTTCCCAAAGAGCCAGAAATTCACAGTGCTTCATTAAATATAAGGAAAAAAATACAGCCTGCTCTCTCTCTCTCATTCTTTTCACTTGCTCTTAAATTTTTCACATTGTTTAAGTCCAAATGTATTACCTGTGAGCAAACCCAACTTTTTTCCATCTCTTATAATTAATTTGTATAAATTTACTGCCTATGAACAGGAGTAGCTTGACAGCTCTGAAGAAAACATCTCCTTTAGCTACAGAGAGGGTGCAGATTTGGCCTGTGGCTCCCCTGCTAAGGCTTTTACATTAAACCTGAATGCATCAAATGCAGGGAGAGGTTAGCATTGCATGGACCATCTATACTTCTGTAGGTCAGGGAAGGTTTGGTAAAACTTTCAATCCCAGGTCCTTCTCTGTTACCTTCTCTCTTTCTTACTGACTGTTTACTACAACAAACCTCTCTGTGCATATGCCAATTTAGAAATTTGTCTGGCTTGCATGTTCTATCGCACTCCCACATAAGAACTCCAGTAATGAGATGACTGCAAGAAGATTATTCTGCATCCAGATTCCAGTGTCTGCCATGCAGTTAGTACAACAAACACACCAGACTTCCCCTAATCAACCACTCTGGAAAACAATGCATTTTATAAAGAGCACAAATGAGGATCTCTAAAGACAAAACAGAAATTTACTCTAAACAAGAAAATTTTAACCACAGTGCAATCTGGACCTCCAATCAACTCTAAAGCTACTTACTGTAGCTTGTTTTTAACTATATTCGTTTATAGTCTCCTTAGTTTCCCTCCACGTTTACCTGATTTCATGTTTGCCAATGACTAAATACTCTGCAACATGAAATATAAGACAGTCTGTGTGATCTCAGTATGTTTCCTCTAGAAAATTCAAAGATGTTAACATTGCACTCTATCTTGTGGCAACTACATCATATTATTATCAGCTTGTGATATTATGTTATAAGTAAAGTAAAGCAACACCAAAGGGCTGGGTTTCTTTTATTTTTATATCTTCTATCAGCCGGTATCAAGATTTGGTTTTCAAATTCTTATTTGATACACATTAAATGGGTATCTTAAAAGTAGCTCAGACTGTCCAACAGTTGAAAAAGATCTTATCATCAGTCACAAACCATGTAAATCTGAAGGCACTTCCTCCAGTTTTCAGTTAAGTTTCTTTTGAAAGTCCAACACCAGCAGCCATTTGATCAGTCATCTTGTATTCACACCAAGGTCAAGGAACAAGACTTTTTTCCTTACCTACTCTAAAAAGATGGTCCCTCCAGAAGGCTCAGTCAATTTGCAGATGTACCTGATTGCTAATCCTTTGTATTTCTCTCTCTCTCACCTGGTCCACAAGGAATAGCTCCAAGCTAAGGCAGCCATTTAACCTATCTTTTCCCAAGATTAATTTAGAGCCACTTACTGTCCTCTTATCCTGTCTCCATGGCTAACATGGACAACAGAGAAATGCTCTCTCTTGCCCTGTGGAAAAGGAGAGGACTAGCAGGCAACTGCCAAAACCTACATCAAAAAAAGGAACATAGCAGTCCAAATATCTGTCTGCACATGCTCTATTTTACCAGAGAATCCCTGCTTCTCCTATGATACCTGCTGTGTTTAAAATGTGTTTTCAACCTACCTGGAATAAGCCAGTTTCTCTTTTACTTCATCTTTAAGGAAACCTAATTAAAATTAAGTGGTGGATTTGTAGTGCTGACCAGAATTTGCACATCATTTAACACAAGCAAACCAAACGAAAACCAAACTGGACTACACTACATTCCCTGTGCAAGACAGTGTTGTAACCAAAAATCCAGGGAGGATGCTAATGAACAGCCAATAAACTAACTCAGAAATCAATTCGATTTCTACACAAAAGACACCACCTGAGCAAATATTAGTATCTGTAGTTGGTCAGAAGTAGGAGTAGCAGCACCCAACACCTTAAAAAATCCTGTAAACTCATCTGTTTGTACATCTGTATAAAATATCTTCTCATCCTGCTACAGCATGAATCCTCTTGAAAATCCCCCACCTCAAGTGCTGTGTCATCCCAGAACAGCTGAGGCTGCAGGGGAAGCCATGAAAAACAGCTGGCTATGCAATATCTTCTCACCAGTTACCTCACTTAAACTATGCTGTTACAATCTAAGACACACTCCAAATTAATAGCATTTCCCTCTGCAATTCTTTAACTCCACGAGGACTGATACCTGAGATACAGTTTGAACATCCATGCTAGATACTCATGTGACAGCTTTAAAAATGACAGTGTGGGCATGTGAAGTCCCAAATTTGCTCTGTAATTTCCCTTTCAAAACTCAACTGACACCTGCAACATTTGCTGGGCGAAAGGGATATCACATTTTAGCACTATTTCCCTGGAGGGAAAAATCATGAACATACCAGAATTCATCACCAGTCTGGTTTTGCAATCCAGTAACACAATAGACATGAATCCAGTAATACAAAAAATAAAAGATCTGAAGCAAACAGATACCAGTTTTTCAAAGAAATGTGGTGCAGACGGTTTTTAAACAATGCAAACTGTGCTTCTCTGGGGGAAAGAAATTCCAAAGGCACAGTGGCATGAGTGGAAACCAGAAGAGAGAAAAAGGACACAGGCCAAAACTATAAACACCTTCAAGATCATGCTTCCTCTCCTTTTACTGTTGGACAAACTTCCACTGAGTGCAAATGCTGCTCAGTAGTTATTTACTGAGAAAGGGTCATGTCCAGCAATGCAAGCTCAAGGGTTTCTAGACCTATCCAAGCTGTCTCCATTTCACTTCCAACATTTCTCACCTAAGAACTTGCCAGGGAAATGAAGGATTAAAATAAATGACATGACAATATGGGATCATATTAAGCCCTTAGAAAAGTGTAACAAAAATGAGAGTGGCTATTTTGTTCCAAATACCTAAAATCTCTTCCTATGGTCAAATTATTACACCTCTCCTACGCCAACAAAAGAAGACTCGAAACTTGAAAATACCTTACAGTTCTGATCTAATTTTTACAGCTTGTAACAACACTGCATAAATTGCATGGGCTGAGATTAAAATTAGTCTAATTCTACAGCAAATTACTTAAAATTATAGCATTTTCCTATTTATATCTCAGCAAATAACCCAAATTGTGCAGCCATATTGAACAGCTATCTACTGCACAGTTTATCAGCTTTTATCAAGTCAAAGTGACTTAAAAAAGAGCAATGCAAATATTTAAGTATTAGATCATTCCATACTGCCCTAGAATGAAATTAGACCATCTGGGATTCTGTATTTCAAGAAAATGTATGTTAATAAAATATATACAATAGATTTAGAAACATTCAACTGTTATCTAAGTAGTCACATAACTTGAAGCATACATTTAATTCTTTCCTAAGTTAGGACCATGTTTTATGGAATATCCATTCAGATGCTCCCATTGTAATTGAATAGTATTTAGCCTGCAGCTGCATCTTTAAAAACACAGCCAGAATTACTGACCAGTTATGAAAACATCACTAAATATCTCAAAATGGAACTTCTAATGATCAGAATTTAAGGGCTATTACAAGGATTTTAAATAAAGTTACAAAATTTGCAGATAAGAGAGCAATAAAGCTTGGTCAAGTTATCAATAATGAAATCAGAATAACAAGTTCAGTTAATGCTTAAAAAGAGATAACTGGTCTATGCAGAGCAAGCAGGTAGATCCCTTCCAAAGACCATTGCTTCTTAAAATCCCATCTCTTTACAAGATTAATATAGGATTAATATCACTGCAGCTGTATTTTTGTCACTTTAGCTAACCACAAATATTCTGCTTCTACATGACATTACCTTAATGCTAGCTAAGTATAACTTGCCATGCTCTGGGGTTATTTGCTGCTGCAATTTCAGCTTGCACTCATACTTTGTCCCAAGCATAAATAAAAAAAAATCCTACGTGACTAAAATAACTTTTTCCAGAGCCATTTTGATCTTGCCTGTCCTACCTGCAATTTCTGCTATCTTTGCAGTTTCTGTTATTAATATATATATATAATATATATATATATATATATATATAACCTCGATTAAGCAATAGAGTCAGGCCACAGGCTTTCTGCTCTATAAGGCCTTGCACTCCGTCAGTCTTTATGCTCAACTTACAGAGTGATGTGATTTTCCATTTTTCAGAGGATATGTAAAGTAGCTGTTAATTAATTTGGAGAGAAGAAGGAACAGAAGAAGCAACATTCAATGCCAAATTAACCCTAAAGCATAAAGAAATGTTTTGAACCCAGCCTGATCCAGCAGAGAAAAAATTAACAGCCAGAAGTTGGGCAGCAAAGACCAGATAACCGACCCAAAAGAGCGAGAATACATTACCAACAGAGGTTACAGTGACACAAAGTGGAAAGGATATGGCAACATGGAAAAGTGAATAAACTCTCAGAGATTCCTGTTCAAAATACACTCACTGGTTGCTGCTTTTAAAAAGAAAAATCTACATCAAGTAAGACAAAGACCAAGGGCTGCAAGTGCCCTGAAATACAGCTCAGCACTGCAAAAGGACATGCTCTCCTGGATTATCCATCAAAAGTTCTGCCCATTTCTCCTTGACCTTGTCCTCAGAAGCCTGGGAAAGGTTGGCCCTGGCAAGTCACACACTGCTGGCTACTTGAATCAATTCATTTACTGCTGCTCATTTACTCTCACTACCAGCCATAAAAACAAATAGGAAGCAGTATGTATTGAAGGAAACATGAAAGGAGATGGGGAGGCAAACTGGAGTGGGAAGTGGAAAAAGAGGAAAGCTTAAACAGTGAAGCACGTGCTCCAGATAACTTCAGGCAACTCAAGAGTAGCTGCAAAAAAGCCTTACTAACACTTCAGACGATCCTGAAGTAGCTTTGCTGTAAAAGGGCATCCTGATACAGAAAGGAAACATAAGAAGCACCAATGCTGTTTCTATGTACGACACAAATGACTGGACTCCCTAGGAGATGAAGCATGGGAGACAGCAATGTAATACAGAATGTACCACAGAGATAGGGTATTTTGGAGTTTTGTCAAAAAGCAACAGGACCAAACAGTCTGATCTCAATACATGAGAGTGTATTCTCTTATCAACAGCTGTGTCCAGCTTTCTTGAAGAGCAGCTCTCGGTCATTCTTCCTGCGGGATGATCTGCTAACCTCCTGTGCAGATGCCACATGCCTGATCTACCCCAGCTACAATGCTTTGTTCGACTTGTAGCAGTTTCCACTGGTCCCACAGGAAAAAAGGGATTTGGACATTTCTCCCAGTCTACAGAGCAGAGGCAGTAGCTTGAACTACTTGCCAAATGCCCAAAACTCCGTCATAAATGACTACTGTGTGTATGCATGGCAACCTGGATTTACTAGTCAGGTGGAGAGGAGATGATCTGGGCACATGGTGAAATCTCAGTGAATCCAGAGTGTGTCAGATTTGCTGCACACTTGGAGTTCGCATGCTTGGCAAGACTGGGATGTCCTGCTTGTCAGAGTCATTGCACATGTCCAGCATTGTGTATCTGGGTGCTGAGCTGTTGGGCAACTGAAGTCCATTTGCAGAGTCACCATCTGTACATACAACTGACTTGAGGTTAGCAGTAGGACAGCCCTTTGGAGACAGCGCAAACCTACCTGCGAATCCCACCACATTCCTGATCCAACAGCCCTGCGGCCAAAATGATTATGGAGCTGTAGAGAGTAGCAGGTGTCATTGCAGGAAACAAAGGGACTTCCCTATAAAGAAAAATAGGGACAAATTATTTGTGAAAGGAAGTGTCAAATTTCTACCCTCTTTCCCCCAGTTTCATGAAACTGCTTGAGTATATGGTGAGTAGATCTCCTTAGTTTTGCCAAGGACATAAAATCTGCAGAAATGTTATGTCACTCTCAACTTCACAGTCGAAAATTACAAGGCAACAAGCACAATGGAGATGGTTTAGTCATAAATGGGCTGTCCCAAATGAGTTGGTCCATCTACAGGAACTAGGGCTATGCAGAGAGACTGTCCTGAAAAAGGTGTACTTTCATTAATCCAGCATAGCCTTCTGCATAGACCAATTGTCTCTTTATGGAGCTAATCAGAGCAGAGCACATTAATCCAGACACTCTCCTTATCTTGCCAGCTGCTCCACTGAGATGCAGAACACACTTGTGTCCCCTCAGTCAGCCACAAGACAATCGCCTGAATGTCTGCTATGAAAAATTCATTTTTAATACCCACTCTGTAGCTAGCAAGCTATCATTTGTTACCAGTCTCATGGAGTGACTTCAAAAGATGAAGAAAATGTCCTTGCAGAACAGAGAATCTGGCTGCACATTTAAATATGACAAACACAAAGGTGGATGTATTAACCAGACCTTTTCATGGAGACAAAAGCAGAACAAGCATCAGGGAAATAAAGCTGGCATCCAGTCTACCCAGCTGATAGCAAGGATGCTACATGAGTCAGTTCAGATACTTTAACAGGGCATTCACATGAATTAGGAAATAAAAAGAGCTAAGGAACACAAAGCTCTTTCTTACATGTAACAGCCTCTTAACAAGTGCGTCTGGAGTGTGAAATGCACCTCTCCTGCTGGGGGGAAAATATCACGAACTCCTCCTTCATGAAACTGCTCCTGGAATTTGCTCAGAATCGGCCTTCATATTTGGTTACACTTCTGGAAAATTATTCTATTTATATACAGTGGAAGTGGTAAAACTCACTTCAGTTTCCATTTGAAAGTTGTCCTTCTGTTAAGATCAGCATTGGTTTTTGCTTTTTCAGAAGTCAGATTCTGACCATTTCATGGCTTTGCTATAGTGGTCTGCTGTTGTTTAGGAATGGTATTCTCCGATTTCGTACTCCCACCAAAACCTGTGCTACTGCCCCTCTCCTGTGGTGCACTTGAGAGAGGAGTTGGAGGCACAAAAGTCAGAGAATAATGTGCTAAGAACAATTTCCTGGAAACAACAAGAAAAGAAAACTTACAGTAACAGCAACAATATCAATAACAAAAGTGTGCAAAAGAGTGATTCATGCCAAAATGCTCACTATGGAGCCCACAGTTCCAGCCATGCCACCCTGATGACAAGAGAGCCCTTCCTTTCAGAAGGGAAGTCACTTCCCTTTGCCCCCCGAAATGAGGTACAGAATAACCTCTAGATTGTAGGCATCTTCTCTCCTGGCTACGGCAAAATTAACCCTGTCCTGGCCAGAACCAGAACATGTTCATTCTAGAGAAAACTAAGGTTTCTAAGTAATAAAACTATAAAGCACAGGAGCATTTTATGATATTAAACCTTACACTTAAATATTGGGTTTAATATGACCTTTTAAAATCTTTGGAAGGCACATAAATTTTGAAAGCTTTTTTTTTTTTAAATTCTCTCCTTGCAACACTACCTTTTGATAGTTTTGTCAGGATTAGGCTGAATCAAACTTAAGCCTTTTTTTTCCTTTTTACCCAAAAGGAGCTGGAATCTGTTCTGGAGCATCATTTGTTACATCTGGAGCTACTACCAGGCTTTTGATTAGACCAAGCCTTACAGATGGCAAGATTCTACTTTAAAATTCCTCTCGTGTTTGGAGATGTCAATAAAGTTCTTTTAAAGTGTCAGAAGTGATTGCTCTGTTTGTAGTTTTGCTAATACCAATTACAATGGTATTGTCTCCAGTCAGAAGAAGGTATAAAGAAACAACTAAATAAACCCTTCTCATTCCCCTACCCACTCAGACACTAAACTGCACGCAAACACCTAGGCACAGAAAGAGATGCACACATGCATACACATGCCACTCTGCTTCTTTGGAAGGAATATATTAAAGTATTGGCCCTGTGGAATAATGAAGGAAGTATGTAAATACAGCACTCTATTCTTTCAAGAAAAGCTTTAAAAATGCACATACTCCACTCCCCCTAAATTATGGTAGAAGATGGGTCATAATAGCTAATGTAGTAGGCAAGAAGGGAGAATGGAGCACAATTCCCTAAACTCGATAAAATAAGCAATTACTCTTGTTATCTGAATGGCTCTGTCAGTGGAGAAGTTGTCTGTGTCATAACAGAATCTAACAAAGGCTGTTGCCTTTAAGCATCAAAGGCTTTGGCCTTATTATCTTTGTAAGATGTGCATGTATAATAAGTTTTCCTAACAAATGGCGAGGAAGCATCTCTGGCAAAATATAAAATGGTGATAAACTATGTCCAAATGATTAATTCACAGAAATTCTCCATCACACTGCAGCTACATGTGCCCGTCTCTTCTGTTATGCCCTTGGAGATTTTCATACTAAACGTATGTGCATATTTTTCATGGCCACTGATATTTGAATTGCAGCCTGCTCCCATGCAGAACATAAAACACTTCAAACTGCATAATGCTGACTAAATTATAAGTTCTCCAGTGGCCTGAGGTAGCAAGGGCCATAATAATGAGTGTGCTTAAGTGGTTTGTGTAGATTTTTTTTCCCCCTTTAATTTTAATGCCCTAACTTGCTGCTGCCTTTTCTAAACCTAGGGATTGTCTCATACAATCATAACAACAGGGAAATAGAAACTGCATTATGCTTTGAAAAAATGTGGCATGCAAAGCAAAAGCTCCACTCATCAAGCACAGTGATAGCCGATTCAGCCCTATTAGTCACATGGACAGAAAATGCTTTGGTGACTTTATCCATACTTGTAATTATATTTGAGCTGTTCTACGCATAAAGTCACATTTACTGAAAAGCTGTGACCCTTCCAATCACATTGATGCTGCACATGTTAAAAAAAAAAAAAAAGAAAAGAAAAGAAACACATCTGAAGTATCATTTGATTTAAAAGATTATGAAACTAGGTAAATGAAGCCTGCAAAATACTGAGAATTTTACTTATGGTATTACAATAGGTCAAAGTGGACAGCTGTATGAGCTGTAACACTTGGTGATTTTGCAATGTTTTTAATGTTCTGGTATTGGTTATTTTTCTTGGGTTTACTCAAAAGACAACTAGACGAAAATGCTTACACTGCAGCAATGCTCACTTCCATGGTAATTGGAAAAATATATACAAACTGTGCTAATATCCACGGATGTTTACAGTCAGGAAGATAAAAAGAGCCTGGGCACATGTTAACTGTTTCTATCAACTTCCCCCACCTCTAAATAGAGACCATTTTTGGCCAGCACATCGAGTAGCAAGGAGCTATTGACTTCACAAATCAATGTAAAGGAAGACAGGCTCCTTGAAAAATCCTTTCAAGTGCCCCTCTTTTGTTCCACAATGTTTTGGGAAGTTCATTTCTACATTGCTTGCTCTACAGGATTGAGGTAGATGTTTAAACTCATTTCTCACAGGATTCACACTGATCACTATCTGCACCTAACCACTTCACCTAGCCTAAGGTCTGAGGCCTTTGCATATGACTGCAAACTTATGCAGCTTAAGTTCTCCTATGTCAATATGGCTACACAAGTCTTCCTCTGGCAACAGTCCATGGACCTCTTCCTCATTGAAAACATGTAGTAAAATACCTTGGCAACAGTATCTAGCAATAATCTTAAGTGGAAGAAGTGAAGGTAAAGGCTTTTCACCCCACCTCCCGATTACTTCAGAATCCTGGTGTGGTGCTCCTGGGTCAGTAAGCAGTAAGGGTGGCTCTGCTGGCATGGCAGAAAAAGATCAGCGGGGCATCACAGCATATGTTGAGATGGCCATAATACACAGAGTATCACCATACAATTTCAGGAGGCATCATGCATCAGCCCATTCAGAGCAATACCCTGCCACTTCAGAAGACTTCAAAAATCTATGCTTTAGAGTTCTTCAGTCCAACCTTTTATACCCTTCATCTTACACGCCTTACACCTGTGTGCCCTCTGTGCCCTTTTGTGATTGGTCACCACACCTCGGCACTCCATGTCCCATTATCTTCAATGCTGCTCACCTGTCCTGCATAGCTGTAGCCCACTGGGCATGAGGCTCCACCGCAACCCCACTCCCAATCACAACAAACTGTGTGCCTACAGCAGCCACTGTGCCAACTCTGTAGAACAGGTAAGAACTCCTGAAGTAACACCAAGACCTCCCAAGAAGTACTGTCTCTTCTCTCCGGCCTCTCTTACACATTGGACATATTCTCCTTCCATAGCAGTGAACTAAATACATCTTTCATGAGGTTAATTCCCCATCATTATGGATACTGTTCAGCCATTTTACTTACTCAAAGTGAGTCCAAAGTGAAGAATGAAACTACTTGTTAGTTGTCAGAGAGTACAACCCTACTTGTTGCAGTATCTTGACCTTCTGCGGCTCTTTTCCTCACTTTCATTTTATACTTTGTGATTCAGTCATTGGGTTGCAAATATGAATTAGATTTATTTTTTATGTATTTGATCTGTCTTTGTCCCTAAAATGAAAGTGTGGTAAATTCACTGAGTGACAGCTTGGCTGAGGTTGGAAGGGACCTCTGGAGGTCATCTGGTTCAATGCCCCTACTCAAGGAGGGCCACCTAAAACTAGCTGCCCATAACCATGTTAAGATGACTGTTGAGTATCTGCAAGGATAGAGCCTCCCCAGCCACTTGGCTCTGTCTTATTTTCACCTTCCTTTCAAATATTTTTATGTGCTGACAAAATTCCCTTAGTGGTCCTCTGCTGGACTCTCCAGTTTTCCTCCCAGCTCGCTTTCTGTTCAGCCTACCTATACTTCATCACCTTCTGCATGACAATCTTGTGAGAGCCGGGGTCAAAAGCTTTAGAGAAATTGAGGCAGACAATATCCATTACCTTCTCTATAACAGCAGTCATTTCATTATAGAAGGTTATCAAGTGGTCAAGCATGACTCCCTGGGGTGATGACTTGGCCTTTATATGCCTGGAAATACTTTCCAGGATGAGCTGCTCCATTGCATGCAAAGGAATTGAGGTGAGGCTGTAATTGGCCAGTAGTTCCTGGGGTCCTCCTTGCCCTTTCTGGAGACAAAATGACACTGGCTATCCTCCAGTCCTCAGACACTACTAGCGACTATGTCATTCAAAGATTATCAAAAGTAGTGTCTCAATGAGGCCAGTTCCCTCAGATCTGATTGTTGCATCCCACCAGAGCCCATGGACTTACACATGTCCACTTTGATTAATTATTTTCTAATCTGAACCTCTCCCATTAAGGGTAAGACTTCTTTGCTCCAGTCTTCCCTCTTGGTCTCTCAGTCCTCAGGTTTCTGAAGGTAGGTCTTTCTGGAAAAGACTGAGGCAAAGATGGCACTCAGTGACTCAGCCTCTCCCACATGTTATGTCATCAGGGCTCTTGCCCCATTCAGCAGCAAGTATGTATTTTTCCTTTTGCTAATTTTGTACTGTGAGAAGTCCTCTTGATACCTTTAACTTCCCCCACTACATACAATTTTAGACAGATTTTGGCTTTACTAGCATAATTTCTGCATGTTCAGACAGTGTCTCTCCTTCGTATGCTTGAGTTTTGCCAGGAACTCCTTGATAAAACATATAATCGTCCTGATATTTTTGCCTGACTTCCTACTTGTTGCAATAGACTGTTCTTGACGTTGGAAGAGATAATCCTTGAATATCAAACAGCTTTCTTGGGCCCCTTTTCCATTCAGGGCCTTATTCCATAGGAGTCTGCATGAACAATCTCCCTGCAAGGCCAAAGTGTCCTGATGTCCAGGGTCATGATCTTTACTCTCCTGATACCCAGGGTCATGAGCTTGCTTTCTGCCCTACTTACTCAGGATTCTGAGCTCCACTATCTCACGGCCACTGCAACCAAGACTGATTTCAATTTTCACATCCTCAACCTTCTTCATTTGTAATTATGAGGTCCAGCAGAACACCTGTCCCCACTCAATCCTCTGTCATTAGCGTCAGGAAATACTATCCAGGAACCTTCAGGATGGAATATATCTGTGTTGTTCCTTTGGAAGATATCAGGTGGGTGAAGTTCCCCCAGGAGAACCACAGCCTGCAACATGAGGTGTCTTCAGTCTACAAAAGATCTTTTCCATTTGTTCTTCCTGCTTATGACACCTGTAGTTTACATCTACTACATCACCCAGTACTCAGAAACTGATATCCAAGAGCACTCAGCTGGCTCACAGTCCATTCCCTAGGCAGAGCTCTGTACACTCCAGTTGCTCATACTAAACAAGGTCCTGAAAGCCCAGTAAACAGGAAAATGTTCAGTGTCTAAGCACTTATTTTGACTATGAGCAGGCATTGCTTCCCCTAAGTATTATATACAACATATATAATTATTCACAATTGTTGTACAGGATATACCACCATAAATAGGCATGGTTTACTCTGCATACCTGGTTTTACTTCAAGGGGCACCCAGGTAAATTTCACATTTCCTGAAATATCCGTCTGTATATTCGGTTACCTTAAGAGTCTGAACAACCAAATTTCCAATCATCTATTTAGTGTGGGTAACTTCTTCATTATATAATCTGCTCAATACTGCTTATACTGGCAAAATTAAGTCAGGCATGTATTTTAACACATGGAAAGTGAACAGGTATGCTGATTCATCAACCTGAATTCATGTGACAGAGATTCTTAAGATGCAAAAGCCCTAATATTGTAGTATTCAGATACATGAAGACCCTTGCCTGCCAAAGAAATAAACAGGCAGTGATCTGGCTTCAATCTCTATCTTTGTCTCTTTCTCTGGCATACCTTGTCCAACATTTTAGAGTGCAAACATCTGCAGCACCTTAGTCTTCCTCAAGTCAAAGGTGCTTCCCTCATTCCAAGTGGACAGCTAACCTTTAAAGAGGCTTTTCAAGGAAAGTTTCAATTTAGATTTGCATCCTTGGTCGGCAGTGTGCTGAGGACTCATCTGTGGCTTCAGGCAGATTTTAATTTAAAAATACCACTACTACTACTACAAGAAAAGCCAACTCTACTGATTATGTGATGTGTGGGCATCACATCTCCTGAGGCAGACATTCCAGCTCCTTAAGCTGAAAAAAATGATTTCTTTGTCATACCAAACCTTGCTTATCCCCAGAGATTTTTCAGAGAAGGTTTGAAAATAAAGGTGTGTTCAGGAATTCTCATTTACAAAACAGTATGTAAAGTAGTCAGGTTTCAATACCTTTTAATGAGCAGGTGAGCTTTGTTTAGTCCTGCCTTCAAAAGTGGAATATTTATACCACTTTCCTCAGTAAAACAGTGCACCACTTATCTCTTGGGCATTCCTATGTGAATCTTGTCAAGATCTACTGCTGAGTTTTCAAGTGTCAGATTTAGGATGAAAGATTTTTAGAGAAGTATCTCACAAACAAACTTTCAGGAGCTGACTGATGTGTGAGACACCTTGCTCTCACTAAGACAATGTAGTTTGTTCAAATTAGTTTACAAGACTTCTTATTTCAGCTCATTAAAAACACAAATGCTGGATGCTAATAACTTATGGAGGGTGCTTTTTATGCGTCCCTTTGGAACATGCCCTGTGTTCTCTAGCACTCTTTGCATTTAATATGTGATTAAGGTTGAATTTAGAAAAGAGAAGGCTTTCACACAGTATTTCAAAAGAGTATTTAAGTCATGTCTTTAACGTTCTACCTACAGAAGAAACAGAAGTCTTAGCAAAGACTGTGCATGTTTTAAACATGCACGTTTTCAATCCCATAGAACTACATATATTTTGAGCACCTATCTCCTCCAGGTAAACTAGATAAATCCTTTTCTAAATCCAAACCTAATGATTGTGATTATTCTTCAGATAAAAGCTCATAATAGAACAGAAACACATTTTTCAAGCAAAATACTACACAAAATGGTAAAATTGAAAGGCTTATTTAACAAGGCCCTGCTTGTGTGGCTCAGCCCCCATGTGAGAGGATTTCCTTTCTTGGTAAGAAACAAATTCACCTTTCTTTCCAAAACCATCCCAAATGAAACACTTTTCAAGAGCAGGAAACAAGCTAATAACTCAGTGGCCACCTGTCAGTTGGGCACTGGTCCAGTGTTACTGATTTCACAGAGGCTGCAGAAAAAGCTGTAGTAGAAGCCATAGGCCACAGAAATCAGCTTGTAGTACTTTCCAGGTGTAACTGACACAGGATTAATAGATCCAATTTCCCAGATGGAGTAGTTTACTTGTGGTGCAAAATCTGAAGTCTCCCCATCTCAAAACATCATCTCTTTGCAAGCTGAAACAAACTGTAGACACATGTTCCTTTTTCTTAAATTACCTTGCTCTGATGTCATCCATGGCATGATTTTAAGACTGCATAAATAAAATATATGCCTGAATGTTAACCAAGTACTGAGCAGAAATATGAGTATGAACTGGTTCTGCTTGTGACTCTAAGTAAATGTAAGACTCAATTGTAAGACTTAGTTTCTAGCTTCTGTGTAACACCCAGTAAAACCCTTGGCCTGGGTCTATGAAGAATTACCTAGAGCCAAATGGAAGACACAAAAGATGGATACTTAAATCAACTCCTTGCACATGCCCAAGTAGTCAGTCTCATTCTGCTCAGATTTACAGTAATGCCTCCCACATGCTAGAATTACCTAACAGCCCTCCAATTTTTATCTTAAGGCCAGTCAGACCACTTCTTTATCCCACATCTTGCCACCAACTGAACAAGTGTATTAGCTACGGCTCCTGTGGTTCAAGAGATGCCATTGTCACTATAAAATTTTCATTCAGCATAATCAAGCAGTTTCCAGAGCAGTTTGGCCCACCTTAAGGAGCCATTGCTGAAAGACAAGAAAAGGAATAACTGCTGAATACACAAATATTCTATTGTCAAAATTTTATAGAGCACTTGCTCTTTACGTTGTTTAATTGAGTTTGGAGACTGCACCCTTCTGATGATGAAGACAGGTCACAGAGCTTTAGAGATGAAAATGAGCACCTTCAATCCCCTTAATTTATAAAGTATTTAAATCTTTGTACTTCTGCAAGAGCTGTCACTTGCATTATTTGTCCTTCTCTCTTTAATGGATAGTTGTAGTTCCCCTACGTTGATCTGAAATCTGACACATTCTTTTCTAATTAAGGACATCTAATGGGAAAGTTACACTTTCCCATGATGCCTACTACAATAAATCCTTCTAATTATTAATGTATCTAGGCAAGTGACATCTCATTATTTGGGTGAGTTCACAAAACCATTTGACAGGGAACAATGATGACTCAACGCCAAACCTAAATTTGGAAGAATTTAAGCAGATCAGAGATTTTTCACTACCATAAATATTTTTTATTCAGATGGTTTAAACTAACAGATACTCAGACTGGAGGCCTCAGAACAGTTACACCTCTTCCCAATGCAATGGGAATTCCAACTGCAATGGAGAACACTGGTGTGTTTTGAAGCGCACCTGCAAGTATGCTGTTCCTGTCACAGTTCCCTTTTTGATCTTTCTGTACTTTATTTCTACAGCAAATATACAGCATGACTGGAGCAGAAAATGCACTAAGGCAATTTTAGATAATACTTGATTTGGCATTCACTCACTGGTATCATTTTGTGAGTTCTTTCCTGTACGTAAACAGGAGAGGGCTTGTATGCCGGTGCCTGTTCGAAGAGTTCTACCAGCATTCCGTGGAGCTGTCAGAGCATCAGCCTACACTGAGCAATTGCGTTACGTGGGGAGAGGCTGCAGAAAACGCTCCTTAGTTGTGCCAGTGCGGGTGGGTTCCTCAGCCTCCCTCTCCCAGTTAACCTGGGGGCTCTGCTCAGGGCACAGCAAAACCAAGGCCTGGCAGTCTCTTCAGGAACATCTCTCACCAGCCAGGCCACGCCGTTGCTGCCGGGGCAGCCTCAGTGACGCGTTCCCAGACCCCTTCCCGGTCCTTGGGGCACAGCTCAGGGCCGCAGATCGCACCACCCCTCCCTCTATTTCGGAGACCCAGAGCGCTCAAACCGCCCCTGGCGGTGGGGACGAGGCCTTCGCCCCTGCTGGGAAACGCGGGGACGAGGCAAGGCAAAGCGCGTGGAAGAGCCCATTAGCTCTACAGCAGCTCGCTGAGGAAAGCGCCACACAGACGGCGAGGCACCCCCGGCCCAGCCAGGCCAGCCCGGGCTCCGTCCCTCACTCCCGAGGTCCTGCGGGCGGCGGCCAACGCCGAGCCGGCAGCGCCCCCTGGCGGGAGGCCGCCGCCATGGCGCCCTGGCTGCGCGGCCCGGCCGGGCCCTGGCGCTGAGGCGCGGCCGCGGCAATGTCACCTCTCCTCCTCTGACTGCGATCATTATTATCAGGGTGCTGCAGCGGCCTCGGCTGAGGGGACTGAATTTCTGGGATTGTCGATAGCAATGAATAATTCAAGGCGCTGCCGCGGAGGATGAGGAACCCGAGATAAGCGTACCGAGAGATCAGCGGAAGCTCCAACTTTTAAAAAGTGAAGGGGAGAATATTAAACTCGATCCCTGGCGCCCGGTCCGCCCGTATCAGCGGATCCTGGCACAGCAGTTCGCATCCTGGAATGCTCTGTGCACGCCTCCAGTGCCGGTGGGATGCTGGAGGATGCAGGGTCCAGCAGCTGACCTCGGTGAGCCCAGCGCTCTGGTCCGGCTCCCTGCTCAAGGCAGGGTCAGCCGGGAGGTACGAGCTGTCTGTCCCTGGGAGGTACGAGCTGTCTGTCCCTGGGAGGTACGAGCTGTCTGTCCAGGGTTTCAACCCCCTCAGGTCCCGAAATCCTGCCAGACTGGGTGCTGCACAGCCCTGTGGACAACCTGCTGCACTGCTTGGCTATCTTCGGGGAGAAAAGCATCACTGATCGGCAGTCTCGTTTCAAGACTGTGACAATTGACTCCCATCCTCCCACCCTGCAGCACTGAGAAGAGCCTGGCTCCATCTTCTTGACAACCTCCTCACAGGAATGAGAAGGCTGCTATCTTCACTAGCTGCATAGCTATCAGAGGGTCCCGTGTAGCCCTCTTTACACCATGCTGCATAAACCCAATTCCCTCAGCCTCTCCTAAGAGGGCAAGAGCTCCAGTGCTCAAGCATTTTAATGCCCTTGCTGGATTCATTCTAATTTATACATTGCTTTCCTGCACTGTGGATCCCCAGATTCAATGGAGTGGGGCCTAATAAATGGTAATCAGAGAGGGATTGTCTCCTCTCATTCTGTGGCTGCTGGCCGCCTTTGCAGACAGTCTGTGCTTCTGTCTTATGTCCACCAAGGCCCCCAGATCCTTTTCCATAGAGCTGATTCCCATCACTCTGGCTGTATTGTTGCTCAGGGCTCTTCCTTCCCAGGTGAGGGACTTGACATTTGCTCCTGCTGAATTTTGTAAAGTTTCTGCTGGATAATCCACTAAGGTGGTTTACTACTTACTACTATTATCTAAGCTTGACCATCCAACCAGTTTGTTAGCTGTCTAGTTATCCACTCATCCAAACTGTGGTATCTCACCTTGGATATAAGAATCCTGTGAGACAGGGTGTTAACAGCTTTGCAAAAGTCAAGGTGCTGCCCTTGCATCCCTAAATTCAGACATTTTGTCATATAAGGCAATCAGATTGGTCAAGCAGTTGGCAAACTTATGCTGACTCTTGCAGCTTTCACTATGAATCTTGAGAAGGAACATGATCGAAAGCCTGGGAATGGTGGTGCTCCTATCTGGGCACCAACGCAACTGTGAACGTTTCTGTAGTGTTTTTACTCTCCTTATTTCAACACCTAGAAAATATCAAGAATGTGAAAGAGCATCTGCTACTGATGCCAATGTTAATTGTTCTTGGAGCTTTCTGTTGACAGTGTTGGTGGCTGCATAACCAGCTAAGGTTGGAACATTACCAGCTGTCTACTGGTGAAGGGAAACTCTGGCAGAAAAGTGATTTACTCAACATCACATGTGTTGTTGTCAAGCAGGAGCAGAACTCAGGATGTACTCCCTTCTGGTCACATCCCCAAATTCACCACATAACTAATGCCAAGAACATAGTTTTCCATTCAGACTTTTGAGACAAATAAATACTTCTTCCATCCAGTGACCTCAGCTTGAGGTTTCATTGCATTATAAATATACATGTCTAACATGCATAACAAAAAAGCAACACAATGGTGAAGTGAATTATCTGGATTGCAACATGCACTTGGCTCTGATAATAAGCACTTACAGGGAACATGTGCTCATTGGGGAATGTTAAAAAACCTAGGATGACAGACTGAAAAAAGCAGGTACATGAACAGAGACAGCAAAGCTGGCAAAAATATTGTTGCAAATGGAAGGTAAATATTTATTTTATGTTTTTACGGGAAATTTCTAGATGTGTGTGGTTTTGTTTTGATTTTAAAAATACATTTTAATATAAATATAGCTATACAGCCCTCATTCATGCTTAAAACTTTCTGTGCAATTTTTGAACTTTAAAATGCAAAAAACATAGGACAGTGTCTTTCCCCTCTTCCCTTCCTGAATCAAGCTTGTTTCACCTAGGAAATCACTGGTGTGTCTTTGCCAGACATCTTAAAGGTGCGAAACAAAGAATCTAGATTTTCTCTCTGTGAGTCAAGTAAACTAAAAGGAATTTAGTGCAACATGGGGAGCCTGACATAAAAGGTGAAAACAACATAGTATGGATTTCCATCCTATCATCAGCTCTGCCTTCTGTATTTGCTAGTTGTTTGGCATGCTCTGCTTGTGAAATGGCTGTGCAACGCTTCTAATGTTGCATGTTGTCTCCAGGAGAGAAATGAGGAGTTTCTCATGCTGTGCTTATGCACAGTTCTCCCAAATTAATTTAAAGTATTCACATGTACATAATGGCTAACATATGAGAAGGCTATTGCTAATTTCCACATAATAAACAGGCTAAATCATCGGCTTAGTTTTGTTGATATGTCCAACCAAGTCAGGGTTTCCAGTGGTTTGGGTTTTTTTGTAATTTTCTTTTGTCCTTTTTGTCCCCTCATCTCTATAAATGAACTGCTCTTTGTGTTGCTTTGATCCAGCAGAAAAGGAAGGTATTATAAAACAAGTCCATTAATAACATTTATCAAATATAATATTTATCAAATAACTACTGATCAGATTAGAGTGGCAAGGCCTTCCAAGGTGTTAAAACAATGGCATAATGAATGCCAACAAGGAAGGCAAGCCACCAACAAAATTAAAAATATATTTAAAGCAACACAATAAACATGTTCTGCAGCTCCTTGTCTAAGAACATACCTATGGTTTCCTTGCACACACACCGTGGTTGCATAGAAATTATGCAACCAGACCTGGTAGGTGGGATAGTTCATTTCTAGATTATTTTAGCCCAGATTCATTCTTTTGCAGTTCCCTGCCCTTCAATCCACTGTGGCTTGGATGTGGTAGTTACACAGGTACAAATCAGGCCAGTATTTGGCTCTTTAGTTCAGTACTTATTTACTGAAAGGTAAAAAGGGACATTCCATTTTACTACAATTTCTCAGCAAGCATCTTGCCACAAGTAGAAAACCCTTATTATGTTTAAACAGTGCTATCACAAAACCTAGCACATTTAGGAGCTGTCATGGGGCGCTGCCTAATCTGAGACCACCACTGTCCTCTAAATTGAGCAAAGAATAGACACTACTAATGTTAGAAGTCACTATCTTTGTCTGATCATCAAAGTTTACATTTCAGGATACTTGAGAAGGTACATCTCTCCTCACGCAGAGGAAATAAGGAGGAGCTTGGTTGCAAGTAATTATTGCTGTGCAGAAAATGGCACTTGGAGCGACTGGCTTCCCTGGGAGTTGGACCCATGTCTGCTGGCTGGCTGGCTGAATCAAGGACTAGTCAGCATGACTTCACAGCCTGTCATCTGGATAAAACACAGGAAACCACCTGTGCCTACACTGAGGAGAGGCATTCTGTTATTGCTGGATTTCCTATCTGTTTCTGAATCTAATTGCCTGTTTCCTAACTGTGCACTGACTTGATTTAGTTTTATTGTACTTGGCAGTGGGATGAGTGGTAAGAGTGAAGTTATGTGGGGCTAGGAAATATAGGGTCTATATTGGAGTCTTCAGTGTATACTAGGTCCTTTTCCTCAGAATATTCAGAGCCTAACAAGTTCAGCATTTTAAAAAGGCCGTTGCCCACTTCATCATGATGCTGGATTTGCTTGAATGCTGTTAACACAAAAAAGTGTTGGAAAATTTTAGCTGCAAGCTGTTCACTCTCTTTGTCAAAGGAATTAGAAAGAAAACCCCAAAGTTTTTGTATCTCTGTGTAAACTGAGAAGCAACACAGCATGCCCAGAGAGTGGTAACCATGAATGCTGTTGCTGTGCAATGAAAATGATGGGATGCTTGAAATAGAGCTGACAAACCACTATGAAATTCACTGTCAGAGGATGTCTTATTATAAACCACCAAAGGACTAGCCGAGGTGTGGTACACATGGCATCCATAGTTTGAGGGGCACATGTAGACAAAATATCCTTCCATGGCATTCCAAGAGATGACACACACAAGTGTCATCACAGACAAGTGTCTGTGTAATGGGACCTGATGTGGTGCACTCTACAAGTACTGAGGGAGCTGTTTGGTGTCATTGCAAACCTGCTTCAGTTACCGTTGAATGGTTGTAGTGATTGGCCAAGGTTTCCGCACAATGTAAGAAAACGTCATTCCTATCTTTATAAATAACAAAGAAAGAGGATTCAGGGAACTGGACCTTGACTTTGGGGAATGTGATGGAGAAAATAACCCTAAAAATAACTTCAATTATTTTAAGATGGTGTTTGGGAGTAGTCAGCACAAATTCACAACAGAGGAAATCACGTCTAATGAATTTGATAGCTTTCTATGAAGAGCATCTCACTGGATGATGGGACACCAATGGACAGGGTCCCAGACAACCAGATCAAGGTGGTCTGCTTCAGCAGGGGGGCACTGGACAAAATGTACCCCAAAGGCTTGTTCCAGCCTCAGTCATTTTGTCATTGTGTAAAATGTATCTGTGGCATTGCTAAGGACTATAGTTTGTGTGCGTGCTTGACACATACACCAAATAAGCAATTCAAATGCATGATAGGAGATAATTCAATGTTTTAGAAGCATCTATAAACTAGAGCTCTGTTTGTATTCTGTGGCCCAAGCAGCTGGAAAAGTGGATCTCTGCTTACACCATTTAATTACTAACACAGAGAATGACACTTTCTGTTTGCTCTAAGTAAAGGTATATGAGCAACACATTTTGAATTAAGTCTGGGATAAACAGTAAGTGCTTTGGTGTCCTGAGCTGCTGCAGTAAGTGAATCCCAGGGCATTCAATATTAATTCTGAGTATTCAAAAAAAACCAAAAGCAACAACATCAAAAAAAAAAAAAAAAAAAAAAAAAAAAAAAAAAAAAAAAAAAAAACCACACCAAAAAAAAAAAACCACAAACAAAAAAAAAAAAAAACCAAAAAAACAAACAAAAAAAACCAACAAAAAAAAAACCAAACAAAAAAACACCTAAAAGAGAGGCAGATCCTGGAAAGAAAACCAGAAATCCCAGTCTAGCAGTTGAACTTTTATCTCTAGCTTTTATTCAATTTGTTTTTCATTTATTCATTCTCCCCATTCTTAGGAAGAATGCCATTCTTAATGGCAGCAGAGAGTGACTTAGAAAAAACATGGAGAAATCTGTGGAGAACAGTTGAAATCAGGCCTGTTGTAATCAAAGCTAGCACTGTTGGCTGCTGTCTGTGCAATGGTTTTGTTCCACAACTCAGAAAAACAGGAAATCTCTGCACCAACTAATTGGAGGCTACCGATTCTGTGGGGTAACAAATCACATTGGCTTACTAAAAACAAGAACTCACAGCTATGCATCAAGTGTATACATGAACACAGAATATTTTTAGGTTATTAATAAAAAGTGTCTTGAATGGGCCTGCTTTCCAACACTCACATTAACCTGTTTATCACCTTCAAGAACTCTGCTCCTGTACAGGACTAGCCTGTGCTTCTGCTAACAGTCCTGATATCCCACTCCTCTTAAGACCAGACAGACCTATTTTGAACATACTTATGAATAAAAACTCAAGAGAAGTAAGAGGCCAATTAAAATGCTATAGGAGCAATGCTGAGAATATGGCAATCATACTTCAAATATCTGTTTGCTTTTGTTTTTATGACTGCATATTAACTCCATTAAGTTTTAATGCACACTGGAATGCTGTGAATGACAAGTGGCAAAACAATTGAAACAATTCCTTGCTGTGACACTTTAAGGAGGACATTGCATTAACAGTTTATTTCAATAATAGAAACTTCTGAGAGACTGGAAATTAAGTGTTCCAAATGAGCTTTAAATATAGCACAAGAAGTTTCGGTTTTAATGGACAAAGGCTGTTCCCACTAAATGTACCCTTGTACTGCCAAAAGGGCTTTGAAATAAAATAAAGTGGCAAGTTTGAGGCTATTAGTGTCAGAGTCAGACAAGCCAAGCAATTGTAAATTAAGCTGATCTCAGTATTAAAGAAATCTCTTTGCATGAACTCCTATGTTCCCCTTCACTCTGGAAACCAAAGTTATTCCCTTGAGAAGGAACCTGGCTTCTAAGGCATTTGCTGAAGCATGAGAAATACGATAGATGACTGCTTGAATAATTTCCAGATAACAAAGTTTCTTTACTCAAAATCAGATCTTCATTAATGCTCAAAGTACAGAAAAAGAAAATTAAATTCAAAGAAACTTATAAAAGCTTCTTGTAAAATAACAGTACTCCTCAGCAAAATCTTAGGTTAATAATTCCAGATTAGTTAACCCTGTAACACTAGACTGAATCATAACAAGAAATGGTTTTTGTAAGATTTTTTTCTTTGATAAAACCCAGAAGGTATCACTTTTCATTATCAGGTAAGCAAAGTTTGCTAACAAGGATTTTCATTTAAACTGAAAAGGAGAACACAGAAAATGAACAGTAAATAGGAATTTTAAAAAAAAGCTTTCACCTTTGAAGGTCTGTGACAAATCAGGACAAATCAATGAAATTACAGTCCCCATCTCTGAATGGTCTCTTTGTCAAAGTGGCTGCAATGAATAACGTGATCATAACCCTCATGTAGTGTCATGTCTGGCATCCCTTCTGGGTGCTTTGGATGCCTCAGGGCCTGGCAAATGCCAGTGGAGGTCTGAACAACTGAATCAAACTTCTGGTCTACCCCAGTGAGACAACTGGGTTTTTGTTACCTAGTTTTCTGGGGTTCCAGGATGAGGGAAGAGACGAGAAAGTTGACTCCATGTATCAGAAGGCTTGATTTATTATTATATAAGATATAAAAACTATACTAACAGAATAGAGAAAAGGATTCCACTACTAAGCTATGCTAAGAATAGAATAGGAATCTGTAAACTGAGGTCTTCTCAGACAGACTGAGACCAGCAGAACAGGTGTCCTGTGATAGGCTCTTAATTGCAAACAGTTTGACGGGGCCAATCAGAGATTTTCTCTGTTGCATTCCACAGCAGCAGATAAGAATTGTTTACAGTTTGTTCCTGAGGCTTCTCAGCTCTCAGGAGAGGAAAATTCCTAAGTAAAGGATTTTTCATAAACTATGTCGGTGACAGGTTTTGAGGCCCTGGTGATGGTACCCACAACCTCCACTGCCTACAGAGTATAAAGAGCTGCCCATACCAGCCCTGACACACAGATACACAATACAGGACTCTGTCTCAAACTTACCTCCTCTCAAAGGCAGAAAAAGCAGCCATGAGCTGTCAGGAGCATAGAGAAATGTAAAACCTTTAGTTATATACTGAAAGCACTCAGGTAATTGGAGCTCCAAGATCTTCTTGCCCTTACTTGCAGTACTTGAGTCTTCAGAAAGATAAATGTAGTGTCAGCGGCTTCTGATGAATTGTATTTTAATTCCTGATAATCTGCATTTTAACTGCTTAACAAAAATGATATTTACTAAGCAGAAAATTATTTCTACTTGTAATTACTGTAACTTTCATTTCAAAACTGCTAAAAAATCAAGTTATAAAAATGCATTTTTAAGGATATGCTAGTGTTACTATTCAAAAAAACCCCAGCCAATATCATGTAAATGGTTTTATTCTCAAAAAAAAAAAGTCAACAATATAAAATATTTTAACATTCTTTCAGTTTAAATATTGGTGACAGATTATGCATTTACTCAAATAAAGTGCTGTTTTTACAAATAGGTATTTTGTTTTTACTTTTATTGCTGTTCTAACCTCATAATATTGAATATATAAAATATATTTTGATTACTGAAGAATGCAGCATTACTTCTCCTTTATATTTCTTCCCATGAAACCACTACATTTTCAATCTAGACTACTTTATCTGTATCCAATCAAAAGAGGCATATTCAGCTTATGTATTTCCCCATGGAGAAGGGGCCACAATTTATGGTGTCCTTCTTGCCTTCTTCCATGCTTTTGTTCCTCTTGACTTGTGCCCATATTGGTCTCCTGTGGATTCTTCATCTATGGGCAAGAGTGGAATGAAACATCCATCTTCTTGCATCTTCACCCATTCTTCCTGCTCTTCTGACTTTGCTCTTCCTGAATTCAGACCACTGATGCCTTGAACAATTCAACACTTAGGTTGAACTATAGAGGCAATCTCTTTGCTATTTGCTTTGCCTTTCTGTAGGTTTTGTATTTTAAGCACGTTACTGCAGAAAATCCTATGTCAGTGTAGTCAGGACTAGCTTTTCAAATTTTCATTTGTAGAGATTTACTTAGTCAGATGCTGGACTTCACCATGAAAAATAAAACCCACTTTTGTTCCAGTAGCTACCTTTTAGAAGAAACGGCTTCTTGTGGTTTTAAAGAGCATCCAGGAGCTGTAAGAGAGAAAAAAAAGAAGTCTGAAAAACTGTAATCAGCAAGACTCACAACTGTAAACAAGAGAGTAATTCCACAACTACTGCAAACAGGCCCACATTTCCCAATGTATGTGTTATACCAGTATCTAACAGTTTGATCCTGTAATTCGTTTTACTCATCTTAAGCCATCTTCTTTAAGGAGAAGGTATAAAAAGTCAAACTCATGTGTGAAAAGGTCACCTACTGCCACAGAGTTTTGAGTATCCCTCTATTCTCAATGTGCACTTTTCCAGTAAGTGATTATCTGAATCCTGTATGATATTTATATGCAAGTCTGTATTGATTTTGCTCCTATTTTTACTTCTCTCTCTGCAATCTCTAACTCCCTCCGCTGGATAATTTCCACTGGATATTTTTGAGTCTAAATCCGAAAATGAAAAGTAAATGCACAAATAATTCTGTATCTGCAGATACATATGTATATATCAATATATATATAACATGCTATAATATGTGAAAAGAAACTTGAGGACCAGAATTTCCACTAACTATACACTGCATGGCATCATATTCTTTTTTCATCATAGTTATAGCTACTCTTCATTTAAACTTTTGTCTGGAGAATATTTGGTTTATTCTCCTGCCTTTGTTCATTGCCACTACCAGATGTTTGGATTTTCTCTTTTCTTCCCACCTGTCAGAAGTTGTTTAGATGGGGGAGAGCAGCTGGATGCCTGTACTAAATAACAAGGCTGATCTTTCTCTTACAGACATTTCAATAAACTTGGCATTAAAAGGCAAACTAAGTTAACTGGTAGTTAGCTTTACCTCCAAGCAATCTTAATGGGATTTTTCATAAGGAGTTTAAGAAATATCCTAGCAGAAAAAGATTGTCCTTCTGAGTACAAACCTTGGATGGTCTCTTGCATTTTTCATGCAATTTTTGTAGAAATGGCAAATTCTGTTACAAGCCATAAATGGGCAAGGGAACTTCCATGAAGTGTTTCCATTTTTTATCAGTGGATTCAACATGTAACACTTCCTTACACATTTATTATCTCTACAATAACTAGCACATAGGATTTTATGTATACACTTCTGGAGGAAATTATTTCAGTTGCTTTTCTCCCCCCCACCCCTTTTTTTTTTTTTTTAATAAGCATTCACATGACCTTTTTTCAGCTTTTCATTTCTGATTTGGCAAGTTTGTGTTGAAATGCAACTCTGTCTTCTTTGTTGTCATTTGCTTCAATTAACCTGCTGACCACTGCCAGATCTGTTCAACCTCTTGACTGCACTCAGTTAATGGGAGCATGAATCTTAACACAGCCCCCCCCAATAAACTAAAAAATTAGTCCTGGCAACAAGGCATTCAGAAGGTCCAATTTTCTTTTTTACCAGAATCCTGTAAGGTCACCTCCAACCACAAACAGAAACTCTTCCTGGGATAATATTATTTGTTAAATCCCATTCTCTCAGAAAGCTGGACTTCATGCTGCCACTTGCTGTTTCACTGAAGTTGGAATCCAGACATTTTGTTCCTCAGAGCCTCATGCCTCCATGGACTGGTTATCTGCTCTAAATGGCAAAGCAGCACAGTAATTCTGTGTTTGCTGGACACATTCACTGGGCTATAAAGAAGCAGTATCTTCCTAGAAGTTTTTCTTATCATGGATAGGGTGCATTGTCAATTTTCCAAGACATAATAGTAGTCAAACCACCAAAGTGTCAAAACCCGCTAAAACGTTCACTCTTGCAATGAATAACTTTATCAGACTTTCCTAAAAATGACCAAATAATTTCCATTAAAAAAAGAGATGAAGGCAATATTCCACATGCAAGTACTGTTTGCCTATTGAGAATTCATGGTGCTTCCAAACCTAATGGCTTGGGGGGGTCTAGTAGCCTCTGAATCATTTACACTGCTCTGCCTTATGCAGGTCAGGCAAGGACTGGAGCAAGGTATTCATACAGCCTAACCTAGTGTCCCTGGCATGGGGTGGGGGTAGAAGGATTCCATTTCAGAAACCTTTATGTGGGACTCCAAGACAGCTTAACCTGAAGTACTAGCGAAAAAGACTATGAAACGAATACACCAAGCAAGCAATAGCAAATTTCTAAGGCAGATGTCCTAGAGAAGCAGAAGGACTAAGCAGCTGAACTGCTTTGTACAGAACAGAGGTTGTTGTTCAAATTGTCACATAACTGAGATGTGATAACAGTGATGCAAATCTTTTTAATGGTTCAACAGGAAATGCAGGGAAACAGAGACCAGTGAGTTGGACAGTAATACCAACCAGATTAATAAAACCTCTAACAATCTGAAATTCTGTTGGAAACAATCAAGAAGGGATTTTTGAAGTCCTCCCTCACCAACCTACTAGAATTCCTTGAAAGTACCAACAGTCTTGTAGATTAAAGAAGTCCATTTGATGCTTGGATTTTGACAAGGCATTTCACAAGGTTCAAGGTTAGCCCTTAAGACAATAAGGAACCCACAGGGTAAAAATAAAATTTCCTGTGTGATTAAATAATCTGTTATGGAGGCAGAGGACAGAAGTTTGCAGTTAATACTGATTTTTTCCATAGTAGAGAGATTCACCACTAGTATTTCACAGGCATCTGCATGGGGATATTCAGGATATGAAAAGTGTATTCAATATATGATTTTGAAAGTACATATAGAGTGAAGGGAAAAACCTTCCTAAGTTATGCATGTAAGTAAAAAGAAAGGTAAACAGAAGACTGGCAAAAAGATTTCATATGACATCTGTGCCTAAACAATAAGATAGTGACAAAATTTGGTGAAGATAAAGTAATATGAAGGTAAGTAATATGAAGTAAGGCAAATGGAAAAGATGACGTATGTGTGTTTATATAAAATTATAGGTTGTGAGCTCAAACTCAGAAGATCAGCTGGGTTGTAAGAGGTAATTCGAATTAATACCAATTCAGTCTTCAATTATAACCAACACAGCAAAGTACCAGAAATAACTAGCAAAGAGCACGAGAATAGAAAGCAGAGAACTGAACTGAAAAACAAACATCAGTCTGACATGTAAATCCATAACATGCCTACATATTTGAATACTGTACGCTAGGCTGGTATCTCCCAAGTCTGAAAAGATAATAGCAGAAAAGGAAAAGAAGTTAGAAAACCTATGGTACAGGGAATGACAAAGCAGCCTATAAGCCTTCCCCTCGAAAAAAACGTGAATGAAGAAGGATATCACAGTGATCTGTAAAATCATCAGTGGCATGGAGGCAGTGAAGAGGAAACAACTGCTCACTGTATCTTCTGATCCAGTATGATGAAGCAAAAGAAGTCAGGACATGGCAAGTTCACAGCAAATGAAAGCAAGTAGCTCTTCCAATCAGTGTCAGATGAGACTGGATGAAAAAGCTGAACACAATTGTATGGACCTTGGATCTAACTTGGTACAGCTGCTCTTATGCCCTAAAATATTACACATTCCTGGACATTACTTCAAGTTCCAGAGACTGCATAAGGATTCCACTGCTACTTTTTACAATAAAAAGCAGCTTACCTGGTGCAGAAACTTCTTTTAGCAACAAGTTGTCTTCCTCTTCTCTCTTAGAGCTTCTGTTTCTGTTCCACAGCCAAATCTGTATCATGGAGCTCTCATACACAAAAACCCAAAAGCCAGACCTCTCATGGCAGCCTTCTTGCAGTCTCTTGTCAAAAACTCAACAGGAGCAACTGTTGCCTCCATTCTTACAAAAGGATGTTCTCCCCAGCTCTGAGCCACCATTCTTGTCCTTTGATGTCTTCAAGACACTTAAGGTCAGCAAGTTGCTTGGAGATACATTACACCTCTATGCTTCTTTGGTTCTTGAGTAATTCCAGTTCTTTGCACCATGTAATTAAATCCCAAACAGCTTCTGCTCACCTAGTCATACCTACAGAAGAGGCTCTTCAGCTCTGGGATGTTACCAAGAGACATCCAGAAGTTCCCACACATGCTTTCAGCCAAGCAGACTACACAGAATACTGAAGTGGCCCACATTCACTAACTACCCCAGCAATTCCCAGTTTGCCCCAAGACATTAGTAGGTCAACAGTCAGCACCTGCTTTCACATATCCAGTGAAATGCAGCTGACTGAGATTGGAACAACTGGGACTAGCTCATTATTAGGGTTTCCTAAAGCATACAATACCTGAATTACTTGGCATAGCCCCTAAACAAATGAAATTATTTTGTGAGTAGATAAAAGCAGCAAGATAAACAATTGAAGAAGATGGACTTGTAACACGGTTGAACTTCTCAAAGCTATTCAATGGCTTTCATTGTTTCTACTAAAACATGGATACAGAAGTACACGTGGGAATAGGTTACACCCTATGCTTTAATCTGAAGTAACAGATGAGTATCTGCCATTGTTTCAGGTGGATGGCAGGACAGAGATTTGTAGTTTTTACATCTGAGAGTGTAGGAAATGTATTCAATTATTACAGGTCAGCAACACCTTCCTGTATGTTTTGGCTACAGAAAGAACATTTTAAAAGGCAGTTTCTCTAGCTTGGCTAGCAGATAACACTGGTGCTTGGAATGTATTCCATGTATTCCAAAGCAACCAACTATAGAAAATCATATAAAAATATCACCTATACAAAATAATTAAATACATACATACATAAATATATAATTAACATAGCTGCCTAAATCATTATGCTAAACTGTAAATCTTGAATATATTTATTCTATCTGATCATACTAAAGTGTTTCCTATAAAGAGTATGCTAAAGTTAATTAGGTATCATTCAGGAACACCTCCCACTGATGCTACATATATACAACCAGACACTATAGAGAGTATACTGTATACTCTGGTTTGCTATACTTACATCCATTTTCTGTGTTTAGTAATGCACAACAAAAATCTTATCCTTATTTCAGATAGTAATGAAGGGTGCATAAACATCTTACAGATACCTCTACTTTTTATATTGAAATCTTCTCTACAGTCTCAGCAAGAGACACATATCATTAACCAGGAAAGTAGCTAACCATCTTGTTTGTCACATTCTGTCTTCCAGCCAGTACTATATAAAATATCCACACATTTGGACATTAGGAAGATTTCTTTCACTGAGTGAGTGATTAGACATTGGAATGGCCTGCCTAGGGAGATGATGGCGTCACCATCTCTGGAGGTGTTTAAGAAAAGACTGGAAGTGGCATTCAGTGCTGTGGTCTGGTTGGCATGGTGGTGTTTGGTCATAGGTTGGACTGTATGATCTCAGAGGTGTTTTCCAACCTAACTGATACTGTGATTCTGTGATTCAACCTGCAATATATTTTTAAATTAATTTCAGGTGCTACTTACATTGGGAATGACCTGGTGGTCGTGTGTTACTAACACTACTCTCAAAGGAAGAGTGGAAGTTGTGTATAGTTTCTTGTAAAATCTGTCTCTCTCGACCCTGTAAAAGAACAATAAAATAAAATAAGGTATTCTTAAATTTCTGTTTAAAAATGAATTTACTAAGACTACACAACAAATGTGTAAATATGTGTGTCTATGTTCAGTATACTATCAGAAAAAATAACAAATCCTTACCTTACAGACATACATAGAAAACCTTGTAGCAATCTTTTCCTGAAACTACCAGACAACAATAGAAACATTTCCATTATTTTCTTCCTATCTTTATGGCATATCTTAGTACAGAACATCATCTACCTCCCCAGATTTTAGCCTCATCAATACTGTTGATACTGATGTAGAGAAATTGTCTTTGTGTTTTGTTTGTCTGAACATCCACTATCAGAGAGGGAATGGACCTCAAATCTAAGAAAGCTGCTGAGAAGCATCAGCAAGCCTGATCAAAGTATAAAATCCCTCTGGAAAGAGCACTGTTAACTCTACACTATTCTTAGCAAATTACTTCATATCAACATAAAATTCAAAGGCAATAAAAATGTATGAAACAAGAGAAAAGCTATTCACATAATCATGGAGGAATCAAAACCTTTTATGTTAACCAAAGGACACCCTTCCTCTTACACAGTATTCTCTAGCTGCCCTATTGCAGCCAGATGGTTCTTTTTAGCACTGCTGAAATCAATATTCAGAAACTGCAAAATTGCTCATGTTTACAAGTAGCTTGTTCACTGGACTAGGAAAGAGTTCTTGAAAGCGAACAGGAAGTGCTGAAAAGGAAGATTTTTTACTAGTCAAATACATGAAACACTACGTTTGGAAAAAAATATTTTAGCTTTTCTAACTAGCATCTGTATCTGAATTTCAAAGTGTATGTTGTATTAATTTTATAAAAACTTTGAAGTAATTTACTAAGTACAATACTTTAAATGTACCTTTCCTGCATTCAGTTCAGAAATAGCTGCCAAAATTTGCTGCCTTGATCCATCCGTTTTAATACCCAACTCTTTCAAATCACCATCAGTAAGTGTGAGGAAAGCTTCCATATCCACCTGCATATAAAAAAAGAAAAAAAAAAAAGAAAAAAGGTAAGACAAATTTATCTATGTGAAGATTCATTACTAAAGGTTAAAAGTGGTTTCTTGGGTTTTTTTAATTGCATAGATTTAATGTAAATATTGTGCAAAAACAATTTTTAATGAATTGCCAGCATCAAACGGTACATACACACTTTGCCACTCTGTTGTAAGGCTTCTAATCTGCTGTTAATCATTCAACTAATCATGATAATACACCTAAAATATTAATGGATTTTCAGGTTTTTTCCCATCAAGTTCTATTAATACAGACTATATAGTCTCCACAGAAATTCCTCTGCCTACCGTAGCAGCTACTTGAATCAACCTAAGGTTTCTCTCTTTTCTTCATCCTTTCCCACTAAGTATTTCAGGAACTTCAGAATATTGTGTTTACTTTTCCAGTGTCTCCTGAGAAAAAACCTAGGTTTTGTTTATGTAACAGTTTTTATCATTACAACATATCCATAAAGTTGTGATAAGAACAAACATCTGAAACTTTTCATATTGATAGAACCTTTCCACACTAAGTATATTAATTTCTACACAATGCTCCCTTGCCTATCATGCAGAGGAACAATAATAACCCAATCTATTGTGATGCAGCTAAATTGTCTGGGCTTGTGCTGAATTTTGAACTGTGTAGCAATGTCAACTTACTGCATGTCCATTCACTACCCTTTTCTTTGCCCAAATAAACACAGAGTATTTGCTCATATCTGATCCTGCCTTAAACATTGTAATGAATTAATTTTATTTATTTTCAGCAACATTTCCTGTCATTGCATCCTTCAGCAAGTCAGTGTCACAGCTCTCATCTATCACAATGCCTATACTCCCCACTTTAATTCTCCTATTGCTTATGCACAGTGGATAAAGAAGATAAAACAGCCATCTCAGTGACTCACACCCTGCTGTTCTCCTTCTGAAAATGAGGTTTCAGCCGTGATTCCAGGGATGATACAGTATGTCCTATGAACTGTTTAACCACATTGGATACAGACATATATATGGAAAAGGAGAGTGTAACAACAGAGAGAAAAAAACCCCTATGTATAGAAAAGCTGTAGGTGTAAAAAGCTCTGCTATTTGCATTATTCTGGAGAATGCCACAAATACCACTTGGTATATGTTTCAAGGTTCTTTCGGCAACCAGGACTGGTTGTAGAACTTGATTCTGGATCACAAATCTGATGCAATGTCTTTTACCCTACTCATTAAAACAGTAAAAGATCTTTTAGAAAAGACATACCTCCTGTTCCTCAAATATAGGCTGATATTTCTCAAGTGACAATTTTTTAAGGAGGCCAGTCAGCTCATCTGTAATAACAGGAAAAAAAAAATTCAACTCCATAGATTAGAAAATATTGTAATGACCTCAGCATTATAAACTGAAAATATGTATTAAAGCCTATATTTCCCATAGTCATTTATGGCAAGAAAAAAACAACCCCATTTATTCTCCATCAGAAATTGAAACATTGGCTTACTCTGTTCTCACCTACTTACATATACTGTAATTCCATCTAGTCTTACCTTGCTAGGATAAGCACCGTTGTATTGCCCTTTCTAACTCATTAAAAGGATCTTACAAAACCAAACCAGTAAGGGCAACTAAGGCACTTCAATGCCTAAAATGCAGGTGCTTGGCCCCAGATGGCTGATCGAAATTGTGCAGGTTAGACAGCAGAACTCCTCAAGCAGGCAAGGAACTGAAAGGCATATTTCTATGTTATCATCCAGGAAGGCAAAGAGTAGAGCAAGCAACGACACACCTGCTCTTTGAAAACACTGATACAGCACAGGTCTTTCTGCACCTTTTTCTCCTTATGTGCCCAACATCCAGGCACCTTGAACAAAGACAGCGGAAGTCCAGCTAAGATGAAAGCTGGACAGAATTTAAGTTTTACAAGGCCACCTTTTAAGGCTAAGAGCTCTGAATTGCTGTCTTTCTTCTAAAGGCCTAAGAAAATTAAATGTTGCAGGACCTGACAGCTCTCTTCCCACACATTTAAAAAAATGTGATTAGCTAAAGAGCATAAGTGCACTTTCAGAATAACCTGACATTACCTTTCTTAATTACACATTACATCTCTCAGCTAAAGTTTTCTTTTTATTACTTTGCTGTCACAAGTAACTGTTTTTTTCCCCTTAAGTACCTAAGTGGTCAGTAAATTAAGTAGTCAGAGTCCAACATGAACATGAATTATTACATTATAAAACAAGACTATATTTAATATTCTGGATATAAACTTTCATTTTAAAGACACCACTAGTCCATTACCAAATATACTTTGCTTTCATTTATTTCACTTCTTTGTCTTTTGACTTTCCCTTTTATTTCATCATCACTAGAAACAGGAAAGAGAATCTTATATTCTAAGCTTCTCAAAAGACATCAAGTACCTTGAGATAAACACACCTCTGTGTACTATTTTGGAAGACTTCTTTACATAGGAGAGTCCACAGACAACTTAAGAGAAAAATTCTAGTTAAGTCTTATCTTCTGCTAGGGTTTTGTTGTTTTTTTTTTTTTAACTTTAAATTCAACTAACTTGGTATGCCTAATATGATTCTAGAGAAGTAAGGTAAGATTACCTTTTTCCAAGTTTTCAGAGCCCTCTTTTACTCTCACATGGTTTCGTCTTTCATAATTCTCTATATCACTGGCTCTTGGAATAGGGACAAGTTGTTGATGGTCCACCAAATGGTTGCCTAAAAAGAAACAAAGAAACAAACAGCACCTCTGAATGCTGCTGCCTACTCTTCCTTCACAGTAACAGTCAATGTAAATCAATTTTCTTACTCATTTAAGTTCACTTGAAAGAAAAGTTAACACTGTAGACCTTCTGTACTTATTCTTCTGATTACTGCTTGGCATATCAGCATTTGTCTGCTGCTGCTGAATCCAACATCAGTAAGAGAAGCCCTTGAATTAAAGGAGCACTTAACTACAAAAGCTTACAAACACAATGAATCCAGAGCTACTTGGGTTTCTGACAAACAACCTCTGCTACAAGGGAACTCAGTGTCCTGGCATTAGTGCACGGTCACAAAACTGAGCTTCACTGAGTGAGATGAGAGCAGCTGATGGCTTGGGGAATTTGCTTCATTATCCAACAGTGAGCTCTCTTGCTTTTATGCATCTCTAAATCAGCAACACTTATGTTATCAAGATCTCATTATAAAATGGCACTAAACATGAAAGGATTTGCTCCAGCAGCCACTATAATATGTACAGCTAAGCCATAAGAAGAGGACAGAAAGAAGGTCAAGTATCACCAGTCTTTGGTGTCAAATGGAATTAGTGTTAATGGACAAAACTGGCATAAGTGAAAATAAACCAAAATCAACAGAGACAATTTCAGAAAAAACAAAAATAGTACCAAGTGCCTCCATTCCTTATTTAAAAGGTTCTGAGTCATGTTATTTTCTTCACTTTTTTAAAGATATTTACAAGAGAAAACAAAGTTATTAATACCCTGTTTCCAATGCAGTAAATGACTTTTAAAATGTTGTAATCTAGACCTAGAAGTCTAATTTAAAAGATACTAATCTTACAGGAAAAGCAATAACATCATAATTCTTTCTTAGGACTTGAAGTTAAAAAGAGGTTGTTATAAGGTTATTTTCACGATTCAGAAAAATAAATGCACTACAGCTCTTAACTTCATGTAGCTATGACTTGCTATGGATAAAAAAACGTATCTCTGTAGTGATGTGCTTCTCTGCATTTACTAATTAAAACAAAAAAAATCTAGAGTGGAGGAAGTGCATTTTGTACCCTCAGCAACGGGTGGAAAACAGGACTTAAGCCACTTATGAGTGGCCAACCTATATGCTAGCTTTGAGGTGATCCCAGTCTCTCTGTAAATAGAAAGAATCCCAGGTTTTGGGAGAGAAAAAGGCAGTTAGTGCAGGAGCATCAATCTCACTGTAGGAAACACCACAATATATTTTCTAGAAAGAAGGGAGACCTCACTCTCATGCAGATACACACTAGTCCAGTATAGTTATAGCTTTAAGCAGGCAGTATTCTGGATGAATTAATCTGTAACTGCAGTACACTACTCACCATCCTCTGTAATAGTACCACTGCTGGAGCCATTGCTCTTGGCGTGTCTGTGAGAAGAAGAGACAGAAGACTCTGCGTTTTGAACCTTAGGAGATGGGGAAGGTGATGGAGAAGGTGTAAGAGTTGGTGATGTGCTTTTAGACGTAGATGAAGTCCCAGATGGAGGTCTTTTGTTCATCTCCAGTTTTTGCTGCAATTAATGATAAAATCATTTGAGTTAAAGAATAATGACAAAAATGTTTACCTTCACATCATGCTTCAACATTACTTGTGTATCATTTCTGAGAGCATGTAGTCACAACAAGAAGTTTCTGCTTGACCTATATTAAAATAATAGAAGCAATAATTATTTTATCCCAGATTAAAGTCTCTCTCCTCAAAATTATCAAGAAAATATATTTATTAAGGCTGTAATTTTGTAACAGGAAAATTATTTCTTGTGAAGAAATACTGCCCACAAGCACTACAATTTTTCTTTTTCTATAAGGACTATCTCAGTTTAAGTACAGGTGGCACTTATGCACCACACAGTCTCTCACTCACCTCCCCACCTCCCTTGGAATGTGCAGAAGCAGAGGTAAAACTGGCATTAGAAAAAAAACAGTTTAATAACAGAAACAAAGTAAATTACTTTGACTTGAAAATAGGGATTTTCATTTGTAGATTAAGGATTTTCAAAACATATGAGATGCTAATTTAAAGCAGCACTTCATGTTGGATTTACCAGAAACATGTAACAAGCACAAACTACATTTTGGGCGTATTAAACCCCTTGCTGAGCTGGAATGGAAGTTTCCAGCCAACCCTCAAATTTATTATTAACTAACAGGAGTCAAGTGATTTATTAATAATTTAGCAAATATTTAATACATTTGTAGCCATGGTAAACAGGAAAATACATGAGTTAAAATGGGTAGTAGAATATATATATGTACACATATCAACAGACTTTTACAAAAACCATCAATGCACCTCATCTCCTAAATTCTTTGATCTACATATCCATTTTGATGTCTGCACTGTATGACCCAAAAAGAAGGTGATTTTTTACTGGATTCCTGAATTCAGAGTTTAGATACCACTTGTTACTCAGGCTACTAAAAATAAACTGATAAAAAAAACGATCCAGGAAACAATGCAAGAAATGAGAATGACAGTGGTTCTTGTCTTTACAATTTTGCTTCTGTGTGGTGGCATAAATGGAACATTTCTAGTTAATGAAAAAGATGCACATTTAAAGGATAAAACTCATTTGAATGAGATAAAACTCATTTGAACTCATTCTTCCATTACTCTATCCTGTCAGAATGTAATACTTCCTTAGCCCAGCACTGAACTGACTAGAAGTAATGTAGTATGATACAAACTTGAGAGTTCCTTGAAGAGCATCATGAACTCATTTCAACTTTCTGTCCCAAATTTCCATCTAAATTGTTATTGGCCATTTGTGTGGCAGAATGGTCTTCCCTCCCTAGCACACTGTCTGCATTTATTTAAATTACATTATCTTGTAAAATGTTATTCATTTTTTTATTTTCCTTTCTTTAAATCTTGCACCATCTCACCCCTCATGGGTAAGTTTTGCAAAATTGATAAGAGTAAAATCACTGCATTTTAAGATCAGCTATTTCCAAGTTTAGACAGCATGATCCTAATGGGAGGACATAAGCCATTCCTCAATGGATATAGGCATTAGATTTCCACCATTTACATTGCTGATTACAATAACACACTGCTAGCCTTTGCAGCCAGTGTGGAACCATATTTGATTGTGTTCTCCCACCAGGAATCTCCAAAAATCATCTCAGTTGTGTGATACATGAATATCTATAGTGAGATCCACACTATGACATGTTTTCTTACTGGTGGATAGAAGGAAACTCATCTAGACATCTAAACCAAGAGCACTGAAAAAGCTGTTGGCTTTCCAAAACAGTGGCATAAACGTTGTTTAAAAATCTTTTCAGCAGTACAAAGAACAGCCTTTCCAGAAGATGATCTGCAGCACATTGCACTTCACTACTCTTTTATCCACTAATGTATCCCACTGTGAGTGGAAACAGTAGATAAACTTCTTAGTGGCAGCATTGTTGCAACAAAAGGCCACAGGATCTGCAGCCCCAAGCTCACAGGCACAGGTATTATCTCTTGGTAGGATGATTAATATAACTGGAGAAAAATGAGACTTTTGGGGGGCACACAAGGAGCTCTTCTGAAATTATTTCCAAGTTAAAAACAAGCTGAGAGGACATGCTGAGAGTTTAATTAAAACATACTGGCCCGACCACCTCTGAAAGAAAAAGCATTTGGTAGCTGCTCTGCAGACAAAACTTTAATGAGGGAAGAGGATGATAAAGGGGTTTTGTTTACAGGAAAAAGAGATGGATCATTTATAACTCAGGGAGCAGTTACACAGGATAGAAAGGGAGGAAAGATTACCATATGCCAAAGAATTGTATAAATCCTCAGACTCTGGTGGTCCAGCTGAGTTAGAAATCTTACCTCCCAATCTCATTTTGAAAAGCAACCAGTAGCCCCTCCAGAATCAGGACTGACATATCAGAGACAAGATGACTATTCGTGGAAACTGTTTCAACATTGGTTGCACCTTTTCTTTTTTTGATTTTTGTCCTCCAGAAATTTCCATGTAATTTCTGAACAACTTTTCAATTCCATTTATTATTTTTATGTACTGATTAAATATAAATATTGTGTACTGTTGCCATATAAGACATCACAGAATGAGATTGCAAAAAGTATTAATTTTATACTCTGGTCATTTTTGTTTCCTCAAGTAAAATTTGAAAAACCTCACTAAAAGATGCAAACAAAGCAAAAAAAATATTAGCTGCTTGGAGATTACATAAGCAAAATTTGGAGAAATTTTGCTGCTGCTCACGCATTCTAACATTTCCAGAATATTAGACATTTAGAACATAAACCCCAAATTTTGTGTTTTCCTTCTCTTGCTCTCTGAAATGCATGTTTCTCTATGTAAATAAACCCATCAATTTCTCAATAGCGTGTCACATCTTCTGTTATGATGCTGCTTTCCAGTTTGTGTCTCTGCAGATCTTGAAGATTTAAAATCTTTAACAATCGAAAATGTTGTACAAAGCATGTGCACAAAAATGTGCAGGTTGTGAGAGCAAAGCTATTCCAGGGAATTGACAGGTAAGTCAGCACATGACTTTGGTGATGACCTACTGTTTAAAAATAACACCAGTGGACCAGACTGGTTATGTACATATTGTTGTGGTCACCATATCCTGGTACAAATTATGTCATACTCTGCATTCAGATAGAGCCTTTGAAGGGAAACTAGCTGGAGAAACTAACTATATCACTTCAGGGTAAAATCCAGAAATAACTAACATAAAACACTATATCTGGTCCGTAGAAAGAAATAATGAGAAACCGTAATAGTGGAGATTTACCCTAAAATCAAGCATTACATCTACTTTTTTTTAAATAGAGTGAAATTAATAATAAAGTAAAATAATGTTTTATTATTAGGTTTCATCTTCTGTGGGCTTGCACTTAAAAGTAAGGTTTGTAGAGCTGAAAAGCTTCCACTAACATAACAAGTGTCCATTCATTTTTGGCTGTGCAATGTTGTGCACCAGCCACCCATGACCGAGATATGACCTATTAGCCAATCTGGAGTTCAAAATTTTACATTTTCCATTACCTTTACAACATGTCCATTGCCAACAATCTGAGCACGCTGCAAATCCGACGTGGTAGATGACGGAGTTGACTGGACTGGACTGTGCTGTTGGCTGGGTTTCTGTTCAGGTAAGCCTGATGCTTTTCTTCTTTGGGCTGCAATCTGAGACAAAACATTATCTGCACTGCCACCTAGAACAAAAAATAAAATAAACCCAGTAAAGGAAACCATAATTTTGAAATGTTTGTTAACTCTCAAACATTCACTTTCATTTAAAAAACTGACTGGATAAAGCATGAGACAATTGCAAGGTTCAGATCTCTACAGCAGTTTCCAGATTGAAGAACAGAAATCAGTAGCAGAAGAGTGAAGCCAGCCCTGTCTATACACATACAGAGCTGACTTTCATACCTTTGGACATAGTTTTCATAAGCCACTTCACCATACTGTCTTCAACAACTACTAGGTACAATGCATGAAGCTTTTGTTTTAATTGAAAATTGTTTTTTATTTCAAACAGAAAGTAAGCAACAGCTATAGGAGTCAGCTCTATGACATGTATGGTGCAATGAGCCAGCATCCACCTGATCCACCATGGATGAATCCAGTAAAATCTGCATGAGATGGGCTGACCACTGAGACTTCTGTAACAGATGTAAGGCTCTTCTTCCCTTATGCAGGTGATTGAAGTCTAATCCCATGACCGCTAAATTTACAGAAGCTTTGCTTCTACAATGGTAGGAGCATTCAGAAAAGGTTTAGTATCTTCTACCATCATCACAAACTAATTTTTTAACCAAATCATATACAAAATACTTTCTTGTTAAAAATGGTACCTGATCGGTTATGCAGTTCTCCTCCATGCCTGTTAATTCCTGCAATGTTATTAGATCCACCAGAAGAATGGGGGGAATGGTTGAAGTTATTGGAATTTGAAGGAGAGGCTGGTCTTCTTGCAAATGTTGGCAATTTGACTGGTCTAGTACCTTTGCTAACAGATGTCTAGAAAACAAAATGAAAAATAATTTGTTCTTTCTTGATTGAGAAAAATAAAGAGCAAACTTCAACTGCTATTTTCTTTATCCCAAGTTCTGAAACTTGCACTGAAGAACCAAGGGGATATCAGAAAGAATCTTATTCTACATATACAAATATACTGAATATATACTTATATAAATATATATATATATAGATTCTGAATATATTTATTCAATGAAATAAATTACACCACATTAAGCCATTAATTCTTCTTAATCTTTGGCCAACAAAAATGAGCATATACAATGCACCTGAGATATGATATACACAGTATTATGAGCACTAGGGAAGGAAAAAAATTATCACATGTGAAATTTCTTTCCTGCAGATTCCTGGCTTTGTCTCTCCCATCTTACAAAACAGCTACCACCTTCCCATCCATCATATCGTTGTTTCTTACAAACTAAGCTGCAAGAAGTGATATAAACTTTCTCTCCACCAGTTGCATTTCTACATTCCCTGCAATCTAAACAGCAGCATCTAGCTGCACCACTTTATTGAGTTTTATGAAGAGAGGCAACACTGATCCAGCTATACACTACCCACATCCTCAGCCACATTCTCCTTCATTTCTTTTGCTTTTACACCATTGGCCACTGCCAGCCACTTGACATATGAGCTTTTGCAGCTCAGCTTATTCTGTTGCTCAAATCACTTCTTCCATCTCTGACTTACTGTTTCCCTCCTTCCTATACCTTCAGCAAGACCGTTCTTTCCTCATAGAAGGACTGATGGCTAGTCCTACCCTACTCTCCCTGCTCCTCACTTTATACACATGCCAATTATCCAGCTATGTTATTGCAACTATTTTTTTGGGATGATAAACACATACCTTCCTGTTATGTCACTTTCCTTATTCTGCCTTATTCCACCTAAATCACCTCCACTGGTATTAACCTAGCATCCACATAAAAAAAAGCAAAGAGGAAAAAAATTCCTCCTAAATGTTTTCATTGTCCCATGTCTACAACTGACACTGAAACACAGTTCTGGATTGGTCTTCTCTGTATCTAGTTATTACAGTCTACACTTAGGGGAGTAAGCACTTCTCCTTTTTCTCCAACTATGAAAGAGAAGGCTCTCAAGGTTGTTTAATTTCCTATCTCAAGACAAACCACCTATTTTTCTCTTGGTTTGCATTTTCACTGAAAATATTGTAGAATCAGGCAAGCTTCTTGCATAAAAAAACTGAAATAATCAAGAATTTTTCCAGTTTTACAGTACTTCCAATTTAAAGCTCTGTGCCTTCAAGTGCACTTGATAACTACTTGCTACAATTTCATGTATTGCTAATCTTTCAGAATATTATGTCTGTATATTGGTCTTACTGATATTTCTTCCCTCCTGCTCAGTTACTAAAAATTGAACAATTTTCATTCTTTTCTACTGTCCCTGGTCTTTTTTTCAAATCAAAGCAGTTTCTAACACACTGTTGGTGCTTCTGGTTAACAGCAAAAAACAACCAAACAAACAAAAACAAACCCCAAAAAACCAAACAAAACAAAAAACCAAACAAAATCAATAACTCCCCAAAACCAAACCAAATTAAAAAAAAAGTTGTTTCACTTCATACAGAACTTTTGTTTCATTATGCTCTTTCCATAGAGATGTGCATTCCTCCCAAGCAGCACTGCTTAAACAGACAAGCCACTGCTGAAACAGTGGATTAAAAGAAATTTCTAATCAGAAACAGAGTGGCTCACCAGTCAACAGGGCCAGGCCATAACACAGTATTTTCATATACATTTAGTTTGCTTACTATATCAGAGTTCCCACTGCTGTTAAAATCATGCTTGACTGGTCTTTGTGGCCAGGCAGTTCTCATCTGTTCAGCTTTGCCATCTTTGCCGAGTCGGGTTCGGTCAGAATTCCAAAGCTCAAAGCTTGAGGGTGGTAAGAAAGGTGGTATCACTGCTTTCAGCTTATCACTGGGCAGCCTGGTAAACGGGGCACTACTCCTCAGCTGAGAAAGGGGAACAAAAAAAGGGTGAGGGGAAGAGTCACTTCTAAGAAAGTTTACTGGGACCTGGTGATGCAGTTTCAAAATATTAAGTTAAGCAAAAAGACGAAAACACATTTAAACAGAACAGAAATGAGACACAAAAGTACTATTTGAGGAGAAGTACAACACATAATAACACGAGAGAAACCAATGAACATTGTGGTACCCCTCAGTATTATGCTTATTCATTTGATGCAATGAATACAGCTCATTAAGCAGCAGAAACTGTCTCTTCCTTTATTGGGCTAAATATTGCTTAACTTGACTTTCACAAGAATAACAATGAATTTCCAAAGAAATAACAATGTAGTCCTCTCTGTATTCCCAGACAGGATGACTGGAAATAGTGAGCAACTGCATGTTCCTGCTGTATGTGTGCTGCAGAGATAAAAACACAACTGATTTTACTCCCTGGAGTTCTGTCAGTCATATCAAAAGTTCTTACAAAAGAACTCAAACTTCTTACAAAAGAACATAAAGATAATAACCAGCCGAATTTAATGACATCACCAGGGAGTAAGCTGCAGGGGAATATAAAGCTACAGCATAACAAAAGAAGAAATAGAATAACACAAATACACCTCCCAAACAAAATATTTCATGATTGCCTCTAATAGCAATTTCACACCTCCATTGTACCATGTTCCATCCATGTTTTCCTCACTTGATACTGCTTGTCAGCAACTAAGAAGCTGTTTCATCTATTTTACTATTTCATTGCTGTTCAAACAAAGGTATGGGTAACTTCTGAAAGAGGTCAGTACAGATTCCATATCACACTGCTTTTAGCACTTTCTAGTCTAAGAACTACTGGTATATCAAAATCTATCAGTTCATGTCTAGTGACTACAAATATGCTCTTTTTCTAAAAGTAACTTGGACAGGAGAAAAAAAACTGTAAAAATTATGGGAGCTACAAGACCCTCTGAATTAGGCTGAAGCACCAAAAACATTGCAACATACCATAGTTGTCAATAATTCATCATCCTTTTCTCCTTTCACAGCGTTTGCACCTGAAAAATACATAAATTATGTTTTGATGTTTACATGTTTCTACTTCTGCTTCTAAGGCTAGCTCATTGTTTTCAAACAATCAACAGCTTTACCCTCAGTGTGCACACAGTATGAGGATTTCCAGCAACACTCTCATGCACCTCAGCTAAAGTCAAGCCAAGTCTTACTTTGCATTGCAGACAGTGAGGGATTTTTATGGAAGACAGTAACACTTTTCAGAGACCGGTCTTAATTTAATGGTGTTTACTAAAGAACAGTAACATGGCTATATTAGTATTTTCCTGCTTAAATGCTACTGCACTCAGCATGATCAACAATGAGTACAAAAATCTCTCTTTCTACAGACTACAAATACGTTACATTTTTTCACTTCTATTAAGCTAAAGCAGAACTAAACCAATAAATCAGAAATAATATCATCCTGACCACCCCAAAAGACAACTCTGCCTTTACCACCAGCTTTGCTATTTGTGTTCCAAGCTGTAGCAGCATCAAGGTCTCCAGAGATGTCTGTATCACTCTGTGAGGCTACTTTTATAGTGGAATTTAATGATGGCTCAGTCTCATCCGGAAAAGGCACAAACTGATTAGAAGGAAATCCATGGCGCAATGTCTGAGTCAACTTCAGCTTGCGGAATCGATTGGACATTCTGCTCCACCAGGACTAGATTGAAAAGAAGACACAACAATTTAATTCCAACTAAAAGGAAAAAAAAGGAGGAAAAGAGATGTATAATTAAGCAATCTTTACAGAAGCAATAATTTCACCAAGGAGTTTTTGAAATAAACAAAAAAGCAATGTTAAAGTGGTTTGCAGTTACCAACAGAATCCTTCAGGGTAATTTGCATGTGTAATAATTATCTCTTCCCTTATTTTTCACCTGGAAAATATTTTAAAATATTTTTTCACAGTATCTGGAAGACCAAAGCAGACAGAAGTGTTAGGGCAATTTGAATAGGGAATTTTTGCAGCTACATAGAAAATATTTAATTTTCCCATTAACTTCCAATTTCACCATTGATTTTTACTCTCTCTGGAATCAATGAGTGGCATCTCGATTTTCTGCTTTTTAGAGGTGTGCATATGAGCTTATGTAATCTACATCAAAGCTTCTCGCCAAGATTTTCAAAACCAGTGGCAAACCGCAACAGTTCTGATAGTATTTCTTTTAAACCAAAAATCCACAATCCATAGTGCTGCTATATAGGTAATTTAACCAGACTGGGAAAAGACTATAAACTGAAAAAGAGCAAGGCAAGGAAACAGCAGCTGTGAAAACAACAGAAACCTTAGGACTACGTACCTATAACGTCCATCCATACAGATATCACCTATGTGGAAACTGCTGTGCAAAAGGACTTTGCTCAAAATAAAATTTATTTAAATATTCACAGACCTGCAAATTTTTACAGGCAGAGAGTGCAAGTTGCTTCAAGTCTTCAGTAAGATATTTCTCTAGACTATACAAAACCTATGCCATTTGCACCAAAAATTATGTAGCTCCTAGGTAAATTAGACTTTCAGTACCTCCTGATTATTTCTTAATAAAGTTCTTCCTTCTCTTTCTGGAACACTTTTTTAAAAAACTAATGTTAAAGTAACAACACTTCATTAGGTTAACTTTAAGTGATAGCAAATCCAGGTAACAACCCTTTTTCACAATACATATTCTTCTCTCTAGGCATTTAATATTTTTCAACTATTCACTGATATGCGTCTTTGCAACTTTTTTATACTTATCCTCTACATATTATTCCTTGTAGCAGAAGACCACTAAAAACATTTTAGATCAGCACAGTGCATTACTAATGCGTAGAGTTCTCAGACTTCTGTATCTCTTTGGTGTCACAACTAATAAAGATTTCCATTACTTTCAGCAACAAAGATCTGATGAAAAAAGGCAAGAGAGACAAAAAGCTCTGAGAAAGCAATAAAACCCACAGATCAGCATTTATTCACCTTCCAAAAGGAACTTGAAGATCATCTAGTTTTAAGATACAATACAATGAGCTTACAAAAGAGAATGCTTGCATTTCTTGGTTTTGGTCACTGAAGCTACCTTGCTTTCTGTAAGAAAGATCACTTCTAACTGCCCATCATCTCTGCTACTCCTACCCACAGTGCTTCTGCTCCCTGAATATATACACTCACACCACAAACTACCCCAAAATTGAATAAATACAGCCACTATGTTACCAGACAAAAACCACAGCTCTCTGGCAAGAAAGTAATGACACTGGAGAGGTTCACCTTGTCTTCTGGTGTTCACAGTATGATGGTCTGATCTCTGGAGTTTTTAGTTTGCTCTGGGAGGAGTTTGCAGCCTCTCCATATACCCCCTACCCCATCACACATGTACAGAAGCCGTAATAAAGGGCTTTAAATAGACTGAGGCAGTCAAGTAACAAAAATTCATTTCTGGTTAAAAATAGTGTCTATAAAAAGGCAGTGTCTATCTAGCAGCAGTGGGAGAATACAACAGTATTAAAGAACTAGAAAAATGGTGTTGCCATTTCAGAAATACCTTAGACATTTGTAACAATGCTAGGAATAAAAGACTAAGGGAGAGAACTGGAAATCTCTGCCCTCAATTTTAATCTAGAAGAGAAACTGAATATGGTAATTCACACTGCTCCAATACTGATATTGAGAGTGTAATATGATGAAGAAGAACAGGCAGGAAGAAAAAAAAAAAGGACATAAAATTTTTACATATGGAAAACGGACAACCTTGGTTTTGAGGCTGCTGGGAGGAAAGGGTTAAAATCAAGTAAGAGGAGAGAAGGGTTCCTGCTCAAAGTGACCTTTCAACTGGCAATTCTAAAAACGTATGTGTGGAAAACTTCATTTATTATGCCAAGTGTTGTTCATCCTCTGCCTGATTGGAGAAGTAGAATTCCTGTGTATAGGTAACACATTCTCACAGCCACACCCAAAGTCATTACTTATAGGATGAACTAAGACTACTGGAGCCTGCACCCAGCCTTGTTGTTGCTGAGGTACCAAAATAAATCTCCTTGCATTTCAGCTGTGGCTTGGTGGTTGCCTTGGTTACCCACCTGTGTGGATTCACACAGAGGCCATGAAATGGTAAGAAACAAAGCAATTAACACTTCTTGTGTGATAGAGGTGAAGAACGAGATCATGAATATCCACTATGTTATCAGCAGGTAAAGGAACAGGGGCCATTATTGTGCACAAATTAAAAATAAAAGAAACACATTGCAAAATAAAAAGTCTACTAGTTAATGACAAAAGTGCTCAAAGTAGAGGTGAGACTGAACAGCATTTATTTTTTTAAAACTTCATAAGCAGCCTACCGGTATTTTAGTATCAGGTATTTTGTATGAGTACCATTAACAGGAGGAAGGCAGGAATATATATATATAAATACTGCTTAACAGAGTAAGAGATTTAAATGAGCTTAAACAAATTAGAACCAGGCAATATTGATTAAAATTACCCCAGATTAATTATAGGCAACATGACCTCTGAATAAATACTGATTCTCTTCACTAAAAAGTATGGGAGAAGTTACAGAAATCAGGCAAAAGGCAAATATACAATCACCGAAAAGGGAAAATCTGAAAATTTACTGCTCAAAATGCTTACCATGAAAAGGCATAACTGAAAAAACTCCATATGTCACCACAGCTCATAAGAGACAGCCAGCATAGGTTTGTTGAAAATAAACTCTACCAAATGAATCTCTTTTTGACAGAATAACCAGTCAAGTGAGCAGAAGGGAGGAAAAGTTGGAATGTAGTTTGACTTTATTAAAGCTTTTATTGCTATTTCATTTAGCATTCATCAAACAACTGAGAAAAATATGGTTCAAGTAAAATTAATAAAGCAAAAGACCAGAGCCAAAAAATGAGACAAATTGCGAATTATCTGATCTCAAACTGGGAGAACATACTTTGTGCAATAGGTTTGGGAATGTTCGCTAACTGCAACAGTGAAACACAACATATTTTTCCGCAGTTTATGGAAGACATCCTTCTAGACAGTTTTGTAAGCACCTTTATCACTCTAAATTTAAACACTGCCAAACTGACATTATTGAGTGGAGGTTCAAGCTGGCATGCAAGAAGAAATCAAGTGTCCTAATGTAGGAAAGAAAGCAAGGAACAAAGCAGGTGTACTAAAGGAAAAAATAAACGGTCACAACATAGCAGAAACTCAGTATAGATGTACAGTGTTATTGCTGCAGAAAGAAAAAGTGAATTTCACTGGTAACAGGAAACACATCTGTGACGTTTTTGTATGCCACTAAGTGATACTGTGACCCTGGTCAGAATCTCACCACTCATTTTAGAATCCTCATCTTGACAGATAACACACAAACTAGAAATAGTCAAAAGTTTAGGAATCAAAACATACAAACAAGGAAATTTGCATTAATCAATTTTGTTTAGACTAGAAAAAAAAAGATTAAATATGATAGTTCTCTAAGTATTTATACAGTTCTTACAAAAATGAAGGTGACTACTGAACAAGACTCAATCAATTTAATGAGCAACAAAATTAAAAAATGCAGGGTGAAAAAAATTCTGACCCAAAAAAGCATCAAGCAGTGGAACTGGGTGCTGATGGAGAAACCATGGGATCAGGGGATCTTCTTCACCAGAGTGAAAAAAGAGTGAACTGAATATCTGTCAAAGATGTTCTTGGTATATTTATTCTGTCTCCTAATGCTAAAGCAAGTGAGCCTCATGAACTCCCTCTTATTCCCACATTTCCATGATCCTGCAGACCCCACACCCAGTCATTTGCACTGATCTAGACAAAAAAATGCTGTACTGGCCAAGTTGCCATAAGTATCTTTTGTTTACAGTTTCAGCTCACCACAGAGCAGTTGTCCACACAGAAACACTGTTGCTACAAATCCCAGGAGAAGTCCCCTCACCACAGCCCTCTCTTCACACGCTGGCCCAAAGAGACATGACTGTTATGACATTGCCCTCCAGCCAGAAAGTCTGAAAATGTAATTTTTACCCTTTTGGAGTATTTGTAAGAAGAGTAAGATATTTAAGATACTCATGGTCAGACAGGCTGATTAGTAAAGCATTAAGAAGTGATGGAAGAATGGATTACATAGGCTTACAGGTTATATTTTTTATAGACCTATACAGAATACAATTTCTGCTGAAAAAAAAGTTTGATAATGACTAGAAAGCACAGTAATATTCTGCAGCTTTGAGGTGAAATACTTAAATATTCCAGAATATTAAATTTGTGTCAATAATTGTGTTTGTATCCTTATCACTGGCTAACAGTCGGGGTTTTTTTCACCTCACAATCTTTTATGACCCTAATTCAAGCCTTTGTGTCATAGCACTGCAAAGGTTGCAATCCAATCCATTGTTGATCTGTATTCCATAAAGCCAAAAGCTATTCTGACAATTTCCCACCTAAGTAAAATAGCTCTGTCTAAATTGACAATGAAATTGTATCATACTGAATGATAGCATAATCATATGAAAACAACCATATGTTCCTTCATAGTTAAAACTGCAAAACAGATTTGAGCTGAAACAGAACTTTAAGTGGTCTTTAAAATTCATGTCAAAAATAGCCTGGACATTAACATCACTTTTTTTAAGACACTGGTAATATTTATACTTAAGGAGTGACATCATGGACTCCAGGAAATTCCGAGGTACACCACACATACATCATAATTAAGTATTATTCACTAAATATAACGATGCCTGCAAACAGGCAACAACAATGCAACAAAACCAAAACTAACTCTTCTTCCTTCTCTTTTGCAGTCAATGAAAGTTGGAGTATCTTTGTTTAGTTGGCATACACTTATTCTCACTCCATGTTGTTTCCTATTGGACCACCATCAGTATTGAGTTAAGGATACAGCATGCCAGATCACATGTAAACCTGAAGTTCACACTCCTCTACAACTCTTCATATTAAAATCTCCGCTATGGTATTTTTAATTTTCAATGTTTATGGCTATGAAGAAGTCTACCCTCTATCCAGATTTAAAAGCAAGATCATAATGGAAATTGAGTTCCAAACTTATGAACATGGTACCTTCCACTTAATCATGAGATCTATTTCTAGGCACTGAAATGCTTCAACACAAACTCTTCCCACTGCCTTGCTACCTGATGAAATTACATTGAGTATGTGCTACACTCCACAAAACTAGAACATACTGTCAACAAGGAATTAAGAAACACACACAACGCCCCAAAAAACCCAGTTACATATTAGATCCAAAAAACTTCTTAGCAATTGTTTTTTCTGATTATACATTACAGGAATTGATGAGTTTTTATCAAGAATGAATATACTTACCTTTAGGCCTCCTTTGTCATCTGGCAACATTGGGACATTTAAGGACTGCCTACTTCTGGAACGAGGCAGAGATGATCTGTTGTTCACTTTATTCTTGTCTTTATCTACTTGCATGCATGCTGATGCCAGTAACCTTACAAGCTCTGTATCTAAAAGGAAGCAAATTAAGATAATGTTTGGCCTGTTTTGCTTTCCCAAATTACAACTGATGCACTGACATTTTCCCTGTAATTCACATATAAGTAGCAATTGATCTACCTCTCAAACAAAAAGCAGATGAACCCCCAAACCTTTCTTTCTTGAGCTATCTTCCCATGTCTTCTCCCCACAATTTGGGCTGCAGTCTTATCACCTCTCTAAAGGTATTTATCAATATAAATAAATAAGCTACTCAGCTGGAATCAGTCATGTGTGACAAGTGAACTGCCCTCTCTCACACTTTGTACAAGTTAAGAACAATATTGAGATGTTCCCTTTTCTCACCTGGCACAGAAGAGAGTAGAGAAAAATGAATATTCTTTCTTCAAGGGTAGGTTGCAGAAAAGAAGTTCAAAAGTAAATCCCAAAGAGAAAGAAGATGTTCAGCCTGGACAATGAAGAGACTGAAAAGAAATGGTAAGAAAAAAGATGGATAAAAAAGAAGTAAGAAAAAAAGTAAGAGGATGAAAAAAGAACAAGCATGACAGGAGACAGGAAAGCAAAAAAAAAAAAATCTGTAAATATGCATTTTGTACAGGAGTCAGGATTTTCAGAAAGGCAGAGAGAACTGAACGAGAGAGAAAGAAGTAGTGAGACAAACTATTCTGTCACAGAAGTTAGTTCTAAAATCATTCTTGTATTTATTGTCTAAAATGTTGTACTATTAGTGATCTACCTTTGACATAGAAAACAATCTGCTAGTAACCATGACCACCATAATGTGTAAATTCAGAGACTTCATTAGCAGGAATGGGTTTTGGCATCAGATAAATCCATTCAGGTGCCAAGGAAGGTTAACAACAACAAATTATATGAGTAAAACTAATTGCAACAAAAACTAAATGTGTTTCATTCAAGCCTCCCCAAAGCATGCTGTCTTGTCCTACAGCACTCCCACACAAACAACCTGAACCCTGAGGTGTGATTTATTCTCAGCCTTTATAGAACTAGCTAGAGGTTCAGTCAGGAGTTCCCTAGTTCTGTTCCTACTGTGCTCTCTGTCCCGTCCCTTTGCTGCTCTTTGTCAAGGGGCAATTTCTACCTCCAGCTCATAGCTCTGTCCTGATGACACTACAGAATACCAGTGCCCCCACAATGAAATGCCACACAGCTGGCTCTGGTGACACAAACAGCACAGTTTTCAAGCATCTTCAGAATCAAAAGCAAGAGGAATGCACAAAATCTGTTATCCCATAAACGTATACACTCATCTAACCAATTAACTCAAACCCTAACACTTTCAGACAGTGTCCTTTCTTGGTCCTGTCTGGCTTAGACATGAGAGGATACTTCCTAGCAACTGCAATGTATTTTCTAGATTGGAAGGAATGTGTATTTGTTTATATTGTACAATTCTCCACAGCATTTTGAAATAGCATACCTGGATCATTCAGCAGCATTATCAGGTCAAAAGCTGTGTATCCATTTCTCGCACGAAGGTTAACATCAGCTCCTTGATTTAACAAATACTTTACAACATTTTTGTTTCTTTAAGGGAAGAAAAAAAGGCATTGATCACATTAAACAACAAGTAAATGAAGAAAGAAGCTCCCAAACCTCCATTTGCAACCTTTTATAAGATTGTTCCTGAATCAGAGATCAGTTTTACACATTCTACAGCTAACTTAGTGTAAAATTTGTTCACAAGTTCTTCAAAAGCTCCCACAAGTCCTTTGTCAGTCACGTTACTCAGTACAACTTACATTAATCAACATGCAGAAAGTTAGCCTTAAAAGCACCATGTGAATATCAGCTTCCTAAGTGTTCCTTTGGAAGTGACTGCAATATGTTGCTAAACACCTTTCCAATGAAAGCCATTAATGCCTAGGGCAGAAAAGGAGATGGAACGACAAAGGACATTTCAGTAGTCATCATATGCCATCACTAATACTTCAACCTCATTTTCACAACTTGCACATTAAGAAATTGCATACAGAAAACCCAAATTGACTGAAGATAACTTATAAACTTCAAACAGTACTTCACCTAATTACAGCTATAAATTTTATAATTGAGAGGGCACATTATCACTTCCCTGAGGTGTTTAAAATGCAAAAACAGTCAGCATTAAATGTCAACCAACACAAACACCTCCAACAAAAGCTCCTTAAAGCTAGGTGCATAAAAGACACTCACCATCCTGCTCCAGTTAGCCCCTCTCCCCTCTGATACACCTGAGTAAATAAGCAGAACTAGCCTTGAGTTAAAAACAATACTTCAATTCAGCCTATGAAATAACTGAATAGACAACAAAGCTAGGGAAAATATATTTAATATTAAAACTCTTTAACAGTGACTGACCTTGTATTAAATCAAACTCTGACATGCATCAGCAGCACAGAGAAAAAATATTCTCAAGCATCAACAGGTAACTGCAAATTCTAATAATGAAGCTGAAAAACTGATGTCAACATCTACACTTCAGAGCATCATTTCTTATTCAGATTACATTTGCATTCCTGAACTCACCCCACACAAAATCAACCTGAAATGGAGTGGAGGACAACTGTTACTCCTCTCCTCTAACAAAAATTTTGCTTCTCATCACCACAGGTCCTCTGTGAATTTCCTATGACTTTCCTACTCTTCTTTAAAACTATCATCCCTCCATCCTGCATTCCAGTCCTGCACCTAGTGAGCACACAGAGACCCAACTTTTTAGTGCCTCTGGCTCAGAGACACCTTGCCTGCTCCCTCCTTCAAGCCCTTCACACACACTATTGGTGGTCCTGAGGAAGGGTTAGCTGAGGTTCTGTGGAGCCCAAAGATTTCCAGATGTTATGAAAATTTGCAACTCTCCATGCTAAGAAAAAGTTTGCTCAGATGCAAATTTTGGAATTACAAGGATAAGTACTTATTTATGCACATGAGGTATTCCACCCACACTGGGGCAGCGAATGCGGCTTTACACACAAGGCTCTTGTGTATTTCAAGTGTACTACCTCCACTTGTTCTATGATTGTTCATCATAGTAAAACTTAGCACAGCAATTGCTCTTCTGCAGCATTCATGCTGCTCTTCCATTGATCCAGATGTCCCTGGAGTCAGTCTTGCTGTCATTACTTACCTATGACACCATACAACACTGAGAGATGGCTGTGATGCTGGGATTATCTTGGGTTACTCTGGACATCTTTTATCCTTCATGGATAGCTCTAAGTTCCCAAGAAGTCACATCCTTATTTCCTGGGCTGGGATGTTATTCTGGTCTTTTCACTGAGCCAGTGTCCTTTAGACAGCTTTACTTAAGCATGAATAATACCAAACACTACTAAAACTACATTACCTCAAATGTTAAGCATATTAAAAAAATAAACTTAAAAAGTTTCATACTATGAAGACTGACTATTAGGGAAAAGACTTTTCATAATCCTATCCTCCAGTAAACTGAACAGCCAGTATCTGAACACATGCAGGACTAATTTTTGTATGTGCTTCCACAAACAAGTACCTGAGTACCAGCAAGAGGACATGCTAGCAGCCCTGCCCATCACTTTCTGCTGGCTGCTCCTATTCCAGCTGTGTACTGTGTGACTGATGCTAAGTGAAACAGCTGCACCAGGAAATCTGATCTTAGTGCACTTCTGTCACTACTATCAATAAAGATCCCAAGAACTACTTCAGAAAAGTTTCACAAGGCAATGACAACCTGACCTTCTATTTTTCCTCTTTGTTGCACTTACACAGTCCAAGGAGATCTGCTGACTAAAAAAAAAATCTGGTACAGAATACCTGCCTTTATACAATTAATGCACTACCACTTAAGAGAACCTTCACCTTGCTGCAGGCCTTATCTACAACAAAGAAAAGTTCACCTTCCTGAACTGAATATCCTGTATTCAAAGTATATGATAGATAGCACATGTGAAGTACCAGCCAGGGCAATTTCTGAGGTCTGACTCCTAAACAGCTACTTAGATTTATGAAGGAACTTTACAGAAAATGACAATTATTTTGGCCGCACTTCCAAAAATTTGATGAAAACCAAAGGCTGAACAGGAGAACACAGAAATGGTTTTACAACTGGAAAATGTGGTACATGGAAAGCTGATTGCCTTGGAGTTTCACAACTTCATGCAGACTTACAACTCTGGCAGGAGGGGTGATAGAATCTTTCACAATACTGAAAAACATCAAAGGATGGAAGCTGAAGTATGCACCAAGGCTCCTGGGGACAGCCTGGAGCACTATGCTCCCAGAACTTACTAAGCTTGCTTCAGGTTCCCAAATACTTTACTCATTCTAAAATCCAAACATCACAGAATCACAGGATAACCAGAGTTATAACGGACCCACAAAGACTGTTGAATCCAAGACTGTTGAATCCCTGCACAGCACCATTCCCAAGAGTCACACCATATCTCTGAGTGCTTTGTTCCAACACTCCTTGAACTCTGTCAAGCCTGGTGCTGTGACCACTTCCCTGGGGAGCTCTTTCCAGTGCCCAGCTACTCTCTAAGCGAAGAACTTTTTCTTAATATCCAACCTAAACCTCACCTTGACACTTCTGGCCATTCCCTCGGGTCCTGTCACTGATCACCACAGAGAAGATGTCAGTGCCTGTCCCTCCTCTAGCCCTCATGAGGAAGTTGTAGACTGCAATGAGTTCTCCTCTCAGGCTGCTCTCCTCCAGGCTGAACAGGCCAAGTGACCTCAGTCACTCCTCAAACAGCTTCCTCTCAAGGGCCTCCACCATCTGTGTTGCCCTCCTGTGGACATTCTCTGATGTCTTTCTCATACTACGGTGATCAAAACATGATTCAGATCTGCTCCAAAAAGCTGGTGGCAGTGCAAGAGTCATGAGAAACTGAGGTCACGAGTCTCTTAATTTCTTTTAAGATCTCTCTGCTTCTAGAGTCAGTATCAAAAAGGATTTTTTCTATTGGGATGTAAGAAAAATTAAACTTCTTTACTGCTAGACACAAAGAAAGCACATATCTTACCCATGGTACGTAGCCTGCATTAGTGCTGTCCAGCCATGAACATTATCCTGCTTATCAATATCAGCCTTTTTCTCAACAAGGAGCTGAACAAGGGACAGCTGTCCAGTTACAGCCGCAATCATTAAAGGAGATGCACCATCAACAGTGGTAATATTAACTTGACTCAAATCTTCATCAATGATCTCTTTAACCAGCTGGAAGTTTCCTGCAAAACAGTGATAAAACATAACCTAAATGTTAGTTAATTAGTAAATCTTTCCAGCCAACATGAAACTGCATGAGGCACTGTATTTTCCTCATTTTCTCTACCAGTATGCTTATGGCGCAATCCCATTACAATAATTATTTTCTGAAATTAACGACTAAGGAAGGTTGCATAAACTGCAGTGCATCCTGCATGTGAAGACACAAGTAGGACCTATTTCTATTAAATTGCCATAAGACGATGTCCTGCAAAGAAAATTGATGATGCTCAGGCACCATGATTTTTCTTCCAAAGATCCCTGTTCCATTTCCACAGGCTGCAATCACAGAATTAATAACTTTAGAATCAAAGTAGGTGAGTACAAAGGCACTCTAAAAGGTGGTGGAGGTCATCCCTTGCCTTAAACAGGTAGAATAATGGCCTGTCTCACACTGACCGTAAGTTTCTCTTACAAAGATAATTCACTGATTCTAAAAACCTTTACTGATAGAATTCCACAACCTCAAAGGAGTTTATTCCAGCACTTAACTTTCTTATATTCCAATTTTTTTTTTCTGCCTCCAGTATTCGAACTACACCTCCAATACAAAACTTCCCTACTCCTTGCTCAAGACTGAAGTCATTTGTTGTCGTAAAGCTGTCATACAGCTTTACAGTTCCTTAAAAGTTAATCTAATTTTCAGGTTTCCACATAAAGGAGCTGGTAGTCACTTGAGTTCTTGTCTAGATTACAAAAAGCAGTATGAAATATGTTACTGAATATATTTGAACAAGGTTGAGGGTTTTTTCCTAAGCCTTGAAGTAGGGTTGCTTTTAAAAAACGTATGAGGTAGTCAGGATTGCCTTAAACAGAGAGCTTAAGCTCACATACATCCTGTATTTTTTTGATGTCCTATGGCAGGCAAAAGCAGGGAAGAAGAGAAAAGAAAAAAAAGATCCCCGTGACTGTGTGAATCACCACAGGAACAGGGGTAAGAACAAGCAAATCATCAGCTGCCATGCAAATGGAAAAATTTTCACCTTTAAAAAAACCCTTCAGATGGTAAACTTTCATAGTATAGGCTGCTTTCAACTCAATCATACGCATGAACATTTTCCTTGGAAAGTCGTTCAGAATCCCAGACAAACCCTGCAGCCACTTGAATGCACTCACTGAAACTCACATTCACCAATGCCACCCAGCTAATTTCTTGATACAGGACTACTTTTTGTATGTTCTAGTTTGGTAAAAGACAGTGGGTGGCCTTTTTAACACAGACCCAGAGCACAGACTTTGTTAAACAGAAACCCTGGAACCTACAGAGACACCAGAATTTCCTTTGAACTCTGGACACTCCTTAACCTAATGAGTTGCTTTTTTTAACAGTGCTGCCATCCACAGCCAAATAAAAAAAGCCAAAACCCAATGTGCTGACCAGTATTCACTTGGCCCCTTCTATGCTACTTCTTCTGACCCAGCACTAACATCTGTAAATCTCAAAAATCACACGGGTAGGCACAAGATCACTCTAAAAATCTAACAGACTTGAGGCTTTCCCAGGAAGATGTTTTGGTAGCTCACATGTGAACAGCAGGAACAGAAAAATCACGTTTCCCACACTAGCAAAAAGACATGCTCTGAAGTTAGAAAAACTAGACAGGGTGGAAGACTCATGACAGTACTTACCCAGTTTCAAAGCATGAAAGATATCAGGTTGCCTCTTTTCTGCATCTGAAAGAAATATAAACATTTCTATTAGCAATCAAAAAATAGCAAAAATCTCTAATAGAATTTTTATACAAAAAACTATTAAAAATTTAAAGTACTATAAAACATATGTTTAGGATATATTTAATAAGAACAAAGAAAGTATTGACAACTTCGGTATTACCTTTGGGAAGAATGAATCACCTGTATAGTTCTCTGAGCAGAGCTAAAGCTAGAAACTATAATAAGGCACCAGCACAGGCTTTTCAATTTCCATTCTCCATCAGGAAATTGTATTTGGAAACTCTTTTTTTCCTTCCTGGAAGTTTAAAATATCCACTAAAGAATTACAGTATGGCTTTGTGGTCTGGTAAAATCACCTGTAAAACAGTGAACACTCAAATTGTATGGGATTATTTTGAAAGGTGACTCAAAAGGAGTTTTACAAGCTGCTCCAGTTCTTGAGTATTTCCAGCTTAATTTGTAAAGGTCATAAAAATAATAGTGTCAATTTAACTATGCAGCTTGTTAGTTGTGAATTAATATTCTTCAGCTCCCAGATAATCATCCCCATAATAAGAACTGTAATTATTACAAATTGTAATATTTTGAGTGAAGAATCATTCTTTTTACATGGCTTAAGAGTGCTTTGAAAATTCTGACACTATATGAGGAAAAAATAGTGACATATTTTTCACCTTCCACTCATGCCAGAAAATACTGTCCTCTGTCTTCCAAATTATTACTACAGAATCAATGGGGTAACAAAATTTTATGGAAAACAAGGAGACAATGAGAGATTTTGTGAGCCCAATTCTGGCATTTTTATGAAATACTGAAAAGGTTTATGTTCACAGCTTTACTCCAAAGGAAGTCACCTTAATATGCTGAACAAAAACAATTGCTGAAAAGCCCAAAATACTCCCAAAAAATCTTATTTTAAGACCAGGAAAGAGAGTGATGGGTCCTACACTTTCTCCTGATTCAGAAACTGCTCTTATAGAAGAACTGTGTGTATGAGCTCACCACTGTAAAACAGATTTCAAAAGACTAGTTTAGGAAAGGACCAGGCTCCATTCTTGTCATGTGAAAACCCTGGAGAGGCAGCTTCAGGAGCTTCAGGAGACCATGAGAAGATGCCAGAAGGAAAGACTGCAATCTGGGTAAGCCTAAGTAAGGACAGGGACAGAAGGCAGGTAACACTCAACCCATTCCAGGTAGTAAATTTGCTACTGAGAACAGCTGTGGGAAGAGAGCTGCTTTTTCCCAGGAGGCAATTCACCCTATCTGTGGCAATGGATCAGAAGAAAAGTTCCTTTTTTCCTGTCTTCCATATGACAGAAATTATCTTTCTTCTTTACAGATATTCAAGACTCCAGCACTAGAAGACCTGAAGTATGGTCAAAAATCAGTGCAGAAATCTGGAAGAATAATGCTCTTACTCCCCTCTCTGCCCAAATGAGTTACTACCTCCTGATGATGGAAATTCCCCCTCAGCAGAGGTGACAAAACATCAACCTGCTTTAAAGCAAGTCCAGTCTTCTCACTTAAACCGAGTTCTTCAATACTTTAAGCTGAGGCCAACTCTGCCTGAACATACACCCTGTACATGCAAACACATGGACACTAGTGAATTCCATGCATCTCTGATTCTATGTACTGTAAGCAACTGATGTCTGTTCCTCAAGGTCATGAGCAAACATCTACAATTAATCAGTCCTGCCTGACAGCATGGCTGTATGAAAGCTCTAGAGTTCCAACTTAACCTATAACTCAATATCTGAGTTCACACCTTCTCTACAGCAGAAACAGATGTCTGATTTTTGTTCTTACTTCTTAAAGTACAAGGGAAACTTGACCTGAAGAAATTACACCAAATGTAGACAACAGATTTGGACATGTCCATATGGCAGTGGAAAATGATCCTTCTAGAGCTAGCCACATCCTTATCTTTTATAGCAAACAGTACAAAGCTGGAAAATCCAGCACTTCCAAACCCTCTTGGTTTGGAAGAGTTAAGCATTTCCCAGTGCTGGCTTGCATAAATATCTTGAAGAGTGTCCCCAAAACAGCCATATACAGACAGGAATCTTATACTGCTAACATGGAAAAAATTTGCTGAAGTTGGGCACTTGTACCTCAGCTGAAGTAGGTGTGCCTACTACAACATTTTCAAAATCCAGCTGCAAATTACAAAGAACATCATGCCCATACAAAAGAAGCTCCTCGATTTCTAAAGTGAAACAAAAATTAACATTCCATACCTGCCTGAGGCCTAATCGTTGTGAGAGATTCCAAATAGTCCTTCATGTCTTTGTGTTTGAAGCCAACAGAGATTTCAAAAGGTGTTTTATGTAGTACATTCAAGTGATCAGGATTGGCACCTTTCTCCATGAGCTGCTGTGCCAAGCTCACCTTTCCACTAACGGCTGCCAGCATTAAAGGGCTCCAGCCCATGGTCTTGATAGTGTAGTTACAATCAGCTCCCCAGTCTAGCAACAGATGTACCACGGCCTCATGTCCATGCTGAGCAGCTGCCATCAGTGGAGTGATATCAGGAAGGTCATCTCTGCTGCTGTTAAGTACATTTGTGCAAAAATGGTCGTAATTGTCCACAAAAGCTCCAGATTCCAGCAACAATTTCACCATGCTGACATGACCGCCTCTGGAGGCCATTGTGAGGACACTGGCTCCTAACTTGTTCTGTGCATTGAGATCAGCACCATTCTCCAGCAAGATGTGGGCCACGCTTAGATGTCCAAACCTTGGAAGAAAGAGACACAAGGGAGAATTAATGCCTTGGACTGCAAAAACCAACATGCTCTGAACCTAGAAAACTTCATTACCAGATTTGCCAAATGACTAATACATACACTGTGAGGGATCATACAAACATCTCTGAATGTGACAATGGGCACCTTGCTGGAGGAGACCAGTCATCAGAGAGGACTGTAAACTAAACCACTCCACATGCACCAGTGACCATGCTCATAAGGCAGGCACCTATTGAAGAGGATGGTCTGCTCAAAGCAGCGAAGTGCCAGCCTCATTTTCTGCTGCAGGGCACCAATTCATAACTTCAATAAACCAGTGTCACTTTCATCCTCTTTTTCCACAGCTGCATCATATAAACAGATCAAAGCCAGTTTGTTTCCAGAGATCTTTATTAAGTACTGTCATTACTATTGAACAACTGGAGTAAAAACGGCAGAGTCAGTGCTAACTAAGGAAGAAAAAGACCATTTTATCAACTGTAGAGTCAGTCTTTTGTATTTGCATTATCCCTTGTTTTCCAGTTTTGAGCCATCAATGAACTCCCACAATGGAAGAAGACTCAGTGAATACAGATGTGTCCATGAAGCTCAGAGAAGAACACAGTGAGTGGCCATCACTGCTGTAAAGTCAGCTGAACTTCCATTAGCACCAAGGGGACCAGAGAGGAGATGGCTTACCAGCAGAGTGGGACAACTGGCCATGTGAATGGCCTCCCTTAAAACAGTCAATGGAAATTATTCTGCTTCTCAGTCAGACAGACCGGCATGGGGGGAAGCATCAACACGGTTCAGCCCAAAACCGAGCACCAAAATGAAATGAAAATAAATTTTAAAAAAGGTGCTTGAGTTGGCTTCCAGTCAGGTATTCCTTCCTGATAACTGGGGATACCCAGTGTGTAAGTTGACAAAAGCAGGCAGACAGAACAATCACAAACTCACTCAGCTGGAATGCAAAAGGTAAATTTATTTGTTACCTTGTGAATCTGGGGATCCCCAAAGCAACACACAGGCAGAGATACAGAAGTGGAGATGCAGGCACCATTACCACTTCATGATAAAGGACCAATGGCCTGCAGTTCACACAAGACTTATAAAGAATTATTCCTGGCTGCAAGGTCACTTAAGTGATGTAGAATCCTCCTCAACAGTCTTGAGCTTTTTAACCCATTCCTTCCAACACCCAGTATGTGATGATGAGCATACAGGGACTGGTAATGAGTGTGCCATGGTGTCTTGTGATTTGACTGTCTGTTGCAGTTGCTATGTCAGGCTTGTGCTATGATTTCAAAGACTGCTATATTACAAAGCTAAACTAAAACCCTGTGTAATATTAAGTATCTGCCAATAAAGAAATATGGCACCCAACCCTCCTTGTGTGGAATATCTACAAGAATTTGGTCAGAGTACTGAACTCTGACACCAGTTTTACCAGCAACCTAGTTTTGCTATCACTTGAGTATCAGAGGCTCTGCTAGTTTGTCAGTAAGGAAAAGGCAATCAGGCAAGCCACAACCACAACCAGCCAATTATCAGTGAGAAAATGGCAACCCCATATTTTAATAAATATAATACAAGATGTGTGCATCCTAACCACTTAAAGCAACCATGAGCCCCAGAGTCCTTTGTTTCCTTCCAGAGAGTATACAGTTGCAGGAGGAAGCCTCGTACTCCCTAAATCTATCCTGTACCCTTCACTGCATCACCTCAGTAGAGCCTGCAACCCCTGCACACAGTTAATTTTATGCATATATGCTACCTCCTGTCCAACTGCAATAGAGCTAATCACAGCCAGAAAATTAAACAGCTACCTAAGTCTGAAGCTTACCTTTGTACAAACACTGGGCTTCCTTTCTGGTTATCCATTAAAAAGAAAAGAGAAAAATGCTCTTGTACTTCACGCTTTTCAACAATATATACAGTACTTTTCAAATGTCAGCCAGTAATTTCTTGAAATTGGTAAGAGGGTTTTAGTCATCTGACTTTATTGTTTTTAGGGAATGAGCATATGGTTTTCATTAAGGGGAAAAAAATCTGTTTCTGCAACTTTTTCCCTTTTTTTTAAACCTTCATAAAATAACCAAATTGTTGAACCTTGTCTTTCTTGTTCTTACTGGGAAACCAGCTGTTTGACTCATTCTTTCAGAACTTTCTATGGCCATTAACTGAAAAGAGAAATGTTGACTTTGAAACAGACTATCTTCTTCCAAGTATTCTGAAGTTATGAAATTTAAAAAAAAAAAGACAGCCAGCCAACAAAAAAAGCAAACAAATACAAACAAACAAACAAACACTCTTCCCCCCCCCAAAAAAAACAAAACAGAAAAAAACCCCAAAAACAAAACAAAACACCTCCAGAATAACAAAAAACATTTATTCTCTTGATTAAGCATTCAGTTACTACAGGACAGCAATGCCCTCCAACCATGCAAAACACGCCTGTGAACTCAAGGTGTGCTTGCAGGAATAAAGCCAAGCACCAACCCCAGCATTAGCAACACGGGAACGTCCCAGGGCCCAGCAGCAGGTTACGCAGAGGACAGCAGCACCGATGCAGAAAACAACTGTTTTGTCATTAAAACCCCTCAGCAATGATTTCCCCTATCCTCCTGCAAGCCACCTAGGCAAACATGGGCAAGCTAAGGGAAATTAATTGTTTCAGTTCGGCTCAGTATGTTTGACATCAGACGTAGTTTTCAACAAGTAAGACACACACAGATGGGAAAAAACCCCAAAACCAAAAAAACCCCATGCAAAATTAAGTAAGGCTACGTGCATATACCTATTGTCACAGAGGAGAGCAGAGTTTCATGCTCACGTCAGCTCCAATTTTGCGCTGGCTAAACCATGGAATAGCATGCAATACTTCAAATACCACATTCTTATCATGGAAAGTTCCTAATGCCCCAGGATAACACTTAGCCAATTCTACCCTGGACAGCCACCCCTCACCCCAGCCCAGGGACGGGAACAGGCGACCACTCCGATTCCCCCGGGACAACTCAGGGCTCCACTGGCAACAACCCACCGTGGCCTTCAATATGGCGCCCGCCCTCTCTCCCACGCTGGCTCGCCCGGAGCTCCCCGGCGCCCTCCCTCGGCCCGGGGACCGCGGTTCGGAGAGCTAGGGAGCCGAGCGCCGGCGGCAGCCCGGGGGCGGGGAAGGCAGAGCCTCGGCAGCCTCCCTCCCTTCCCCGCCCCGGGACTGCCGCCGACTAGGCCGACGCTCCGCGGCGAGGCGGGATGGCGGTCGGAGACTCGCACCTCGGCCCTGATTCCTCCCTCCTTCTCTCCCCGTACCTGGCCGCTTGCATGAGGGGGCTCCATCCGTAGTGGTTCCTGCTCTGCACCGAGGCGCCCTTCCGCAGCAGGAACCGCACCAGCTGCTCGTGCCCCCCCGCCGCGGCAAACTGCAGCCCCGTGTTGCCGGCCTCGTCCGTGCAGTCCACGGGCACGGCGGGGCTCGGCGGGGACGACGCTTCGCCGCGGGGCTCCGCCGCCGTCTCCTCGGGGCCGCACGAGGAGGAGGAGGGGGCCGCGGGGTCGCCGCTGCCGCCGGGCAGCCCCAAGAGGCGTCGGGCGGTCTCGCAGTCGCCCTGCTCGCAGGCGCGGAGGAAGAGCTGGACCTGGGGGGGGACCCCGCACTCCCCCATGGGCAGCGCTGCCGGGCCCCGAGCGGCTCGGCCGCCCGCGACCGCCCCCGCCGCCGCCGGGAATGCAGCGGGGAGGAGGGGACTCGGCCGGCAGGAGGAGGCCGGCCCAGGGCGGCCGCAGCGCCCCGGCCGCTCTCGCACGGCGTCAAGGGACAGCCGGGCTGGGCCGAGTTCCTCGGAGCCGGCGAGGATTATCCCAGCCTGGGCCGGGGGTCTCGGTGCCTCTTCTGCCCCGCTGGCAAACCCAGTAGTATCCCCCCGCCTCGCCCAGCCTGCGCCTGTGTCCTGACGGCTCCTGCCCCCTTCGCCAGGGGCTTTCTGCGCTCCGGGCTGCAGCCGATCAGCGCCCTTACCGGCTGCCGCACCATTAAGTGTCTCCGCTTTACGTCTCTTTGTGCCCGGGGTCATGGCAGCAGGCCTTCGCTATGGGGCTTATTTTCACCTGACACAACAATCCCTTTTTTTGCTTCACAACCTTACTTCCTACAGCCTGGCGCGATCCCTCTGTCAGTCCCGCTCCGGATACCTGATACTTCAGCCTTTACTTGCACCCTCCTACTTTGTGTCTCCTTTAGCTCCAAAGCGGTCTCTCTCTTCAGTGAGATACAGTATTCGAAGTCCGTCTTTTCCCCATTTCCCATCTCCTGACCGTGCTGACTAGTCTTTCAGTTTAAAATCTTTGTGCATAAAATGTGAATTTCTTGTGTGTCTTCTCTTCAGTTTCAGCCCCTCAGGAAATCCTGAAATCTTTTCTAGGTTAAACTGATTTTACAACATCTAAAGCAAAGCAAAAAAGAAAAGAACAATCTTGAACTTCGTCATTCAATGATATCGTGTTGTGTCCCTATCTATAAAATCAGTGAGTTCAATGGCAGGACAGGGCACTTGTTACAGGGTGGAGGATGGGCATGACAAGACTAGGAGAACTTTAAAGGAGTATAAAACTATCGAATGCCACTAAATGTAGCAGTCCCCTGGTTTTAGGCGGTGGCATTCTTATCTTCCAAGTTATACAGCTTTTTGGCTCTGATACAGTGGCAAATCCAGGTTACCAGATCATCATGGCAAAGGGCCAAAAAATTACACTTGGAGAAAGTCTACAGCAAACAAGTGTCTTGGCTGCAGTTACGGACACTTTTCCTTTGGGAAAGTACCATTCAAAGCAAAAAAACCAAACCAAAACAAAAAGCTTATTTATCATAACAAAAATAATAGAACAATTTCCTGGACAGGGCATGCATTCAGGGATACTTCTTTCATTATAGATAGCATGTAGAATTTTTAATTCATGTAGAATATTTAAGTATGTGTCACCTACATTTATGTTAAATAATTTCCTTAAGCATAAAGAAGCTTACAGTGGCCATCAGCAGAGTGAAGGTGCATGGCTAGGGAGAATTTTGGTCCAGCCAAAACAGCCTACAGCCATCCTTACTATATAACAGTATGAGAAGCTTGCCATTGTCAATAAAGCTGGATGGTGCAAATCACTCTTTGTAAGATTTCAGAGCCTGGAAGAAGGGAATGGCAAGAGTGATTAATGCAATGCATTATTCATGATTGAAGAAAATTGGGTCATACTTACCATATCAAAGTGCATGTTCGGATATAGTCAAATTAGTAACAGGATCACTCCAGTTTATCTTTGAGATCAGCCACTCAACATGTTGATCCTACAAATTTATGTTATGTAGCTGATGGTTATGCTATCAAGTTCTACTAATGTTTTGAAATTCCAGACAAAGACATAATGAATGGAATTAGAAACCTATCAGCAAAAGATGCAACACTTACTTTAAGAAGTTTATAAGACATAGGAAATACTTGATGGGGTTTAAAAAATGAGAGGGAAAATGATTTGTCCTGAATTCTTCTGCCGTCATCTGATGGTCATTATCATCTTCAGTTGGCATCCTAGGCATTTATACTGGTATGATCACTCAGGGATTTCTGTCACTGACTGACAATCAAGGCAAGGAAAAAAAAAATCAAATTTCTTCTGAAATTAATAAACTGCTATGGAATATTCTCCTGGATGATGCAGTACCAAGCTCTTTAGAAAATACAGGACTTGATTTCTTCACCAATGAAAGAACAACCTAAGCCTTTCAAACAGTTCGTTAGGATAAGGTAATGGAGAAAACTTAGGTTGGAAGATAAGATGGGACAAAATAAAACCAAGATTCTCAAGTGCAGACTGTGTGTTAATTGTTCAGAAGATTTTTCCAAACTGCATCTTTGTCCAGTCAGTTAAAAATGCATTGCTTTTGTCAAGAAATTCATTTACATCAGTTCTGAGCTAATTTGTATAGGTCAGTGTTAGATTGCTCCAAGGTTAAAATAATTTTAAATGACAGAAAAAATCCTAATGAATGAAGAAATTACTTTCAAATAAAAAATATGAGAAAAGTGCAAGGAACAGAACAGGCCCACTAAAAAGTGCAGAACAGATAAGGCAGAAGTACACATGTCAGGAATCAACATCTGTGAAACTTCTATAACATAACTTCTCCACTGCTGATGATCTCAAAACACCAGCAACACCAGCAAGGAGATACAAGCTTATTGACGCTACTCATCATATGATGTGAAATGAAAGAGATAAATTAGAGTCATTGTTCTTCAAGACTCAGAACTAAGCATTTGCCAAACAAAGCCTAGGAAACCATTAGGGCATGTAATGTACCTGTGGAACTAGTAAAGTAAGTATAATATGGCAAATGTGCAATGATGTAGAACTACAAATTGGCCAGGTAATGTGACAAAAAATTCCATTGCTCTTACAGTAGTAATAGGATATAATATATTTGGACACATACCATGACACATGAGCAAATCTCTACCTCATATGTAATTCAGGATCATGTAATATGGAAAACTGTAAAATTGCCATCATAATCAAAAGCCTCTCAGAAATGTAGAAATGCAAGTAGTCGAGCAATCTGTTCCAAAGAAATCCATAAAACTAGAAACAGCTGACTCACTCATAATCTGCATTATCAAAGTGTGATGATGGTGGCATCTCAAATCTCCAAGTATGATGGCTTTTTTTCATGACAATTTAAGGGGTAAAACACTTATTTTCTACTGTAAAATCTTACTGATGTGAATCACAAGAAAGTCATACTTTTGAGAAAAAGAAAACTGAATTTTTTAATATGTTTTTTTGTGTGAAAACACTTATCTCTGCCTTAATGAAAAGGAAGACACGTATTAGAAATATCATCACAGAAGAGAAAGTGCTCCCCCAGAATTGCCAGACTTATGTATGTTAACTGTGGTCCTTTCAGGCATAGAAACAGAAACAACCTCAAAAAATTACTAAAAACCAAATGGTAGTAAGTAGCTACAGTGTAGGGTGACATACATTTATTTCACAACATAATATCTGCTTGACTTCTTGGTTCAGAATTTTAATCATGGTCTTCTCTTTGTCTACTATGACCAGCTGCTACACCTTTATGAGGAATTTACTTTGTTTATTTGTTTCAGAATATGCCACAATTTTAACTAACTTTTAAAAAGTATTTACAACTCAGTATTTTAATTCATTGTGTCTGCATGAAACTCTGTGAAAAATCAGACAGCTTTCCAACATAACATATCTTCATTAATGTGTACATCATACCATACTTTGTGAGCAGAACTGCGATTTTGTTCCAATACTTTCTGACAGCTAAGCTTCCTGGCCTAGGTTTCCTTTATGTACCTTATCTCTTCCACTGCTTGCAGTTCATACTTGCTATTTAGCTTAAGAGAAAAAATTATATGCAAACAATACATACCTACAGCAAGCAAATGTATTGATTGATGGCTTTGACCATTGATTGATGCATGTTCTGTCTCTGTCTGTCTGTCCTGGCTTGTGTGTGACCTTTTGAGCAGGCATTTTGTGTGTATAATTTATCTATGGGTACACATACATATGTGCACATACATGTTCTACAGAGATCTGCAAACTGGAGCAGCTGAGGTCTTACCCAAGTAATCCACTGAATGCTGCCTCATCTTATTGACCTGTCACTAGGAGAATTTCACTGCATTCATCAGCCTGATAGAAAATCCCTGAAATAGGCAACAGTTTCTCTCTCAGTCATCAAGTCTATGTTTTTATTCTGTTTTAGCTTTAGGGTTCTTCCTCTCATCTCAACTCCTCGATTTCTCTGCCTCTGCATTACACACCCAGCTTCCCTCCTGACCCAAAGCCTACCCTGTAAGACAGGGTTCCTGCTGAAGCACCGAGGACCCTTTGGCACTGGGGAAGGAGGGTGTGGCTCATTTCGTGTTTTGCATGCACTGTGCAGCTGACTCAAATAAAGAGACTTTCAATCCAAACACTTGTATTAAAAAAAAAAAAATCCTTGGCACTGGTAGTACAATATTCTGATATTCTGAATAATAATATTTTAAAAATATTTCTGCTAATAAAGGGGAGAAAGAGCAGCCAAAATTAGAACTGGGAAGTGTTGCAGGGCAGTGCAATTTTATGCACAGTTAAACAATGGTGAACACTGAGCCCATAGGTCCAATGCTATCTCCATTGGGTATTTTTTATAACTTGGATGATTCCTCCTCTCCTTAAGCAAATTTTCTATCTATGTCCAAAGTATTCCTACATCATGTTTCCTATCATATTCTTCTGATTTTTTTTTCTTTAGAATATTTCTTTAGAATATAGTAAGCATTGGCTTTTCCTAGAACTAGGAACTTTATTCTGAAATACATTATTTGATACTTTATTTTTACTCTGCAAGTGTGAATTTAGGAAGTTGTTTAACTTATTTTATTGAAAATGCAGTCTTTCCACTCTATTTCCATTTTAGATTTTTGCTTTTTACACACAAAAGAAAAAAATAGGAAAAGTTTCTATGAGGTGAATTTTAAATACTTGGCAAAATTTAATGACTCTGTTTTTTCTGTAATGCATATGTCATCACTAAAAATAAGAATACCTTTTAATAACTATACAGGTGTTAGATAATTCATCTTATCTTACCTCTTTTGGTATTCCCTATATGTAAACCTTGTCCTTCAATAAGCTCATGTATTTTAGGTGAACTAAATGTTACCTGCATTTCAAACATATTTCAGAGAGCAAGAGATACACCCTTAAATTTAGCTATTACATTCACTATATGTGAATTCTTGTGGACAATTGTATATTGTTGTGGTTAGTCTTTTTCTCTTAGTGCTTTTTGAAAGGTTTAATTAATACTTTGAAAACTTTTTGAGGTGAAGAAAAAATTTTCAGTTTTTAAAAATATACTTTTCAAAGCCATGGATTATTCTACTGATCATCTGTTTTAATTTGGACAACTAAGGACACAATAGATATTTCTAGATAAGTAGAGTTAGAGTTTTTATATTACTTGTTTGGTTACTCTCCTTATCTTTGGTTGAAACTCCTGAAGTGATTGAAATTGTAACTCAATAAACACTAAAAAATCATAACAAATTATTTTAACTTCCATTGTTATCCAACCTGAAAGAAAAAAGAGAACTGCTTAAAAGGACCTCTTCCATGAAAATTTTGCTACAAGTTTTATGGCTAGCAGTAAACTCATTCATTTGCCTTGTTGATTGTAATTTTTTTTTCCCCACTGGGGCTTATTTGTGTGTTCAGAGAGAATTCTTTACAGCTTAACTATTTCAGCTCAGAATGTTCAATCTTCCCATCACATCTACATCCCAAAAATGTTTGAAAAGGTTTGACAAAACATGTTTTTATCTTCATATTCTTTACATCTTGTACAAACTTCTTTGTGAATGCAAATAATTGATTCTTTATGATTTTTGCATTAGCCTCATTACTGTAGTTTTTCTTGATGAATTTCCTCTGGTTTATGTGTTTGGATGTCATCCCCAGAGAACTAGTGTTTACTAGCAATGCTTTCAATTCCCACTGCAATGGTCATCACAGAGTCTTCACCCATTACTTGGTCATAAGAGCATTATTACTGCTGAGAGCAGTTCTGTAATTTTTGGTTCTGTTTCCCATTTTTTTGTTTCAGAACTTGTTTTAGTCTTGTGATGATGTTCTTGTGCTTCTTCCATATTGCTCTAATACTTAAAATACTTACATAAAATAGAGATTCTTATAATTTTTAAGAACCTCTGCAGCAGAACTCTCTGGCTTTTGTCTGGGGTGTTTTCTTGGTTTTTTTTTTTTTTTCCCTCACTCTTCTCAGTTAACTCTTAATCCTACATTTTGCTCTTACCAATCTCCTCAGTAACTTCTTTTGGGAGTCCAGGAGGATCTCTTCTCCTTTGATTCATTCCAGGAATAGGCTTCCTTCATTCAGAAAGATGGCAAGCAAGGAGGCAAAGCAAACACTGGGCATGCAATAATTGGTGCCACCTGACTCTTCAGACCCAAAGCTTGCTAGACACAACATCCTTTATATGCAATGTAAATTCTCATGTCCAACATACTGATATTTAGTAGTCATCTACAAAGCACATTGAAATTAGAGTTATACCTATATAATTTCCTGTGATATCTAGCTGTATAGCTGAATAAGAAATAATCTGTCTATACACACACTCCTCACAAATCCACCTAAATTCCTTGATTTATACTAGCTTGCCAGAATCAGAATCAGTCACTGGTTTTCAGCACCCTTCTGTCTGGAGCATGGCCTCAACAGTACTGAGTCTGTGTTTGTTGTCACATACAATATTTATTATCATGTAAAATCAGAAAGAGCTCATAGCTGTATGCTCTGTCCCTGATAGTGATGAAATTTTTTCCCTTCCTTAGTGTTATTATCATTCACTCCTCAGTAGTGCTGGTGAGCAGTACTGGGCTGAAGCTCTCTCTCTGGGCATGACTGGACTCCTCTGCTGGGTTGATCTTGACAGGCCTCCAACAGCAGAGGATGTTGCAGTGAACATTCTCTTTGGAAAATGGGCAGAGCAAATGACGCCTCAAAACCAGTTCCAGCTCCCTGCTACATGTGAGAGAGAAACTGTATCCAGTTATGTTACATTTATGTTAAAGTATTTCAAACGAAAAATCAGGAGCTCTCATGTAATCTCACAGTCTCCAGATGACAAATTTAGGCAGATGGGGCTTCATACTGTTAGGAGCTGAAGTAAAATAATCAGTATGGATATGTTGTTGACTATGAAGCAAATCTGAAAGCTCTAACTACTGTTGTTTTTTTTCCTCCATGATTCTGTCATAGAAGGGACTGCCTATTATGTGTATAATAAACTTGGGGTTTACACTAGTATTTTGGATTTCTCTCAATGAGGCCACATTGGTTAACTTCTTTTTTCAACCAAGAATATTCCTTTCTTCAGCAAAAAAGCTTGTCATTAATGTCTATAGGTTCTTAGCCCGTGTTCTGCTCTACTTCTGAAGAACGTGCTGTTCTAGAGGCAGCAGAATGGATGAAGCCTGGTTTCCTATCAATTTGTTCCCTTCGACTCCTAAGCTCTTCCTATTCCCTCTGTGGGAAATAATCTCCCTTGCTGTCCTGCAGCTCTGAAAATTTCTATCTGAAGATAGCAAGTCTTGGGGCTATCTCAGTCACTTCCAGAGGCCAAAGCAGTTTGCTGTGGACCTGGCAGCTTAGTGCCCGCAGAGCTTTCCCTTGCTGGGGAAATGGCATATCCACCACCCTCAAGCTTCAAGGCGACCAGATCACCTTTCCCTTGAAGGGTGACAGCAAAAGAAACATGCCTGTCTCCTCCCGCATCCCAGTTCAGTGTGATCCAGCAGAACCGGGATGGCTTCCACTCCCTCCTTGCCCCTGGATGGGTCAGCACCAGCCCTGGTTCCACCGATTGTGTCCCCAGGGAGAACGCGGAGCAGGCTGGAGCCGTGTGCCTTCCCTGGGGGGCACACGAACCCACGGGGGCCAAGCAGCCTTCCGACCACCAGGAAACCTTGGGACATGGTTCCCGGGGAGGCGGCTGGCGGGCGGCATGGGTGCAGCACCCCTGGGGGACAAGCGGGGCGGGTTCCCTGCCCAGGGGTACCGCTCCCCGCCCCGCAGCAGCGCCCGAGCCCGGCTCTTCCGCGCCGCGCCCCTCGGGGCTGGCCGGCGGCGGGGCGGGGAGGGGAGGAGGGAGGAGCCGGCGGCGGAGGAGCCGTGCGGGCTTCCTGGCGGGGCAGCGCTGGCGGCGGGCGGGTATCGCGGCGTGGGCAGGTCCGTGAGAACTTCGCCGAGTCTGCCCGGGGCAGAGGCGCGCCCGTGTCCGTGAGACGGCAGCCGCAGCCCGCTCGGCATGGCCGGCCGCCTCGGCCGCGGGATGTGCTGGGGCAAGCGGGGCCGGGGCTGCCGGGGCGAGGGCGCGCTACTCGCCCTGGGGCTGCTGGCCGCCCTCGGCTTCCTCGTGTGGCGGCACGGCCCGCCGCCCCTCCACGCCGCCCGCCGCGCCCCGCCGCAGTCGCCGTCCCCCGACTCCGAGCTGCTGCGGCGGCCGGTGTACGCCAAGCCGGCCCTGGACCCGGGGGCGCTGGGGGAGCTGGGCCGGGCGGTGAGGTTGGAGCTGAGCCCGGCCGAGAAGCGCCGCCAGGAGGAGAGCATCCGCCGGCACCAGATCAACATCTACCTGAGCGACCGCATCTCGCTGCACCGCCGCCTGCCCGAGCGCTGGCATCCGCTGTGAGTACCGCCGAGGGCAGGTGGGGCCGGGGCAGAGGAGCCGTGCCTGCCGCTGCTGCTGTGGCTCAGAGAGCCGCTCCGGCAAACTGGAGTGTCTGCTGGCAGCGGTCAGCGCGGGGTAGTCGTGTCTCTCTCAAGTACCCGTCGCTCGGGAGCGTGGAGGCTTTTGGAAACTTTTCCATCACAAACGCTCTTGGATCACAGCGTTCGCTCTCAGAGTTAAGTCGATTTGTGACTTTGCCAGGCTGCCGCGCCTACACAAGGCGGTACGAAGTCGCGTGTTGGTGGTGTGTGTACAGGTTGTTTCCCTACGTAGCCCTGGTAGTGTGTTTTCAGTCCTCAAGCTGCGCTGCTCTGCCGCGTTTCTCCTGCTGCTGTCCCCTGGCTCAGTCACCATGGGCAGCAGCATACTTTTTCAGTCACTCCCAGCTTTACAAATGTTACGCTTCCCAGATTTCAGCTGTGCATTGTATTCAAATGTCTTAAGACACACAGTTTAAAGGAGATTGTTTTATCAGCAGTTTTTCCAGGAGTGAGCTAGAAATGGTGCTCACAAAGGTGGGTAACAGTATTCTAAAGTGGGACTGTGCTTGATCCGGGATGCATAGTTGCTGGGACAAGGTACATTTCCAAATGACATGTATAGTTATGACACCAGCGGCAGATAATGGCACAGGCAATTGTAAACAAAGGGTTAGACAATGTTCGATGAGGTGGCTCAAGTTTACCGGCAATGGCTCAGTGCAGCTGTGAAGCCAGCGTGGCACAACAGCTCTGACTGTTGTGCACTTGTGCAAACACTCAGGGTGGCATCGTCTTAGGCTCTCCTGTGAGTGAGCTACCGGCTGGTGAGAGGAAGGGCCAGCCAGTTAAGGGGATATGCCAGCCGTCACAGGGGTTGGGATGGAGCCACGGTTGCTACTGACTCTTCACTCCCGCTTGGCTTCAGCTGGTTTGTTTCGTTGCAACAGGTTTGTACAATACGGTAGGAAAAAGCTGTGGGAAAAGCAGGGCTCTGGCTCTCCTGTACATTCACTTCATGCCCGTGTGTCCTGCCCAGTGTTTCACCAACTCTAATTGTAAGTCCTGAATCTAAAGCATGAATTTTATGATCACTTTCAAAAAGTTGCAGTGCAAATGCAAGGCCTTTTCATCATAAGTTCAAGCCTGACACTAGGCTTGTTTTACTCAGTTATTATTCCCCTCTTATCAGCAGTCTGTAGACCGTAGGTCAAAAAGGACCATTTAAATTTCACTTCCGTGGGAAGCATTAAATAATTTCAATGAGTTATTTTGGATTTCTGCCATTTCTCTATGGCAGGATGTTAGAAGAAATGGAAGGTCACAGTTGTTGAATAGGAGACATTATAGATGGGTGTGGGTGACTATTCTAGAAATGAAAATAATTTAAATAGATTTTGCTACAACAGCAGACCCTTTTTGATTTGAATATATGGATGCTGAAATGACAAAATATATCGAAACCAAAAGAATCACAGAAGCATCAGTGACATAATCTCAGAGATAATTGCCTTCTGAAGCTGGGGCTGTATTGTACTGTTGGCAGGTGCTTCATGCCTTTGTGCATAGTTAAATCTAAATTATGGCAAAAATGTCACAGAGCATCTCTCCAACTCACACAGCAAATGTAAAAAACTTTCCCAAAGGCAATTTTGCAATGAAGTATTAACTCCTTCTCTCAAGAAGGAAGACCATGTAAGTGATTGAAGTAAAAAAACCCCATAATAATAATAAAAAAAAAAACTTGAAGAATTTATCACCAAGCCCAGCCCACAGCCATAGAAAATGCATTGCATTTAGTTCCAAGATTATACAGTTCAAAATCTCAAGTCTAGGGGAAATTTTTTTTTTTAATTTTATTCTAAGGTGGGTAATGCTTGACTATTTAGGACCTTTAATGAACATTTTGTTGATGGGTGAGGCAACAATGATGGGAAATAAGTAGTAATGGTAGATGACAACTAGACATCAGCAGTCTACCAAAATAATGCAAAGAATTTTAGATGTGATCAGTGAGACAGCTTTGGTACCAGAAGACCAGAAGGTGACAAATGCATCATTTTTTTTAGTGGAGTCCCAGAAGAGAATCAGAGAACTCTGTGCTGGCAATCCTGGGATCTTTTCCAGGCATGTTATCTACAAACTGTGGTAAGGGAAAGAATTAGTTACAGATGGAGGGTGTGATCTATTGAGAAAGTCAACAAGGCTTTTGTCAAGGATGACGTGTCTTACAAATCTATGTGAGTTCTTTGAAGGCTGTAATTATACGGATAAAGAAGTGTGTTGTTACTTGATGAGTTCCTTAAACGACTGTGAAATAATGTGGAAATTCCATGCATTTATAAATAACTGAGTAGAAGCTGCACAGCAGGTTTGGGGTTTTTTGGTGGGGTTTTTTTTTCAGTTTTTTTTTTTTGTTTGGTTTTTGTTTAGTTTTGGTTTTTGTTTGTTTTAAGGAGCAAAGAAAAAGTCCCACAGAAATCTGTGTTGGACTCAATGCAGTTCAACTTACAGCATGGCTTTCATAAAGAAAAGACTAATTTACAGTCTGAAACACAGGTGGCCTTCTGGAAGTGTATCTCCTGCAGGATTCCTGCAATACATGGTTGATGCATGAAAATGGATAAAACAAATTCTGCCACCTCCCTGTTCCAAAAATCCATTTCCTGTAAAGCATAGTCAATCCACTAGAAAATTTAAATCAAATATTCAGAAGGTATTGACAGACACTATGTTTGGAGACTCTGTTCTGGGCTATGGGCTTTTGGTCTGTTTCAGCATATTCTTGTGTTTGTGGAGGCAATCTGGAAATTTTAGATACCAAAAAAATGGGAGAATAAAAGGGAAACAGAGACAACATTACCACCACCTGGATGCCCCAACACTCCTTTTGATGTTAATGTCCTCCCACACTGATCAATGAACCCACTCTCTGTGTGTGAATTGTTGAATCCAATGAAAACTAGAGCTTTGCTAAGAAGATAGAGAGTATCTGAACCAGTAAGCTATTAAATGTGATATGCAAAATGATTGCAAAAGCTGTTGCTGTGTCAGAAAGTCGTGCCAAAAATCTTTTCCTACTGCTGCATGTTGTACATCCTGGACCTGCCATGGGAACAGAAGTGTGGCAGGTATTTGCTGGTCTCTATGTCTGGTAATACTGTACAGGAAGAGAAGAATAGTTTGGCTGAGATTACTCTCACAAATAATGTATTGATTGATGATATTTGAGTATGGATCCAGGAAGTTTCCAACATAGATCTTTCTCCTAGTAATACATTCCTGACAGTGAAAATATTCAGAAAGTTGCTATTCCTTCTTGTTCCCACCACCGTAACTTGCTTTTTGTGGTAACTGATTCTGTTTCTATTGACCCACAGACCCGAAGAACTTGACAACAATTGTTTCATTTAGACAATTTCTGCTTCCTTTAACTGTCTGAGCTTGATGTCAGCAACTGATCATGTGTTTCATCACACAGGAATTGTTTAGTTTTACTGAAAGTATACATATAAACAAATAAACATTATGTATTAATAATTTATAAAAATGTCTGTTTGGGAGAATCTTCTGGATAAGAATGTAAGTTACTAAATGGTGATAGTTTGTACAAGGCTAGAAGTGAAATAAGCCATAGGGTCAGAGAAGGATGGAGGTTGGAAGGAAACTTTGGGGTATCTAGTCCAACTCTGAAGCTTCCAAGGATGGAGATTCAACAACATTTGAACACCTTTTTAAATGCAACATCACTGCCACAGTGATTTTATTTTTATTTTTGTCCCCTGATCGTAAGGTTGTCTGGATAGCTCAGCTTGTCTTTCCAGCAGCTACCCTTCATGTCTTGAGTTTGTACTCATAAAGGGAGCAACAATTATAGGAGGTTTAAAACCAGTAAGTGTCTTCTGTCAGACTTTGGCTTACTGAGGGATCTGTTGGGGCTGATGCCCTGTAAGAGGGTGTGATGAGCTTGGGGCCATGGGGTTTGGCTGCTGCTGCTGCTCTGCCTTCCTCCCTCTGCAACAACACGTCAGCATTGTGTCCCATGGGGCTCCTCCTTGTGTGCTTGTTTTACAGGACTGTAGGGCTAGGCAGAAAACTGATATGTTCTCTTAGACTTCTACAGCTTATTACAATGTGTAAGAATTACATTTCCAGTTTTTCTACCTGGGATCTTTTAGATTAAGGGCTATTTTCAAGCATTGTTTCAGATTTAAGGCATTCTACTTTTTCTTTCTGTATTACAGTAGGAATGCGTTATTCACTTATTTCGGGGATAGGCTCTGTAAAAGCACACAAGTTGCCTTTCAGCTGACTCTTGGTACAAAAGAAGCAAGTCAGGACTAGGCACTTTTGTGCTGACTCAGCATTTCATGTTTTCTCTTTCATGGTAGAAGCCTGATTCAGCCCTTGGGGCTCATTTTACTTGTGATCACAAGGAAATGGATTTTTAATTCTTTCCTATCTTTCCTAAGTAGCCACAAAAAGCCCCCAAAATATTGAATGTGGTCTGGGTAGTATTTTTCAGCTATTAAAAAAAGTTTTAGAGGTTTGTTCTTTAATTCTAGGTAATCTTTTGTGTTTTGGAGAGGTTCTTTATATATTTTTTTTATATGTGTGATTTTATGTATCTGTTTAAGTGTGTGTGCATATATCTTTAAGTGTCTTTGTACAGATAGCTAGCTATACACAAATGCTCAAATTCCTCTGACACCATCATTTATTCCTATAATTTTATTTATTTTGGGGGAACATTGTTTGACTTTGGCATAACAATCTTGTGCTAAGATTGTTTTGTCTTTCAATACTGCTTTTCCTGTTTGTTCCCGTATTTGAATTTGATTCTCTCAGAGTCTCTCTTTCTTCTGTGGTTTGTTTTGTTTTCTGGGCTGTAAATTCTAAATTATACCAGGATCTCTGATAGTATCTTGCTAGCAAGTTCCAAGAATAAGCTTTGATACTAGGTTGTGATTCCTTTTTTTCTCCAAAACTCACAGCTACTCCTGCCAGGAGTTTTAACCTGACCCTGTTCTGGGAAAAGGCACAGCAGCTGTGTGTTTCCCTCCTCAGCCCGCAGTGAACAACTGACTTCACCCAGGAGCTTCTCTTTCATCTCTCACCTAAAGGCGAAACAACTGCAGTGACTTTTTAAAATTCTTATTTATTTATTTATTTTTTAGTGCATATAGGGAAGAGAACCCTTTGAAGAGGTGAGCTGCAGCAGCTTGACCTTTCTGACACATCCCTTCCCTCTAAACCATCAGCTGATGGTGCACCTTGTGCCCAGAGCTGGCTTTGGCACGGGTGTTCCCATGCTTTGTGTCTGATCAGGAGACACAGCGCACTCCTTCTTGCAAACTAAGGCTTTCCATTAAACACTTAAGAGTGTGTTTGGTATAGTAGTTCTGGAACACTATGGTCACTTGTTTGGTGTTAGGATTTTTTGGTTCAATTTCTGAGCTTTTTGGAAATATGTAATTGGTTACTAGTAACTATAATAATTATAATACCTTTTAGTCATTACTTTAGTGTTAATTGGCAGGATTTCTTTCATATATAAACAGGCTTTAGACCTTCAAAGCTATGTTTCTCTAGGACATTTCAGTCTTTCCTCAGACAGTAAGTGGGATAAAAATAATTCTTCACTATAGTTGGTTTTTAGGGGGATTTTTTTGCTTGTTTTGGGGGTTTTGTTTGTTTGTTTTTTGTTTTTCTATTTTTGATAAGAAGGCTTGCATTTTATAGCAATACAAAATGAAGCAACGCATCCACTATTGCTTTGACATTTAGGATATTTTGCTACTTTTGTTTCCTGTCATCTGTAAAAATGTGTCACTTTTCATTGTCATTATGCTTTTAACAACCTCCAGCAAATATTTTCCAGAAGAGCTCACATGATTATTTTTCACCGTTTCTCTTTCCAGCTTCTGGTAGACTTCCTTTGACATCTAGGTTATTGCTTGGTTTCAGCTGATTTAATTTTTAAATTGAAAAGGTTTCCAGATCTGTGATTGGTACTAAGCAAAAATTGTTGTTTTTTTTTTTAATTCAAAAACTGCTTTTATTTAAACAATTGTCTATAAGGATCAGGTGCATCCACACCTTATTTGTAGTGAGGAAGACAATAGCTTCTTTCAGTTATGGCTTTGCAAAATATTTGTTCTTGTCCTGAATCAAATTACACTCACAAAAGTAAGTTTTTGAATGTAGGTGTAGGAGATAGCATGTCTCTGTGGAAAGGTTAAGTGTATCTCACTATCTTGGAAAAAAAGTGAAAACATTTGAGCAAAATGCAACAACTGTTTCAGCTCAGAAAAATAAAAAACGAGTGGGTTTCCCCACTGTCACCTGCAGAATTTCCTTCTCATCTGCATATCCAGAATCTAGGTCAGTTAGGAAATTCTGTAGTATATCTCTAACAATTTGGAATTAGGAGGCTCTATGGATTTCCTAAATTTGTGGATTTTAGGATACAGACTTAGTAAATTCTCTTACTTGTTCTTTCTAGACATTTATTTCTTAATGTATTTTGATTCTGTTTTAAAGAGATTTGCTTTCTGTGCCACCTCCTTCCCAACCCGTAACTTCTTAACAATTGTTTTCTTCTGTTTCAGACTTTTTGTCTTTCTTTCTTGCTTCTCACAATGTTTGTGTACAAGGCAGTACAGCCCATTATTATCTGAAATCTTAAGACAGCTTTTGGCAGTCAGTCTTGCCAGTACCTTCTCGTCATTGGGAGAATCATTCTGTAGAACATTAAATAACCTGAAAAACTGTTTCACAATCAAACCAGCCTGTTTCCAGAGACTTGATCATATCACAGTGTTGAGGACTGTACAGGGGTGCTTTCTCTAACATGGTTTGTTTCAGCAGATATAATTTAGGGAGCTTTTAGCCAGCCTGCTGGGCTGGGACCAGCAGTGGGGAAATGTCGGCCAGCATCCTGAACTCCCCTGCTTAAGTGTTCCAGCCTTGCCCCAAATAATCTGGCCATTCTGGCAGGTATCAGCACCTTGCTGCTATGTGCTTTGCTACTCACACCAAGACACACCTTCTGTAAACTCTCAATGCCTTTTTCTGCAATAGTTGAACACGTGGCTTGTGTAGGTGTGTAAAACCAGGTAGAGCCTCTCCATGTCCAGATAAACCTTTTAATTTTTTTTTTTTATTAAAAGGAAAATTCCTGAACTAGCAGGATCAAGGTAGTCTTATGTGAGAAAATAAATTTAGCATGAAAAGTTGGGTAGTGTTTGGAGGAGATAAGAATAATGTTTATCATATCCTTTAATTCCACTGGAGATGTTACACCTTTGTATCCCAGGCTTGGGGTGGTGTTGCTTTTGGCTCGTGCTGCTTTTTATCCATAGGTTACTCTCCCACACAGAGGGGTGAGGAGTGGATGTTCAACAATATATTCAGCCTGGAATAAGGGACACAGCCTTGGTAACTGTGGGATGGCTTAGAAACCAGTGCTGCTACCTCTGTCATGCTGCAGGGCTTGGTGTGCTTGTGGATGGATGTGCAGAACCCTAAGCTGCATCTTGGGCAAAAGTAGAGAAAGGGATTGAAGATCCCAGTACTGCTGTGTCCTGTGCCATGGCTTTGGGAAAGTGAGAGAAGGAGGCACTTTCTCTTGGGTGAAGGTTCTTGCCAGATTCCAATGCCCACATTGCTGCCTCTGCAGTTTATGGAGTGGGAATGAAGATGGTGAAGCTAGATTGAGATGCCCATGGATGCTGCCATTCATCCCCTTCAGCCTCGTTTGCTTACAGGCTACAAAATACCACTTTTGAGCACACCTCTTACTGAAAGAACAGTGGAAGTTGGTGTTTTAGCTGTTCAAATTAGGAAGAGGAAAGGAGGCTCTGTGGTGGGTCAGCACGTCTATGGCCCATCACAACAAGCCCAGCCAACCTGGTTCCTAGCCCACCATGTGAAAGCCAGCCTGAAAGCAGAACCTTGGCAGTGTTTTCCAGGTGACGCTGGGATGGGGTGTGTATGTCACATACTGTAGTCACATAAATCAAGTTAAATCAGCTTCAGCAGTGACACATGCTGTTTTGCACTTCTTGAGAGAACTGCACAATCCTGAACTTGCCTAGGGCATTCAAATTGAAACTTCAAAACCAAAACTTACGCAGTACACCTTCTGAAAGCATTAAATAATTGATGAGCGGTTTGTGTTCTTGACAAATCTTTGAAAACTCGGAGAACATTTCATATTGTTTTGTTAAAATATAAGTAACTGTGCATATAAAAGATCAAATTTAGAGACTGAAAGTCTGTTTTCCCTTTCCGTATCATTGTCACAGTTGTGGTGAAAGTCTCAAGTAAGAGCATGACAGGAACCACTCCTAATTAACTAATGGCAGTGTGCCCAGTGTGCACACATTCATGCTCTCTCCTTGTGTATAGATACACATCTCTTAGAGAAACAGCTCTTTACAAAGAAATAAATTGAGTGATTACATTAATTGACACAAATGTTCTTGAAAACAACCCATTTAATTTTGTTTAGACATTTCCTGAGTGATGTCTCCTTAGTTTCTAATAAATAACCTATTGTAAAACTTGCTAACAGAAGACTGTGTAGTGTAGTAGATTCCAAGGTTAATTTATTAAACTTGTCAGCTGTTTACTCTCGGTTAGACTGTGATTTAAAAATGCAGTGTAAAAAAGGCAAAACCAAAAACCCACAGGAATTTGGATGTGTAAGGATGCACTTTTATGTGCTTTGCTTCAGTTTGCATTTTGTAGACTTCGATGTTTGAGTAGAAGCTGTAGTGAAACATAGAGAAAGGGCGGTACATAGTGAACATGGTTTTGTGTTCAGGTACATACCAGCATTATTTTCTCTCTCTTCCCATCGAGAGATTTAAAGGTTCATGGATGAACACAATTCTAAAATATAGATGTTGTCTTAGTGTAAATTGGTAAGAAATGCCAGAAGACAAGGCTTTGGTTTTGTTTATGCCTGTCTTATGCCACAGTGATCAAGCAGGAAAGTCCCTGGAACACCCACCCAGTGTGGCAGAAAGTGCCTCAGGGAAATGAAGGATGATGCAGAAGGAGGATGATGCTGGAGCATTGTAGTGTCCCCGTCTGCTCCTTGGAAGATGGCTGGGGCAGTCCTGGCCATGTTGTGTCTGTCACTCTACTGTGCACAAGGCTGAAATATTGGTCTCCTGTAGCCAGGTCTCATACCTCTTGGAGATCTATTTCACACCCAAGATAGCTCCGCTACCTTAGAAGGCATAGAATCAGCAGGATGGCTTCTGTGGTAGTGTTGGAAACAAAAAAAAATTAAGAAAGGCAAAATAACAAAACTCTTTAGAGAGAAAAACCGAGCCAGGTGCAAGAGGTTCTTGCTCCTGGTAAAACACCTCACAAAAGTGATTAGTTTCTTTGTTCTCTTCTTTTTCTAGTAAATTGCTCAGGCGGGACTTCTTGGTTTCTATCCAATTGGCTATCCTTAAGTTTGGGGTGAAGTCCCCCAGGTCCTATGAGGTGTCTTTTTCGCTAATTGAGGGAAGAAACTTCTGGGCTTTTTCCTTTTTAAGGAGACAAAGGATAGTTTTGTCACTCCATCAACAGGGGGCACATTCCTACAAGAGGGTTCTGCTTGTGCATTTTCTAGTGAATCTGCAGAGGGCAGGAGTGACCAGAGGGCAGAGACTGAGCAGGTGTCACTCCTTTGCATTGCCATACCTGTTGTGGCTCTTATTCATTATATACCAGTGTTTGTCATTGAAATCTGAGTCCTGTTTAAAACTATATGCATTTATTTTGTTGCCTCTAGAAAAGTATCTTGGATGTGTTGGCAACAGGTTTTTCCTCAGTGACTGATCCTGGTATCTGATAACTGTTACCAAAATCAGGCTGACTAGAGATATATGTACTTCTCTGAAGAAAATGAACCCACTCAACATGCACAAGATGCCATTTTTAATTTAGGTAATTGTTTATTTTAAAATACAAATTACAAAATTATTACAAAGCAGTAAAGTTCCTGTGATTGAATAAGATAAGGAGGATTGTGAAGGAATGTTGGACTTCAAATGCATCTGCATTTATTTTCCATGTTTGGAAATGTCACACTTACAGGCAACTACTTTTCTTAAATCTGTGTTATGTTTTTACCAACCACTTAGTAGTTATGATGACTAGGTTCAAAGTGATGTATCACAGACAGTGGTAGGGACCACATTTATCTTTATTCATAGAAAAGTTAAGCAACTGTTCTATAATCTCTGTTCTATAAGGACTCACTTAGGTCTCTTGGGCTGTGCTGGATCAATGGCTTAAGGAGGGTGAGGCGAGTTGCCTTCTGGATCTGTCTTTATGGACCTGTAGAACCCAGATGATCAGCTCAAAGGTAGTTTTTAGGATGAATAATGTGAGATGCAATTAATACTGTCTCAACATGATCCTTCCTATTGGAAAGGACAGTGGTATGGGTTTGAGGGTGGCTCTAAAGAGTGCCCTACTCAGAAGCTGAAAGCAGGTTGCAGTATAGAATTCATACGTTCCCACTGTCTGCAAAAACAGATTTTGGGACTGCTGTCACCAGTTGCTGTAATTTTGATGGCATACTGTAATTGATATGCATTTGTTTTTCTGAATAATCCAAAAGTAGGAGTGAAATGATTCACTTGGAAAGTGGGAGCTGGGATACTTGGCTGACACATGGATAATAAAAGTACATCTTGAAGTTTACAAGTGTGAATACAGAAGATGGGCTGCTGAGGCACTGCTGTGGTAAACAGGAGCTGAGAAATGGAAAAGATGAGTTATGACCACTAGACTTTAAATCAGGTTTTGTACTCGTAGTGGATTTTTTGAAATTTTTATATCTTGTGAAGTGGTAATGTTTAGTGTCCATATGCATGCCACTTAATTGTTATTCAGCAACACTGCCAAGCATTTCCATTTCAGGGATTCATTAGCTTTTTAAAGATTTTCTTATGCTATAATTTTTCCAGGGTTTAAATGCTTTGGGTTTGTAATCTCCTGAACGGGATTAATTTTTAAGGCTTAGTGAAACTCTTTCATTACAGAAAAATAAGGAAAAATGTGCTTCACTTTAGCAACACTATTTGAGACTGCTAAAAATTGAGATCTTGCAATTTAGCAAGAAATATTGGGAATAATATCTGAGATAAGCATGCCAATCTGCACAAAAGTTGAATAATGTGGCTTTTTTCTTCTTTTTTTTTTTTTTTGTTAATAAGGGCATCAGGGTACTGCTTAGGTCAGGGTGGCAGTGTTGGCCAGCAGCCTGCCCTGCTACCATGGTGGGTCACTTCTCTTCAATCCTGTGCTGCCTTCCACCACAGAGCTGGTAAATTAAACCCATTTTTTAGTACTGGCCTCTTTCTTGACTTTGGAAACCTAAGAAACGTGTGTTCTGGTATGTCCCGTCGTAGGCTGACCTTTTACTGCAATGTGAGGTGTGCTCAAGGAAGGAGGCAGCAATGCACAGTGAATCACAAACAGTGTGGGGATTGCCTTGCTCTGTGCCAAATTGTGTTTTCCATCTCCAGCATGTAATTTCAGGCAAATCCGTCAAAGTCTTTAATCTATAATTAGACTTATAAGCTTCTTAAAACCTTTTGGGTTTCCTTTCTTTAAATGGAATACAGCATTATTTTCCATGAATCTTCCTGACATATTTTTCAAAGAATGCTTTCCTGGTGTTTTTTAAAATTTATTTCTATTTTCCTTCAGCTTTCTAAAATGGGTATGTAGAGATCCTATTTCCATCAAGAAATGAACTCGAAATTACCTGGTACAAGTGACTGATGTATATGGATTTTTTTTTCCTGGCAGTACTGAGCAGAAACGTTTTTCGGTAGGCTAAATTAAATATATATTTCTAAAATTGGATTCACACAGTGCGGTTTTCTGCATTACAATTAAAGAAAGTAATTAAAATGTCACTTGTCACTCCTTTTTATGTGTCAATACATGAAGGTCTGGCTAAATAAATCAATTCTGTCACCAGGTGTTGGTGTGAGACAGCTCCCTCTGTGAAAGCCCCTCAGGACAAGTTACTGTCTGGAGGGACAGGCATTCTTGTACTTCACTACATCAGTGTGTGTGTCTATGTGTACCTACCTATGTATATAAGTCTGTATGCACAGGGGTTGTCACAGGGCGCTCCTGTCATGTTTGAGAAGCAGCCTTTGGGTCCCTTCTTTGCCTGAGTGTCATTTTTCCTGTTGCTTCCTCATTTTCACATATTTATTACAGAACTACTCTACGGACTTTTTGTTCCCTTCGTAAGAGTTTTAATTTTAGGCATAATCAGGTTCAGATATTTTTTTCTTTCTGTACAACTGATCTTAATAGATACTGCCTAATCTCCAAAGAAACGTATAAGCATTTTTAATTGCAGACAGAGCAGACTTAAATAGTTTGTTAAAATATTCTCAATGTGCCATAGGTAAGCAGTTTGCTTCTAGTGTTTTGGGGAATTTTTGTGCCCCTAAATTGATCTAAGGTATTTCCCTGTTGCATTTTCTACTGATCAGTTTTAATTTCTCTTCTCAGCTCCCCATAGCATATGTTCTGGAGGACTCACTGCTGTTCTGCTACCTGCCTTGGTATCTGCTGTGATTTAGCAGTCCACAGAAGTTGGAGTCTCTCCTTCTGCCCCTTACAAGCCTGGTTGACTGCAAGCAATAAAAACTGCCAATATGAAATCCTCTAAGCAAAGAGGAGAAATTGTAGAAGATGCCATCATTATTTTAAAATTCTTCTAAACCAGGGGATTCTTTTAAGAATTTATACATTTGGCTCAGCTATAACTTTCTTGGCATCCTTATGTTCATTTAGGGAAGTTCATATATATATTTATAGGAAATACATTCTGGAGCTTAATCCAAAGGTTTGCAAACTTTCTGGCTCTCCACAGAGCCAAAACCATGCATTTCTATATCTGTTTTACGTTTCCGTGAATTTCACTATTAGATTTTGCCAGTTGTGTGGTCTCTCCAAATTCTGCTTCAGTGTACATACATTTCAGTTTTGTTTTGTTTGGGTTTTTTTTTCTCTTTATATGTTGCTGTTCCTTCACAGTCATATTTTTGCTGTCTAGCACTTGTTCTATTTTCCAAAGCAGTTTCCTAGTTTATGTTACTGTTTTTACTGCACTTAGGTTTTACAGGTTTTTTTTTTTTTCCTTTTATTCTGAGGCACATTTTGGCCATTGCTTGTTATTCTATTTGAAATTGTGCAAAGACAGCTACTGCAACTACACCAGCCCAGAATACCTCCTATTATTTTTCTTTTTAGGCATTTTGGTACTTTGCAGAATTTTATTCATAATGCTTCTGTGGAAATGGAACCTCTGTCAGAGCAACTTCCTAATGTTTCCCATAGAATTTTCCACACACATGCAGTTCTTTTAAGATCTATTCTGTGTTCTTGCTTGCAGTTAGTAACTAGCATGCAAATGGATTGAGAATTGTTTCCTGAAAATTAATAACTGCTTTTGCACTTCTACTAAATGTTATCCCCCTTTTACAGATGCAGAGAGAAGAAATATGATTATTACAGCCTGCCAAAAACCTCTGTTGTGATAGCTTTTTATAACGAGGCTTGGTCAACGCTTCTGCGAACTGTTCACAGTGTCCTTGAGACATCTCCGGATATACTTTTGGAAGAAATTATCCTTGTAGATGATTACAGTGACAAAGGTAGGAAGAATAAATCTAAATAGTATTGATTGTTGATGGACTTTTTGGTCAGCCAGTTCATAGAAGAAAAATTATGCTGTTCAGGTCATGTACCAGAAAACTGTACAACAAAGGCCTCTCACTGAAAAATAGATTTTTGTAGTGTGCCAGTGAAAAAATTTAGCTTATGTACCAAATTTAGTTTGGAATGGGGATGCACATTTGCTGTGCTGTAACATGAGTGCTTGTGTTTATAGATAGACTACAGTCTGATCAGAGCACTTCAGGTTGCCTGAATTGAGCAAGTTTCGATTGCAGCAATGCTCCCCTGGTGTCTCATATAATGACAGTGACCCAGTTAGTTGGTCTTGTTTGAACAACAGGGCATAAAGGCAATTCTGGCATTTTCCACCACACGTGAACTGTGTTAAGAGTAAAACTTTTATACAGAAAGTCTTAAGTAACATTTGAGAAGCTCTTATTGATCTGGGGATGTATTACAGAGGTAAATGTGAAGCATTCCATTTCTTAAAAGTAACTGTGATTTGTGTCCAAATCCAGGTCTTGTGCTTTTTTTGTGTCCTTTCTAAACATGTATAGCTGAATCTGAGTACAAAGTACCACAATCTTTAGAGCCCTACTGTAAGTAAAATTATAGTGAGGAGAGAGCTTCCTATAGCAAGATATAAACAAATCATTTCAGAGTGTATCATTCCCTCTTTTTTTGGCTTGTTACAGAACATTTAAAGGAGACTTTGGAAAACTACGTGGCTGGCCTGCGCAAGGTGCGTCTTATCCGTGCCAATAAGAGGGAGGGGCTGGTTCGAGCCCGGCTGCTGGGGGCGTCTGTGGCAAAAGGAGACATCCTAACATTTCTGGACTGCCACTGTGAATGCCATGAGGGCTGGCTGGAGCCACTGCTGGCAAGGTGAGCTTATGCTCTGGGCTGGTTTTCTCTCCCATTGGAGAAGAAGGGGTGAGACAGTTTGGCCCACTTCTGCAGTGGAAAAATGACTCATGGTTCACCAAAGGTTACTGCAGTCTGGTCCCTGAGGCACTGCCAGTGTTTGGTGTTTGTCTCCTGGCTCTGGGGGAGCAAATGCAAATGGAAGTTTGAAAGATCATGGCATGGTGGGGGTTTTTTGCTTGTTTGTTTTTGTTTGTTTGTTTTATTTTTTTCCCCCTGAGGACCGAGCTGCCTCTTCAGGCAATGGAAAGTTTTGGTTTTCAAGAAGATGAGTCCTCACCTCCAACTTTGGAACTACATTGGTAAAGGAGACTATTTCTGTCAGCCTGGGTGAGCAGAAGGTCTGGAAAGATGTGTGCCCTGCAGGGCAGTGTTTGCATAGTTCGAGTCAATAAACTCCATCTTCTTAGTCCTGAGCAAATCCACCTTTCCAGACTGGTTCTGACATAAAGCATCATGGTGTAGGATAGGGAGGAGTAAATGTTATGTCAACACTGACTCTTACTTGGAAACCATCTGTCCTGGGACACTGTACTTTATGCCTGTGTGGTCTCTTGTTAATTCTGCAGATCCATCAGGCTGTTCAGAAAACTTTAGTTAATTAAAAGCAAGCAAGCAAACAACGAAAAAACCAAGGAACCTTCCCAAAACTCTAACAAAAAACCCCTAGAAACCAGAACACTACCCTTCTGTTTCAGCTGAGAATACTTATTATATTCTTGAAACCTCACCCATGTGTAGCCAGCAGCCATACATTGACTTTTCCTGCTGTGGGTTCAGCCACTGGCACCTCACCACATCACCTGCTGCTCCTGACTCACTTTACAAGGCTCTGTTAGTTTTGCCCCTTTTTCTAACAGCTCATGGCTTTACCCCCTTGGATGCCATTAGCAGACACTGATAGATACAGGACCTGAATCCCACCTCCTATGTAGAAAACCAGCTCTCTTTAAAACATAATTAAAAGGAAAAAAAAATCTTTTCTCAAGGCCAGTGTTTTGATTTGGATCCTGTTAAGATTCCCACCAGGTACTGCAGAGTACAGAAAAGGACAAGAAAAAACAGCCCAAACACAAACTGGAGAGAGACTTCCAAAAGCACAAAGTGTCTTGATGTGTGCGAGTCTTCCTGATTCCTATAGGGATTTGTGTTCCCAAATTCCCCCTGTCCCTTTGAAATTGTATCTAGAATACAATTCCAGGTTTTTGTTCTCTTAAAATTGTCGTACTTACCTTGCTTCTAAATTTCACAACGAGGGTATCCCAGATAATTGTGGGGTAGCTATGATAGCGTGAAGAAAGGAAAAGGGAAAAACCTCAAATCATGAGCATAGGTTTAACTAAAAAACTGTATGATGGGGAAAAGTCTGTGATTGCCTCACTTCTTTAGCGCACCACTAGATGGCAATCTTGAGGAAGGATTGGGATTTTTTTTTTAACGCAGCAGTCACCCCCTGTAAAAAACTAGCCCTCTCTTGGAATTCCTGCCGTTCTTGCTGCAGATGCAGACTTACATCTCTAAGGGGTTTTTCTGTGGCATATCTGACGCAAATGTATGGCAGCAATACCACAGTGTTAGCATTTTTGCAATGCAAACATAGTTGTGTTTGTAAGCTGCCTGTGCATTGTACCATCTAGTTAATTCTTAACTTACAAAAAAGGTGATGGCTTTTCACTTACTTCATTCCTTTCATAATTGAAATCATATGCCAGATACCTACTTTTGCTTATTTTCCTACTTGTTACAGGAGGAGGAAAATATTTTTACTTTTTATTGGTTTTTTTTCCTTTTCCTCTAAGTGTGGATATCATTTTCATTGCTTTGTACAATGAGGATTTAAGCAGTTTTACACAAGTAAGACAGGAGATAACAATATTTGTATAAGCCCTTCCGTGTGCTCTACCAAACAAGGTCTCAACGGGAGATCATAAAGAAGAAGCTGTTTCACATATTCTCTCCGGCAACAAGAGGCCATTTCACACTTTGGGCAGTCTTTCTCAGCTCACACAATACTACTTTGGAATTACTGCTGTTCTCTGCTGCATTAAAGCATCACAAGCTACTCTAATTTCACAGTATGAGCCATTGGTCAGTCTAGAGATTTTTAGCCTAACAATCCCATGAGGGATGAGCTCCCTTTGAATGACAGATGCGTCTCTTACTTGTTTGACAATATAATGTGTTCAGTTTTCCTTCACCTCTGAAATTTGTAAATACAAGATGCAGGGCTAAAGTGCATTTCTGCATCTCTAAGTGAAAGAAGTTACTTCATTTCACTGAACTATCAGGGGATGTCTAACTAGAACAGGGAATATGCTAAGCAGTGATTTAGGAGAAAGACCTTGGCTTGAGCTTGTGTGCTTGACGTTGCTCCTAGTACTGAGGGAGGCTATTCTAGAAGGTGAGGAGACGGCTAATAATCCTACTGCCTTCTGTAAGGATGAATCCTTTTGGAAAGGAATCCTGAAAGCCCTACATGATATTGAGAAATGGGAGGAAGAGGTTTATCTCCTTGTAGAAGCAGACCTGCGGGAAATGTCATCAGCTCTGATGTATTCTTGGTATGATAAAAATCTTGACTATCTTTAGATCACCCTTGGTATTAGGAATGTCATTCTGCAGTGCTATCTTATTTATCCTTTTCATCTCCTATGTTGCCAGGGTTTCTGGAAGATTCTTTCAGTTATGTTTCATTGTTGAAGGTCTAATTCCCGTGTTGCAGGTTTGGTTTTTTCTAAACTCAGGGCTTCTTTTTGAGTTACTGTTACAGTACTCACTACAACTTTTGCAGGTGATCACAGTTACAGAACAGCCATGACTTCAAGGGCCAAGAGTCTGGCTCGTTTATTATTCATCACTGTAAAAGTATGCAGTCAAACTGCTCTCTTAAACAGCTACCTGTACAAAAGAAATTTTTTTTTTTTTTCTTGATAAAGTAGTGTTGGCTATGGCAGCCAAGCCAGATGCTGAATGTGTTATCTCAAGCCATCTGGCATATCTTGCTTCCACCATCCAGGAAGGTTGATGCTTGCCAGCGGAGTCCATCCTGATGCATCCTCCTGATGTAGGAAAATGGGGGTTATTCCTGTATTTATTGTATCATCATTTCCTTGTTATTGCAGCATGAATTGTAAAGGAGCAAAACGCCATTGTAAGCATTCTAAGTTCTTGTCAGTTCCAGGTTTTGGGTTTCTTTTATTTAATTTCAGAAATGTTTCTCATGGAAGTCACCCTTTTGTTTTAAAACCTTACCAGGATTGCTGAAGAAGAAACAGCTGTTGTCTGCCCTGTTATTGATGTTATTGACTGGAACACATTTGAGTACTTGGGAAATGCTGGTGAGCCACAGATTGGTGGATTTGATTGGCGCCTGGTCTTCACTTGGCACAGTACCCCTGAAAGAGAACAAAAACGGAGGAAGTCCAAGACTGATGTGATCAGGTTAATTTTTATGCATCCTAGAAACTGTGAATGTGTTTTTGATTTCACCTGAAAATGCCAGGTGCTGAAAGATTTTTGGGAAATGAACATACTACTAAAAAGTATGTATTTTGTTTCGTTCCCTATTTTTTTCCAAAATAGCTCCTGTTTACCATGTTCCTGGAAAAAATAGTACTGTAAAAGATGAAAATCCTGCTTCACTTCCATGTGGGAAACTTATTGCAAAGTAGTCTCTTGATGCCTCTAGACAAACTCTTACAGATGCTTAACAGCACATGGAAAGAGTGTAACTGATTAACTAATACTGGAGGATATCCTCTGTGCAAAGCAAAGAGCTCTGAGTTGCAAAAATAAATGTACCGTGGGCAATGATGAAAAGGGGAAAAAAAATCACCAACCAGTAAGAAACTAAAAGCAGTTTTGAAGATTTTTTTTCTGTGCTGTGTAGTTCACTGTGCTATTTTCAAAGGTGAACCATTTTGCCGGCTCTTTACTGGGATGAAGCAATACAGCTCTATCCACCTTAGTTGCTGTGAAGGACTAACTCACAGAGCTCAGACTGATGTCTTCATTATGGGTTTTAATTTTGTTTTATTTTTAAACAAGATGCCATCAGTTGGTATTATTTGTCACTCCATGTCATATTTTTAGGAGATGTAAGAGAATAGAACAAACAAGGCATCTGGAAAATGGGAATGGTAGACAAGATCCTGATAGCTGAGGATCTGCCATCAACCTAGCCCCACCTGCTATGGAAGTTTCTGTATTTCAGCAGTTTATTGAAATAAATTAACCTGTTTGGCATTTTTAATACCGTCATTTTTTTAGTACTTTTATCTGTTATTGTATAGACCACAAAAAATACGGAATTATTAATTTTTCTCAGTCTTTTGTAAGTTGCTTATCATGATATTAATACCCAGTATTTCATAAATATTAATGTACTTATCCTCAACTGAATGTCCTATTTTTTTTGAATGGGAAAAGTGAGGTAGTAACTGAGTCTTTCTCAGCATGTATTAGTCCATGTCCTCCTTAAAAAAAATCAAAATAGAGTAAATGTTTTTTAAAACATTTAGTCCAAATATTACGCATCTTTTTCTTCATGATAAGAAGAATTGCCTTTGACATGCCAAAAGGAAAATGATGAGGGATAAAGTTTCATGGTAGCCTGAGGACTGTGAGCTCCACAAGTGTCTGGGAAAACAGCAGAACTGAGAGTGATGTCACCAACAGCTTGGTTTGGAGAGATCTGGAGGGAGACAGAAGGACTTGACTGGTTATGGAGTTTGTTATTTTTCCTTCTGTCTTGCTTCATCTCATTCCGTTCTTTGAAACAACATATGACAGTGTGAGACAGTCTTGCTTCAAAAGATAGTTGGTAAAATTAATTTTGACAGATTAAGAGTAATTGATCATGCATCTTGCTTTTGTTGGTATTTACCTCAACAGCAATTTAGTGAAATTCACATAATATCAACTGAACGTAGTTCTAATCACCATTATATACTTGGCACTTTAAAGATAGTCATCCTAAGACTGTAAGCAATAGGGAACAACATTGAACAAATACAAATTTACATATATATGCACACTCTACCATAATGGAAGTACATCCCTTAAGTGTGCTGGCACTCTGGGCCTTGTGATCTTCAATGAGGACCCAGCTATGACTCCTGATTTTTTTTTTTCCCCAAACTTAGTAAAAAATTTAAGAACACACAGATGGGTAGATTTTCTTAGAAAGAAAACAAATCTCTTTAGGGGCTATGTTTATTTAATAATTAAAATCTGGGAGTTTTTTCAATTGATATTAGTGGGATCAAGAATGTTGGTTTTAATTACTAAAGCACAAGTATTTATTTAATTATTGCTTAAGTAAAATAGATAGGGACACAGAACTTAGAATTTCTGACTAATACAGTTCTGCCACAAAGAAGTAATGTTCTTTTATGTGAAGAGGCTCTTCATTTACTCACAGACACTGCAGCTGGAAAAATGTATTTTAACACAATATTTTTACATTCTGATGTTGTTTCAGAAACAGTTTTTTAATACAAAATTAAATTCAAATGGCCTCATAATAATTGATAAATTTGTGATTGTTACTTTGTATCCAGAAAAGACTGAGAAAATAGAAATATATTGTATTTTCTTCATTTGTTGCATTGGCTTAATATTTTTTCTTTTTATTCAGTTCAGAGTTACTATTTTCTTTCATAGGTCTCCAACCATGGCAGGTGGATTATTTTCTGTGAGCAAGAAGTATTTTGATTATCTTGGTTCCTATGACACAGGAATGGAAGTCTGGGGAGGAGAAAACCTTGAATTCTCATTTAGGGTAGGTGGCTTAATTGAAAGTTTCTTTTCCTCAGAATACAACAAGTTCCTGTTTCTTTCTTCATGCCCTTTTACTTAATGAGGTTGCTATAGTGTAAGCAAATGTTAAGAAGGGAGTATGTTGGAAGTATCTTGTTCTTGCACTTCAGGATCACTGTACTTTTCTTCCAAATAGCCATTTTAAAGCAATTTTAAAATACATGTCTTTGTTTTGAGCTCTAGTATAATATGTAAAAAGGGCTGTGATACTAGTGGGTGAAGTTTACATCCTGCAGCTTGAAGGAGGTCATTGGGAAGATGATTTGTAGTGCTTTGATGTGACTCAGAGTTCTTGCTCTGGTTGATGGAGTGAGCAGCTCCCAGTGGGGCAGGAGAAGGCAGCCCCTGTACTAATTTTAAGGCTTTTTTCTGTTTCACCTCAGAAAAAGTTTGTACAAAGGTTACAAAAGGTGGAAGATCTTCAGTTGCTGTAGAGTTGTGCCCATAGGAGGCATGGCCAAGTGCTCAGGTGTGAGTCAGATAGCTGTAATGGAAAGGATTTACAGCAGGAAAAGAGAGGAGACACAGGACAGTCCAGACTGATCAGCAAAGCAATGCTCTCCTCTGCTCAGCTGTTACCAGGGCTGATTCCCACTAAGCACTGGCTGCCCATGGTTAACCCCAAGTCACACTTAGCTCATTGAAGCCATCCAGTGGGTGATGTAAGAGGGATGCTCTAGGGCCTCTTTTGGCTTTCATGGAGTTCAGAGCTTATTATCCTGGATTACCCTTGTCTGTTCTGTCCATCATCTGTTATTTTTGATGGTCATGTTTGCATTTCTCTGAGTCATTGACTCCTGGTACAGGAGGATTTTTGAATTTTTTACCAGGTGACAACAGATTTCAAGGTTAAATAGCATTTTAATGTTACAAAACTACTTTCTTAAGAAAGGAGACATCAGCAGACTGTCTCTCTGGATGTCTGTGTGTTAACCAGAGAAGCATGGAGTCTTCCTGGCCACTGTTATGATTTCCTGCTGCCTGCAATGCAGTAGAAAAGAGGGTGTAAAAATAAGGAACAAAAATTATTAGGAATAACAAGCACAGGCCTAGAATTGATATGGTTTCTCTCTGGAGGGAGACTTCTCAGCTGGAAAGGCTCTTCAATCTGACCACCTCCTTTTTCACCTAGGGAACAGTTTCTGGCACGTAAATCCAAACACAGCTTACTCAGTAGTCTTGGTTGAGTTCAGCAGGCCTCCACCTAAGGGAGAAGCAGGTGACCCACCTCCATCAGCCCTGTGACCCTCTGAAGCAGGACTCTCCGGTCCCGGTGTACCCAGAACTTCAACTCCTTGAAGAAAACCTCTAATATGGCACACTTGGCGGCAGCTCTTGGCTTTCTGCTCTTTGTGTCTTGCTTCTGGGGAGACCAAAGCTTGCATGCAGCATGACCCTTCCTTTTGACTCAGAGTGCCCCAGTACCAGCTGCTGCTTTAGACCCACCCTTCCATTGCCATTGGCCTCTGTGAAGCTCTGGCAGCCAGTCTCATTTTGTACGTCACTGGTTCCCCTGAGCCAGGACTCCGTGGGGTGCAGCAGCATGTATGAGCAGTGCCTTCATTCCTTTAGCATGCAGGACAGAGGTCTCCTCATGGGATAGAGGAAGCCTCAGAGATGGCCTGGCACACAGGAGAAGTGCAAAGGGAGCAGCAGAGTCCCCGGGACAGAGCGCACAAACACTCTGCAAGGGTCTAAGCCAGCATGTAGGTGCAGGTGGTTCAAGCGACTCCTGGGAGACAAATGATTTAACAGGACAGGCTGTGCAATGGCCAACAAATATGCCTGGCCATGCCAATTTTCCTAGTGCAGATTGCCAGCAGCATCTGGGTATTTGTACGCAACATGCTTTGCTCTGTTTGATTTGGAGCCCTTGTACTTGTGCTCTGTGTGGAGAGGATTTTTGTGGAACAGAGCAGAGCGCTACGATGTTGTTTAACTGTGTTCTTTTGGCTGCCTGCAGTGTTCCAAGAGGTCAGAAGGGATAAATCATTGTTAGTGTTGTTGTCCTTGTGTTTTCTAAACCTGTCAGACCTGGAAATTAGGAGCAGAACTACTCAAAACCGCTGTAAATTAATTTATTGTTGCTCTCGTCTCTGAAAACACCACTCTCTCCCAATGACATGAAAAGACTTGTCCTCAAGCCTCCTCTTTCTTGCGCTTCGATTATTCTGAGCTGAAGAAATTCTCTGTGGTTTTGAGAAGTGCAACAAGGACAAAGCTTTCACTAAAAGCACGATGACTAAGAGAGATGGAGGCTACGTGCTGAATGCACAATGGAGTCAATGTACCTTGATTTTGGATTGCTTAATGCTATTTGGCTGGATAAAATTTCACTTCATGGGCATAATTGGCGTTGAAACTCCTCTTTCTGAGGGATTCAAAACATGCTCTTTCATCTTCTCCCTCTTGTACTCAGAGCAAAGGGAACCTGGTTGCAGCTTCTGTCCCCTCTCTGCTCTTGGTCTTGCAAGTGGCGCTGCAATGGAAGTTTGTTTCTGGACCAAGGCTTAACATGTCTGTGGTCTGTCCTTCAGCCTGACACGTGCAAAAAGGCCTTTCTTCTCAAAAATGTTACTGCCCATGAGCCTGGGTGATATGCCTCAGAACACCTGGAGTCTTCTCTTTTCCAGTACTTTTGTATTGTTTCTTTTTGTCTGGATCTGGAACTCTGTCTTGTGTTGAGAGCAGCTAGGGTGAGTGTGTCTGGGGTGCCTCTCCACCCACCCAGCTTCCAGCAGACTGTGCATGAACACCACAGTGGGGGCTTAACCATGAGTTGTCAAGAAAAAATTGCAGCAGAGAGCGAGCAGCAGAAACGCAGGGTTTTCCACATTTTGCCCTTTTTTAGCATGTAGCATGCTTTCCATGTTTTTTATGTCTTCCAGATAGTCTTAAAATGTTAGAATGAGCTGGTAGAGCCTTTATTCTTTAATATTCATTGACCCAGCACAAGGTCAATTGTCCAGAGACCCTGGCAGAGACATACATCCCAAGGTGAGATTTTGAGCATTTTCTGTAGGTTTTCATAATGCCACCATCTGTCTCAGAAAACAAAAGAAAATATGCCGAGAGTCTGCATGCATCAAGATGAAAGTGAAAGTGAAAAAAGGAATGTCACCTTGTTTTCTTATTGAAGTGGGGGAAAAAATGTGTGCTTTTATAATGAGAGCTGTGAGTTACCCAATCCTAATAAAGAAACAGATCTACATGTACGTGAGCTTGCAAAATATGCATGAAACCTTATGTGCTTTTCTGTTGGAGAAGGTTGAACTAATTTTATGGAGAATCTTCTGCAGAGCCACTTCCTTAGCATTTAGTAATCAATTTTAGTTTCTCTATTAAATCCCTCACTTTATTTTATGGCTGTTCATTTGTACCTGATTTTATATAGAGGTCATAATTTTCCCATTAAAATGAAAGTGAAGAAACCTTTTGAGGAATTGTTTAGCTGAAGTATATTCAATTTTCTTTTGTAATAGGATGACAAGATAATTTTTGTACTGTTTTTATGAAATACTTAGAATTTAATGAGCATTGCTTAGCAACCTACAGTTATTTTTTTAGATAGCTTTAATAATTAAAAATTCAGCTGTTATGGAATTCTCTTTTTGTCATCAATTTAACAGAGATATGGTCAGTTTGTTTCATTCCTTTGAAATCAGACTTTATCATGGAAGAGCTGAAGCATGTGCTTCCTTCTTAACTATATTTTTATTTCAGTAGTCTTTATCATCTGTTCCTAATATCTTATTTAAAAGTAGATAAATAAAGGTGAATTAATAATTCTTATGTGCACTATAACATTGGAAATGTTTAAACTAATAAACTTATGGCTCTTAATATTTGCTGACAAGTCTTGAATGATAAATTGCAGCTTTAAAAGTAATCTTGAACATAGAAATAATAATTATGAAAAATGTTGTTTTGAAATAAATCTCAAAAAAGGAGGTTGCAAAGTGAAAGTGGGTAGTTGGTTTCATAGCAGCTTTCAAAATGGCAGTAAAGTAACTTACCTGAGAAAATATACAAATTGTTTAAAAGATTAGTACATAATTCTAGATTTCTTGTATAATTACTTTGATCACCTTTGTTCATATGACAAATATACTGCTTCCCTGAAAAGCAGCAAAAAAGAGGAGAGAAACCTCACATGGAAAAAGAAGAAATTAAAATTTTAAATCCAGGAAGTAATAATTATCCAGTACTCCTTATAGCTGATTAATGAATTACCTCTATCTTTAAAGAAACTCTCTGTTTTAAAAGTAAGCATATGTATTAGAGTGCTTACACTTCAGTAATTAAATACAGTATTGTGCCATGCAGAAAGTCCAATGTTGTTATCCAAAACCAAATCAATGGAGATGACACTCATTGATTTCCAAATTTAGAAATTTTAGAGAAATTCTAAGTGACTTAAAAAAAAATCCCCTAAAAGTTAGCAGTCTAAAACCAAGTCCTATCTTGTGTGAGCTGAAAGCTTTTATCTTTATACATCCCTAAAACTCCCAGAGAGAGAGTGGGGAAATGTCCCACCACTGATCTTTGGCACTGTTAGCAGCAGAGCTTTTATTTGCTACCTCATATCTTTCACTCCTGCTGCATTCATTTGAATAGCATGTAATTAAAAATGCATGTCTTATACAAGAAGGTTGTCAGGCAGCAAACCTCTACCCCTTAAGCCTACCCCAGCTAATTTCCTTTGTCTTCCATTTACAAAGGAATGATGAGCTGCCACTTAGGCATGGTTGAATACATGAGGAGAATTCTAAATCTTTTATGGAAAGTCTATCAGAGCCATTGGTAACAGCCTCAAGTTCAAGTACAGCAACATCTCCAGCCTTCCTCCCATCTGGCAAAATTTCAGAAACCTTGTTTCAGGCACCCTTCAGAAACAGGGCATCTGCCATGGTGTGGTCACACACAATATTGAACAGGAAATGCATGGCTGTGCTCTCCTTTCAAGTAATCAAACTTGAGATCAGAATGGGTGATGGGAAAGTGGCTGTGGAGATGAACTGCCAAAAGTCCCTGGTTTTCAGAGGAGAAGAATGTAATTACAAAAATGTGTACAGAGTGCTGAGGCTAATGGATCCACTTGATGGTTGTTTCTGGACTTTCTCTCATGAGCTGTACATTTCCCAGCCTGGGGAGCCAGAGAAGCAGGAGCCTGAGCACAAGGGCAGAGTGATGGCTTGCAGGGATCTGCCAATTCCACATTTGGGTGCAAGTACTTCCTTGGCATCAAGCAGGAATATTGGCTTAGATTGGGGAGGTTGTTTCATTGTTGTTGGTTGGATCATCATAAGTTAGAGAAGTACTTTGCTTTTTCTTTTCATGTGTTGGGTCTGGGGTACCTTTCCCAGCTTCCCAATGGAAAAGGTTAGTGTGTTTTTTATCACCAGGCACCTATACCTCCCTCCTAGACTGCTGAATGTACAAATGGGAAGCTTACCTTTCAAGTCAGCTTTCCAGTAGAATATATAGATAGTATATAGATCTATAGATTTCTGGTAAGAATTAGTTACTGATTTCTTTCTGAGATAGCTATTTACATGATTAATTTGGAAAATAAATATACTTCTTTTTAATTTTTTTTTAAACAATGCCTGCCTATCTTATATGGTAGACCACATCTTATAGTGAGAAAATAAAATTAGGAAAGGAATATTGCACTCCAGATAAAACCAGAGAGTGATTATCTCCTTGTGAACTCAGAGCAAATTACTAAGAGCAACAAGGATGTAATTTTATCCAGTTTAGTCATCAAATGAGACACAAAATTATTGTATGTGTTACTTGTAGTATGGTGTGGTATTCTTGAGACAGTGTTATTCTTACACAAGCTTATTGTTACTATATCCTTGAGCTTGCAGAAGACAAAATTAATGATACACGCTGTCAATTCTTTGCTCAGATATGGCAGTGTGGAGGAAGTCTTGAGATCCATCCTTGCTCCCATGTAGGTCATGTTTTCCCCAAACAAGCTCCATACTCACGGGCCAAAGCTCTGGCAAACAGTGTGCGTGCAGCTGAAGTGTGGATGGATGAATATAAACAACTTTACTACCACCGAAACCCACACGCTCGCCTGGTGAGTTCAACCCCATTGTTCCTGCAATCTCAGAATTTGTTTTCAACCTACTAACTATTGACTAAGCTAATATTTCACATGAAGTGCTTTCTATGTTTATTTCTTATTCCTTCTGAAACATTTTTCCAGACATAGAATAAGTGTATAATTTTTATTTATTTGGAAAAAAATTTAAATTCTGTAAGAGTACAAGGTGGCCCAATCTATGTCAATAATAAGTGAATAAATGAAAGAATAATATGAAGTGGGGTGTCCTTGAAGCAAGGAGGGGTTGTTTAGCCTAAAATGTGCACTTCTGTGAAATGGCTGATCCAGGACTCTCAATAAGAATTACACAATTAATGAATGCAAATCAACAAGTTTCAGTGGACAGTAGACCTTCAGGTCAACAGTGCAGTAATAATATTTAGCAAAATTACCTGTCTTGTGATAATTGTAAAACTTTGGAGTGATGTAAACCAAAATAGATTTTTCTGTTTGATTTACTGCTGCACCATATTCAGTTAAAAAAAGAAAAAAACAAAACCAAAAAAACACCAACAAATGGAAACCAAAATCAATATTGATTAAATTAATTAAAATCAGTCATGGCAACTCAGATCAAAATGTTCCTAATAAAATGTTTCAGGTATCAGTTCTGTTGGTTTTGGAGGTTCTTTTAAGTTGATGTTTTTATTTTCCTTGAAATGAAAATACGAGATCAGTGGCTGCAGAATTTTTCAGGAGATTATTACTGTGAAAACTGAATATGTCAGAACAGTAAAGCAGTGTGCAAATTCATAACTTGAACGTATTTATCATTAGGGGCCTCAAGGCTGGAAAGCAGTAGCATTGAAATATTCTCTCAGTGTCTAGAAATGAATGAAATGAACCTCGGTCACAAGGTCTGAAATTCAGGCCCCAGAGAAATCATTGCCTGCTGTTGCTTGTTTCTGGAAGTGCCTGATCTTCCCAGCATGATCTATTTGCATGAAAAGTTTTCTAAACACTGCCTTTTTGGTTTTGTGCCTGGGATGGGCTGCTGGGCACCAGCCTCTGGCTGCACTGGATCGACCTGAGGGACCGGTGTGGGGCACAGGGAGCCCCCTACTCATTTGAGTGGCCAACCCCAATAGATGCAGCAGGGGAAAACTGCCCTTGAAAACATCAGGCTTTTAAAAAATATGCTGGAGGATGCTGGAGATGGTGAATTTGGTTAGCTTTCATCTTGTGTTTGTTTGGATTAAACTGGGTAATTAGATCATTACAGTCCACACATTTGTAATAATTGGTTTACTTTAATGTCATAAAAGCCATTTAGGTTTTATTATGGGAGTCTGACTTGGAGAGAAATATGGGATTTGCCCTTAGACAATGCCAGGTTGATTTCAGCAAGTCATACACAAAAAGAGCAATAAATGCTGACAATTTTTCTTGTAAAGTGCTGGGCATCTTATGTCTGTAATGACAGAGCTTTAACTTTAAAGGATATTTGTGTGTTAGTACTGAAAGTTTCATGTATTGGCTTATTGTAACACAGTGGATATAAGCTGAAACTCATGCAGGTTATTTTTCCACATATCAAAGCTGCTGCCAATGAACTTTGGTTTCCAAAATGCTCTGTGCACCACTTGTTGCAGCAATTGAGTTCAGACCTTTTTACTTCATCAAATCCAAATATTCAGTTCCGTAGCATACAGGAGAATGATTGATGTTATGGCTGCAAAAATTGGTTCCGTGAAGTTTCACTTCGAGATTAATGTTCAGACCTCAGAGCTAATATGTCACGCTGTTTGTTTATTCAAACAGGCATCTCTGTTTTACATCTGCTTTGTGTTTTCAGTGGTATTTCCACAGCTCTGAGACATGCAAATACATTTGTGGTTTGATGAAAGACTGTGTCAAGTGACCTGTAAAAATCTGGGGGCTGCAAACGCTCTCTCATGCCTGACTATCTGAAATCCCTAGTCAATATGAAGATAGGTTTTTGAAGACAGACATAAAAAGATGTGGACTCTGCTCCAATCCATAGATAGGAAAAAGTCTGCAATGAAAGCTTTTCTCTGGAGGTTTAAGATTTCATACTCCCCACCCCCCAAAATGGTGAAGTTCAAAGGATGCATTAGCAGATTTTACAAATTTCACCACTTAAGTGTAAAACTGTACAGGTAATTTACAAATGGATAGTGATATAATTTAAAGTCCTAAAGATTCATTCATTGCTTTAGAGATTTTCAATTATCTATCTACAAGATGTCTCATTTTCCAATCCGCCTTCTCAGTCTCCAGCAATCTGTATTCAAGGGCTTCCTCACTTGCAGATTCAGGGAGTTTTCTTAGACAAACTGTCTTCTAGAATATTTTAAAGTTCTACTTGCACAGTTCCAATTCTTTTTGTCAGCATTTAACAAATGTAAGGATAATGAAATCAAATCCAGCACCCAAACATGGTGATTTTTCCTGGCTAGAAGTCCTACTCATCACTGTAGCATACGGTTCCTAATAATGTATACAGATAATTTAAAAGAGAGCATCTGTTCTGGATTTTTTTTTAAATTTTTTTTTTTCTTCTTCCTTTCCTTTTTTTTTCTTTTTTTTTTTTTTTCTTTCAGGAACCATATGGAGATGTGACAGAAAGGAGACTTCTACGAGAGAAGCTGAAATGTAAGGACTTCAAATGGTTTTTGGAGAACGTGTATCCAGAACTTCACGTACCCGAGGATAGACCAGGCTTCTTTGGAATGGTACGTGGCTGCTGAGAAGGGAGCCTGCTTGCAGTTCTCTGAGCTCTCCTATTAAGTCAGTGTGAAGGTGGTTTTGTGCCTAAATCAGTTTGGGATTTTGGCAGAATTCAGTTAAAACCGGTAGGCTTTAAAATGTGGTATTTATCAGAATCTTTTTTTAAGGGAATGCTGTTTATGAAGGAGTTCTGTGACAGAGTAGGAGAACAGGTAATGTTGTTGTAAATTATTCTTCTAAGTAACATCTTGGGACTGTTAAAGGAAGGAAACGATGAGATTTTTATTTCTTGAAACATTGCATAACAAAAAAAGATAACAGTAAAGTGTTTTATTTTACTTGTTGAATTGAAAAGAAAAGGAGTCTGCTTTGAAACATATGTTCATACATTTGATCTGATGAAAGCTATGATGCTCTGGTGATGGGAAAGAGAGATGGTGCTAAGTGCTTCCAGATCATAGGGGATTCTGTATATTAAACCAACATGTTAATTTTTAATCTGGAGGTCACTTTAGACCAACAAGGGCACAGGCAATGGGTTCAATCAGAATCCTCTTCTCTTTTAAGAGTTGACAGCTCTTTATGCTTTTTGCAGCTTACAAAGAAATATAAACTATAGCTCTGTATATATTACATTACTGTAATCTCATCTGGAAGGGATGAAGGCAGAGATGATGCAGCAAGTAACTGTTTCCTCTGAAAAATCACCAGATACCAGCTGCATGTTAGGAACAAATACTGCACCTTTCCACCAGGCAAAGATGTATCAAATACCTTCCTAATTACCAAATGCCACATTGACTTAAAGTACTTTTGCTGCTAACTCAATCACTCTGCAGATTCAGCTAAGCTGCATTCCCACACTGCATCATCACATCCAGTCCTTGTCTTCCTGCCATCTGCCCTTTCCCAAGTTACTCAGGCTTTGCTGAATCTCCTTCAGCTAAGGGAAAAAAATTCTGATATCTGTGGACCTACAAAACATTCAGGAACCAAGTCTCCCCACAGTCTGCCCTAATAGCTTTGTAGCTTGTTGAATGAAAAAGATGCTAATGTGGAAATGCTGTGGTTTCCCCTGGGGAGCTGTAGGAGTTCCCATGGGGAGGGCAGCAGTTGTCAGAAAAGCCCTTAGGAGCCTCTGGGAGAATTGCCACTCTACTCCATTTATTTGTCTTGGAGCTTGCAGGAGAGGTGGTATCTCTGTGATCACTGGCATGAAAGGTGTTACCCACCATTATCCAGTACCTTGAACAAACCCTGGTACAACACTGGCTCTGTTTTTGCTCTTTTGTGCTGGATTGCCACTGGCAAGTTCTGAGACAGCTGAAGCAGTAAAGTATTGTAAGACTTACCTTCCAGGAGCTCATCAGGAATTTTGTCCTTCCCTCCTCCTCCATCCTTCTCCCTCCAAAAGAAAGGGTTAGATTGGTGCCAGTGATAGTGAAAAGAAGGGATTTGTGCAGTTTCTTTTATGATTTAATTGTCGTCTTCAGGCAAGGAGTTGATGGTACCTAGAAATAATAACTCTGGTTCAGAGCTGCTTGAAGTATCTAGAGTGTAATTTAGGTGTGCTCTATATATTTCTCTAAAAACAATTCATAAATGCTGTCATCTAGTTGTGAGCATAATGAGAATACACCATTTTTTGGGTGGAGGAAGAATTTAAAATGTGATGGAAATATGGTTGTACTGTGAGAAACTGAGAGCGCAGAAACGACACCTACTGATTCAGCTGATTTGTGGATATTGAGTCCCATCTGCTAGCTTCAATGAATCACTGATGGTGCTCTTTACTCCCGCCTTAGCTGTGTAGGGCTTTTCTGCTTCACAAAAATCCTGTATTTAAAAGTGTCAGCTTTGATAACAACTCAACTTAGTGAGAGGTTATTTAATTGTTCAAGGAGAATACAAGGGAATATGGGGATTTTTACCTTCCCTAAAAATCTTTTTACTTTTGAGCTGAAGTTAAAAATATTTCTAAGGTTACCTATCAGTCAGCCATGTGTTATTCAAATGGAGTCAAGAATTATTGAGCAGCATTCAGTGCCTGTGCACTGACAAGCAGCTTCTTATGCTACATTTTTTTTCTTGATACATAGATAAAAATATCCATACTATCCTTGGTTATCTAAAAAGTTAGCTGCCTCAAACTTTACTTAAACATACTGAATTATGAACCTTTTTTGCCTGAGATATGATTGCATTCCTGCAAACTGCCTGAGACCCATAAAAGAGATAAATATCTTCTTGCTTGTCCTTGGGCTTCATGCAGCTTTGGAACTTTGTGGGACATGAACTTTCTGCCTTGAATAATTTCTTTACAGGGGCAGGAGGAAGAGAAGCTGGTAGACACTCAGTGGGTTAAAATAAGATGTCAGCACTTCTGGAAAGGCTGATGATATCTTTTAGGCTCTGGTGTAGCACACGGATGTCTTTTTTTCTGGCACAGCCTCTGATTTGGCCATCCTTGAGCATGCACTTATGGCAGAGTACCTACAAGTAGGTAGGTATGAAATTGTAACAAGACTTGAGCCCCAGCTCTGCACAGATTGCCCACCTAGACAGCAGAGACTCAGTCAGCTTACATATCCTAATTACCCTGGGAAGGGATGGTGTGGGCATCTGTAGGAAGAGCTTTGAGCCAGCTGGTGTGTTCAGCATTAGTGGGGTGACATCTCTGCATTGTGCAGCTGGATGAAGACAGAGGAGCTGGGCAGCTCCATGATCTTTTTATGTTATGGGTGACTGTGGAAAGGCATGGCTGCAAAGCAAGGGAGTAGTCAGGGCTCTTCCCTCTTCTGAGGTGTGTACCAAGTATGGCTGGCATTGAGGTGCATATCTGAGGATAAAGATTATGGTCAGTCAGTGAATTTGGCTTTAAGTTTGGCATCAAGATTGCTTTAAAAAACCAGTGGTGACACAAACATCAGGATTTTACTCTAATTTTCTGGAAGTTTGATCACTTGGTGGTGAGACCATACTATAATCCAACATGATAAGTTTTTCTTTGTTCTTCTCAGTTTCTAGCTGATACTTCTTTCAGCTGAGTGTAAAGCAACTAAGCTGATAGATGTCTTGTGTTGTGGCTTTATATCTGGTCTTTCTTTCTGCCTTCTATCTCTAAAGGCATCTGTCACTGACTGAGTCAGCTGGGAAATCAAAAACTTAAATTTTTCTTTTGACAGCTCCTTCCCCATTTTCCTCCAAGACCACCTCATCTTCATTTTCAAGTGCTCAGTCATAATTTTCTTTTAATTTAGACTAGGTATAATCTTAAAAAAATGGAAGGAAGATTTTAAACAATGCCTTTAAAACAATGAAGAATTTTGTTTTGCTGTAACATGAAAGAGAATTTAAAATTATTTAAATTATCTAAAGAACACATGATATATATGGATGGGCTTGCAGAAGAAGAGAGCTATGCAGTTTAAGTTGCATTATCAAAGATATTGCATGACTGGTGCTTCAAGCTCTCAGAGGTATCAGGGTCCCTTCTCTAAAACTGCATTATGATCCAATCTGTAGAGCTGCCACTTGAGGTTGACTTGGTAGCCAAGATTAGGACTGACTAGACCTGGAGACCTCATGCCCATTGCAGAAAAATATGCACCACTTGGTTGGCTCTGAAAAGCCTCTGAAAGCTAGGCAGAGGCTTTTTAAAAGGAATTTTTGGAAAAAATTCAAGTGTTTGGTAGTGAACACCCCATTGCTTGAGCCACATGCTTATAGATCTTTGAGCTTCCCAGGGAGATTTGGGCTTGAGCCAATGAATCCAACAGCAGTGTGTCACCTTCCTTCAGAGGATTTTAGTTATCAGTCTTGTATGCCCTTTTCAGCACTGCCCTTAAGAAGTTAACAGGTGATATGAAAATAGCATTTACTCAATAGAATCATTCCCTGTGACTGCTTGGATTACCTTTGAGGTAAAAGCTGATGTTTGATCAGTACTAGTGAAGCTGTCTGGCTTGCTGCAAATCTGTATCTTGCTGCATCCCACAGTATCTTCTGTCCATATCACAGATAGATTAGCACCACTGCCACTGGCAGAATAAAGAGGATTCTGATCTATTTTGTGGATGTAGAGAAAGGTTGGCAGGGCTCCAATGGCCATACTTATCAACTAATGTAACGAAGTTTTAATGTCAAAAATCTGTTGTTGATTGTTTGTTTACAATGGACTTTAGCAAACTAAGACCTATTCACAGAATGCCATCTGTATTGTGTAGTTATCTGCAAGTGTCCAGATATTAAGAAACAATAGATTTAAATATCTCCTAGCAGTAAGGGTTAAGGTCTATGTTGAATGTCTTGGTAGCTGTTTATTACCTATCTCAGCCTCCAAACAGTGGTAATTAAATGGCACGTAGAGAGACACCTTTTGTTTCAATAGCAATGTTTCAGTAGGAGGCAAATGCTGTAAAAAACCACAGCCAACAGTCCTGCATAGGTGCACTGTTTTGGATCTGAACAATGAGTTTTAATGGCAAGGTGATCAACATTTTTTCTTGCTTCTGTTTCTCTAATGCAGCATTCTGCAAAAGAACTAAGGTAAGTCACAGAGAAAATTTTGTTCTTGTTGCATGACTTGTTTATGGTGGATGTGGGAATAAACATAGCTTCAGAAATGAGTGGATGATCACTGTTTTGATAGGGCTCTTTCACTCTTGCACATAAAAGATACTTAAACTGTATATTCTCATTTAACAAAAGAAAAATATTTCACAAATTCTCTCATACTTTTTTCTGCCTTGGAACAGATGGCAGATGTGTACCTTTGTTTTTCGGTTTGTTTTTTTTTAAATAAATGGTGCTGCAGTCAGATTTTCAAATTTTTCTATGTCATTTCAGATCAGATAATTTAAAAGCTTAGAATATACTATTCCCACTAATTAGATCTTGAATACCTGTTGGGCTTCCTGATGAAGTGTGGGCATATCTACCAATGTCTGACAAAATAAAAGAACCAGGTGAACCACATGGACCATGCATGTGTAGGAAGATTTTGGCATGTATGACAAGCATTTATGCATGAAAGCAAAAAAGGAGAGAACATACATGGTAACATCCTGGAGCACAGCCTCATTTTCAAACCATCTGAAATGAAGCTTAAGTTTAGTAAGCTTTTACACATCTTTTTGCTGTGTGTATTTGGGAATGGAGTAACATGCATATGAGAGTTACTGTAGTTCTGGTGGTGCAGGGCATTTTCAAACAGGTTATTTAAAATTTCCCAAAAGGGGACTCACACTTGAGCATGTGCCAGGGGCTGATGGCAAAGAGCACTAGTGAAGTCATTGGGTTGCCTGGAAGGGCACCATGGATGAGGGCTTTGCTGCCCTTGGAGCCAGTAGACAGGCAGAGTCATATGTTATTAAACCTACTAATGGGAGACCCTCTGGTCCTGAAGACAGCTGCTGACAACAACAATTGTGGAGATAAAATTACCATTTTAAGTGGTTATGACTTTTAGGTTGATATTTCCTGATGTAGAATATAGAAACATGAGAAGCTTATTGTTTGGTTTATGTAGTTCCATGGCAGTGTTAAAAATAGTCTATGTAAGACACTTCTCTTTCCTGTTTTTCTAAGTGTAATTCTTGGCTGCCATTAGGAAAGTAAACAAAATGTTTTCTTTTGACTGTTCAAGGAGGGTTGAAGTGGTCTAATGTGGGAGTGAGCGCAGGTAGTGGAAAGATGTTGGGCAGCACTAAAAGTAGAAGTTGGCAAAGCAAACATATATAGAACACAAGTATTTAATTTTCCAGCTTGTGTGGTTTGCTCTGTGGTGGGTTTAGGCCCTGCAGGGTTTGTCTTGTTTGTTTGGTTCTAGCTGCCTGCAGTCCCTGTGTGTCCACTCATTTTCCACATTAAGAACTCAGGATACGATTATCATGACTAGGGAAGAGCAGTGAAATTACACCTTGCTGAACTAACTCTTCTGAGATTTACTCTGCCTATTCTTTTTGTCTGTGATATAATTACACTCAGTAACAGGGGCATTCAGCCTCTTGCTTACAGAACCTATTCTGCTCTGTGTATTTTCAAATTTGGTTATGTGGCTGATACCAGGAATCAGCAGTTATGTGATTAACTTATTTTCAGCTACTTTTGCCCCCTGAATACTTAAATGCAAATCCTTGTTAACTAGCCTGTTGTTTTTAAAATTAGCTAACTTAATATTTTAACATTTTATCTAGAAGTCACGCACCTCTTCTGTCAGAGATCAGCAACATGAATAAAGAGCATTTAATATCACACCTAATATCTCTTTCCAAAGATATATTTTACCCACTTTCAAGATTTCTGATCCTAAAATCTGTCTGCTTGTTCTGCCTCAAGAGGGTACTGGAGTCCTTTTGAGAACAAATCCTCCTAACATTTCCCATTTGACAAACTGAGAAAAGTATGTAGTCATCTTTTCATAAGAAAATTGAGCAAGTAGATCCTGGGGGGAAAAGGCATGGCAGACTCTTTTGTTCTGCATGAGTTGCTGCCTTGTTGGGTTTCAACACACTTTTTCATGGTTTCTACCATCTTCCTTTGCAAATACATTGGAACACGGTGTCATTCCTAGGGGAGGCCATCGTGTCTGGCTGCTTCAGTGCTCAAAGTCAAGATGGTCCAGTTTTATTTCATATTAGTCTGAGAGATGTTGCTATTGCATCTCTTTGATCTGTTCCACTTGCTTTGCACTAGCTTTGAAATGGATCTCAGAGCCCAGCAGGATGGGTGTAGAGTGACTACAGAATATGTTCCTTACTTTGGACTGATATTTTAAAATGTTCCTTTGTTTTGATTAGCTGAAGAATAGAGGAATGGAAAACTTCTGCTTTGATTATAACCCTTCAAATGAACATCAAGTAACTGGACAGAGGGTCATACTCTACCCCTGCCATGGCATGGGACAAAATCAGGTAAGAATAATGTTTTATTTTTATTTTGACTAACACTTATGGTTGCAATGTAAGGAAGTATGGTAAAGTCGTTGCAATAGGGCTGAGAGAATGTGTTGCCATAGTAAGGTGATCTCAGTTCGAGTTTTGATTCTTGCACTAAATGCTTTTTATTTTGATGTATCTCCAGGTCAGCTTTTTCTTCATTATGAGCATGTGTCTACCCAGCCTGGGGAACTCATGCATACCTTTATTATGCATTTCCACAGAGCTCATGAGCAGGGGTTAATAGCACATCGATGCAGCTGTAGTGCTCATAGGCCAGTGCTCACTTATCTCCAAAGCCCCTCTGAGCTTCTGTCTGTCCATGCCTCTAAAGCCCTTAATAACATTGGAAACCTCACCTAGTTCCACCTGGGTCTGACCTCATGTCTCTTCCTTGTGGTGCCTGTCTAACTACCCAAGAGGTTTTAGACCACATATTCTCCTGTCCTTCTACAGAAATGTCCTCCTTGCTCGGGCTCCACAGTCCAGGAGAGCAGGGGCTCTCTTTAACACTGTCATTCTTGCTGTCTTGTTTTTAACTTCTGAAGCTGAAAATGCTGTTTTCTTTCTCCATGTTGACTGAAACTGTGTGCAGCATTTGTTAGTTTTGATACCTGTAAGCCTCGCTGCATAATGCCATGGTAAAGGTGTTGTGGGGCACTGTGTGCAAAGCTAGAACGGCTGTTTTTGCATAGCCTTGAGTGACCACCTTCCAGAATTGAAGTCTGATGTTTGATGTGGGGCACTTGCCTGTCTATCTTGATTTTTGGCTTCTAACCCAGATTAGAATAAACACAGTACTTGAGATATGGTCTCATCAGTGCTGAGTACCAAAGGTCTTGTGAGACCTCTTGTACATAACCCTGTGACAGCTTGGGTGGCTTGGCTGTTTAGGTCCTTTTTTAATGAAATTAATCCAAACATTCAGTTAGGATTGTTTGGAAAAAGGAAAAAAGGGAAAAAAAAATTGGAAAGAAACCAGAGATGTGACAGTTAAGTAGTGTATTTGCTATCGTTCTGAACTCTGCTTTAAAAAAAGCAAACAGAAAAGCTCGAGGAGTGTAAAACAAACTACTGGGGGGAAAGCTTCTGATATGAATTGCACTTTACAGGAGAAAAGGGAAAGAAAAAGCAATGTACCTCAGATCTTAAAAGGAAATAGATTTGTTGCTGATAGCAAGTTTATTGCCTAAAGTATTGTAACTATTATTTAGTATTATTTATTATTATTCATGTCTGGTTTATGTCTTAAGTTTTGTAATATTTCTGTCCTTAAGGCCAAGAGACAGGGGAAGGCAGGGGGAGAATCTTGTGCCATAAAAGCCAAAGGATCTCAATACTGACACATGCCAATTATGCTAAGCCCCACCTCACCATGTTTACTCCCTCAGCTCAGATTCTTGCAGAAGTTAAGAATACCTCTATAGATCTATAGAGAAGTTAGTAATAAGATAACCCAATCAAATCAGTTTCTTATAAGTAACATTGATAGCTTTTGTAGATTAAGAAGCATTCAATGTATAGGATTACAAGCTAACATGCCAAAAATATATATAGATTTATTTTTCCTTGTATTGAAGATTACAGAGAGGAGAGGGGTTACATTTTTTTTGCATTTCTCTGAGCAAAATGAGTTAGCTTAAATTTTATCCCTTTCCCCAAGAAAGAATAAAGAAAGAAGATAAAAAGTGAAAGCAAAAGAGAAGTACAATTCAGAGACGAATTGTCACGTTTTTACAGTTATCCTTTGTTTAGCTAGCACTAAAAGATTAACTGAATTTACTGCAAGATATCCTGTCCCTGGGTATTAATGCTCTTCCATCTGTGCTGATGGTGCGGTGCATCCGTGTACCTGCGGTGGCAGGCGCTGGGCTGAAAGCAGCGACACTCTGGGAGCTGTGCAAACCACTCCCTCTGCTGGCATCCGAGCAGGAGGAGGAAGGAGAAATGGAAAAACCACCTGACTGCAGTGTAAACCGATAAAGGAAAACATGAGATGACTCAAGAGAACTGCAGAGCCTGTAGAGGGAAGGCCAAACACAGGAAATGGGTAAAACAGGATTAGTGAAATGGGAAAAAAGGCATAGGAGGGCTGGCAGGAGCCAGGGAGAAAGGGCCAAGATGACAAAGTAGTTTGTGACAGAGGTTGAGCAGGGCATGTGTGATACAGGAAAGAGCAGGAAAGGGAGTGAACCAAGCAGAGTCACTGGAGAACATTTTAGTGGCAAGGGGCAGGGTGACTGAATGTGGGAGTTGAGATACCAGCTGGCAAAGGGGGACATGAGTAGGGGTGACAGGTAGTTGCAAGAGAACAAGTGGACAGCAGGAAGAGTTGTGGGTGGGGGAACAGAGGAAGACCAAAATAAGACAAGATGTAGAAACACAAGTGAGGTGGGAAATGAAGTTGGGATTGCTGGACTTGAAGCTCCCTTTTCTGCGTCACAAATAGCTGTGAAGCCTACCAGCAGGACATTTCTCTTCATTTCTTTCCCATCCCACCACCTCCTTGATAGTCAGTCTGAAAAAGTAGCAGGCTGTTTTTCATGGTGTGAATTCTTTGGCAGGTGACACTGTCAGGATCAAAACAGTCAAATCTTCCACATTTATGTCCATTGCTACCTGCTGATGAAATTATTGTGGCAAGGTTTGGTCATCCTCTAGTCTCAGAGATGGATGGAGTCTCAGAGATGTTTACTGACAGCAGGCAGCCATTAACTTCTCTTTGGCCCCCCAGAAAGGAATCCGCCATCCTAATCTCAAACGCTTCCTGCCTTTTTCCTGCAAGTTTGTTCTCTTTGTTCCACTCATTTCCTATTCAGAGTTTTAGCAGCAAGCCCTTATTCCAAGCTTTTCTCCCGTTCCCTGTCCCACACCACAGGCAGGTGGCTGTTTATGTAGGGGACAGCTGCAAAACTCTTTTCACTGGCAACAATCTCCACCTGGTGACCTCTGAATATCTGTGTGCTCTGTGCCGAGAGGAGAGAGCACTGTGCTCTTGGTTATTTATGAGGTCCAGCACCTTCTACTGTTTTACATCTCAGTGAATAAAACCACTCTCAGAAAACTAAAGTTCAGGGTAGTTTGTTGCTGTTCTTTCTTGAATCCATGGTCTAATTGAGAGGGTTTCTTTTACTCCTTTTGCGTGACTGTATCAAAACTAACTGGAGGGTTTTTTTTAAATTAGCATGACCCTTAACACAAGAAAGTGAGGATAACACTGCAGTATTAAGAGATGAGTGTATATGGAAGAGAGGCAGGAAATACACAAAACACTGGCTACTGATTGCTTTTACCTCAGGCTACTTATGTTTTGTGGGAGTATCTGCCCCACAGAGGAGAATGAAAGGCTTTGAAACTCAACACCAGTAAAGCCCTTTGCCCCTTCTGGGTATGGCTGGGAAGCAGTACAGAGGGCACCAATGTGTGATTGGAAGAAATCAACCTGATGTGATAAGAGGATGGGAACACACTGACAAGTGTTCTTCCCAGAATTCCCATTTAGAGCTGATACATTTGACATAAACAGTGAGAGGGAAACAAAGAAGTTAGCAAAGCCCTTAGGTTTTCAGCAAAAAAGAGTATCAGACCTGGTAACCTCTCTGCTGGTTCTACCCATCAAGTGCAAACTTTTTCCTACATGCAAAACAACAGTAGCCAGGCACAGAGAAGGATGAGAGTGTGTTTCAGGGTCCAGTGAGGTATCCAGACTCTGCTGCTGGCCCCAGTACCAGAGAGACACTGATGCAGCTGGGACATATCCTGTAAATTGTCCAGAAGCCAGAGGCACTGGGTAAAAGGCTTCATCAGGTTTGCCAATAGCACTTAAGGGAATCTAGTGATTCTCAGAAGGAAAGAAATGCAGTAAGGCTACTAGTTATTGGGCTGTGGATCAGTTTGAAAATGCTTCCTTTCTGCTGACAGAATGCAAGAAAAGAGATTTAAAAAACACTTTACCCCTTGAAGAGGAGGATATTTATTTCAAGTATTACCAGAGCTTGGAAAAGCCCTGAAGTATTTATTCAGTTTGAAGCAGTGTAGGGTAATGAACTGATGATGTTCATTGGGCAACAAGGCAGGAGTGCTTGGTTGTTAGTACTATAACCCCATTCCTTAAAGTATCCAGAAATTAACCCTTTTACTTGCACTTGCTCTTCTTCGGAATCAGATGCAAGTCCTTGAGAGACCATTCAGGAAAGATATCAGCAGTAAGAAGTGCTCTGATCTAGAAGTTGCTCCATTTATTTTTGGTGCATCTGGTACAGTCAGCAGCTTGCAGGCTTTCACTTATAATACAAATTGCTAAAGAGTTATTATATCTAATAAATCCCCTAACGAGCAAGGCTCTAAATATGGCTTTGTGAAAGTGGCAGCTGTAAAAAGTGTCCATCAACACACAACTGAGCAGAACTGAGGCTTTTTCTTTATTCACAAGCCATAGGATTAAAATGCATGTCCCTGTAGCTCACTGTGGTGCCCAAAGTAGCAGGTTTTCCATGCGTCAATCAGGTTCTGAACCTGGGAATAAAGCCTAAAGGCCAGGGAGTAGCTGCTGCCTGTTAGGGTAAATAATAATAACAGGACCAATATTCACCCAATTTACTTTTGTTGTTGATATTTTTTTTTTTTTGCATAAGGCAAATGTAAAAGTAGTGCAACCTACATTGTAGGAACAGATCTTAGCAATAGATTTCAAGGGAAAATCATGGTCTCTGGGGTCTTATGTCAGCAGGGAGACTTCAAACCTGATGTTGCTTTCTCAAAACACTCATTTCCCTTTGTGGCTTACCACAAATGAATGGTGGCAAACAGGTAAATTCTAGGATGAGGGGGGCTGGGACAGGGGTCAGTCACTTGCATCATTGCTGGGAAAAAAAAGCCATGAGGCTCCACAGGGTTATGCAGTGGGCAGCATCTGTTGGTGTATGGCTGTGACAGCCACTTTGACAGAGAAATTCCTGATTGTGATAATAGGAGGGGTAGACTTTGTGAAACAACTGTTATCAGTGTAACCCAGATCAGAGCTCTTACACTTGGAAATGGATGGCTGAAGATTTTGTAATAGCACAGTCCTGTTTATACTGAAACTCCATTTCCAAGTCCTCATCAAGGTTATTAGCCCTGGTGGTTGTTAAGGATGTTTTTGTGGTAAGTTCAAGTACGTACATCTCTGAGTTAGTACAGCCCCCTTCACAAAGCCTTACAGTCTCCAGAGGGGAAACAAAACAAAAGAGAATTCCTTCTCTCCCTCATCCTTTTATTGGTCTCTGCTAATGCAGCTGTACTATGGGTAATAAGCAATTTTCTCATGTTTATAAAACTCTCCTCTACTTCACTGAGTATAATCTAAATCAGATCTAAACACACATCCGTGCACTATAGTCATCTAAATTTTTTATGAGCTTGCTAAATACAAACAACTCTCCAACTCTGCCACTCTTTAATGAAGTCCAAAAGTTGGCAAGTGTTCATGATAAGTATAAAATTTTAAGGAAGTCTTCAACCATAACTGCTACAGAAGCCAGGAGCTTCAGAGCATGTTCATAACACTTCTGTAGAATATCGTGCAACAACTAAAGATGGTAAATTGTCTTTAAGGAAGTTTTTTTCATGTTTAAAAGCAGCTGTACCTGTTTTGCTTCAAATAATATCTTAAAACTTCACTGAACAGAATGCTCATCACCATGCAGTAAATGTAAATGACCATTATAACTGGAAATTAGTACTGTAAATGACCATTATAACTGGAAATTAACCTGGACCAAACTGCATTTGAACTATGCAGTGAGCGCCTCCTTAGTTAAAAGTAATATTACTTTGTGATGACTGAATTAAGAAGGCACAATGTCAGGCCAGAAACTTTTTCCATCCTATTTTTAAGGGGGGGCCTCGAATGTGAAAGGTAAATATTGCAGTTGAATTTCAGAAATTCTTGTTTCCCAGGACATTTAAGTGCTACAAGAGTAAAGCAGTGCTGTGATGAGATTGATTTTATGTAAAATAGTAAGCAGTAGAAGTTAAGGACCCTTGAATATTCCTGGCAGAATTTCCCTTCACAGCAGCAACTTTTATTTGTGACCCTAATTATAGTCTCTTAGTATATGCTTCTTTATAAACACTCTCTGTGTACATATGAAATGCCTGCTGTCCTTTGTTTCTTCTCTTGGGTTTGTAGTTTTTCGAGTACACATCCCATAATGAAATACGTTACAACACGCGACAGCCGGAAGTCTGCGCAGCAGTTGATTCAGGGACTGACTACTTGACAATGTACTTGTGTCAAGAAAATGCCCACAGTGTTCCTGAAAACCAGAAGTTTATTTTCAGAGAGGTAAGCGTGCCTGCTTGGGTTTGTGTTTGCTTTTTGTTGGGAGTGGGTGGAAGGAGAACTGTTGAATTTTTAAAATTTTTATCTTGCTGCATACACATCCTGCAGGCCACAACACTGGCACAGGTCTCTGGGAGAAGTAGGCTATCTTGGCTTCTAATATCTGAACACAGAAGCAGGGTAGCAGGCAAAGAGTATTCCAGTCATAAAGAACAGGGAGATGACAGGAAGGAAAGCACCCTTGTTAACATCAATGTTATAGATGGATAATGAGATGATTGGCTCTCACAATCAAAATATAACTATTGTGTGAATATTAATAAAAGTTTTAGTGATGTATAGTTATGTTATTGCAGTTTAGATGTCCTCTGTTCTCCCCATAGTTCCCTCTTGCCCCCTGTATTGTGACTATCAGACACCTGGGGTTGTCTAGGTCAGGTAAAAAGAGGGCGTGCAGATTTGTCCCTTGCATGGGGCAGTTGGGAATAGAAAAGCTTGGTGCTTAAGGGGTGTGGCATGGCAACACCTGGCCTCCAATCAAGTTACAAGAAAGCAGTTTCCACGGAAAAATGGCAAAGAAGAGCTGACTGACAGACTTTGGGAAGGGCCAGGGTTGGCTGATGCAACCCCCACGGGTATAAAAGACTGAGCATCCATCTTGAAGATTAACGGGCCCCGTGGTGTGCACGAGTGGCAGTCCCCAACACTGCAGCTTTTTCCTTGTGTAGTCCTTTGTTGTATTTTTATTAAGGTTTAATAAACCTTTTTAAATTTTCAAAGTGAGCAGTTGTTTCTCACATCAAGGAGGTTGGGAACATTCTTCTTGCATGGTGCCCCTACTGTCTTCTCCTGAGATTGAGGTGCTTCAATATAACCCTTCCCCAGCCAGTCACATGGCTGGCCTACTTCTGCTCTCTTTTCATTGACTTATTTCCCAATATTTATATTACCATATATCCCCAATACTTCACACATCACCATTGCTTTGTGCTCTTTCCTGCTTTTAAGCAGCTGCCTCTACATGATATTAGAAAAGCTTGTGTTTAGTAGTTTTGAATCCGTAAAGAAGCTCCTGGACGCCTGAGAGAAAATAAGCTGGATGAAAAATGATGGCCTTGGTCAGGTTCTGGAGTGTTGTTATTTGGCTAATGGAAAAGGTCACATAATATATCAAAATGGTATATTTACATAATGTGTCTGCATAATGCATCTAATCCCTACAGGCTCCATGGCTGACAAATGTCACACTTCGATGCTACCAGCAGTGATAGGTAGCAGGGTAAACTCTAAAAAAATAAGATGGAAGTTACTGTCCATTCCCTAAATCTAGTCCAGACTGAAGCTCATAGTGATATTACTAAATAAAAATGTTTTAAAGGTTGACTTTATAAATGATGTTTCATTTTTAATGTCGTCTTTTAACAAAATTGCTCAGTCATATACATGAATCCCTAAGATGACAGATTGTAGGATCTTCAGTCACTTCAAGAAGTAATCAAGAGAACTGAAATTTTCAAATTGAGAAAATGAAAAAATTGAAAAAAATTATGGAATGCATCTGTTTCCACAGTATTCCAAACCATTAATTTCATCATCTGAAACTTTAGAATTACTTTAAATGTTCTTTCTCATGATGACTTTGTGCCTGTGTGATTTGAACATACTGCTCTGCTCCAATTCCTTTTCTGCTGCTGCACTAAATCAAAAGCACCAGTCTCCACCTTTCAAGTCGAGTGATGGGTGAGGTGTCAGCACCACATTTCTTTTGCTTTGTGCATAGCAGTGTCAGACAGCTGTCCTTATGGATGGAGCATAATCAAAGATTAGAACAGCCTTCCCAGCAGCTTGGCAAGAATTGAGTTCTTGTGGACACTGAGTCAAAAATGAGTGAGATGGATACTGATTATTCCACTCTAAAATTTGAATTATTGTGATGGAAGCAGGAAAGTAGTTCTGCAGCTGAATCTGTCAGCAAGTCTGTAAGCAAGCACACGCTGCTGGGCATCAGGAGCTGCGGCTCAGGATGCAATTAAGCGCAACATTCCTGATGAGGGAATTTTTTCTTCATTTTTCTTTCAAAGCTGCCAGTGGCCTGGGGAATGCATGTAGGAATGGCACCCAGGCCAAGGGGATGGCCTCAGAGCAGGGCAGTCCTCCACAGCTGCTACGCTGCCCTTTTGCAGCTCGCTATCCTAGCTGACAGTGCTCCTGGATTGGAATGAGAGACTTGGTCTGGAGATAAACATTAAAAAAGGGCCTGAGGTCTCAAAATGTGTTCTTTAGGGAATTTGGCTGTGGAGGCCTGTCAGATCTTACACTTCTGAGGCAGCTGTGCTGCCTTTCAGCAAAGCAAGTGAACTCCACACACATATGCAGGAAAGGGGCACACTTACGTATTTTTACTTTTTCCACCAAAAATATACCCTACAAACAGACAGGAAAGTTTTCTGCTAAAATATTTCCTACTTAATGAACAATATTTACCTTTTACTTACAAGATGTGCAATAAATGGATACATTTGGGTAATGCTTGTGCTTGGCTTAGTTCTTTTCTGCCATATTCTGGTCTGGTAACAAAAGGCAATGAAAGCAAATGTTAGCACATCCTTTACAGGCTGAGATGCCACTTCATGAGTTACTCTAAAGCAATGCTGATGTCAGTTTATGTAATTTTAAAAGCAGGATCTTTTGATCAAGTTTCTGACATCCTCAAATTAGGCTTTACCTCCGCACAACCCCATTGGAGGGATATGTGGGATATTTATTTGTTGCCAATGCTTTCTGTTACTTTAAAACACAGTGATATGTCTGCAATTTTTGAGACCTGAAGAGCTAACTTTATTTCTGTCTCTTGTAGGATGGTACCTTGTTTCACCCACAAACCCAGAGGTGTGTACAAGCCGAGGCAAACGCTTACAACGGGAACCCAGCACCATTGTTACGACCTTGTACCAACTCGGACTACCAAAAATGGTTCTTCAAAGAAAGAAGTTGATCCAGATGTTGTCTAGGATATAGCTGAATACAAAAAACAAAATGTGCTCTTTCTAGTCAGCAGTTAGTCAGCCTTTTGAAAAGCTCATAAGTGATATATTTTTGTATGGAAAGAACTGTAATTAGTTGACAAGCCTTGGATCTCGTTTCCTGGAGCTTTAGAAGGCACTAAGTATTGAGAGCTTCATAAAGTGCCACAGAATCTGCTCCTTTTTATTTGGCAGCTACATAACTGCTTCTGAAGCATCTTAGGTTCTTTTCACAAGTGACATTTTTTTAATCTACTGTGTGGAAATAAGGCAGTCAAAAAAATTTGCACTAATGTTAACCTGCCAATAACTGAAAATGTTTATTTTTCTACTAAAACATTCTCAAGTTGGGTCTTTTAACAGATAGTAGTTAATAATTATTCTTGTCTTTTAAATACCAAGAAGGTAAATGTAGGCCATATTCTGCCCTAAGTGAGTACCACAAAGCCCTCACTGAAGACAGTGTGGATTTACACATAAAGGCAGAGTATGACTGCATGTTTTTGCACAAATAACAATCTAGTTGCATACAAATTGCACATGCTTGACAATACTATACCTTAACTGGTCTGACAATTTTAGATGTTCGTGGCACTTGAAAAATTTCCAATCATGCTTAAGATTGGTTTGGGAGTAAAATGGGGATTTTCTCATCTTTCTGAAAGGCAGAAGGCAGCAATATTTAAAGGTGATGCTTTGGGAAAAGCTATTTAGATTCATATGGGCCCAGCTATGTGGCTGTGTCCTAGAATCCACAACCAACTTTAACATTATTTGGATTTTCAATGTGCATAAAACTTTCAAGATAAGACCTATCAACAACTCTTTTGTAAAAATTTCAAAATTACAGTTAGAGAAAATGAGTCTTACCTTTGAGTGTTTAAATGATTCCCGTAAAAACTATTTTATTTTTAAAACGGTTTTGCAACTGATTTCTGTGAAATTCAGCTAATATAAATACCAAAATTATTGTCTTTGAGGTATAATTTGCATTTTATCTGGGAGCTCCTTTTAGATGAGTTGACCCTACATGTGGTCCTGTTGAAAACAGGGGGTGTAATCTGCAGCAGCACGGGATGGTTTGTGCCCTGGTGTGTGGGATCTGCAATGTGTCTGGCCATCGACCATCAGCATTACCATGTGGATTAGAAGGGTTTCAGTCATAAGAAGAGTTTCTTTCCCTGTCAGATGAAGGAATGTTTATGTGTAGAAGGATGAAAAAATGTCAACATTTTTCCCCCCAGAACTCTGGGCATCTGTTTTGATTAGTTTGGTATGTGTTTTGTTATTTGCTTTTGTTCATGTTTTCTATAAAAAATGTACAGGCTTTCCTTTGAATCCCCATAAGCTCATGCCATTTTGGCATACCTATTTATATGATTGGGGTGTGGGGGGAGGGTTTCTGCCTGTAGGAGATACATGTGTACATGTTCTTCCAAGGTCTTTCTTACCCATGAAGATAGAAGTGTTTTGTGAGAACCTTTGAAATTTTGTCTCTGTGGGCTTGACTGTTGAAACTGATGTTAGAATTAATAAAATATTTTGTGATTCAGAAGAGTGGAAAATGTTTTATCCACTTTTTTTTTTTTTCTTGTGGTCAGTGGTTTTCATTTAATCATTTTGCTGATCTCTTAGGCCCAGATTCCTACAACACTTGGGAGAAGACAGCTTCATTTTATGGTGTCTCAAGTTCTGTTTCCTGAACTCAGTAGTGCTTCTGCTCACCTGGTAGCAGCAGTGGTTTATGTTTTGTGGAGCCACAAATCAAAAGTGAGTGGCTGCATGAGAGAACAGCAAGGATTTTCTATTAATTTCTGCTTTGCCCTCTTGACTGCTGATTGACAATGTTAGCAGCTGATAAAAGCCCAGCTACTAGAATCACAGCCAAAGCTCTTGCTGACCTCCATTCTCAGTGAGGTTTTCTTGGTCTTGGGATTTCAAGCTTTCATCATCAGATGGTGGTATGCACGTGAAACTTAGTAAGTGGAAATTACTTCCTATACATCTTTTCACTTTGCCCTTGTTTAGAGGGAGTATTGATGGTTTTGGCTTCCTGCAGCTAAGATGTTTTCACATATGCCAGCAAACCTGCCAGCCTGGCTTGCGTATTTGCTAGACAAACACACTTGAGTTCAAAAGCAAACACCGAACATTAGCAATGCCACCAGCTTGATCCCTCTGTGTTGGCCTTTTAGTCCCTCCACTTACCATTTTTTATTCCTTGACAGCCTTTTCTTCTTCTCAACTCACTGGAGTTGTATTAATGCCTGGCTTCAGGTTTGGAGGGTGAAGGACTCCTTCAAGCATCTGAGTCATGAAGCACATCTTCAGACTTCCTTTAACATCTCCAGACTTCCTTTGGCAGGAGGTCAGGGTTACCTGCTGAGGAATGGACTGTGGGCTTCAGACTTCTCCTGAGCAGAGATGGGGCTAGATGTCTCATAGAAATGGAAAAAATTGAAGATTTCAGTCACAAATTAATGCTTATTTCTTAGTCTTTCTGTTCCTGTATTTATGTATTTTTTAGAAAGCCATCCAGACTACAGTCAGGGACCTAATTATCATATTTATTTGAAATTATCAGGTAGTGATTTGACCTTTTTTTTCATTTACTCAGTCACCAATTTCCTTTCATTTAAAAATAATGGGTCTTCAACATGGGCTAAAACTTACTGGATTTTCACTTCAACAGAAGACAGTACATGAACCTTCCTTCTAAGAAATTAACCACTAAAACCTCTGTATATGTGGCCTTGTCTGAACCATTATGTTGGGTATTGCTAGAGCTTGCAAACACCTGGGAACAACAGCCATCATCGTATATGCATCAGTCAACCTGAACTGGAAATAGTATTTCTTGCTGGCTCTGCTGAAAACAGAGACTCAAAAGTGTGTTCAATTTTTGTTATATTTAGAGGAAGTGGTAAGATGCATTGCAAGGGGAAATTCATGTTGGTTGGTAACACCAGGACTGATGAGATTGTGCTCCTATTTCATAATTATGAAAACACGGGCACTTACACAGTGATAGCGCTTGGTCGGTAATTTAAAATCTGATGCTCTTTTAACTTCATTTGCCTTTCTTAAGGCCCTTTGATTTGGAGATTTACTTGAAGTTAGTTGAGCTTTGTCCTGGTACCCTGATAGAAAGAAAGCAGTCAAGGTGTCTGGAGAGACTGCAGGGTTAGGATCATGCAGTTGTGTGTATACCCTTGCAAATGTGCAGGTTTTTTTGGCAGTGTTTAAGAATGCTGTATGCTGTTGGAACAAATATGGAACTTTGGTCTAGGAAGTTAGCTCAGGTAGGTGTGAAAGCCCTTGGGAGGGGGGGAAGAGATGGATAGGAGAGCTCCCCCAGCTCTGCTGAGGCGCAGCAGCAATAGCTGAGTTCAAATTACAGCGCTGCAGTATTCCTACATTTCTCATTTGCAGAGGAAAAACATTACACATGTACATGCACTACTAAAATTACTATGCCTAGATTACCAGTTTGGGGTTTTTTTTAATCCACTATTCACTGATATTTTAATGAATAGACAAAGCCTGATTAGACCAGTCCCAGTCAGCACTGACAGGAATTGCACGGCCCCAGGATTTGCAAAGGTGGCTGGAGACAAAAAACAGGGCAGGACCTTCTCAGCGATCTCTCCAAAAGTATTAAGAAGATGAATATAGAGGAAAATACATACAGGACGTGAGTTGCTGGCTTAAAGGGCTGCATGATACATTTTGTGTAGCAGCAAATGTATCTTGCAGCAGATGCATTTTATTTGTTGGTGCTAATGGAAAATCAGTTTTCTGAGTTTCTTGACTTTATCCATGGTCTGAAGATACTTAACTTGCAACTGAAGAAAAAATGGTCAAGGGGGTCATACTAGTACAGATGCTTAAATGTGAAATTAATTAATGAGGTACTCTGTGATGAGCAAATATAAATATATAAAGAAAGAAAATGTTGCTTGTGCATACGCTGTGAGAAGACTTAGTAATAACTGAGAAATTGGAACGATCATTAGCAGGAAGATACTTGACAGTGTTTTTACAGAAATATAGTTGAAAGATTCACATGATTGAAGCACTGAAATGAGTGGGTAACATGCCAAGAAGCAAGTGACATTTGATTTTCGAGTTAAGAGAACAGGTTTTGCAATTCTTGTGGACTGATATTTTAGCCAGCAAGGAATAAACAGAGGGTGTCTGATGTGGACCACCAAATGAGAATATAATGCCTTTTTGCCTAACAGATAAAGGATGTGTCCTGCTTCAGAGGATTTCATCCTAGGGAATGCACTTTACCAATGTGACGGTAGCAAAATCTTCTGGGGATTTCTAAGGGAAAAGAAAGGCAGCTGGGCCAGTGGCTGTGTCTGACACAATGTTTAATAAGCAGTTTGGTGCAATTCTCCTTCAGGCCTCCTTTTATTTAAAATGAGCTGTTACCTGGGCATCTGTTATGCATAAACACAGCATAGTACCTAAGAAAGAAGAAATTTTTCAGTGCTGAGAATTGGAAAGAAGCAGGCTTTACAAAATATAACTGTAGCAGAGAATCACATTGAAAACATATGTGGACAACGTGAAACTTTCTATCAGATTGCAAATTAAATACTTAGGTGCCAGAAATAAAGGTTTTTGTGAAATCAAAAGTTGGCCTCAGTGTGTCTATTACACTATGATTTTAATTACATTATTTTCTTGATGTACATCCCCTGTTTTTCGGGGGGGAGTGAAGGGTGCTTGAGGTTTTTTTGTTTGCTTTTGTTGGGATTTTTTTGTTGTTGTTTTTTACAAAAGGTGGAGAAGCTGTCATTTTCATGCCCCACTGATACACAGGAAGAATTTTGAGAGGCTTACTTTAACTGATCCTCATTGTTCAAAACTTGGCCTTATTTGCATCCCCAGAACAAATCCCTAGACTGAAAAATAAAAGAAAATAAAAGTTATTTTCTTAGTGCAAGTTGTTTCCTTTTTTTTTTTTTTTTCTGTTGGTTGGTTGTTTTTATAGAACTTGAATGTTACAGTTCCTTAGTATTTCCCAAATACTTATTAATCTATCTTCACAGTACTACCATGAAGGAAGAGCACCCTGTGTTACTGACAGGGAGTGCAGCAAGAAACAGATTAAGGTCAGAAGCACCACATTGTTAAACACTGTAATTTGAAGTGCAGCTTTGCTTGGTTTAAATGATACCCAGCCATACTCCAGACCTCTGCAGACCTCTCCTAGATGCATTTCTTTGCCCTACCTCTCCAGCACTGGCCTTCCCTGTGCACTGCAGGGACACCAGCGTCAGCTGGTCTCTGCCTCCCACATGAGGGCAAGCCTTGAACTTCACTCTGGGTGGAACTGTCCTGCGACTCTTTCTGACCTGTGCTGGGAAAAGCAAGGAGATGCATTTCAATCTTCAGCTAACAAAGGGACATTTGCTGCTGCAGCAGTAGCAAAGAAGGATGTCAGGTAGTTGCTAATAATGTCCAAGATACTAATTCTGTTGCCACACACAACCTGGCCTCAAGCTTTCTTTCAGAAAGAGTGATTTCTCAAAACCGTAGAAATTGCTTCCAAAAAAACCCCAGATCTTGGAAAGATGATGACAGTCCAGAGACAATGTGAGTGTGTGTGCTAATAAACTGCCAATATTGTAAAATGGTCACCAAATTGATCCAAGCAGCTGTAGTTCTGCTAGCCAAGTACTCGTGAAAATCACGGAATGATACAGTATACCAGCAGTGAAGAAAGATTTTCTGTGGAACTAATTTTGACAGACAAACTTGCATAGCAAGTTGAGAATGGCAAAACATCATTTAGCATATGATATTCTGGTTAAAAATAGCATTACACAAAATCAATATGGCACCTATTCCTGTTGGCATCCTAGGAATGTTCTTGGTGTTATGATAATCAATTTTCTGGAAGAAAATGACTTGCTGGAAAGTTTGCAGGTGACAAACTGCTGGACAAGTCACTTGTACAAATAAAGGTCATGGTTTGATTTATTCTAAAGCAAGACCAAGTGCACAGGAGTAAGGAGGTAGGTGATGCTTTTAGGCAGTGCTGGCAGGAGTGGGGAGGGGCAAGAGCTGGATGTTCCTCTGGCTCTGGTCCAGGGGGTTTTCCAGATGCCTTCTGCCCCACCTGGGTCACCAGAAACTGATGCCTTGTGAAGGCTGACCTAGAACAGAGGCTAGACAGAGTTAAAGAATAAAGCAGGTATTTATTAAAAGGCCTCAGTGGTTACACCTTGGGCTGTACAAGAGCCCAGCCAGGGCTATACCCAAGATGAACCGAAAATGGTCACAAAATGGATGACCAGTCATGAGGGCTCTCACTTTTGAAGGGGGATACAATATAAGAAAATAAAGGTAGTATAGAAAGTAATCTTACCCCTTAAAGAGTTGCAGCTGAGTCAATTATTAGAGATTAGGAACAGGCCTGACTCTAACAGGCTGCAGCTGTAGCCAGTAAGAAGAAGAGTGCTATAAAAGAGTGGGTTGGTGGATTGAGGGGGAACTGGAGTCAGCTGGCTACTGTGAGAAAAAGGATGAGTTAGTGCTTAGAGGAGCTGCCTATGAGAAACATCAAGGAGGTACAAAACTCTAGCAATCTGGAACCTTTGCAATATAATAACACACTTTTATAAGTTCTGGTCCATTTTGGAGTTAATTGTCTAGTTATAGCTTTAGATTATGAAGTCCCATCCTTCTTGGTTTTTTTCTCTTCAGTCCACTGTTTATGTTCTTGAGCCTGAAATTTGGACAATTTGTCCTTGGTCTTCAGCTAGAGAAGGAATTGTTTTATCTCCTACTCTGTGAAGAGAGCTTACTATCCCCTAATATGAAGCTCAGAACTACACACTAAAGAAGTACAGAATTTGAAAAGTACAAAAGCCAAAACCTGAGGCATCAAAAACATGGTGTAGATGATTTCATAAAGAGACATTCCCACAAGGACAACACACTGTCTGGTCTGCCTGTAGGAATTGGGTTTCCCAAAGTGCCCAGCCTATGGAACTGGCAGGTGCTGAGGGAGCTACTGAGGGATCCTGCAGCTTATGGCCCAGTGCAGGCAGGTCACAGGGTCAGAAGGGCCAGTTCAACATCATGAGGAAAAAGGAGAGGTGCATTGGAAGTGCCTCCAGGAATGATTCCTGAGGTGAGGAAAAGCTGGCCTTATTATTTTACAAAAGCAAAATGTGATTAATCTTAGCCCCTGTGTGTGGGAGAAGATCACTGACACTATGTCCCCTTAGGCTAATAGAGGTATGATGAGACCTGGTGGCTGGAAGCTGGACTAAGACAAATTGATATGGAATATGAAATTCACCTTTCAGCAAACTAATTAATAATGGAAATGATTTATCAAGAGATGTGATGGACTCTTCATTACTGATGCCTTAAAGTCAACACTGCTGGACGTCATTCTGAGTGAAAGGCTGTAACACAACAAATGTTATGAAATTACTGGTTAAGGGCTTTTAGCCCAAGGTCAGATCTTACAATCTTAGAATGTATTAATCCACGAAAATTCTTTCCACTTTATTGCAGACAGGCTGCCATTGCTGTGTAATATAAATTAGATGTATTAGGTTGATCTTCAAAGGTTTGCTCGGAGTGACCTCAGGAAATTTATGAATATGTTTAAAAACTGGGGTGCCTAAGGCAGGGTTAAGAAAAAGTTTTGCATTTTGCCTGTACCACCTCCGGGATGGGATCTACCTGAGATGAAACAGATCAGTGAACTGCTGCTCTGGGACTCTGCTGACCACGGATCTGGGTGGGCAGTGTGAACGTGCTCCCTGAGGTGCGGGAATAGCCTGGGAGCAACGCAAAAAGCCATGGGCTGTCTATGGGATATGCCCCACAGCCACGGAGATGTGGAGGCAATTATTGGGTAGAGCAGGCTATTCGCAGGGTTGCGACAGCCCTTGGAGAAGCCCAGAGTCCTGCCGCACACTTTTTTTTTTTCTTTTTCTTTTTTTTTTTTTTTTTTTTTTTGTTGTTTTTTTTTTAAATTTTATTATTTTTATTTTGTAACCCGAGCGGTGTCAGGCTCCCCCAAAACCCCGCCAATTCTGCTGGAAAAAAGAAACCGGCTAAAAAAAAAAAAAAAAAAAAAAAAAAAAACCAAAACAAAAAACCCCAAACCTCCACGACTTCAGCTCTAGCGAAACGCGCCGCTCCTGCGTGCCGCAGAGCCGCCGTGGCCCGGGCCGGCTGCGCGTGTGCGTGTGCGGGGTGCCGAGCCCGAGTGGGAGCGCATTTGCGTGCCGCGTGTGCGCGGGGGAGGGCGGGGAGAGTGCGCGGAGCCCGCCCGCGCCGGGCAGCGCTGCCAGTGGGCTCCGTGCGTGTGCCAGCGGGTCGCGCGTGGGGACGGCCCGCGGGCCGCGGCTGCCGCCGGCCTCCCCTGCCCGCCCATGGGCAGCGGCCTCAGCTCGCACCTCCCTGCGCCCACCCGCGCCCGCCTTGCCAGCTCCACCTGGAGAAGGTGCCCGACCCACAGGCGGCCAACGCTGATGCCGTGAAGAGGGAGCTCGGTCCGGCCCCCGCCGCCGCCGCCGCACACTTTGCTCTGCCCCTGGCCGCGCATCCTGCCCGGCGGCTCTGCCCGACCCGGAGGAAGGGCGCAGGCGGCACCTCCCGCCCGCGGCGGGGGCTGCCCCGGCTCCCGCGGAATGCGGCACTAGCACCCCCGCCCCGGCTCGGCTCCGCTCCCCTCCTCCGCCTCCCCGGCTCTAGGGGGAGGCTTTTTCCTCATCGGCGTTTTCTGCCGGAGCATCCCTTTTTTTTTTTTTTTTTTTAAATTTTCCCTTTTCACCCTTTTGGAGGAGGAGGAAGGAAGGAAGTGTTCAATGAGGGCTGCTCGGCTCCCCCCCCCGCGCCTGAGAGGTGCTGTCCCTCCCTGAGCGGAGCGGGGGGAGAGCTGCCAGGGAGGCAGAGGCAGGTCCCGCTCCCTTGCTGTGCCGCCGGGGAGAGCGGAGGAGGGTGGTGGGGAGAGTGTCTGTGTGTGCGTGGTGGTGGTGGTTATTTATTTATTTATTGCTCCTGGTGGTTGCAGCTGGCAGACCTGGGAAGGAGTAGGCGCCATTGCCAGAAGGATTATTGCCAGGGGAGGGGAGGGGGGGGGGAAGAGAGAGGAGACCCCGAGGCTCCCGAGGAAGCGGAGAGAGGCAGATCTTTTCCTCCCGCCTTGGCTTCTGCCGCCGGGGGATGCGCCCAGACTGAGACGGGCTCGGCTCTCTTCCGCCGCTCAGCCTGTTCCCCCACCCTCAGTCCTCCTCCTCCTCCTCCCCATCCAGCAGCATGCATCCCTCTTCGCGGAGACCGGCCGCTGCCACCTCCAACCCTGCCATGCTACTGCTGCTCCTGTGCCTGGGCTGGGCGCCGCCGGGCTGGGGCTGGTCGCGGGGCAGCTCCCGGGGGGCGGCCGGGCTGCGCCCCAACGCCACTAAGACGATCTCCATCATGGGCTTGATGCCGGTCAACCAGTCCGAGGAGGAGAGCAGGATCACCCAGGGAGTGCTACCCGCCGTGTCTCTGGCCATGGATCAGATCCGCAACGAGTCCCTGCTCAGCCCCTATTACCTGGACCTGCTGGTCTACGACACGGAGGTAGGGACCGCCGCGGGCCCCGCGCCGCCGGGCGCAGGGGGAGGCGCCGCCGCCCAGTCCCGGGGCGCTGCGGGTGCAGGGGCGCAAGGGCAGCGCGGACGCCCGGGCCGGGGATGCGGCTGCCGGCGGGGGCCGTGCGCGCCGCCTCCGAGCCGCCTTGCCCGCCGGGCCCCGCAGGCTGCCGGCAGATGTGCATGGACCGGCGGCGAGGGGGAGGACGTGCGGCCGGCGGGCCGTATCCTGCCCGCCCGGTGTTACCAGGAGCGGCTGCCCCGGCAGCTGGGGCTCGCCCCGCCGCCCCAGGAGCGCCCCTGTCCGGGAGTCGCCTGCAGCGCGGGGGTGGGCCCGGACGGGTGCCCGGGCGGTGGGGGATCTCGTGGCGGTGGCTGGGATCCGCTGCCCTTGGCACGCACGTACACCGGTGGGAGGAAAGCTGCCTCGCCCAGCGAAGCCGCGGCCGCATCCCTGTGCCAGCCGCCACCCGCTCAGCAACAGATGCACACCGGGCGCTCCGCTCCCCCGCTCCGCCAACGGGCTCACGCTGCCCGCCCGGCTTATCCCATGCGGCGACGGGACGCGAAGGGCAGCGATCGCAGCCGTAGCTTGAGGAGGAGGAGGGGAGGCTCTGGCAGGGGTTCGCTGAGATGCCCCCTGTCCCTGCTCTCCGGCGGGAGCGGCTGAGCGCTCGCCCGCGGGAGAGTGGCGGGCGGGCGGCGGCGGCGGGCGCGGAGGCGCTCGCTTCTCGGGAAGAACTAAATTTGCAGTGCCGGTCCCCGCAGAGCGCTGCCAGCGCGGCGGGATGCCTGCCCCCGTTCCGGAGCGCTGCCAGCGGCCGGTTTAGGGCTGGGAGAGCGGGGAGCTCTGCTGAGCTAGGAAACACACTCCCTTCACCTGGGAGAGAGAGGCAGGGAGCGAGGCGAGGGCTCTGTCGAGCTGGTTGCCACTACCACCCGCCCACAACTGCCTTTGGTTTTTGTCACAACTTCAGTACCTGTGTGTTTGCGGAGGGTACGCGCGGCTCCGGTACCGGGGCCCCCCTGAAGATGGCAGTCGCTTCTTGTGCAATGCTGGCGCCGCGGTTCGCTTCCAAGACAACCCCCGGTAAAGCAAGTGACTGCTGAAAATCTTGCCGGCTGTAATTTAAGGAAGCCCCTGTCTGCTCCCTTTGGGTTCTCAGGGTCCGGGGGGAACAAGCTGAGAGCAGCAACGACAGGCCGTGCTGCTTCGTGACAGTGTTTTCATCCCTGAAATGACTGCCTAAGGCCTCTCCTTCCAGGGTGGCTGCTTTTTATTGACATAAATTTGTCATAGTGTGGGGTTTTTTTTAAGATATCTCTAAGCAGAAAGGCGTGGAGGGCAGTACTGCTGAAGATGTCACTTAGGAAGGAGCAGGCTGCCATCCTGTTGTGCTGTGTGAACAAGACTAGATACTGACAGGGAATACAGGCAAGATCAACCTAGAGTAGCTGCTTGTTTCCTTAGAAAAAGAAATCTCAGGGAACTCTGCAATTGTAATGAAAAGAATTATGGGGATTTTCTGAATGGCATTACCTGTCTCATAAAGTGAGATGCATGTCAGGAAAAAAAATCACAGGTCTCCTAATCCTGTTTTCATTATGTTATTCTATATTAGTTTTTCCCCTGGATAGAATTATTACAAAATATGCATAGGAATTAGAGGAGCCTTGGCAGGATGTCCCTTCGTCATACAGTAATATCTTAATCAGTCAGGTGCTGCACTTTATTGCAGTCAAAATATTGTAACTTTCTTCATAGCAATTTTGGGTTCTAGACTAGGTAGTTATTATAAAAATATTCAGGAAAAAAATTACCCTGTTTGTTCGGGAATGAGTATCAGTTTCTTAAAAATTGCATTTTTACTGTTTAGTACTCCAGTACTCAGGGTCATGTTGCCAGCTTGCTGTGTTGTTTTGAATGCTTTTAAGCAATTAATAAATGGATGGTTATGGAATGCTAAGTCAGGCGAATGTATATGTTTGGAGTACAGTTGGGTCATTACTGCGTGCTTAATAGTGACAAGTAAGAAAGTTAGTGTCCACAAAAAATGCTAGATTGACTGCACCCAAACAGAATGGAAGAGTGCCTGGAATAGCCATTAAATACCTAATGGCAGCACAAACTTTTTCCCTCGGTTCAGACATTACCTTTTTCCTTTGGTGCACTTACAGTAAGCAGGAAGGTAGCTGGCTCATCATGCCCACTTGATTCTCAGCCTATTTTCTGAGGCTGCCAATAAATAGATATGCCTGAAGGGCCTGGATCCTTATCATTGCATAATCAGAGACCAGGGAGTAGCTCTCCCTCTCAGGGCTTCACGGGTGGTGCTTGTGACATTGTTGGCTCTTGAAAAAGAAAATGTAGAGCCTTGAACACATGGGGTTTTTTAATAGCTTGAGAAATAATTGCAGTATATTTATAATGCTTAGGAAATGTATGGCAGTGATTTACTAACTCGTGTATTCTCCCTTGTGTCTCTCCAAATCCCTCATTGTTGCAGTCTGATTCTTGTATTGCAATTTTCTGTAATGCTTTAACTAAGTGCTTGTGAAAAACGATAATGAAAATAAACAGACTAGATTGTTTTTTTATTTTTTATTATGCCTTCAGGTTCATTCTGTCAGGATTGAACGGAATATTCTATCTGGCTTGATAGTTCTGGTTTGTATAAGGAAGCATCATAGTGCCTTTACTTTCTGACCAAGCATCTAAAGAACTGCAATGTGCCTTCTAGGGTCAACTTGTTTGTCAGCCCTTGAACTCCTTAACCTTTGAGGACATGAGCAGCAGCTCTAGTGTTTTTCAAAGCATTTAAATTGAATTAAGCACTTAAGTACAATGTTTAGTTTATGACTCAGTCGAGATTGTGTGAATTACATCTTTGTTATGAAATATGACCACAGGTTACATCACATACAAAAATGCAGACGCTTCTGTTCTGGGTATTTTTTGATCTTTAAATGTGCTCGGAGTGTGATCCGGGTCCAGTCTATTTTGCTACTTCATGGGCACGTCTTTATCTATTTGGGCATTCCTGTGCAGACTCAGCCAATAAAACGAAGCTCAGATGTAGGCATTTGCAGAACTCTGGTCTAAGTGACTTTACTTTGTGCTGTTCATTTTGATGAGAGTGGGAGTCTCTCTCTAGATGAGACTCTTGGGCAAAATTTCATAATTGTGTTATTTTAGAAACTCAAAAATTTATAAAGTGATCTCTAAAGAGTCTCATCCAAACCCCATTGAAATTAATGGCAGTAAATGCACCAATTCCAGCAGCCCTTGGACCAAGTCCTAGAAGTTAAGGGTGCTTGATAACTTATGGCTTCAGATCAACAACCATCAAACAATATTTCTTCTCTTTTTTTCCATCCCTGTGATGGTAGCTTTAGTTGGCTGAAAAAGAAAATAAATATTTAGCAAAATAATGAAGGAAGATCCTCTACAAATACTAGATACAGCTGAAGATGCACATAAATCAGGAAAGATGATTTCAACTTAAGCACCCTGACACACAACTGTTGGAGGAAAAAAGCAGAGTAACCCTAAAAAAAAAAGGAATTAATCATTCCAGTGGGCCCTATTATAAATGTCAAAAGTATTTGATTTGCATCAGGCAAAAACTGACCATATAGTAACTGGAGGAAGAGGCATTGTGGAAGAAGACAAGGGAAGTTAATGGAATTGGGTATCTGGTATCTGACAACTTCCCTCATATATGCACTGGATTTTCTGATTTCTTGTAGGAGCAGTGCTGCAAGTGGTGCACAGACAGTATGAGTTTGTTTTGAATCTAAACATGTATAGGCAAGAAAGCACTCATTTCTGAAAATCAAAGTGAGTTTTGACAAGCTAAGAAAAAAAATCTTTCTGAACTAAGTGGGTATATTAGCACAAAGAGGAAAGAGTATTTGTACTGGGGAGATGAGATTATTTAATTTTCTCTCACTACAACAAACACCTTGTGGTAAGCATGATATAATCTCATTTTTGTGAAATAATACATTCTAATACCTTTAAATAGCAGGTTGGCATAGAGGGATGAGCTTTGGAAAATGCGCGGGACTCCACAAAATCTGAAGGGAAATGTGAGCTTACTGATATTTGAGACATATTTGCTTTTTTGTATTCTGTAACTAAGCAGAAAGTGCCTTTCCTAATTTATCTGTCAAGAAACTACAATCTAGGTGTAGTATGTGTAGACTTTGTTTCCTTCTTTTTTTTTACTAAAAAAGTGCATGTTTTCAGTAAAACTCTCAAAGCTTAAGAAAGGCTGTGCACCCGTCTGAGTCATTCTTACCAGCTGTTCTAAGTTTTAAAGGACCCTGAGCCCCCAGATAAAGATGCCCCTTCCAGGAAGTCCTATCATGAGTGGTGTCAACAAAACCCACTCATGTCTTGTTTCTGCAAGTGGAAATAAGAAAGCTGTTCACTTTTGCTGAGTGTGGAGAACACATTCCAGAAACAGGAGAGCAGGTTTGTGTCAGTGGTAGAGGATAAGGTGTCTGTCCCCTGGAGCTCCACAAGGTGGTTCTCGGAGACGGACAAACAGCTACTGGTTGCAGTCTGAAAAGCTCCTCCATTACCATAACAGGGCTGAGCAGGGGCACCTCTACCCCCTAAAGAAGTGCATGTGATGTGTTGGTTAGCACCTCTGTCTTAGGAGGCATCCATCCAAGTCCCTCCCTGGATTTGCAAGAGGAAGCATGATGTCCCAAAGTCATGTGGGGTCTCTGGGGTGAGCCCTGTCATGCTTGTGAGTGCTCTGAGCACTAAATTGTCTGGAGCCTTATTTTGGTTTCTGGAGTGCTCTCAGTGGGACAGGTGAGGCTGTGTTGTGTTCATCTGAGGGGAACACTGAATACCCAGGAGAAGTCAGGGTCTGAAAGAGGGTAAGTTAACAGCAGACAGAGCTGGCAGACATTTGCTCTTGTGTGGTCAGGTGAGCGTGTGTCTGGCATATGTTGAGGTAGTTGGGTAATTTAAATATTACTGAGTACTTGTGCTGTCTGATATTTGCAGAGAGCGAGGCATTAAAATGCGCTACGCTGCGTGCATGGTGCCAGTCACTGTCTGCTCTGCTGGCGACACTGCTTGGAAAGGACATGCTTCTTTAAATAGTCGGTGTCCCCTCTGACTTCCGAGTAACATGACTCCCTTCACGACATAACCTCCTTTTGCTTCAGAGTTTTGTAAACTTGGAGGGAAGAATCTGAAAGTTAAGTGTTGATGTTAATTCTATGCTGGCTTCTCCGCTGATGTTAAGATGTGGGTGGGGAGAGAAATCATGTATTCACCGCACCCACTCCTCTGGGTGCAGATCCCAGACCTGCAGAACGTATATCCTCTAAATATCTCTGCCAGTTTCTGGCATATGTCTTGCAATCTCTTGTATAACTTATCCTATGCATACTGCAAAACACACTCCTGTGGAATCTTTAGATTCAATTGCCAAACGTGCTCCACCAGCATGAAAAAACTATTTTTTGGACTAAATCTAGGAAATAGTATTTATTTGCATTTGAAAAAAGAGTAGAAAGGCCCTGTCCTCTTACATGGTTATCAGCCAGAGTTAATTACTCAAGGTTGTGGAAAAGATGGGATGTAACATCCTGGTGGTAACTGTGAAGAAAATATTTGTAAGAGGAGAACAGAGAGGAAGGAGCTATAGATGAGAGAGATTTAATGATAGCATTGACAAAGAAAGTTGTTGAAATGCTACTTATATTGTTTTAATTAAATACATGTAACTATTTAGAATGACATCATAAATAGCATTGCATGTCAAGGCTGCAAAACACCACCTTGCATTAATAATCTGAATATGATGATATATGCGCATATCAAGCTTTGTGCTCTGCTTTCAATTCCATTGCTTTGTGGACATTTTCATGGCATAAGGCAGGAGAATAATGCCTTTGAGCAAACTGTGGAATCTGGGAACCAAACAAAACTCATTGCTAAATTGGAAAGGAGATACCTTTCCTTAGAAGGGTTGAACCATTGCATGCAGAGGTCTGGCCCAATGAATGAAGTGGTGAAAGTTAACAGAGGAAAACCCCCAATGATTCCTTTTGACTTGGATAATTTTTGGGGCAGCTGGATTTAGCAGAGATGTGTACTGAGACCAGTGAGCACAGCTATGACTCAGACAGTCTTGTGGAGATGTCTGTTCATACACAGGAGCCCCATATATCCCAGGAAGCCTGTTTCAGACTGTGGGATTCCAAACTGAGATGGTGCAATGCACATACATCACATATTTTCAAATTTATTTTTGTACTAAGAATCTTGGAACTAAATCAGTGACAGAGCCTCTAACTTTTCAGCAGCCAGATGCACTCTGATTTGTGGGTCTAGCTGAGCTAGAATTGAGATTTGCAGTACCTTTGTGCTTCTTGGGCTCCAGTGTTAATGGCCCAGTGGCCTGACTCCTGAAGCGAGCTCATTCAGCTGCACCATTGCTATGACTTAAAGAAGGTGGTGTCCCTGAGAACAGGTGGAATATGTTTTCAGTCACCCTGTGTCTCCCCTTGCCATGCCACTGACACTTAGGGAATGCCTTCTTAGCTAAGCAGGGATTTCTCTACTTGCAAGGGCTTTTGCTATGGGTAAAATCTGCTGGATTTGGGGACTGCTTGCTACTGCCTGCTGAGTGGAAATGGGACATACTGACTGGCAAACACTTTTTTAAATTTCATTTTTTCCCCTTGTGATGGAGTAGCCATGTAATCTCATTGCTAAGTCAGTGATTGATGCTCAATTTCTTTGCCATTAATTTTTCATCATCATCTGCCTTTATTCCTGACAATTTTATCCATAGTATTTTTCAAACGAGTTTTCTCAAATGTGAAGAGGACAGCTAACAAATTAAAGACAAATATCCACCTTCTGCCTGAAAACTATACTCATAAAGAATGAAAAATATGGGGGCTAATTCAGCAGGGATGTCCAAATTGTTGTTACTGAGGCTTCTGAGAGATGAAGGCCCAGATAATGGACTAATTGCTTTAAAGTGAACATCAGGACTTTGAGTGATAGGATTAGAAAACTTAGGTTTCCTACTATGGCCATGGTACTTTCCTTAAATAATTAATGAGTTCTAAGATCAGAGGACCATTAGGATTATCCACATTTTACAATACAGACCATGTATTTCAGCTGGGGATTTCTGCCCACTCTGCTGCAAACTAGAATATGTACTTCAGAAAACCTTTCTATCTTGTCTTAAGGATCTCCCAAAATCATTGTCCCTGGACAACTTTTCTCTGTGATTTGCTTGTTATTTCCAGCTTAATTTTTGCTGACCCTGCAGCCACTGAAGCCATGAGAGGAGCAGCTCCAATTTTATTTTACACACACCTCCATCCCTGCAATACCTGATCAGCTACAGACTCAGGACATCACCAGCAAAAGAGGGGGATCAGGGCTTTCTGACTTTTATGGCTGTCTAGGGGATCCTTCCCTTTTATGAAGGACTCTGGTGGATTGGATCTTGATGGAATCAGAAAACTTCTTCCCTTTGTGAGATTCTCAGACTTTATGTGGAAACCTTGTATGCTTGCTTCTTTGCAAGCTGGGTCTGCCAGGCTCTTGTGCTCTGTCACTGAGTAGATGGCTCCGCAGAACATTTTTTGAATCCTTGGCTGAACTGATTTTCTTCTTCTTGACCCCCACCTTTTTTGTAAGACCCTTTTTGCCACAATCCCCATCAGAGGAATTTATCGTGTCTGTCTGTCTAAGTTATTTCCATAATCTCTTTTATTTTATTTATCAAATAATCACCACCACATGTCTCTAAAAGAATGTTTGTTGAATCTTTTGTGTCTTTAAAGTAGTTATGTATTCTAATTTACCATTTACCTAGGGTAGGTCTCAGCTTCTGCTGCAGCTTCGTTGAACTACAGAATTGTGTGAAGATTCATACACACAATAGGTGTCTAAGTAACCATTTTACATCCAAAACCTCCAGGGAGAAGTAGTAAGAGGCCCCTTTTGGGATGCTAATTAACTTCCTTTCCACTGTTTACTGCTCCTGTTTTCACAGGGATTTAAGTGTTTTTCTAGCAAAGAATAAATCTTTCTTTAATATCTTTAACTCTACATGAAGGGACAATTTTTGACAGACTAACACTTAGTGTGGTATAAAATACAACCTGTAAAATTTTTCAAGCATTGCCATTCAGATGTGCACTTGTGTTTATCTTGCCAGCACCGTGTAGGTATATTTTGGAATACATATGTGGTATCAAAATATTAAGCTCTGTGTTTTTGTGGGGTCTTCCATATAATTTTAAAGTTCCACAGAAGCACCTTGTGTTTTGCATTCTGGTTTCTCCTGTGGATTTGGCAAGCCTGGATTATTAATAATTTATAGGAGGGTGATAAAGAGAGAAAGCCAACTTCCTCTTTTTTTCCCCACTTTTCCCACTTTTTCTAAAAATTATAAGCAGGACAAAATTCCATGTTGTTGGTGAGAATCTAATCTGGAGGGATGTGCTAGTGGCAGCAAGATTTTGTGTGATGTAGCAAAATAAAGTTCCAATAGCTGCCTGTGTATAAAGTGATACAAAAAGTTTTGCATCTTTAAACTTAGCCAAGTTCCCCTCTGCTCCTCATTTTTTGCTGTGAAGCATGCTAATAGTATCAGCTCCACATCATTTTTTTCTTTGTTTTCTTTTTTTTTTTTTTTTTTTAAAGGTTTCTAGTTAAGTCCCTGAAATAAAGATTTGCTTTCCAAAAAGCACGGAGTGATTTGCATTTTCTGTCAACAACAGTGGGAATTGCTGAATGCTCAGCACTTTAGAAAGCCAGCCCACCTATGAAAATGCAGTGCTTCTATGAGGAGGAGACCTAGAATTGCCACTTCTAATTAAGAACAAAGGCACTCATCGTTACTTGCTTTACAGTTTCAAATTGCCTGGTGGAATAAAATGCTGATTTCGTTCAGCCTTTGGGATAAAAATCCTTTCAGGATCAATGGCAGTATTAAATATCTTTTAAAATTAGATTATTGCATCTCAAGGATCTTATAGTTGAGAAATATGCAAGGAACAGTATTTTTAAAAAAACAATAAATCAAAAAATAGTCATTTTTACAAGTAATACATATTTGAAAACGGTGTGTTTGACCTTGGCAAAAATAACAGCTTGTATGAAGTGAACAAAGGGAGTGACATGGTGGGAGTACTGTCCCTAGGGCCCTGTTACTCAAGGCAGGTCTGTGTGGCTGGCACGATTATGTCACTGCTGGGTATCAGGAGGTGTTATCTCAGTGTCAGGAGAAGCCCTTCCTGTAGTTACAGCAGCAAACATATTTTTTTTCCTAACAAAGGTTATTTAGTTAAAAGGGGATAGTTTACCAAAGGGCAGAACGTGTTGTCCTTAACCGCTCAAAAGTTTGGTATTATTAGAAGTCATTTTTCCATCCACAATAGAGCAGGTGACAGATTTAGCCACCTCTGAACATTAAACTAGATAGAAAGAATTGCTGATTTCAGTTTTTTCCCCCCTCAGCGTTTTATGGGCTCTTGTGTCTTTCTTCTCAATCTTTTGCGGTTTGTTATCTTCATTCTCAAAGTGCTGCCACTAGAATTCCATCCATTACTTCAGGAATAATCTCACCATTGCTGTAAATACTAGTAATTTTATCTCTTTTCTTCAAGCCTTCTGTTCAGAATGGAGGAAATTAATTTGATCTTTGTGTTGCACTGCTGGGAAAAAGGGAAAGGAGGCAGAGAGATTTTCAGCCTACACACAGGGAGTGAGACACTAGGGTTTGAGGCAAAACAAAATTTTCATTTCAAGTGAAAATTTCATTTTCATTTCCAGATGATCTTGAAGGTCTCTTCCAACCTAGTAATTCTGTGAATTCTGTGATGTAGATATCCTGCACATTTGGATGGTGCTACGGGAGGTAAATAATTGTGTCTGGATTAGTTCCTTAAAAAGCTGGGACATGTTACAGCAGATGGTAGTACCTTGATAGTGAAGCTGCTCTTGGCGGTAGGTAGAGATCTCCAGGTCAGAACAGGAGTTGCCTTCCACAAGAAATGTGTTGGTTTCCAATACATTACCAAGGTTTCTTGGGATTTGCCAGTGCTCTGTACTCTAATTACACTGAACGATTAAGCAACAAGAGCAGGGACACGTGGGACAAGAAGGGGTGAATGATAACCTGCTCTGAAAAAAACTAACATGTGAGGCTGGGATTAGAACATCCTATAAATGCTAATGGGTGTTACTCAAGGGGGAGGAAGCTGTGTGTGGGAGGCATGAGGTGACATATAGCTTAAATATATAGCCAGTCTTTAACACAGTTAGTACAGTCTATAATCAAGCTTTTACATGAACTAATAACTGTTTAAGTGATTTACAGTTCAGAAATACTTATCAGGGGATTGAGAACTGAATTTTAAATGCTGTAAAATTTGAGGATAATGTGGCAAGGAGGACAACACTGAAAAGATTCCTCCTTTTGCCTTTGGAAAGTATTGGCTGTGGAGGACACATTTATGCCAGGTGTTTGGGGTTTTTTCTATTTTTAAGTTCTCAGGGATTGTGCTTCTACGAGGGAGCACAATTTCCTCCTACAGTTTCCCTCTCTGAATATTACTCAGTTTGTGTGGAACTGACAAAGGAGATGCCAACAGTGAGTCATCTGGTCACCAGCTCTGTCCTAAGGTTTTCAGCTAAATCTTGCAAAAGCTGCTTTAATGTACTGAACAACAGTGATTGACCTTTGGTAAAACTCCCCAAAACAGTGTGGAAGGCAGTGTTTGAACTTAAATGGCCTTCTTTTTCTGACACTGAAATCAAGTTTCAAAATCAGTGCTATTTCAAATGCTTCACATTTGACAAGTGGATGTAAGATGCAGTGAACTGATTTATCATCTTGAAGTTTCCCCATTGTTATATTTTAGTAGTAAATTTTGAGGGTGTTGGGCAACCTCACTTGAAAGACTACCTTCAAATGTGAAACAGAGGCTTAGTTATCTGCTTTTGTAGGTAGTAAGCCTTAGGAGATGCTATTCTGAAAATTATACCTGCATGATCAGTCATGAGCATGGCAAATATAGCTATTTTATTCATAAAAATGAAGACACATGGGCTTGTTTTGATGCAAGTTTTACAGGATTAGTTAGCAATAAAAATACTATATAAGAAACAATTGTCTGGTTAGATAGTTAAATGTTTCTGTCAGGAGGAAGATTCTCAGGACACAAGTGACAGGAGGCTGCTGTAATTCATAATCTTGTTTGCTCCTTTGCCAGGCATGGGTTAAATGCAGCAATGCTGAGGGCACCCAGCAGTAGCACCAGAAGAGAAAAAGACTGGTCTAGGTTGAAGCTGGTCATGGATCTATGGAAAAAGGTGAAGCTCCCTTAAATGTGTGTCCATCCATATGGTGTTGAAAGTTATCTCATGGCCGTCAGCCTCTTCTGAAATTAAAGGCACTGGCTGAGCAACAGGGGTTCAGTGAGGTGTGGGGGCAGATTTGTGCCTTTTGAAATGCTCAAGAGGGTGTTGGATAGTCACACCACATTTTTTTGTTACCTACCTATGAGCCAAAGCTATGACTCAGTGGAGGCCCATGTCCTCACTTAGCTGGTGAGAAGATTTGGGGGTAGGAAGAAGAGCAGTTCAGAGCCCCTTATCTGCTGAGTTTTGGCAGCTTGAATGCCTGCCTCCTTCTCTTCTTCATTAGTGTAGTCAATGCTGAAATAGTGCTGGTAAGGAAGGCTGGTCCAAGGACTATTCACCCACAAAATCCCATTTAAGCCTCTAAGGAAGGTATTAAATGGGATTTAAGCAACATCTTGGCCTATAATGGCCGCCTGCTCAGGGAAGAGTTTCATCTTAAGTTGAAAAAATGTTTTAAAATATGTTTTCAGTGATCACATTATAGAATCATAAGGCTTAGGAATGGAAAATACCTATTAAGTCATTGTGTTAAATTGTTGCTATGCAGACTGTGCTATGAGAATGTGCTTCCTACTTCGTGTTGTGCCCAGACAATGTGTTCAATTTCTTGGTCTAGGAAATATCCATAGTAAATGTGGATCTTACTGCATTTGATCTGGCCATGGCCTTGTAGAGGAAGAAAGCCAATATCTCCTTCCCCACACAAAGGGCCCCAAGCAGCCTTGCTGCTTTCTGACTGTGGGCAGTGGTGATGAAAAAAACAAAGGCTTTTTGCAAGGTTTTTTCTCCACCCTAAGCAAGGGCATTTCTATTTCACCTTGTGTTTGTGCCTAAGAATGCATTGGGCTCTTTTCTTGTCCGTTCAGTTGCCCAGGTGTGTTGGCAGAAGGGTCACTGTGGACAGTTAGTGATTAATTGAGAGTTATCTCCTGCTTGGAGCTATTTGCTGGGCCCAAGGTAGACATTTTTTTGCTTATTTAAACATTGCCATTTTGCTTGTTTTAATATTATTTGTCTATTTACTTCCATGTCCTCATGTCATGTGACATATATATTGTATTTATAAATTAGAATGTTTATAACTAGAATTTATGTGGAGATTTTCTGTAAAAACTTCTTAGTTGCATGTCAGTTTCAGAATAATTTGTTGACCTGTAACGCCGTGTTTTTAAAATTAAAATCAGACAAGCTACCCTTACTTTCTGCAGCAAACTAATGCTTCCTTTTTTTTAAATGTCAGCCATTCACAAAATAAATTGCCAAGCTCTGAACATATAATTTCAGATTTGATTTATACCAAATTAACCTTCTGCTTATGAGCCCTTCCTTTTGTTTTCCTTTCAGATTATTGAGTCATGAAAACCTTTGAGGTTTTGGGTTTCCATCCCAGCTTGGCACAGGGAATTCTTTTGAAACCTTCAATTTCCACAAGGTGGTGAAGTAATTTGCTTTTCAGCTGCATATTTAATGGGACTTGCTGAAAATCAGAGCTTTTTTTCTACTCGGAGAAGCAAGCATCTCCCGGATTTCCTTCCTCTCCGTGCCACTAGGCTTGGCCTTTGTGTTTCCTTCCCTTGTCTAGGACAGCATTTCCAGTAGGTTTGAGGGGCTTCCTGTGGATGGGGAGAGCTGGCTGCTTGAAGGAGGAGAGGGGTCAGCCAGGTGTCCTCCTCCACGAGAACAGCAGCCCTGCAGCTGCCAAAGGGGCAGGGAAGATGCTGCTTGTCCGAGGGGTGAGCTAGGCTGCGAGTCCTGGGGAGCAGAGGTGCAGGTTCTTCTATGGTGTGCTGATGCTGTGTATAATCCCTTCTCACCCTGGTGAGTTTTGATTAGCAGCAGGGAAGATTTTCTCCAGCGTTACTATTTTCTCTGGATTTCTGCGTGTGCGGCATCCGTTCCGTTTCGTAGCCTGGCATATTACTTGGGAAACTGCAAATAGTCTGCTGAAATTACTTAGCTAGCTACAACAATATGTGAAATGCCTGTCAAATGCTATGTGCCTGTAGATGGGAGGAGCAGGCCTGAGTGCTGAATTTCCTCACAACTTCCATTGATTTTAAGGAAGGCATGGGGTTTCTGACCAAAAGCAGAGCCGGGAAAAGGATGTACAGCTTTGAGCTGATGCAGCTTTTGCACTACAAGTATATAAAATATTATCGATGTGCATGACTCCATATTCTCTGTTTGACATGTATGAAGCCAACAGAAAATGTGTTTGTGCAAGATAAAACAAACCATAGCAATCTTCTGACCCAATGGCATACAGGTTGCTGTATGCAACTCAAATATGAGTTCAGCATGCAACCACTTTGGTCAACCCCTAGAATATCTATTTTCAAAAGAATCATATGAGTTCTTGTATTGATTTGTCACCTATGGTTGAATATTTCTCCTAGAGAATGTTTAAAATGACACATGTTTAAAATTAGACTTGGCAGTGTAATTTGCCTAGAGATTATTCTTGTGAAGTATTGATTCACAGCACTGCTGTGAGCTGGATTACTGTCCAAATTGGAAAAGCCAGTCGTAGAGAGGTCTTTATCCTTTAATAACAATTAGCTGCTTTCTTAGAGGGACACAGCAGACTGAAGCAAAGGAAAGCTGCAAAATGTCAGGCAACCAGGGCATCTAAGGCCTGGTTCTCTTCAGGGATATGGACTGCTGGGGAAGAGAAAGAAAAAAAAGAAAAGCACCAAAAAAGATGGTTTTCTGGAGCTGGAAACTAGACACTCTGATGCTGTTTGTGTTACTAATAATCAGGTGCTCTGAGGAGCTGAATCGGACTCGCCTCTCTCTTCTCGGGCTTTTACCCAGCAGCTGCCTGATTGAGCAGAAAAACCTAACAGCAGATGTGCTGCCCGCGGTCCATTTAGCCTTGAAACATTTATACAAGCATAGATGGATGCTGAAGAACTATGAGCTCCAGGTATCATTCCATGACACGCAGGTAAATGGATGTAGGTGTAGAGTTGTGCTTGAACCTCCTCTGTGAGCACACTTCTGAGTGCTTGTGACTGAACTCCTCCCTGGCAAACCCTGATGAAATGGAGCAACTGGGGCTGTCCAGCAGTGTTTGGGCTCTTGGCTGCGTGCCTGACTGTGATGTGGATCTTGCAGTCAATGTGTCCTTCTGGTGCTAGGAGCAGGAATAAAGAGTGTGAAACTTAGGGGGGTTGTTGAACACCTGTGGCTCTTGAGGAGTGTTTGAGGCACCCAGGAAGTGATTCCCAAATCCATGGCTTGCCAAGTCACTCTGTTCTTCTGCACTGTCTTCTGCATCTTGCTCTTCCAGCTTTCCATGGTGACAGCTTTATAGATCACTGCCTTTCTCTTCCTGCTTCTGCATGAGCAGGAGAGCAGCCTGTGCTGCGCTGTCAGAGCAGGGTGGTGATGTAGAGCTTTGCTTGCCAGTTTAAGGAAAAATTAAAGGCTGATATAAGAGATGAGGGTTCTGAGAAGCTGGGTATATTGAGATGATATCTGTTTTTGCAACAATTTCAGATTTGAGAGAAGCTTCTTCTAGATTTGAGATATCTCTTATTCCTCTGTGCAGAAATTATTGCAGTCAGTTTCTAAAACCTGTCTTTTAGTCTGGTCAGAAGAATTGTGACAAAATTTGGAGGAGGAGCTCACATATCAGGGTGATCTGGGACCATAAACATATTTTTAAGGAGATTGTTACTGACATGAGTTTCTGTTTCCTACATCAGAGGCATGTGGTGGGGCAGATTCCCTCAGACTCATACACACTTACAGGCTGTTAAATAGTTTGAAGTTGCAAAGTACTGTGTCTTAACATGTTTGCTTATCTATAAATCGTAAAACATGGAATGTACCATTATGATGAAGTTATTAAAATGTGACATTATTAGACCAATAACAGTTGTGCTGCATTATAGAACGGGAAGAAGGTATTCTATATGTTTTCTTTTGAAACTCTAGAAAATTCACCAAGGGAGAAGTTAGAGTGTAATTTTAATAGTGTATTTGGTTCATAAGCATTTATGTGTAATTTTTGAAGTGCTTAACATATAACAAACATGATTCCATATCCTATAGAAGATTGCCTCTCTGTTTAATAATGGAACACGAATGCATCAACTGCACATTCACATTAAGAAATCACCTTTCTTGTAAATTACTTTTGATACAATTCACTGTTTTATTTATTTGTCTGTATGTTCATATTGGAAATATAATTATAGCTACACAGTCCTGAAAAAAGTGTATTTCTTAGTTTCTCATGTAAAAAGAGTAACATTTCAGTTACATTTCAACTTAAGTTAGTGGAAAGTGTGGATATGAGTTTAAGTGGACAGCAATTAAAACCTACTTTTATTTGCTCAGATTCAGTGTTTGGGTTGGGCTGTGGGCAGTTTTGTGGAGGTGGATGTTTATTTGCTAATTGTGTTTACCTAGTTTCCAGTTCTACGAGCAGCTCTAACATATTTTTCCTCACATAAATATTCAGTGGATTTGAATTGCAGAACCTCAGCTCTGTTGCACTGACCTCTCAATTTGAATTAAAATATTGAAGTAATCTATAATTATATTTTTAAAATAACCCCTGGCAAAAGACAGATCACTGCCTTTCTCTTCCTGCTTCTGTCTGAGCAGGAGGACATGTCATGGTGACTTGGAAGAGATTAATAGAATGTGGATCCTTAAAATTTCTGATTTTTCTTCCTAGTTCTGAGAGTAGAGTACACACTCTTGAGTTTTAAGTACTGATTACAGACACGCTGCAGAGGTCCTTGTATTTAATTGTTTGTCAGGGATGGAATGAATGCAAGAGAGCTGATTCTGGTTCTTTTAATGCTGTTCGCCTAGACTTGCCATGTGTGACCTTATACAACCTTTGGATTAGCTTCCTTTCAATTAGAAAATACAGATACTTGACTCTTTGGATGCAAGATCTGCCATGAGAGGGACAGATAATTTACTTTTGGGCATCGTTCACTAGGAAGAGAGAAAAGTTACATCTAAAAGTACTTGAGTTGCTTTTGCTGAAATAAAAAAAATGGGAAGAAATCATGACTCCCAATGTATGCAAAGGGCTTGAAAGCAGTGTTGTAGCTTCATTCATGAGGCAGGGGAGTAGAGTTGTGCTCTGCTGTGAGCCCCTGAAATTTTGAACGTTCTCTGCTGCCCAGGAGGGAGCACTGCCCTGCCCAAAGGTAGGATGGATTGTGCAGGGTGTTCAGTCTTTGGCTTTGCTACTGTTTTATTTCAGCTAATTAATCTGTCACTACTCCAGAATGTGAGTGCTAATCAAGAGGCAAGGGGAGCATTCTTGCAAGAGATGTCTGAATTCTTTGTATTAAATGAAGCTGTGTCAATCAGGAGCCTTTGGGAAACTTTCTTCAGCAGAGTACTTTATAACCTGGTGGCTTTGGCACTGAGCTGAGAATGGAATGCTCTTTTTGACTGATGTCTCTCAGGTCTCCTGTGATTAAATGTGCATTTCCTAATTACTGTGTTGTCAATTTCTTTTAAGTGGGACTCCCTTGAAAATTCATGATGCAGCACTTTCACATAAAAAAAAAAAAAAAGCTTAAATATTCACTAAGAATGAAAAGCAAGCAGATGAAAATGATCTTGTAGTTCAGTAAATGGCTGCTTGTCCATCAAATGGTACATCTATGTCTGCAATGTTTATTTATTTATACCAGAAGGCCAGTGTTAACAGGACTGATATCTCTCTCTATGCCAGCCCCCCCAAGCAGTGGCAGCCTGGGCAGGTGTGTTTCCTGCCTCTCACTGAAGGAGGGCTGAACCTGGGCTCTGTGAGAGCTCAAATCCCTGAAATGGTGGACAAAGGATGTGGGAAGGCAGAAAAGCTGCCTTCTGCAGATTTGTGAATCCAGCCATGGAGCAGCTTTTTAGTGCAGCAGGGGAAATAATGCCCTTGAGATTTTCACCCATGGGGGTGGGCAGCCAGGTATAATTGAGCTGTCTGAGTATCACTTTATCCTGTCTTTCACCGTATGGCTGACATCTGGAGTCTCTCCTTCTATGCTGTCCTCAGGGTGATCAGGCTGGTGGATTCTTACAGGCTTAAGCAAGTCTAAAAATAGTTTTACTGCTATGTAAAGAACAATATGTTGGTTCTTCAAAGTTATTTTTCTGTTCTTACCTAGTTTTCTGGGTTAGTAGCCAGTTAAAGGGATGTGAAGCCAGGGCTTTGGGGCAATGGTGTTAACAAGAAAGGTTTATGTGCTGTAATTAGGGCATGGTCTGAGCAAAGGAATAGACTCTAGCACTGGGATTTTCTGAGGAGTGCTGATTTGCGCTGAGATTGCTGGTTGACACTTGGCTGGGTCTATCCTAACATGTATCACTTCTGACAGGAATGCTACAACATATCCCAATCTGACTGAAAAGCTGTTGGTCTTTGTTAGTAAACTGATTCCTTTGTGAAGCAATGGCACAGTAACATGATAGCTGTGTGTCAGCTGATTCAAAGATTTGTGTTCTTATTAAATAAATGCAAACCACCCCCCCTCTTCCCCCACAAACGCCCTAAAACCCAGCAGTGGAACAGTCACTGAAAGTGACATTGATAGGCAAATTATTTCTAAAGAGAAAATTTCAAGGCGTGCTGGTTTACTTGTCTTACCTAAATAACAGAAAATAATCTGCTTCAGGCTTAAGATGCAATAACCTGAAGCACTACACTGGTTTTGGGTTGTACATGTATATTAATCACCTAAAAGCATAGACATTTTGCAGTGACCTAAGGATACATCACCAGTGTTATTTTGTAAATAAGACAAAACATCTCCTGGATTTTGTGTGTGCAACTTGTCGCATGCCATGTGTAACTCCACCTTGCACATCCCTGCATTCTGGGATGCTTCAGGAAACAGTTTGCCAAGACAGGCATAGGAAACAAAAGCATCCTGTTTTGTAGACTTGAGGGTTTGAAAACTTCTGTAAATTGGTGACCTAGGAAGTTATTAAAAGCCCATGTACTTGGTAAATCATTCCTTGACATCGAACTTTCACACGAACAAGATAGTCTATTTTGCCTCTCAGAGAATGCAGTTTCTCAGTACAGTATTTTAGGCATGAAAATTTTGAACAATAAAATACTCATCAAAATGATAATTTTGGTATTCCTAAATTGTCATATCACTATCCTTGTTATTGGAAAAGTCTAACTGAAAACAGGAAGAAAAGTGTTATGTTGTATATATTTTTCAACCCAAAAAATTCTTAATTATGATTCCTGCAATATCTCTGTTTTCCAAATATTACACTTAAGAAAGAATGATGATAAGCCTCGCTAAATTCCTTCTAAACAGTTGTTTTGAACTGTCACAAAATTTATCTATTTTCAGTTTTATTCTAATGTTTCACTTCCTAGTGCAGGAGGGGTTCAGAGCTGTACAAAGGGTGCACAGTTGCCTTATGTTAACCCTTTTTAAATGTTATTTGAGCTGCTTCTCACAGAGCAGAAAGACATGTAGCTTTTCTTAACTTTCGGCCCCAAAAGACTCAGCCTTTATTCACTGATGTAATTCTGTCTTCTTACTCTATCTTCTTAGTGTCATCTTTCATTTATTTCAGGCCTTTGAAACTGCTGTGTTTAATGCACCTTCCCCATATGAGTGCTGTACATGCAGACATCTGGTGTGAGAAAAAATTACTTGGGCTTGGCATTTTTGTTTTCCTGTTACTGCTTCTGAGCCGTAAGGAATTTGAGCAGAGGAGCTGGTTGACGAATCCAACGAGGGCTGACAGCACAGGAGAGGGATTTGGTGCTGTGGAGCTGGGGATGTTCCCAGGCATGTCCAGGGCAGAAGGGCTCTGGGCTTCATCTGACCTGGGTTTGGAAATGTGGGCTGGGGATATCTTCCTTCAGCTAGTGTGCCAGGGTTCTTGTGACATCAAGGAGTAGGCACTTTTATGTGGAAAAATTCATCTAACCTATTTTAGGTGACTATTTTTAAGATAAAAAGAATTGTATACTAGAGAAAGCCTGTGTTTTTTGAGAAATATAAAGGGAGCCTCAGCTGGCTAGTGTAGATGCAGATGTCTCCTATGTGGAGGTCTGTATTCCATCAGCTGGAGACCTCCCTAGGTGTCTGGGGGAATTTAAACGTAAAACCCTTTGGTGACAGTGCATTTCCACCACCTCTGGCTCTCTGGAGGTTTTAGCAGGCGGTCCAGAAAGCTCACTTCCCACCATCCCCACTTCGTCTTTATTGGTTACAAAATACTTTTCTTTGGTCTCTCACAGCTGGCCAGAAAAGCTGGAGAGCAGCTCAGCAGTGTCCTGTGGCGTGCGGGCAAGCAGGGTGGTGGCAGCACAGTGGCCAGGGGTGCAGAGCAGGAAGCTCTTCCCTGCCAGCCCTGTGTCCCCCACCGGAGCTGAGGATGGGCTTCTGCTGCCCCTGGCTGTGGGGCTGTGCTGGGGAGGGACTCCCCTGTTAGGTAGAGCTTTTTCATGGATGAAATGTTACAGTGCTGGGCAAGCATGTCCTGCTCTCTGGTCTTGTGTTCAGCTCCTGCAGAAGGAGAAAATTGTGAGAAACTGTTCATGCAGAGCACAGTTTCTTTCTTAATCAATAGCACTGGGAAACCACATTACTGTCACCACTCCTCAAAAACCAAGGAAGGATAGTTTAGAGATTCTTGACATAATTTTTGAAATTTTGTGCTCTTGTATTTTCTTTTCAAATTCAGTTTCAATGTAGATGGCAGTTTTTTTCTCTATATTCCACATTAAACTCAAAATTTAAAAAATCAAAATTGGAATTATTGTTTTTATGAAGATGAAACATTCCCATCAATGAAAAATTATTTTTTTTTAGAATTCTCTTTCATGGCGAAATCTGATGTTTGGGATTTTCTGTTCCTAATAGCATGAAAACCACTTGGAAAATTTCACAAATCACTTGATCCTGTTCTGCACCTCCCTGCTCATATCTCCTTATGGATGTTCTCCTTCTGTTAAATTCTACACACACATGTTTTCTGCTCTTTATTGTGAAAGTTTCATAAAATGCCTCTTTTTCAATTTGAAAATAAAAAGGGAGATCCATCAGAACAGTCAGGTTCTAGAAAAGTTAGTGCATTTAAGTATGCTTTGTTTAAGTCAACTCCAAGGTTTTATGCTTGGTGTATCATGTTTGAATGGATCCAAGTCTCTGGTGGATAGTGTTGCTTTTGGGGCAATTTGCTTGATCTTGGTTTGTCACTTGTGCAGTCAGTCTCTAAAGAAATACCACCAGTGACATCTCCATTCTGCTGCCATTATTCTCAGACACATCTTGCAATTTCCTTAGCTCTCCCTGTGAGCAGTGATAAAGCAATGTAGGGGCCTTGTGAAGGCAAACAATTAAAAGACCCCAGAAGGGCTGCTGCTTGGCTAAAGTGTGGTAGCCTCACAAACTACTCCAAGAATGGTGACCTGCTGGACAACTAGTGCAGGAGAAGTAAACCAGGGTTTGTTTCAAAGTAGGAGGTGGTAAGGCCACTTGATTGATTTGAGTAGTTCTACTGAAGGATTAGACATTTTGGCTTTGCATCACAATTAAACTTCCTTTTTTTTTTTTTTTTTTTTTTTTTTTTACATAGGCAGTCTTTAAAACCAAAAATGTCTTTTACTTTTATCTATCCAGTGCTCTGATACCACTAGAAACATTTTCTTGTTTGATGGAGATGCACGGTAAATATTTTAAACATAGAGAAGTAATCTGGAACTTTTTTTTGAATAAAGGAATGTAGCACTGTTTTCTGAGGGTGCTCATACCCAATTCTGTTATTCTCCAGACTTTCTATGTCCATCTGAGTCAAAGGACTCAGTCCTGCTGGCCATTCCTCCACTTGTGGCTCCTGCCCTCGTTTCCCACTGCTGGGCTGTTTTTGCTCTCAGTCAGCCCATGCTCTGTCTTGGCTCCCACCACTGCTGCTCCAGAGCTCCTCTCTCCTGCCATGACCACTGACTCCGGGTGCTCTGTGATTTCTCATCTGCCCACAGTGAGGAGAGAGGCAGGGATCCAAGAGAAAGGAGTCATCAGCAGGGGGCTGAGGAAATGTTGTGAAGAGCAAGTAGGCGTTTCACAGGGTTTTAAAACAAGGAGGATCAGGAAAAATGTCACCCCGATGTCTTATGAGCAACTTCCAAGCCCAGGAACCCTTGAGGAGTGCATGGCTCAGTACCAGCTAAACCACCAGAAGTTTAGAGACGCAAATGTGATCAGAGTGCTGTATTTCAAGAAGTGGGGCTTGAAGCTGTAGTGAGGAATGTTAACTCCAGAGGTATTTAGCAACAGGAGGAAGATAGAAATGAATTTCTATTCACATTTTTGTTAGGAATTTGTGTCTTGTTGCTGAGTGGATCCAATATTGATACTACAGTACTTTACCACGTGTATTTAATAGATTGCAGGCTGGAATGGAAGATTTTGTGAAAACTGTGTTAAATGCATCATTTAAGGAAAACCATGAGGTTTTTCTGATTATTTTCTCAGTTTTGTGATTAAATTATCTCTCAATAAATGTTTGTTTATTTTTATTATGAAGGCAGGGACATTGAATTGCATTTACCATTTTGTTCCAAATGATGTCCTTATTCTGAGAAAGAAAACTAATACAATGAGAATTTCTTGATACATAAGAAAACTCATCTGAAGATCTGATAGACAGATGGAATTGATTTATAATATTTATGTGATATGTATTAAATTATTCAAACCTTTTTGATCAAAGCAATAATATAGGTACTTGTATAACAATGGGGAAAATACTCTTGATCCAATTCTCATTTATGCAAAGGACATTTTTACTGAAACTGACAAGGTAAAGGTGCCTTGAGAAGATCTGATTTTTAGTCTGCTTGGACAAAAACCACAGCCACAGCCAAAGTAATTGACTTCAGTGTAAGCTTCTCTCCCCAAAACCTGAAAGCCAGTATTAATAAAGACACATAACTTGTGGGGTGTGTAGAAATACTGTGGGAATATATAAAAGTCAAGAGGGTTGCTTTTCTTAACTTTGGTGTGCTGGTAGCTGCAATCCAACTGGTGCTATAATACAGACGTGTTTTAGAGCCAGGTGACGTGCCAGGTTTCATCCGTGGGACTAAGGTCTAGTTATTAAGAGGTCATGCAAAGGACTTTCTGTATGGTAAATCATGGGAGGAACTGGTAGAAATACCAGAAAGCCTCTCCTTTGTAGCACAACCTACAAAAGAGCAGAGAAAACTAGATGAATGAAATGCAAATAAAATGCTTGCCTTGAAATGGATCTTTGCATGTTGACATTGGCACATCAGCAATGGTTTTAAACTTGGCAGTGATCGTCGTGGTGGTGGAAGTTTTAGGAGATGCTTATAACAATAACTTCTTCTTGCCTAGTTTTTGTTGTTACTCTTGGCTGTCCTGATGGGGTCAAAAACCTAGCAGTAGATTAATTTACAAAATATGGTGATTTTGACTTCATTAGCCTTCCATGGACCTGTTGCTCCATTCATCAAGAGATTCCTGCAGCAGGTTCACCAGTCTCCCTCAAAATTGTAATTTATCTTTTTGAAAAAGATGCAATTTTTATTCAGAGCCGTCCAAGGGTGAAGAGAATTTATTGCATTTTTTTGCAAAGCTGTACCAATAGGCAATTTTACATGTTGTTTCTGGCTAAACCTTGCTGATTTTGTATTTCAGTTGTAATATATAATGGTCTCTGTTAGATTTAAGATCACAGTGTGATCTCTGTATATTGATTGTGGATCATGTTCATCTCACCACTTTCTATTGGCTGTGATAAACAGGGGAAGTGCTTTTATTTTCTTGCTGCAAGGCAGAATTTTCAGGAGTTACACCATTCATCATATTAACTATCTGGAGAGAGAACAGAGGAGTATCACTATTCTCCATTCCCCTACTTGACTCCTACTTTAACCTCACATTGTAGAAGTTCCTGTAGCAATTGACTCTGCTGCTCCTACTGACTTGTGGAGCTCCAGAGAACAAGTGGGATACATATCTGGGATTTTTACATGAATAGGAAGAGCCCTATTTATGTAAAAATCACATACAAAGGTAGAAGTGTCTCTAGAAATTTTGCTGTGTCCTTGAGTTGTCAGCACACAGTTACTCTTTTGTCTTCACATAATGCTGAGATACAAGCTGCATCTATAATAAAAAAATGTACCCATAAAATATAAGGAGTTTAGACTACAATTGTCTCGATCTGGATATTCTTGATAGACAAAATGACAGTATGACCTTTTCTGATTAAAATAAGTTTGAAACCCATCCCCTTGATGACAAAAACTCAGCATGAGAAAAGGAGGATATTTTAAGATTTTACTGTGTTTCACACATCATTGCAAGATTGTTAATCTTTATTTACAGAACAATGTTTATATAAATACACATTTTTCTCAGAAGAAACAATATGACAGATGTTTTGTTTTTTGACTTTACCTCGAAAGCTTGTGTGTATAAATATGTGTAGCTATGTAACACCAAAGGAGAAGGTGTGGGACTGTGGCTAGCTGTGAATACAAAATCCAAATGACTATTTGCTTGCTTTGTGTTTCAGCTGTCCTGTATGAGAGCTTTTTTGATTGATAGACATTTCTTTCAATCTCTGCAAGAAAACTGCTAATAAAATTAGGTATTGTGATATTTCTAAAGTTCCCATTCATGGAATCAAAGAGTCATAGTATTGTTTGGGTTAGAAGGGACCTTAAGATCATCTAGTTATAACTCCCTGCCATGGGCAGGGACACTTTTCACTAGATTCAGAGCCCCATCCAACCTGGTCTCAAACAATTCCAGGAATGGGGCATCCACAACCTCTCTAGCCAGCCTGTTCTGGTGGCTCATCACCCTTACAGTAAGAATTTCTTCCTGCTATCTAATCTAAATCTACCCTGCTTTGGCTTAAGAATATTCTCCTAGTCCCCATTACTTTTTATTTGCACTTAACTTGTGGAGTTTTCTGCCTTGATCGTTATTGAGAGTGCTTTCATTCTTAGTTTTATATAAGTACTGCTAGTTTGGCCTTACAGAGTTCCCTGCTTACGACCTGATCTATAACCAGGATGCACATGTATAGATAGAGCCCATCAAAGCTGAACTGAACTGAGAAGTGAAGATGGATGCAAAGTTGATGTCGGATTCATCACACTTATTTTTAGATATGTTTGTCTGAGTTGGTCAGCCTTTACAGTCAAGACATTGGATGCATGCTTTAGGATGCAGTGAATCCTGGACTGTAGTAGCAGTCTGTTTCTTTCCATTGTCTATAATAACCCATAATATTTAGCATAACTCTTAAGTTTGGTCAAATGAATCACATCTGGCATATAGAAAGGAATTTGTTGTTTGTGCTGTTCAGGTACCTGGTGATCACTACCTTGGTGATCAGCTGCATGGCAAAATCGTGCATTTATAGTTTGTTTTCACTCCTTCATACTCCTGAACCAATATCCTCTTAATCTAGGAAATACCTCCAAGTCTGTGTCCTAATGGAATGCCTGGATACTACCTAGGTTTTTACATGAGAGACCATCCACTTAGCATCTGAGAAGTAAACCCACCAATGGCAACTATCTTTGTGCCTCAGGGACTGCTACCTCCCAGCAGCTGCCTGTGTTACCTAATACCTGTTCTCTTTGCTTCCACTGTAGAATTTGCATTTATCTAATTTTCTGCTTCCAGTGCTTCTTCTAGAACTGTGTTCAGGCTGGTTTTCTTAGTGATATTTTAATTTTGCAGGATGCTTTTGCCAATAAATGCTTTCACATCCTTGAAAATTTATCTCTTTTGGTTTTTTCCAAACACATTTCTGAACCAAGTTCCTTGCCTTCATTAGTATTCTCAGTAGCACCCAGCTTAATAGCCTCAGCAAATTTTCAGTAAATTAACCAGTTGTTTAGATCTTCAATATAAAAATTAAAATGTTAAACAGGACTGTTCCAACACTGATCCTCTGGCAGTCTAATCACAGTCACTTTTCCCAAACTTAGCAATTTGTCACTTATCATCACTGTGGTATTTCAGCCATAGTTCAGACTATCTTATCACACATATGTAATCATATGTAATTAATTTGGTAAGATAATATAACATGATTTGCTAAATTTCAAATATTCTAAGTGAGTTGAATCTTAGTTTTCAATTGAAATTCCCACTCAGTGGGCAGATGTATCACAAAAGCAAATACATTAAAATCAAAGTGAAATGCATAACAAATGAAATGGAAAACCCTGGATACAATATTATATACAGATATTAGATAAATTGGTGATGCATCTACATTACATATGAGCTGTAATCCATCATAAAAATGAGTACAGGTCTAATAGGAGGGATTTAGAGATGGGGGATGAGCCTAGTCAAAGGCTTGCAGATGCCTTTGCACAGTTGGGATCTAGTTTGAAAGAGGGGGTCAATCCCAGTATCACATTTCATGACACTTGTGCAACTTAATTCCCCTAAAGAAAAAAAGAAACCCAAGCTTTCTTTTCCTTTTGCATTTTACTTGAATGAAATATTTCTTGGCTCAGATATCAGAAGTAGAAAGTCATGAAGTGGTTTCTGGCTTCACAGGGATATCCACGTAGATTCTTGGTGTTGCTTGTTGTACTTGAGTGTCAGTCCACTTCCTGCCTTGCCCAAGGCATAATGCACAGGTGAGTTACACCCAGGCAGTTCTTTCATGTACCAGTTCCTCTGATTTGTTTGAACTGATATATAAAATGTTTTTTTCCATTATTATTTCATGTAAAGGTTGCCCCAGACCATCCTTCACTCCTTTTGAATCTGGCTCTTTTGGTGCATAAGGAAATGTGGGAAGACACTGGGTCCTTGAAATGAAGCTGATGTCTTGAATGCTTTCCACAGCACACAAGAACAAAAAAAAAAAAAAAAAAAAAAAAAAAAACGAAAAAAACCCAAAAAAAACCCCAAAAACCCAAAAAAACCAAACAAACAACCAAAAAAAAAAAAAAAAACCACAAGTGGGAGAGAGCTCTGAAGTGAGTACTGGGGGCGGTGAGGAATGGAGTGTGATGAATGGTCAGGAAGCCACTCTAATGCTTTCATTTAAAAATAGACATGGAGTCTCTTGTGTGGTTACAGAGTAAAACTTGAAAAGGTAATAGGAGTGCATTGTGAAATCCAAGGGTAAATAAGCAATGAGGATTTATTGTGATCATAGGTTCAGTTTCATGGTATATTGGAGCCTGACTCATGACCTTTCAACATCTGTAGTGGATGGTATTAGCAGAATAGAGAAGAGATTCATAATGTATAGCACTCAAGTAAGGACCATAGTGCCTGTCAACCCTTTTGCAGTGAAATTTAATTTCCTGCCTTTTTGTCCTGTGCAGAGTAGAGATTTTCTTTTTATTGTTCCATTTGACTTTGAAGAAATATACCTTGTTAACAACTTCACACTTTTGAATGTGGTTTAACTATCTGAATTTATTTTAGCTTTCTTTATAATGGCAAGACACTGAGCATGTATTTCTTCAGAAGCCTTTAAATTTACCTACATTAGCTGCAAATCATGTTGGTCTGATTGTGCAAAACCAGAAATATTAGTTGAAATTGTGTGCAGAACAGAGTAAATAATTCTTAAAAAATGAAGTTGATCAGAGTCCTCAAATTTTCTGAAAACAGAAATATAGTGTAACAGTATATTTTAACTGAATTTATGGGTCAGTAAAAATACAGAGACAGATCCTTAAATAGAAAAAAATATATAAATACTCTTTTTTAATTCTAAAGCATGTCACTTAGAGCTTAGCCCTCTAACTAAATATATCCCTCCGAAATACTGAAAAGACTGGGCAGTGCCCTTCAGGGATCCATCAGCAGTGGAGCTGATTTTGTGTAATTCCTCTATTATATTATTGGCCTGGAGGATGGAATGGAGTGCACCCTTCTCAGGCTTGTAAATGACACTGGTTGATGACTGCAGGAAGAGGGAATTCAACGAGGTTGGTTTGAAAGGGCTTTTGGGTATAAGGTATTGCCATAATGATGTGAGTCCAGCAGGAGGCTACCAAGATAGTTCAGTGGTTTGGAGCACATTACGTAGAAAATGTGTTTCAAAATTTAGTTTTGAAATACTGTATGTAAGGGAAAGCAAAGCAGATGGTATTGGGTGACTCACTAGTATGAAGGTAAAGTGCAACTACCATACTGAGCTATCATCTCTTCATCTCATGGGCGGCTTGTCCCACTCTCCTGTCTGTTGGAAGGACAGCACAGAAGGGCACAAGCAGCTCAGGATGTTTCTGGAGGCCATTGGTGATAACTTCCAAAAAACGTAAGAGATCAAGGAGCTCACAAGCTGAAGAATTAGGGGCTTGTGGGGGTGGGCTGGAAGCTGTCTGAACTGGCAGGCTTAAGGTGCAGTGATCAGCAGCGTGAGGACTAGCGGGAGATCAGACCCTGGTGGTGTACCCCAGGCAGCAATACAGGATCCAGCACTGCTTAACATTTTAATTAATGATTGGGATGATGGGGCAGACTGTGCACTCAGCAAGTTTGCAGATGAGACAAGTCTGGGAGGAATGGCTGACAAACCTTAGGTGTGTGTGCCTTGATGCAGGGAGGCACTTGGATGGGCTGGAGAAGTGAGCCTTATGAAGTTCAACAGGGCAAAGGGCAAAGTCCTTCTCACAGGGAGCAGTAACACGTGGCACCAGTACACACTAGGGCTGACCAGATAGAAAGCAGCTTTTCAGAGAAGGCCTTAAAGGTCCTGGTGGACAGCCAGCTGACCAAGAGCCTGCAATGTGCCCCTGCAGCAAAGGAGGCCAGCAGCCTCCTGGTCTGGCTGCATTAGGATGAATGCTGCTGACAAGTCCAGGGAGGTGATCCTTCTTGTCTGCTCAGCATTTGTGAGGCCACATCGGGGGTGTCATTTCTGTATCCCTGATACAACAGGGTTATGGACTTACTGGAGCAAGTCTACAAGGATTTCTCATATGTGAAGAGGCTGAGAGAGCTGTGATTATTTAGCCTGAAAAAGAGAAGAGTCAAGGGAAAGCTTATCAATATTTATAAATGTCAGGGTGTAAAGAAGAAACATTTAGACTCTTCTCATTCATGCTCATTGAGAAGACTACAGGCAATGGGCATAAAGTAAAACACAGAAAATTCTATCTGAATATGAGAATTTATTTTTTACTTTACTGTGAGAGTGGTTTTCACACCAGAACACTGTCTGGAGATGTACAGTCTCCATCCTTGGACATTCTCAAAACACAACTGGACACAGTCCTGGACAGTTTGTATTTTCAGACCCTGCTTTGAGCAAGGAAGTTGAACAAGATGAATCCCCATATACCCCTTTCAGACTCATGCATTCTGTGCTCTGTGATTGTCTGGCAAGATGACTTAACTTGAGCCTGAGTGGGATGCACTGAGTGAATTACTGGCAGACTGATAATTTCCAGCTTTGTCTATGGTGAAAACCTTTGTGTAAGAATTAAACGCGAGGTTACAAGATTTACTATTTGATAGAAATCCTCAAAGATAATTAAAATTGCTAAAGATTGAATATTTTACTTAACCACGTTAAAGAGTCAAAATTACGTATGTTACTCAACTCCCTTTTCAGCTTGAAATTTGCAAAGTCTTAGTAGTGTGAAATAGTAGAGCTTAAAAAAATCCAACACCTAAACAGATGGCAAGACAAGGGAGAAAAGTGCATGGTGAAATGAAGACAAGGAGGGACATTGCACTCTTTTAATCCATATATAACTTGAATTTTGTAAGAAAATAGAAATTAAAATGGTTTTATGTTAATCAGTTATGAGCAAACATGCATTTTCTACCAATATTTTGCAAAAGCATGAGGAAATAAATAAATTAATTGTTCATGACTCTTGCACTCAGTGTCACAAGCCATTTGACAGATAAATCACAGAATCACAGAATTGTTAGGGCTAGAAGGGACCTCTGGAGATCACCGAGTCCAGCTCCCCCTACCAAGGCAGGGTCACCAGGAGCAGGTCACACCACAACAGGTCCAGATATGTTCTGCATGTCTCTGGAAAGGGAGACTCCATAACCTTCCTGGGCAGCCTGTTTCAATGCTCTGCCACCTTTCCTTACTTTGAGGTGGAACCTTGTGATTTAGTTTATGGCCATTGCTCCTCGTTCTGTCACTGAAAATAGTCTGGACCATCACCTTTGAGATACTTGCATGCATTAATGAGATGCCCTATTCAGTCTTTTCTCCTCTGGGCTAAACAGGCCCAGCTCCTGTAGTCATTTCTCGCAACAGAGATGCTCAGATCCCTCATCAGCTTTGTGGCCTCTGCTGCACCCTCTTCAGTAGCTCCTTGTCTTTGTTGTATTGAGGAGTCCAGAACTGGTCGTGGTATCCCAGTAGTCTCACTAGGGCCACGTAGAGGGACAGGATCACCTCTCTTTACCTGCTGGCCACACTCTTCCCAGGGCACCTCAGGATACATCCATTGGCCCTCCTAGCCATAGGGTCCTGCCTGCTCATGGTCAGTCCCACCAAGACACATGGTCAATCACATGGTCATCCACCAAGACTGCCAGATCCTTCTCCAAAGAGCTGCCCTCCAGCAGTTCAGGCCCCAGCCTGCGCTAGTACTTGGGATTAGTCCTCCCCAGGGGCAGGACCCTACACCTGCCCTTGTTGAACCTTGTTAGGGTTCTATCTGCCCAATTCTTAAGCTCATCAAGATCCTGCTGAATGGCAGCACAGTCCTCAGGTATATTAGCTGCTTAGCACACTTGCTGATGGTCCCTTGCATTCTTTCCCTTTGTCCAGGTTGTTGATAAACAAGCTGAATAAAACTGGACCCAGTAATGAACCTGGGGAACACCACTGACTACAGGTCTCCCGCTGTATCCTCTGATCAGAACCCTCTGAGCTCTGCCATTCAATCAGTTCTTGATCCACCTCGTTGTTCATTTATCAAACCCACATCTCCTGAGCTCACCTATGAGGATTTTATGGGACAGTCTCAAAAGCCTTGCTGTAGTCGAGGTAGACAACACCCACTGCTCTGCTGTCATCAACCCATCCTGCTGTGTGATGATACAGGCTAGCAGATTTGTCAAGGATGATTTCCCCCGGTGAATCCATGCTGACTGCTCCTGATTACCTTTTCTTCTGCATGCACACTGGTGACCTCCAGAATGACTTATTCCATCACCTTTCCAGGGACAGAGGAAGGCTGACTTGCTGGTAGTTTCATGGGTCTTCCTTCTTGCCCTGTTTAAAGATGGGAGTGACACTGGCCTTCCTCTAGTCACAAGGCACCACTCCCATTCTCCATGATTTTTCAGAGGTGATCAAGAACAGCAGAGGAATGACATCCATCAGCTCCCTCAGCCCTTGTGGGGCATCCTATCAGTTGTTATGGATTTATGCATGTGAAGTCTGCCTAGCTGATCTCTAACACAACTGTTCATGACCTGGGAGAAATCTTCCTTTCTCTGGCCTTTTCTTGTCCCAGAGTTCTGTGATTCCTGAGAGCTGTCCTCAGCAGTGAAGCCTGAGGCAAAGAAGGTATTCAGTGTTTCCTTTATCTCTGTGTCTTCCATTACCAGAACAACCATCTGAATCAGCAGCAGCCCCCCATTTCCCCTAATCTTTCTTTTTCTGCTGATTTATTTGTGAAGCCCTTCTTGATGTCCTTGATGTCCTCTGCCAGACTTAATTCCAAGCTGGCCTTGGCCTTTCTTGTCACATCCCTGCCTACTCTAATGATTTTCCTATAGTCCTCCCATATGGCCTGTTCCTTTCTCCACATCCCATAAATTTCTTTTTTTTTGTATTGAGAACTGTTAATAACAGATGGATGAAAAGATCTCCCCAACAAAGAAAACGACATGAGAAGAGGTCTCTATTTCAGTATGGTGTTAATTCCTCAGCCTGCCAGAGAAGTAATTTTTTTTTGCTATTTTTACAAGTCACTGAACATCTTAACATAACTGGAACCAGTCAGCAGTTGGGTTCATCTGTTATATTAAACCTGACTCAAATGTCAATCTATATGTAAGATTAGCAACAGTGGTGGAATCACAGTTATGAGTCTCCAAATGTTTTTAGGGCAGAATTTGTAAGTTACATCAGGAAGAAAAGGTGAAAAAAAAATCATCTGTATTATTTGAAAATCAGGGCAAGAAAAAAGAAAATAATTTTCCTGTTTATTTTGAGAGAGTGTCCAGTCTGGAAGTCATGGTTGGTTTAAATCTGAAAGAATGACATTTCAGTATAAAGGGAGATAATATTACGTAATTAATGTTTCTGGCAGTAATAGCAGTAGTAGGAGTAGTACTAGTAGTGCTACTTCTAGTAGTAGCATTAGCAAAAATATTTGCTCAAACAACATGCAGTCTTGAGGAGAAGCAGGAGTCAAATTCCCCATGATCCTGAATCCTTAGGATGGGTACTGTTCACTTCCCCTGTACAGGGGAGCCCACAATGCAGGCATGTGCCACGTGGCAAGTGATGGCCTGGGTAAATAGCCTTGGTGGCTTTCTCACAGGCCACAGAAGTTGCATCTGGCACTGGTGATGCCATCATCTGGTAGAATCCAAGGTGTGTTCCTTGAAACACTTCAGGACAAGAACATAGTGATGGCTTTGCACAACAGGCCTGGTAGGAATCTGTATGGGCAGTGTTTGGAGAGTGAGACAGGGATGTACCAATGGTCTTATTGAAAAGAGAAGAAAAGAAACACAAAATCATGTCAAGGAAATTTTGACAGAGCCTGAAAGCTGATAGATGTGTCCTGTCCAGTGAGTGATTGGTCTGAAGCAGTCTATGGGAGCAATGGATGCCTAATTTGTCTATTGAAGACTCCGCATGGAATGTGTCTGGTAGCTCACTCTTGGTGGTATCCTGCAGCTTCAAGTTGTTTTTGCTATTGAAGTGAATTGAGTAGTTTAAAGTAATACATTTTAAATCCTTCAGGAAGTCAGTAACAGGCAAACTTGGGGTCATAATCTGTGAATGTTTTTGCTGAAACTTAAAATTAAAATTGTAACATGTTCTTCCTGTCTGACATCTGCACAGCAGTTCAGAACATGATCTGTAAGTTTGGGTTGATATTTTTTCCTTGGTGTTAGCTGGGGGATGGAACTAAAATTGAATGTGATCACAATGGATTGGAAAAACAGTCTGGAAGAAACAGGTACAACTCTATGAGACAAATGCTGAGTTCCAGCTTTAGCAATGGACAAAGTTAAGAAACACTTTCCTTACTTGGCTATAGATCTTTGATGTGTGTGACTTAATTTGACAGTTTTCCTCACTTGTACATAAACAGTTAAATATATCTTTGTTCATTGCTGACACAGGAACATATATTTAAACAAAAAGATAAATAGGGAGGATTTTGGACCATCAGTTCTTCTACATTTATATAGGCAAGATCTCTTACCTTGAATTCATCAAAATATTACAAGAAGTTGTCATTGGATAAGAAAGAGCCATAACACATTCATTTAAATCAAAGTGTTCTTGAAAAATGGAGAGACTTACTATTTTTTTTTTCTTTACTTTCTTTTCTGCTGCTTTTTCTCAATTCTTCAATGTTGTACAGTTCATTCACTGAAGATGTGTGTATTTTCCTGTCTTACTGTGTATGAATTCTGATATTGGCATCTGGCAAATTCTGCCAGATGTCACTGAAATAGTTCCTTAGTTCCTTAGGTGCTGGAGCTGCTATCTCAGCTTTAGACACACAGGAGGTTTGTGATTGCTGTGCTGTTCTGTCCTGCTGCTTCTCTATTCTCCATGCACAGGGTGATCTGTGGGGGACCTGCCAAAGGAAGAGAAAGGTCAGAAGTAGAAATGTACTTGCTGCATCACACAGACTAAACAACCCCACTTCCTCTCTCCTTTCTCCTTGTGAAATACCTTGGAAGAAGATCTAAACCTCTAGAACAGACCTTTCAATGTGTAGAACTTAAAAGTATTAAATATAGTGGGATTTTTTTTTTTTTTTTGTGTCAGGAGTACTGAAATGTAGAAAGCTCTCAAATCAGTTAACTTCTAGATCATTAAAAACCCCTCCATATTAAGGGGCTGCACTTTTACCTGCTTAGAGGGTGATCATCCTTTCTGTACTTTCTCATGTTCCAGTCACCTCTGACAGTAAGCCCTGCCTTCTCACTCTGCTTATGACTTGACATACTTACTTTTCACTGTATCTGCTTAGTTTTTCTGTCTGGTTCCTGCTTTCCTTCTCTACACCTTTTCTTTCACATACAGTGCCATTTCATCTTGGCCTTGTAATGATCAAAATGATAATCAATAAGGCAGTGTATTCTGTGCATAAAAATAATATCCGGAAATTAGCTTGCTGCTTAAGCAGCCCCACTTCCCTGCCACAGCCTGCTGAATCAGTCACTTCAAACATTACTGGAAACATTGATTGCTGCACTATTCCTAAATGAAATACAAATTTACATACTTTATCTTCCCATGACAATGGTAGTCTGAAATTATGCCTTTGAGCGTACTTTTATTTTATTGTAGTTTATTTTGGGTAAATGGCTTTCAGACATAAATCCCATTGTCCCTTCAGCCAGTCTTGCTGTAAGGTAGAGTTATAAGTATTAAAAGATATGGCATCACTAAAATGGTAGGTGGAAGGAAACTGTTTTGGTGCAGGAGTGATCAGGTAGTGGTCTCCTAGCTGAGGATGTTCTGACAATACATTTTTATGTTTACACTCAGAAATCTGGCTATTCAGATCCCTACACTCAATTATCTGATTGAAAGTACTTGCAGAAGTAGCCTGTTCCCTGCGTAACAGACTGTGAAATGTTTCTTCTTTGCTGCTAAAAGGGGATCCAGAGTTAACATTTGGCATAAAATGCCAAAGGAAGTGGCTGATCTTTCAATCAAAGGACACAGATAATTTTTGGCAGCAGGGGGCTGATTCTGGATGATCATATGTTATACTAGGAACTTACTTAAAAATTGCTAGTCAGCCAGAAAAGCAGATAAATAAAGCAGATGTTGTTATGAAATCAACTTCAGGCATTTGATTTCAGTTCTCTAAAGTATGAGATGTATTAAAAAAATAAACCAATGCCATTGTGAAAGGCTTGTATGTGTGAAGAGAACATATTTGAGAGGGACTGTTTGTGTGTAATACCAGCAGAAACTAGAATTATCACATTGAGTTAATATTAGGAGCTACTGCACACATTTTACACAGCAAGTAGCACCACTGCTTTTGTGGAAAGTTTCCACATGAAGAAAGATTTTTCTCAAGAAATTAAAGTGGAATCCTTATTGTTTAAAAGACTGTGTGATCTTTGACTGGGAGAGCAATAAAGCACGTAGTCTAGCCTCTGCAGATACGATAAGAAAAAGAAAAAGAGAATGGATGCTTTGATGAATGCAGCATGGTGTCACAAAGGACATGAAATATATACAACCTTAGACTTTGCAACCTCCATTTCAGTCTTCTTGGCAGATCTGGAAGGCTTAAATGTTTCCAAGCTCACTGATTTGTGTACATTTAATAGCACACTACTACCAGAAGGTTATCAAACCTAATGTTGTACTTTATTTTTTTCTTGCCTTTGGAGTGACAAACTGGGGACAGAGGAATGGGAAAGCAAATGAATTGGCCTTAGTGCAATCTGAAAGAATGTTGCCTTGTATCCACTTGAACCCTGCAAGGCAAAAACATTTTGTCACCAGACAGAATCTGATCTCCGTGGTCTATTGAGCAGATAGATCCATCAAACAATTTTTATTTATTTGTTTATTTGGGAAAGGTTCTAAATATTTCTGGTTTAAATCTGTGCTTTAAATCTATGTGCTGATTCTAGAATATGCCTAGAATAGGGGTTATCCATTAAAGTGCAATACATTTTCACAAAGCTGGCAGCATAGCTTGTCAATCACACTGATATGCATGTTAATCACTACTTTCCTAGATTCCTTGTCATCCACAAGAAATGCCTTGATGGCATTGGGACCAGCGGCATCAACACCAGTACAACATCCAACTCAACATGCTGTCAAAAACCCTTCTCATCTTCCTGCAGCCCTTGCTCCAAACACTCCTTTCCCTTATCCCCCACCACAAGATCCTGATGTGGGATCACAGGACAAGACCAGGCATCTGCGCATCAGGTCAAGAGGAGATGTAGGAGAGGCATCAGGTATGAACACCCCTCCTGCAGTGAATCCCCCTTCTTACAAATGGCATTTTTATGTGTCACGTTCGTCACTGACAGATTGGCTGCCATGACTGAACAGACTCAAAGTGTTTCTGAACCGTGCCTGAGAGGTGGTCGGATCCACCGGGAAAGCAGCTCCAGGCTGCAGATCTTGTACTTCATTCCTCTGAGTGGAGGAGGCCAAGTGCAGCTCTGCTGTGGTGGTGAGAGGGGGTGCTCCTGTCCCGCTGGCACAGAGATGGACAGAGACTCTGTTGCTTCCAGAGACGGATGTGTCACAGTGGGGCACAAGGCACAGTTGCCTTCTGCTGCACAATTCCTGCTTCACAAGTTGCTCTGCCTCACAATTGCTTGAAACTCTCTCAAAACCATCCACTCCCCAGGACTCTTTCGCTTCTGTTGACGTCTAGATTTCCTCACTTCTTTCTTTCTCCAAAATAAAACTTCGAGTCCATCTGTAGGCTTGTGAGCATCAACTTCACCCTTTTGGAAAAAAGTATCCAAGAGGCATTGCTTGAGATTTTTTTTCTTGTTTAATCAGATAGAGTAATGCAACAGCATTAACTCAGTGAAACATAATTTAATAGTAACTTACATTCTGTAGTGGGTTTGATCCATTTGTCTGAAAACACTTTAAGACATCAATGCATTAAATTTAACACTGTCCCTCTTGTGAGGTAGGTAGGTATTATAGCCTTAATTTTACAGATGAGAAAACACAGGCACAAAGAATTGAAGTGCCTTGCTGAAGGTCAAATGAGAGACTCCTGCTAGAACTAAGAAACAGGGAAGAGGAAGGAACAAAATCTTTCCATTAGCACTGCAGCAATGTATCCAGCTCCTAGATTTTTATGGAAGAAAATGTGGACATCTACACACATGAACAAACATATTGGTTTCTCTTTGTATGTGTAACAAGACCCTAGTATAAATGCCTGCATAATCAATAACAGACTTTTAAATTGAGACAATGTATCAGTGGGAGTAGTGGACCAAAGATAACATTTTGACGAGAAAATTTGTTCATTTTTTCAGCATTATAAACTAAGCATCTCTAGCACTATCATTTTTTCTTATTTCTTTAATACAGTTGTTGGTTTTAAGAAATAAATGCACTAAATAAATGAGTGTGTAACCCTTGCCATGGCTGACATAGGTTAATAAGATTCTGGACTGCTGTCTCTGGAAATGGAAATGAAGTCTGTTCTTGGTCACATTCCTGCCATGGTTTTAAAAGAAAAAAAGACTATAAGAAGGTACAAAGTTAAGGGAAAAACATGATTACAGAAGGCTGTCATAACTTTGGGGTTTTGCCATGGGAAAGAAAAATGTCTGGAGCATTCTTAGGGGTTGTTTTGCAAGGACAAGGGCCTCTGAGACATGTCTGAGTTGGTCTGGAAATTTTAGCCCAAATAGAAGATGTGTAAAATAATTTTTTTCTTCTTAATTTTCTGATGTGGCATGCCAGTCAAGGTAGAGCCATGCCAGGGGTCTTATGATTTTCTTTGTGGCTCTGGAAGATCACTTTCTTCTCTTCAGCTGTTCAGTCTTGTTACATGAATGCACATATTCTGGAAGTACTTGCTTATTTCTGATTTTACTTCCCTCCTTTTCCTGTAATCAATTGCTTCCAGCCATTTCCAGAAGTGTTTATTGGCTTGTTGTCAATTTGCCCAGCTTAATCTATGTAAATACATACAAATGCTTTTATTTCTACTCTCTTTCCCTCTCTGCTTAACTCCTCTGATGTTCTTTGCATCTGCTCTGATTTGTGTTGCATGCAGCTCTGTTCCCAAGTTCTGAACAGACGCATGCACTTACCCTGTACATCTTTGCTGTTACTGGATACCTGCAAATTCCATGCCTTTCAAGCAGTGCCTCTTGCATTCACCCATGTTGAGAGGTTTTTGATCTTACTAGGGAGCATTAACAAAGCCCTTTGTCAAGTCAAAGAGTCCCACTAGATTGATTCTGAAGAGGTAGACCAGAACAGCAAATAATAATGCGAAAAATATGGTCCCACTGCACATGCAGCTATCACAGTTCTTGCTTCCCAGCTGTAAGCACTGAACTCCAGATCCTCAAACAAAAAGACAGAGCTTCTCTGACCATCTAGAAAAGTCAAAGCTGTTTAGCAGGGGTGTGGGAGCTGGAGAGAAGTGACAATCCCAAGTGAGAACCTAGGACAAACTTGTAGTTAGCATTCACTTTTCTTTTGCATTTTTTTCATACCTGTTCCCATTTGCTGCTCCATCATGTGATGCTCCACAAATGTGATTTGTCATCTGTTCTTATGTCATGCAAAAACACCAAAAGCCAGAGTGTCCTTCCCTGAGCTTAGTTTCTTACTTCTCAACCCCTAAACCCTGGCAGAACAGGGGCAACAGGAGACCTTCCATCTCTTTCCGTGTACCTCATGATTGATCTGTCCCAATCAAACCTTATTCAAGAGGTTGTTTTGTGTTGCTGCTCCTGAACAGCATTTCACCGTGTCTTGGACACTTGGCGTGTGTCCTCATGGTGTCATTGATGAATGGACAGCAAGAAACACTGGTTAAAACAAAGCAAAAGGAAAATCTCCTGAAACAAGTGAGAAAGAAGAAAGAAGTCATCTGTGCCTTGTCCCTTCCCTCATTGAAAGAGGCAAGAGACAACTGTGGGCTTCCTGCTGAAGGTTTGTGTTTTATGTAGACTGATGCATGACATCACTAATTTGCTGTGCTAGTGGGCGATGGAGGTATTGGGTTCTTCTTTGATGTGAAACAGCAAAGTATTTTTATAATCTGATCTTCTTAGATTGGCTTATCTGTATCAATAGTTATATTGATAGAGAAAAAAAAGGATGCTTTTTTTCCTCGAGGGCGAGCTTTATGTCACTTTTTTGAGTCCTACGGAAGCACAGAATCAACTAGGTTGGAAAAGAGCTTTGAGATTGTGTCCAGCCTATGATCTAACCCTACCTTGTACATCTCCATAGATGGCTTTTACCATGGAAAGTCATGGAAAGCATCATCTAAAGTAAAGATACAGAGGTTTGCCAAATAGCTGCTTAGGAGGTCCAAGTGTTTCTTTAGCCATAATGGGCAGAGGGTAGATATGACAGCCAGAGAGGTCTTTGCAAGGGCATTTGCTACATTGTTCTCATTAACTTCTCTTTGTAAAAAAGCTTGCAACTTTTTTATAATGCACCTAATGGTCTTTTGTCCTCCACTAATATATTGAGACAACAGAAGATATAATAATAGTATGGTATATACTTCATATATGTGTTCAATATTGTACTGTTTATTATAAAATCAAATAATAGTTATATAAAATTATAGTGTCAGAGGTGGCTTCAGACCTCTAAGAAGCTCGTTTAGAGTGGGGGTTTTTTTATTATTTCTGGATGTGTATGATAGCACACACAGAAGGATTGCTTAAAGGTGGTTACAATTCTTCTTTTGGCCAGAACTAGGCTTACCTATGTATGCAGCTTGACTGCTGCATTTTGAAACAGGTATGGTCTCCAAAATACTGTAATTTTAAAGTCAGGTATTAGAAAGCCAAAATAGGAGGTTTTTTACCACCTAAGGTAAACTTCTAATTTCTCAGTCACTCAGGGGTGCACTGATGATGGAAAAAGGATGGGAAGGACATGAATAATCCACTGATTTTCAGGAAGGACCTATTCTTGAGGCCAAAATCTCAGGAAAACAGAAGTTGTGTCTGACAGTACCAGCAGCCTCCAAAAGTGTCTGCATCATTGCACCCTCCCACGAGTTAAAGCCTTTGCAGGAACACTTTATACCTATTCCTGCCCTCGGGGTTAGTAATCTTCTCTTTAGCAGTTTCCTTGCATGGCTTCCTTCAGGACTGCTTTAAAGGTTGAACCTGAGTTTTTGCCATCAGAAATGCAAGCTCACTGGATTGCTAGAAGAACTATCAGCAGGTTGCAGTGCTGGGTCCTTACAACAATTAATCTGTCAGCAATAGAAAACCTGTCCATTTTCTTTTCTATTTTAGGTATGTCCAGGAAGTCTTTTTTGAGAATGTAGGTTTCTATTTTGATCTGAGAATATTCACTGAGTGGTTTTAAAATTGAGGTCTCTTCAGACAAGCTCCGTGCCTAATGGAAATCTTTTCCCCAGTTGTTCTCTGATGCTTTGGGAGCAAATTCAGTGCAAGTCAAGTATAATGTGGACAGCAGTTGTCTTTTCCAGTAGTTTTCTGGTCCTGGCTGGATTGCAGAGGTCTGAGCCCAGACACACAGATGATATGGAACTAAAACTGTTTTTTAATATTTTTCTCATCCTGCTATTTTGTTTTAATGCAATAAAGAAAATCAAGTTATTTTACAAAGTCAAAATGTTATTGAAGCTTAAATGAAGAGCTTTGGTAGATGATGGAGGACTGGCTTGGGAAGGCATTGTAGCATAATGAGACCTCACAGATTCATTATGCCATATGGTCTGTTCTCAAGGTGTGAGTTACTGAACAATAATAACAATCTTTGTGCTGGTTTTTTGGTTGTTTTGTTTTTGTTTGGTTTTTTTTTAAAGATCAAACTGTAAATTATAATTTTAATATATGTTATTAGATTATGGCAGAATTTGTATTTGAATAGTCTGTTAAAATCCATGTGTGCATTTAAATTCAAGATCCAGGATTTAAACCATGAAATTTAGTGCACTTTCTCAGGAAATAAGAAATATAAAATTACTTGCAATGTTTGACAGTTAAGAGGATACTGTCAGAAAATTGCACAATGATATTTTCAAAAGCAATAGGAAACATGATCCAAAACATTTTCCTTTTGTAAAAAGACTGATCATCCTGGATAGGAAACCGTGTAAGAAGAATCTTTGTATGAAGGAATTTGTCCACATAACCATATTTTACTTTTTTCCTGACAAGTTATTTGAAGATGACTTTTAATGGCTGCTGAAAATCTACTGAAGATTTGTAAGATAATCAGCATTAACAAACTTGTCTACTATGTTCTTTTGTACATTGTCAAATACAATCTTAATTTGCCACAGGCATTGTATATTTATTAAAAGTGACATTTTCCCATTTTCCTCCAAGCAGATGTCTCATATGTGCAAAGAAAACTAAGTTAGAGAACAAAGACTGTGTGTATTGCCTCAATGTTGTGCAATTGCAATATTTCTGAATTTTATGGAAGTGAAGACCTGAAATAGACTCTTCCAATTGCTACTTGTGTGGCAAGAGTTTTTACTTAAAGTAACATGAACTGCCTGCATAATTCTTGCAAAATTTTCAGACTTAGTACTTTATCTCTTTGTGTTTGTGTAAGCATATACATATATGTATACTCACACATAGACATGCATACACACTTCCCATGTGCTTGACAATAATTTTTTCCCCAAAAGCCACATTTACTAATTATAGACTGGATTAAGTGTCTGTTGTAGCCTATTTCTTTTTTTTATTATCAAGAACTGATGTAATGTACATAAGGCTTGACTGGACCTTTACCTTATAAATTTAATTTAATACAGATATGCTTTTTTGATCTACCCTACATAAAGTTTTAGGCATGCACAAGAGGAATTAGTGAGATTAGAGTCTATGAGCACTCTGCAGAGCCATAATTTGCATCACAATGCCTTATAAAGTAAATAGTAGTGAGAATTTTGAGCATTAATTTAAGATGATGCATCATTCCAGCAAGAAAAACTTTTTTGGACTTTGACCCAGAAAGTATTGCCAGCAGATTATGAATGGGAGCAATTCCTTCTGGCAAATCCATTCATCTGCCTGGGAAGAGTTTGCCAAAAGTGTGTATAGTCAGATTAGCCTCTTACATGAATGATTAAGTGTAAACAAGGGACTTAATGCTCGTCTGCAGATCATGCATCAGAGCTAAGCGGTTCAAATACAAGACCTTAATTTCTTTGCCTCTTTCCTTACTAATCTAATGTTGTGCTCACATCAGGTGTGTGTGTGTCCAAAGAATACTAGGAATGCTGATCAATTTCTTACTTGGACTTCTTCAAGTGAGTAGCATCAAAATTGATCAGAAATTTTAATTTCTTGGTAAAACTGAGTTATGCCTAAGCACTTTTCAGAATGAAGAACTCGCTCTTTTGGTTTTCATACATTCATTTGAAATGCTTTATTTACTTCAAAAGGATTATTCTTAATAGCTTTAAAAATGAAAGCCCAAAACTAGCCAGAATTGTTGGCTTAGGACCTACAGCAGGGAATTAGTGGCTTCCCACTCACCACTAATGAGTGGATTTTTTTTAAGCTCTGTTTATTTATGAGCACTGTTGAATACAAATTCTTGTTAAACAAGTCATTTTAGGGAGCCTGCTCTGTTTGACATCAAAATATATTTAACAGACATATTAACAAAATGCTATTTGCCCAAGTGGCCACATAACTTCATCTAACATGAAAAAAATGCAGCCTGCTTAAAGAAGAAAAAAGTTTAAATTATTAGTAACTGTAGACTTCAGAAATTTTACCTCCTTTTCATAGCATGGGGTAATTTTTGGGCAACCAAAACATACAAGTATGTACTTACAGGGACATACAATCATGCACTTAAATTATGTATACAATATACTACATAAACATTCCAGATAATTCATATCTAAGGTATGTGCAAGCTTAGTAAAGTGATTTGCTCATATTGAAGACCACATGCCTGAAGAATATTAGAGGGGAAAATAAAATACAGTTTTTGGGGTAGTAGAAGTGCTCCTCTGCAAAACCTTCCTCTCTTGGACCAGTGTAATTCCTTTTTCATGAATAAAAGAAATTTGAGCAGATTAAAACCAACAGAGTCGGTATTTTGATACATGAGGAAAGAAGTAATTTTTTGTTGTTGTTTCTTGACTTCTAGTAACATTTTTACTGTAGGGTTTTCTTCCAGATCCCCTATTTTGATTCTATTTTGATTATGTGTAAGAGAATACTATTCAGCCAAGCTTAAAGACTTTTTTGTTCTTGTTCTTCTTCCATGATCTCAGGTTTTGTTTTAAAAATTTCATTTGGTCATTGTTGTGAAATGAATTTTTCTTTTTCGTGTAATGTTTTCATCTCCTGAACTTCATGCTTTTTTGCCTTTTCATGTTTTCCTGCTTTTACACTTTTGATCACGATGTTCTCTTCCACCATTTTTGTTCCTGCACTGTAACTCTGCGGCGTGCCATTTCTGTCAAGCCATGTGCCAAGAGAGCGCTCCTGCATCTCCCTGGGCAGGGATGCTCCAGGCTAAAGCTGGAGTTCAAGCAGCTGCAGAGGACCTTGGAGCAGCCACAGGTGTCAAGTGGAGCCCAGACACTTGACCCTTTTGCAGAAGTGCTTGGGTGCTGGCCTGGGATTCTTAAGTAAGGGTTTGCTTGTGTTTTCTTTCTTTACATATGTAATAACCCCCCAAACCAAATTAGTTTTCACAAGGAAGCAGAACCACTCAGCTTTGGCCATCTGCTGCTGCTCAGCAGGGGAGCAGTTCTGGTCGTGGAAGAGCATACCAAAAAGGTCAACTACTTTTAGTTTCTCAAATTACTCCATTGACAGATTGACCTGTAATTGTCTTCTTCCACTGTGACAAATTAAAACTCACTTACAGTGGGTAATGATTTGCTCCATTATATAAGATGGAGATGGGATAATTTACTGCATTCCTGTTCTGTGCTGCAATTGCCCATCAGATTAATTTGGGGGAAAAAAATTACACTGTGATAAAATCTAGCTTTAAGTGCATTGTACTCCAGCTCCTGCATCATCCAAGTGGTTGTCTCATTTTGCATTTCTGAAGCAATATATACAATATAAAAGAATGTTCTCATTTTTGCTAAAATATGGCTATGTATGCACCCACAGAAGAGCTGATCCTTGTTTGTCTCTGACAAAGGTGTCTCTTGGGGACATAGGATTCCACATTATTACAAAAGATATTTAAAATCATTTTATATATAATATAGTAGTAATGGTATATGGTATATAAACTTTTAAAAAGTTTTAGTTAGTGCATGCCACCAAAAGTATGGAAAGGTTGCTTCCTGACAAGGAACATCAAGCTTGCCCATGAAATAAGGTTGATTAAAATTACAGTGTTTGAAAAATAAATTATAGAAACACATGGAAAAGGAGATATTTACATGCACTTGTGTGAGTATCTGCAAATATAGCACTGCTTTTATTTTTTTTCCTTGTTTGTTCATTGGCAGGGTCCAGCTAACCTGCTCTGCATCAGACTCCATCATTATGTCTGTCAGCTTCACTGCCACATGGTTTTAGAACTTTCTGTTATTTCAGCAGTGAAGCAGAGCAAGCACATTACCAGTCAGATCATATTTAAGAAACCCAAGACGAAAACCCCAAAATTTATTCGATATATTTTCTGTAGCCATGGTAATGAAGCTCAGTGAGGCAGGAAGACTCTACTACATCGTCATTACTTACAGCTTGTGACTGCAGAGCCAGTTGTGAGTTGCCTGGTACACACAGCATCAGCTCCATCTCCTAGCATCACTTTTTGCTAAATTTTACTGTCCTTCTCAGGCAACAGTCATCTCCCTCAAAATTTGTTTGCTGGATCTCAAATGCAATGGATCCAGAAAGAAAAAAAAATAGTACAGAAATTATAAAAAACTGTCTGTCAAGTATGGAAATGATAGCTTCAGATCCTTTGAAATGGTGACCTTTCTGGATCTCCCTAGATAAGCAGATTTCCTTCTCCCCCTCAAAAAAGTATTTTTATGTGTACTATTAACACTCTTTAGATGCACTGCAATGTGAAAACCCCTGGATCATGAAGTAATCCTTACAGAGGCTCTGTGAGCTGGAAAAAAGCAGGAATTTCAGGACGAGTGAGGGAAATGGCAGGTATTAGCCAGAGATAGCTCTGAATTATACTTTATTCCACCTTTAGTACTGCTGGCATGAAGGATTTTGTTGTGTACTTATGCTTTCTTTTGTTCAAGGGGGTAGCACATTCATAATAAATGGAAAAATGATGGATCTTTTCCTTACTTATCCAGGGGCAGTGCACATACTTCTTATTTCTTTCTAGCCTTTTTTATAAACAGCAAAGGTATACTGTTTGGATATGTGCCAGTTGTTCTGTTGTTTCAGTTTATTTTAAAATCTGAACAGCATATAGATGGCAAAGCCATAATGCAGCTGGAATGAAATACAATTCCTGTCTCCTTCACGTGCATGCGCCTACCTTTAAAAGAGGAATGAACATTAAAACAGTTGAAGGTAGGAGACACAAATGAGAACTGACTTTGTGTGAGTAGACCCACTTATGTAAATCTCTGAATCAGTCTTCAGGGAAAGTACTACTGTTCAAAGCTATAAATATTTTTTTAATTCTTTCTGAATGAATATCAGTGTGAGGAAGTGTCTTAACTCCAGTTTCAGTCAAGACAGGAATTTATTCTATTTTAATTTTAAACAGAGTTATCAAAGTTAAATAGTGCTCACATGTTGAAGTATATATTTAGGGTTGCTCAAAGGTAAGGACCATTTATATTTCAGGTCTGTTAGTCAAGCTCTATAAGCACCTCTCATGGATCAAAATAATCTCTTGAGTGCCTTCCTACCTTTGTGCCATCAGATAACAAAGTCACCTAGGCCAACTTCCTGCTCCAAGCAGTGCTTCTGTCTGTGCTACAGAGGGTCCGTGCTTCTGTCTGTGCTACAGAGGGTCTGCGCTACAGAGGGTCCGTGCTTCTGTCTGTGCTACAGAGGGTCTGTGCTTCTGTCTGTGCTACAGAGGGTCTGTCATGGCTCAGTTGGCCAAACCTCAGACACCTTCAGGGTCTTCCCCGATCCAGTCCTGCTCTAGTGAAAATGTTACTCCTGATGTATTTCCCAGGCTGTAGCTGTTTTACTGCCCACTGTTATGTTATCTGCCAGGACCATCATCTCTGTAGCCTGTTTTCAAGTACTGCTGTGTTGTAACCCAGCCAAGCTCAACAAGCCCAACTCCCTCAGCCTCTCTGTGCTGGGTTGCATGCTCCAGGCTAGTGACCAACCTGACAACTGGACTCTTGCTGAAGAATCAGAGCTGGATAGAGTATTCTAGATATAGTAGCAAAAAGAATCGAATAAAATCTTCCCTCTTACTGTCTAATTGCATCTGCTTATATTACAGGCTAATTGCATAGTGTTTGAGAAATGTTTGAGAAATATGGTAAGATATTTTTTCCAAAATAACTCTGTTCTTACAAGTTCTACAAAAAATAGAGTATGCTTCCAAGACGTCTTGCCAGCATAAACAGTACTACATGCATCTGGGAAATCAATGCATGAGTCTCCTTTACCAAAACCATAACAATTGACTTTAAGATGCAAGGCCTGTTTTTCTCGAATTTAAGATGAAGTTCACTCTTGATTAAGCTGGAGAAGCAAAACAACATGGAAAATGATTCTGGGCTAGTGTAATCTTTGCTTTCTGGCAGTGGACCCAGAAAGACAAATATACTCATAACACATCCTTTGCATTGCGTTTTGAAGGGAGGACAGCACAGGGAAGATATGTGAGAGTGGAATGCCTCCCATCTCTCTCAAAATACTTGTTGGTAGTCTTCACAAAGACATTGAAGATGGTATGAGGGACTTGCTTCACTTCTACTTTGGACATCCATTTTTAGTTGTCTAATTAAATTGGACTATTGTTTTAAAAATGTATTTTTAATTGCTCAAAATTACAAAAAAAATGGCAAATGTGGAGCTCACCTTAGTTTCATGCACTGTCTGTTATCATTTTTAAGAATATTAAGAAAACAGGTGCACCCAATTCCAAACTTTGTAAGTCATATGCAAGCTTCTCTATGTAATTTGTATTGGAGCATAATCTCTTCTATAACTGCTTTTAACCTCTTATTTTCTTTGTAGTTCTTTGTCCAGTTTGACATTTGCAGCAACTCACATTTTAATAAAAATAATAAAAAGGTGGAAATATATTTTCTGTTTTGATTGTCCTTTTCTTTCAATACAACTTTAAAAGATATCAGTTTCCTTTAGAAATGTGTTTGTTGTGCACAACCATATCAGAATTGGAGCTTGATGGAGCACAGCTTGACATTAAGAGGCAGGCTCAAATATGCTAGTAATTAGAACACAGCTTAGAATTTGGTGTCCAAAATGCATTTTTGTTGTTTTGTGTTGTTTGGTTGGTTTTTATCTTTTTTGTTGTTGTTGTTGTTATCATACCAAGGGGCCTCCTGGAAAAGTACCTTTTCATGTGATGTACCTTCAGTAACCAAAGAGATTCCATAAATCCTGTTCTCTTGGTACAAGATGTATGATAGCAGTGGCAGGCAGCCAATCTGGTAGAAAAGCACAAGCAATTAGCGTAAGGAAACAAGCTAAACAGATTGAGAGGTGCATAAGGATTTGTAAGTGTCCTGTTGGGATAGATTCAAAGGATGTGCTTGAAAGAGGTATTTTTGTGCATAGATACTTTTTTTTTTTGTAACATAATGTGTGGACATACAAGGAGTTTAGTAGGGAAAATGACAACTGGGGATAAAAAGCCTCTGCTGCTGACAGGGGGAACACAAGACTTGATGCAATAACTGTGTGTTGAATTATTTGGGGAGTGATAAACAGGAGCTAGACATAATAGTATAAAAATATAATATACTTAATGAGAGGAAGGTAGATGCAGAAACTCTACTTACTCTTTTTTACCCTTCTGGATTTGAAGCAAAGAATGGAAAAAAATCCAGTTTTACAGGGGAAAAATTTCCTCCCATAGACATAAATCACATAATTTTCTGGAAGGTTTTTTTTTTTTGTTTGTTTGTTTTTGAGTTTTTTTACATTACTGAATTTTTATTATTTATTTGTCAATCTCAAGTCCTGCAGGAATTGTGACCAAAAAATCTTACATACAGAAAGAAATACCTGAATTGCCAAGTATAATCAAGAGTTTGTTTAAAAAGAAGACTGGGTTTAGAGTAATACTGTGTAGAACAAACTGCAGGGTAAGGAAAGACCAGCAAAAGGAAAGAGTTGGAGATTTAAGAGCTTTAAGAGGTTCTTTTCCAATTTAAGAGTTGGAAAAGAAGAGGTAAAGGGGTAAATTAAGGTTGAATTTCTGGGTCAGGTGGATGAGGTGGAAGGTTCAGTAAACAAAAATAACTGTCTCATTTGCATGGACAAACTAAAAAGTAGTTTGCAAGACAGGGTTGGGATAAATTGGTTGAGAGGTATGGCTCATGGCATCTTTTGTTTAGAGTTCTGGGAGGGTTATTTTAGGGGGTTTTGTTTAGTTTTTCATATCCTTTAATTAGAAGGACTTGTTTGGGTGGGACCTGGGTGGAAATGGGAGGCTGCTCCTGCTGGGGTAGGTGAGCAGAGATCTGCCCAGAGGGAAGGTGGCAGCAGGAGGCAGGGATCCTGAGCACCAGGAGCATTGGGGAGGCGGTGGGAAAGGCTAGGGACCAATCTGCTAGTGACACAAATGACAGAAAAAATTCCCTACAGGCAGAGGAGGCTGGGCACAGTTTGCTGCAACTCAGAAAGCCACTCAGTTGGCCAAAACTGGGCCGTGAAGAAGGATCAGCCTACGTTTGTTGCTGGGAGAATAATAAATTTGAAGCAGACTCAGAAGTTGTCTCTCTCAATTATCTTGATGATTTCCAATGATTGAGGGCATCAGTGTCAAGCTGTTATTTCTTTCCAGAATGTAACTCTAAAATCAATATGTTGTACTAACACTTCCAACGCCAGTTGTGAAAATAAAATAATTTAAATATGCAGTCAGAAATTGCATCTATCATCGCTTTCTCTGCCATATAAAATTACTCCAATTTTGAATGCTTGATATAGATTCTACCTGATATGTAGCTTTCAGGCTAATCTTCCCCTTCCCCTGCCCAGGAGACAGACAATGCAGCTCAGCTGGATGAATTTGAATTTACCAGCCAAAAAATTAATATTGTAAGAGTACCTTCACATTCAACTTCGCATGCTTGCAATTCAATACCACCCACTGATATTTAAAAACATTTTATTTTTGTGGTTTATTTTTGTGTTTGGGATATTTTTTTTTGGGGTGGGGGGGGTTTAAATATTGCTTTTTCAATTTATTCCATGAATTCTTCATTCAAGCCTTCTGTGTTGTGATTGACTGTTTTCAGAGGTCAATGAGAAGTGCTGAAAAGTGCAGCTCACTCTAGATGCTGGGGAAAAACAAGGGACAGAGTAGCGCAGCTTTCCATTTGAGAAGCAGCTCACCCCTCTTGGGAAGGACCTGCATTAGAGTGACGTGCTCCCAGGCTGTGTGCTAGCCAGCGAGGGTGTTTGCCTTGGGCTCAAGCACTGGCACTGCATTTGCCCAGATGGGACAGCCTGGGAAAGTACACGGAGCCCTTTGCCCAGCTCTCCTCCCACCGGAACCCACAGCGCAAGAGGATGGAGAAGATAATGCACCCTGAGCCCCACCCCACCTTAAAATGTCATGGTTTCAGTGCTTCTTCCTGCGTGGAAAAATGTTTCACTACACAGATTCCGTCTACCTTACTTTGCCTTTCTGAATTTTTCTGCTAATGAGATTGAAAGCTTAGTAAGATCTTGCTTGGTTTTGAAACTCGTGGAAAATTGTCACCTTCCAGCTGGAAATGAATCACAGGCAAGTTGCCTTTGTCATGCCAGGTTATCCTGGCCACTGCCTAATAAAGGTCATTGACCTGAGCAGGATGGCTCTGTTCTTAGCAAGCTGCTGGTGGGAGGGACAGATGAACCAACTTCACCAAGGCAGACGTGGGAGTTTTCATGTCGAGATTTTGGCTTGAGATTTTTTTTGTTGATTTTTTTTCTTTTTCCCCAAAGGAAAGCAAGGGTTTATTTGTAAATGTTTATCTTCTAGGATAATGTGATGTTTACATTCTTGGAATGCAAAACACTGCTATGCTGCCTGTTGTTTTCCTCCGTATCATTTCAGCGTCTTTTTGAAAATATATGAATATACATGCCATGCAAATGAGGGTTTATAAGTCAATAAATAACTGTATTTGCATTAGTGCAGATGCAAATTTTGAGGTCAAGTTACAGTCATTAAAATAGTTTTATAAGCATTTCTTTTTACCTTGACAAAAATAACTCATCTTTGAAGCAATTACTGTCATGCAAGCCACTCAACTATTTTGGACAACTTGTTTTTGCTTTGCCGTGCTATTTGCTCTATCCAATGTGGCTAATCTGTGCAAATGCAATAGGAAAACAGTTTGCTTGCTGGTAATCCTATTGTTCAGCAGGCTAGACCTTGTATGACATCTCTGCAACTCTGCTTGTGCAGGGTCTGGATTAAGCAGTGACTCCCTTACAAGCAGAAGCCAACACAAAGTGTATGTTACATGGCAAATGAATTCAGCTTGCCTGAGCTTCTTGCTCCTTGGGGTGGAGCTGTGAAACAAAGAAGAAAAAGTCTACAAATAAAGATCTGGACATCAGAGTTGTGAGATAAATATCTGTCAGAATCTGGAGAGAGTAGGGTAATAGTCCAATGTCAGTACTAGAGGTGTACCCAGGCCTATGACTTCAATAATGATGTATGTCTGCTGTATATAGAAACATTTATGACCTCATGCTGTAATTTAGGTGTCCTTTATAAAATAACTGGACACATTAGGCAAAGGTTTGAAGTGATTTGCTTGAAAAATATAATTTGGAGATCATCCCTGTGAAATATTGCAACAGCAGTGTCTTTGGAAGAAAAGATCAAACCAACAGCTTGGGGGGAAGCAGAAACTTTAAAATAAGACTATATGATCATCAGAGGGAATAAGCAGTGTAATAACTATTACAGCAACCTAGGTGAATTCATAGCTACTGACTCACTGATTTTTCACTGCATATTAAACTATTCTTAATTTAAATTTTTAAAAAATCTAGCAGTTACCCAGGCAGGAGCCTCAGCTTCAGATATTTCCCTTCAGAACATTTTCAAACACCAATTTACAAAGAAAACAACTTTTTGACCTTCAGGGTGCCTTTTGGCTGACATAAGTAGCTTTGAAGGACATTTTTCTTTCTTCCTCGTGCAGCGATAGTGGCAATGACAGTTGTGTTGCATGAGGCCTCAGGAGGGTTAGATACAAACACAGATGACACTGTAATATTTGGCTGAGGAAGTCCTTGATTGTAACCTGACAGCATAATGAACAACAGAAGGTGTCAAGTGTTATTACAGTTAATGGGCCTCAGTTTTCTTGTCATGAGCTTGAACGCATCTAATCCTCCTCACAGCACAGCTTCCACCATGATAAGGCAGAAAGAATTGTCAGGAGTGCCAAAAACCTGGGCTTTGGGTTTTATTGTTCTTTCCTCCCTACCCGCATCCCCCCATCTCCAGATGGAGAGGGATAGGTAAGTGGGAGCATATCAAAATAACAAAGCATGTAGAAAGAATTACTAGACTAAAGAAAAACATCAGCAGAAGGCAAAGGCAGCCTTCCAGTACAGCTCATGTCACACCATGTATGGACTATCCTGTTTATAGCAAACGAAGATTTGAAGCCAGCAGCAGCTGAAAATGTGACTGCAGGCATCAAGCCACTGCTAGCTAACCAAATATCACTGTGCAGATAGCCAGACTCCTGGGACTTAACTATTCTTGCTAACCTCAGATGCATGTGGCATCTAAAACCAGAGGTAAGGCATGAAGGGCACAAGAAGACACACATGCAAGGCTGGTGTCTGGCAGCAAAGAACAGGTGACACTTTCAAATGCACAGGTGACTGATTCAGCACCTACCTGCCAGCATGGACTGAGACAAGATGAACAAGATAATGCAATAAAATCCTTGAAAACAATTTAACAAGACAGATGTAGTCAGAAGACTATTACAAAAGTAAGAAAAATGATAAAAATAGGTGAATAAAGCAAACTGAAAATATTTTGTTTATAAATGAAAAAAATCAGTATTTCAGTAAAAATAACACAAAAAAATAATAAATATGTCCTTTATGAAAGCAATTAATGTAGAGGACAGAAGCCTCCTAGCATTAAATAATGCTTTGCTGTTCATTAGTCTGAGTGGTTTATGCAACCGGTATTTATAATTTTTGTTATATTTAACTACAAATAAAAAAGGAATTAATAAAGAGATTGGAAATAGTAGGGAGAAAGATAAACATCATGGAGTTTTATAAGCTTCAGATAGTTACTCGAGTGGAAAAGAATTCCTCTGAAAATTTTGCTTTCAGCATGCTGCCAGAAGTCAGCTCAGTTTTACTACTGTGTCTCCTTATTGTGTGTGGCCAGAGGTACTGGCCAGCACTCAATGACAGCAATGAGAGATTTATAGCTGAGACATGAATAGAGTGAGTAGCAGAAAGGTTATACATAATGGAAGTGCAAGTCATGTTCCTTTACAGCCATAACTCTGAAAGAATAAATACTAAACTGTTTTCCTTAGGGAACAATTTGAGTTATTCCTATGGCCTCGTTGTGAGGAAAGCTACTTGCTCTAAGGCTTGAGGCTTGGCAAAAATGATGCATGAAAATGAAAATGAAAGCATGGGTGTATCTTGAAGGCAATCATGAAATGAAGAACATCACCCAGAAAAAAATCATGACTGAATTGAAAAAAGGTCTAAAACCCTCTGTGGGCATTGCATCCAACTAATACTGTTTTTTCCTCCTTGTAGAGAGAAAGAATCATCACAGGAGTTCCCTTAGTGTCAGGGAAGACATCTGTAGAGCTTTCCCTCTTCTCGAGCTCTTTATTAACTGAATTCAACCTGAGTTTGCAAATAGTTTACTATTTTCTTTAAAAATAAAATAATACAAAAAAGGTCCTTCACAAAACAAACAGCTATCTTTCCTAGCCTTAGGCACAGCTGAACAGCTGTGAAGAAGCACTGTGGCAATTGCTGTGCCAGTCACGGCAGAGGAACAGAGCCTTTCACAGGTGGCTCTCATTTTCTGGGCTGCTGACTTGCGACCTCACTGTTTGATTTGCAGAAGCACTGAGTACTTGCAGCTGCAGCTGCAGTTAATAGTAGCTGGGCTTTGAACATGGAAGAGCATCATGAAACAAGTCTTCTGAAAAGTAGTTTTCAGCACTTTCAGACTGAGTATCCAAAATTAGTAAGTGTGTGATGGTTTTTGGTTTTTATTTTTTTTTAATTTTTGTTCTCTAGGCCTTTTTTTAAATAAGTTTTTCTTGCTGTATGTATGCTGTGAAAGCAAATTTATTAAAATGTGTTATGCACGTAGGTGCTCTAATAATGAATTTATGGAGGAATCACAAAAGATTCTGAACTCATGTTGAGTTAACAGAAAGAGAATTCATGGAAGCAGAATATGGTAGGGCTATGGGCTAAATCAAGTAGGATAGAACAAAGAGTAGTTATCATCTTCTCTGTGTCTTGCTTTCAGAATTGTGTGAAATGGTTTAAATATATGCTGGGAGCTGTAAGGTCAGGCACAGTGTCTCCATGTTGTGTAACTTGCTTCACTTCTATTACTACTGCCTTATTGTGCTGTAAATCAGAAGGAGTGAATCTTGAACGAAAAAAGCCCTTCATCACAGTGCAAAGAGAAGTCTTGTATTGTCATGGGCCCTAACATTGTCTGTAAGAGCACAGAGAATGTTCTGAGCAACCAGTTCTCATGCAAGGGGCCTGTGGTAGCCCTGAGTGAGCAGCACAGTCAATGACTGAGCTTCAGAAGTCAGCAATAGCTTATAAATAACAGTACTGTAAGTGTGTGAAACATGGCATAATGGTGTTCCCTGGCTTCTGTGGTTACTGATGTTTTTCCTTTATTATTGGGACAGAGATGCATCAAAGAATCACTGATGTGATAGTCAAATAAGGTCACCTCCAGTGACAGGAGGAGAAACAGGAACTGCTGGATTTTGCTATTTCTTACAATGTTAGAGAGGAAACAGTGACCTAGGAAAGGATAAGGAATCCTTAAAGGATAAGGAATCCCTAAAGTTTTGCACTTCTATTTTTCTGCATAGCTGAGGCTGATGTAAGATTTGCTGTAGCTGATTCTGATTAGTATCCATGTATTTAATTGCAGTCTGCCTGCTCATGATTGATTGTGCCTAGGATGTTATGGCAGTTGTGCATTGCAATTAGTTTAGAAACTGGAAGGTGAGTTTTGATGTATTTGCTTGCACTGATTTAAGATTTCCCCTGGCTGTCAGAAATTACCATCGTCGTTATAGTAAGAATGAGACGTGTCCCTGCAGTTCCACTTTCCCATTTCTTAACCCATGAGGACTGCATTGCTGATGAGAGTGGGTTTCTCTAGGAAGCCAGACTGTTAATGGGAAGGCCTGAAATGCCCCTTCTTGTCTTGCTCCCTTGGGTATTTGCTAAGGCCAGCTTGGGGCAGAGCAGCCGTGTTTGGTTCTTCTGCTGGCACCCAAGGGTCAGATGCCAATGTGAAATTTTAAGGCTCTTGTCTGCTCTGCCCTACCTGTCCTCCTCTGTTACCCTGCTGAGGAGGACTTGGGGCTGCTGGTGGATGAAAAGCAGGACACGAGCTGGCAGTGTGTGCTTGCAGCCCGGAAAGCCAGCCGTGTCCTGGGCTGCATCCAAAGCAGTGTGACCGGCAGGACCGGGGAGGGGACACTGCCCCTCTGCTCTGCTCTGGTGAGACCCCACCTGGAACACTGCATCCAGCTCTGGGGTCCCAGCACAGGACTGACATCAACCTGGAGTAAGTCCAGAGAAGGGCCACCAAGTTGATTAGAGGGATGGAGAACCTCTCCTGTAAGGAAAGGGTGAGACAATTGGATTTGCTTAGCCTGGAAAAGACAAGGCTTCAAGGTGAACTAGTTATGGCTTTCCTGAGCTTAAGGTGGGCTTGTAAGAGAGCTGGAGAAGGACTTTTTATGACAGCGTGTAGCGACAGGACAAGGGAGAATGCCTTCATTCAAACTGGGAGAGAGTAGGTTTAGATGAGATTTTAGGAAAAATAAATCTTTACTGTGAGGCTGGTGAGGCACTGGAACACTTAGATGAGACGTTGCAGATGCCCCATCCCTGGAAGGATCCAAGGGCCTAGTTGGATGGGGCTCTAAACTGCTAAAAGGTGTCCCTACCCACAGCAGGCAGATTAGAATTATATAATCTTTCTGGTCCCTTCCAATCCAAAAATTCTGTGATTCTACAATACTGTGGTGTCAGTCTCCAGATTGATGCAGTGACCTTTTTAGCTCCATACACTTTATCAATACAGAAGTCACTGTAGGTTTAGTGCTCCTATGAACCCAGTGCATGATAAAATACAGTGTCTAGAGAATATTTACTAAAGCAGAACAATTTTTCATGTTACTGACAAAACAGAGCAGATATTGAACATCAGCAGGATTTTGTAGCTTAAGAAGTCAAATTAATTTTGTCTTACACAATACATAAAGCAAAAAGAGAACGAAAGCATGCATGGATATCTTTATACCAGTGAAGAAAACTATTTTCAACATTGGCTCTATGTGTCTCCAAAAAGATAGTCAGCTTTTTTAATTAGCAGCAAACTGAATATGCTTCAGCAATTTTCTTCAGAGCCCATCATAAACCCTGGAAAACTGTTCTGGAGTCCTCCTACCACGCAGTTTTCAAACACAGGATTTTTACTTCCCTGAATTTCAGCTTTGAAATGATTCCAAGCATCACCCCATGCAGCAGGATGACAATACCTGGAAACTGGGACAGCAGAATCACAAGAAAGATTGCATGCTTTCAGTAGAGTACAAATGAAGGAGACATTCTAACTCCTAGTAATAATAATAATACTATCTCAGATGGAGAATAAATTCTGCCAGCTTTTTACTTTGCTAAGCTGTGTGCTCTGAAATGAGTCATCATCAATTCATTTGGGTTGACCCAGTTCAACATAAAGCAGAGCTTCATCTGCCCTGATCTGATCAGAAGCCTCACAGCTTGTTGGAAGCTATAACAGTTGTGGAAAGGAAGCTACATATAGTGATTAACAAAAATATTTTATTACTCCTACAGCCTTGTTCAGGAATGTGTACAATACTGTCAGCATATGGTATTTTTTTATATGTTGGCTTTTCAAATATAAAGAATGCTTGTCATACTCTTCCTGTAAAATTTCTTAAATTCCTGGCTGCTCTTATTCCTGTTGTCTTTGCTTTCTGTTCATGGTTGTGCCTGAGAGACTTTTTGTCCTTGCCAAATCCATCAAGGTTTGAAGGTCAGTCACTGGCAAGCTGAGCTTCATGGTTTTCACACGTTTCAGCCCTGGACTGTACTCAGAGCAATTACTGGTGTCCTGTAGCATTGCAGCAGTGTTTCTCTGTATCTGCCTGAAGTGCTGTTAGCAGGCAGTTGGGATGCAATAAGGAAAGGAGATTTTTAATACCCTGGTGTAGCTTTACAGATCTGAAATGTTTTCCTTCACCTCTTTGTTACTGTTGGATGCATAAGCTGGTTGGCTGAGGGCTATAAACTGGATGGTTTCACAGTGCTGCTGCCTGCTCCTTTGGTTGACAAATCTTAGTTCTGCTTTCATTGTCTCTTATCCCAATTTGTCTGGGTAATATTTTCCTGAAAGCTGCATACACTTTGCCATTAAACTGGTCCCAGTGTGGGAAAAAATGTGAGACATCCAAGTTACACTCGTGATGTAAACTCTGCAAATCCTTGACAGGTAAATTGGAGAGAGCTGAAAGGACTTTGAGAGGCTGTGTTTTCCATAGATCCATCCAAATATAAATGGATCGATTGTAACTGTCACTTCTTAGAAGACTTTGTCTAACCTATTCTTAAAAACCTCCTGTGATGGCCATTCAAATCCTTTCCTAGTCATGTATTCCAGCTTGCAGTGTTGGGCACAGGAAACATTTTCTACCTTAAATTTGTGATGCCAGCCCATACTTTACTGCTGGAAGATGTGGAGGAGAAAATGATACCTTAAGCTGCTTTAATTTGCCACTTAGATGCTTGATGACTCTGAATGATTACCAATTTTCACTTTCCAGGGCAAACTGTCCTGACTCATTTAACCCTTCCTCACAAACTATACTTTCTAGACTTCTACTTGGTGCCATTATTTACCCTATGGTTAACTCTGAGCCTGGATACTCCTTTAGTTTGAGCAGTCACAACTGGGCTTGCTGGTAAAGACCTGGCTAGTGCCACACAGGGCAAAAGGACTTCTCTGGTTGTCTTATGGACAATACTTTCTTTTATATTATTGGTATGGTGTTTATTTGTTTTTTTAATAAGCATGAAATGCATTATCAGATGAGATCAGAACCTGCCTCCTGCCCCTTTGTTTGTTTGTTTTTTCATGGCATAATAATTTATCCTATGTCTATAGATCTGAAAATGTGAACTTTGCTTTTGTTCTTACTGAATTAAAATAGAGGTCCATGATTTCAGTAGGAGCACCTAGAAGGTTAGCCAAAGCCAAACTAAGGAAGTTGGTGAGGAGGACAACTTTTTAACGTTCTATTTCTTTTTTTCCTTTTCCTAAATAAAATAAATTAAAAATGTGCTAGTTTTCAGTCAGCTGGACATTGTTTGTGTTAGGCTTATTTTTAATCTGTTAAAGATGAAGTATCAGAAAATCAACTGAAAATTTATTTGACTGGAGCCTGTACTTCAGGTGAAGGCTTAGGAAAAGCTCTGCTGTCAGAGGGTTTCCCAGTGAAACAAATGGCATTCATGGACCTGTAAGAGTGGATGTGTATTTTTGATGTGTTTATGGTAATAGGCAGGGAATATACTTCTCAGGACTTCTTGAAATCCAGTCATGCCCTTCATGTGAGAAGATGTATCTGTTCATCTGCTACTTAAAACAGTGCATGCACAGTGGCTATATTATTTCAGACCAGAAATCATCTATGTTAAACACTCACAAACTAAATATTTTGTGGCATTTTTAAATTTTGAAACTCCCTAGCGAAGCCCTGTCTCTGAGTTGCTGCATATTGTCAGTTACTCAGTGACATTTGGGATATGGTATTCAAGGATTCATCTCCAAATGCTGACTTTAAGCTGTCAGCACTGTTAGCAATAAGTATTTGCAGTTCAGACTAGCAATTTATGGAATACTTAAAAAACCAGCTTGATAACCTGTCTTTCAAAATAGTGGATCTTAGTTTTTCTTGATAGATCTTTTCTTCTATGGAATGCAACTCCATGTATGTCAGTGACAATGTTAAAAATAACATTGGGGGTTTTTTTGGTGGTTTTTTTTTGGTTTTTTTTTGTTTTGTTTTTTTTTCTCTGTTTTGGGTTGTTTTCATCTAGAAGATGAACTATGAGCAACTATTTGTGGTCATTTGCTATAAGTGACGTCTTTAATTCCATTGAGCCCCTACATAAGAAAAGAAGGATAGAAGATACAAAAGACCTTGAAGCTTTTTGTGTCTATAATTTTCATTAGTGATTTTACTGGTGTTGATTCTGAAGTGCTACATGAGGTTTTTAAATCACATTTAAAATCCTGGTCTGGAGCTCTTTTTAAGAGCTCAGTTTAGCTCTTAAATCATGCTGTGGTGCAATGTTGTACTTGGAGAACAAACTAGCACTGATTCTAAAACAATGCCAGCTAATAAACGGTGGGAAATGTTCGCCTAGCTAACGTTGCCCAGAATGAGCTAGATGTGGAAAGCTGCAAACTCAAGGGAAAAAAAATAATATTTAGGGGCATCTTGCAGATGGTAATTTATGCAAGGCTAAATTAAGCCTATGCAGTAAACTACATTTCTCCAGAAGATCTGTAAGAATACATAATCCATTCTGGTTTCCAGTGGTGCCTTTCCATTTTTTAATGTCCCTGTTCCAGAAATAAGCTGCTCCCCCTCCACTCCTTTAGCCTTGGCATGACTTGCTGCCTGGTGTGTTCACAAGCAGAATTTGTCCTTCCTCCCTCTGCTCCTTCATACAAGCTTGGGTCTAGCCTGTGGCTGAAGTCTTGCTCCTTGACTGCACGTGGTTCAGGACAGGCATGATCCAGCCTGTGTGGTCCAGGCAGAAGAGTTCAGCCCCACTGTGCAAAGTCTGGCAGCTGACAGACCTTAAAAAGAGAAGAGACGCCTCTTCCCCCTGCAAAAGCAGAGTAGCTTTTGGAGCTAAGTAACCCCAAAGTCATTGCCAACTTGTTTGTCCTGAGAAGAAGAAATCCTGCCTTAGTTAGGCGTGTCAGAAATCGACTGTCAGTCAGTGTTATTTGCAAATAGAAATGTGATACAAATGGAAGTTTAGACAGGCAACATAAAGTTCTGATCTAAAGTCTTTTTTTCTGCCATCCTAATTCCTTGAATAAGCTTTTAATTTAACATGTGTTTAATAACTGGATTAGGCAGAGTAAAGAAAAATTTTGCTTAATGGAAATAAGTAGAAGTAATGAAGTAAAATATTTAGAAATAGCTCTGACAAAAGCTTTAAATTGCATTGCAGAGATGGGTGGAGAAAAAAGACAAAAGAAACTACCACAGGCTTGTGTCATGCTTACTTATGTGTATATGAAATAGGGCTCCTTTTATTCTGAGTGACAGTTTGGAATTTATCTACTTTAAAACTTCTGTTGATGATAGAAATCAGCCGAATATAAAATTTGTTAAAACTCATTATTCTGTCATAAACTAGAATTTGAGAGTTCTGGGGAGTGGATTATATTGATGGGCTTTATTTTGTTTTCCAATTGTTCAAATATCAGTGTTGATTGCCTAATTATCTTTGATTTCCTGTGAGAGCTAAAAAGCAAATGTCTCTTCAGCACACGTGGCTTTCACATAATATTAAGATGTCATAGTCTTCTAATAGCTTCTAGTACTGTAGGCCTAGTAAATTTTTGTTGATTAAGGTAAGCTGCAGAAGAGAATAGACAAAATCTTTATGGCATCTAGAGATGTAGCCTGGATGATAAACTGATAGGATCCAACCAGCTGCTTAGACTGGTTGGAAATGTGTGGGAGCAGGGAGCTGTGCATATACCTTTTACTTTTGTACATGAAAGAACAGATTGCCTTTGAGATAGAGAAAGAAAAATGCAGTATGTAGGGTAATTGTTAAATAGCTGCTTTCTCCTCAGCCTTGTCTTTATGTGGATTGTAGACAAGTAATGAGATTTGGGTAGTTCCTGTCTTCTGTAGAAGGTAGAAGTTCTGTAGTTCTACAGAAGGTCTTGTGTAGAACCCTGAAGTTCCCTATTATCATCACACCTGTTCTCCTCAAGAGCCAGTGATAAGCTACACACAGTTCTTCTGCTAAAAATCTGGGTTTAAAAAAAAATAAACCAACAAAAAACTACAGTGATACAAACTGTAAGGTTCAGTAACAGATACATCCCTTGCTGCTGCATAAAGCCAAACAGCCACCAAAAGGGAAGTCAAAAATTCAGGTTTCCATTGCAGCAAGGATTTGTTTAGTGACTAGTCCAGCTCAGCAGGTAGTGTAGTGAAGAAACTCTTGCATGGGTATTGGAAGGGAAAATCTCTAAGAGACCAGCCAGACTGTCTTCCACATCAGGCAGGAGTGTTGAAGCAAAGGATGAGTCCTGTATAATAGTTTAAAGGAGAGTAGGCCACAGGAGCTTGCAGATGGCCCAAGGGAAGGCTTTGTGTTCTGTAATCTTGATTGCTGTTTGGAGGGACCAGTAAATCAACAGAAAGTAGTTTTACAAAAGAATATCAAACTTTTCTTTTTATTAAGTTGCTTTTAGTGTCTCTATTTTTCCTTTTCTTTTTCTCCAGGAATTGCCATCTCCCTGGTGTTTAAGTACTCAGCAATGGGCTAACTTGATTCTAACTTATATTTTTTTCTACATATAAATAAATATGTATATACAGCAAAAATAAAAAGCAAACTGTTTTTGCTTCTAAACAATTTGCATTTCTATCAGATGTGAGAGATCTAATTATAGAAACACACACAGGCTGCTCTGTACTGACATGCTGGAAAACTCTGAACAATTCTGTTCCTCTATCTTCTGATTCCTTTAAACTCAATGTTTTCAAGAATCAGTTCTGAGCATGCTCTCACTTCATTTTTACATAAATGGAGCATACTTATCATTATTTAGAGATTTGGGTCCCTTAAAATAAGTTGTTAAGCAACTTTAAAGCCTGCATTCTCAAAATTTCAGGAGAGAACTAGACATGGGAATCACTTTGACATTTTTCAAAATATTGCTTCAATCCTCTCTTTCATCTTGTAATTTTAAAGGATTAAAGGCTTGACTGTCCTTTTAAGTCACAAGCCAGCATTATCACTGGGTGTAATGACACTGTATTTCAAGACACATAGAGCTGTCTGTCTTTAGAAGACTTCTGAAAGCTTGCTTGTAAACCAGGTAGATGTAAGGATGATCCTGAGAATGGGGTGGTTGTGGAGACACAGGCACCTCCAGGAGTGGTGGTTTGCAGAGGTGCACCATTACAGCTGCTTGAACAGTTTCTCAGGTGTAGCAGCAGATAAACAGAGAAACTCCCACTCTTTGGGAAGGATACAAGGGAGGAGGTAGCTTCAGGGCTTGCTTGGTCTTAGGTACCATTATAAGTACATTCTGAAAACAGAGAAAACCTGTTGGTTGGCTAAAAGCACTCAATTTGGCAATCAGAATAAGGTGGCAAAAACCATCAGTATATATCAGGTGAAAAAGAGCACACAAAAATGTCTTGGTTTCTTTTGGTGTTCTTTTTTTCCCCCCAGAGCTGCTTAGAATATGCACTGAAGTACAAAGCAGTACCAGTACTACTTGTACCAGGGCTAAAGTAGTATTGATTTTTAAATATCTCTCACTAGTTCTAAGGTTGTATGTGATAGAATGCTTCAGTTATATCTTATCCTTGCCCTTTGCTTTCTCAGGATTAGTTGTGGTATAGATGGATATCTTTTTGGATGCAAGAGCATCTTTAGTTATAAAATGAGGCAGAGGTCTGTTAAAGAAAGGTATTTATCCAGTCATTTATTGGCAATAGTTCTTCTCAAGCACCTTGCTGCGAGACCCTCCAGTGCAGTGCATCTTGCTTTCTGTGTGCATTGTCTTACTTGGATTTAAGTGTCCAGGTGTCACTTGCAATGTCCTTGAGTTTTACAGTAGCCTGGTTAACCTCTTATTTTTAAAGATAGTTCCTCAGACTGCCCTTCTTCCTCCTGGCCCGTTGTCACCTCCTGTCCCTGGCTTCTGAGCCTGTCCCATCCTGCTCAGCTGCTGGTGCTCTGTACCTTGCCAAACTTCCAAAATGCAGCATCAAGTTCTCCCATACACTGCTTTTTCACAGCTGGCCTTCCAGATATAGCTTTGACTTGCAGCAAAATAAATTTGCAGAGAAAGCATTTAGCTGCCTTGATTAAGTCTATATCCCAAAGAATTTTTGTAAACCAAATAATTTCTCCTCTCTACACTTATAGGTTTTATTGAAGAGCAAGAGATTATTATACTTCAAATGACAGGTGGAATTTCAGATCACAAACTAAATCTCATCATAAATGCTTGATTTTCAAGTCTACATATTGCTCCTGCTGCACTGAGGGATTCATAAACTTGTGTGTGTTTTGTACAGCTCCATACCGTACATGCAGGAACCTGTAAAAACACCATATGATATTATTATAAAACATGCTGCCATTAGATTTCATTAAACTCTGGCTGGTAAATTTTTCTATAAAAAGAAATCCTTTCTGGCCTATGGACATTTACAAATTGTGACAAAATACTCCTGATTTCATCTTTGATAAGATAAATGGAAGGGGATCTTTAAACTTATTAGGCATGACTGTCTACTCTGGCCTATATAGGTTTCCTTCACTTAGCAGGTTTATAGGTTGGATTAGTGAGGATGGTCATAATTATTGCATCTTGTCCACAGAAAGGATGATTGATGTCACTGCATTCAACTGCTACACTGGAGAAAGAGTAAACAACCAGAAACACTGGATAGATAACATTGTAGAAGAGCTGATTTCTTCTTAAGAACAGTCTTTGTTTTAGGAGTCTTTTTGGAGGAAAGACTCTTAAAATCTAGTGGAGAATCTGATTTTCATTGTTCTGGTCTCTTCCTGCTTAAGATGCATTCTTTCAGGAGCCTTTTGAAATTGAAGTCACAGATTGAACAAAACCTGCTCAAGTCTTGCTGTTCTTTTCTTTCTACTCAATTTTTTTGAATGCTGCATGCTTATGATGCAGATAGGGGAACACAAAACATCCAGCATCTTGTTTCTGTCAGTGAGGGATTCTCTATGTGGTTCAAATGGCTGAATCTTGCAAGAGCTTTAATTTCTCTTTGGCTTACTGATTACTTATTTATTTAAACAATGGGGTATGGAAGTAGCAAATCTTGGCAGAAAGATTGCAAACCATGTTTTTTTCAATCTTGATGATCTTTTCTCTATAGCTTATACTAACTTACCTTGATGTCAGACAATTTTGGCTGTCAGTTTATTTCAGGCTGTCTCACTAATTTAAAGTAATAAATTTTAAACTTAAACTAGTTGTGTTTTGAAGTTAGGATCTGAAAACAATGAGCAGCAATTTACAAATTCTTAATTCAGAGTGCTGAGCTACCACCTCTAATTGTATTCTTGCTTTGTGCACATTATCAGTGGGATATTGGGTATAATGGCAGCAGTAAAGAAGGATTTGGGTTTCATGAGACAGGCTGAACAAACATCTGTAATTCTCAAGTGTAGGAACTTTTTATAGTTTTTTTTCTTAACTGAACATTAAGACCTTTACTTCAAGAGTGTACTCAGTTCTGGTTTCTGCATCTAGCAAATAATCTGGAAAGGATTCAAAGGAAAAATAATGACTGATGTGGCATTTGGGAAAATAATCTTAGCATAAGAGAAAAAAAGTCTGTTTTATTAGAGTTGCTTCAGAAATGTCCAGATCGCAGCCTGGGGCAGGATTCTGTTGGAGACAGTTGTGCAGGGTAGAATTGGCTGTAAACAAGCAGGGAAGAAACTGATTTGTCAAAACACCAGCTGCCTCCTCAGTGACTGTCTTTAACTTATAGACAGGTCTTTAATTTGGTAGGAAGCTCCCAACTTTAACAAAATCCAATAATAAATTTTTTTTTGTTGTGTTGTTTTAATGGGAGTCAGAGGATTTATAGGCTACAGAGAGCTTAAGCACATAGTAGCATGTAACATTAAACAGTGCATTTCTACCCACTGAAAGATTAAAACAGAATTGCAAGTGACTATTGAAATTTAGAAGCATTCTCTAAGATGTCTGTCAATTTGAAGTGCCATTGTGAAGAAACTGGCATTTTACAATAAATTTTTTTTAGTAAATTTATCATTTGGAAAAGGTATATTCATGTAGCAATGTCACAAATTTGGCTTAATTATTAGAAATACAGAAAAAACCCTAAAGTTTCTTAAAAAGCCAAAACCTGGCAAGAACAGCACTCCAAAACTCAACCTCCAGCAAATAATTTACATGTAACAGAACATCCAGTTTTTGTCTGGAAAACACTGCAGAAACCTAATGTGATGCTTAATTAATAGATATTTCTGGTTGCATTCAGTCATCTTGGCCTACTGCAGAGGAAAATGTGTTTTTATTTGTTAGCCACGGAGACACAGCCCAGTGTCAAGACTGCTTACTGAACTTTCATATATCATGAACAAAATTATTTATAAATTTCTGATCAACTATTCCTGAGTAAACAGAGAGATGGTACCACCAGTGTCAAATACCCCCAGTCAAGGACTTTGACTTGTTCAAAATGCTGTGTATGAGAAATAAGGCCCTGTCATATCAGGAATTATTCAGAGACTTGTGACACCTGGATAAAAAGCTATAAGGATGCTTTTCAGCCCCCTTTTTGTCTGTTTAGGCAAACTGTGTACTTTTTCCCTCTTGGAATGTGGTCAAAAAACTTTCAGAAACATCTTAGAAGTGGGCTGCTATGAGGTGGGGGAGGAAGGAGTGCAGGTGGCTGCTGCAGCAAACACATGTTGTTATTACCTGTAGGAGGTTTGCCCTGTCCCCCACCTGTGAGCCCCGGGATATCATGGGGATGCTGCTTTGGGAATGGTCCATGATTCCTGGCTGCAGGATAGCACCACAGCTGTCACAGTTTGGCTTGGGAGCCTGAGCTGATGGTGTGAGAAACAGAAATGAAAAAAAAATTATGCAGATGGCTTTTATCTACAGCAATGAAAACATCTTAAGTTTGTCCACTGTTTCCATGGTGACCATGCCATCATATAGTCTCCCTGGGTAACAGGGAGGAGGCAGAGAATGCTCAGAGTCTCGAAATATATAAACCAGCATATTCTTATCAGAAATTGTTTTGCTCAAAAAGCAAATAGATGAGGGTGTTTTTTGTAGAACTGCATCTGTGCTTGCACTTGTGCAATCTCAGAATGACAGTGGCTCTGTTGATGGGGCTGTCAGCTATTCAAAAAAGCTGTGTATGAGAAGTAAGCCCCTGTCGCATCAAGGGGAATTATTCAGAGGCTTGTGACACCTGGATAAAAAGCTAATCTGCACATTACATCCCTTCAGGTTTTGGTGTAGTCCAGGCATATCCTGAAACTGGGTGACTGTGAACCACCTGCACTGGAGGGCTTCTCTGCACTTCTTGTTGGTGGTGTATACTCAAAAGATACCCAATTCTTTCCTGTTCATCAATTATTCTGTAATATTGTTTACTTCAGTTTTGTGTTTCAAAGGAAGAAAAGAAAGGGGAAAACAAAATAAAAAAAGGTTTGCGTGGGGAAAAAAAATCCAATTAAAAATGCTTTTTTCTACTAACAGGACTAGACCAGCAGAGGAGCACTGCCTAGGTGTTGGCTGCTGCACTCTGAGCTGTGGAGGAGATCTGTCTGCTGGAAGGGCAGGCTGCACACTCTGCACTTATCAGGGAAAGGGGTGCAACTAGGAAATCTCCAGGGGAGCCTGGTGAGAGAGAAATGGAGGAGCAGTCATGCATGGTGAACAAGGAGCTTTGCTCACAGGAGCAGGCCAGACCAGGCTGGACTAGGAGGTTTTCACCTTGGGACCCCAAATTGGCTTCAGTCACTTTACCATGTGACCCTGTTGTCTCAATTCCTTTGCAATCCCGTCTCTTTGTCCCTTTCTTCTTGCAGTCAGAGGTGGGAGGGGTGAGGGGTATGACTAAACCTTATGCCATCAGATTTTTTAGTTTGTTCTTGCTCTACTTGACTTCAGTTACCCTCTGTCCTGGCTTGCCCTTGCAGGTGGCAGCTCAGGTGGCCCAGTTCCTGGGCACAAGGCATTCCTATTCAGCTGGGAACATAGAAGGACACTCTGGGAATGTGTGAAAGGCTGGTTTTAATTTACATGAAATGATATTATACATACATAAATACGCTGTGCATATTTATCATCTGCATCTGCAAGACTCATCTGTACTGTATCTAATAGATTCTTTTCAGAACTGGTAAATTTTTGCATTTTAAAGGCAAACTCAAAGGAAATGCTTCCCTTGTGCTTCCTATAAAGCTAAGGCAAACAAAGGTGACATGGGAATCTGCAGCTCCCGCAGCTCAAGTGCCATGGACCCAGTGGCCAGTGTTGACTTGGGCTGGACCACTTTGACCTTCTGTTACTCCAAAAATCCTGTTATGGGTAAGGAGCATGCGTGTAAGCAATTTATATTTGTAAAGCCAAGCATTTATTTGTAATATAACGGAAATATTATGAGTCTAATTATTATTAGTTGTAGAAAAACAAATCTAATAATGCCATTAAAATTGTCACTGACAAATCTCTTGGGTTTTGCCCCATTCCTGGTGTTATGCTATCCCACCCATTCTTCCTCTGGGTTCTGAGGCTGAGCAACCATATTGGTCCAGCAGGATCTACTGTTAGTAAACCCATTCTGACTCTTCCCAGTCACTTGCTCTTTTATGTGCCTAGAAATGTGTTCCAAGAGGATTTACGGCCTCATTTTCCCAGATCTGGGGTCTGTACACCACTTTTTCACTTTTTTTGAGATCTTGGACGCTGTTCCTGGGTTGAAACAGCCAAAGCTCCAACTGATTATTTCATGCTTCCATGTTTCTTCCTGTGTTAGTGAACTGCAGGTCCAGCTGTGCATCACATCTGGTTGGCTCATCCTGTACCAATGTCAACAAGTTATTTCTAACACGCTCCAAAAATCTCTCTCAAGTGCTTGTCTCCTGCCATGCTGCCCTTGCTGAAGATGTCAGGGTGTAGTTATAGACCCCTATGAGAGCAAGGGTCTGATCCAGACTTGCTCACTTTGTTTAAAGAAATCTTCATCAACTTCCTCACTTTGGTGTGATGTGGTACATGCATTCCGGATCCTGTAGACACCCACAGCATCCGGCAGCTTGGGCGGCATTCCCGGGCCCCTGTGCACACTCTTCCTCTGGCAGCAGGATTTGGGATGTAGTTTTCTCCTCTGCACTCCAGAGCAGGCTGCTTCTCCCAAGACTGAGCGTTCCTTCCTGCTGCTCATTTTACTTGTGAGGAACTCCAGTGCTGTCCTTGTGGGAAATGACACCGAGGCGTTGTCTGCTTGTGTGTAGTGAATCTTCCCCCAGCAGGTCCCATCTTCTGCAGCAGCTGATACCAGTCCTCTGGGTGCTCCCTATGGATCCCAAAGTTTCATCCTAAATGCAGCCCCTCTCCTTGAGCAGCGGGAGTATTATTGTCTGTGTTGCAAGGAACTGGTCTAGCGGTACTGAAATTGATCCTTTTCAGCCCATTTCTGTGCTAAAGAAAGCTGTGTAGAGCTGTTATTGTTAACACTTCACCTGTTTTTTATCTTTCTTTCCTGTCAGCTGCAAACTTTATCAGCAGAGATTTCTTTGAATTTGCCTTCAGGAATGGATCTGCCTTCTTGATGACCTTAATCAAAGCAGAGAGGTTTGAGATTTGGCAGGCTGTTTGTGTCAAAGCATGGCTTGATTGATGGTGTGTTCACTACTCAAAACTGGAGTCAGACTGCTTGCCTGGCTCCTAGGTACTTTCTGGGTGCAGAAGTTGGTAGCTGGGAGGTTCCAAGGAGATATTAATATGTTCATATACCCTCTTACCTCCCCAGCCCAACCCACAGAAGATGTGAAAATGCAGAATTAAGGTACTGCTTAAAATCAGGTGATCAACAGAAAACGACATATGCTGTGACACACCTAAGGACTTTGGGTGAAAATGGGAGAGTAGAAGAAGTGTGAATAATTTTCATACATATATAGGAACAGAGATGGTTCATTGGTTGGTCCTCAGGTATTTCTTTGTGGCACCTAAATTACAGCCTGTCCTCTTTTAGAGAGTTCTGGAAAGGAGAAAAGCTGCTTGCTGTGAGTCCACAGCAGCTGAATGTCTTAATGCTTGAAGTCTTGCAGTGGTGATGGCTGTCTCCATGCTTTTGATCTCTCTTGGTGCAGGTCCTGTTGCAGTTGCTTTCCACTTCTCTTCCTTGCTTTAAGTCATCGAATATTCCACAATATTAATGTTTGCAAGAAAAAGAATAATTGAGATGTAAGAAAGGTGTTCCTTTCAGCCTTCATGTGAACACCACTACAGAGTTTATGAGAAAAGGATATAGGTGTTGTGCTCTGGATTAAATATTCTGCCTCATAGCTGCAATCAATAAATCTTAGAGCTAAGGCTCTGTTTGTTTTGCATATTTTGTTATGTTGTTCAGCAGTTTGATAATCTGTCACTGAATGGCCCTGTTTCCTTGTTGCTCAGATATCTCAGTTGATATCTGTGTTCTCAAAGAGACCTGGATTTTGAAGGACTTTGAACATTTTGGGAATTAAAATTGTAAGGGTGGGAGAAAGGAAGGGAGGAAATACTTTGTGACCTCTTGACAAACACAGTAAATTAGCATGCCTCTTCTAAATCACTGCAACTCTCTCAGCGTATGATAATATTTCAGGTGAAGTTTACATCATTTACTTCTGCAAATAGGTATTGACAAGAGAGTGAAGATTTCAATTTGTTTTCCAGAAAGTCATGAATTAAGAGTCCAGAGGTGGTGGAAAAACTCTGAGCTTACTCAGTGTTGTGGTTTGACTGGCCCAGAATGGCCAGGCTATCTTGGGGATAGTGTAAAAAGGTTGTTTGTTCACTGCCTTTGAAGTTGCAAGAGGAAGGGTTAGCACTGCAACTAGAAGGAATTCCACACCTGATCACAATGATCAGCAGGGGTTTTATTCACATGGTGTATCAGTTTTATAGGTTCTTACCTTGTGCTGGCTCACAGTAAGGAAGCTCCTTGGAAAGTTAAATGAGACCTCCCACCACAGTTATTTTCCTCTCTTTAGTTCAGTTTTAAGAGATTCTACAGAATCAATTAGGAGGGAAGTTGATTTCACTATCCACACTGTATCAGTCTGTCTGCTCAGAAGTGCAAAGCTATAATTTTGTTATTTGGTTGTTTTACAAAAAGATAGGGCTGTTCAGGATTGTGGTGCTAGTAGCCTAGGTTAGGACAAATAATGGGAAAAGCTAGCAAGTGTTCAAAGATATCTTACATTTTACTGGATTTTTTTTTTCCCATGAAAGAAATATCTGTGGTATTCAGTAACTGGTAATATAATTGGGCAGAAAAGGAGTAGCCACAGCGAGCTTGTCATTAAATGTGTACAATCTAATTAGAAATTTGCGAAAAAAATACTTCATTAAGCCTGGTGTCCTGGAGATTCGAGCCTTCTGTCCCTCTGCCTGCACTGTGAAAAATATAATTTCATGTCCATTGGGGTTTTATCACTGTTTGGCTTTTAGAGCACTGCCAGCTACCTCGTGTTCCCTCATGCCTTGGGAGGAGGCAGCTGCAGCTGGCGTGGGGTTTGTGTGTGCCCTGCCAGGTTTGTGTGTGGCCCATGTGGTGCCCACCTGGCAGGTGACTGAGCTTGAGGGGCTGCCTCACCACTCACATCAGACTGCTCCAGTTTGCCTCTTCCTGATTTGTGGTCACTACATTTCCTCCAACGTAAAAATAATCCTTTGGGAATTCAAAAGGGTGAAGGGTGATGATGGCAATGAGGGATGGCAGAAAATGAACGGTATGTTCCGAAAGTCACTCAAGAAGTGAAAAGCAAAGAGCAAGATACGGTATTTTTTGAAGCTTTAGGATTCTGTGCATGGGCATTAAAAATAAGCTTTTCCTCTTGATAATTTTTTTTGCTATAGGTAAGAAAACCCTCCCTGGGTGTAATGCTGTAATGCATTCAGTCTAAGGGAAATCAGTGCTAACACTTCTGGTAGGGATTGACAGATTTGATCCTCAGGGAAGGATTTGGACTTGCTAGTTTTGGGAACAGAATAATCCTTTCTGGGTTTCAGTCGCAGTCAGCACAAACCCAGAATTTGTAAACAATAACAGAAGCAATGAAGAGTACGGAGGAGGGAAAGATAGTACTGAAAGGAAAATCCATCACAAGGAAATAGTGGTAAATTTTAAATTCATCTTAAAGGAGTTACAACCAATGGTTTAAAGTAATTCTTGAAAAGAATAAACCTGTTTAAAACTGTTGATAGGGCAAAATTTAGGAAAAAAATATAGTAGGAATTAATACTGTACAGTACCCAGAGTGTTAACAGAAGTGATATAAATGCATTTCTAAAAATATACATTTATTAAGAATGTCAGTGGAGCTGCATGAGTTTTTTCTAGGGCTGACTTTCTTTCATATTTATAAACCTTGCCTACTTGCGTGGTCTCTAAAGTAATTTGAAATTCCATATTTGCATATTTATTCCTTAACCTTAATCTAGTAATAAAATGTATAACTATCTCCATTTTATTACATATCTCATGCTTGATTTTAAATTAAAGGAAGAGAACCAATTTATTAAGCTATAGGCTATGACAACTACGGGGTTTTAAAAAAATTAATTTTATAGTAAGTGAAATTTGTTTCTCTGTCTTTTAATTGTAGTTATGTTTTTATATGTTGAAATATTTTCAGGTAGGGGCTTTTAATTTTTTTTTCTGTGTATATCACATGTATACAAGGTAACCTTGCATTTAAAACACGAGTTTGCTTCTGCAAGAATTGCCATGTCAATCCTTCATTAATATATACTCCTATGAAGTTGCTTTGTGGTACAGAACACATGTTTATCATTTCCCAGGATGAAGTATTAGGGCAAGACCCTTCTCCATTTACAAACCCCACTGAAATTATTAATAAATAATAACTTGCTTTGCAGGGGGAATGTGCACTATATAATGACATGTCTATACAGCCAGTCAACTCTGTGATTATAACTGGTCTTATATATGAGATTTTTCTAGAAATAGATTATTACCAGGAGACAAAATAAGAGGAATATTTTCTCCATCACTGAGATTTCAGTGTCTGTAAGAACACATATTGTGGAAAGATTTATATGACAGCTATAGTAAGTGTAAAATGAAATAAATGATAATGTTGTACATATCTAATTCATCTATATGATCTCCATATGGAAAACATTCAGTAAAAATGCTTAATCAATAATACTGACATTTTTGCACAGAAGGGAAGGCTGAGTAATTTGGGTAGTTTTCTTGTTTGTAGTGTATTGTGCTTTACACTCTTTAGGGGAAAATAAAAAGAATTGGGCTTAAACCTTGATATACTTGAATCATGCAAATAATTTAAGGATGAAAATTGTTTTTAAAGATAATGAACACGGTCTAATAAGTGATGCTTTAAAATTAAATGAATCAATTTTAACTTTAGCATTTATATAGCATTTTATTGCTGTCACTCTATAAAAAAACTTACATTCTGGCATTGTCTTCGCAGTCTCTAATTTTTCTATTTCATGCCCTCTTCTTGTGTCAGGCATATTAGTCACCCTGAATGTCTTTGAACTCAGGTTTCAGCTTGACATGATTCAGAAATATCATTAACATATGTGAAAGTGTGACATTCTTCACATGCTGGGTCAGCTCTGATCTGCTTGGTATATCTATACAATCTGAAAGATGCTTTCTTTTTTAAGCAACCATTCTGAAGTAATTTCTCATCTCCAGGGTTGCAATGAAAATCATTAGCTGTGATATAAAAATCGTCTCTTAAAAGGTGGAATAGTCCAAATATTCCAGATGCTCAAAATTGAATGTGGAAATAAAAATATTCAGGAGTTTAAGTTCCTTATGTAATTTAATTCCATCTGAACATAGTGGGTAAACAGGACTACTCTCTGCACCTTCTATTTTGTGGGATAAATAAGTCAAGCTAATATTTAGCCTTTCCCTAAGACAGGCTTCTAAAATAACAGTAGTAATGAGAATGGAAGGTCTTTCTGTGCATCTGTTGCACAGTTAATTAATCATTCTCAAATGTGATGATTCAAGATGCATATGATAGTCCTTTTTGGGTTATTTGCTGTGTCTGGGAACATTTTGGTAGGTAATTTTTAAAATTACACTTGATGGTTTTTCATTTAAATATTTACCCCTCCATTTCCAACCAACAAACTCTAAACTTGATGTGTACTTCTGTTTTACTGATTTGTCATGGAATGGATTGGGTTGAAGGGGACTTTTAAAATCATCTAGTTCTAGTCCCCCTGCTGTAGATTCTGAAGACACTGTAAATTGCTGCTTACATACATATGCAATACATACATTATGTTATATAGTCCAGTTGTCATCTCTGGGCTAGAAAAGTGTTGTGTCAAGCGCACTCAGAGGTGTGTTAGCCTCCTGTGAAGCTCAGTCTGAGCAGGTTTGTGTAGCTCTGGTGCAAACCTGGGCTGCCCTGGGGCAAAAAGCGTAAGCTGCTGAGCTGAGTTCATGTCCCAGCACAAAGGCAAGGCTGCAGGAGACAGGCTCCAGCTAATTGGCAGTAACCAGCCTGCTCGTGTGCACTGCAGCTTTTTGCCTTCAAAGGAAGGGAATCCTGACCATCAATCCCAAAGGAGTCCCTTGCCCGGGTGGTCTGCCCCCAGTGGCCCATTTCCTCTGTCAGAGCAATGGGAGAATCAAATTGTCTCAAGAGATCCACAGATCTTGTCCCCTAGGATCTTCCTTGTGCAATGTTAGCTTTCTTGCATTCATTTAGGAGGTGGAGCAGAGGAGGAGAAGAATGTACCAGATTTCCTAGAGTTTTTCAAGAAGCCCAGTGGAGTCCTCTGCCTAATTTTGCTTCAGCAATAGGAAGAATTAGTTGCAAGACCCAAAATCCTAGATTCAGATTTAAACTTTGCAGTGTAACCTAATGTATTAAGAGGGACAAATTCACATCTGTAAGTGCAACTGTAAGCAGACTGTCTAGTCCTAAGCCTTAATATTTACATGTGTCCAATATCCAGTGTGTTAAGTGCTCTCAGTGTCCACCTCAAACAAGACTTCTGCTTGAAGGATATTTGCCCATTCTGGTATGTCTTCCAGAAACTGGAATTCCCATTATTCATGACAGAAATGTGATAGATGTAGAAGACAACTAGAACTAGAGGCAGATGTAGACAAAGAGTTTTATTGGGTGTCCTGTGTGTGGAACTAAAGACTTGCTGATTGCAGATGCTGAGCATGGGGACTGGGGAAAAAGTGTGACTTAGAAAATTCAACCTTGTATTTCCAAGAATTGTTTTTGGTTTCTGGTGTTTTGGAAATTTTCAGGGATTGTGAAGCATTTTTTTACTTTTCTTTTATCTCTAACATATAGAGTCCTAGCCTAGTGATGACCAGGGTCTTCATATACGTCAGTTTGGAGATGTAGAAGCAACAAACATCTCCAAAATCCAAAATGTGGATTTAATACTTCAAAAATGCCTAGCTGCAATTTCTCATTTCCACTACGTGTAAGCCCTTAGGTTCATGCCTTGGTACAGTTATTTTTAAGATTGCAACAACAACCTCTGTGTTGCAAATGTGTATTGTCACATATTAACTGACAGGGGCTGACCTGGGCCTTTTTGCATCCATAGTGTTTGCAGTTTTATAAATGACATAGTCAGGAATCCTGCTTCAGATCTACTTACTGCAGGAACAAAATGAGTTTTAATAGTGTGCCAGGATGAGGAAGAAGGTTGTAATTTAGAGACCAAAAAAGCAAACGAAGAAGTGTTAATTATCTCGTCCCTTTGTACGTTTGTCAATTTCTAACTGGGCACTATAGTTTTAATGTACAAAAGAACTCTGTCCCTGTTCCATTTAGGTACCTAATGCCAATTCATTGGTATGGCTGTGGTCTTTTGTCATAGAATAACCTCAGAACCCCTTTCTGTGAACACGCTGAAAACCATTTTTTCAGTTTTGTAAATCAGGATGTTTTAATCCAAATGAGTAATGACATTGTTTAATCTTATTGAGAAGACATGTAAAAAAAATTACATCTTCAACTACAATGAAGCCGTTTAATTGTGTTATCTTGCATAACATACTACAAGGTAAATATTTTTTTTTTTCTTAAAATAAATCTGCTCATTAAACATTCTTTTTTTTCTGGCAAGTGACAAGAATGGGAGATGTTTTTGCTCCTGTCTTTCTGAGGCAGCTCTGTTTGATTCAGCTGCAATAGATTTATGTCTTTTGTTGTTTTGATACCTAGGTTCTCTAGCTATTCTCATTTTCCATCATATAAATACTAATCTTGAGTTATGGGGCAGACCTATGCTTTTAGATGAATAGCATCAAAAGTGCGTGTTTAAATTTTGTATAGTGTAAGCTTCCTGTAAAAGTCAAAAGTAAGCTTCTGTCCCAACACTTTCAAAACAAACTTAAAATGTCATTTTATCCTAACATTAAAAAAACCAAAAAACCACACCTCTTATGAAGAAAGGCATTTTTAAGTGAAATAACTGACATTGGTATGCATTACTGATCAGCACCTTATCAATTTTCTTGGGGGAATGACAACAGGAATGAGTGTACCTTAGTGTAGAACTTGGACCTGGGGATTGCAGTGGGACAGGAACCACCAGTCAGAAGTAGCAGGCATGCCTCAAACACAGACTTGTTTTTCAGCTAGATGGTGCTGTCTTTAACTGTAGATCAAGGATACAAGAAGAGGTTTTGCTCCATTTGGTAAATGTTTGTCATGCAGTTTCCTTACCACCTGTTTCCCTGCCTGAACTCTTAGGGGTAGTACTAGATCTATGCCAAGTTCTAACCTCTAGTTTAGCATTATGTAAAGTGCTTATATGCCTTAATATCATTTGGACATGATCCAGTCAATTGCAGCAGTGTAACACAGTTTCTGAGGGTGTTGAAGACTGAAGTATGTCAAACCTATTCACCTTCTGTTCTTTGTTGGTTGCTGTCCTGCACTGGGGTGTCGGTGGATCCAAGCTAGAAACTGAAGGAGAGGAGACACAGTTATGACAAATTTCTAGACAGAGATCAGCTGACAAAAGAGACTTCTTTGTTTCCTACCCCATTTTCCTAACCTTTGCAATGGCCTGCCTGTACCTGGTTCTCAGAGAAACTGAGTTTCACACTGATATTTATAAACAGAAATAACTTGTTTGAGTAAATTGAAAGAATAGCAATGTAGTTAAGATTTCCATAAATGCATCAAATTTAGCAACAAAATATCTTTATTCTTTCATTAGGAAAAGTGTTGCCACTCGTGTGTAGGCCAGACTTCCATTGGGGGGATATATTCATGAGGTTGCCCTTCAGGATGAACATGCAGAGGTCAGTGCATCCCTTCAGTGCTTAAACAAGATCAGAGCAGTGCTATTAGGAGAAATAGTGGAGTTCATCAATTTTACTCACTTAAATCTATTTGATCTTACAACTTGTCTTCAGCAGCCTCCTAGAGTTAACCTACTTTAGTTTCCTTGGGTGTGCCTGGCAGCTCCAGCTCCAAGTGCTGAGCCATATGTTGGAGGGCCACGTGGTGATGCTGAGGCATCAGCTGGGCGGGAGAGGGAGCGGTTGGCAACGACGCCAACACAGCCTCGGGAAAGGGGAGAGTGGGCACTTGGAGGAACATTGTCTTATCTTCTATTTTACTTCAAAATCCAAATATAAATGCTTTTGAGACAGCCCTTTTGACAGGTAATTCTGGGACTGAGGTTGGGAGTTGTTCACTGAAGATATTCCATGTTTTTCGATACGACTTGAGAACTGCTCCAGGAAGGAATATGTTTGAGGGATCTGTTGGCAGGGAGGAAAGCACGTTCCTAAAGTCTGTGTTGTTTCTGTCTTGAATTTTAAGGATTAAGGGATAGATGTCTAGGTCTGCTCAAAAGATTAATATAGAATTCATTTATCACATATGTATAATGTTAATCAGCACAAATTTGGGGTTAATTTTGTAAAATACTGACCATCAACTTCAGCATGTTGTATTACTGCATCCTTGTTTTGTACAGCATCTCTCATAAGGTAACTTGCCAAATGTCTAACAGGATTAAATGACAAACGATGTGGGGTTGGTTTAGTTTTTTCTATTTTTTTCTAGATAGGTTTTTTTGGTGGTAATAAACTTTGGAAAAATTTACTGCAAGGTTAGGGTGAAGCACAAAGAGCTAATACAATTGTAGACCAGTGCTTATGAAAGCTTGCCAGACAAATAAGGCTAAAAAGTTGTGGATTTATTGTGAAAGGTTTTGGAGGGGTGGTACTTTGCTTCCTTTTTTTTGTTAGCCAGTGGGATAGGAATTCCTGTGCCATGGGGCTGTTGTGTCTGACATTGCAGAGTTCTCTTGACTTCTGGAGAGCCAAAGTCTTGATCTGTACAGTAGCAATGTGTGCACAATACTGCCAGGCAAGCAATCTGTCACATTTTTGAAGCGTGCCACCTTAAACGCTTTTTAATGGCTAGCACTTTATCCTGTGTAATCTACAGTTTTAATGTAAAAATATTGCATAGCATCAATTTTTTAATATGTTATAATTTAATTGGAGGTATGTATATAGCTTAAATTCTCAAGGTAAGTTAATGATCAAGAAAAAAATTATTGCCTGAAGTACTCAAGAAATAGAAATTTTTCTAAAGACAGAGAAGTAAGTGATGTTGAGGTTTTTTCACTTAATGAGGAGTTGTCATCTAGCTGCAAAATAGGCAGAGAATTATTGACTTCAAGGAAGATAGCAAAGCATCAGTGCCAGTCATCATTTTGTGGCCTTTCACTGCATAATTACAGGTGTTTAGGATAGCTAAAGGGTAGACCAAACCATTAGTGTGAGCTTACTTCAGTGGGATAGAAAAGCACTGAGAGCGGTTGAAGATTGGTCCCTACAGACCTAATTCCAGTGAATTCCTTTTATACTGGCACTTTGATTGTGTGCTCTGTGGCAGTACCTGTGCTCTGGAACATGGGCCCCCCAAAGGATTTGAAGGAAACAGTGCTGTGGTGTTGGTTTGTAGGTTTTTTCTCTCTGCAGGAAACTAAGGAGCAAGGAAGGATGTACGAAAAATGAAGAGAACGCCCCAACTGAAAAGCCTGCTCCAAAGCACAGATGAAATAATCTAATCTTCCACTAATGTATGAATAAGCCTTTTCTGTGATTGCCCCACGGGTACTGTGCAGTAGCAGATGAGGAACCAAGTGATTGCTTGGTTCTCTATGGGAGTAAGATTGACTTACATAGTGACAGAAGTGAGAGATGGAGTGCTCTTGAAGGAATTATTTGTTAAGATGTCACCCATGTTTAGTATTAGGCTTAGGCAGTGTAAGAACAAATGTAATTTGTTGTGAAAGAATTGGGAGATGCAGCTTTCGCTGCAGTTTAAGCAGTTTTGGAATTGTGCATTTCAGTCTACTCAGAATTGTGGTGGGTCTGTTATGTTTTGTGGGGGTTGCTTTGTTATTTGTTGTTTGCTTGTTGGGTCTTTTTGGTGTTACTGAGATTTGGTAAATGTGACCTGATGTACAAGAAAATAATCATGGTGAATTCTTTGGAGATGTTTTTAATGTTGTTAGGAGGGAAAAGTATTTATAATGCACATGAATTTCTAAATGTCAAGATACATGAGTAAATGTAACCTCATTATTCGTAGAGTTTGCAGTTATTTATGTGTATTAATATATTCAGAAAATATTACATAAGATAGCCATTCAAACTGTGTAATTGTTAGGAAAACAAACAACTTGAAATATTGCCAGTTTTACACTGTAAAGAGGAAGAGATCTGCCTATTACCAAATATTAATATTTTCATTAAATAGTGCTGTACTACACAGAGTTGTATAGATCAAATGTATGCAATACTACACAAAATTTTATTATAAATGCTGTAATGTCCCATTTTGAGGTGTTTTCCCCAGAAAAGTATGTGTACAGGCAATGCTGAATTTGAAGGGACTCATCAAGATCATGGGGTGCAGCTCCTGGCCCTGCACAGGACACATCAAGAGTCACACCCTGTGTCCAAATGCTTCTTGAACTCTCTCAAGCTTGGTGCTGTGACCACTTCCCTGGGGAGCCTGTTCTGGTGCTCAGCCTCCCTCTGGGTGGGGTATTCAGCACTGCAGTTTCTAATTCAGCCTGCTATAAGTGTGCCAAAGTGAGAATACCAATTACCAGTCTAATATTTTATCTCTTTATTATGGCTTCTTGATGCTAGATAAAAGCTATAGATCTCTCTAAATTTCAGACTCTGTAGCAGTTTCTCAAGGTGATGACTGGTTTTTGTTCTTTTTTTTTTCCTTCCTCCATCCCCCCGTCTTTGTGTCGTAGCATGTGACACATTTTCTAAAGTAAAATTTTATTGGACTATCTACTAGCTGAACATGGTGCTTAAAAATACAGTTTTCCCTCTAAGATCATTTGCCATTGCTTATTTAGGTGCAGCAAGGGTTCCAGGTGATGTGGTACCAGTTTCTTTCCATGATGAAAATAGCTCATCTGTAAACCATGGCATCGAGGTGTTGAGCAATTTAAGCACCCATTTCTTGCTACTCTAATTTTAAATGTAATGAACCTGACACATTTCAGGATTTCAGTGCTGTCCAGTGCTCAGATTTGCACATACCTTGGAATTAAATCCTAGAGTCAGGGAGGAGACAAAATTCATGGTAGATTGGCTTAATTCCTTTTATTTGTGACAGATGTGTGGATCAGAATAGAAACTGGACTGTTAGGCTAAGTAGTGGGAGGTGTCTTTGTGGATGGAATGCAAGCAATGTGGTCAGAGAGCCTTGTGAAATGCTTTTGTCTATGGTGCACTTCACAATTTCATGGATTTTCTGCGTGTTTTGAAATCCTTTTATTTATATCTCCTAACTATGTTCTGAGAAGTTGGAGAGATAACACAGCAACTACTTAGTTTGGATCAATGATTTGTAGGTATAGTAAGTGAAAAGAGGATTTTCACAAGGCCAGGAAATGGGGGTTGGCGTGGGATTTTTCTAATTACTGTAATGTCATCTACCTAACAAGGTGAAATTTCTTAAGTGGCTGGCATAGTTTTTTAACTTACAACTTCTTTTAATTCCTGGCTGAAGAAAACAAATGTGATAAATGTGATGTAAGGAGACTTCTGTGGTTTCTGATGCATTCCACCAGAACAAAAAGGAAAAGTGTGCCCTGGTGTCTAAGACCTGCTCCTCTACCAAATGGAAACATCCATTTATAGAAAGTGGAGCTATTAGGGCTCTTTCCAAGTTAAAAAATACAGCAGAGAAAAATGTAGTATCAGAAAGCTTCAGGCGTTGTTGTTGTTTTCCCAACCATGTGGGGCAGAGAAATTTCAAAGCTGCAGTCTTGCAGCAGGGCCCAGCCATTGGCACAGCCTGGTGCCAGGGAGGGGCTCTGCCTGTTCACCAGCCCTGTTAGGAATGGTCAGATCACTGTGGGTGCCGAGGTGCAGTTGCACTTATTTTGCCTGATTTGACAACTAAGTGACATTAAACATTATCTCCCAGGCACAGAGAGACTTCTTAACTGCATCGGCAGCGTTTAACGCCTTGGCTTGCTTGAAAGACTCCAGCAGCTCTGTGTGACATCTGTATAATTTTCAGAGAAATCTGTGGTTTCATTGAAATAAAAATCATAGCTATTGTGGGATAATTTTAATTCTGACACATGAAGGTGGATGGCCAATGATTACCAAGGGTTTGCATCTGCTTATTTTCAGGCTTGAAGTTATCACATTACACTTGCTTCCCCTAACATTCACCTTGTTTCATTTCTTGTGTGTTGTAACGAAACAGATTTCTTTCCCCAGTTCATTAATTCAGGATGAAACTTCAACTGAACTCCAAAGTGTTAGAAATTTAGGCAGATGAATAAATGTATGAAAGCTCCAAAGACAGAATCGCTTGTCTGCCAAGACACTTCCCATGATTAAAAGATGCTGTCATTTAATTGAAATAAATTATTGCTTAAAAATCACCAACCAAAGACTCAGTAAAATGACTTCTAGGATTAGCAGTCTTTTAAAGATGACAATACACCTCTGAATAAAATCCATATTTATTTTATATGTCAAATTAAATGAGACTATTAAAGAGTTTTTGCACTTTGGCCATATTTCATTTTGTTTGCATGGCCTACTTTTGAACTTACTTAAATTAATATAGTTAGAACCAATTCTTCTGAAGATAATGAAATAACTGTAGCAAATAACCACTGTAAGGAAAGGGAGGCTCTGGCATGTTTATGTAATATTAAAAGAATTCTTTGTGAAACTGCTTTCATAATGAACTATTCAAGAATATAATTTACAGACTAAAACACAGGATAAGATTTTTGAGAATGCTGCCAAAAAAATAAATCCCTGCTCCTGTTTGTAGTTTTAATGGCTACCAACCCCTGCACGTTTGATGTGCATGCAGTCGTGGTCTGGTTAAAACTACAGGCTAAATCATCTTTTAGTCAAGTTAGATGTCAGTGAAATTCAGTGTCCTTCTTCACAGCGATACCTAGAGGTAGTGGGAAGATACATGGATACCTAGAAAAGTCAGATGATGATGATTATTATTTTATTACAAATTTAAGCTGAAGACTGTGCATGTGTGTGAGCCAAACCAAGAAACTAGGACAGGAAGAATGGAAAATCAGCAACCAAGTGAGAGAAGAGGTGTGAGTAAGGCCTGAGAAGATGCAAAGATGTACCCTCTGTCATAAAGCACCCTGGGGAGGCAGCTCTGCAGCTATGGCCAAGAGTGAGCTCACAGCATTGCCAGCCCAGCCAGGGCCTTGCTGCTGCTGCAGAGAGGGAGATTTCTGGTGCCTTCCCTGCACACATCCCCTACCCTGCCTGCTTGCTCTGGATTTCACGGTAGGATGGCTTAACTCACTGACCAGGGGGAAATAAATCACCTGAGCACTTTTCTGCTCTGTGATTGTTTCAGTCTACTCACGGTGGGATCAAATGACTGTCAAAAGCAGCCTCAGTGAGAGGGTGGCAGGAGCAGAAGGTCAGCACCTCTTGCTCTCCTCAGCGGCGAGGTGCTAGTTCAGCTTCAGCCTTGGGGATAAGCCGTGCATGCTCTCGGCTGTGTTAAGGGCAGGCGTGGGGAGAGTGCATGAGGATTGCTTTGGCAACTCAGTTTTAGGCTTTTTCTGCTTGCTCTACCTTTATATTTTTCAGCAAGCGCCAAGAGTCTGAAGAAAGACTCAGAAAACATCTAAGTCTCTGCTTACATATGTGATGGCTTTCACCCCAAAAAGTATGGGCATTTAGATTGGCTCTCGTTTTCTCCCTTGAGCACAGGCTCATCATGATTTTATTGAAGGCCTTGTGCTTGGAAGGAGAATCATAGAATGGTTTGGAATGGACCTTAAAGGTCACATAGTTCCAATCTTCCTGCTGTGGGCAGGGACGCCTCTCACTTTGCCAGGTTCTCAGGGCCCCATCCAACCTGATCTTGAACAATTGAAGGGCTGGGGTACCCACAGCTCTTCTGGGCAACCTGTTCCAGTGCCTCACCATTCTCTGAGTAATGAATTTCTTCTCTACCAATTAATCTAAATCGCTACTCTTTCAGTTTAAAACCATTCTTTTTTTTTCTATCACTATCTGCTGTGTAAAAGTCTCTCCCCCTCTTCCTTATAAGCCCTATTTGAAGTACTGGAAGATTGCTAGAGGTCTCCCTGGGGCCTTTTCTTCTCCAGGTTGAACAACCCCAACTGTCTCAGCTTGTCTTCAAAGGAGAGGTGTCTTGTCTGTGCAGAGACCACTGGTGGGCAGCTATGAGAGCAGAGTAGAGGGTCACCTCCCTCAACCTGCTGGCCACACTCCTTTTGGTGGATCACCGCATGCGATTGACCCTCTGATCTGTGAGTGCACACTGCTGGCTTTCAGCCCAGAGGGTGTTGCTGGACACAAGGCCAGCAGAAGTTATCAGACCTGGGAGAGCAGGAGCACAGATGCCAGTTCCCAGGTGTTCATGATTTAAGGAAAGGCAGATAAGGAGGCAGTATCCTAAGTTTCCTGGGGTGGTGCCTTCTGGTTGGGCAGGCTGTCCCAGCCCCAGCTGACTCCTTGTGCACATCCAGTGTTTACAGAGGTGGCAGAGTGGTAGCTCTGACAGTGAGATTTGGTCTTCTGAGTTTCTAGTGTTCCTTAGGCTGCTCAGTGTATCCTCACAGCATCCTTCTTAAAGACAGCTAAATGGAGCAGTGAGTGACAGTATTTCAACCTTCTCATTGTCTGTTCATCACTTAGATGTCAAGCATCAGTAATGTGTGATTTCCCTTTGCATTCACTCTTTTGTTTTACCAGAAGAGATTTTAGCATAGGCTTTGAATAGTGCCAGTGGATTTATCTGTCTGGATGCACCTAATCTTCCCAGTGTTTGTTGACTGTTCATAAATGATGTTATGCACTAGGTTGGAATGGATTTTATTGCTACCTTAAACAATTCGGAGTGCAAACTCCTGACAAGACAACATCATCTTTAGAAAGGAGAGGCTTTAAATGCCCAGCACAAATCATTGCCACCTGAACTAAGAGTAACTGGTAGAGAACTAAACTGTTTTCTTATGTGTGTGAACAGAATTTAGCTTTGACAGTGATTAATCACTACAATTAACTAAACATACTGAGAATTGTTTTACTCTGGTCCCAGAAAAATGCTTGTTCTAGAGTTTGCTGATCACAATGTTTGGTCAAGCAATGAATAAGGATCTTAGTTGTAACTTTGTGGACTTTGAATCCACCATCTCCACCTCACAAACAAGGACTGGATTTTACCAGTTCAGAGCCTATATAGAAATAAAATTACTGGCCTAATGACAAGCTGCAGGTCAATATGAGGATCAGGAATGCAACAGAAAATAATTCAGGCAAATGAATGCACACACTGCAGTTTAGCAGGCTGGGTTTTCATGCTGGTCTTACCACACTCTTCTGCTGCACAGCTGCTGAGTGGCCACACTCCTTAAGATCTTTAAAAATTTTCATGAAAGAATGACTAAATTTTTACCTTTTATTACTTACACTAGGTGGGTGATAGGTAGTTGGTTATTTTTGACATGCAAGAAAGTGCTAGTTATTGATTCTCTTCCTCTCTTTCCCTCCCTCCTCTCCTTCCCTGGTCTAAGAATGTTTGGGATATGGGGAGGAGTTGAACAGAAGCTGCTAACAGCTGCTGCATGCTGCTGTTCTCTGTCAAGCTTGTAGTCTGGTGACAATCCTACTGGTCCTTGTATTGCTAATTTATCTGTCATATCAGCAAGTTACAGGTGTGTAACACTCAAGAGTATGTGAATGTCATGAATATTTGGGCCCAACATCCCAATGATGTTTAGTGGAAAACAAAAAAGGGGGAATGATCATACTGATAGTATTATATAAAAAATAGACGTAGCATGTCCTGTTTTTCATCTCCTTATACGAAAAGATTTCAAATTCAAATATCTTTAAAAACACATTTTTCATACAGATACTGCAGTGTGTTGGACCACTTCCTTTCTGTTTGAATGCCAACATTTGAGAATGCTAGATCTGAAAAAGCCTTGTGTAAACTGCACTGAATAACAGAGCATACGGTAATGAGGCAACATACATGATGTTCTCCCAAGTGAAAATGATACAGAACGCTCAGTAAAAGAAATTTGGATGTCTGCTAGAAATCTAAATTAGCAGTGTGACAGGGCTGTCTTACAAAAATATTTCACAAGTTCTCAAAATTCCATCACAGATGTGGTTTCTCAGAGGATATTTCCTGCATGTACATCTGCTGCAGTAACATGACTAGTTCCTACTTACTTAAAGGTCTCAGGTTGTACTCTTGGGAGAGGGATGGCAGTAGTCTCTGGGAAAGCAGGACAGAAGCATTGGCATGGTGCCAAGAGTTTTGGGTTAGACCCAGGCCTGTGCTTGGGATCAAGTGTTAGGGGAGCTGGGATACACAGGAGGCTGTAGGGTGCACAGGAAATCATATAGAAGCTGTATGGGCAGAGACTGTCTCTATTGCTCTTTATCAGAAAATATTATGATTATGCTTTTTTACAGTTGAGCTCTGTAAGCCTAGCCCTGGGGAAAGAGTATGCAGAAGGCAGGAATGGAGAAACAGAGTGTGAAGGAGAAGGATTGGAGTGAAAGTAATTGGGATGTCTCAGGGCAGAAGTGGTGCTAGGGTTAGAGTACTCAGGGAAGAGATGGGAACACTACATGATAGTACATTCTTGCTCACCCAACTGACATCTGCTATTTCCCTTCCTATTTTAAACAGATGGTAGGAAATCAGAAGAATTTTTTTATTTGATTACCTAAGGGGAGTCATTCAAATGAGATCTGTCCTTAAAGGGCTCACAATCACAATTTAGATCAAGAGTGTTTTAGCACAGATTCACTCAGTGACATTTTTGTCTGCCAGGGTTGGTTTTGGGTCTCTTACCTTATCTAATTTTATCACCTCTCTGTTCCTAACCATTTTGTTACCTCCAGCCTAAGTCTTCCCAACACCATTTTCACACATCTATAGAGTACAGTTCTCCTCTGAAAGACAAGATCATAAGAATACATTGCATTTAAGTGCTTTTCTCTTGCCTCCTGACTAGCAGTAACTCCAGAGTGAAACATTGTTCACAGCTGGGGAGTGATGGCATCCAGGGCTTGCCCCCATAGGATGCAGCATGTGCTTGCAACTTCTGGGGCTGGTCCCAGTTCAAGGAACTGTCCTGAAAAAGCAATGAATGGATATTAGAGATATTTATTCTAAATGAGATCCCACTTTTCTGCTCTGTTTACCAAGATTAGCAGATGCCTTCTTTCCAGGAATATAGCCTAGACAATCTGGTGTTTTCTAGGAGAAGCTGTAATTACAATAAGTTATAAATACCTTACATCATTATACTGTTTCAGTATTTCAGTTATTACAAGGAATATTATCATTAGAGCTTTCACTGAGCTTTCAAATACTCTGACTTGTCAGGAATTTTTCTGGGACCTTGGCAAAAGGTGACACACCCTGTGTTTGTGGATTAATAAACATCGTCATAGTATTTTTCCTCAGCTGTTAGAAGTTGCTGGGTGAACCTAAGTATTTAAAAATGAAAGATGATATTGCTTGCCTGACTAAATGGTGTTTTAAGAAAAGGTTTTAGACCAGTTGAAATTCATCTAGTTAGAAAAATTGTGGCAAAACAGTGTGAAATTAGTAAAAGGAAAACAATTGTCTAACTAGCCACAGCAATCTGTAAATAATGCTCTTTATAGTGACTGAGAACAAACCATGATGGAAATCTAATTTAAAAAGCAAAAAACCAAAATCTCATATTAATTCTTTCATGAGAGCCAGGGAGAACACTGTTGTATGAAGATTAATGATGCCATTCTTTCTCAATCATTTCCTATATATATATTTATACCTGTTTCTGTCTTAAGGAAAATAGCCAAAATATTTTTCTGCTTTCCCATTGCAAAGTGATTCTTATTGATGATGGAAAATGCAATGCAAACCTTAGGCTCAAAAGTTTTATCTGCACAGCTTCATTCCAAAAATGGGGTGAAGACCCTATATTTTCAGTGCTTGTAGGTACTGCTTGAAAAAATGTCCTTATTAAATTAATACTGGAATTTCTGTTGGGTTGGCTGGAATAAGTGCTGCATTGGAGACTGCTGTGAATAGACATGGTGGTGTGAGGCTGATTGTGCCTGTCTTGCTTTGCTTTCAACTCTTGTGGCAACTTATTATTGAAATATCACAATTAATTTTGCTTGAAAAGGACCTCTGGGGATCATTGGGTCCAACATCTTGCTCAAAGTGGCCAATCTTGAAGCTCTCTCAGGTTGCTCAGGGTGCTGAACTGTCAGGTGTTGAAAATTTCCAAGGAGGGAGGTTTTCCCAAGCTGTCTAGTTAACTCGTTCCAATGATCACTCAACTTGCCCTTGTACCTCTTCCATCAGAACTGATCTTGCTGCAGCTTGAGACTGTGAGCTCTTGTTCTTCCATTGCATGTCTTTGAGGACAGTCTGCCTCCATCTGTGTTCCCCATCAGGGACCAGAAGGCTGCCCTGCCAGCCTTCCCTTCCGAGGCTGAAGGAGCCCAGCTTCTCCAGCGGTTCCTCATGCAGCACATGCTCCATCACCCTTTTGATGTTTCTCCTTGTTTCTCTCCTGTTTGTCAGAATTTCCTGTGTATCCAAAGGCTCAAAAATGAGCAGGCTGCTTGAAAAGCAGCTTTGACAGCGATGACTAAAAGGGAATAGTCTGTCCCATGAAACCGCTGGCTGTGCTTCCGCTAGTGTAGAGCAGTCGGCACTCACCTCTGCACAGCCCCACTGCTGGCACACCTTCAGCCTCTTGTTCTCCAGACTGCCCCTTTGCTGTCTCGGGGTGCTGCTTGGCCTGTCAGCCCCCAGCCTGAACTGTTGCACAGGGCTCTTTGCTCCTACATGTGGGACTTTGGATTTGCCTTGATGAAATTCAGGAGGGTGCTGTTATCACAAACCTTTGGCTTGTCGGTGAAGGGCAGCACAGCCCTGCTGGGTACAAGCATGGGTTTGACTTGGCAGAGCTCAGGTGAATGAGTCATGTGCAAAGGACTTCAGTTTGCTGTTCCAGCAGCTTCCCTCAATCAGAAAGCTGTGTCCTTTGGGGATCTGGGTAAGGGAAGGCTTGGCCTCTGTCCTGTTCCACTTGGCCCTACGGTTTCTGGGGTTGCCATGATGTTCCTTTTAGCTCATTCAGCTTCTGGAGTTTTTTTTGGGTTTTTTTTTTGTACTTTGCAAGAAGTTCTTGAATTATTCATGTAACCAAGTGCAGTTTTCCATTTTGCTGGCTTCCTATATCAATGACTCTAAAGGAGAGGTTTATGTTTGCATATCACCAAACTCTTTTGTTCAGAAATCAGAGACATCAAGGAGTTAAGTGCCTTTAGATTCAAGTCTAAAAAGGAAGGTAGATTTGACAAACACTTGCTGGCAGGAGTTGGACTCAACATAACAAGAGGGTTAGCTGACTTTGACCTTTGTGTTTACAGCATTAGCTGATATTTAGAGCCTGTTGTTTGTGTCTCTTCTCAGCTTGAGGTAGTCCAGTCTTGCCATTCAGAAGAGGTTGTTCTTTTTTTAACTGCCAGGCTCAAGATAGACAGGACAAAGCACACTTCTGTTCTCTGGCTAAAGGTGTCCTGAAACTATTTGAGTTAAATTAGAAGCATTCCTCTGTCTAGGTCATCAAGTGGAAATAAAAGGTTTATTCTTCTCAGGTCCTTGATGCCTTGATACTTTGGTGGCTTGCAGTAAAAAGAAAGAATCATCCCATGAAAAATCAATATTTTGCTTCAAAAAGGTATTTCTTCTGTTTAAAGATTTAACTATAAATATTTTCTAAAAGTTTGCAGTCACAGAGTGAGTAATGTTAATAAGAAGGCTTACAGAAACTCTGTGAGGTTTTAAATGGGGTTTTCTTTCCAAATGGAAGGCAATTAAATTATTTATAACAGATTAAAGCTGTGCCAAAATCACTTCTGATTTATTATTTCTAAATAGAAAGCAGTGTTGTTTGCATTGTGCCACTTTTAATGCAGATAGCTGATAAAAATGTGATTTTTTTTTTGTCCTAAAGATTGCTTTTATGCTGCAATAAAACTTCCCATCAGTTTAATTTATATAGGTCTTACATAACTTTGTCATATTGTTTTACATATTTTTGATTAAGTGGCATTTAGAATCACAGCACCCTATTTGCTGGACACTAAGATTTGTAATTAAGAACTTACCCAACATTTTTTTAACATGAGAACGTACCGGACCTAATGCTGCTAAATGTTTCTGAAAAGGCCAAGCTAGACTGTCAAATGACATTTCAAGGTGCATGTACAAATTTATCAGCAATCATAAATCATGGATTAGAAGTTGAATCCTTTCTACTCAGTGAGGAACACAGGACTGACCAGTATAAGTTGCTCCTAATACACCTGGTGGAATTAATTGAACAAGTTGAAAACCCATCAAAACAAGACTATAAAGAGTTTCTTCAACTGTCAGGAACTAGTCAAAAAGAAGAACTAGTACTTTGTTAGTATAAGCTAATCTCTTTTCCAAATGTTGTGGCGTAGAGCAGAAGTATGCAGCACTCAGAAGTTGATTATCAGTAGGCTGTGTACGCAGTGTTAAGTGCTGAAAAGCCTTTTGTTTGTTGATTTGAACATTAAAATGCAAACCTGGGAAACAATTTTTCTGAGTAACACTGCAAGTAACTCTTGTAGTCTAATTTTCCTAAATTTGTTTTCTATTGTGATCTTAATTAATTAATTATGCTCATATTTTTTCTAATGTTTATGGCTGTACACACACTGTTCACAGTTTATGAATAAAAGAAATTCACAGAAATGATTGCAATGCAATGGAGAAAGCGGTGGACAAATTTTCTGTTTTCCTTCCTGTAATGTTATCATCATTAATTTAAAGCATGAGGAGTTCTGAAATCTGGAGGTGTACTTGTTTTGTCATATCTGCATGTCTGTGGAAATATTCTGAGCTTAAAGTAGTCAATAAGTCTTTGTGGTTAGGGGAGACATATGACACTTTTCTCCTCCTTCCAGTTCTGTCATGTTTGCATGCTAACGCATCAGTGCCACCCAAATCCATGTTAATATTTGTGATTCATACATATCCCTGTCTCTCTCTCCTCTTCTTTGCTGTGGGTGGGAGTTTCCTATCTTCCAACTCCTACAGTAGCTCAAACTACATTTTGAACACATTAGAAGAGGGTACTCACACAGACTCCCATTGGTTTGCATATAGCAGTGTACATAGGAGGCAGTGGAAGAAATTATCCCTCTTTTTTCCACTGGTTTCCCTGTTTGTAGGGAATACAGTCTCCACTGGATCTGAGGAACAGGCTGTTCCATGTTTTTTTGAGCTGGCACCTGAGATGTTATTTTGTCACTAGGTACACTTCAGCTCAGCAAGTTGACTTGTGCTTCCAGCTCCATTTTTGGGAGCTGATTTATTTTGGCTTTATTAGTTTGTTTGCAGTGAGGGGGTGGTTTTTTTTGTTTGTTTGTTTGTTTGCTTGCTTGTTTCTTGGCTTGTGGATTTCTTTTTTTAAGATTAGTACGTGAAACTCTACTGCCAAACTGTCCTATTCTTGAAGGTGAGATATGGGGTGTTTGAAAAGAGCATTTCCTTTTAACTGCTGTGTTGTCCTTCAAAGCATACCAGTCAAATCAGGGCTGCAGGAAGATCTGTGGCAACCAGCAAGGCTATTGTCCTCCTCTGTCCTTGTCCCTGCATGCACATGCTGGCACAAACATGTAAGTATGCATCCTGCTTTGACAAAATGGAAAAGATGGTATGAACTCATCCATTTCAATGTGAGGTCAGCAGTAATATTCAAACAACTGTAAATATTAGCAGTAATTTGTCAACTTGCTTTACCTGAATTGGGAACCAGTTGCATAAACTTGTCTAATTGGGCTGTGGAAGGGTGGCAGCCAGGTGAAATGTTTCTGACCACAACCTAAGTAAAGAGTGCTTTTGTTGGCTCTACTGTGTCATCTGGTCTGTGGCACTGGAGCGTATCTGCTTCCATTTCAACAAAGCTTTGAAATCCTAGTCTTGCTACTATACATTCTCACTACTGGTTTTGAGCTAGATCTGGTGCCTCCCTCCTGCACCAACATTTTCCAGAGCTGCCAATTTTTCTGCAGTTTCCAGTAACCAACAGAAAACCTTTTTAGGTCTCTTTTTCTGCAGCACTGCTTTGTGCTAGAAGACTTTAATGACAGAAACCCCTTTGCTCCCCTTGAGACACTCTGAGTGTCATATTGAGTAAGACATTTGAAATCCCATGAGGTATTCGTAACACTGGTTCATTTTGAGAGTGGTTTGCTTGGACAAGGTCATTGTCAATTTAATATTTTGCCTGGTCAGGACTTGCACATTTTCCTTCATTTTATCTCCTAAAAAATTGTAAGAAGATTTTAACTCATTCGCACTACTTCCTCTACCTATATGATGCCGCAGTCAAAAAAATAAAATTGATCCAGAGCTGTGTAAAGTACTTTTCTTCACTTGACAGTGCAGTGTCAGCCATGCTTGACAGAATGATTAGAATCATTCTATTAGCATTTTATACCATTTCAGCCTGTTAAGATTCTGGGTGACAGTCAGTACATGTTTGGCAAAAGAATGTCAAGAATCTGCACTGTTCCCTGAACAAGCTTAAAGCAATTTAGCTCTGTTGGAGTACATGGTATAAGAGAAAGCAGGCTGTCTTGAGGAACTTGATATTTGCATGATTTTTTAATTTATTTTTTATCTCTGGGCAGCTTAGGACTGAATGAGTCTGACAAAATCGTGGAGATTTTAAGGCAGGGTTATCTCCATAGACAGATGGAAAAACTTACATGTTTCTCTATCCAGTTACTGAACTAGTGAGTTTTCTACTATGAGGATTCAGGCAGTTTAGTCATTTAGTTTATTAGAGTTTAGTCAAGCCATTTTTAGTGGTGTTTAGGCAAGTTAAAAAAGTCAAGTTACACAGGGATGAATTCCACTCATGCATATAAGCTTTGCTTGTGGGGTAGCAGAGCACTGCATGCCAAAGTAATAGCAGCAGTTAGGGAGGTTTCAAATATAACCACAGTGGGAAGACAACTGGGCAGATGACAGAGAATTTGGTAGTCTAGAACTTCTTCATGGTGTGTCAGTGAGATTTCTGTAGAGCTTGGTTAACAGGAAGCAGGAATTCCTGGTTCAGGAATTCCTAGTTCATGAGACATTTCTGCAGGAGTTCGTGTTGGGGGGTCTGCTATGAAGGAGGATCACGTGCTCAGAGACAAAACAGTTCTTGGGCTCCTGCATTCATCTTGGGTGGCCAGCAGGCAAGGAGCCGAGGAATAAATTTTGTTGTGAGTGTGCCACAAGTATGCAACACATTTAAGAAACTAAAGGAAGAGAATTAGGGCGACCTAATTACACTAAGATGGGCAGGCTAGCAGACCTCTAGCCTCTAGTATGGATTTTGTTTGCAGTTTTCAGACTTGCATCGCATATATTTGCTTTTAAACATCTGGGTGGTTGATCTGGGGTCAACTGCAGGTTTGAGCTGTGCTCTCTTTGGGCATTTCACCTGCACTCAGCTCAGCTCTATTTCACTTTTATGTCACATAGCCTTTTTTGGGGGGGAGCATAAGGAGTGAACCCTCAAGGGTCAGTACTTCAAGGTGAGTAATACCCTGCTCTTGGCAAGCTTAATTAAGATTTTCTGTAAGGCCTGCAAGAAAAAGAAAGAGCATTGGTCAGTCTGCTTGTAGAAGTCCTGTACTATGCTGAATGTCAGTGGTGAGGGTTCATTTGTCAGTCTGCTACCCTTTCTTGATCTTGCAAAGGAACAGCTGTTTGTTAATCATGTTGCAATTTGCAGTGTGGAGGCAGTATGTTGCTTTTATAGCTTTAAAGCTATTGAAATTTAGTGTTCACATGTGAATGTGACAGGACCATATATCAAGTTTTTGAAGTGGTCCCTAATCTCTACCAATTATTCTTGTGGAATATAAAACACAGATCAAGGAGAGCCTTTAGATAGGGAAACAACAAATTAAGTTTGGCTTGAAGTAATGCCTGTGACAACCTTGCCTACAGAGCTAATGAAATTGGAAACCTTTTTGAACAGGTTTCCATTCCAGTCCCTCTCCATACTTCCAGAGCTGATCCTTCTCTTTCCTTCGCCTCTTAGGCTCAGCTTTAAGTCAACTCCTCATTGTAGATAAGTCCATCCACCTCAGGTTTTTGTTAGCAAGGTTGCTAGTTGGCACTGGGGTTTGGGGGGTTTTTCATACCTGCTGACTGTGAAGCATTGTGCCTACTCACAGGCTGAATGTCATCCCATCCGTGTAGCTGCTGAAATAAAACTTTATTCTCTCCGTGTTTTCTCTTTTACCAGGTATTAAGGGGGGAAAAGAATATGATGCTAACTGTGCTGATATGTACTCTATCCATTTCCAGCCTAAGACTTCTATAAAATGGTGAATTATTGTAGTCTCTTGCTATGCTAATTCAAGCCAAATTAAAGCATACCATGAATTTAATTTGGCTTTTATGGGCTAACTTAATGGTAGTTTATCCAATGGATCACACGTTATTCCTCATTAGATAAATTAGCTTAGCAGAGTTTCATTCACTATGGACAAAGTTCAACTGTTTTACATCACAGAAAGATTTTAATTGAAAATCATGGACTTGTGATGGAGGTTATTATACCAGATTTTCTTGACCTTTGAGCCAAAAAAAAATATTTTTTGCTATTCTTAATTCATTATGCCCTTTCTAACCTCTTACTTTTTCAGCTGTGTTTTAATTCTGATCTTTGTCTGTGTTTCTGAAGTTCTTGTTGGGGAATAAAAAAAAAAAACCAAAAAACAAAACACCAAAAAGAACACCATTCAAACAATATTGCTTCAGAAAAGTCATGCTGGGAGCTACACAAACCACTAAGCACTCTTGATGTTGAATGTAATCCTCTAAAGTAGAAGAGTTTCATCATATTTTCCAAAAATGCCAGGTGCTTTTGGACCTTTTATTGAAATTCAAATGTATTGTCAAGGATGCTACAGACGTCCTTGTGATAGCTGAAGAGATTTTCTCACATTTTCCAGGTAAATGACTTTCAGAAGTCATAAGAACAATTCTGAAGGGCCTTGGAGTCATCTGTGCTTCTTGTCATCCCTGGTGAATGTTTATTTATAAATTTCTGTGGTTGTGAGCACTGAGACATGGGCCCTGTGTCTGTATGACAGAGGCCCACAAGGGAGACTTTATTTCAACATCACCTTTAACCAGAAGGATGCTGAAGAGGTTTTTGGTTTGTTTTTTTTCCCATATCTCTTCACCCTCAGAATAATTTTTTAATTTCATGTCAGAAAAGTATCAAGAAAGATTTCTTTCTTTGTTTTTGACCCCACCCCTACCCTTTTTATAAAAATAAAGCCTTTTCCATGAGTAAGTAGGTCATGGTAAAGAAAGAGTTCATAGAGCAGACTTCCCCTACAACTGCTTCTTGCTGCTTGCTGAGGGTCAAGTGATTTTTCAGAATATCTTTGCATTCCTACCTTGGTTTCAGTTGCAGCTTATTACTGCAGAGAGGGGTGTCAGGCAGTCTATCATGTATATCACTGGTACTTTAAGTGATTTACTCTAGTGCACCTCTGTTTTCTTCCACCTACTAGAACTTCTTGATTTTTATTTATAAATTTGGATTTTTCTCCTTTTTTTAGTCTCTTATTTCAATCTTTCATTTTATTTACAGTAAAGAGCACTGCTGCATACATTTTTAGTATGTAACAATTTTCAGTGTACTGAAAGGACACACTAAGAGTTTAGAGATGGCACCCTGCCTTGCATGAGGTGATTTTCTTATTTCCAAAATTACCTGGGGGGAAAAAACCTCAGTCCTGTTAAAACTGAGTGCATAGTCAGTAGCAAACATAAGGAAAGGAGAAAACTGGTGAAACTATACCTTTAAAGGCAGTTTCAGAAAATTTATTTGCAAAACATAGAATGAAGTATGATGTGTTATTTTTGATGGTTCTTGCAAAAAGTATTATCTTTTGCATACTCTAGATGTGGAAAACAAAATCCAGTGTCAAATTCAAATGACACTTTTCACTTTTCTGAATTCTTCCCTATATTCTAAAAAGCACGGGGGAGGGAATGAAAGGAAATCTAACAGAAATATTTCAACAGAATGTGACTATAAAAAGTAGGCTATTTCTGGCAGTGTAATGATAAATAATAAATGGTAATAATGAAAGGAAGAAAAAAAAGAGACAGGTACAGAATTGAAGAATTGACAATGGTGACTCTGTGTTGAACCTGCCAGTATTGTCTCCTTTAGCTCTCAGTCTGTACTTGAGCAGCAGCCGGCAAATACCTTGTAATTCTGCTACAGCACATGTCTGAAAGACAACAAAATAATCAGTAGATTGCAACAATAAATTGAAGTGATAATGATCTTGGGGTTCAAGGGTCTGAAGCAATTAATACCTTCGGAGATTACTTAAATGCAAAATACAGAACTGATTTCCTAGGGGCATTTTAAAAAGTATTTTGATAAAAATGAAGTCTGAAGATATTTTCTTCAATTATTGAATAATTAAAATAATTCTTTGTTTTGTTAGAAACCATTGTAATGATGAACTTCTTGGTAAAAATTGGAATATCTGGAGAAAGCAAAGCCAGCTTATTCTCAAAACCAGAATATATTACTTGCTTTCTAAATATGTTTGGATATATTATTTTACTGTTCCTTTGGAATTTTTATGCTTTTCCATAATTCCATTTATTTCCATAAAACGTAATGGCAATGGCGAGTACAGGTTAGTTTGGAAGGAAGAATTAAGCCAGGTATTGGTCTCCCTGTTAATACTGAATTTTCAAAATTATCTGATAGGTGTTTGAGCACCAGAACGTCAGGGAAAAAAAAAAAAACAATACAGTACCAAGACTTGGTTTTGTGTTTTATATCTTTATGCCATAAAACTGTGAATGTGAACATCCGCAAACAGCTTTCAGGATGCTTGAAAAAAATTCTGATTCAAGAGGACGTTGTTTTTGGGAACATCCATCCATTTCAATTAATGCTGATAATTAAAAACAAAAATCTGTCAAACTATCTTGTGTAATATTTTATTAGATTAATGCAGAAGTAAGTTAAATAAAATGGACTGTATGTTCTGGGTGAGCCAATACAATGTGGATGTTACAAAATTCCCTCTGATCCAGGAATATTTGAACTAACACCAGTTTGATTCAGGTAAGATGGCAGGTCCAACTGCAGAACAACCCAACAAAACTCAGTAACTTGTACAGTGGGATCTGACTAATTGCTCATTTTGCACAACAATTAGGCTCTCTCTAAGGCCCAAAAGTTAACTTTCTGTTAGCAATTCACAAAAAGATAACTGTGTTTTGAATTCCTGCTCAGCTTCTTACATCCTAGCCAGTGTTACCTGAATTCCATTGCTGGATAGCCCTCAAACAACTCCTGCACAGGATTAGTGGTACAGCCAGAAGAAAAAGAATTAAAAAAAAAAGAAAAAAAAAGGCAGTGAATCTCTGCTTCACTGTGGACCCCCATGGCCTGCAGGGGGCCAGCCTGTCTCACCAGGGGCTGCAGAACCTGGAGCATCTCCTGTTCCTCCTTCCTCAGTGACCTTGGTGCCTGTAGGGCTGCTGCTTTAATTTTCTTTTCTTGTTCCTCTTTCACAGCTGCAGTACAGTGAGATTTTTTTGCCTGTTATTAAATGTGTTATCATGGAGTTTCATCAGCTTTAGACAGTGGGCAGTTTTGGAGCTGGCCAGAATTGGCTGTCAGTTCTGGGGAAAAATGTGGGGGCAACTCCTGGTGTCTTCTCACCCTGCTGCTCCTCTGCTACCAAAACCTTGCCACATCAACCAATAGTTGCTTTATTAAAAGGGAGTGATCATATCATAAATATACAAAATGTTTCTTGATGTTCTTCTGAACTTCTGTGTGTGTTACAGTTACACATCAGGGAAAAGCTTTACCTTTGTTTGAGAGAAGACCTCACCTTTCAAGCTGAATGCAAGTTTACTCTGAAAAGAGGAAGTCAAATTAATATCTGATACTACTGCATGGTTAATCGGGATGGAAACGTAGACAGAGTCAGTTTTGATTACACAGGATTTATCTATTTGCTACATCCCAATTTCATTTAATATTGGAGTTCTTAAATTGGAATCATTCAGTGTAAATGTTATATACTCCAAGAAATAGTAACAAGATTGAAAATACAAGTCATATAATAAAAAAGGGTATTGTTGGGAAAAGTAAATATACTTCTCTTATAAGGAGAGACAGGAAGTCTTTTTTTCTCTTGCTTGGTGAGCTCAGTTCCAAACAGTGAACTGAGTAAAAAGAAAATGTCATTGAGCAAGAGGCTGAGCCTTCACAAGATGTTTAGACAGGCTCTTAGGACATAAGGGGACAGACAGAGGAGCAAGTGGTCCCCCTTCCTTTGGGATCAGTCACTGAAGTGGCTGGTGGCACCTAAGGCAGAATATAAGCTGCTAAATGAGATGCCAAGCACCAGTACCTTAGAGGTAGCACTTGGTGAGCTGTGCAGCAGGCAGAATCAGATAAAGAAGTTGCTAGATCAAGTCTAGAAGTGTGTCAAGAGGTGTCAAGGTAAGAGAGTTAAATTACTGGGAAATATTTCACTGAATAGATTAAGTCCTCCTCTGCTGTTGCCAGTCCTTCTAAAGCAGAACCAAATATGATTGCATTATTTTAGTTAAACTAAAATACGATAGAGAAATCCCATACAGAAAAGCCCACCGTTTGGGATGAGTTAACTTCAGTTCTAAGGCAGAGAAGTTCAGTGTGCTTGCTGGAAGGAATTGCTTTTGTTTTTCAAATGCAGAACATGGGAATGGCTATAGCAGTTCAGACCAGACTTGATGCAAGTACTTGGCATTGCCAGTTCATGAGCAGGAAAGGGTGAGATTTTGGTCTTGCTTCCCTAGAATAGTATCCTGGCCACCAAAAATCTGTGATTCGAGTGTTTCATGAGAAAATTGCCATCTCTCCATTAAGAAGCTTTGAATTGATATTTTGATCTATGAACTAGTCCAATTTAATTTCATGTACTTGTGAACTTTTAGCATTCATGATATCTTCTGGCAAGACATTTCACACCTACTTTGCACAGTGTGAAGTATTCTAGAACAATTGACAAGTAGTGCTTTTTCTTTCAATGGATAATTATGTTGTCACAAGCTGCTGTGGTTGTCAAAGTGGAGATTCCAAGAGCAGTCCTACAAACTCATGGAAAGAAAATGTAGCTACAGCAATTAAATGCAAAAATATAATTGCTGGCTTTTAAAGTACCCAAATTGCAGATACTTGAAAACAGAGACAAACCTCAGGGGAAGCATGCCCTGCCCATATAAAGCAGGCAGAGTTTGCCAAATTGATATTTTTTGTAGCTCTGAGCAGTTGTCTGTATGTTCTTCACTGAATTGTCTGCATTTATTGATGACTTTAAAGAAGACAGTGAAAATTAAATTAAAATAATTCTTTGTGTTCCTCATCTCTTAGCTCCATTTGAGCTGATGTTGTAAAACAATTGTTGATATTTCTAGGCAAGATTTTGTAGAGGATAGGAATAAGGCTTCATAACTTTGTTCTTTTTGTTCAAAGTTTCTTAATATATTTATGAGCATTTAGGGTAGATTGCTGCTGAAAGCTCTGATATCACTTGATAAAGTTGGACATTTTATTATGCAGATGACAGCTGTTTGTTAGTCCCTCTTTTCATAAAGGCTCTATAACATCAATTGTCAGTAGCTCAATAGACACCAAAATAGTTCCTCGTGTTTACTTTTACTCAGAAAAAGTATAGTTGTGCCAGGAGAGAGCTTGCTGAGAGACAGTTCAGCATAGCTATCCAACAGCAAGAAATCTAAACATAATCACACATGTGACCAGGGTATCTGTCCCTGCAGTGCTCACTGCTCTGCAACTCTAACGAGATCAGGTAAACTGCAAGTATCTGCTCTTGTAATTACTCAAACCTCTCAATGGCATGGAGTTGGCAAAACTTTTTATTGTAGGAGAGCCACACGAATTTCAATTCTGTGCACCAAGGACTTGCAGTGTGTTATGCTTATGGCCATGAGGATTTCAGTGCACACCCTGGTGTCTCTTTCACTGTCTGCCAGACAGCCCTCCTGGCAGCCAACAACCTCACAGGTCAGTCCTGCTGCTTCTCCTGACTTCAGTGATGTGTGGCCTTCACATGGGACATCCTTTCTCCCAGCTGCAGAGGGCCTTTGGCTAGATGGGAGGTCTCTCCTGTGTATTCAGCTGCTGTGCTGTTCTCTCCAGAAAGGTTTCTTGCCTGTGTGCACCCATAATGCTTCAGGCAGTTCTTCCTCCCTGCGTGTTCAAGTCCTTTTCTCAGTGGAGGATTATAGTTTTTGTTTGTCAGCTGCTCCTCTGAAGAGGATTCAGGAAGGTTAACACTTCAATCCACAAATTCCTTTGACTCCTCTCCTATGCAGCAGTTCATCTGGCTGTTTTTCCTAATTAAAATAGGTAGCTCTATGCACGCTTTGTCAGATGCCAGCTGTGATATTAAGCTGTCTTTGTCACAGCAAGAGGCAGGACACTTCACAAACCTCTGCTTAGTGATTTGGTTGTATTTTCCCTTGTGAATTTTCCAGGTAGTCTGTATCAAGTCAGTGTGCTAAGAGATACACTTAATGTAATTATTTCATTAATATGTATGTTTGCTATTTATATTTTGCTTATTCCTGGCTTTTGGCTGAGAGTACGCACAGCAATTAATGTGTTTGGGGTAGGCAGTTCTCAGCCCCTTCTCCTGAAGAAAATTGTGATAAGTGACAAATCACATATACTTGAAATTCTAGTTTTGGTAGATGTATTGCAACCACGGTCAGTGTGTCAGTGTGCAGTCAAGTCCAGGGCCATGACATAGCTGCCCTGTTTTATACATGGCTTGAAAGTGAGCTGGCTGCAGTTCAGGTCAGTGAAGTAGATGTGTTGGTGACATTTCAGGCAAAATATCAAAACTTGGTGGTAAAAGTAGTGTTGACTCCTTCAGATTATATTTTTCACGATACAAGTTTGTGACTTTTTATGAGGGATTCTTTCTCCTTCGTTGCTGTCAGTCATGCTGCAATTAGTAAGACAGTCAGCTTCTTGTCACCCAGATGTGGCCAGGACTTCCTAGCTTTTGCTTTTTAATGTGGATTTTGGTTCTTATGCAGTCTTGAGTTGTCTTGTAGATTGCTGCAAAGGGTTTTTCCTGGACCTAGTGAGAGTCGCTTGGCGACAACAATTCAGGAAGTCGTTGGGTAGCAATATGATGGGAATTTCAGTGATTGTTGTCTTTCAACAGCACTGCCCTCTTTTATGGTTACATATTTAGGGTTTGGGAACTGAAGACCATGAGCAGAATAGGTGGCCACCTGGGATTTCTGACAAAATCCAGTTGTTCACAGGGCTTCAGGAGCTCGCTAAGGATACGCTCCTCAGACTAGAGGCAGGAAGAAACCTTTTCTCCTGCTTGTCTGTCTGGCTTGGTAGGGCTATTATTTTTATCTGAATGTTTATTTTTTAATGCTTGTGACAGACTGTTCTGTTGCTTGCAGGGAAGAATGTTACACACAGTGTATGTTGTGAAATGTGACATTAAACAAATGTGAAAGTCTGCTTTCTCCCATCTTTCTCATATTTCCTTTCATTTCTGTCCAGTGTGGCCAGGCACAATATGAAGTTCTTGTTCTTTTTCTCTGAGACACACTTTAGACTACTGGGACAGTTTTGCTCAAGGAATAGGCAGAGTCTACTCTAATTATTCATGGTGGCCTAGAAGAGAGAGAACTGAGACTAGTCAGGAGGAAAGTACGAAGTGAAAACATGGTAGAAACTGGATCACATTAAAGAGAAGCCCAGGTGTTATTGTAGGTACTTTTGATTGATCAGTAATATCTTTCAGCAGGGTGAACCTTTCACTTTGGGAGAGATGAGAAAACATTTTGGCATACCTTCCCAAGAGAATTGCTGTGTGATTGAAAAGGGATTGTTGTCATGCTAGTATATTCATAACCATGAAAAAGCAAATAAAGCAAGAAAGAGCTTAAACCAATTCTGGACCTCCCAGCAAGCTGACCTACTGCAACCCATAATTTCTTAAGTTTACTGCAGTGAGAAACATTTTGTAGGTAAATAGCAGTTAAAAATGCATCAGATGTTTTGTAATGTAAGGGTGGGTTTTAGTGTAGATTTTACTCCAGATAACATACCATAAGTCCTTATCATTTATTTATTCATAACTTTTCATGTCCGTGGCTGCAACTTCAGACAGTTATTTTACTATTGACATAATTTTTATTTCATATATGGCTTGTGTTCTTCTCAAACTGCTACTCAGTGATACATTTTAAATGTGACCTAATAAAAAAAAAAAATTTTATAGTAACTGGTTTTAAGTTGTTATGAAAACCAGTTCAGCAATCTCTTCTGCTGCAGCTTCATGTGATAAGGTGGATGAGGGAAAAGACTTGGCTAAATGTCAATTAAGTGTAGATACCTAAAGCTCTCTCTCCTTGTCTGCTTTTAGATTTAAGAAGTAGCTGAGCCTTCTGGTTGCACCTGGAGTAAACTGGTCTTTAAGTAGGGAGTGAAGGAGTAAGAATGGAGAATGCTGCTTCTTCCAATGATCACAATCTTAATTCTCAGACAATGTGCTTGTCACCAGCACATTAAACTGACGGGGAGCCTCTGCTGTACTGAGAAGTTTTGGGGTTCTTTCCTGCATTAAGAAAGAAAGCATTGGGCTATATTATGCAATTTAAGAGAGTCTATTCATTAAATATCTGTATCATTTTGAGTAAGTGGGAGCAATAATTCTATTCTTGCAGATAGAATGCAAATATAATAATTTTTCTTTTAGCATGTTAATTCAGTAAGGAGATTAATATAAGCTTCCAAACTTCTTAGTCAAAATCTTTATTCTTTCTGCAGAATGCAATACAATTACTACTTGGATGCTGATAGTAAATGAACTGTTTTATTGAATAGCCGTAATGAAATATTGGAGGCTGGTGTGTGATAGTTCTTATAAAGAGTACATTCAAGGAAGACTTTGCAGAGGAGGCAAAGAGGGCAGAAAACTTGTGTTTCAAAAAGAGATGGGAGTGGCTGTTAGTGGAGCAGAGAGAGCTGCTATAATATTCTGTTGGTACTTCTGACTTCCAGTATGGTTTGGAATCAAATTCAACCTTCAGGCACATAATTTATTAATACTCTATTGCAAGCTTAGGAATTAGGGTTATTATGAATTATTAAAACTCCTTTATTCAAGGATTGATCTTTTACAATACTGACTAGCATGAGCCTTTTCTTCTTAATTTTCAGTCTTGGTCTCAGTTTACAGTAAAATCCTCTACACCTGAAATAATGATCAAACTAATTATCAGGGAAGCCAAGAACAGGTCAGGTTAGAAGGACCTCAGAATGTCACAGAGCCCAGCCTGCCACTCAAAGCTGCGCGAGCTATGAGAGCAGAACAATTAATTCTTAGCACTTCAAAAGAATATTTTGTTATCTTTTGAGGACTTGGGGCTACCCTTCTAAGTGACAGGCTCTCTGCTACATATTTTTGCACAGAATACTGAGGCTGAACTTTTAAGTAGGAGCTCCTTCTTTAGAGACAGAACTTTTTTTACAGAGACCATTAGTAGCGTCAATCTTTCCTCCAACTATGGAAGCCCCGCTGACAATCCGGGTTACATTACAAATGCTGCTTTGGGAAATGGTAGCTCTAAATGTAGAAAATGTTTTGATCAACCATTTGTTACTGGATTTTTTTGTTAGTGGTGGTACCAAAATTCTGGTTTGTAGAGCATAATGAGGCGTTTTTGCTGTTCTTTTACTATGGCTCATTAGGAGTCCAGAAGAGAGTGCCTGAATTTTTCCTGTTTAGGTCTTATGTTTATGTCTGTGGAAGCCCTGTGGAATCCTTGCCCGACTGCTCAGCAGTTAATTTCTTAGTTAATTTATTTGTGAAACTGAATATTGTCTCTCTCTCTCTCTTTTTTTTTCTAGTGTGACAATGCAAAAGGACTCAAAGCCTTCTACGATGCAATAAAATTTGGACCTAATCATCTGATGGTTTTTGGTGGTGTATGTGCAACTGTTACTTCTATCATTGCTGAATCTCTGAAAGGATGGAATTTGGTTCAGGTAAGGCATGGAATGGAATATATTCTAAGGCTGTCTTGTGTCTCTGGATTTAAAAAAAAATTTAGAAACTTAGCTTTAATGCTTTTAAAGCTTAGGATTTTGTAAAATTTTAATGTTTCAGTTTTGAAGGCCGGTTCATGTGAAAAGATTCGTTGCTTGTATATAGTGCTAGATTTTAAGGCTTGGCATTTCATTGTATTCAAAAATGCTTGTGAGTTTGGGGCAGCAGTCATGTGTCTCAGTAGGTTAATTAAATAAAAAATTATGTGTCTCAAAAAGCAGCCTAGGTGAAATCAAGTTCAGGGATGGTAGAGGGGCAAAACTAGGACGTTCAAAAAGTTAGAAGAAACTCATCAGGCCTTAAATTATGGTTCTTCAGGGTATTTACTCAGTCTGTACTCAGTCAGAACACAGTAATTCCTGTGCACTTTAAAAGTACTGGAAGGGCATAAATTCTAAATAGTGACTAGGTTCACGTCTCAGTATTTGACTCACGAAGCACATTTATTCCCAGTTGTTCTTCCTTCTGACTTTCTCAAAGGTCAAGTTTGTGGAAAGGTTTCCTCTGCTGAGGAATCAGGATTTATTAATACTGATCTCTAAAATGCAGATGATAACAACATGATTTTCTTCATTTATTCAATCATCTGACTAGTGATAATTTTCAGATGGATGGCTGATCACATAGCCATTGAGTTTTGCCTTTCTGATGTGGAAATACCCTGGCTTTCTACTCAATATTCATATTGCCCAAACATATTCCTGTATATATTTTTTTCTTAAAAACTCTGAATTATTCTATAGCAAAATAAAAAAAATACATAACAATTACCTGAGGTTACAGTTACAAACAGGCTTCTCTTCTCCACCTGGAATACTCATTGAGAGTAGTGCAGCAAGAACAAATGAGGCATAATTAAGTTTGTGAAGAAGATGATGATCAGAGTAAAAATGGGAAAATCTTAGGAGGATAATTAAAGTAGCTTGTTAACTGTGTTTGCAATGCTTGTCAGATCAGATATTTTTTCCTTCTGCTTTGGGATTTTTTTTTTGATATAAAAAACAATTCCTCTGTGGAAACCAAATAATAGTGTGTCTCTGGGGAAAATGGAGAAAATAACAGAAGCCTTGAACTCTCTCTCTTAAAATTGGCCTAGTTCATGACCTATAATGAAGTATGTGGATAGAACTCTGTTTTTTTTTTTTTTTTTAATTTGTCACATGGAATTTATGTATGATGTAGGATGTTTTAAGCAGCTGGGTTTCATTGTGCTAAAAATCTTTTCATTTGCAGTCAAGTTCTGCCTGATACAATCTGGAAATCAATTTGGGCATGGAGTTTCTCAGTCTGAGAAAGGATGATTAGAAAGCTTTTAAATTCCTGAATTTGTCAATATATACGTCCAATTATAGAATGGTATGAAGTATTGCTACCAGAGAGCATTTATTTCTCTGTGTTTAACCACTATAGCTGTGACTATGTCTTAAACATTATTTATGATATCAGTTCATCAAGGTGTTCTTGACTGCCTGGGCTTAGTATCCTGTGGGCACTAGATAAATCCTCACATGGCAAAATGGCCCTTTTTTGTCAGGTTTTTATATCTTGATAGGCTGAATGATGAAAAAAACCACAACAGCGTGGCTGGGAAGTGTGGCAAGGCTTAGTAAATGGTATAGCAGCAATGACAATAATCTAAATATTGTTTGTGAAAGTGTTATGTTATATAGTGACAGCAATATGTGTATCTGCAAATCAGCAGATGCAGCATGTGTAAGATAGAGGGGAAAGAGAGTACAAATCCTTCCACTCCTCAGGATCCACTCTCATAAGTGTCTCTGATTAAAAGCATAACTTGAATAGAAGGAGAAGATAGGAATCTGTGCTTCTCAGAAGTGGAGCAATAATATTCAGCCTGATAAAATTCAAGGCTGTCCTCCCTCAAAACTTGAGGCTTCACCTCAAGGAATCACAGCAAACTCACATAAATTGTTTTATGAAATCATGGTGATGATGAAGTCATTTCATGTTGCAGTCAGGAAGAGGGAAAACAGCATAGAGACAAAAACTAACCTGACACTGTATTATTGAATCGAGGATTTTCATTTGGATGTCTGACTCCAAAGCTCTGTCCCTGTCCTTGTGCCTGCAGTCATGAAAACAAAGCTCTTAACCCTAGCAGAGACATTTGATTTGATTTGATTTATGCAGGTGTCATAAGGTTCAGCAAAGTGATGACTTTACATGCAAGAGAAAAGCAGGATGATACTGGCAGTCTTGGGAAAAATAGGGATGAAAGAAGAATGATGCAATATAACTAAAAGAAAAATTACTTTCCTGACCAAATACAATATGAGGCTTGTTGACTGCAAAACCATTCTGAAAGCCTTTTAGCCCTGATTTCCAAGTTACTGGGTGACTGCTTTTCCTCTGTTTGGGTGAATTTTTCTTTTCTGCCTTTTCTCCATTATCTACAATAAGAAGTTGCCAAAACCAAACAGTGAAACAAAAGGTCAAGAGTATAAATGTGCTGGAAATTTTCATATTGTATTTTCTACTCAGACAATTGCAGTAGGGGGTGAGGGAGGGGAAGGAAACAGATTCTTGAGAGGCATCTTCAGTCTCTACTCTCCTTACTGTATGCTTTTGATAATGATAGTGTCTTTTTTACTTAACTGGTTAAATCAGGTCCCTGACAGCCTGCAACAGTGTGAAATAGGGAAGATTATAGAGGTTGAGAAAAGTCTCAGACTGAAGGTGACATATATTATTTCCATGTCATATCAAAAAACAGGTACTTTTCCTTCTTCATCTTTACCAATTTTGATTTAGTTTTGATCAGCAGCAGAAAGGAAATTTGTGTTCTCAATTAGCTTCCTTCAACTGCTGGCTGATTTAATTATCTCTTACTGTAGCAAAATAATTATTTTTTAATGGAGCATTTTATATCTGTGAAAGGAGCAAGTTGTTTGAGTCTGCAAAGTCTTATGTCATCCCAAAGGACTTTCAATGAGGTATGCTAGGTGACACAACTTGGAAGATGCTTTTTGAACAGATATTCTTAGCAGGACAAATGCAGGCACCCATTCCTTAGCCCCTGAAATGAAAAGCCTCACCGTGGGTAATCTCTGTGTGCCAGCAGTCCTTTGTTGAGTGACAGTCAGAATATGGGTTGGAGGCTGCATGTCCATCTTTGATCTCCAGGCTGTGGAGTGAAATCAGTTTGAACTTTTGGTGGTTTAGTTTAAAAGTGCCAATAATATCCTGTGCCTTTGACAGTGGGCCTTAAAGGCACAATAGTGGAAAGGTGCTGTTCTGTAAGGGGAATACATCAATGTCAAATTCTTCCATATTAATCTTACCCTCATTCCCTTTCAATATGTATTCAAGGCAATTAAAGGGTAAAGAAGAATCATGAAGAGTATCTCTTAATATCTTGAAAAAGACAAATTATGTATTTTTATTCTGTACATCAAAGCATTCCTGCTAGTATCCAGTTAGTGTGAAAACGGAGGAGATGGCTATTCAGTCTTTCTCTTCTATTTCAGTATATACATCAGCTGTTACCTCCATGTGAATTTCTTACAGTGGCAAGAGTATCTATTTTATATAGATTGCTGCTTCTCCTGTTTTCATTGTCATTTCTCACCTTTTCTAATTGTTTTGTTAACACAAACACTTAATCAGCCTGAGGATTTTGACCTCACTGGTCATCTCTCTTATTCTGTGAAACTCATGCTCAGTTTTTGGAGATTCATCTTATTCTGCCATTGTGCCATTGATGTTCTCTTACAGTCGGCTTCATTTACAATTTCATTTAACTCTGGAAATAAGCTTCTGCTAGAAACAAAGTATAAATTTTTGTGCTTCCTCAAAATATCCTCTGTTTCTACATATTTTATGTAATCTAGTCATAACTGCTGGCTTGTAGGCAAGTAACTCCTTCAGGCAATACAGTGATTAGATTGTAATGACATTCAAAACTGAGGAACCTTATTTTGGATTCAGCATCTCATGTTGGAAAGTTTTCTAACAAAATTATAGGTACCCTAATCATGATATATTACTGCTCGCTCTTGGGCATATTAATATAGGATGAGTTCCTGTGTTAGAAAGGGGGGTTGGAAAGGGAAAATTCCTGGTTCTCATGCGATTGGATATTAAAGAGCCTACCCTGAGATTTGTTTTATTGTCCCAGAGATCCATAGGTATTCAAATCCCACCTCTGAATTACTGACAAGGTTGCAGGTGTTCAAGAAAACTGGTGATGTTTCTAGCTTTTGCTTTCCTTCTGAAACAAGGCTGATGTGATTGCACTGTCAGCTCCTCCTAGGAATTTCTGACCAATGGCCAATGGCAACCCAGTTTTAACAAGGGATTTCCCAAAGACTTTTAGCTTCTACACATTTCTGTGAAAATGAGCTTCTGTGGACAGGGATCCCTATGAATGAAGAAGAAGTTGCAATATGAGCACAGAGAACTTAGGGTCAGCTGTGCTGTGTTGTCCTACATGTTCAGCTGCTGTTTATGGAAAGGGGATTGACTGGATTGAGAAGATTGTTAAAAAAACAGCAGAAAAAAATTGAGGAAACACAGAGGAAGGGTGAAACTCAGAAGGGTATGAAGTTGGAGCTGAGGTATGGGCTCATAGAAGCCAGGGACACATGCATCTGTAAGAAACCAGGCTTTAATAGGTGTCTGTTACTCATCAAAATTATTGTTAACACAGAATTTCACAGCTATGTTCAGGTTAAAATGATGTGGTTTACCATGAAAATACTGCAGGTCATCACAGGGATTTCTATACTGGCCACTGAAGCAAATTTCTTCGTGTCAATATCTGAATTTTCTAAATCCTTATACTTGTTACCTGGAGCTCCAGCTTGGACACATAACCATTTGATAAAAGAATGTGGTGTTTCATTTTCTTTTTAGCCTTTTTCATCATGTTTGCTCCAGTACAGTGAGTTTGTGCTGCTTTTGCCTTCACTGCACAATTTTCATGTATTATTAGTTTGAGTAATGAAAAGGGCATTTAAACTAGTCTTTGTCTAAGAAGATTAGCTACTTCTATCTATGTGATGCAGGCAGTCCCTCTTGAAGAGGCCTTTTTCCCACTGGAATATGACCCGATGCACCAACAAACCACAATCTTTGTCATTTTGGCCCATAATTCACTATTGTAATCTTCTTTTTTGCTGCTTCTTCTTCTTTTTCCTATTTTCTTTTCTCCTGGGATTGGAGGGATTTTATAGATTTTCTGTATTTGTGTTGTGCTTTTAATAGACAAAGTGCATGAGGGAAAGACACCTCTTGAGGTCTTATATAATAAGGTGCAAACCTGAGGACATTCTGGTCCCGCTTTCAGGAGTTAGCTGAGCACATAAGGAAGTTTTGCTCACTTCTCTGTAGGAATGCCCAGGAGCATGAGAAAAGCAGAGTAGGTCTGACCTTCAGGCAGAATTTCCTGTGAAGTTTCTCCTCATTTGAGAGAAGCTGTGGTGAATTTGGAGGGAGAGAGACCTTTTAGTTCTGCAAATCCTCCCCCTGGTACATGTTGCCAGCAGGAGCCCTGCCATTATTGATGAACCCTCCTGAAGATTTGCAGTTGCTGCTGGAGAAGAGGGTGCATGGGGAGTTGAAACAGATGATCAGTGCCATACCTGCTAATTAGCTGTGTGTCTCAGTGTGGGGATGGATGCATACGTGCACAAGGAAGAGCAGACTTGGAAGCAGTCGTATGTTCACCTTTCAGCTTAGAGAAGTGGATGTGGCACTACAGCAGGCAAGACTGGTCTAGGGCAAAAGAATTCCTTTAGTGACAAAGGTCCTTTCACAGAGATGCTGAGTGCCAGTGCTTCATTGCAGTTGTAGCCCAGGGAAGACATTTACATCACTTTGCTGTTAAGAGCAGAAACGTGGTCCACATTTAAATTAATCCAAAATTTAAATTGCAAATTTGAGAAAATTTCCAGACTGAGGTATGGCAAGAAGTGCACATCCTAAATTTCAAATGCACTGCAAGATATAGTAGGACCTTCTTTTTTCTTCTTTTCACCTTCTGCCTCAAAGTATGACATTGATTCTATGGCTGAACTTGTCCTTCTATCAACTTGAAACTGGCTTCTATCCAGTGTTCACTTTTATTCAAATACAGTTAGCTGTTCTTTTTCATCTTTTTTGTCCTGCAGAAAACATCAAAACTATGATATATAGTCTAGTTTTTGCCTTTGATCTAGCGTCTAAGGTTCAGTTCACTACATAAAGTGGGAATAAAAGTATTTTAATACAGCTCTAGAGTTAGGTCAAAGCAGTTCAAGACTGAACCTGTATATTTATTCTAACATGATTTGCATGTTCTGGCATGCAAATTTAAAAATGGGGCTCAAAAAAACCCCCATTTTTTTCTTATTTTTCTTCTTCTTAGCTGTTTGCACATATTCATTGAATCACTTTTGTTTAGTGTTGGATCAATAGTATTAAATGAATGAATGATGGCCTCAGAAACTGAAACACATTGAAAAAGCATGAATGTTACTTTGCCTTGCAGTATAATTTATACTTGGGAAAACATTTAATTCTGAACAAATAAGATATTCTCTCTGTCTGAATCTGAATGGTCTCTTGAACAAAAATAAAATACATTAAAAATGTCCCAAACACACAGTGTAATACATAAGCATTGATGGGTTTTTTTGAAATACAAAGCCTTGTTATAATGCTAACACGCATTGTTGTAAGGTGTTTAAAATGTCCAGGTTCATTTATAATTAGAATAAATAATGGCTGTGAACTTTGGGATTTGGGGATTTTTTTCCTCCATGTAATTTTTTATTGTTGCAATGCTTATACTGCAGGATTTTTTTTTAATTTGTTTATTTTTCTTTCCCATTGTGTTAATTTCTATTTAACAGGCCTGATGTCTTTTCTCACGTGGCTTTTGCAGCCCCACAGCTAGGATAGACCTGCCAGGTAGAATCTTACTTACCAAAATGTTTAAGTGCAGCACCTTGCAGCTATTGCAGATCTTCATTCCCTGCTCCAAAGGTATCCCTTAATGCTCCCCCAGGCTGCTATTTGCTGCCGCCCTTTCTGGGGGGGTTATAGGAGGGGCAATTTTGGTTCATGTCTCTTCCTTCTCTCCTCTTCCCTGTTCTGATATGATAGGCAGAGTTAAGATTTGCTTCTTTGTAAAATCACTTGTAGTTCAGCATCTTCTTTATGCTGAATAAGGATGACTGTGATATACACCTATTTACTTTTCAGATTTGAGATTATTTTTGACACATTTTCTAGTACCTTGTCAGATGTCTGGGGTTTTTTTTAATGGTTTAACCCACTGTAAAAAAGTGTTGCTAAATTTTGGCCTAGCATTGTATTTTCACTTGACTTTTTCTGGAAAATGTCATACAATTTGTGAGGATGTAGCTCTGTGACACTAATGCCCCATTAATAACAATATTTAATTTATTCACAGTTGCGCCAGCCCAAAGAATCATGTTTTAATTCATCAATCCCATTGATTTCATTACTCTGTGACCCAAAAACTTGCCTAGAATCTCCCATTACTCAGTGGAAGCATTTTTAGTTTCTCAGCAATTGCAGCACTGAATTTTGAGCTGCCTCTTGCATTTTTCCCTCTGCCTGACTCTACAAATCTTGTTTCTCTCTCATTGCAAGCTCTCTCAGGAAGATCAGATGCTAATTAGCTGTCCATCTGTATATGGTTTTTCTGCTTTAAAGGTTATATTGATTTGAAGCTATCTTATTTTATTGAAAATCACTTATCACTTTTTGGCTGGTTTTTGGCAATCACTATTAATTTATTCCAAAATGTTCAGACTATAATATTGTATTTCTCTGACTATTGCAGTATTTCAAATATTCTAGGAAATCAGTTTCAAGCTTCTTTTACCACCAAATGTGGTTCTTCTGGTTATTTTCACTACACCTAAGATTTCTGCAAAGCTGGAATTGGTTATTTTGGTGTGCTACTTGTCAGAGTGACTACTGTGATTTGTCTCTTCAACAAGCAGCACGGAGTGTGCTCTACAAAACCAGCTTGCTGGCTCTTTCTCAACAGTCTGCTTGGGAAGCCCTGGGGTTGTTTTCTCTCCAGTCCCTTTGGCCAGCCTGGCTTGAGTGGCCTTATGTGGAGTGGCACCCTCTGCCATAGCTGCTGTTTTCCTTGGAAACACACAAACCTGTCCAAAGTAAGAAGGCAAATACAACAACAACTAATAATAACTAACAAATACAACTTGACAGCTAAGTCAAGGCAAAATTGACATGATAAATTTTGTTCCTTCATACTGTGGCTCCCACAGCCTTAAATTCACTTCTTCATTTCATTCTCTCTCATTTGAATGTTTTTCTTCATGTCACTGTTCTATTACTGAACAAGGAAAGCACTTTCATATGGTAAATTAACCTGTTTTTCCCTGAATGTTGTTTGGCAGCAGTTACCTAATTAGTTATTTTGAGGAATAGCTTAATTCATACAAATTTGGCATCAACAGCACCTGGGCATAGATTGAAGAACAAACTAATACACCAAGAAACTGGAAAAAGAGTAATCATTGCCATGAAATTTTGACATTTAAATAAAATATTTACTGGCCTTCAAAAATAGAAAAAGTTTAATTGTGCTCCCTTAAAGAAGTAATTCAATGGTGATATGTTTATAGAAGAGCAAATGCTGAGGTACAAATTCTCACATAATAGAAGCTTTTCTAAGGGCATGATTGTAAAATTCACTGGAGTGGGGTTCTTGGTATGTGATTCATCTAGGATGGAAACCTATATGGATGATATCTGTTATAATTTTTGGTATTCCCAGTACTCCATGCACCTGGAACAGTTTCTGGGGTCTTGCAGATCTTGCTACATGCTTTCTCCAGGCATCAGTAAAGTTTGAAACAACTGGAGAAAAGTAAGACAAATTGAGCAAGTGATAATTATATTTTAATAAACGTGAAGTGATTTGGAAACACACTTATTTTCTTTAGCCTTGGTTGTCACACATAGAAAAACTCGAATCTCAGTGTCAGAGACAATAGAAATGATCAATGTAGCTTAATAACCTCCAGAGTGTTGGAAAAAGAGCCTTGCATTCAGAATTGTGACTGAGACAATTTGTAGTTGGAATAAGAAGCTTTGTTTGGCCCTAGGATTACGCTGAGAAGAAGAATGTATTCCACAGCTCTTAAGCATTGACTTGTGATGTCATTTCCCTGTCCTTCTCATCACATTTAACACTTACAACTACAGATAGCTTACGTAACTGAATCTAAACTTAATTTTGCACTAGAAAATAGTTCCACAGTTGTATGTTTCCACTCTTTCAGAATCTCTTCTTGGCTCTCTGAATTTTAATTCCAAACTGTAGTTGCAAATCCAGATTTAATTTGATTTCTTGTTTTGCCTTGATTTCATTCATTTTTAGGAGATGCGTAGTTTGAAATTTCTGAACTCTGTGTTAAGCCATAACACCTTCTTCTCCTAATTCTCAAAGTAAAGGAAGGCATTTCTCCAGTGAAGTGCAGTCCTTGTGTTCCCTTACCTTACAAAATTCCATGAGACTTTGTTATCCAGTAGACAGCCTATCACAACCTGATTAAAAAACTACAGCAGGATTGGCAATATAACCACTATGAGCTTTGTTTGTGTTATGATGCAACAGTAAGTTAGGAAAATTCTGTAATTATTTATAATTAAGCTACTGTGAGGGCACAGTGTGTATCAGGAGGTGGATTCATTATGTTGGTTTGCTTTCTGAAAGTAAGAAGATTAGTGGCACAGCTTCTGGAAGGTTTGTTTAAGTCCTTCAGTATTCAGATAAGGGAATAAGTATGCATGTGACTGGGGAGTGGCAAGTCTCCAGCAGTCTAAAATATTGCAGCAGTGCTTGGGAGCTACGATTTTGTATTCTTTTTAAGTACTGTCTTTCTGACATAAATCAAGAGTTAATTTGTTCTATTGAAAGAAAGGCAAGAAAGTTCTTCTTCAAAGCCCTTTTGAAAAGCTTGTAGAAGAGTGATGACAGTCTGAAATAGTCTACAATTGCCAGTCAAAAGCTGGATGTTCTTCTGCATTTTTCCAGTGGAGGGCACAAAGATGGTCGGGGTCTGGAGCATCTCTCCTGTGACAACAGGCTGAGAGAGCTAAGGTTGTTCAGCCTGGAGAAAGGATGGCTCCAGGGCCTTATAAAAACCTTCCAGTACCTAAAGGGAGGTTACAAGAAAGCTGGAGAGGGACATTTTACAGGAGCATGGAGAGATAAAACCATAAGGATAACAGCTTTAGACTGAAAGCAGATCGGTTTAGATTGATTATCAGGAATAAATTCTTCACTGTGGAGGTGGTGAGACACTGGAGCAGGTTGCCCAGAGAACTTGTGGATGTCTCATACCAGGAAGTGTTCAAGGCCAGGTTGGAGGGGGGCTCTGAACAGCCTGGTCTAGTAGCCTGTGTCCCTGCCCATGACAGTGGCTTTAGAGCTAGGTGATCCTTAAGGTCCATTCCAGACTAAACCGTTCCGTGATTCCAAACAAACTCACCAACTGGATCCACTAATCTGTTTGGGAGTATCTGTAGCTGCAAGTACAAGACCACTTCTGGGAGAGTGGCATTATTAGCCCTGGCTAATAATGGGGCTTTTTGCTATAAAGACACTCTTCTGCTAAAGTGGTCATTTTCCTCATGTCTCTCATTTAATTTAAACAATCACTCCAAAATTTTGTTTGGCAAGCAAATTTTAGCTGCTTCTTTTTTCAAAGCTCAGAATGCTACTGAGAAAAGCAGAGTGACTGAGCAAGCAGTAGAGATGATCAGTATTATGTTTAGCTCTTACTATGTAAATTAAATAAGAGGTTGTGTACCTACCTGTATATGTATGCATACACACTCGTATCTGTGTAGAATTATCCAAAGCTGCCCTCAGTCTCTTTTATGGCTCAGTCTATTGCTTGTGGGCACTGGCATGTTTCAGATAAATGCATTTTCTTACATTGCATCAGGATGCATTCTCATTCAGAATTATTGTTGACATGTTTAAGTGGATGCTTCATAAGCAGCCTGCTTTGAAATTTTCTTCCTGTGATTTTCTGCTCTCCAGGCCTTCACCTGTTTTATTTTGTTCTGTTTGCTTGTGAGAAGTTAAAAAATAATCTGATTTGCAAATCTAAAAGTGAAGGGAGGGCCAGAACAAGGAGTTTACTTATACAGAAAAATCCTGTATGTTATTTCTGGATCTTGATGCAGGAATCCGGAATTTTACAGATTAGGGACTTTAATCAGTCCAGCCTGGGCGAAATTTGTCTATAGAAACAGAAGTTTAAGAATTAATTTTTTACCTAGCAAATTTCATTCTATCTCTTCAAATTTTCCTGTCTTGACTATTAAAATTTAGTAAAGTTGCAGCTGTGAAATCTGCTAATGCTTGAGGAAATTAACGTGAATGTTGACTATGAGTTCTTTGAGTTCTCATTGTGAAAACTCTTGTGACCGATGTGATTTTGTCCTTGCTTTTGGAAGTGTGTAGGACAGCATGATAAAATCCTGTCTTTATGCTGGTTTTAGCTTGGGAGGAAGCGAGAAAATGAAGATGATGGTTTCTTATCTTTTTCCTTTGTTAGAGCAAAGGGCAGAATGATGCAACTATGGGGCCCTGAGTTTCACTGCCTGACTACTCACCTTTATTGATTGAGACCTCAAGCTACAGTTTTTGCAACCATAATAATCATAGAATCCTCTTATGCATAGACTGTACTCAAGATGGCAGGAGGCATATCTTCATTTATAACACAAATCTTCTTCATAACAAATGTGCTTGCACTGGCCTGACTTGTCTCCTATTCACTGTCCAATTGTTAGATCACAATAAGAGATCTAGAATTCTGCAACTTAATGTTGCTTTAAGAAAATGCATGCAGGTAAGCTGCTGGGTTTTTTTTTTTTTTTTAATTAAATAATTGAATGGAAGACAACAAAACTGAGTAATAATCTTTGTACAAACAATTCTTTGCTTTGCTCTTTCTGTCAGCCTCATTCTTAACTTTTCTATTTCCCATTGCCACAAGCAGTGCTAGGAGGGCTTAAAGGCAGCGCTTTGCCAATTAGTCATGGCTTGCACACTGCTCGTCTGAACAGCAGGCATTCATTTTTATGTCCACGTTTATTAATGCAGATGAACCAACATAGGGGAGTCTCGTAGTTAGTTCTATGGTCTAACTGGTTATGTGAGCAGGGAAAATGAAACCTTAAATGTTGTTGCCCAAAACTCTGCTGTTTTACAGGCAGATTATTATAGCATTATAATCACCTTGGAAAGACAGCTTGTGCCTCCAGTCACAAATGAATTCACACAGAATCTGACATTCTTAGCATAGTTGTAAAGGGAAGAGGTCGCTGGGCAGTAAATCTTAGAATTAATGTTTACTGAGAATAAGTGATTGAGAGTGCTTCTTTGGAAGTCTTGGCTGCCTGTCCAGAGACTACATAAATCCCACCTGAATGTTTTCCCCAAAAGCTCCATTTCTAAGAGGTATGCTTTCAGAAAGCAAGGGTAATATTATTGCCTCAGCTCCCTGGATGAATAATGAAATGTGCATCACCTGAATTCTATAGAGCTTCAGACTTGTCCATGTATGAAATGGGTTTTGGTAACCCCTCTACATGAGGACACCTCGAGGCTCAGTATCTCATAAACTTACCATCAGACTTTGCCCTTGATCCTACTCTGCTTCAGAGTAGAAATGTCTCTCATTCTGCATCTCTGCTTGGTAGTCAGCCACCACCACAGCATGCTGGGTTCTGTCAGGAGGGGTCCCATCCCAGCTGATATTGCTTGTAAGTTTCTCAGGAGTCTTTACTGCAATTTCTACAGTCATCATGAAAAAAAAAATCAACAGAGGGATCAAAACACATGTCACTTTTCTGAATTGTCATCAAGATTATTGATGTTAATAAGCCAATGTTAAATTTCTAGTTTTGTACCTCCTTTGCTTTTGGCCTTTGAGGAAGGTAATTCTGTCTTTCCATTTTCTGTCTCAGATGATCATGGCTCAGTGCTTATACTAGTGAAATAAATTTCTAGGAATTGGAGATGGTACTGTCTTGGCTTCTTCTTTGGTGATAAAAAGACAAGTTCTGTGTGAGTACCTGGATCACTAAAGAGAATGGATGGATTTCCACTTATCTTTGGGTGCTCTAAACAATTTTTATATGGAATAATATGCATACCCACCTTTCAAATTTACCTGAAAATGGAAGCGTGTAAAAGAATGAAGTGTACACATTTTCAGAGCATGATTTGGTCCCAAGAGCATGGAGTTATGAAACCTGCAGCTTAAGCCCTGCAGAGGGTGGGATTTCAGATGCTCAACTTGGAATGGCTCATTGCTCTAGCTCTAAGCACCCCCATGCCTAGCATGCCTGATGTGTTTGAATCACATCCTGAGGCACTTAAACTCTCCCTGTGTGCTGCACTGTGAGCTTAAGAGCCTAACTTTGTATTCCATTGCTCTGAAAAAGCACTGATGTCCCCAGAGTATGTGTTTGCCAGGTATTTCTGAAGCCATGTCTGTCTTTCATCATACCGCAACTGCTCACTGTGTTGAATCACCATATATAAAACTGCAGCTCTAATTTTAACATCACAATTGACTTCTGTGGAAGTGGCTGTAATGAACAAAATGAAAAGTTATTAACCAAATCCTTTTTCCTGCTCTGCAGTCTAATTGTCATCTGGAGAAATCTCCTCAGAGTTGTAATAACAACTTTATGGGCTCAGCAGAGAGGAAGTTGTATGCCTCTACTGAGGTTTTAAACCAGTACTAGATATTGAAGACCAACACACCAATTAAAAAAAACCCAAAACCAACTTTCATGGACATTTTGCCTGATTTTAGTAATGCCTAAATGTATAAGGCAGTTCCCTTTTTCTTTTCTCATATGGCTCCAGGTGCTGGATATGTACAAAATTTCTTTTGTGCATTTTATTTAGGCTTGCTCTAGTCGATGCAGGTTATTGTCATTGAGTTGCAGAAATAGGCCTTAATCCAATGCTCTGGTTGTCTTTTAAGATGTTTCCAGCAGGTAAGATAGTAAAGAGGTTGCTGGTGGTTTCCTGTGAAAATAAAACAACCAGAATATTTTCCCAGAAATTTGCAGATTTGCATTTCTCTCCTAAGACAGTCAAAAGCACCTCAGAGTGCCATAACCAATGGGCTATGGAGCCATTGTCCCTCACATGCTCTGTTTTTCTGGTCACACAATCCTTTTCAATGGTGTGCTGTGCAGTGGGGCACCAATGACAAGAGGTAGGAGAAGGTGTAGCTGGCACCCTTAACTTAGGGTGATGATAAAACCAGTGTTAGTGCATCAACCTGAGGATGACTTGGACAGGATTCTCAGACACGTGATGTGACTCTTGGCAATGGTGCTGTGCAGGACCAGGAGTTGGACTCGATCCTTGTGGGTCTCTTCCAACTCCACCTATTCTGTGGTTCTGTGGTCTAGGTTTCCTTCCTTCTGTAAAAGACACTGACTTTAATATATGAGTGCTCCCACATTCTGGCAGCCAGTGTGTCTAGATAAAAATAATGAACTATAGCAAACTGCTTTGGCAGGGCAAGCATCAGTGCTCTTCTTCTGCCTGTGATCTGCATGGATGGGTGTAGGGATCTGCTTCCTTGAATGATGTGGCTGGTCTTTGCAGAGCAAGATTTGGTACTCCCCATTACCCCAAGCATTCCAAATGTGCTAAATATGCCCTGTTTATGTATTGCTTGTTTTCTGCACCACCGTAGTTTCCAGTTCATCTTATAAGAAATCTAAACCTGCACAGAGTTCAAGGTGCTCTTCTGGGACCCAGCTCCCACAGGCTGAGTTCTGCAGTGTTTATCTCATATGTACTGGGAAAATTAATTTCACCTGTAACTGAGTTTGTATTCACTATGCTACCTGAAGTTACCTTGTACAACACAAACATACAGCGAGGACAGGAACAAAAAATAGCTGGCTTATTGATTGTAGCTTAGGGGTCATTTTCAAACATTCCAGATATCTATAGAGGAACAATCCATCTCTGTTCCTGCTTAAAGAGTGTATGACTGATCTTGTCAGCTTTAATTTTTATGAAATCTAGAATGTGACATTTGGTATGTCTGAGCTTATGTCCATGTAGAATACTGTCTGTTCTTTAGAGTCAGTTCAGCATAGGGCATTCAAATTGTCTGTTTTACAGGAAAACATTACTGGAATAGGTTTTTCAGGTTGTATGAGAAATCTTCAGTTTTTCTTTAAACTGCTGGATAACTTTCAAAAAGTCCTTAAAGGGCAAGAATATTATACACTAAATTTTCAGAATTTTAAAGTAAGTTTTTCCAGAATGAATCCCTAGCATTACTGTAGTGGTTCTCCACCACTTTAACACACAGATGACATCTTCCTTATTTTACCAAAATCTGAGCCTAAGAGAATTGAAAATTACAACATAATACATGAAAGTACCCTAGAGATACAAAATTTTTTTCTGGAGAGATCTTCTGTCTCTTATGGTTCTGTACCCAATCTAGAAATACAAGCTTTATATTTCTTTCAAAACACAGGCATTAATAAAAATTAATTTAATTTTAATATTTTCTAAGCTTTCTTCAAGCAAATTGAAAGACTAAGTGTTTTCATTTTGAAGAGACTTGTCTGTGTGGGGTGATTCCTCATCTTACTTTAGTTATGCCTAAATAATTATAAACCACCAGATTTTTTCCTATAGCAGTATCTCTATTTTTACTTTGATCATAAAAAGTATAAAAATCTGCACTGTGAAAGTATGATAGAACATGCAGCTCAGAGCTGAAAATATTGAAGTTCTCATTAGAATAGGCATGATTTGCTTACATTGCTCAAAATTAAAATCTCACATCTGTCAGTATTTATAATTCTATGATTTTATTATTCTATGTAACTTTTCCTTGGATGAAGATGTAAATTCTTAATCATTTTCTGCATAAAGCAGTTTTGAAATGTTTCACTGTCAGGGAGACATACCTTAGTACTGTGATTTTACAGTGATGTCTTAACTCTGTTTGACCCCAAGTTTAATTTTTCTTTAGAAATATACTTGAATTACTCAGAGCCATAAAAATAGAACCTCTATTTGCAGTGCAAAAATGAGATCCCATTTAGGTACATTTTCTGGTTTTAGCATAAACATGTTTCCTTGTTGGAATGCTTTAACATTAGAGCACAGGATCTTCTGAGTAGAGTGGCAGAAAAGTTTTGTTTAATGTGAGGGTGATCAAACACTTAAGCAGGTTCCCAAGGGATGGTGTGGAGTCTCCATCCTTGGAGTTACTTGGTACCCTTGGTCTCACAGCTTTGGGCAGACTGTAACCAGCAGGCTGAGTCTGAGGGAGGTGATCTTCCCCTCTCCCAGACACATCTGGAATGGTGTCCAGATCTGGGCTCCTTGGCACAAGAGAGACATGGGCGTGTTGAGGCCCACAGAGAGGGTTAATGGATTGGGGTGTCTGCCATATGGAGAGAGGCTGAGGCAGCTGAGACTGTTTAGCCTGGAGAGGAGAAGGTTTGGGAGAATCATGCCAGTGTGTATCAACACCTGATGGAGGAAGTGAAGAAGGCAGAGCTGGGCTTGGCTCAGTGGTGTCCAGCCACAGGACAGGAGGAAATGAGCACAAATGGAAAAGCAGGAAATTCCATGTCATTGTAGGGGTGGCCAAACCTAAAGAAGTTGTGGAAGGTCCATTCCTGGAGGCAGTCACACATGTGACTGGACAGGGCCTTGAGTGACATGCACAAGTAGACCTTGGTTTGAGCAAGGTGGTCAGACTAGATTAAGGCCCATGTTGCCTTCCTACCTCAGCTGTTCTGTGATTTTGTGAATGTAACCCACAGTCTTTATTTTTATTTTTTCCTACTGTAGACTAAAAAGCCTGAAGTAATAGTAGTGAAATTCCACTGGCAGATTGAAATCTCTGTAGGTTCCCTTATCAACTAAAAAGGATGAGATTATTTTATTTTAATCCTGTTTAATTCAGTATGCACTTATTGTTACTGGTTTGCTTTTTGTTTTTTGGTTGGTTTTTTTTTCCCCTGCCAAATCCTCCTTCAGGCTTTTAAAGCAATAACAATGAAACAGAGTGCTATACTCTCTAAATATTAAATTAAATATGACTTGATGCATAAATATGCATTTCTAGAGCACCAAGTTCTTAAAAGCACAAACAACGTTCGTTGACCCTCCTTTGAGCAAGAAGTTGGACTGTTTATTTTTCTGTGATTCTGAAATTGCTGAACCATGGTGGTTCCTATTAGGTTTAAAAGACTACAGATGGGTTATCTCTCACACATTATAATTCTGAAAATGCTGGCATTCTTGGCAATTGCCAGAGTATTGAAACTTGATTTTAACTTCGTGTATTTCTAGGTAGTAGAATAGTTCTTTGCAAGGTGCTCTGCCTTGCCATAATCATGTCTAGTGGTTAGTAAAGTGTTAAAGCTACTGTTCTAAAGGCAAAGTTCTTGGGCCTCATTGTAATTTACCAAGCAGCTGCAACAATCAAAAAATATGACAGTTAGTGAAATTTAAAAGACCTTTCAAGAAATCTTGTCAAGCCCAAAGCCAATGAGAACTGGCAGAAATGTACAGGAATAGTGTACTAGAACAGTGTCTGCTTTTGTCCTGAGCAGAGACTGAATAAATTGTATGGCTTCCTCCCCACTAAAACAAGATGGGAACTCAAGGGGAGTTATGTCATAAATGGTCAGATGATCACTGCACTGAAAATAGAAGAGGAATATAGGGAAGAGGGTATGTGTACCTACTTTAATGCAAAATTTTATTTTGCATAGGGCCAAAACATTCTTTATTTGGTTTCACTTGAGTTTCAGCCAAAAATAACTATAATTCTTCATCTATAAACATAAATTGTATAGGTTAGTTAATCCTGCTGGAAAGATTGTCATGATTGGAGTGTTTAATTGTACATTCATAGCCTTTTAAAGCAAGATTAAGTGGGCAGAACTCAAGAGGAAACACTCAAATAGAATTTCTTGATGCAATGTCAATGACTTCTTGAAAGAAGATGAGTATTTGAGGGGTTACTGTCAGATTAGAGAAGTATGAAGCATGTAGTATGAAGTTACTACCTGATGGTTGCAGAAAACTATCAGATCACAGCAGAAAACAAAATGCAGAACTCAGGATATAGCTACTATATATAGGGGAAAATGAAGATACACAATAGAGGACTTCAGTCTGGATTAAATATGGTAGAAATAGCAACTTGCTGAATAACAGCAAGAAAGAAAAAGGACTTGAACACAGAGGCTTATGTTTAAATTAGCACAGTTTATAATTTGAGTTAACAATATTGCTCCATATCCAGACACCTACAGGTTGTCATGATTGGAAAACCCAAACAGATGGAAAACTAATGGGCATACTGGATAAAATTTAATGAAAGCAAAGCTAAAAAGGAGAAAGATAACAATTGATGGAAATCAAAAGGTAGGAGCATTTGGAACATAAATAACAAGATCTTGAGCAGTCTAATGTGATTAGACCTGCTCTGGGCAAAGGTTTGTTCTGGGCAACCTCTGGAAGTCCCTCCCAAACAAAAATATTCTGATACTCTAGGAAGACAAATGAGTAGAGCAATAAGACATGTTTAGGTAAATCAGAATCTAAAGAAATCTGACAATAGTATCAGGTAATTGTTTTGCAGAAATAGTATTTTAAATAACAATGTGTCAACAGAAAAAGTGTTTCTTCAATATTCTTGTACTTTCTGTTTTGTGCAAATGGATGACAACAAAAATGCCATAGGTTTTTCTGCAGTCACCTGTGAAAATTATGTTTAGTTTTTTTAGAACAGGTTGTTTTAAATAAATCTCTGTTTAAATTTTCTGACAAACTGATCAACAAACCTTTTGAGTGTTTGTCATGTTGGATGTTATCATCTTGGACCACCAAAGAACTTCAAAGGAACTAGAAGGGAGCTAACACTGCACTCTATGTTACAAGACTGTAAAGAATAATTTGAGTTGATACAGGCTAAAGTCAGTCCCACAAAATAGAACACATGGTGTGGACTTTTGACTTATACTGAGCAGACAGAGGTAAAATAAAAATTACACGTGTGGATTTATGAAAAATTGCCAAACTCCTCTTGCTTGGAATTTACAGGCTTTGTTGAGGAAAAAAACCCCACATGTTTATAAATTGAGTTAGTTTCTAAATAGAGGTTTAATAGAGGTTAGTTTCTGATAGAGGTATTTCCCTTGCAGAAGTTTGGGAATTATAAGTAACAAAACCAAGTCACTAGCAGAGAGTGATCTCGATTAGTGAGAGAACAGCCTGTCTGCATAGATTTTGTATTCTTCTCTTCTGCAACATTTCTCTTCCAGAAAGCAGTGTTCCTTAAAAAAGAAAAGAAAACAAACAAGTCAATCTTGGTAGATAGTTGGATTAATAACAAGATTCCTGGATGGATAGGCAGACAAACAGGGGCATTTTTAGGTGGAATTCTGTCTAGCCCTGGTAGCCATATCCAAAATTTTCACAGAACAGCTATGCATGTAGCTAAAATGCAGTAAAACGGTCTCCTAATAATGAGATATTCCAAGAATTTTGTTAAAACCCTCACACATATGATGGTGAAATTTTGTCATCTGAACTACATAAAAACTTTTGACCACTTTTGTATCAGGAATAATTTTAACTGGAAGCTTTGAAATCAGTGGAAATAAGGCTAGAAATAAGATATAAATTTTTAACAGCAGATATATTTAATATAACAATTTACAGAAGCTTTCATTCAATTCTACTTTGCTAGCAGGTCAAGAGAAAATATTTTCCAAAACTAAACTTAGGTAAAGAAAATGTAATCTAAGGCTGTACTTCAGCAAGTCACACGTGTGGGGCCACTCCGTATCCTCCTCCAGTCTCATCTACAAGTTATCTGAACACAGATATTCTTACAGGAACACAGAAGTGTTATCATTTATAGTATGAAGACATGGAAAATTGCATTTTACAAAGAAATCAGAAAGCCTTCCTTGGATAATGGAGAAAACTACTTACTGGCTTAAATTGAGGAAAAAGTATTAGGGGAATTATTCTTCTGGAAATTGCATGAAGATTGCATTGTGGTGGCTATTAACATTTTATTGTACACAAGATAAAGTAATTACAAAAGAAAAAAAGAACAATCATGATTAATAAGTTTTTTGCTCAGATATTTTAATAATTTGACAGAATTTTTTTTTTTTCAGAAGCCACAGTGAAGAAATGTAATTACTGTCCTCATTTTGGATGTAGTCTAGAGGTAGGCAAATGTTCCCAGCAAGAAAAAAATATTTGGCTTTTTCAAAAACCCAGTATTTTTCATTTGCAACTTGAAAATATGTTCATGTAAAGATGTTTTCTGGGCAAAGATAGGAAATATTATTTGCAATCACAATACTTTGCCGGGAGATGAAGGAAACATATGAATGTACTTTTTACTTTGTTCTTAAATTAAAACTGAAATAATCTTATTAAATATTTGAATACCGTTTCTTTAAATCATATAAAAAGATAGGCTCTGTTTCCATCATTAATAATTTTTTAGCTTTTGTATTGTGAAGGAAAGCTTGTCTCTGTGGCCTAAGGCATCAGACATGTAACAGATTCTTCTGCAGCTGTGAAGATATGGAGGTACCCTTTAAGGAAAATTGCCCTTGTGCTTTTTGTCTGCATCTGGTCCCAGCTGGCTAGGAATCTAAGGCAATACCTGCTGGAGCACCTCACCTAAGATCTGGAGTGTGGTTTTGAAGTGCATCCCACTATTGCCCCCGCTTACCATGCTTGGCTCCTGCCAAACTAGGTGTTGGAGTGACGAAAGGATGATGCCTTCTGCCACCATCTATGCCTGGAACAATTCTGTTCCTGAATAGCTGTTGGGTTTCTCTGGTTTTTGGTCCTGTATCTTTAGAAGCCCAAAGACCTCTCTTGGAACCAGGATTCTGAATATTCACAGAGCTAAGATGAGACCCTATGGGTGGAGTTATCCCACTGGTAGATAGAGCTTATCCCATTGCATATCCAAAGCTTCCCACATTCATACTCTGGGCATTAAAAACGTTTACTGAAACTTCTGTTTTCTACAGGTTGAAACTGATTTATTTGCAGAGCCCAAAATCTTCAGAGTAGAAGGGGCAACTGCAACATAGAGTTTGACATGCAATTAAAACTCTGGACAAAATTTTTCAGCTACTTTTCAGCTATCTTTGTGCAGCCTAGTAATTTATGGCTAAGCTAGACTGAATCTTTATAAAAGACATCCATTTTTGATTTAAAATGTTCTGCAGAGAATCCAGCATACCCTTAAGTGAGGTGTTCCATTGATTAATTGCACTCAGTCTGAAAATATTTCCAGTCAGACTTTGCTTAGCTTCAGTCTCCAGTCATTTATCTTTGTGCCTTTGTCTGTCAAGAAGCTGCTTGCCATGGAAAAATCTTTTAATACATAGGTACTTACAAACTGACACTTTGTTGCCCTTGGGAAAACAGTTCTGTAAAAGTGACACACATTTTCAAAATCCTTTAAAATAAAAGAACCCAAAATTTCAAACATTTCTTCGTTTCAAATTTCAAGGGAATAAGATTTTTTTTTTTTTCTATTTAGTATAGTTATACTGAACTTTCAGGAGATGGAGAGAATTTTTTTACCAAACCATGGCCGTGAGTTGAAATGTAAAACTGATATAGCTTTTCTTTTTGTTACTTTGTATGTCATACAGAGAGAAACAACATGCTTATTTTAATTTTTTTTAATCAGTTTTGTCTCAGAAAGATGTTCCTATTATAGCTGCTACTAAAAATGTAGGTTTTCCCGTAATGAGAAAATGAGAAAAATGTATTGGAAAGTGCAGAGATGGTAGAGCCAAATTTTCCAGTTTAAGGTGTATGATGGTAGGACAAAAGGAAATGGATGTAAGTTGCAACATAGTTAGATATAAAGAAATGTATTTTATTTTTCACCATCATCAGAGACTCAAGCAGGTTTCCAGAGGCTTTTGAATCTTTGTCCAAGATGATGATCAAAATTTAGCTATACACAACCCCAGGCTACCTCATCTATAAGACCTCTGAAACCTCATCTATAAGACCTCATCTACCTCATCTATAAGACCTCATCTATAAAACCTCTGAAAGCAGGAGTTGACCTCTTTGATCCTCAGGGGAGCCTTCTGTCTTGAATTCTGCAGTAACACCACAAGTGGGGCTGTGTGAGTGTTTCAGCCGTTCTGTCTTTGATGGAGGTTGACAAGAGCTTCCTCCTAGACCTAGTGAAGAACTTGTGTGCAGTGTGTTGAAAACTGGTGTCTTGGGGATTTGGAGAACACCCTAAACATACGGCTGGACCAACTAAGCTTTGTTTCCTCAGGAAAAAAGGCCCAAAACAGGTTCTTGTTTAGCCACATCAGCTGTGCACATGCAGCATGGGAAACAGTGCTTCATTAAACTGGTGATCTAAATTGGCAGCTTTGTTGACAAGCAACAAGTAAACTACCAATGTTCCATATTGCTGACTGCTAAATCTCAATTTTCCAATTTTATCTTTTGACAATCAGTCATATTTGGGTAGACTGTGATGCCTAAAAATTAGTAAAAACTTTTTCAGGTAATAAGTATATTGAGGCATGGAATTTGCATTTATTGATAATTACACAGAAAAACTCCAAAAATCATGAAACAGAACTCATTTTTATTCACTTGAAGTTTATCTCCCAGTTTTCTAGCCGTTACAAAATATTGCCTGTAGCAGTCAAGTCAGTGTGCAACCAATGCAAATTAATAGCTAAGAGAAAAATTAATTTCTCATTCTAGCACAGTGTATTGTGACACAAAATTTAAACAAGTATTATTCTAATTAATTCCTTTTAATCAAGCCGAGGACATACCTATCTTTGTAATTTTTCCAAACTATGTGGCTTCATAAATAAGCCACAAAGTTTGGAAGTTTTTAATTCAGGGAAGCCCAGCTGTCATAATTCAAATTCAAAGTTGTCTTGAAGATTGTACACTTTGATATGCACCTGATAAAAATAAACTTGTTATGTAATGTGCTGATTCAGTGAAGAGGATGACTACATGCTTAACTTTTTATGCTCTGCTCGATTTAGTAGCATTCAGTAAGTACACATAAATTAATTCAAAATTATTGAATAACAAGATTCATTGTCATCATTAGGAATATAAATGCATTTCAGCGCTACTGATCATTAACAATATGTCTGGTGAATTGGTTCCTTGGTTTGATTGCTTCTTTCAGCAAGATCAAATACTTCAGTAGTTATGGACTTCCAGTAAATTTATTTTCAAGAATTTTCAACTCCCTCCTGACAGTGAGGGGTCATACAATCACAGTATTTGATCAAATATATTTATTGAAATCCCCAACAGAGTTCAACTCTATTAATTCCATGACCTCTTTTCCTTTGTGCTCTCTGTCCATGGGCAATTATGATTCTGTTTCAGTTAGTTCTTGCTAAACCTCTGTTTTTTCTTCTTCTGTTTCTCCCAGAATCTTCTCAAGATCACTATGAACAAAACTAAGCCAGTATTTATATCTCTTTTCCTTTTGCATTTTTATTACTGTGATTAGCATCCTTTTCTTGCATAATTTTTGCTTATTTCTATGTGAAAACAAAACACTGGTGATTTTTTTACTGAAAGAGACTTTAATATTGCCTTGTAGTAGTCCAAAATGAAAAAGATAACAAAAAGTCACAATGCCTATAAATTTCTAATGTGTTTTCTATATGCTGAAAGAAATCTTTTTCTATTTTTTGGGGGAAAGATAATATTTGTTTTGTTATTGTTGTGGGGGTTTGTTTGTTTTTTTCAATTTTTCTGAATCTATTTGGGGCATCATAAAACAGAAGCTGGAGAGTCTTTTTACATTGGTTGTAGACAATTCTATGTACATGGAGAGGAAGGGAATTTTGTTTTTACATGGAATGATCCTCCAGGTTTTTGACTAGGAATTCCTTTCATTTGAATGAATGATGTCTGCTCATTAATGAATTGGTCAGAATATGGTAATGCAAATGTGTGATGTGAAGATCTTTCAAGCACTTTGTGAACTGAAGTTTAAAATATACATAGTTTAAAATGCAGCTAATCTGTATTCTGCTGCACAATGGCATTAAATTCTCTGATAGGAGATGTATTTTCCAGTAGCAGCCAGTGAATTCCATGGCAATATCAATTTATTTTATTGCTAAGTAATATACTTCTTTTTTCTCACTTATGTCCCTTGCAAGGATACAAAATATGACTCATAGCTGAAAATGCTCAAAAAGTTTTATATTGGATTAATTTTATCAACTAATGGCTTTATGTGTTCTCCAAGTCGTATGGCCACATCACCTACAATTCCTGTCTGAATCTGTTTTTCCCCATGTGCCAGAGGAGAGGCTAAGCTTGAAGGTTGTTAGATCAGCTTTTCTTCATCATCTGGACGAGTCTGCATTGCTGCTCTGTTCATTAAGTAGCCCCAAGTTTGTGGTGCAACAAGCAGTGGAAGGATCTCTGGAACAAATGATTTAAGTTGCGTGGCTGACACTACTGGCCAACATTTCCAGCTGCAAGCCTAACACAAGTGTTTGCTTTCCAGCTTTTTGAGCCAAGCATTGTAGTCTAGTTGAAGTGCTCAATGAGGAAATCTTCCAAGAGTCAGCTGCAAACAAGAAAAAAAAAGTTTATGCTTACGTGACATTTTTCATGGATGTATGTTGAAAATTAGAAGGTTTGCTATCTGCAGATGCTCTGGACCTACCTTTTATTAACACCCTTGTAATACCAAGGGACTGGATTCTTATGTGAGGTCCCATCCAGCCTACATGCTGGCCGAATAGTGAAATCAGAAATTAACCAGCCAACACGATACAAATGGGAAAAGGCAAGAAAAGGCACCATTCAGAGCCGTCATTTTGGCAAATATATGCAGAGCACACATACCAATTTTTGCTACAAGTTTAGACTCTTCATTGCTATTTAGCTTCCTTGTTGCCTGTGGATTTTAGTGTTTGATTACAAGAGGGAGAGGAATTAGGTAACTGCTGAGCTGTAGTCCAACATTATGGAATTTAATTTTTGATGTAAGAGGAAATTCTGCTGTGTCATTCTGTCCTAGAAAACAATTGTGAAAGGAAATGCTGGTGGTCCTCAAAACAATGCCACTTTTCATACTGAAGGCCATACTAAAATTATATTCTCTAGCAATATATAAAGTATACTCTCATGTTCCTTTTTACATTTTTCAAATATTTTCAAGTTTTTCTATTGCTTTTGTTGTCAATGCCTTTCCCATTTTCCGTTATGGTAGGTTTCTACAAGTCTCATTTAGCTTGACTATCACCCACATATATGTTTGGAATTCTGGGGTCTAAAATTTTTTAATGGAAAAGAAATGGGCTTTTACTGATGCAATACAATGGTGTAGAAAGCTTACTTTGGAATAAAAGTGACTTTGAAGTCATTTGGGCAGTCTTGGTAGATGAACTGAACACATGATTGCCTGGTTTTCCAAAAGGAAGAAAATACAAAATAAATAAGAAGGGTTTACTTTTGACTTCAGGACAAGTAAGAACTACTGGATTATCTGTAGTACCTTGCAGAATGAATCTGTAGGACCTTGTAGAATAATAGTCTGAGGACTCAAATATTATATGTATTCAAAGACCTTTAAATTAAAACTTATGAAAATGGTTCTCTGGGAACATTTTGGCATTTTTTGCCATGTGCTTTCTTCAATCTAGTTTCTCAGAGATCGAATAAAGATTTAGAGAACTTGATTTGTATGCAAGGCGTTGATTTACGATGTTACTGACCTTCTCTGACTTGGCAGACAAAACTTAATGTGATCCCTTGTCAGCTACAAAAATTCAAATGTATATATATGGGGAGATATTTTCTTCCTATGCAAGGGCCAGCTGCAGTTTCCTAGGAGCTGTGTGAGGTTTGCTCCGACTGGAAGTTGTCTGAACAGTGCGATCCAAGGGAACCACGGGAGGTTGGAGGTTGGCATGGGAATGTTGAACGACCCTCTCTTGTCCATCTGATGGGGAGCTGGGTGTGGGGACCTTTTGTGCTCCCCCAGGCCTCACACCCTGCATGTCTTCTGTGCTAACCCTGTAGAGACTCTTTGCTACCATGCTGCTGATGCATAGAAGTGAAAGCTCGATGCTAGGAAGAGATATTTCTGTTTGCTTGTCTCTTCCCCAATGCCTTTTTCCCCCCAGTTGTTATTGGGAAAGGCAGTAAAGTTGTGATCCCTGTTGACAATGTCAGGGGCTTTTTAAACCCAAGTTACAGGGATTCTTCTCTATCACTTTCTGATGTCTAGAGATGAAGAAGAAAACTGTCTAGACCTTTTAGCTCTCTTACAGACAAGGGCTTCACAAACATTGAATTATGTACTCTGTAAAGGGGAGATTTAAAAGTGCCTCACTTCCTCTGTCAGTTCCAGCATCTGCCATTAAAAAAGCTGCTTGGTAGCTATTACACAAAGGTTAGGCAGGTATTGCTGCTCTTTTTGCTGTGAAAACAGAACACCAAAAGGGTTTTGTTAGCAAGAAAAAGACTAAAAAACGAAAAGCAACTTGCTAGGAAAACACCAGGAAATATAATGGATTTACTTTCAAAGAGTTTGAAGTGCTTCTCAGTAAGTTTGTTCATGACATAAACTATTACTGCAAGTAAAATTGAAATGGAAAGGTAGTATTAACTTCCTGCTGGCAGCTTGGGTAGTCAAGATACCTGTCACTTTTATTTTAAATTTGCTTTAGGAGTAGTATATTTAGAATAACCAGTACAATACGACTTACAGAAAATCTGCAGAAAATTATGTAATTTCTTTTCACTAAGTTTTAAAGTATTTTTCGCTTAAAATAATTTTGATGACATGCTTTCCTTAGTGAAAAATCTGCACATGTAAATAATTAATGCATGCATAAAAACACATAAAAATCGCCTACCAACTTTTATTGGCCCTGTAAATATATTTTATAGAATGAAATTCTGATCAATAGGTTTTGCTATCTTCTTATTTATTTAAAGCAAGCAAGGTTATTCTTTTTGTGTTTGTTTTGCTTTCTCATGTTAGTTTCGATTGCTTAGATTTATAATTTTTTCTTGAAAACAAGGCAGCATGGGTTTAAATAAGGTGTTTTCTTTTTTTGCTTTGTTGATATTTTTGCAGAGCAGGCTAAAGAAGTCGTGGGTTATCAATATGTGTTCTGTTGTTCTCAACAGGGAAATACTTTATATGTTGTGACATTTGAATCTCCTCTGACAAAGTGACTGGAAAGACTGCCTGTTAATTATTTTACTTTCTTTCCCCCTGTTTTCAGTATTAGTTTATGGAAATCCTATTTAATTTCAATAATTTTATCAGAAATATTCCCACCATTTGTAACTAGGGGTTTAGGTGAGGTGATACATGAAATCAAAGAGCCAAGTTATAGTAAAATCCCAGTAAAAGAGGAAACCTTTATTGATGTGTATGTTTGAGAGTTTTTGAGTATTTAGTTAATTTTTTTCTGGTTCAAGAAAGCAAAACACAGTACACCTACTGTGGTTTGTAGGTTAAGACTATTTAAAAAGTCCTCAAAAAATTAGATCTATCTGTAGTTCCACAAAGTTTAACATATTCTTGCATTTTTAATGCTGTTAAAATTATTTGATTTTAAGTAATTAGTTAAGAATCAATGAAAATAATAACATACATTTTATAAACAGCAAATTCTGACCATCTTTGTCTAATTCAAAAAATTTAGAAAGGTTTTAATCATACCTGTTTCCAAAAAAGTGCCACGTAAATACTAAACTAAAACTCTGTAGGCTTAGAATCTCATACACTTTTTGTGTATGAAATTATCAAACATGTTTTTTCTCTTTTCTTTTTCTAACACTAATAAATTTTTTACCTTGAGAAAGTCTTTTTCACTCAGCCATGCTTTCAGGTAACAGGTTACATATGTCACCTTGATTCAAACACCTTATTTGTTTTCAGTGCTGTATCTTAATACTTAGAGTATAAAGTTTCCATTTCTGATATCAAAGGTACCAAAAGATAATCCCTTGACAATCAACACTTTCTTTACAAACAAGATGAGCCCTGCTTTTTCTGCATTCCTTTTAATAACTTTGAAGAACTTTGAAGTCAAGAAAATTTATAGCTGAATGTCAAATAAGGACATTTATCCTAGTTCCTCTGCAGGACTTAGTTGAGGTTTACTTGCTGGAACTCCTTTGACTTTGCAGTGATAAAATAATTTCTTTTTCAGTGTCTGTCATTCACTCCTTTGGTACATTAGGAACAAAATGTGTCTGTAATGCCACAAGTTTCCTCATGGTAACACAATGCATCTGAAAGAGGCCACCTGCTCATTCATGTGAAATACTTTGCGCAGTTTCTCCACCTTTCTTACTGAACAGTTGTTTTTTTTTAGTAGGCAATGTTGATTAATCTCTGACTGGTGTTATGAGTCAAAAATAAATTTTATAGCAAACATTATAGAGTGCTCCTATTGTTGTACCAGTAACATGTCCCAGTAAGCAGGATTTTGCCACAGGTAAAATCCTGTGCAAGCCCACACCTGCCCTTTTGTATTTTTCATTACAAGTAATAAAGTTTTCTACTTCCTCTCCTGCATGTTGTCTCATCAAAGATAAGTGTTTTCTTTCTCACAGTTATTTCAACTTGCCCCTGAAAGCCAAGAGCGTACTATGCCTTCTCTGCACTTGTAGGTTCCAGACTAGAAAGTCTGGGGTGTTTTGTCAGAAGAGGATGTGTTACTTGACTTGATGCCCAGAGCACTGTAAACGTTTGTAATTTTTTTGCACTCAATAAAAATTAAAATGGCCTTCTGCATTAGGAGTTGGTATTGAGCACACCCTCCAAGGAAGGCCACTTCTACCTTTGTACACAGTCTGGGAACTGTCCAGTTCTGACCAAGAATGGTTTTCCTAGTAAAGCCAATAGAAAATCCTTAAGAAGCTAAAGTAAACAATAATATCTAAATGCAGTACCAGTATCCAGAATAAATGTTTCAGTGAGACTGAATGTCACCAAGAACTGGATAGCCAATTTTAGAGCTGCTGTTCATTGTCTTTTTCCTGGCATTCTTAGCATTTTCTTTCCAGTTCATCCTCTGCTTCTCATTTACTTTTCCCTTCTGTGTTTTATTGCTTTTGAGAACTCCCAGCTGATCCTCCTGTGCTTCAATTCCACTTCCTCTCTCAACTGCTTTCCAAAATAGGATCATTGAACAGTTAATGCTGGCACTTAGAATGAGTGAACAACCCAATTAGATTAACTGAGGGTAGGGAAATTTGTGCTTCAGACTTTTATTTTCTGCCAACTCAGGAAGACAAAAGAACATAAAACAGCTCCCAGGTTCTGCCAGCCATAGCAGTGCAAGGTATAATTGGGACCATAATGTCCGTGCTGGCGATGATGTCGCTCTTTTCTGCCTTCAGGGGATAAGGACGTTTGCCGTTTGCTGGGGATCAATTAAATGGAAGAAATGAGAGTTTTTGGCAGATTCTACCTGTCAGATTTTAGGGGTGAACAAATAAAGATATCTATTTAAACCTTTGTCAAAGCAAAAGACATTAACCAGACCTTCTGAGATGCTTTGTGGATGTTGACTAATTCATCCATACCTATGACTAGCTTCCTACGGATCAAGAATTTCTGGTTTTGCTCCTGAGTAACACAGGACATTGGAGGGAGAGCAGAGTCCTGGTGCTTGCTCTTACAAGGTAATAAAACATCAATAAAATCACTTTCCTATTATTTAGCCAGTGTTGTGGATACAAAGGAAGGTGACTTTCCCCCGGGCTATGAGCTGTGGGGTAACTCTTTTATATTTTTTTTTCACCCCGGCCTTCCTAATTAATCTGCCTCTCTTTCTGTAGGGTTTTGCAGCTGTAGTACCACAAAATTATTTTTTAAAGCTTTAAGACACAGTTGTTATTCAATTGTAGGTAAAATATTATTATATATTTACTTTTATATATGTTCATGTAAAAAAACCACACACATACTCCCCTTCCTCAGAAAAAGTGCTTTCAGTACTAGGATTTAAAAAGTGTGTGTTTCAGAATTCTACTGCCACATCATTACCTTACTGTCCGGCATAACTTGTTTATGGTCTCCCTCCTTCCCCTGACTACTGATGCTAATTTTCAGTGCTGGCCAGCACACAGGCATAGCCTAGACTTCCCAGAGTTTTGCACTGCATGTAATTTGCTCTTTCCATTGCTTCTCATTGGCAGATTAGATAAGTTCCCCTGCTGAATTTACGAGATGAGTTCTTACATTTGATGGTTTGGTGCTATGTCTTATTTTCGCCTTTTGCCACTTTCCTTTAGTTCCCCCCTCACTGAAGGAGATGGCACACAAGTTATTTTTGCCTACAGCATTCCATCAAAAATGCAAAGTCAGTTTATTGCCCGGCAATTTTTTAGTTGTTCTTTATTTGTGCAGCAAGGGAAGATAGACAAGCTTAGCACAGGCTGCTATTTCAGCAGTTGCCAAACTCTCTTTGACCCCTAACATTGTTTCTTGTTTGCTCAGACCCATTTTTGAGTAATCTCTTCTAGGTTTAGCTCTGGTTTTTAGTCCAGAAGCTAGTTACAGTTTGTATTAAACTGTTCTCTCTCACTGTAATCTGCATACATTTCAGGATCAGTGGTCCTGAAGAAGTGTTTCCCATTGGAATTTTTCATAATTTATACATATATAATTTTTTTTTCTACAAGACAGGATGGTATGTGAGTCACAAATTTCCTTCCCACACTTTCTTAATTTAGTTTTAAAGAGTACCATTGAAACATGTCTGCAATAATAATTTTTTACTGGCATAGTGTTTTGTTCTTATGATTATTTCTGCAAGTTTGCATCAATTTATAAAGCCTAAACAGATCTTAACAAACCATCACACTAGAATTTCTGTAAAGTGATTTCTAATGGTTAATTTGGTTTGCCTTCAATAATTTTTAAATGATAAATATTTGTTAAGCATAAAGACAAGTTTTTGTATTAGTTTCTGTGTAAGAGTATAGTTTCACTTTACTTTAGTTGCTGTTTAACAAAACATGTCACTGTTCAATCACCATGAAAGAAGCCTCCCAACCTGATGCTGATGCTGCATTAACAGATATTCTGGCTTCTGTGCTAAACTTGAAACATTTCACTAATGATTTATACCTCGCACAATATTTAATTCCTCAAAATAATTAATCTTGCCAATCTTACCACACACCAATTTAGTATTGAAAGAGTTTATTAACAAAGGGATGCTTTTAATCACTGATCTGTCCAATTTCTTTATGTGGTCAGTCAGAAAGAGAGAGCAAGAGCCTGCCCTCTAGGGAACAAGATCAGCCCTCCAGCTAGGCATTGCCTTCAAGAAGAGTCTTTCCCCACTGACTGCAGAAGAGGGCTAGAGAAACTAAAATAGCTTCTGTGACTAGTCTGGATCTCTAACTCATTAGAGAGGCTTAATTATATCAACATGTTGGAGATTCTTCTGTGATATAAATTCACCTTCCATCTGTACAACCTTTTCATCCTTTTTTTTTTTTTAAGCTTCTAGTCAAAATATCTGCTCCACAAGTGTCTCAGTTAATACGGGAATATCACTGAAAACTGTTTCCAAATTTCTTTATGAGAAGTCTGTAGAGATCATTTGCAGGGAGGCAGTAAAATGCTACATAGCCTCTCACTGCATGTTGCTCATTTTAAGAGGAACTTGCAGGGAGCTTGGCACTCTTTGTAGTTTGCACACCCAGTTGGTAGCATTTAATATAAAACAGCCCCTGAAAATGCCACTGAAAATGAAACCTTTTTGGCACACGTGTAGAACACATCCCATGTAGATCCATGCTCAGTATTTGATTAAAGAGCAGCCATTGCTTGCACATAATACTTGAGTTTTCTACAGTAAGCTATGTATGGTGTATTCATAATAGAACATAACTAGAGTTGACATACTTGCTTTCCCTTGTTCTGTAGAAATATATATGATATGTGCTGGTGTTTATCTTATGAGATTTTGCTTTAAATAATGGAATATTTTTTTCTCATGATTCACTTAGTTTTTTTTTTCCCTTTAATACAAGGTACAGTGTTTTATTTTTTGTACCTTATTGCTTAGTTAAAAGCTTTCCCTTATGAAGGCAAGTGTGCTGCTATATATATATTTAGAATTTCTGGTTTGTTTATTTCTCAGGTCACAACCTACTATTTACAATTTTTTTAAATAGAAAAACCCAAGAAAATCTATATTTCAACGTCTGAGTCCTTTTTGTCATCTTTGTCGTTTCTCTTTAATATTCAGTACTACTTTGCACTTGAAAAATGCTGGGATTTCTGATAGAAAAGTGACTTTGCAGAACTGCAATTTGTTTTTCTGCCTTCAGTCAGGAGGGGGTTTTGCCTATGTTTTTTGTTTGTTTGTTTGGGGTTTTTTGGGGTTTTTGGGTTTTTTTTTGTAAGTCTCTGGCATACTGCAATTTTACTTATGGATGATGTGATTCTTCTCATACAGCTTTTTTTTTTTATGTACCTTTTAAGCCCACACTTTTCCTGCCATGTCAAGTTTATTTCTGAACTCACCTTGCTATATTCAGATTCAATTTTGTCATAAATAAATTTCATTTCCAGTTAATCTACATTGCTGTGATTTAGCTGCATTACTTAGTTACTTACTCAGGTGCCTCATGGTGCAGCTGATTTCACATAAATAAAAGTGGATTGTTTCCTGACTATGAGCTTCCAAATATTGAGTGAGTCACTCAGAAGTTTAAAAGAAGCCACCACTTTTTGGAGAGTAGTTCAGGGAAACTTCTGTTGTTGGAACAAGCGGTTGTGCTGACATTAAATGAAAATGGAAAAACGTTGCAGGAGTTTGAGCAACATAAAGATGTTATAAATAAGAAAGTTCACTGTAATTTTGAAACTATTTTTGTTTTCATTCTTTTATTGTATAAAAACTAAATATAAAAAGTGGAAGTTTAACAGCACTTATCAGCTACCCTGAAATAAGAATTTATATGCAGTTGCACATTTTGTTACTTTGGAGTTATTCAGAATTAGCTCAAGGTTTTACACCCTACAACTTTTGCTGCTCTATATGTAGTTGTTTTCTGTCAGCTCACTGGTATTAAATGGAGACCTGTCACATTTCTTGGGAGGGGGTAAGAGGATGTTATCTCAGCTATCTTAGGAAAGAACTGGAAGGTAAGAAAAATAGTGTCTTTGGGCTGAAAGATGGAAATGGAAGTACTCTATTTTGAAGTGCTCTATTTCTGTCACTGCGTAATTAGCATGCAACGCAAATGATTGTGGTTAAAAAATGGACTCTGCCTTGGTGTTAATCACAGTGCAGTTGGACTGACAAGTAACATCCCTTTGGCCAGCTGCTGGAAAGTTATTCACTGACCTTAATGACTGCAGGGAGCAAAAGGAATTCTATTTTAAAACCTCGACTGTAGCTTATGAAGTGAAATAATTTCATCTTCAAACTGATGGTTCAGTAAAGGATATCAAGTTATAGCTATACTCTTTAGAGATTTCTTTCATTTTAGGAGATAACTGGCATCTGTCATGATGAGACAGAATTATTAGTCCCTGTGATGTAAACCATGATCTTAGGGAAAGGTCTTCTTAGATTTAAGTAATTCATAAAACTCACTGTATCTGGAGATTATTGCCCAGTGTTGCATTGCCAGGGTTGAGACAAGGTTTGATATTTCATTTAGATGTATCCAAAAGTGTCTGCATGTTTCTCTAGTTTATTGTTACTCTACTGCACATTTTTAGCTTTTTGTATGGGTTTCCTTACAAACCCTCTTCAAGCCTTTCCATTTTAATCTCCTATGTCTTGATGCAGATGAAGCTATTAGGAAAAATTACTTTAATTCCAGAATGTTATAATGATGGTATAATGCAATCCTTTTCTTCTTTGTCTCTAAATAAAATGTAGAATTTTTTTTTTTTTAACACTTTAAAAAAAAATCTATTTTCTTATTAATTAATGGGTCAGGTATGCCATGTCACTTTTTTTTTCCTTACTATTTTGTTGAAATTCCTCTTGCTTCCTCAAGAAATTTCAGATGTTTGCCTTTCTCCTTCTCTGGGCATGAAATTAATTTTGTCCTAGTATCACCAATACTGCATTTTGAACTGCTTTTGCTTGTATGGCTTTGCTGAACTTTTTCCATTTACAGATTTTTCTGCAACAGATTTTCTTTGGGTTTTGTGTATTTTTATTTCTAATTTTGTTTGTTACATATAGATTGGTTTAATTATTTTGAAGGCTCACCTCAGTGAACTATAATTAGGCCCTGTGTGATAATTTTCATCAGTGCATACTCTTCCATGCATATTACTTGCATCAGCAGCTTAATTTTGATATTTTATAGCTGCCAAGTAATTAATTTAAAAATGTTTTTTAGAATATAATATGTAATTCTAATTCCCCTTTTCAAATGGAAAGCAAACAGAACAAAAATTCACCAAAAAAGAAGCCGGAAAATAACTACTTCGGGTTATCTGGGACACGTTCAAATATCTTGAACCAAATGTCAGAAATTATGAAATTTCTGAAAAAGGTATGAAATCTGCTATTAAATTGTAACCTTCTGTATAGTCCAGGCCGTTCTGTTGAAACACAATGAGGAGACATGCTCAGATTTCTACAGAAGAGGAGTTTAATATGATTTTTATGTTTATTTTTGTCTATGATTCTATTGTGAATAAGAATGCATAGGTAATAACTATGCATTTTTTTCAGATGAGGATTATTCCTTTCACATTAGACAGATCCTTCTGTGTCTTAAAGAATAAGATACATCAAACAGAAGAAAATATAAGACCCGAGAACAACATACCAGTCTTTTCAGTTGTCTATCGATAATGAATAAAAAACATTGATAGCAATTCCATTTTCTATTTCAATTGCTCTTAAGGATTCATTTATAAGGAGCTTTCTGTCCCATTTGGCTGACAAATGCTGATGTCTGAATCTTGATGCAATCGGCATCTTTTCCTCATACTAAATCATTCATGAATATTGCACTACTTTTAGACTCTTTATTCTGTCAATGACTTTGTGGTAAAAATAGAAATAGAGCTTTTTGATTTCAGTGATGCATTCATAGCTGATGTAGATCATTAGCTTTTTAAAATGCATAACTCATGGATCCTAATTTTACAGTCTTCAGGCTTTTAATCTGTTGGTAGTGTTTGCACTCTGATTTTAAAGGAATAACTTAATTATCTTTTTGGAACTAAATGAAATAAATAACTCTACAACAGTAGATACATACACATAAAACAGCAGGAGTTAAATAACATCTCCAGGAAAAAAGAGGAAAGATTATAAACCACAAACATAAACAATTAAAAGAATCAGGGTTATTCAACTTTTATGAGAAGAAAAGGTAATATGTGATACAGTTGAACACTGTATGGAACAAAGGAAAGCAAGAACTGTCTCCCAACTCCTTATGTGACCTTTAATTAAAAAAAAAAAAGTGTTTGTGTTTATAACTAGTAATAACTTTATTAATTCAAGGTGTTTGCTGTGTAAGAGCTACAGAGCTTTAAGTTGGGGTAAATGTCAACCAGAAGAAAATTTGTTGCTGCAAGTGAGGCTGGGGAGGTGCACAAATGTTTCTGCAGAACTAGCAAAGGCAGAAAAAGACAAAGATTTATTTTTACTTTAAAATAATCATGATTTTAAGAAGTGCTTATAAATAAAAGGATTTGTAATAGCAACTGTGAATCTCTGACCCTTTTAAGCTTCAATCAGGCTGAAAAGTTGAAGAAGAAAATGTATTTAATTTATAACAGTAATTTCTGATATTCAAGAAACCATTTTAAGCCATGAAAAGCTATATGTAAAAGTATAACACATCCTCTGCCTTGTTTTTTTTAGAGAGGTTTGCACTTTTCTTCATTGCAGGAGCTTTAGAAATATAGCAATCTGCACTACTTGGGCTTTGCAACAAATCTGCATGAGAATTGCACTACTCACAAATATTTACTCTAGGATGTCTTAGCAGGGATAGCCTTAAAAATAATTGATAAAAATAAGTAGATAAAGACAGGAATTAGTCGGTAAAGACAGATATCTACCAAGTCTCATCAGAGTGTGTTAGTTTGAGGTCAGTTAGCTTTTAAATACCAAAAGCATTTTGTCCTTTTCCAGTGTTAAGCCACTTACCATGATTGTTTGTGTGGAAAACGGAACATGTTTGGTTTCTTTTTTAATGTCTGTTTACTGCTAAATGAGTTTAAAATGCAAGGCAAGAAATAAAAATGCTTACGTAGCAAGAAAAAAAGAATTTAGATTATGTGGCAGGTTTTTGCTGTTGAAGAACAGGCAGCTGCTCCTTAGTGATTTCTCTTTTTATAGAATTGAAAGAGAAGAGATGAGCAAACTCTAATGGAAAAACCTTAATTTGAATGTTATAAGAATGTCTTTCACAGCAGAGGAAGCAAATTGTTGTATGAACTGTGCTTATTTTACTCAACATTTCTTTGATGAGAGCTTGCCCTTCATTTGAAATTCTGCAGAACGTTAACACAACACTTGGCTCCCATGGAAAAGGCTGTAACGAGTGGTGGTGGTGGTCACTCACTTCTGGGTTCAAAGGAGCTGATCTACTTAGAGCAATGGAAGGGCATCACTTGGGTTTGGATTGGGGCTATGTACAGGAACTGGGAGTGGGAGGCCCATGTTACAGGGTACTTCTGGAATAAATTTAAATAACCACAAGGATACAGCTAAAAGATAGGAGAACTGTTGTCTTCTGGAAACTTCTCTCTCTGGTTTTTCTTTGCTCTGTGTTGAGGGGCTGTAGCTCACAGGTACCGCAGTGTACTATCCTGTAAGATGCTGTACTGGAAAAAAACAAAGTGGAAGATCACATCTGCTGAGATTTTACTTTAACTGCTTGATGCTGGACTGTATAAATTTTTTTTTTCCTCTGTGGAAATGTAAAGCATGGGTCATATAAGCAATGGTCTTTTTTGTTTGGCTTTTTCAATTGCACCCTTGAAGGACCAGTGGACTGTCTGAGGGGACAGTGAGAACGGCTTGAAAGGCAGATCCCAGAGAGTTTGTAATCAGTGGCATACTCTAGTGCCTGTCACAAGTGGTGTCCCCCAGGGTTCAGTACTGGACACAGTGTTGTTTAACTTGTTCATCAATGACTCAGAGGAAAGGGCAGAGTTCTGCTCAGCAAGTTCCCTGATGACACAAAGCTGGGAGGAGAGGGTGATACCCCAGAGGGCTGTGCAGCCCTTCAGAGGGACCTCGACAGGGTGGAGATGGGCAGAGAACAGTCTGATATTCAACAAAGGCAAATGCAGCATCCTGCACCTGGGGAGGAATAACCCCAGGCACCAGGACAGGCTGGGGGCTGTCCTTCTGTAAAGCAGCTCTGTGGAGAAGGACCTGGTGAGCCACAAGCTGTCCATGAGGCACCAGTGACCTTGTGGCCAAAAGGGCCAGTGGTATCCTGTGGTGCATTAGGAACACCAGCAGACAGAGGGACGTGATCCCGCTCCTCTGCTCAGCCCTGGTGAGGCCACGTCTGGAGTGTTGTGTCCAGTTCTGGGCTCCTCAGTACAAGAGTGAGATGAAGCTCCTGGTGTGGGTCCTGCAGAAAGATAAAAAGATGATTAGGGACTGGAGCATCTTTCTTACAAGGAAAGGCTGAGGGAGCTGGATCTGTTCAGGCTTAAGAAGAGACAACTGAGAAGGGACTTTTTTCTCAGTAGTGCTGAGCAACAGGGCAAAGAGCAACATGCAGACACTGATGCACATGAAGTTCCACCTGAACATGAGGTTCCACCTGCTTTGTGGTAACTGAGCACTGGAACAGATAGGACAGAGAGGTTGTGGAATCTCCCTAAATGGAGATACTTCAGAGCCATCTGGTTTAAATTCTGTGCAGTGTACTGTAGGATGATCCTACTTGAACAGGAAGGTTGGACCAAATGATCCACTGTAGTCCCTTCCAACAGTAGCCATTCTGTGATCAGGTCTCTAAATATGTACCCAAATACCTCATCTTGAGAATTTAGGGAGCTATTGTCCTTTTCTCACTTTACCTCGTGTTGTTTTTCCTGCCCTCTACTTTCTTTGTTACCACTTTCTCCACTATCACTTTTGTTTTCATAGATCCTTGGCAAAATCATTTGTATCTCTCATTGGTGTCTTTGTGTCACACTGTGGGAATCATGCCGTGATTTTGGTCATTTTTCACATACTTTTGCTGTACCCACTTTGTTTCTACTATTTTATTTTTGGAATATGCGAAAGCGAACTGGAGACAATATTCCATCTGAGGTGACATCATGAAGATAAATAAACTGTCATAAGGATGTCCTCTGTTTTAATCTAGGATCTTTCTAGATGTTCTTAATACTCCATTATGTTTGGTAGCCAATATTTGGCTACCCTTAAACACTAACGTGGCATCTGCAGAAGTTTACCTGTCATGGCCACTTAATGATTAATATTTTTGAGTGAAAATTTTTATACACCTAATTAGAGCTGCAGGGTTTGCTTGGTTTTACTACATGGAGATGGCTTCCCGTGCATAAATATTATTGATGTACTGGTAAACTGAACTTAAATAGTCCACATTAACATAAAAATATTTATGGTACCATTTGTTGTCTTGTGTGGACAGAGAAGTCTGCAGGGATTATATGTCAATGTCATAAATTCATGAAAGACCTGAAAACACTGACATGAAAGCATCTGAAATTTAGTTTATGATGTTATATTTAATACTGCATTTTAAATTTCTTAGCAAATAAGGTAGCAAAAAATCCCAAAGCTGATATAGATCTCTGCAGCTCATAGGCAGTTACTAGCACAGATGTTTTCACCTGTTGCAAGCTGTGACAGCTCAAAAATATGTGTAACTTTGAATACAAGTGCTAATAACAACTGAGACATTAAAATGTAATTATTGCGTGTTATTATACTATCACCTGTGCAGCTGCGAGGCATAGACTGAATATTCTGCCACCTTCAATTAGAAGAAGATAAAAGTAGCACTGGAGAACTGAGTCACTTAAATGAGAATTTAAATCACTGCAACTGCAGTAGCAATTGGAAAGTCATTCAAAATCCCAGCCAACAAGACATGTTTCAAGGCTAGCAAAGTGTGATTATTTTTTTCTGAATTTAGGTCACCAAAGCCAGTAATTTGGATGATATCTTAAGGGAGTGTTTGGCCTGTCAGGCAGGTGTATGATTTCTTAATGCCTTTTTAGCAGTGATAGTCACAGGAACTGTATTGTCCTGGCAAATTAGGTAGAAGAAAATTATCTTCTCACTATATTATCAACATTTGTCCCATGCATGCACCTTGGCACTTGCAATACTCTTCACTTTCTTATCCAGTCTCTAACAACTCCAAGCAGCATCTACTACTAATTTCAATATATTTTTTTCATTGCAAATGTTTCCTGTGAGGCTGCAGCACCTTTTGTTTTAAGATATAAGTCATAGAGCAGTTAAATTGTTTTGACTTCTGTTCTAGAAAAAAACCAGTAAAGTGATGGTTGATCTCCCTTTATTGGTAAGAATTTCTTTTATATTAAGGTTAAGACTTCTACCTTTGTCTTGTAAACATAAAGGGTGCACTAGTGCTATGGTTGTTGTTTCTGTGATCAAGCAACCTCTGGAGTCACACAAGCTTCTGAGGTTTAAGAACTCAGAAGTGAGAACTTAAAAGCTGCTTAGAGCTCCAGAATTTTAGCCACATGTGTCAGATGATATTTTCTGTATTACCTGTCTTTTAGCAAATAGAAAATGAAGGTTCAGGAGGCGTAAATTAACTTAAAACACTGCCCAGAAGATTTTTATGGGCAAAAAAAAAATAAAATTATGCATTTCAGTAGAACCATGATAGTTAATCATCACTTAGACTTGCCTACTGTGTAACACAAGCTGTTTAATGCAGTAATGCTTCAAACACGTCTATAGCTTCTGCTTTAAGAATTTATCTACTGATTTAAAAATTGAGACCAGTTCACTAATTAGCCTTCCCTTTGCTATGGGTAAGTTCCTGACTTGTTGCTGTAGCCATCATGTCACTCCAGTCACTTTTGTGGGATCCACAGAGTAGCTGAGGCTGAAAGGCAGCTCCGTAGATTGTCCAGTTCAACCCATCCGCTCAAGCAGGGTCACACAGAGCTGGTCATCCAAGACCATGTCCTGACAGCTTTTGAACATCTGTCCCCATAGTAAAGAAAGAAGTGTTTCTTGATGTTCACATGGCCCCCGCTGTGTTTCCATTTGTGTAGATTGCCCCTTGTGCTGACACTGGGCATCACTGGGAACAGTCAGCTTCTTCTTCTTCTTTCTTCATTCCTTTTCATCAGGTATTTCTACAAAGTCATAAGTTCCTCCCCAAAGCCTTCTCTTTTCCAGGTTGAACAGTCCCAGTTCTGTCAGCCTTTCATTGTAGGAGAGATGCTCCCCTATTTTTGTTTGTCCTTTGTTGCACTTATTCTCCAAAATCCACCTTTCCTGCAGCTCAGTTTCTTCAGAAATTTTCATTTATTTTCACTCTCTTATTTGACATTTAAGTGGCATATTTTACTGAGTCCTCTTTCAGATTAAATTTTCCTTATTGTAAACACAATTCTATAGTCTGTACTAGAATTCCTTTCACCCCAACCGATGCATAAAGTTGAAGTCTCCTTTCTACAATTCTGCAAACAAACATCAAGTAAAATGGAAAACTACTGCTCTGAAAATTGGAGTCTTATGTCAACCAAGCCACAGCCATCCAGGCTTGAAACTCAAGGTGTCTTTTATTTGCTGTAAACAAAGAAATTGGACAACTCCACCAATTAGTGTCAGCTGAAAGAAAACGACTCTGCTGTATAAGACAAGGCAACAGTGCTTGATTTTATCACAAAATACCAGACTCTTAACTAAAGAACTTTTTCAGAACCCCTCACAGTGTTTTGAACTGTGACCTGGAAAACAGCACCCATAACCTCACCAGCAGCACAGCCACCTCTCTCCAACCCCCATCCTGATTCCCCCTTGTTACATAGTTGGGAATTTCTGCCTAGGTCCAATGCATGTTCCTGCAGCTTTAAGTTTTTTGTTTGTATTTAATGCTGGAAAAAAATTATTGATTCAAAATACAAATAAGAGCAATCACTTGAAAGAAGTTTTTTTTTAAAAAAATGTTTATCTGAAACATGAATACAAATTTTGCATCCTTCAGAGAGGAATAAAGGTAAACATTAAATAAAAATTTTGCAAAAACCTAAATTTCAGGCTATGATACGTTACTAGTTGGAACATTTTAAAAAAAAAGGCAGTAGAATAAATTTAATTTGTTGGATTTTAAAATCTATTTTGCCTTTGTAAAATCATTTGTCTTTCACTGCTCTATTTGATGAAAATAAAGTGAATTCTGAAAGAAAAATCCTATTTAGGAGATTTGGGTTTTTTCTCAGGTTAAATATTGAATAAAATCTGACCCATTAACAAGAAATGTTGTTAATTGGGAGGTAGTTTTTGAACATGGAGTAGTTATAAGAACTTAAAATGCATCATTATTTATCCTATCCCACTTTGGAAATGAAATTAGACTTTAATTTTCACCTTGAGCACAGAAAACTCCATGTGAAGCAGATGGACTGTAGAAGTACAATTCACAGTGGGTTTCCTCTTATCAGTGTGGAAAAATCTGAGAGATGATCTCTTTAAACACTACTTTGTCACTTCCCAAAACTTCCTTCTTTCAGTTGATAGAGTTAGGATGACACTTATTAATATGTCTGGTGTTTGCTTTTATTTACAGCCTTGCTGACGGTGTCCTAGAGAGTGATTTGTTCTGATCAGCTGTCAGGAGGACCACACCATAAGCAGTGGTTTAAAATGAAATAGAAACAGGCTTCAGATGCTGTTTTAGCTTAAGGAATAGGTGCACAGTAGTCTCTTCTGTTTATACAGGTAATGGCTACTCTTAGAACTGCTGCACAACTTGCAGTCATCCAGCCCAGCCTACTCAGCCTGGTCCTTCCAGAGCAATGGGAACCACTCAGTTTTGGACTTGGAAGTCTCCCTGAATGGAAAGTGTATTTGCAGCAAAATTATCTTCTCAGAAAACTGCATAACTTTTCTGTGCATCCCTGCAGCCTACATGACATGTTTAAAATTGCTGGCAGGTGAACAGGTGTTAAACTACTTGAGGCTTTGTATCTAAAAGCTCTGTGGATCTGTAATCCATTACTGAAAGCAAGGGCTAAAAATGTATTAATGATAATAGATGCTGAATTGCTTAAAAGTATCCTTAATAATTAAACAATTTCATTTTACATCAACAACACTTTTGATGACTGCATTTTGCAGAAATTCTTTAGCTCAGAGAAAGACCAAGGTAATTGCACTATGACTCCAACCAGAGGGATAGAACAGAGTGGTGCTTTCATCATTAGCTACCCTTTAGCAGAGATGGCTCAAGAAAACAAAGAATCTGGATTTGCCTAAATGAAGTATTAAAGAGAGAAGTAAAATCAGCTAATGAAAAATGGCATAATAGTAAATTCACCAATAGACTGGAGGGATATTTTATGACTGCTGGTTTTGTCCCCTGAGATATTACAGACAATTCATCCAGAAGACTGTAACTCCATGTTGCATAAAGTTCCCTGTGGACATTCCCCTGGAGACCTGCCCTTCCAATGCTGTTTTCTCTCCACACCAGCTGTGTCCTGGCAGCTCATCTTTCTGTCAGTAAGATTTTCCCAACCATGGATTCTACTGAGCCACAGTATCTGCTCTTTTTGTTTTGTTTTTTTGGGTTAGTTGGATTTTATTTTAATATCTTGTAAACTTGACTGTTCTGTTCTTCCTTCATGGAAGGACAAAAAGAGGTTAGAAAACTTTGTGATATCCTTCTGCATCTTGATTCCTCTACCTTCTTTTTAAGATTCTCTTTAACCTTGCCATCTTGTCTAGAAGTCCTCGGAATACTCTGACAAAGTTAACTCTAGAGTGGGGAGTGGCAGAGCTGTTTATTTGCTGAATGCCAGCATGCAGCTTTCCCCACAAATTATTTCCTATTGAGAAGCAGCTCAAAAATGAGCTCAGTGTTGCACCAGGAGTGTTTCAGCGTGCGGAGGACCTGAGCAGGAACTGCTGCCTGAGCCAACAGTTCTTGGTTCTGTACTCTTGTGCATGCTGCCCATACCTAGGGTAATGAGTTACATCTGTTAAGGTAGAGCTCCTGGTTTTCTGCATCTGAGAGGGGATATTCCACACAAACATGCACATGAATCAGATTTAAATCTGCCTTACCAATGGTTGTATGGCAGGCAGTATAAATCTGAGTCCTTGCTCAGGTTTATTTTTTTTCAATCCAATCACATTATATTCTCCTATCTCTTTCCACACTTAATTTTCATTTTAGCACCCCAGAAATTCCATTATATCTTTCTTAAAACTGAAATATACTTCTGTTTCAAAGTCATGGATGCAATACTGCAATGCAAAAGCTATAAAAAAGCTGTATATTTTTTTACAGTCAATGTACTAGCATCTCTTAATTGCTCTAACAGCAAGGAGGATGTTTCATGAAGATTAAAGTTTTTCAGTAGAAGCTTTAAAATAGTCTGTTTAGGCAGAAAAAAGATTTGGCAGCCTTTGCAATATATCAGTTTAGGGAGACTTTTGAGCATCTGCAATGCAACAGAGAATGAGAAACTTTGGCCATTTATAATTATTTGTGTCTTTATATCTGCCAATGCTACCATGTCGCATATGTATCTATATATGTGTGTGTGTATGTACATACATACATATATATATATATATATATATATATATATATATATATATAATCAAACAAATGCTAGGCAAATATAAGACCTTTCAGTTACATAAAGGTAACTGTAATGTTACAGTTTGATTAAGGTAAATACAGTTTTGTTTTTCCTCTTATTTTGATAGAAGGTATCTCTAAATACGTCCGATTTGTTGCCCTTTCTTACCTCATCTCCCCGAACCTTCCAACAATGAATATATCTAACTTCTCATGACAGTTGCTTCTTATAAATAACATTTTCATTGCAGTGAAGTAAAAACAAGTAGGAGTTTTGGGTTTTGCTAGTCTTGCTTTGAAACACAAATAGTCTGCTTATCGCCAGCCATTTGATTCAAAGTAAGTATGAATTGTGCTTTAGCAAAAGTGTGTTCTTCAAAGTTCACCATTTTCTGAGGTGGTTTCCAGAAAATTTCCTCAGTGGTCCTTGGACAGCCATTGCTCCCAGTACAAATCAGATATGTCTTAGTCTTTGTGATTTGAAAATACTGAGTTTTGTCACATCCTAGAGAATTTCCAGAACTGTTCTTTTTGCAGCACATACATGATATTTTTTCCAACTAAAGATCTCTAAAATATCTTAGAAGCAGGAAGACAGATATCTGTTTGCATTCTGTTCCTCGTATTTTTGTCTAAACTTATCAGGTTATTCTCCTGAGTATGCACTTCTCGATGATGTGTAGTACTTCAGGAAAGGAGAACGTGAAGTAAGAAATTTCCTTTCATGCTGAATGAAGTGTTTTTAACAATTGAAATTCTTTATGCTGCTTCAGAAAACAATTCAAAGGAAACTGATAATAATTTGGTTTCTGAAGTTGGAGAGTTCATCTTGTCCTCTACTCAATGGTATTATGACCAAACTCTCATGTCTTCTTTAAATCAGTTTAAAAATCCTATATATTTTTCCTGTGATCTTCTGTAGAAGTAAAGTAGTGTAAAGAGTATGCTTAAGAGATAATTAATCTGTGGCCTTATAAGTGTATACAAAGAAAGACATTAAGTTAGGCCCTTTAAAATATAAAGAGAAATACAAGTACACATTTCTGGAAAGTAAATTTAACAAATTAAAAATTAGATACAAATGCTTGAAAAAAAAAACCCTATTCAGCACAGGAGACATTCAGCTGTCTTTTCTGCAAGGCTATGATTGTTTTTAATGAACAGAGAAATACTGTATAACTGGTTAGAAATCTTAAATTATTTATTCATAAAGATCTAGATATTATCTGCTGAGACTGAAGTACAAACACCCTCAAGACAGAAAGGCTGCAAGTTGCACCATGAGTTTTTAAGTGTGTAGGACTTATTTACAATGGTATAGTAGTAAAATATTTTTGAGCACGTAGCCATTTTTAACAGCATCAGCTGAAATATAGTATTACACAGAAGAAAACTCAGATAAGTGAATATATTTAATCTTTATTTTGGTTTCTATCTCTACAGGCTTGGTTGTATTGAAATAAAGATTCTGAATTAAGCGCTAAGATGAGCTTAGGAATAGTGTTTTTAAGTCCTTAACATGCTAGATTGATCCAGGCACTTCAAAATTAACACAATAATAGCAACAGGGCATAGCAATGCCCTCATTGTTTCTCTGGTGCCATATCAAAATCTTTTGCAGTAAGTAAAACCTAATCATGGATGGTCTTGGAAAACGAGGGGGTATTGTAAAGGAACAGCTTGGGTGGGAGAAGGAATAGGGGAAAATAAAGTCCTTCAAACAAGTTCTTTACCACAAGTGACAAACAGGTTGTCATTAAATGACAAGTAGGTGATTTATGATTAAAAAGGAGTTAAAAATCATTGTTGCCTAATTAATCAGTATTCAAAAAGTTTATAGGAAAGAAGAAAATGCACACACTGCGTTAGGATAATCTTGAGATGAAAACTATATAGTAAAGTAATAAATAAACCTCCAAAAGTTGAAAACAGGTTGGTTTAGATTGGATATCAGGAAGAAATTCTTTCCTGTGAGAGTGGCGAGGCATTGGGACAGATTGCTTGGGGCAGTTGTGGATGCTCCATCCCTGGAAGTGTTTAAGGCCATGAGGGTGCTGAGTAAACTGATCAAATGGAAGGTGTCCCTGGTGTCCTTGTTTTAGCCAAGGGCAGGGTTAATATTTTCCAGTAGCTGAGAGGGGGCATGGCCAGACCCAGATATTATTGGGTACTACCTCATGTCATTGCCAGGAGCCGGCGAAAGGGACACTCTGCTCTTTGGTTTCCAGGGAGAAAGAACTGTGTTCCTTTCAGAGGGAGAAAACCTTGTGGGCAAAATAGTCCTGTGCTGTTTTATTTTACGTTTGTCTTTTATTATGTCTTGCAGTTTTTGTTATTAAATTGTTGCTGATCTTTGTTTTCTTATCTCATTGTTGTTTGCTGTAAATTTTTCTTAGCTCTCTACCTTTTGTTCTTTCAGTTGGTGGGGGAGGGGAGTAAGCAGTGGTCTTTTTAGTGGGAGAACTAAATTGGAGAAAACCCTTCCTAAACCATTACATGTATGCATGGCAGAGGGGCTGGGACTAGATGATCTTTTAGGTGCCTTCTATCTAAACCATTCTGTGATTATATGCCTGTGAAATTACTGCTCTACACCCAGTTAATAAGATAGATAGTTATTAAATGTTGAACAGAAGATTACTTCAGAGTCTGAAGTGTTACAGTAACAGCTCACCTTTTTCACACGCCTTCCCAACTTCTCATGAGGGTCCTGTATTTTTTGTCCCTCCTTCTTTTGAGTTCTTACTAAAAGCACAAAGAGAAGATGATGCAGATCTGTCCAGTAGTGTGCTGGAAGCAGCACTGTATGCCCTGTACCCCTGGCACTGTGGGAGGGGTCTGCCTTCTGCTTGTTCAGCCTGGGGGAAGAGCTCTTATCCAGACACAGCATTCAACAACTTGGATGTCTGGGGAATGTTCTGGATGACTCCAATGAATTAATTGTTTCTTTATCAAAGGTCACAGTGGATACAGGTACAGGGGTGCACTTCTCAGGGAAATCACATCCTAATGGTTTTCTAATCTCTTTTGTTCTCATCACGGAAGCAGAAGGCAGCAGAAGCAGCTGCTCTGTTAGTGCTACTTATCATTAATCTTCACTCAAGGTCTTTCAGTCTTTCTGAAATTGTCTTGAAATCTGATGCAGTGAAAAGGCAAGACTTCTGGAGACAGATACTCTGCCTAAGTCTGCACATTACTTATTTAAATTTTGCAGTCTTGTGTGAAGTTGTTTGTCTGTCATGATTGATTGTGTGTAATTTCAATAGAAATCCATTAGTACTTTAATCCCATAGAGATAAGTGAACATTTGAGTTATTTTACTATGGAATCAAGTTTACAACATCACATTTTGTCCACTTTGTTTTTGAAGTCACAGGTAATGCCCTTCTTTAAATTATGAAGGATACATAATATGAGTAGAGATTTACAGGAAAAATAGTACACAATAATTTTTTTCTTCAGTCTTCTCAGGGACAGGTTTCACAGGAGGCACAGACTCCATCAGCCTGCTGAGGGTGTGTGGAGTAGTAGTCATGATGGAGCACAAAGTGTGGGCATATGGTGACCTTCAGTGCTCAGTCTTGCACTGTAATGATCAGGGATTGGTGTTTACCGATTGCTGTGCTGGACTCTGCGTGTGTGTTATGTCTGTATATCTATACATAGCTCCTGCAGACATTTATTTTGCTTCACCAGTAGCTAATGACAACATACAGAAGGATCTGTCTTAGACAAGCATCAAAAGCAATATGTGTCCCATATGCATGAAGCTTGCAGGCTGAAGCAAAGCCTTTAGCGTTACTTTGGCAGACATTTTTGGCATAAAAAATTCCCAAATCATAAGATGCCTGAAAGTTAAATATAACAGCCCTGTTAGAGAGTTCTATGCCAAGGAATAGGAGGTCTTGTGAAATGTAGCATTTGTGAAGCAACATATATTTTGCTATTGCTTGTTGAAAATAACAAGCACATTGCAGGCATTAATGAAATAGAATCACAACATACTTCCCCCTAAGGGGGCTAAATGCATTTTGGGGTTTATGGACACTGTATGTCCTCAGCCCTAATTGACAGGTAACATTACTTTTGTCTACTAGTTTTAGTGAAAATTTACTTAAAAGACAAACATGGGCAAATAGGTGGATAGGGAAAGTAAAAAGTCCTAAGCTTCCTTGTTCAGAAACACCAAAGAAGTCCTGACTGTACCTCAATGGATTATTTCTTTGTGTATGTGTTTATTAATTTTGCACACATTTATACAAGTATCATCCATCTTTGGGTTTGCTATTTTTAATTAAAAATCTCTTTCCCTTTACTATTGGTCTGACGTGACATAAGATCCCATGCAGTCCTGATGGCAGCTCAGTAGGCAACCACAGACTCCCCAGCAGAGCAAATGCCAACTCACGCCCGCAGGCAGATGGGAAAGTAAAACATGCATGTTATTTCCAAACCACTTAAAAAAATAACTTCCCTTACAGCATCAGATGAAAACATATTAAAGAAAATCTGTCTTTTTCCACATTTGGATAAATATGTTCTGTAAGACCAATTATGTTGAGTAATGTATTTGAACAAATATGCAGCAATTAGGACATTTTGTTGAGTGTATCTGCGGTGACTACCAATCACATCAAAGCCATATTGGTACTGATCTTCTTTATTATTCCTCTTGCTTAAAAAGAAATTCAGATTCAAAAACATGAAAGTTGAAGAAAATATTTGGCAAAATATTTTATTTTTCCAACTTACTTTATATATTCAATTAAAGCCTAACCAGTTACTGCTCACAAGGTACTTTAAACTGATGGCAGCGTGTCTGACCTTAGTATCATCCTTGTGGCATGTTTCACTTGGGATTGGAAACTAACTTTTTAAATATCATAAAACCAAAACAAATACAAAAAATAAATAAAAAAAAAAAATCAAACCAACCAACTAAACAAAACCCCAAACAAACCACAAATCAAAATGGGCTGTTCTGCTTCTGTCCCAAGAGAATGTGCCTTTACTTTGCTAAGATGCAGAAGTGCTGTCTATAAAATCGGGTCGCTGTCATCTGCGATACCATGCTTTTGCTACTTACAGATTAAAACAATTTTTCAGACTTTTCAGACTTTTCTGTTGCTATACATCATCAACAGCTTTTTTTTTTTTTTTTTGTCTATATTTGCTGTGTTTTTGTAAAGGTTCAGTTCCTTTAGAAGTAGTTTGGCATACCTCATGATATAGAAATAAAATATAGATAACACATAATTAGTTGAATGCTGCCAAAGCACTGCCCAAAGAGAGATTGTAGCCTGTATTCAGTGGGGGCATCCACTGCTGAGGAAACATAATATGTATATGTTTATAGAAAGCAACTAAACTTATAAACTTCTGTCTTGCTTCCTATGCTGTCAAAATGATTATGGTTAGAAATAGAAGTGATGAAAATATAAATCTTCTTTTATCTGGCATTTAAATTTTAAGAGATAATTTTTAAGAGAGAGATTTCTCTGGCCTTCTGACAATATGTTGAAGTGGAAAAGTAGGCAATGGAAAGGGGTTTTTTTGGTGCTCTTTCTATTTTACATCAGGCATAGACTGCAATCAGTTGAAATTATTTTATTCGACTTCATATGCATACGTAGCACGGTTGTTTCTGTTCATTTGACACTTTCTCCATTTCTTTTCTTCCTAAAGACAGTACAATGTTTGCTTCTCAGCTCTAAGAAAGGGCTTATGGTATTCTGTATGGGACATTAGAGTATAGGTATGTAACAATATTTTAAGACTGGGTTAGTCACCAACCTGAACTTAGAGGCATAGGCCTCAAAGAAGTGGTCATAGGATTCAATTCATCATAAAACTCCAAGATTTTTATGGTGTCTGTGCACTTCAGTTTCTGATTAATTTTGCAATATGCTGAGATTACATATCCAGTGGAATATTTACTCTTTAATAAAATTTAATTTTATTGCATAACCTTATAATCATTATAGAGGAAAAAAAATCAGTAATCATTATCTTGTCACTATAGCAATCCTAGCTGGAAAAGACTTTAAGTTAAAGAAATTCTATCTGCATTATTATTGGAAAAGTTCTACTAATCTGATTTTAAAGCTTTCTGAAATGGTGATTGTGCAACCTGCCTTCTCCAGTGCTTGGCTACCAGGGTTTTTTCATCATGTCTAACCAGAATCTTTCTTGTTGCAAACTGAACTAGTTATTGTCTTCTCTCTGAAAAAGAGTTAGGATTATTCTTGTTGCCTTTATGAAAGGAAGCTTTTGTATTAAAGACTACTATTAGGTCCCTTCTTTCCAGCAAGGTTAAAGCCCAGTTTTTTGTTAAAGTTGTTTTTTTCTGGACCTCTGGTCCTTTCTCATGCTCATCTCTGGAAACACTGTCTTTGGTCCACAGCCTCATTAAAGTGTTATTCCCTAAGCTGAATCAATGTGTTTTTCAGCAAAAAAACATTAATTTCCTGTTTTATGTTTGTGCAAGTGATTATTTTTGCCTGAAAATTTGATAGTTTGCCCATTTTTCAATTGAATTCCTAATTTAGTTGCAAGCTACTGCTTTATTTTGTTGAAGTCTTGCTTATTAGTTCTAATTTTGAGCTTTAATTTGCTTACTACCCATCTTTACCTAGTGCTATCTGTTGATTTAATGTGTATGATCTATGTTCAAAGGCTATGGAATAGTCAAAGTGATAATCCTATACTCAGACAAAGACAGAATTCTGGAATTCCACTCCCTGTCCCTCTGAGTTAGCTTTGTTCATTGAGAAGAGGTCACTGAGAAGTCTCTGGTTTGCCAATTTCTCTGCCATGAAAGCCAATTCTGGAATGTGAAGCACTTAAAACTGGAAACAAAAATGCCAACAAGCATCAAGAAACATGCTGGCTTTTGAAGAACTATGCAAGAATATCCTCGAGGGTTCCAGAAATGTAACAAGTCCATGACCATTTTCAGCTCTCTTATTCTGTGTTCAGCTAATCAGTACAGCTTGAACCACCAAGGAGTGTTTGAATTTTGACCTTGTCATTACCCTTGTAAAGGAAACAACATCATAAATCCCAGAGAATTACTCAGCTCCCTGACCAACAGCAGAAGCACAAGGGGAAATGTGGTAATAGGATAAGCACTCCACCCTGCATGGCCTGAGTCCATAACTGACCATGACACTTAAAGGTTTCGTGTTCAGAGGTGAGAGATGAGAATAATTTTTGGTCCAGAAATGTTGACCTTCAAAGAAAGGTCTTAAGACCTGAAGTTGTTCAAGGAAGAGTCAGAAGGAGGAAGGCAGAGAGGCTTCAAGCATGAAGGAACTGACTGTCAGGAGGAAGAGCAGAGGCAGGATCTTTCCTCCACTGCAGTGAGAAGGGAACAACTTGCCAACTTTGTGGTTAGTCAGACTGTCTAAGGAGATAGAGCAGTCTGTCTGCCAGGAGAGCTGATGTCCCTTCTAGCCCAATGTAGGTTTCTCTGACTTGCTCCTGTTACACTATTTTCCAATACCTGAATTCATTCCTTCTTATTCCTGCAGGTTTAAAGCTCTCTCTGAGCTTCTTTTCCTTTTGTAGATGCATATGCATAATGATTTTATTCTTTTCCATCATGGAAAAATCCTTTTTTAAATCTCTAACTTCATTTAACTGGAAGTCTGCAATCACTGTTTTACATTCTTCAGGAATTATTTTTTTCTGATTACCTCCCAAGCAATTTCTGCTTTGTGTGCTGTATGAAGTTCCATTCACAGCAAGGAAATACAAACAAATCCCTCTCAACAAAACAACAGGTTCTTTACTCCATCTTCACTCCTGCATAGAATTTATTAAACCAGCTAGTATTCTTCTCATACTATCCTGGATTTTGGGTTATCATTTAATTTCTTCCTCCCTTGTCTCCTTTACTGTCTCATTCCTCAAGTAAGTGGAAAATTTCAGCTTTCTTCTACACATATTTTTAAGATGTTGTCTTAAAAATATGTGTAGAAGAAAGCTGTAGCTTTTATACTGATAGTACACATATCTGTATGTATCTAATTCTGTTAAGTTAGAATCTCTAGGGGTTTTTCTAGTAGCACCTGACATAAGTGGACAAGAAGAAGCTTAAACTTAATTCCAGTGATTTTAGAAATGGCAGGTAACTTTTCTCCAAGCAAGTGTTGTTCTGTTTTCCTCCCCAGCTTCTCTCAGCCAAAGAAGAGGATGGTAGTCATGACTGAAATCCTCCAGTGGAAGATATATTAGTGTATGTTCTACTGAGTATAATGTTGCCATTTTCCTCAATCTTAATCACCACATGAGTTCATGGTTCTAGTTTTCAAGATCACAGCTGGCTGCTGTGGAAGGCTCATTGCAAACCAAGTGGCAAGCTAACAGCCAAACCTCTCTATTCTTGATATAACCAGATAACTGATAGACTCTTCAAGGCAACAGAAACACAATGATGACATGAAACAATGTGTTATAACAATTTTGTGGGATAATTCAGGCATGGCATAGCATGTGCTTCTCATGTTGGATGTAGGAAGGCTTTGAGCACCTAAAACAAAAGCTGTAGAAGCTGAATTTTCGAGGGGTCTCTACATGCAGTTGGTTGGTGCATCCCTACTTATTGCTGGCACCAACGCTTCTGCTGGTACACAGGCCTGGACCTCTGTGACCTGAGAATTGTCACATGTGGCTCCTGCTTAAACCTGACTTTTGGCATAAATGTCCTGACATCTGTGACTAGAAGTTGTGCTGTGAAAGTGTGCACTGCATCAGTGTGGTCAGGCTTGTGGAAGCAATGGCTTCCACAGTTTCTTCCAAGATACAAAAAGAGGAGCAGAGTGGGCAAAGAAAGGGAGGCATGAAGCCGTGCATGGCTTGTCATGACCTTTTTGCTGCAGTGCACCCTTCCTTGATGTAGTTGTGGTCTTGTCATTACAGTGATAGCCCAGATGGTGTGAGAGGAAGAAAATACTTGGCATTTAAGAGGGGTGTACATCCTGGGAATCCTGATTTCTAGGCTCTCCCTACAGAGGATAGCTATAATCTGGGCAGGAAGGCAAAGCTACATACCTGCTTTTCCTGCTTATCATTTCCCTTTGGCTACTGATGGTTAAATCAGTTCCCTGAGGAACTGATGGTTAAATCAGTTCCCTTACTCTTCTCACATGCTGCCTGCAGAAAGCCAAAGGCCATTTATGTGTTTTGTGCCATGCACTGGCACAACAGGATTAGCAGCTGCTAGTCTGAAGGCATCCATGTCTGTTTTTCCTGGGTCTCCCAAAAGCATTTTTGAGAACAGGATTAGCAACTGCTAGTCTGAAGGCATCCATGTCTGTTTTTCCTGGGTCTCCCAAAAGCATTTTTGAGAACACTGCAAAGGAGGAGAAACAGAATTGTTCCTGACTGAGGGTCTTCCATTTTGCTGTGATTTCTTGCTATCTCAACATATTCTTCAGGACTTAGAATTGCTTCGAAATGACAATAATTTGTGGTTGAATCTGAAAGAGCCACTGATGCAGGCTTTGGGGGAGGTGTGAAGAAAGCAGACACTCTCAGCTGCCAACCCTGCAGGATTCAACCTACTGGTTCAGTGAGCTCACAAATAGGATACTATCCATCGAGGGATGTTTTTTTATTTCAGTAAGATACTTCTCTGAAATCTAGGTAAATTATTTAGAAAGACAGGCATTAACTTGCAATTAAATTTTATTATTTAGCTAAGAGGAAAGATACCCAACACACTTTAAATTTTTTAAAATTATTCAAACATAGACCTTAGGTTTGTAATTTGGTGACTGGTGGAAAGCCAAAATTCACATTCACACTAGCTTGTTAATGAGGGACTTATTATTAGTAAGTGATTAACAAACATAGTTGAGTCATCACCCACAAGCTGGTTGGTGGGTCCATGCCATCACATCCTCATTTGTACACAAACTTCCTCATTTTCAACTCCTCATTGTTAGCTACCACTGGCTCGGGGGGCATGGACTGAGCTGTCAGTCCTCAGGATTTAGTTGCAACATTGTAATACTAGGAGTTTTACTTAACACCTCTATTCCTGCATTGTTGTTATACAATGAATCTCCATCCTCCCTGCAGAAATAAATTCTTGGGATTTTTCTTTTCCTTTTAAATAAGTAGGTCACGTTTAAACTATGAACCTTATAAAACAAGGGGGAAAATGCATGTGTTTGCTTTTTAGTGTTACTTTAATTGAAAAAGTGGGTTTTTTGATGCTTGATATTGCTAGTACTATAAAAATTACTGATGGTTTATTATTGATAAACATGATTTGTTTATTTCCCATCTGCAGTGGTAGACAATTTGCAATAGGTGACCTGCTAAAATGGCTTCTTTTAGGTAATACTTCTGTTAATGATAAATACTTGGCTTTTTTAATGCCACTCAAGATTCATACCTTGTAAACCACGCTGGGGAAGGATTTTGCTATAGCCACAGAGAGACTGTAGCCTGTCTTTAGAGATAGTTTCTCTTAGTTTAAATGTCCCTCTGAATTGTGGTTGGACATGCTTCACTGGCATTGCACTGTGTCAGTGCTATGCCCATCCATCCCCCCATTTTGGGGAGATTAGCTCTGTGGCCAAGTTCATCAGTCACTTCTGCCATCATAGCTTTGCATGAATTGTACTAGTCTAATTTAGACTAGTACAATACAAGCTTTTTATCAGTGTGAGAGAAGGAGGTGGGACCTTTTTATCTATTCCTCTGCTTTCTGAAAAACTTGTTTTCCAGTTATTAACATCATCTAAGCATTAAACTTGCTGAAGAAAAGTAAAAAGATATGGAAATGTGTGTTTCATTAAAATGTCTTCTTCTAGACATCTGTTATTGTGGATATAACATTTTAATATGAAACTGCCAAGTAAATGCTACTCTTCAAATTTCTTTGATGGAAACTGGTAGTCCCTCTGCAGATTCAGTTGCAACGTGCTCACTTTTGAACTCCCTATTTTAATCTTTTTCCCCCTCAGCATCATTATTAAGTTTTTGTCCCTCTGTATTCAGCACTGCTGAGGCTGCACCTCAAATCCTGTGTTCAGTTTGGGCCCCTCACAACAAGAAATACATTGGGATGCTGAAATGTGTCCAGAGAAGGGCAGTGGAGCTGGTGAAGGATCTGGAGAACAAGTCTCATGAGGAGCGGCTGAGGGAGCTGGGGCTGTTTAACCTGCAGGAAAAGACAGTGAGGTGGCATCTTATCAGTCTCTACAACTACCTGAGAGGAGGTGGTAGCCAGGTATGCTAGGTAGCCAGGTACGGTCTGTCTCTTCTCCAGGTAACAAGCAACAGCACACAAGGAAATGGTCTCAAGCTGTGCCAGAGAAGGTTTAAATTGGATATTGGAAAAAATTTCTTCACTGAAAGGGTAGTCAGGCACTGGAACAGACTGTCCAGGGAAATAGTGGAATCACCATCCCTGGAACTGTTCAAGAGATGTGTGGATATGGCACTTTGGGACATGGTTTAGTGGTGAACATGGTGATGGTGCTAGGTTAACAGGTGGAATTGATGATCTTAGAGGTCTTTTCCAACCTGAATGTTTCTATGAGTCCAGAACTACCAGTATACCAGTGGTTTGCCAGTACATTACAGTAATTTTTCTCCTGTTGTGAGTAAAGAAAAAAATATACATTTTCTCTTTTGAGGCTATCTGGCTCTTGAAGGATTACCTTTAAAAAAATTCTGGCACTGTAATAGGACATAAAAGAGTGTATAGTTTTTATTTAGAATGGCCACTGTCAGTACATTCAGCTGTTTCTCCAACTAATAGGACCTCAGGAAAGTGCTGGTAGTGTTTAAGGGATGTGAACACACAGGACTGTAACCCTCTAGTTCTAAAACTGCGATGTAATATAAAATTCTCAAAAGCATATTTTACACTTTAAGTGTTATCTGTGGGGTGCTTCTACTAGCCTTTAAGCCTTATAACCTATTTATCCACTGTGTTTTTATAATCCATAGGGCTGGGATGGCTGTCATCATCTTAAAATGTAGCACCAGCCAGTTCTTTCCCTGCACTATTCGCATTTCCATTCTGGTGTGTCTGAATCATTGTACTACGCGAGTGCCTTTTTCATACTTAAAAATAGACTCAATAACCATCTTCCTTCTCTGCCTTTCGTTTTACAACTGCAGTAGCAGCTACATTTCCTGTCTCAATAGCACTTATGAAGCAATTAGGCAAATTTAGGACAGATTTTGCTGCTGAATGCTAGACAGATTTCTCTTTATCCTCACTAGAACTTGTGCATGGACAGATTATACCCTAATGGCCTAGTTCTTTTTCTGCCCCCGCAAGAAGCACTCTTCTCATTTTACACATGGGCCATTTGATTTCGTGCCACAAAATGAAATTGATGGATGCTCTAATTGGTCACTTGTAATTAATTAGTATTAAAAAAAAATCATCTTTTTCTGTGTTGTATCTTCTGTAGTCTTCAATGACTACTGCTTGCGGTTACAGAGCTGAAGGAAATTATTAGCAGGCAAATTGTGGACCTGTGGGAACAGGTCCAGGAGAGGGCCATAAAGATGATCAGGAGGCTGGAGCAGCTCTCCTGTGAACACAGCCTGAAAGAGTATAGCCTGGAGAATTTGAGATCCAGTGAGATCTCATTGCAGTCTTGCAGACATGAAGAACAAGGGGGAGAGTGACTTTTTACATGGGCAGGCAGCGATATGATCATGGGTAACAGTTTTAAACTAAAAGGGAAAAGATTTGGGTTATATGTAAGGAAGAAAATATTCACTCTGAGGATGGTAAAGCACTGGAGTGGGTTGCCCACAGAAGCTCTATCTCTAGGAGTGTTCAAGGCCAGACTGGGTGGGGCTCTGAGCAACATGGTCTAGGGGGTGGCGTCCCTGGCCGTGGGAGTGTGGGCTGGAACCAGATTTTTAGAGTTCCTTCCAAAGTTATTCTACGAAATTAGAAAGATTTATAAAAAGTAAAATGAAAATATTGGGAAAAAAAACCCAGAATAGTTCCAAAAGTAACATTTTTTTAGTATTTCTGTAAAAACTCAATGTTTGAATTAAGTTGAGGGATATAATAGATTTTTTTTTAAAAAATCAGGTTAAGTCAAGAAATCTTACCTAGAACCATGATTAAGTGCATATTAACAAAGCTAAGCTTCTAAAAGATAAATATATATTATAGAAATATGTAAAACTTATATAAATAAAAATTTAAAAGGGCACATCAGTTATACCAGCCCATTGCTGTATTTATGGTCATTACTAAATAGCAAAGATAATTTTTCTGATTTATATCAAAATACCCTCCAAAATAAACTATTACATAGACCATCCCTATAAATTACTTCCTCCATAGTAGCAATGAATATCAATATTCCACCTCCCCTCTGTTCTCACATATTGTATTACTGAAAAGAGCTTTCTTGCTGAATTACACAGGCAAGAAGTACTTTTGAAAGGAGCAGTTGTGCAGGAAGGATTCATTGTGCAGAATTGTGTGTTTCAGAACTGGTAACAAAAAATTCTGCCATAGACATAGGGCTTGAGTCACCTGTGACTGTAAAACACCAGGATGATGTGTATGCAAACACAATTAAGTTTAGTCATGGCAAGGGGTTCTGGATTGGAGCAAGCACCATGGTACAAGATATGGGTAATACCTCATTAAATAATTAGAACATTCTGCAAAAATCTGGCCAAAATGTTCACACCATTCAAACAGGAACAGCCCAAAGGAGATGAATAAGAGAATGAGGGATTCCTGGGGGAAAAATGTTATAACTTGTTTAATGAAATGTTGATGAGAAAGTACATGAATATTTTCCAACTAGCTTTGATGCTCGTTATCTTTCTGTTCGAAGAGCAATTGCATGTAGAGTATTCATAGAGCGTTTAGATTTGAAGGTTTTAAAAAAGTTTCTGCACATCCAAAGAGTGAAGCTCTGAGATGACCCTACATCAAGGGAGGTTGTGAGGTTGTGAGGGCAGAGAGATTGGGAATACTTATTGGCTGTGGGCAGGCTCTGTACCTGTGTTTATATAGGGAAAACACATGTGCAAGTGCACAAATATAAGTATATGTGTGTATTCCCTGTATATGGAATACCTGCCCAGCCTTGCTACTGGCTGGACCTGGTGGCACAGAGCTGGGGCAGCCTCTCCTCTGTTGGGCCACTGGATTCAACAGCTCTAATAAAGGTCATGAGGAGTTTCACAGAATAAATCCCCTGTTCCTGTGTAGGTCAAGGGCATTGGCAGTGTTTCTTATCTTCCGATGCCCTCATTTTGTGGCACATCATTGCTGAGTCAAATGGGGTTTTACCACAAGTTTTTTTCAGCTTAATGAAGTGTGTAGGGAATATTCTGTGGTTTGGTTTATTGGAGCACATGTTCTCTAGATTCTTCTTACTATGTGGAGTCTTGCAATTGCAGGAATGGTGCTTGATGAACAAGGCTAATTTTATATTGTAGTGGGCAAATTATACTCACTACACACCACCAGCTGGAAGTGTTTTCCTTCAAAGCAGTTGGATTGCTTGAACTTTCTGTGTTGAACTTGTGCATAAGCTCTGGAAAGCAGCAGAAAAGAAATGGTTGACCCCTTCTCCTCTTGGTATTCATAACAAAAAAAAAATGTGCCTAGACTTGGCTCTGGTATTGCCATACATCAGCAGTAGAGGACAGGCTTCTCTCCTGCTGGAGTACAGAGAACACTCCCATTCATACAAAGCAGCATGACCTTCGTCCTGTAAAACTCCATTCTTGATTCACATTCAGCTCTGTGAACTGCTATATGCTCAGATATTTTAATTTCCCCACGCAAGACAAAAAAATTGGTGGGTTTTTTTTTTTGTTATTATTTAATTTGGTGGGTTTCATTGTTCTGAAATGTATAAAGTTTTTTTCATTTCATCTTAGTAAATTTCATCCTGTTTTCTCCAGAGCCATTCTCGCATTTACCCTTGTTCTAAATTATTCAACTGCATTTGTGTATCTTAGATGACTTCTTATCTGTTATCTGCAAGTGTAGTAGTTTACATGTTGTTTCATCATTTCTTATGTTTGGTCCATAAGATAGCACAGCTAGAAAAGACTGTATATAAGCAGCATAAACCATGTGAGGTCATATGAAATTTTCATAGCAAATTTTCTGTTGCACTTTCCTACTGTTTTTTTATGACTGGATAGTAGTTCAGTCTGCTTAGGATGTTTGTTAGCCTGCTTACAAAATATCATAAGATGGTGTCAAAAACCTTGTTAAAAGCAAGATATGGCTCTCCCCTTGTTTTTCCTTCAGATACAAAGATTGTTTTCTATCAAAAAGGATGATCTGACTGGTTTAGCATGATTTGCCCTTTATGTTTATGATGAAGTCAGCAGTGAAGCATGAAGAAAAATAAATTGAAAACAGTCAGTTATGCACTAAAATTGTGTCCTTCAATATCTGTCCAAATTTTTAGAAATCAAAATTGACTTTAGCCATGCTTTTTATAAGATATCTCAAAGCCCTAGTGTTAGTGTCATATATCTAGATGTATAATATAAAAAATCCAAACCAAGCTAAACAAAGACTTGTAAAAGAAAATGCTTAACCATTTTCCAAACAAAATGAGGAAATCACATGTAATATATTTTTTTCTATATTAAGAAGGGTTAAAATAAATAATTTCACTTAAATTCTTTATTTTAGAGAGAAATTTGCCTTCTGCCAATACAAAAAATAAAAAAAATTCAAAGTTTCCCTCATGGAATTTGCAGATATGTTGAAACTTGAAGTTAAGTAAGGATTTGGCAGGCTCTTCTCCTGATCTATAGTAGAATAATGTTAAAATATACTTCTATATTACAGGATTAGTATACTTCTATATAATTCAGGGATTGAATTGCACTGTATTTTTCATATTACATTACTTTTGAAAATTATGTCTCTCTAGTATTTCCTTGGACATCTCTTTATTGAGTCATCATGGAGCAAATCTACAACATGTTTATAAGGCTTAGAGCATTTTGCTTTTTATTTTTAACTTAGATTTAAAAATAAACAACCCACAACAGATATCTTCACAACTAATGACAATGATGTCTGAATTAAAATGTTCTGCTCAATCTCTCTGCTGTATTAAATGTATTTCCAGCATTCAGAAGCAGAGCCTCTGTGTTCTCAGCATCCTGCGTTCACTGTGGTGTAGCTTTCAATATTTTCACGTTGCTCAAAATCTGTGTGACTTTATTCACATGGTGCTGAGCTTGAGCTAATATACCCTGCTGGGGGACTTAGCTGCAGCACAGAGCTCTGGCAGACTATCTCCTGGTATTGTAAGAATGACTTGTTAAACTCTGTACATGTTGTTGACATAGCAGTGGCTTTTTGAAGTTCTTGCTAATGCTTCCACAGCTGTAGGTAGTATCAGGCACTTGATTATTATTATCAGGAAATTTGCCAACATGTTGGGAATGTTTGTATGCACAGTGACTGTAGCCAAAGGTACTCTTTGTTGTTAGGCACAACAAAAAAATGGTCCTAAAAGTTCTTAAGTCTGCCATTACTGTAACTCCAGCTGACTGTGGAAGCTAATAGCATTGGCAAAAGCTCCTTAGAAATTACAAGCAACACCCATATGCCAACGTTTGTTGCTAAGTGAAATAAATTCTTACTAGCACCACCAAGGTTCTGGAACTGCTTGTGAGGGCTGTGAACCCCAAAGTCGGTGATTAATGTCAGCTGCAAGCATTGCCAGCTGCCCGACAGAGCTTGTAACAGCCAGGAATGCTGAACAGCAGGGCTCCTGAGGGCTGGGAGCATTGCTGGCTTCCCAGCAATAAATGTAACAGATACACATCCTGAAATGAAGGAGTCACAGCATCTTCTCCTGTTTTCATTTCTGCTTGGCTCTCGTGAAATCTAATTGCCAAGATGAAACCTGAGGAAATTTAGAATGTCCATATAGTTATTTTTGCTGGGAAGCTTCCTTATGAGAATTTATTTATTTATTTATTTTTAATATAGTTTACAGCTGTCCTTGCATTTTCAAGAAAGAAGGGGGCTGGATTCTGAACACAGGCATGTTCTTTATTTATTGCCAGAGGGTGGGACGGACTTTGACAGAACCACTTATAAAATTCTTATCCTGGGAGCAATTCCATGCTATTTCCTATCTCATTATAATTGAAAGCTGCCTAAAGACTAGAGATTCAGTTTCAACTATGAATTTCCAGAGCTGTCTCACTGTGCCAGCAAGTTGCACCCTCTGCTTGTTGTCTCTTTGGGAAGCTGCAGTGAGTATAGGAAGAGCTAGTAATGAATCATAAGCCTTTAAAGACTTCAGTCTCTATGCATATAAAAGGTCAGTGGGTAGACCAGTTGTCCTACAGTATTTTAAATATCATGCTTCTACACAGGTGTCCTAAGGCCTGTGTATCATAGAATCATAGAATTGTTAAGGTTGGAAAATACCTCTTAATCAAGTCAGCTGTTATCCCAGCACCGCCGGGTTCACCAGTAAACGATCTCCAGTAATTAAAACACCTCTGACATAGCCAATGGAATACACAAAATTAATAATTAGTCTAGGATTGTAACAGTTAAAAACCAGTATTTACCCATGAACATCTACCTTTTTGTTAGTAGAAGGAATATTTCCACCGTCTTTGCCGAAATTGTGTTACTAATCTTTGGGCTGCTAAGCAGCTGTACTCAGATCTTGCAGTCCTGACCTTCTTATCAAATACACAGAATAAGATAACAAGTACTCTGTATTGCTCAGGCATTTAAAATGGTGCTGGTCATGAGCTCGTGTGAACTTTTACTAAGACAGTAGTTTACTCGCTCTGTTTTCTAAGTAAGAACTATGCAGCATAAAAGGAAACAAGAAAACCACAGATTCAAAATCAAGTGGAAGACCTGTATCCTCAAGTGCTTAATCTGTGCGTCTCTGCTGTGGATTCTTATGTGGGCCAAATATTGCTACCTTCAAAAAGTAGCTGAACTCAATAAATTCATGGAAGGGAAAAATAAAAGGTGTGAGGAATATTAAATCCAAAGGCAACAGAAATATCCAAATAAGTTCATGAGCTGGAAACTTCTGGAGGTTGGGAGTTTCTTTTGCAAATATTCTAGCAGTGGCTGAGAGCAGATATCTAAGAGCACAGAGACCTAGGAGAGAGCAGACACAGAGGCGAAGGAAGCAACAGTGTGCATCTTTTCTTTGACCTGGTATGGCCATTGCTCTGATATGCTGAGCTTTTTCAAACAGGAGCATATATCTTGGGCAAAGCGGATCCCCGCGTAGGTGTTTGCCTTCCTTTGAGAATAACTTGATTGAATTAATTTGAATGAACAAATTTGAATGTTGTGTGGATTTTTCCCATTCATCTCCTCAGACTGTCAGCTCTCAAGCCTTCGTGAAGAGGAGTGAAGCGATAACAAATTTATGGCTGATTATCTTAAGTGAAATCTAAAGCTACTCTCTTATCTGCAGCTCTTAGATGCATGGCAGCTTCTGAGTGCAGAAGCAATGAGAGAGCTGCATTTGTAGGATTTGTGAATTTGCATTTGTGAAATCATGTGTTGGAATTATGTGGTTCAAGTAACACTGTTTTTTCAATTACATTCATTTAAATAATGAGGCAGTAAGCTGGCTATCTGAACCTGGAATACTGCACAGTAACTGCATATACAGAAACAGTGCAAAGGATGAGGTTGTTTATGGTTAGTTTGGATTAAGTGAAGATATCTTCTGTGTAACTGTGTGAATAGTATGGGGGCATCATTCTGATGGAATAATAGTCCATCAGAATATTCCCTCTACTATCAGTTTGTTGTCAGAGAAGAAAATAAAAAAAAGAAAGAAGAAAAAAATTGAAAAAAATAAAGAAAAAAGAAGAATACCTTACATTTTCTGTCTTAGAGTTTTAACTTGCAACTGCATCTTAGTCATTCTTGAAAGGCATCTTTATTGCTGTTTTATTTCACTGGTGGCATATTTCAATTTTAATTTTTTTATTCAAGAATATTTTGAGAATATGACAAACAAGTGTGTATGTAAGCATTTAAAATATATTATTTTGTATTTAGACCCAAAAGGATGATAATGGGGCCAATAACTGTAACATCTTCAGTAATCACTTGGATGATGGAGTAGGGTAGACCCTCATCAGATTTGCAGGTGTGAAAAAACCAGGGTGAATTGTTGATACACCAGATGTACCATTGGGTTGTGCTGCCATTCCCTGGCTTGTCAGAAGGCTGGAGATTGGGCCAGCAAGACTCTTCTAAAGCCAAGCAAAGGCGAGTGCCAAGTCCTGCCCTTGGGGAGGAAGAAACCCCAGGTACTCACCTGTATGGACTCAGTGGGGTTTGGCTGGAAAACCACATTCCAGTAAAGGCCCTGGTGATCCTGGTGAACACCTACTGGAACATGAGCCAGCACAGTACCTATGGAATGTAGGCAGCCAGAAGAAGCCAGATTGCACCAGGGAAAGCATTACCACTAGATCAGGAGAGGTGAGTGAGTCTTCTTGACTGCTCAGCCCTGACTGGAGCACATCTGCAGTGGTCTGTCTCCAGTATGTCCATGTCTCCCTTGCTTAGGGAAGCCACACCAGGAAGAAGGTACCTGGACATCTGTCATATGAGGAGACCCTGAGAGGGTTGTGATTGTTTAGCCGGAATAGAAGACTCAGAATCTTTCCAAGGATGCCTAGAAGTTGTGGCTCACACACTCATAACAAGCTCTCATTACACATCCCAGTTGTGCCCTGCAGCAGCAGCTTGAGCCTCCGTTAACACCAGGTTTGGGTGTCAGCCAAGAGGGCAGAGGTGCCTGCCTTCACTCTCAAAACACAGGGACAGATGTCCTGCTGCTGTCTGCTCCTTCTCTGATCAGTGGTGAGGTGGGGGCTGGGGAAAGAGGGATTGCTGCAGCGGGAGGCAAGGAACAGATCAACCAGGGCAGGCGCCACTTTCTCCAGCCCTTTGAGTTGCTGGGCTGTTAGTTCTGCTCTCACCTTTGTACCCCATCTTCTCCAGGGAAGAGTTTCTGGTTCTTGTCTCTTCTGAGCAGAGCAGGAGGAGGTGAGTTGAGGTCATGCCACAGATAGAGGAATGGCTATTTTGTGCCTTTGTATTGCAGATCTCAAGTAGGAGGCAGATATGGTGTACTGCAGGAGAAAAGGGAGAGGTAGGAAGACATGTGGGGGAGAGAGGGTGCACATCTGTTCCTAGCCTCCCCCCAAAAAATTGAAGTGGCCTTTCACACTTTGAAAGCTGTTGTGAAGCTTCTGAGCTGTACCCTTCTGAAATAAGCACCCAGAAACCACAAATCCCCAGAAGCTGTAATATTCCTTTTGGAGATGTTGCCCTTCTCTGCCACTTCCTGACTAACTCACTTCCAGCAGCTACACTGACCTGAGTCCTGTGGGCTCAGAACTTAAATAAATGCATGGTTTTATTGGCAGTGAGAGGTAAAGGCTCTCAACACAGGAAGATTGTGCATCTGTCTTTATGTATAGCTTATGAGATCTCAGTAATATCGGTAAGTAATGGTATCAAAATTTCTGAATTATTGTAAAGTCTATGTAAATACAAAAAAATAAAAAAATTCTTTCCATCAGCAATAAGATATTCCATTTCCATTTGACCATGAATGTAGGCATCTAGCACAAAAGGACTTGAGCCAACTACAATTTGAATGACGTCCTGACAACAACACAATATCCAGTTTAAGGATTGAGAGCATAATATTTCCATATTTTTTTTCTGGATCCACTATTTCAGAACACCTCCAGATCTCATATTTTTGAGACTTTTTTCTGCTTCTTTGGTTGATTCCTACTACTTTTTGGTGGCTCTTGTTACCCCCAGGCAAACTTTGTAGCTCTGATGCACCATTTTGTACAAAGAATAGCGAGAAAGCTTTCTACCTATCTGCCTCTCTTCTATATGTAGCTGGCTGTCATGGGAGATAATGGTTCCTGAACTGCCAAACCAAAAATCACCAGATTTCTTTGCAGTGTCTGTCCAGGGTCCTTTTCTTTTCAATTTTACCCTACTGCTTCTGCAAAGCCTTGCAGCTTAGTGAAAAAAGGGTTAGGTTAAAGTTGTTGCCTCTTCTCCTTGATTTAGTCATTTTAGATATATTTCTTGTTGTATTTCAACTGTGCGGCACTCATCTTTGGTCAGGCAGGACTTGCAGAAAATGAGCAACAGAGAGTGAGTGCTTTACCATAGGACTGTGAGAGCTCAAGTGCCATGCAGCATTGAGGATATAGCAGGGTCTTGGTCCAACTGCAGCCTTGGTTGTGTGGATGTATGTACAAAATCCCAAAAGGAGCAGTTGATATTATGTGGGCAATGTTTTGTTTGGCTATTGCTTGAGGTTTAAGGTAAATGACATTGTTGGTCACAGAGGGAGGTTATATTGGTGTGGCATGTGATGGCATTACATGCTTAATGGCACCACAAAAAATGACTGGCTCAAATGGCAACTCTTAAAAAAGTAAACAGCTTCCCCATCAGTTGCTTTGGATCAGTTTATGTACAAGTGGAAGTATTTTGCTATGATGAAATATGTGCTAAGAACAAAGTTGAGACTGTTTTGAAACACCTGACCTGAATCTCAAGTACATTTAAGGTTGAGAGAAATTGCAGTGAAAATTCAGTTATCTAAAGTCTTAGCAACATGGTAAGAAATTTATAGTGAAGATGTGGAACAGCTTGAAAATTCTGTGACATCTGTATTTTCCTTTGCTATGATTTCTGAAGAATTAAGGCACTGTCAGATTTGCTAACCATTTAGTTTAACCTTTTAAAGAGATCAAATACCTTAAAATCCTCAGGGGTTAGGAGGCCAAAGTGTCTTCTAAGTGGCTCACTGCTTTCTCTCATGCTTTAATATCTGTATAGGTCTGATAAATTTTGTGGGATTCATTTGACCAAGTGCAGTGTAGGTGGCTGCATCTGATACAGTCACTGTAGTCTCCCACTGGTGCCTACAGCAGTTAGTAGCAGATGCTTCTAGAGAGTGAATCATCTCATCTTAAGGTTTACCCTAGGCAAGTCAATATAAGTTATGACATACCAATATTAATCACATCAAATTTGAAGTTTTACACTTTTTAAAATATACTGGGACATAAAATTTCTCACATAAACTTAAGTCTTGGAAAACATATGCTATCCTCTTCTTTCAGTCTTTGATGTCCATGTGACACATGTTTTTTAGTGGTTGAAGGCCTCTGAAGTGCATTCATTGAACACCTGGACATGTAACCATGTGTGTTAGATGCTTGTGTTTGCATATATCAGCCCAAGTAGGCACAAAGCCAACCTTTCAGCAGATTATAAAAACAACCTTTCAGCAGATTATAAAAACAACCTTTCAGCAGATTATAAAAATTAGGTGAAGATTTATTTCCTTCACTTTATTTGTCTGTGCTGTCTGTCCATATTATGACTGTTCATATATTTTTTTTCTTCATTGGTTTTGGTTTTTTTTTTCCCCTTAAAATGTCTGTTTCTGGGCAGTGAGCAGCACCTCTCCTGTATTCTCTTGTCCATCTCTCTCATGGTGTCTTATGCAGTCCTTGGTTGGTAATTTCCTCACAGGGTTTCCTCCCTCCTTTTTATCTACAGAACTTCATTTTGGAATGGGTTAAGAGGTTGTATTCAAGCTGACTGCCTTCTGATCACTCCTTATCTGTGCTCTGGGGCATGCTTTTCTGTTCAGAGTAACCTGAATTTCTCTATAAGGGAAAAATCAGGAGTCCAGGAAGCTGAAAATTAAGTAAACTATTGGTATGTAGAAACAAAAGGTGTCAAATCCAGTAATTGATGAATAGTAAACTGGATGAATCTGATGCTAAACAAATTAAGAAAAAAAAAAAAAAAAAAAAGAAAGAATGCCCTATTAATTTCTAGTGGTTTCTGTGACCTAGCTGCAGAGGCACCATATGCATATTAAAAAAAGTATGTTCAGTTTTACTACAGCTCTGTCAGAGGTAGTCTGTCACTTGTGGCTTACCTTCTCTTTTCTTATTGGCTAAGTGTAAAGATATTACAGGAGTTGTCTCAAAGGTGTAGTTCTCTTTAGCAGTTATATTTAAAGGGGTGAAAACTAAATTTGATGTTCATTGCAGAAACTTAGTTGATCAACTTCAGAGAATTTCTGAATAGCTTGCTTGTAAAAAAGACAGTGACTATAACAAATCTGACTTTGTTTTTCAGTGCATTGGTTGCTTGATATATATATATATATATATATATATATGTATTTGATAAAGCTGGCATTCTTTCAACTGCAGGAGGTACTTCAGAGTTCATAGTGAAACTATATTAGCATGAAATAAAGTATAATTCCTCAGGAAAAGCAATACAGATCACAATTTAATTTCTGAATTGCCAGGTGAATTCCAACTGGGATTGCTCTGGTCACCTGTCACAGATGCTTTTTTTTTTCCCCTGCTGTCTGTACCATCGTGAGTTTGTCCCATGCAGAGGAAGTAAAAATAGCAGACAAGCTCACATTTATCAGGAATATGTCCAAGACCAGTGTTTGAAAAAGACCAAAATAATTCAATACTACCCAAAATAACAAAAGCCCAAGTCAGTCTATTGAGACTAAGTTGACAAAGCCATAAGATATGTGGTAAAAAAACCCAACAAAATAAAGAAACCTCCCCGCACAAATATTAACAATTCGGTCAGAAATGTATAAAAATAAATGGCAATGTTGTATAAAAGTAATGGCACAGAAAACACTGTGTCACAAATAAGAGAGCTGACAAGAGGCAAGTGACTTCAAAAATCACAACTTATTCACTGCACATAGAAGTGAGTAATAAATAATACAATACATGATATTGAATTAGGAGAGATGATACTTAAAGCAGCTTCCAAAACTAATAAGCAGTACCAAAGTCTAATGCACGTCTGACTTTTCATATGTGAGTTCCTTCTTGCAAATCAATAAAGCTATTGAAATATTTAAAATTAAACTATATTCTCAAGCACTTTTCTGGCTCAGTGACAAAGATTGAGCACAAAGCTATTCCTTGCATGTGAAAAATTAAGGTTACATTGGCTTTAGTACTGCATATGGATATGGAGTGATTTAGTTCCATTTCTATCTCACCTGGAGGGATGTAAGTTATGGAAAATATTGTAAGAAGAGCAGGTTGATAAGGACTATTTTCAGGAATAGATGGGATCATAGTGAACAGTTTTATGGAGTAAGTGACAAAAAAGATAATGAGGTCTAGAGAAAACATTCAGCTTTCAGCCTGCAGGAACTAGGGCGATGGCAGCAACTAAGGAAAATGGCTGAGAGATCTAATTGAAGTGTGCATAATCTTAAATGGTGTAGATAATCTTAATGCTTTGTACCCAGCATGCATTCAAAGACCAGGGGCAAGTACTGTACTTAAAATCCAATGCAAGCGTAAAGAAACACTTATTAAATTAATAGTAACTGCTGAAGTGACCTGCAAGGCATAGGTATTGAGAAAAACCCTTTGAGGGTTCCTTGGGCAACAATTAGGATATGTCCTGCAGTCATCAGCACTGGAAAGAAACATTCATGCCTTCTTCCACTTCCTCAGCGACATTCGAGAAGGGGTTTTTGTTTTGTAACTGCACTTGAACCAATGCTGCTTGACATTTTTTATTTCATAAAACTAGATAAAAATGCCTCATTAGATTTTTTTTACAACCTCTTACAGATTAAAAACACAGAATGCAGCTTTAAGTCGACAGTTTTGTGATATAGGTTGTCTGAATATATCTGCATGAGCATTTCCTAGCTGCATATGTTGCTGAAAGGTTTTGTACGTGTAGCTTCCTATCCAGAGCATCTTGTTAAAATCTGTGCTGACCATAGATTAAAAAAATATGCATAAAATATGCAGGATCCTGGTTATTTCTTAGAGGAGGATCAACGACACATTTGACATTTTAATGCCAAATATATTATAATCATCATTGTGATTGACATTTCTGCTGAAGGTTTTTAGTGGCAATGTAACCCAAGTTACCCTTGCTGCTGGGCAAGCAGAATTAATTTTGCTGGCAACTTCTGTTGACAAAAAAAGTTCCCTTATTTTTTACCCATTTTTTTACCCATTTTTTTCTCAACATCCCTCCAGCAAGCCCTTGATTTCTGTAGCCCTTCTTATCCACTATTAAGGGGACAGTTCCAGGTGGCTGATGTCAGGCTACTCTCTAAGCACTTCTGGTGGGGTGTAACTGCAGCATGCAGTGCTGAGATATCAGAAAAGTTACAGAGATGAAAGAAAAGGCAAATTAGCCTAGGCTGAGTATAGAATTAGTGATGAGGTATTGCTCCCAGGACCTGATAAGTCATCTCTGAGCTATGCTGTTCCATGTAGAATAAACAGTGTCTTTGTGTATTATTTACATTACATAGTGAGCCTGTCACCTGTTAAAGCCTGAAAAATTAGATCTGAGATCTAATCTTCTTGCTTAAGTTTGAAACCAGAGAATGAAGAAATAAACAAATCATTAATTCACAGTATAGGACTGTGAAAAAAAGTATTTTTGTAAAGATTTCAGTAAATCTTGAGCTAACATGATATGCTTTATTTCTTAAGATGTTGTGTTCTAGTAAAAGAAATAAAAGAAGGAAAGAACTGAATTGGGACTCCATTGGAGTGCCCACTCCACAGAAGAACTGGGAAATCTTCATCTTAAACCTCTCCAATGGCCCTGCTCCCTATTTCCAGTGGAGTGAAGGGTTCATATTCTCCCAAAAGCAATATTGCACATTTAAGGTACCTTTATACTGGAGAGATTTTTTTCCCTTCTTTTCCTCATTTAGAGTCAGAAGAAAAAATAATAAACCAGATATTTAAAGACTAAATGTAGACAGAACAGCTGTAGTTTTAGCATGTGTTAGCTGGATGAAACCTGATAAACAAACAATACTAATAGAATGATAATAGTTTTGGGCAGCCAGCCAGGAACACACTGTTGTGAATAGGTCTGGAAAGATTTTTTTTTTTCTTTAATGGAATTTGGCAATATAGCCTGTTTTATCAAAGGTGAAGTATTTTATGCAGTTGTTGGATTCCACTAGATTTTGAGGATAATCTGTTATAGACAAGAAACAAGGAAATTGGGTACCAAGAGTATGAACATAGGAAACTTTACTTGGTTTGGCATAAACAATAATGCTGTGAATGAAGGAAAACAGGGATTTGCAGCTGAATTCTGGTATAATCCAGGCCAGTAGCCAAATGCTAAGCAACTGAGTGTGACAGACAAAAATACAGCCCTCTTTTGCAATGTGGTTCCATTTTTGAAAATGTTCAAAAGATTTTGTCTCCTATTTTGTTTGGAATTGAAAGAAAATTTGCAGCAACTTCAGTAGATCTGACATTTCATTTCAATCCTCTGTTCAACCTGTAGCAATAAGCAGAACACATGTTAGGTGCAAATTATTTGTGTTTAATAGAGATCTGGAAATAGTTTCTGGAGTGTAGAAAAAGGAATTAATGATTTTTTTAGGCTGTAACAGATCTTTTCAAATGAATGGTCAGAAAAAATATGCAATGAAAAGAGCATGGCAATTGTTTATTTTCTATTAATAGTGAAAGAATGAAGTTAAGACTAATGATAAATCTTTAATTTTAGGTGGGGTCATCTGTTGGAGATGATCCTGCCTCATGTTTACTGACTACCTTCTGAAACTCTGAACCCTAAAGTCTCTATTAACTTTACTGATTGCACTGTTGATCACTGAATTGAAGGACATTTTCCATAACTTTATCATATACTTCCTTGTCTCAGAAGTAAGGTTAGTGTCATAGGTTTGTAAGGCAGTATTTATTAGAACTTAAAATGGATCCCATTACTTAGAATGAATTTGATATGTAACTATATTTTACTCTGGACACTAATAACTACTCTATTTCCTGTTCACAAATAGTGTTTTCTAAGAATTCTTTTACCTTTTTTTTTTTTTTCTGTAGAGTTCATAAATGAAGGCTCTTGCTGGTGTACTTAATATTCTCTGTTGAGAGGCAGGTGAAGCAGTAGTGCTAAGGTCTAGGCTGTTTCCTTCCCTTTTATAATTTTTTTTAGCAGATCTGTTACAATTTTCAGCTGCTGTTTATCCTTTCCATGACTTAAAGATAAAAAAACACCTGTCAGCTGAGAATGGATTCATAAAATCATAGATTTGTTAGAGTTGGAAGGGACCTTAAAGATCATCTAGTTTCAAACCCACCTGCCATGGCTAGAGACATCTTCTAGTAAATCATCTTGCTCCAAGCCTTATTCAGCCTGGACTTCAACATTTTGAGGGATGGCACATGCACACCTTATCTGGGCAACCTGTTCCAGTGCATTACCATCCTCACAGTAAAAACAAAAATCATCCCAATACCTCATCTCTTTCAATTTAAATCCATTCCCCCTTGTCCTATCACTTCATATCCTTATAAAAGTCCCTCTCCTCTTGTAGTCCCTTTTAGGTACTGGAAAGTGCTACAAGGTGATCTTGTAAAAAAAGGAAAAGCCAGAGTCTTTCCTTCTCCAGGCTAAGCAGCCCCAATTCTCTTAGCCTTGTCTTCTTGGGAGACATGCTCCAGCCCCTTGCTCATGTTTGTGGTCCTCCTCTGGACTCACTCCAGCAGGCCACATTCTTCTTACATTGGGGGCCCCAGAGCCTAAATCACTGTTCCAAAATCACCATCCTAAACTACAAACTTTTTTGGTCTAAAAAAGTTTAACATCAAAAGACAAAACTTTATAGTCTGGTCTGACTTCTTGCATTCAGACATCTACAAGGTCTCACCAAATTATGTCGTGAGTATTTTGGGCTGCCCAAGAAGGAAGCAGGACTGAATGCTCCTTTTCCATCAACCTGTAGACACACATCTTCCAGCTGAAGTGCTTCTCATATGGATTTTATCTAAACCAGTTTCTGTCCTCAAAAATATTCATTAGTTCAATAGCCAGAACTGCTTCCTAAAATGTCTCCAGAGCAAAATGCAGCTTGAATATCAGTCTTATTGTGATTAGATTAATTCACTGGAATGCCATCAGCATTAAGGCAGGTGCCTTCCAACCTTGAGACCAGCTGGAAGTGCTTTTTTTGTAAACTCCCAGGTGCCAACAGGCAGTCAGTGAAAGCAATTTCAGACACAGAATTAATGAAGGCAACAGCTGATGATATTGGGCAGCAAAACATCTGATTTCAAAAGGAACAGTACCTTCAATCACATGGGTAATATGTTATGGATGATGGAAGGGATGCTCATCCATGAGATCAATTCTTGTCCAGTGAATTTAATACAATGTGTATCTTCATATTCCCATTTGGATGAGGCATCCTGCCCATGTACCAGCTAGTGAGACATCACAGATATTCTCCCAGACTTTTGTTTTGCTCTTGCAGCTGTCATAATAAAGGCCCTTACGCATTTTTTAATTATGAGTTCTATTTGTTGTATCAATGAAGTTTGTCCAGTCTCATAAAATCTTCTGAATGATAGAATCTCCAGAGCTTTCATTCAAGTAATTATTTAAGAGTATTATATGACAGGTAAAAATGTAACTATTTACCACTGCTGAAAAAGCATAATTTCTTTTAAATATTTTCTTCTTTAGTCAATTTATGTCTTCTTTATGTCAATTTATCACCTGTGCTGTTTGGGGATTAGGATTAGGGCATAGCTAGGAGGGGAGATTGCCACTATAATTTCTAGGTCCAGCTCAGAACCTACTTCCTTTCTGTCTCTATCTAGACACTCATCACCAGCTGCTGTATTGATAAAATATCCAGAAACAATATCTTTGTTTCTTGATCTTTATTACTGTGTTTTGTTTTCAAGTGCTTTGAAGATCTATGCAGGCAACTGTCAATGAAATTGCTGGACTTACCTTCTTATATTGACATATTTCCCAAATATATAGGTGCTTGTAACCATTTTTGCAATGTTACTTCCACATGCTTTTCCTCTAAAAGTCATCCATTTTCCTCTAAGTCATCCATCAAAGCTGATTAGAAGATACGTTTTGTGCAGTGAGGCACAAAAGACATTCTAATATATTCCTTTTCTTCTTATACAGGCTATCGAGTATTTAAGATTCACTTTAATAGTCTTCTAGAATAAATATTTTTTTCTTATTTCAAGTACTGTTATGGTATTAAAATTTATTCATAACTTCGCTAGAGGCAAGATCAAGTTCAGTGGTAGCTTGACTGCACATCTGGATAAGTTGGCTTGTCTAGCAAGGTTACCGTGAATTAGCATTTAACCTAAATATTTATATTTTATAATTGCCATTCTGTTAAAAATGCAGTTTGTTATGCTTCAGTCTGTTCTCTGTCGCTGGGTTAAGAGTGTATTGTTTCATTTGTTATATGAAATCATCTAATGCTTCTGGCATTGTGTGTTTTTAGAATTGGTTATTTCATTTTGTAACTCAATAATGGTTTGGTCCTCGGTTCCCCCCATGTACCTCCCTCACAATGGTTTCTCCCTATTGGAGCTGCCCCCCTCCCCTGCCTGTCATGGTAACCACCCCCCTTATCTTGAGAATTCGCTGTGCCAGTCATCCCTTAATTTGATGTATGATTTGCCCCTGGGGTTTTTCCCCTCCCCTGTGTGATCCTCAGTGGCTTAGCTGTAACCCACACTCCTCCCTGGATCCTCATTATTGGTAAGCTTTGTGTCTCCTCCTGTCACACCCGCTCCCTTTATCAGCATCCCCCCAAGACCTCGTCTTTGTCACCCGTCCCTAGCACCACCAGGGGAAGATTAAAAGATCCTTGGTTCTTACAGGGTGTCCCTCCTCCTACCTTTGCTTCGGTACCTAGCCGAGATCCCACCTGCGCCACCCACGCCGCAGACCACTACCACTACCACTACAGTAACCACTACCCAGGGTTCCGGAGGGAATCCGGGAATGGCATCATCGTGTGGCATCTTCGGCCAGGCCGGGGGCACCCAGCCAGGCTCTCGCACAGCCCCTGCGGCCGCGGGAGATTGGCTACATTTGGCGCACCACTGCGGGGCAGCAGGCAAATCTTTTATCTCTTCATTATTCATTAGTTTCCATTCTGGTCCTTCTAGCTCCTGGGACCATCAAGTCATCACATGCTTGAACTTGTGCATCATTAGTGTTGGCACAGGATTGTCAAAGCATTAGAGCTGGCCAAGCACACAAAGGAGTGGTGTGCGGTGTCCCAAGTACACATTGCTGCAAAATCATCATCTTCCTGAGTTTTGTCCTTGTTATTTTTGTGCTACAAGATTCTTTGTGTGCAATCCTGTACCACTGTAAGAGTATTTTCTGTGGAGCTTTCTGATATTCTGCCCTTTTCTTGGAAAGAATTATTGTCATTTTCTTTTTTTTGCAGAAAATACTGCTTTCTATCTAAGCATACATGACATGCAATCTCTAGTTATGATGATAAATGTTAGCACCAGTCAGTTGAATCAGCAGTTCATATCCTGTTTAGCAATGCTGATTTATCAGCATAATTTAACTTTCTAGAAAATGTGCAAGAAATAAAGGTGGTATCTGCCATATATGAAACCCTCTCCATCAGGTATAGTTTTGCAGCAACGGGGCACATAAAAATTTCAATCAATCATTAGTAAAGTACTTGTACAAGCTTAGTTCAAAAACCTAGGAAAACTGAGCTAATCTCTGGTGCTCAGTAAGCTGATTTCCCTATCTGCAAGCATAAATCGGTTCTCTTAGCAGATGACATTTTATTTAAGGGAGGTTTCCCTGTTACCTGAAGACACTCTTATTTCCTTTTCTTTTTCCACCTATTATATAATACTACATGAATACAGTGTGCAGAAATTATACTCCAGATAGCCACTTCTTTTCCCTTCTGGAGAGGGACAAAGGTAGAGACCGTGGGTTGAGATAGCAATTTACTGAAAGCAAACAGCAATGGACCGAGAAATGCCCAGTAACAGCAACAATATTAATAACATAAGTATACAAAAGGAGGAGGTGCTTCACACACAAAAAGGTGTTCCACACTTGACATAGTTCTGCGTGGCCGCTGGGACAAAGACAAGTTTGTGGCTGCTTCCACTCACAGTACCACGTGGTTTCCCCAGGCAAAGACAGAATGGCAGGTGCTCCAGACAGCACTCTCCTTGTCCCTGAGCTGGGAACAATGGAAAACCCCCAAGAGCTAGATTGTCCACACTGAGCCACACTGCTGCTTTGGATGCTGGACTAGATTCCGCACAGCTACGGCTGGCACTGGTGTCGCCGCTTTTGACTGCTCTGTCCAGGTCCACATGGTTCCTTTCAGCTTGGGTCAGGCTCAACTGAGGTCTACGCTTTGGGACCTACAATAACTTTGCAAAGGATTACTGTTACTGGACTTTAACTGATACAGTCCATTTAAATATGACTCCTTAATAGACCTGCTGCCTTAGATGAGGGCAACTGTTTACCCAGGGACTGTTTATTCTGCTCTTTTATTTTTCCCAGACTTCTGTACCCTACTAGAGTGACAAAAATTAAACAAATACTTCCTAGAGATAGTAAAACAACTGAACAGAAGAAGATTACTTGCCATTTCTGGTGCCTTCCTTTCTTTCTGCAGTATATGGGACAGCAGTGTGGCTTCATTCAGCCTTCCAGCTTCTGGACTCATAAATGGGATATATACATGGGATATATAGTGTTGTTTCCTTTTCTAATTTTGTTTCAGCTTTCTAATAGTATCCATCCTTTTTTACATAATTCTTAGTCTTTCTCATTGATTTCATTAGTGCTGCATCCCATTTTTTTAAATGAACAGTAGAGGTTATCATCTTGTCATACCTGCTTCTGTACTGACTTTAAGTTGAACGCACCATTACTTCCTTACACAGATGCATTTGAAAGCACTTCAGACTGATGTTTCTCATTTAATCTACCACACCTCCTTTAAACTTAATACAGGGTTTTGAAGCTACCTTTTACTCCCCTTCTGCAGAACTGTTCTTTTCTACATTTTTGTTTTAGCATCCTTTTTCTTTCACATCACTCTCCAGTGCTAATGACAAAGTTTCCATGAAAATGTGTGGATTTTTAACTATATTAACATTTTCAAAAAATATTATCTCTCTTGGGAAAATGTGATTCGTTAATATATTGCCTGACCCCAAAAACTTACGTAATAAAATCTTTCTGTATAATTTTCAGTTTTTCAGCAGTCCACCAAAGTCTATCCAATACCCTGGTCTATTTAGTTCTCATGTTGTACTATAGTTAATATTTTATAGCTCTTACTTGAATGGTAAATATTATCTTATTTTCTATTTCAAAGTTTTACACTGCTTCATTTCAGAGATTCCCATCTGAGTCATGCCTTATGTTTCCCTACATACTCTTATTTTAAGTTCAGATCCAGTTGCTCACAAATTGGAAGCAGATATTCTAAATATATTCTAAAGAAAGATTTCTCAGAGATAATCTAGGAAGTAGATGCAGGGTTTTCTGACAGCATACAAACAGATATATATTTATATAATATATAGAAGCTTTTTTTAAATCTAGGTCTACATCCACATATGCGCAGAACCTGTTTATGTATGCACACACACAAACACCACACACACAGTTATGATGTATCACCCAGTACTTGTCCACTGTGTCTTCTGCTTTATAACATCTTTAAAAAAACTTTTTTTCCTTTCATTCATCCTTTCTTGAAGTTTGGCTTTTGGCCATCACCTTTTAGCAGTTCTGTGAAATAATTTTCTGTGAAGGAACGACATCATACATCCCACAGTATTTATTGCTAGTTTATAATCCTACATATAAATGTTTATCTCTCACTCCTGAACATGGAGAGGCAAATATAAACACCTGTAAAAAGTTATAAAGCAGTGTATGAATATGTATGCTTTGAAAATGCAATAATGTGAAAAACAGAACTTTTGTAGTTTGCAAGGAATTGTATGAACAATGTGATTGCCTTTGCTAAATAACTTAGTTATCAAAATAAATTCTTGAAAAAAAAAATACAACAGCATGATGGCTTTCCATCCTGTAGAATGAAGTTAAGAAACTATTAAAAGTCTCTCAATATGCAACTTTCAAATCAGCCATAAATAAACAACTTTAGCCCTAAAATACAGAGGAAAAATGCTCAGTTAAAAAGGGGTGTACAATTTTAATGCATATGTTAGTGGAGTGTGTTGTGATCTTACTTGCTTTCTCACACTAAATAAAGGGATTTCTATGAGTATTTTCCTTATATTTCCATATAGCTGTGCTATCTCACATACTTTTTCCAAAATGTCAGTTCATTTCTTAACATGATCTTTTTATTACCACTATTTATAACATAATAAGGTTTTATTTTGTTTTTCATCCTTGACCCTCTCAAAGCAGAATATTGAGTGCTGGTGATTTTGGGGTTAAGCATGTCCCAAATGCTTACAGAGATAATTTTATGAAAAATTAAATATTTTTAATGACTTAACTTTTTCAGGATATTTCTCCATCTCTTACAATGGTCTTATTAATTGTCAAAGCGATGCAGAATGAGACTAACCATGATATATGTGATGCTTGAAAGGCTTCTGAATACATCCTACAATATGAGAATTGTTTGAACATTAAATTTTTCCATTTTTTATTTTAACAAAACCTTTATTTAAAAAGAAAATGAAGGTGATTTTTTTTTTGTAATTTGGATGTCATTAGTTTTGCACTTAAACCTGGATTTGTCTCATCTCACCTCACATGGCTGAGAAATCTCTTATGAGACTTCATCTTTCTGTAAGCAATGAAGAAAGGTAGTGTTTTGCTTCTTTGCTTCCAAGGAAATTTGAGCAATTAGGATACTAATTTGGGCCCTTTAAGTCACTAAAAAATCACAAAGGATGGTTTTGAATTGTCTTGCTTATAGCATGGATCTTCACCCTAAAGCCAGCTCACACATACAGAGATGCTTCTCATTACTGTGGACCTTTGTACTACTGATCAGAAAAATTTTCCTATCAATTTAATAATCTGAGGTAGGTGATGTTTCTTGCCACTACTGTTGTACTGCCACTTGCTGATGTTTCTTGCCACTGCTGTTACTTCAGTGCTGCTCTTTGCTTCTTTTTCTTAAGATCAATCCAGTTATGTTTGATCCAAACCCATAATAACTTGAAAAGCAAGTTCTTTGCAGTCAGCAGGCTGCAGGCAGCCAGGCTGCTGAGAGGTATTCCTCTTCATGTTGGATTTCTAATGTCAAATTTTCTCTCTTTTTCAGTCAGCACTACAGGTCCTTATTTCCACCTTCATTTAGCAGTGAGTGCGTGATGTTCAACCCTACCAGGCTAAATAGAAAAGCTGACTAGGTCTATCTGGCAGATGTTCATTCTTCTTTCCTTATGGGAATGATTTTGGAAAATCAAGATGATGATATATCATAGCACCTCATATTGGACTTTTTTCAAGTGAAATCTAGTGAAAGACCAGTTGCTATATTAAAAATGTTTTACCTCAGACTTACGTGGCAATTACATTATTCATTATGCCTGACCAGTGAAGAGAAGGGATCTTCTGTTTTGAATGGTATACTGTAAACTGTCCAGGTTATGCACACTGAAAGTTGTTTAGATTTCTTTTAATTAGGAAAACAAACTACATTCAAGCCATTAAAACAATGCAATATATTCTTTGTGAGTCTAAGATCAGACAGAGAATAAGACCTGTTTCTGATAGACTAAATCTACATTTTTATAAGAAAGAAATAGAAAATATGAGAAATAAGATTATGAAAAAGAAATAAGAATATGAGAAAGACTTTTTGTTTTTTCTTTTCGAAGAAAAGACCTGAGCTGGTTTTCAGATCAAACTTGTCTGCTCTAAATTTCAGAAAAGGTTGTATAACTGAAATATATTGAATGCTTGATTTAGAAAGTGAAAACTTAAAGCTATGGTAGATACATAGTCTTGAATTCACCTAGATTTTCTGACTGTCTATTGATTTTGAAAGTCTTTAAATAACAGTATCAGGGAGCTTATTTTGTGTCAGTCAAACCAATTTGCATTAAAAAAGTTCTTTAAGAAACCTCAACCAAAAATCCTGGCTGAAAAAATGCTTGAGAAGTACATTCCTAGAAGCCTAAAAAGAACTGGAGGGAATGACCAGAAGTATCTTTGGAATAGGAGTGTTTTCAAAAAGTGAATGTGCAGGCATTCTCTTCAAAATGCTGTCTGAAAAACATTCACAAAAACATGCTGCCTTTAACTTGGGCAGAAGAATTCAATGAAGTTTTCTGTTTGGTTTTGTATGTTTTAAAAGGTTTCCTCTTTTCTTTTGTAATAAGTATTCTCTAACCATGAACAAATGTCAATGTTTTAGCTATTGAATCCTCTTTTATAGCACAAACCACAGGGGGCCTGCTTCAAGGAAGGAAGCTGAGACCCAAGTAAACTTCTGAGTTTCAGCCTTGGCTAACATAATGATTTTCTGTTTTTCTGTTACCTGGAGCTGTTTTGGTACATGAAGACAGGAAGAAGTATGACTAGAGATTTACCCAGTAGTTTAAAATATATAAGACTTTGAGAAAATAATATTCCCTTGGAGATATTCTTAACTTTTACAAAGAGAAATTGATGGGGAATTCATCATTGAGATTTATTCCCTTATTGCTCTATGTAATGTATAAGATGCATGATTTTAGACAGAGGATTTTACATCACTGGCTTTTAAGATTTCCTAGTTTAATTTTTCAGCTGGTGGTTTTTAGAGCTAAAATATTTCAAAAATCTCTTTAAAAGTAAATGGTACTGGTAGGATGTTCAAGCTGTATGAAGATGAAATTTCTCTACATGACAGCAATGCACAGATTGTGGCTTGTTGCATTGAGAAAAGCAAAGCTTTTTTACTGACTGCTAGATGACTTATGGTGACTTTAATTTTTTTTGTTCTTTGATTTTTTTCCAGCTTTCATTTGCAGCAACAACTCCAGAGTTGGCTGATAAGAAAAAATATCCTTATTTCTTCCGGACAGTGCCATCTGATAATGCAGTGAATCCAGCAATTTTGAAGTTACTCAAACATTATCATTGGAAAAGAGTGGGAACTTTAACCCAGGATGTACAAAGGTTCTCTGAGGTAAGATTTGCATAATTTATAGAACACACAGAGAGATACTAATATCATATTTCTATGGAGTTAGTTCCTTTATTAATAGCAATTCAGGAAAAAGAAAAAAAGTCCCACTGTTTCAGTCCTGTTTGGCTTTCTCTTAATAGGTCACATTTGCTGTACTGAATAAGCTTAATTCCCTTCTGGGGTTTATTTGAGTGTCTGTAATGAAAGCTACCCATTCTTTTGCATGTCTGTTTTTCACACACAAGATCACTGCACCCCAGTGCAAAGGTTCCTTTATACTCTTTGATTTGCAAAAACATATGTCTTTGAGGGAGGCTTGTATTCTGATTCCAGTTCCCTTAAAAAGGAGAATAAATCCAATTTCACCATGTTCCTTTTGGGCTCTGATTTATTACAAGCATCAATCTGAGCACTGAGGAACAAAATTTGGTAAGTCTGTGGCTGAAAATATTGGAGGAGCTTACTGAGACAAAAATGTCTGAAGCCCCCAGAACTAGTAAGATCACATACCATGCACCCCACAGATCTTTCAAGTTTCACCCTGAACAACATTTTGATCATAGGAATTGCAATGAAGTATGGGCTAAATGCCATTAACCATGGTTTTAACAACTGAGTGAAAGAAAATATCTTATACATAATGAATCAGAGCAAGACAAGGAAAAGAGTTGGCCCATTAATTATTAGAGAGGTAAAACTAACAGAGACATGCCTGGTTGTTTGGTTGTTGGAAGTTTTTTTTCTTCCTCAGCATTGATTTTAAAAAAAGGCTGACTGCGCTCTGAAGACTAGCATAATTAAAACTGGGGAAGAGGGATAAGAACAGGTTAGAGTCATCTTGGATGAGTCAGATATTTTCAAATTGTCTGGCACAATTAATTCACTATGGAATACTTAAGAAATCTTAGACTCTTCCCCTATGAGCTTTGAGAATTAAAGGATAAAAAGTAAATGAATTATAGGGGGAGGAAAGAAATGTTTGTGTATATCTTTCCAGAAAACACACAAAGGCCCTGGGAATTATAGGCCAGTCAGGTTAAATTTGATTCCTGGAAAGACACTTGAACAAATAATCTGTTTGGAATCACACAGGAGATAAAAAGATGCTAAACAATGGTGAAAATGGATTTGTCAAGAATAAATCATTTAAAGCAATCTGATTTCCCTCTGTTACAAGGTAACACATCTCAAGGAGGTGCGATAGGTGGTGTGCGATATTTCATGACTTATTAAATGTTAAAAGTGCTCCTGAAGAAAAGCAGGGGAAACTTAATTTTGGTAGAGATACTGTAAGAGCAGTCTAGTCTCTAACCACTATTTCTGTAGCAGAAGTTAATTGACATCAGGTCAGTAGAATGTTTATTTTTAAAACAAATACTAAAGCAAAAAGTCACCAAAAAGTATGGTATGCTTTACCCTTCTCTGTCTTGGAAATAATTTCAGTGAGTAGTTATCAGTGATATACTTTCAAACAAGAAGGATGAGATTCTGTCAAATGGTATTCTCTAGAAAGCGATAAGGTTTTTCTCTAGATAGTATGATAGAGAAAATGTTTATTAAATTGCATTTGATACCTACTTGGGAAAAGCTGCAAGTACTTCTCTGAGGACAGGATTGAGTTTAGAATGATATTGATACTGGCTTAATTCCAGTCAAGCACCACACAGCCACTTGGTCATTCCCCTGCAAGCAGGTTTGGGGACAGAATCTGAAGGGCAAAAGCCAGAAAACTCAGGGGCTGAGATAAAGGCAGACTCATAGAGAAAGCAAAAGCCATGTGTACCAGCAAAGCAAAACAAGGAATTAGTTCATCGCTTTCCATAGGCAGGCAGGCATTCAGCCATGTCCAGGAGAGCAGGGCTTCATCACACATAACAGTTACTTAGGAAGATGAACATCATCACTCCAAATGTCCCCCACCTTCCTCCTTCTTCCCCCAGTTTATATACTGAGTATGATCATATGGTCTGGAATATCCCTCTTGTCAGTTTGGATCACCTGCCCCATCTGTGTCTCCTCCCAGCCTACCATACAACCCCAGCCCCTTGCCAGTGATGCAGGATGGCAAGCAGAAAGGCCTTGACTCTGTGCAAGCCCTACTCAGGAATAACAGAAATATCTCTATATTATCAACCCTGTTTCAGCACAAATCCAAAACACAGCTCCATTCTGCACACTGCGAAGAAAACCAACTCTACCCCAGCCAAAACTAACCCATTGATAAAGGCTTTAATAAAAACAATATTTAAGTGAAAAAGTTCAAAATGGCTATGTAGGTAGCAGACCTCCAGAGAAAGATATGTCAAGCACTGCAAACAAACCACAAATTGAATAAGGGGAAAGATGTTTAGACTCCTTGATTTACTATAAAAAGTAGAAAGGAACCAAAGAGCTCTTGTTGCACTATCCCACTGTAATGCAATATTGATGCTTAAGACACACAAAGTAAACTATAACTCTACTTAGTGGTCATTAGGTAGAAGTTGGAACATCATGTCTAATATAATTTTCAAGAAGGAAGTAGATCAGAGAAATCTGTAAAAAACTTTGAGTCACTTGGAAACATTTAATGATAAAGATTAGAAGTGAAAAAAAAGTCAAATAGGTTAGATTGTTGAACTTCTGTTGTATAGGGTTTTTAGGATAAAACAAAACAAACATAACACCGGGATTCTTGGTCCTCCTCTGGGACAGCCAGAGGGACTTTGTGTCTGTCAGGGTCACTTAAGAAGTTCTAAAACTGCATCTTTCAAGAGTTTGCAAGAGTGCGGCACTTGAGTTCAAAGTCTCTCCATTTCTCTTGAAAGGTAAGCAACAACCTTCTGTGTCTGCAAACTCAGTTTTCTGTGATTCATTACAGCTTTCAAGTAGTGCAAGATTCAGTTAAAGCTTCCTTGAATTGCAGTGATTTTTATACAGCATGTTGAGTTCGGTGTCTTCAAAATGGTTAGAGCTCGATTTTTCCCTTTTCAGCTCCGTGTAGAGTTTTTCCCTTCCCCATAGAGACAGTGAAAGCACAGGGAAAACTGCAGGAACTAATTAAATTGCTGTCTGGGAGCAGTGAGGAATGGGAGTCATGAGCAGTAGAGCATGTGACAGCTGGGCAGAGCCCAGTCCTGCTGCAAGACAGGAGGGCAGACCCAGGGACTGAGGCCAGCATGGGCCAAATGTGAAGATCATCAGGCAAGTAAGTCCATGGCAATGAAGCAGGTTCCAGGCCAAGGTAGCAAAACAATCCTCAAGTCAGGGTCGGGTCTGGTGTCTGCTCTATGGGTCTATGGCAGAGACTGATGACACAGGACTAAAGGCTGGATAGAGGTCCCAGAGGAAGGACCATCAAGGCCTGTTAGTGACCCTCAGGTGCTGGTCAACTGAAACTACAATTTTCCCTCTAAATGGACATCAGGCAAAATTATTCTTCTTGACTTTTCTTGCAAGTGACAAAATAGTTGAATAGGATCTAAAACATCCCTCTCTGTTGTAAAATGCCAATGAGCTTGGGATGTAAATGGTTTTATCTATAGTGAAAATGCATTAGATCAGAAGTAACTTAATATCTTCTCTTACTCTTATGCAAAATAAAATAAGCAGAAACTAATCAATGAGATCTTTAGAGAAGCCTGTGTAATAACTTATGTGGTTTTACTCTTAACAGTGAGTCAGAGCAGTTCTCTCATTTTTCCATCTCCCATCTCCCAAACTGCATCAGTTTGACAGATCTCTTTCTCTTTTTTTTCAATCTACAGAAGTTTGGATATCTATCTAAATTTCCTCCAGTGGTCCTTCCACCTAAACACATGGGGTATTAGATGCTCGTTCTTGCATAGGGACTTCATACCCATGTAGTTTAGTCAACAGGAATCCTGACTGCAAATCTTTACCTGCCATCTAAGTTCAGGGATTTTTGGGCTGATGACTTTTTTCCATAGCTAGATCACTGTCTCTTGTCCCTCTGCAATTTGTACCTTGATCTTATCTCCTGAAAAATTAAAGCTCACCTAACTTGTCTGCAAGTTAGCTGCCCCTTAAAGTCATCAAGCTGTCTTTATGGTTTACTTTGCCTTGTAATGAGGCAGTCATCTCAATTGCTTAGTTTATCTGTCTCACTTCAGTATATCTTTGAAGACCAAGATCAGAGAAAATCTCTTGCTTCTCTTTCAATTGTTTCCTTTGGGAATCCTTTCCCCTGAGGCTTTGGGTTATCATCCATTTCCTTTCACTTGGTGAAAAAGCTTTTCTTCCTTATTAAAAAATGTTATATCTTCCTTTTCCTCCAGGTCACAAAGAGAGATTAAGGGTCGGTAGAGAGAATGGAGAACATTATGCCACTGTACTTTCAGTTCTTAGAACACATGGGCAATATCTATACATCTTATACTGCTATTGTGGCTTGAGACTCTCTTTCTTGGCATTACTTGGATTCAAGGATTATGACTTTTCAAGTTACCTGTATTTTATGACTGCCAATAGGTGAGCTCACTGCTAGCATCCTTTGTGAGTTCTTCAGGTCCCCATAAATATCCTTTCCATTGGGTTAATATTTCAATTGTGTAAGTTGACTTGGTATAAGAATAATGTACACACTTCATCAGTTCTGTTACTTAACTAGGACAAATTCATACCTTCTGTGCTTCTGTGTCCTAGATTTTATGGATTGCTGCCCTGTTTTCATCCTCTGGGAGAAGACTGTTTCAAAAGTTAATTCTGGGGCAAAGATTTATAAATGAGGTTACAAAATATTTCAGGATTTTCAGCACAAAGTGTTTGCTGTGGTGTATAACTGTAGGGTAATTTAGGTTGGAAGAGATCTTAGGAGGTCTCTTGTCCAACCTGCTGCTCAAAGCCAGTCTAGCTTTAGTGTTTCATAACCCTGAAGAGTTATAGCTGTTTGTCCTGGTTCTGGGCAGGGAGGGTTAGTTTTTGCAGTATCCGGGAGGGGACATCTCCAGGACCCAGAAGTTATTCTCTACCACCTCACCTCGTTGCTGGGTTTTGGGGGAAGGGAGTCTCTTCCAGGGAGAAGGGATCCCTTCCAGCTCTGCTGGAAGGTGGAGGGAGGGAGGGAGGTGGTGGAGGGAGCAGTCAGAAATTGTTTTCATATGAATTGTTCACATATTTCTTGTACCCTCTGTCATTAGTATTGCTGCTGTTACAGTTCCTTCTCTTATCTCATTGTTGTTTCCAGTAAATTGTTCTTCTCTCATCCCAGGGTCTTCACCTTCTGTGCCTCTTACTCTCCTCTCCATCCCACCTCAGGGGATGGGGAAGAGGCTGTGAGCAAGAGGCTCTTGGTTTCACTGGGAGCCATAAATTGGAGAATAACATTCCTAAACCATAGCATTGTTGGACACAGTTTTCAAAAAAGGCCTGACTATGTCCTGTTTCTGATTCACAGATGAGCTTTCATCTGATTGAAACTTATGCCATGGTTGGTGCCTCAAGTTTTACTGCTGCCTGCAGTACCTGTTTGGAACTGAATATTGCTTGGTTTGTCTCTTTGAAAGAGACAAACCAAGCAATATTCCTGTGTTTTGTTGTCTTTCATGCTTCAGTGGGAAGAGTCATGGGAATAAAACGATACTTAACTATCACAAGTCAAAAATTTTGGATGCCAGTATTGAAGATGTAAAGGCTACAGAATATGACTGGGAAAATGAAAAATGTATACTCACATACTGGTTTTCAGATAATGCTTTATTTGCTGATTAGTAATTCTAATTTACCTTGCTTCATTTTTTTTCTGTTATTTCCTGGTTATTTTTCATTTATTTATACACCTTTTTATTCATGGTATGTTTCAAATTGGAAGCTGTCACTTGCTTGCAATAGCACACTAAGAGGGCTTCCTTATTTTGTGATATAGACTGGCTTCAATTACTTCTTTTTGCAATCATCTCATGTTAATTCATTGAAACTGCATATTAACTTAGCATTTGATACACTATTCATGATATTTCTAGATTTAAAAAAATACATATACATTTTCCTCCCACTGAATACCTTGTCTGGGATTGTTTTTAAAATAAGTTAAATTCTGTTGATCTCAAGTGAATCTTTGTTTTTCCCTACTTCTTAATAGTCATCTCTTTATGTGATTTCTCTGCTTCTTGATGGAAATATTGAGAACTTGTAATGTAATTTTATAAATGTAGGTGGCATTTCAAAAAGGCAGAAGAAATGAGAAGTGTGCAGTATGATAATGAAATGCATTAACGATATCAAGATAAAATATTCTCTCCTGTGACTCTGTCACAGTCTTCATTGATTTCAGTAACTTCAAAAGATGTCAGTGACAAAAACTTAAGAAAGAAAAACCTTGTAAGTGGACAAAAAGGCATTTTTTTTTCTGGAGGACATGATGAACACTAAGGATTTCTTTAGATTATGTTGCACTTTGTACACTGACAATGCAACATCTACAAAAATCAGCAGGCCATCAGGGTCCATCTTACCTAAACTTAAAGAATTTAGGATCTCTAAATTCCAGGTCTCATCCCAGAAAAAGTAATACTGGAAAAAATAAAATTGTTCCCAAGAAAAGCAGCTAACAATAACTCTTCTCAACACAGTATGTGTCTTTTGCTGTAGCGAAAGCAAGGTAGAAATATTATTAATCTAGAGTTTTATTTATTGCAGCCTTGCTTTGTCACTGTGCAGTCTGCAAACTTGCATCTGAGTTAGTGGTCAGTTCTGATAAGAATTCACTGGATAAGCAGAGAGAGTTTTTGTGTGGCTAAGAGGACTTGAGGAAAATAAATGAGATAGCTGTTGACCTTTCAAATTTCAGCCAGAAAACAAGCTTGAGACACTGGTTTTAGATCACTGTATGTATACATCATGTAGATTTCAAGCTGTGATTATGCTTTTTGACTTCTTAGGTTTGGCTTCTGAGGATCAAAAAGAGGAGCAGAGCATTCCACTCTCCATCACAGTTGCCAAGAGGTGTTAGGGCAGCAAGAAAAACATTACTTTTTGTCCATGAATGAGCTTGGAAGCCTCAAATATACCAAATCACATAAATGTTTAATCTGGGTGCTCTGAATAGTACACAGCAATTTCATCCTAGAAGGAGTGCACTACCTTCAAATTTGATCAGAAAAAAAGGAAAGGCAGAAGATTAAAGAAACACAGAAGGCAGTAAAAGGAAAGTAAGGGAAAAATCATGAAGAGAAGATATTGAGAGCAAGAAAACTGAGACATTATAAATGTAATTGTTTAACTATAAAACTCTTAAAAAATATCTCTTCTTAATGTCTGCGTTTTTTCAAAGTGTCATGTGTCTGAGATCTTCTTTCATATTGCCTCATTCCAAATTCCTGGCTGATTTCTGTAGCAAAATTTAAGAACAATTTATTTCAAGTTTTCTTGACCTTGCAGAGAAGAATGATTTCCTCTTTTCTTCTGTCTTATAACTATGCTTTCCTATAATTCAAGTTCATACATTAAGATCTTCACAGAAAGGCAGTCCCCGAAAGTGACTTTTACTAATTAAAGGGAAACTGAAGTACTAGATCTAGTATGATTCTTCTGGGTCCTGGTAAATATTTAGAAGCTGTGAGATTATGGCAAGGTCATAAGACTATGATATGGGAAGTGGGGATAAATCAGAGAGATAGAACCTTAGCCCAGGTTTGTCCCTCTTCATAGGAAATGTTCCGTACACATTCAACTACAATCAAGGGGTCATTTTAGGTGAGAATTGTAAATGGTAGTTAAAAGTGACTATATGCAGGCAGCCTTTTAGTACCTTTGCAGATGAAGACTGCACAGCCTCCCTGGGAAACTTGTGTGAGTGGTTGGTGATCTTTGCTGTTGCAAAGCATTTCCTGATGTCCAGAGGGTACTTCCTAGGTTTCAGTATATGCCCTTTAATCTTGTCACTGGGCATCACTGAAAGAAGCCTTTCTTCATCCTCTTCACCTTCAAGGTCCTTCTCTGGTCACCCTCCAGTGTGTCCATGTCCCTTGTATTGAGAAGCCAGGAACTGAACCTGCCACTCCATGTATGAGTTCAGCAGTGCTAAGCAGAGAAGGATCACGCTGTGTTGAGTGCAGAGTGTTGACACGCTGTGACAACACTCCTTCATGCAGTCCAGAATATTACTAGCTTTATATGTCACAAAGGCCCATTGCTGGCCCATTTGCAACCTGGTGTCGACCAGGACCATCCCCACCAAGTGCTTTCCATTGGGCAGGTCCAGCATATATTGCTGCAGGTTGTTGTTCCTCCCCAACCCTGGACTTTGCACTTCCCCTTGTTGAACATGAGGCTCCTGTCAGCTCATGGCAGTGTGACCCCACTGTGTATCAGTCACTCATCCCATTTACATGTCATCAGCAACCTTGCTGAGGATGCCCTCTGCCCCATCATCCGAGTCATTAATGAAGATGTTGAGCCGGACTGGAGCCAGTACTGACCCCTGGGGTACACTGCTACCTTCTGGGCTCTGCCTAGACCTCGTGCCACAGGGTGCAGCCCTTTGAGCCAATTTTCAATTTACCTCACTGTCCACTTGTCCAGCTCGTACTCTGTTAACTCTATGAGAATCTTACAGGACAATGTCAGTAGTCTTGCTGAAGTCTAGGTAGACAACCTGCTCCATCACCTTCTCAAGGACTGATGTGGGGTAGACTGGTCCTTAGCTCCCTGACATTTCCTTTCCTCCAACCTCCAGGCACTTCTCTCAGTCACCAGGATTGTTTGATTATCAGTGCAATACAGTATCATCTACTTTGGTGTGCTCAGTGTCTATTTGCCCACAAGATCTCATTGGGCTCATTATCCCTCCCTAGGAAAAGCTCCATATAGTCCAGCTGTTCTGCCTCATAAAGGGCAACCCCACCTCCTCATTTTCCTCTCCTCCTTCCGCAGGAGCCTGTGTCCCATTGCATCACTCAAGTTATACAATCCATCCCACCTTACCTGTGAGCCCCATAAAATGGGAGTTCCCACAGCAGCTCAGTGATATCTAACTCACCATACTGCATGATTTAGTGTATGGGCACTGCAGAGGGCAACCCCAAATGCTGATTTCCCAAAACAATGAAAAGATTTCTCCATAATGGTGCCTTGTAGGCACATCCTTGCTTACGTTTTGGAGGTGACCCTGCTTAGGCTGCTTCAGCTTTGTTTTGTTGATTTTGTGATTCCTTTTGGTCATGTCACTCCAGGCCCTTTACTTATCAACCATCTTTGCCCTTCACTGTCTCTTAGCACTTCTGATAACTGTCTCCCCTGTCATTCTTAGTTTAAAGTGCCTCTTTAACAGGTCAGCCATTCTGCTGGCAAAGATACCTTTGTCTCACTCAGTGAGAGGGATCCCATCTCTCCCAAGCAAATGTTGACCCACAAACAGGGTTCTATAGTTGTAGAAATCAAAACCCTCTCACCACAACCAGCTCCACAACAACTTATGGATATGTATTACCAGCTGCCTGCTCCCCACAACCTTTCCCCTCACCTCCTCTCACCAGCAGGAGTAAGGAAAACACCATGTGGGTCCCTATATCCCTGTTTACTGCTCGTGGAGCTTGAAGTCACTTTTGGTACTATCCAGGCAGCATTATTGGTGCCCACATGGAAGAGCAGCAGAGAGTAATAGTAACTGTCAGGAGAGCTTTGGCACCCTCTAAATATTATCCTGGGTCCAGGTACCCAGAAAGCAGCAAACCTCCCTAGATCATAGGTCAGATCCACAGATCAGTTCCTCTGTTCTCCACAGCAAGGAGCCACCCAATACTATTTCTTTTTACTTCTTCCTGGTAGTTTTGCATGATTTAAGGTTAGGTTTGGGGGACCCAGATACTTTGCTTGAAACCACATTTCAGTCATCTTCAGGATTCACTACACTACTGGGAGGGTAGTGAATCTGTCACATTTGTAGACCTTTATGTGGATCAGGAGTTTTCCTCTTAGTACCAGAGATCACTGACTTGGCATGGACAGCTTGAATCTCCACTGCATCTTGGGCTCCAGGGATATTGAAACTATAATGTGTCTGAGAAGTCTGTGTGTCTGTCTCTTTTCATCTTTCCTGCCATTGTGCAACCTATGTGTCAATACCACACTTATGTTTATGTTTGTGTTTGGACACAGTCACCTGCCTCTTTCTCTCTTCCACCTCTCAGTTCTTCTTTTCTGTGCTCTTCTGCACCAGCTTCTGTGCTTGTCTGTCCCTAGGAGCTGTATTTGGGCTTGGCTCTTGCAAAAGCTTCTCCTGAGCACCAGCTGAAAGGATTCTTGACCCTCTGCAATCGGTGGCTGCAAGAGGCTCTAAGCACCTTGGGTCAAGGGCACCAGGTCATGTTCGTTAGAATTTGCTAGAGCATTTTGGGGCCACGCTGGCATGGCTCTCCTTATCTCATCCTTGCTTGGCAGTAGCAGGCACCTTCAAGTTTCTCAGAGGATTCCTGAGTTTTTTCATCATTCTGGACCTTGTGCCCAGGGGATCACAAAGCAAAGACCATTGACTGCTGCACAGACTGCTGTGTCTGGGACACACAAAAAGCAAAGTCTGCATGGAAATAATAAAAAGAGAGGCAGAGGGCAGGAAAAATAAATCACAACATAGTTTTATTGAAGGAAAATTATGTCAGAGATGGTAAGCTAACTGATTTCTTAGAACTATTAGAGTGGATTTTAATGCTTGGCTGAACTTTATTTTGGTTGATACAGTGCCCTGCAGGACCTGGGCACAACAGGGAAGATCAGATGAGTGCAGGGAGTACTAAGTCAGTTCAGAAGCACAGCCAGAGGGAAGGCTCCAGCAAACAGCAGTACTTTTAGAATAAAAAAGTTGATAGTGAATTTTTCTTTTTAAAGGAATAGCCCTGGGATGGATTTTTTTCATTGTATTAATTCATTACTTTAGGGAGAACAACTTACAAACTTGTGAAAGTTGTAGATGACACAGGGAATAAAGAAATTCCCATTACAAAAAAGAAACAGATCATCACAAGGGTTGTTCTGTATGATCTTGTTAAAAGGAATCAGAAAATGAAGTGTGGTAGGCTTTACATGAGGTAAAGTTTCCAGATGCTCCAGGATTTTAATTAAACAGATTCCAGCTGATGCAGAACCATAAGACATTGAGGATGGTTTCAAATACTCTTTTAAACTCTCTTCCTTTGGCTCATTATAGCTGTAGCCTTAAATATTTTATTGCGGATTTAAATTTTAGTTCTGTAAAATGTTTTACAGCCTCCAGCATATGAAGAGACTTCCCATGTGTGGATATTTTAAATCCATGTATCAACTCTTTGGTTGATACACCAGGCAGTCCCTTTCAGTGATAAATTCTAGTGGATTTTAGACACACCCCATTCTTAAAAAGAACCTCCTTTCCTTGTTCTTTCTTAGATCAAATCAATCAGAACTCTAAGTTCCTTCTCCAGTTTTTGATTTCCCTAATCAGTGTTACATCACCTTGTGGAGAACTTACTTAAGAAATATAGATTTTTTTTCTGTTTGTTAGAAAATACAGAATTAATCAAACTCTGATTATTGAAAATTTTATTACAATAATTGTACTGTTGTGATACTGAAGACACACTTGAAAGTGTTTTAATTTTTGCCAAATGCCTATTTTTCAGTTTTTTTAGTCTAGATCAGACAGCTACTTATGCATTGTATTAGTATTATCTGGCTGAACGAATGCATGAGGACTTTCAGCACACAGATTTTTAAACTTTGACTGCAATCAATACTGTCAGAACAAACTTGAGATCAACCTTTTCTGTAAATGTCAAAAGCTAAATCACATACATGTTAAATAGGAGTTAAATTCACTAAAACTGTTGCAATGGCTGTCTTGGCTTCTTTTCCTGACCTCTTTGTAATTACTGTGAAGGAGCTTTCAAGAGGTTCATATCCTAGGTCTGTAAATATATATAGACTTCAAAGCCTGTGGAGTTTAGTTGTTCTTCCTCCTGACACACTTGATGGGGTAGTGGATAAACAATTTTTGGGTGCATTTCCAAAATCAGAGGCAGAGATTACAACACAGTGACCAGTGAACTAGCAAAGGTACCCTAGAGTCAGCACTGAGATTTCTGTGTATTACAAATGCTGCCATTTTCCTAGGTAGTTAAAGCCTTCCTCTGGGGCTCCAGGGATGTACTTCCACACATGCAGAATTTGCATCCCCAAATAAATTTCTAGACTCCAGAGTGCTTCGGTCTGTTCTTCAAAGGCTGCATGGAGGTCAGTGCTTTCTCTCAGAAAGCTATTTTTGCAGATATTTTTGCTTTAGTTTCTCATTCAAGAACATGCCAAGGAAGTGGAAATTCTCTTTTCTGTTCCGTTCTCTTTGAATCCTCTGAAATGAATTCAAACTCACATCAGCCCACTGCCTGGATGGGGACCTAATCATCAGAGTGGCAGACATCTGCTAACTTTTTTGGCAGTAACTCCAAGTACTTTTGCTGCTGTAACAAATGGGAGTATAACCCATTCCAGAAGGATACAGTGTAGGTGGAAAATGAGGAATATGTCCAGGTACTCTTAAACAGATACATGACAAGAAATGCTTATGTTTGCTCTGCACTGCTCTGAGGGAGGAAGGTGGGTGGTGAATTCCTGTACTTCATTCTGCAAATTACACATCTACTAAAGGGAGGAGGAGTACAGAACAGAATTAGACAGTGTTGTACAGAACGTGTCGCTTACAAAACTTCTTTTGAAGTTCAGCCTGTATATGGACATTGAGCTGGCACTGTTTGGATGATAAGAAATGAGCAGATGTTGGTCTTCCTTCTGCAGAGACTGTTCTAGTCCTTCCTTAGATATGCAGAGTTAGTAATGCAGCATGAGCAGGATTTGCTGTGCCTTTGTTTGCCATGTGGAGATGTAATGGAGATTTGTTCTCACATGTTTTACATCCCCAATCTGTATAGGGCTTGCCAAGAGAAATGCAAACTTCACCATGACAAACAAGAAGATATATGGCATTAGCAGGTCTTAACAGCGACCCCAAAGCTTCTTTAATAATGCTCTGTGATCCAGTGCAACTTTCCAGACAGGACAAACAGGTGTCAACGACTGGGGTAATCTGTTCAGCCATCTCAATTGCATACCCAGGATGCAGTTACTTTTCCTAATAAGTAAATAAACAGTAGCATTTAGAAAAATGCATCAGTCAAAGCATGCATGTGGGCAACAAGAGGCTCTGGTTTTGCAGTTATCAGGAGTGGTGCTTTGCATGGTAATTGCTGAAACCATGGCTTCCTACAGAAGCAGGAATCCATCTATTAAAACAATGTCTTTCCTATTCAATGCAGAGCTATACACCCCCATAGTTCCTCTTGCCTTCAAGCATGGACACAACAAAGTGCTTGTTTGCAGTCACCAAGAAGGAAGCAGGAATGTTCTTCATAGACCTTATTTGGCTCACTTTCCTCCCATGCTTTGTGCTGAACTCTTCTGAATCTTGTCGTGTCTCCAGCTTGAAAATTTCCCCTCTGTGATCCTTCTGCCTCTTGAGGTTGCATGTAGCAGAGGTGTGCTCTCCTATACCCTTCATCTGTCTGAAGTGATTTTGTAGATGAGATACTGAGTGCAGAATGCAGCTGCATCACCTTTATCAATGAAAAGTGTAGCCTTTCATTTTCTTCAAGTCGTTTTCATCACTGCCCAGCTTCATCAAGAATTGTCCACTTGTCTTTTCAAGATGTCTTCTCTAAGACTGTAAAACTTAAATTAATGTCAGCACTAAAATCACTATCTCAAAGGTATCAGAGGGTGGAATCTGTTTCAAAATGCAACAAATGATATAAATTTTGATTTTCACTCTATGGTTTTCTATCCACTCCTGATAATCATGTAGGAATTCGTAGGAGTTCAGAGACTTTTAGGCTAGAATGGATCCAGATTGCCATGCTCATGCAGTGTGTTGCATGCAAAGTTCCCAGCTCTGATATCTTTGTACTGAAAAGTTATATTCCTCACAGTACCACAGATAGCAGGGCTATTGGCATCACACTGAAATATTTATATTCTCTGGAGAAGAGGAGGAGGGAAATATAAGACTTACCTTTTCATTGTGGTGTAGTGCGCTGTACCCTTTAGCTCTTATTTTGTTTTCCAGTAATTTTCATAATTTTAGCTTTAGCTTTATTTGTTTAATTTCAGGCTGCATAATTTTCTGATGTACTAGCAAACCAATTTGCCTGCAGCCTAGTAAAAAATCTCATATTTTACCTCTTTCAAGTCTAATGATTGCAAAACTGTTTGCTCTTGCACTGGTGGAACAGACAAATGCTCTATGTTACCCTTGTCAGTCTTCTGCAATTGGTCCTGAGGTTTTCCCCCAGACCAGCTTAGCTTTGTTTGTCCAGCATGATGAAATGTAAACCACAGTTTTCTGTGGTGGATATCATCACCAATGGTTTCATAGATGCTTTTTTTTATATGAATACCAGGCACTTCAGGATGAATGCAAAGGCAAAAAGCAAGAAGTTCTCAACAAACTGGAAGCCAGCTGGTTTGAGCTTTTCCCTTCTGTTAAAGTTACTTATAATTTGTGCAGCTCTACAAATTCCTACCTTGACTGCCTTGTTTAGCTTAAATTTTGTGTCCTTAAAATGCTTTGCATAACTTGTTTCATTCTTTCCATATAAAATACTTTCTTAAATTTACTTCTGATTGAGACTTTTTTCCTTTGGCAAAATTCCTGTATTTTGTTGACCAACACCCTTAGGCAAATTTTTGACTCAAAAAAAGGTAAAGATTCATTCTGAATGGTCTTGTTAAAAAAGACAACTAGATACAGAATTGGTCCTCTTAAATATTTACTGTATTAACAGGGTGTGATCCATACAAATTTTCAATTTTTCAGATGACTGAGGACATGCCTGCATAACTGATGCCTCAGGGCCAGAATGCTCCCTTTCCTTACAGGAATTGCTCTGTGTTTGGGATTCATTTTGTGTGGTGTTAACCACAGGAGAGGGAGTTGATGATCTGTAGCTGAGATGATGGGTGGGGGGGTCAAGAGCACAGGGTGCAAGGTGATGGGAACAAGAGAGACTACAGGAGTAATAAAGCAGGGTCAAGGGACACCTGCCTCAAATGTCTATAGTCCCTTACTGAAAAATACAGAAGAGCACTGCTGTGTTGTGGCAGCTATTGATCAGAGTTTAGTGAAAGTAATCAGGCAGCCTGAAATACAGAACATACTGAGGTTTGAATATGGGCTTAACATATTTGCATAAGAAAAAATGGTTAATTGAAAAATAAATTGATTAATTTTCATTTCTCCTATGGAAACGTTACTTCTGTTGAATGAATATTAAGCAGTCTCTGTAATTCTTGATGAAGTAAGTGATTTGCATTTACTAAAAAGCAACCTTAAGCAAGGCTCCCAGATCCTTTGAATCTATGGTAGAAATTCTATGCCAATTTAAAATAAAACTGTAGACAAGAACTGACTGCACATTAGTTTTCAATTATTAGAATGAAAAACCTCTTTCCTGTAAAACTTAACATAAGAATGAAGGACAAGGAGGGAAAAATACTGCACGTCTTTTCAGATGTACACAGTACGTATGTTTGAATTTCAGTCAGCGATGCAACGAAAGAAAAGCAATCACAGCTGTAGCTGGGCTTAGCTGCAGACTTTTATCTGTGAAAAGAAGAAAGCTAAATAGAATTACTTGATAAGCAAATGCTGAACTCTATGGGACCTGAGATTGCAGATCTTAAGAATATGTCTGCACCAAAAAAATAAAAGTTCTTACCTGTCTCCAAGACAGAAAGAACTTTCAAAAAGGATTTTGTTTATTAAGGCTAAGATTCTGTCAGTATCTATCACATGGTTTTGATGCAGTGCTTTCTGACTAAAGCATTGTGTCCTCTATTTTGCAAGAATTCCAACTGATGAATTTCCTTTTGGCATTAAAATATTTTTATTTTTCCTTAAAAAGCCTGTTACTTTCCAGAATTTAATACAGTGTTATGTGGTACAGTATAACAATCTTCCCCTGAGGTTCTATTGCTGACTGTGACATCATGTGGTAGGGACATTCATGGTGGGGAATATCCTTTTAGTCAGTTTGGATCAGCTGTCGTGGCTGGGTCCCCTCCCAACATCTTACCTATTCCAAGTTTACTGATTTTGGGGTACAGGAGGCAGAGAGAAATCCTTAACTCTGTGCAAGCATGATTTAGCAATAGCCAAACCCCTGGTGGGTTATCAGTGCTGTTTTAGCCACCAGTGCAGAGCACAGCCACGCACAGGCTGCTGCGAACAAAGCTGTGCTGATAACTTCTTTCCAGCCAGAACCAATACAACCTGTTACTCCTTTTTGCTCAGGTTGGTGCCCGAGAATGAAAGTCATCAGTGTTTTTTATCAGTAGATCTTAAACAGTTAAAAATAACTGCTTTCTGCCAACATCAAAGAATTTGCCATTTTTATTATCTACGGGGATTTATTATAATTTAAGAAATGGGACATTTAGTACAAATAAAGTACAGATAAATGAGGGATGTGAGTTAGACTGGATCCAGTGAAAAGTTCAAAATAGGAAAGTTTGGTTTTTATCTCATCAAAAATGTAGATTTTTCTTGGTTTGCTGAGGGAAAATGCTACAGAATCTAATTAATAGATGTGTAATTCTGTTGTTTCACATGTATTCATGCTCAAGAGCACCAGAAGGCTGGGAAGTTCACTACCATCTTTGTCACTGTCCTAGTGCTTAGTGATACACATTAAAAAATGTGTGTTATTTAATCTTTAACTTCCAGTCACTATATTTTATGTATTTTTGTCTGCTAGATTAAAGTTAGAAAATCTCCTTAAGTAGGTAATTTATCATGTACAGACTATCATTAAGATCCAGTTCTGTCTTAATCCATCTTGGAGCTCATTTAGTCTCTTGCGGTACAGTCTATTTCCAAACTGCAAATCAATCTTACGGTTTTCCTCTGAAGTTTGAGCTCTATCTTGGCATTGCTTTTAGTGGATAAACTGTATGGAATTGGTTATCTTCAGTTTTGGGAGAAGAGTATAGGTACTGTAGAAGTACTGTAGGCACTTTAGGCATTTGTCTTTTTTTTTTTGCTAGGCATATATCTTGAACTGCACATCTTTTTTGCAAGTGGCCAGAGATTGCCTTCAATCCATGCTGCAGTCCAGATATAGGCTGGCAAACTCTGAATCATGCCCAGCTAAAGAGTGAGTAGGGCTAAGGTCTCCAGACAGGGGTGTCTGCACACCAATTGTTGTAAAAGATGGTCTGTTGGGGTGCAGGAAGATAATTGTCACATTTCCATTTATACTTATTTTTATCTTAAAAAATAAGGAAGAAATAAAGCTTTACTAATATTTAGTACACCAATTGACACTGGTGCATTTAGCCAATTCATGTATCAGATGGTCACATAGGGTTCTTGAAGTGTCCTGAACGGAGAGGGGCTACTTCCCAACACTGGAGAGTTGAGTTGGCATCCTCACTCATTGACTCACTTTCAGCTTATACCATGAATTACTGTTTACATGTGTCCAGTTAAGTGGATTTATGGATTATATTGTGTAGTTTTCACTAAACTACCAAATGGACAAGGGGCTTAAAAAGATTCCTGCAGGGCAACTGCAGATTGAATACTGATAATGCCAGTAGAAGTGCACACGAAGAAAATGACAGAGCTGACATTTCTCCTCTTGCTAGTATGAGCTCTTCATCAGTCACATTATGGATAAAAACTATGATGAGCCAAGCAGATATAAAAAAAAGTGAAGCAAAAAAAAAGACAAAAACCCCACCAAGTTACCAAGACCATTTGACATACAGATTTATAGCTACTGCTGCGAATAGTAAACCTTGCTTTAAAGGTATATTGTGCCTTGAGACATTTGCCATTGACAGTAAATGGAGCCATTAAGATTAGGAAGACATTTAAAATTTAAGCATCCAGAACATGAAAACAAGCCTCAAGTGATGTAAAGTCATGTGATAGTCTTTCTAATACTTTACGTAGCTAAACATAATGATAAATGTTCAAAAGAAAATTCTGAATTTTCTTACTTAGTAGGAAAATACAAAAACACCCATATTTTTGAGGCAACGCTTGTTCTTATTGCTCCAGTGAAAATGGCTGAAATGATGCATGGAGAACAATGGGGTGACAAAGTCCATTTGTCAGCAAATACTGTTGTAAGATGGACAAAAGAGTTGAAGAGCTGCGGAAGAGTTGAAGAAACAGATATTAAAAAAAATCATGCAGTGTAGGATGTTGGGAGTATTTGAAAGTACAGATATTTCTAATGTATCTCAGGTATTTGTTGGGTTCTATTTCAATAGTGGAACAGATAAAGAAGTACTTCTTTGTGAGCCATTGAAGGAAATACATACTGCAGAAGGTACATTCTCAGCTGTAATAATAAGAGTCATGTTTTATGGAAAAACCGTGTAAGTGTAAGCACTAATGGAGCAGCTGGTACAAAAAAAGTGTATTCCAGAGCGTTGCAGATCTAGGATCATGTGCAAAACACCTTTGCTGTGTCAGGCATTGGCAAGCTCTTGCAGCAAAGAAGCAAGTCCTCAGCTGAAGTCCTGCAGTGCTACTGATGTGGTTAATCTTATATTAAAAAGACCTTATAAAGCTGAAACTTAATCTATTAGAATCTATTAAACAGCAGTTTGGAGAAATGACTGAAGGCAAAGGGATGCGCCACATTATTCCTCCATTTCTCCTCTCCTTTAGGACCATACTTAAGAGTATCACATCATCTGGTAACAATAGGGAATTGGGAATCAGGGAGTCTGGGCAGGGAGAGAAAGAGGAAGGATTCCTGTCCTCCCTTCTCTAATATGTGTTTCTAGACCCAAATATCAGTAGCAGCTGATACTTCCCTTACTTTGATGTGTTCATGTAATGTGGAGGAAAATATGGTTCCATGTCAATGGATTGTTATTTAAACATTTATTCACACAAATCAGTAATGAATGATCAGTTTCCTAAATACTCTAACAGCACCTGCAGTCCTAGATAACATTCACCAAATTTTTCTGGCATTAAAATAAATAAATAGATGGAAAATTAAAGAACTATTCAATTTGCAGGATCTGCAAATGTATAGTCAAACGTGTCTTCAGAGCTTTAGCAGAAATGTTATGTAAAGAAAGAGAACATAATTTAAACAAAATGAATGTCTTTCTCCTAATTCCTGGTCTAGTACAGCTTCTTCTTGCCAGAACAGAGTTTGCTTGTATGGACTGTGGGACTATTCCCCGGGCTTCTAAGTCTCTTTCTCGTTTAAAGGAGGGAGATTAATTTTACAGGCAATTAATGTTACAGTTTGGTTTTGGGTTTTTTCATGTTAAATGGGCATCATCCTTCAAACCAATCCAAAACACCTAACAAATGACATGGAATGTATTTAAAACTCGTAAATAGATAGAAATTTTGAGGGAGATAATTCAATTCCATTGGTTCAAATGCGTAACACATAATAATGGTATATCTATGCTCCTCTTCCTAAGAGGGATATAACAAAGCATTGTATGTGCTTATGAAGGTGCCAAACATTTTTTCATACCAGATTGTTGCTAGGTCTTGTGGGGATACAGAAGTCTGATTCCAGTCATTCTTTGAATTCCAGACACAATCCATAAGGTTAAAAAGAAAAGGTTAGCAACAGTGAAAAGAGTTAGGACATATGATTGAGGAAAGGATCACCAGTCCATACAAACAGACATAATTTTTACCACTTTAAACTGCCAACAAGTGGCCAAAAGACACAGATTGAAACTGGTTCCTTAATTTGCAGCATAAAGCACTTCAAGTCATTCTCACCTGGAATTCTTACCTAGAAGATTTTGTCTTCCGATTTCCACACTGAAATAAGGACTTCCTCTCACACAGTACTGATAGATTGCTTACATTTCTGTATGATTTTCCAGTCATGGATACAATTGGCTTTACTTTCTTAAACCAAACATCTCATATTAATGTGATTCTGGAGGACTGTACGGGAAAAGAGAATGTGAAGCCAATGAAATTAAAAGATGCCACCATGTTTGGTTTTTTTAACTACATTGCTGTAAGAACAAGTGCAAACCCCAAAAAGCTACCAAGACAATCTGCCAAGATGCAGCACAAGACCTATTCAGAATCCCATTGGGAATAATATAAAATAACATGCAGAACTTATTTAGAAAGGACTTGATATGAGACATACAAGAAATTATTTCCATTTAAGAAGTTTCAGGAAAAGAGACTACAAAGAAAAAATCTCAGAACGTAGAGAGAAAGAAAGAGAAAGAAAAGAAAGAGCAATTAACAAAGGCATTGAAGGATTCAGAAAGATATGTACAAGAACCAGAGGAAAATCTCTTTTCTAGAAAGACTTTTCACAGGTAACTGCAGTAGAGCTTCAGCCAACAATTGAAATCTCAGTGGAGAAAGTATGTGAATCAAACTGAGACGTTCAAGTACAGTAAATTATCACCACCATATGGTGTTCTTCTGAGGATTCTGGAGTAAATAAAGTGTGAAATAACAGTCATACGCCATTGCAGGAAATGTTGCTACAAGGTTTTCTTCAATATTAAGAAAATAATAATATAGTTCCTGTATTTTCTTTAATCTTGGAGAACCAAGGGATGATCCTCAAATTCCAAAATAAAGTTTAATCATCTATTAGTCTTAGAAAATAGGTATAAAATGGTCTAATAGCAACAGTACTTTTTATTGCTTTCCCTGAATTTAACTTTGTTTAAAAAGTGAATTTAATTCACTTAGCACAGGTGAATTGATTACATTAACTAGAATGGGTTAACTGAGCTATTAATTACCTTGCTTATCTAAATTTGAGCTTTCCAAAAAGGAATGTGATTATGCATTTTATCCATTTATAACTTGTTTGGTTTTTTTAACAGAGGTAGTTTCTCTCCAAAGCCTTTAGCAGAGGACAGTCATGTCTCTCATGATGAATTTGGGAAAATCACTGATGTAGTAGATTGTGCCATTATCAGTTTTTAGGGGAAAGAGGTGGGAGGCAGAGAGATTAGAAGGAGAAATAGTAGTTCAGTCTGTAACTTTCTTTCCCCAGGTGATATGAGCTACTGTAGCTCCCCTTTTGCCAGAGAGTGTCATTTAAACATCCATTATTTTTTCTATTGCAGACTTTTAGCAACATTCTGTCACACTCCCTGAAGAAGCTTTGAGCTTCAGCTTGCTGCTGTATATAAGAGACAGGGTCAACTTTGTGTGCTTCCTAGAAATCACAGTTGGCTATTGTGTCAAGTACATGCCACCTTTTCAAAACATGCTTAAGTAGTTGAAATTGTATGCCTTGTATTTTATTAGTTTTGAATTTTCAACCTTTACTTTTAGGTTTATCCTTTGCTCAGGAGCTTGTGGTGGGTAATCTAAATGCAACTAAATTTTAGATACCATTAATTGTGAATGAGAGCCACTTTATATGCATTTCTGACATTTTCCAGGATCACCCCTTTTTTTTTTTTTTTTGTTTGTTTGTTTTCTTAGTTTTTTTTTAAACAGAACAGTAAAATCAAGACATTTCTTCAGGAAGCATTTACTGATGGGTAGACTCAAGCAGGGTTTCCTACAACAATTAAGACCATAGCCACCATACAGCTCCTTCAAGACTGCTGCTTCCTCCTACAGGTGTAGTGTGTAACCACTTTGTAAGAGGTTTACTGCACTGAATAATACATTTTCCAAACAGAAAAATATTAGTTCTCTTTGTTCCTTTGAACCTTTTTGCAGCATCTAATGACAAGAATATTTATCAAGTATTCTTATCAGAATGTTTAGCTCACTCTACAAAGTCATGTAAGATATGTAGATCCGAGTGTAGGGACAGCTAAGTTAACAGATTTGGAAATCCGTTGGGATTTACAGATGGAATTTACAGAAGTCTTTTCTGTACATAAAAGCATGATTGGTATTTAGGGATGATCTTTTCCCCACAAGTTATGTAGCCTGTGAGATAGTATGTCTGTTTTTCTGAAATATGAAGTACTTAAGGAGATCCAAAGAGAAGGATGTTTTTCACATTGTGAAGACTGCCACAACTAAGATTGTGAATTTCAGCCTTCTTGTGGCTTGTGGGCTTGAAAGCAGGGAGAAAAGAGATTTCCCTGTAACGCTGACAGTATCTTAGTCGTTCAAGGTTTCATAACACCACAGTTTCTCCAGTACAGGTGCGTGAGTGCAGACTCTTGATGCCAACTATTATAGCCAGATTCACAATCCTTCTTTGGATCTGCATTGCTGATGATTTCTGCATACCACAGACAGGGAATGCAAAAAAAAAACCCACATTAAAAATTGTGCTTCACAAATATTTGTGAAACTATTTTGGCATTCTGAATTATAAATAAATATAAATTATGAATAAAGCTTATCTGGTGTCTTCACAGCGAGGTGATGCTGAAGCATTTTGACAAAACAATCAGATCTGCAGAACTTACATGTGCAGAAGGTGGCCATTTGTATTTGTAAACCCATTGTGTCCTCAGATAATGATTCCAGTGATCACAGGAATTATATTTGTGACCACCTGACGCAGCAAAAAATTAATAAGTAAGCAAATGTTTCTGCTTCAAAGACTCTAAAAAGTTATTTTTGAAAAAAAACAGTAGTGTGAAATTTCAATACATAAAACTAAGAAATGCATTAGTACTTTAGTGTCATGCATCTTCAGTTTATCTTCTTCTGACTTTGGTTTCCAAATGGATTAAAGTTACAATCCTTAGTACAATGTGCTACAAAATTTCAGTCTTAAGAAAACAGAGAAGAATGGCTCAATTTAATATACATGCACAAATGGAAAGAGTTCTTTGAATGTAAATGATATACAGGGGAGAGAAAGAGGAATATATATTTTTAAAATCTCCTTATTGCTTGTCTCTGCCCAGTAATATCACTCCAGTTTGTATCCAATTTAATTCTCTAATGTAGCAGAACCTCTGAGTCAGAAGAGATAGAAGGTAACTTCTCATGTATTTTTCCAGAAAGAAGAAACACGGGGCTGAAACAAGGTTCATAGGGTAAAATTTTCTTGTTTATTTATAATAGCATTATCATTGTAGTGTTGTGACCTTGGATCCCTGTAATGGTGTCTGCAGAAAAGCAGAAAAGTCTGCTTTTCATCTGAAAGAAGAAATAAAGACTTTTGATGTTTAAGATGCAGGGTTTTTTTTACAAAGTTGATCTAAACAGAGATGTTTGGCATGGCAGAAAATAAGTTAATGAAAAGCTTTATCAAACTGATCTCAAATTTTAAGCAAACCTATCCCTGTACTCTTAAAAAGCCTAAAGCTCTAATACCTTAGTTTGTTGCCAGCAGGGCAAGTATTCCCATAGTTCAGACATAGAACAGAAGTAAATCTGAGCTTGATGTTACTGACTTTTCCACATTTAGGAAGTCTGAGGAATATGGATGCTTTTTTGGAGGACAATTGAAATAATGTGATAATTCCTTGTGATCTCTATCCTCAAAGGTTCTGTAATCTCCCTTTCATCAAAATGCCATCCAATTTTTATATTAGGTAAATGTTTCTTCCTTTTTTAGTTTTCCACTGAGGCTTGTATTCAAAGTTTTCAGTCAATAACAAGACTTACTCCTGGATGCAGAGGTTTTTATAAATGTTGGCATTGCCCTCCTAGTCTGATGCAATTGAACCATTAGTGAGGAGCTGTGGCTTTGGAGCAGTGACTGAGTGCGTGGCAAAACTTCCAACTCAGTCCAGGTTTTCTGAAAGGATTTGAAAGTTTTTCGCAAACCATGGTTTGAACAAACCTCCTCTGCCAGCCAAGAAGTGGAATAAGACCCTGTGTGTTCTCCCTCAGCCATTGGGTGGACAGATTGAGAAGTGGTGCAGGGAGGCAACTTGCTCCTCTGACCTTGCCCTGAGAACCTTTTTTTAAGGTAAGGGATCTTTGGGACTTCTAAGTTTGAGTGGATAGCAGTGCTACTGGAACACCATTTTGAGACAGGGTTAGATTTTGATTTGGGATTCAGCTAGAGTTCAGCTGTCTGTATCTGAGAGTCATCTAGCTCCATTTATAGTTAATGGAGGAAGGAGAGAGGTTCTTCCAGGGTGCAATTCATCTCACCTGTTTTAGACATCTATTTATTGATGATATTACTCATTCCTTAGAAATGCTCATTTATCTTAACTTTAACAATATACATGTAACACTCTTCCTAGTTACTGTTGGAATAAAAAATATTTCATCTGTCATGGATTAAGAGACTTCAAATGTATAAATGGTAGGTTGCTTTTATTCTGCCTAATCAAGGAGGATTTTACATAAGGTGCTTCCTTCTGCAATTATAAATCAAAGCTCTTTTAGCACTGATAAGATTTTCTTAAGCAATATTTAATTATCATTCATGTTTGTTTGAATTATCCCTCTCAATGAATTCTGTTCAGAAGTTTTTTAGTAAACGGGCTCTTCCTGAGTGTAATAAATGTGTTTGAAATGTGGATATATGTAAGAATTATTAACTACTATACATTTTCCACCTCTAATAATAGAGGCAGATCTTGAGTCCCTAATTTTTGGGTCAGTAGTCAGTCTCTGCTACATGTGGACTATTACAGAAGTGGGTTTGAGGGTGGTGGTAAATACAGTGTGACCTTCAAAAGAAATTATCTTTTACTAAGCTTATTCTTTAGTTCTGTGGTACCATGAGACTTTCCATCTTGTTCTGTTCTTGTTTCCTACGATGGATTAAATTCACCAATGTAAAGCAGCATTAATATGTATTCTGTGGAGTTTAGATTTATTTTAATTTAAAAGAATTCTTTAAATATTTTTTTCTCTTAACTCATATTAAAACCCTATGAAATTTAATTTCCCAGTAAAAGATGCAGGTGCACTCTATATTCTTCATTTGATGTTCTGATTGCACTTCACACATAATAATATATAGTGCCTTTACTTGTCTGCCTCCACATTCCCTCCAAGAAAAAATATTGAGTATTTCAACACTCCCAGTTACTTGAATGCTTGCACCAACTTCAGTAGTCCTATTGCATTCCCTTGCTGTAATAAACAAGCATTTCTAAATTCTCACTTAATTACTTGCACTTCTGGCATTGGTTTATGTATTATTAAATAATCTATTCTCAATATGGCCCCTATTTATTTTCATAATACCTGACATGAAAATTACTGTTGTATAATATTACAGCCTCCAGAGCCTTTAATTTTTTTTCTGCTTTCTCTACAAGTCACATCTGATAAACTTGTAGAAGGATGGTCGTCCTATTTCCCTGGAAGCCATCAGAAATCACATTATCCTCAGTTTTGTAGGTGGTATCTCACAGTAAAGGAACCAGAAGTATATTTTTGGTGTATTTTCTTTTTCAGTTTTGTTCATTGGTACTCCTTAACTCCTCGTGTGAACAGATGTTGTTTCCTATGGATTACATCATTACTTTCAATCCTTGCCTACTATCTTAGAGATCCTTTCTGGCTTGGCAATGCATTATGTATTTTTTTCCTGTAAGGAATGTACCATTCCTTTCCTCTCTCTGCTGTACTACTGAGTTGTGTTTTAACTTGTCTTAGTGTCCAGTCTTAGTGAAGAGAGGTTTTTTTTTTGGACTGCTCAAAGTCCTGCTTTATGTGCATGTTCTTAACATGCCTGTAGATAAAGTGGAACTTAACCTTTTCATACTTTGTCGTAGTGCAGATCCTTGGGTTTTTTTCCTAGCTAAATTTTTATTTCACTGTAATATGCTGGTTTCTTCAAATACCTCACAGTAACTGATCCACATCTTGATATGATGAATTTTTTTTATCCATTGGAGAGAAATCTCCCTCTAACTTGGACTGTCTGTAGGTCACCCTAAAGCCCCCTAATTAACTTCCCCCCTAGCATAGGAACCCTACATGCCTATTAATTCTTACACACAACTGGTAGCTTTAACAAGAGAGTTCCTGATTATGTTTAACTTCTGTGATCAAGCAACACAAGAAAGGTAAAGTAAATACATTTATTTCTTCCTTTAGAGAATTTGGGAGGAAATTAGAGCATTTTGTAGGTGACTTCATAGAGGTTTCTTTTTTAACAGGTATGATTTGTTTGATAGTCATGCATATGTAGGTTTTATTTACCATACTGCCATTCCAGGCAGAAACGAGGATAGTTACCATTTTAACTGGAATGTGTAATTATAGTACAAATACAACAAAAATATCAATAGCAGTGTTATTATTACTCCAGTCTGAAACACATGAATGCTTCTTGTAGGCAAGACTAATATTGATTGCATTAGTTTTCAGGTTAGGCCCAGCTACTAACATCCTACTTCAATGAAAAAAGTAATATTTTTTGTGAAAACCTGTACTGTGGCAGTTTACCCAAATAAAAATCCAATATTCTTGGGTTCCTTCTTAACTTCCTGTCACAATGAAAACCATAAACATGGTACTTTTATAAAATACCTCATTTCTTTTGAATAGAAAAGGAAATCTGATGCAGTTCTGATTTCGTTTCTCCTTTACACAATAAAGAATATTTCGTTTTTTAGTTTTCCTCTAAATGAAATTCTTTCCTACTAGCCAAAATAATATTTTACTGTTTCCTCTTGGTGTATTTTTGCTTCATCTTCTATTTTTGCATTGTTTCTCTACTTCAGATAAGGTTCTACCACGTGTTTCATTTTTGTAGTCCCAAATGATGTGTGCATCAATGAAAGTGTATCTCTGCAGTTTGTACTTCTTGGATGTAAGTTTTCACTTAATGCTTCTAAGCCTCTAAATGTGAGTAATATGTTCCATTGGAATGGACATAGGGATAATTGCATTTGCTTGTAACACATTGTATAGTGAGACCTCTATCTATACTAATCTCAAAAATTGTAATCTGCCCTATGCGATAACTCACAATTTACATTTTGTCCACGTAATGAGGAAACAACTTCTTATCATTCAAGCATTTGTTTTGTATCCATATATTTATATGTCTGTACTGAAACTCCTAGAGTATAACATTTTGTGGTGAACTGTATATTCTGAAGTGAGAACAGGAAATCTTAGTAAAATATCTGACTGTGTGATCCATCTGGTCTGACCAGTTCTCATTTGTTAGGCATCTCTTATGATCAACATCTGGTGGGATTAGACTGCCCTGAACGACAAGGATTTAGCTTGCTGTACTTACATGCAGCTTTAGTAAACCAAAAGGTCATTGAAAATATCTGTTAAAAGCAAAGTAGTATGATTAATCTAAAAGTCATTAAATTAATTTTGTAACTGGCAGAGTTAGGATTAACTCCGTGAACTGTGCCTTTAAACATGTAATTTGAAACAGTTTGAAATGCTGGTCAGTGGAGACCCCTAAATCCAAACTAGCATAACTAGATTGACAATTCGTCAGGAATATCACTTTTCTTTACTGTTTTTAGCAGAAAAAAAACACATAAAATTGGCTTGCAAAAAAAAAATGAAATAGTGTGTTCAAATGGATGCTAACTATTTGCTACAGGTCAAAAGGTGCTTGCACTCATAATGTCTCTGAAGTGAGCAATCTCATCTCACCTGAAATAAAATCACTATATGCACAGCTTTTGTGAGAGACAAGGTCATTTATGGATTGTACACGGGGAATCATTACACAGTTCATGCAGGAAGTAAAAAACAGCCAAAATTCAGTGTCAGGGCTCTGAGAGGACCAAAACCTCTTTCTGTCCCTGAGTAGCACCGTTGGGCTGCTACCCACCACCCTTTCCCCATCCCTGACCCCTTTCAGCTCAACTCAGTGCCATCAGTCCATGACCCCGTGATGCTGTGGGTGCTGGTTTCTCATTCTCTCCATCACAGCTATGCCTGGCAGGGATCCTGTAAGGTTGTCCCCAGTCCTGTCATTTTGGTATGGACCTGCCTATCAGCCATGGGTTCTGTCTGACCCTGGTTATTTTCTCCAAACCTGCTCCAGACTTGAGGATTGACTTCTCAGCTTTACACTGGACCTGCCTTATTACCATGCACGTGCATGGAGGTGTCACCTCCTGGCTGAAAGTGGCTGTTCTCTCCAAGACTGTCCTGTCAGGTTGCTGGCTGGTGAGGTCCCTGGTCCAAGGGCTGTGCACTCGTGCCCCACTTCCTTAGGATGCCAGACCATGATGCTCCCAAAAACATTTTCTTCCTTTTCTTAAAGCTACATCCATTCTTTCTGGTACAGACCACAAGTATGTTGACATTTTATTTCTTCTAGGCTCACCATTTTTTACATCCCAGTTATTTTTTCTATCCACTCTCTCAGTTTGATAGAGATTAAAGAAATTAAAATTTCTGCCTTTGCAGTGCAAGTTCATTGTTCCTCAAAATCCCTGTATTTCTTCTTTCACAGGTGCAGGGTGAGGGACTTTGTTGTTCACCTCTCAAACATCACTAAATTTGATACAAGAGCTGAGGTAGGCAAGTATTGCTGCCATCCACTTCACAAGAAATTGTACAGCCTGACTTGGTAGCAAACTTTAAAACCTTCATTTCAGTCATAGGAGCTGAATCAAAGGACAGCTCTGGCAGAATGAGAGAGAAAAAACAGTTCTCTAACATCCCACCTTCACTTTTGTCTAAAGCAAAAGGGCCATCCTTTTCTTCCTGCAAAAGCATCCCTTACAAACTCTTCATATTTTGGAACTTACCCCTGAGTAAACATATTTGCACCCCAGTAATTTTTGCAGTTGACCACACAGAATAAATATGTAGTATGGTGAAATATTGCTTTCATCTAGTTTTGTAGGCACTGCAGAACACTGCAGAAGTGTCTTTCACTGGTTTGTGAAAATTTTCAGGTTTATCGATGACCAGGGCTGGTAGTTCCTGTTTTGGGAAATGAAATATTGCTGTCTTTAAAGTTGATAAAAACAGACATAGAGCTACAGCCTTCATTAAATTGTTAACAACAGTCTAAAATCCTGTGGAATTACATTGCTTCTGTGTTCTAGTTGGTGCAAAATTTCCTTAGCAACTGTGGATCACCATAAAAACTTAATGCAGTTTTGTCACCACTTTCTGACAGCAGTTTCTGAAAGTGGAAATTATCCTATTTACACAACAAAACCCAGAAGCACAGTAGTTTACAGTTCTCCTTACTTGGAGTTAGTGGAATGAAACGATTGCTGCTGAGTGCTAAAACTGCTTGTACTGAAACTGCTGGTGATACGCTTTCCAGGACTGCAATCATCTGCTAAAACAAAACATGCAGCATTCTGTATTCTCAGTTTCATAAATTTCATCCAAAATAGGAATGTTTGCATCAGGATTGGCAGCTCTAGAAATGGAAGTGACTGACTTTGGACCTAAATCCAAATCAGAAGATTCTGAAGTTAAATTTACATGAAAGAAGTCAAGAACCTCTGTAGAAAGAAAACCACAAGTTTCTGTTCCATGATGTATTTAGAGTATTTATAGAGGAAGAAAAGAACCTGAGGTTGGTGGGGAAAAAAAGTATGGAGATAGGAAGCAAAAATGGAAATATAGTAAAATACTCCCAACCAGGGACACAAGGTGACATGTGTCAGACATAGGTTAGAGCATTGAAAGGGAAACATCGTCTTTAAAATAACCTTGTAAATTCTTAAAAAGCTGCTAATATCTTATTGGATAATGGGAAGGAATCTCCTTTCTTTTGGCAAAATCTCCACAACAGATGCATCTGGAAAACAGGAAATATCTGATTGCAGCAGTAAAGAGAAAAGATTTTTAACTTCTTTGGCACAAAACCAAGTAAGGTGTGACTTTTGGGAGATTAATCAGTGGATAAATGAAAAGCCTAGGAGCTCTGAAAGCCACAGACACTTTGTTTCTAGCAGATGAGCCTGGGGAGATGTCAAAGAAATTCCTCAATTGCTGAATTTAAATAAGCAATGCTCAGAAATAATCCAAAACATACACAATTTAATTCCTCAAGTGCAAAGTTCTGAAGGGATGGAATCACAACAAGCCAGTAGACAGCCTGAAGTATAATTTTTATAAACATCAGCCTTGTGCCCACCACTGAAGCCTATCCATAAGTATTAATAATATTTCTTGTGTTGTTTTTGTCATTGTTCTTATGTTAATAATGGTCTAATTTGACTAGACAGTATGTGGTAAGTCAGCTGTTTTCTGCTGAGTTTAGCTGAGTAATATTAATCTAGCCTTTCTTTGACTAAAAGACTGACTAGTATTGGTCAGAAAATATCAGAAAAGCAAGTCTGAAACTAAAAAAAAATAAAGTTTCCATACAGGAGAAAGCCAGACAGTATTGGGTAGAAGCATATGACAAGTTGTATTCCTTGGGAAAGTACATTGATGCTAGGTAAGGAAAATGCTCCTTATTGTAAGTAGCAAGTTATAGTTCTAGTGTTTTCTTACAGTAGGTAGAAGGATTTTGGACATTAGCTAAACTATGATCAAGACAGGTTTGTTTTCTTTTTTTATCACTGATGTTTTGTTTTTTTTAAAAAACCCAATTTTTCTTTGTATCAAGAAAAACCTCGGTTGTAAGGAGCAGTTAATGGCATCGCTGGAAAATAACAATAATTTGGTTTTACTAGTATAGAAGCAGAAGAAGTCATTACTGATCACTTTCTGTGAACACATTTTCATTTAATAAGTTTAAAAACTGGTAACATCACAGAAGGATAAAGGATGTAACAAATCTTGGCGGGCTGACCATTCCGACTTGCTTCTCTGAGATAAAACAATTTTTAATATAAAGTTACTTATATGCCCATTTATTCTAGTCATTGTAAAAGGTTATAGAGTAAAAAAAAAGTGTCTTAGTAATTTTAAAGCATGACTAAAGGGGATAAGATGACATAAAGGCCATGAAAGAAGTAATTAAGGCAGCTGGTGTAATGATGATTGTCAGGAAATGACCCATACAAAGGGTCATCAGAAAGCATCTGCATCTGCTACACAGGCTTCTAAATTCTTCTGTTTAATATGACGTATCTTCCATCTTTTTTCTGTGTTTGCACGTGGGATACCTGTTTTACACGGATTTGCTTCTCCTATTTCTGCTATTGCAAACTAATTAAATAGACAATCACTGCCATTGATGTGATCATAATTCTATTAACTTAAAATTGGTGTGCCACTCTCTTCATTTCAGCCTGTAATCATGTTGCAGACTAAAATTATTTTTGCTTATCTATTAGGAATAGTAATGTGAAACTGGTTTTGCAGTTGTGTAGCTGGAGGAAAACCAGCAGCAATTAAGACAGAAAACCTTGAAGCAGTTATATGGAAAAAACCCTAAATCAGAAAGCCAGATTGCTTTGTATGTTGTCTGGCATCTTTGTGCTATTATGCACCTCAAGGAGGACAATTTTGCCACTATTAAACAGGTGAAAAACTCTGCTAGTAGCTGGAGGCATGTGCCACCTTCGAGCCAACTATACCTCTTGCTGCCCTATGGTGTGATGAGTGGTCTAAGAGAGGGGTGGACCACAGAGAAGTTCATTAGGCCTTATCAGCCCCTGAGTGATGTCAGCTAAACTCTGCTGATTCATGCTAGGACCAGCTGAAATAAGTACTTGAGAATGTATAAGAGTTCCCTTGATGAGCCTTTTCCCTTTATACTGTCTCATACATCACTTTGGCTACAACAGAGTTTTTGGTCCTAACAGCCCTGGAAACACAGAAGAATTGTCCACCCCATGACACAAAGTGGGAGCCCAGTTTGTGGGGCTGTGTGTGAACATTTTTTTTGCCACTCATAGTAAAGTCCTTTACGTGATACAGCCACTGATGGCAGATTGTGGTTGTAGGGGAATAGCGCCTTGATCACATTTGAGACGAAATGGGAAAAACGGTGTGGGTGCATATATCATTGTCAAGATCATTGCTTGTCATACCAGGTATAAATGCAGTCCATCTGCTTCCTTCTCACTGGCTCTTGGTTCACTAGTTTGCCTTTTTCTCAACTTGTGACAGGTGAGGAATAATCTGACTAAAGTCCTTGATGGCAAAGACATCGAGATTTCAGATACCGAGAGTTTTTCCGATGATCCCTGCACGAGTGTAAAGAAGCTTAAGGTATGTGTTCCTGTCTGATAAAAAAGAGAAAATGGTGATGGTTTTTCTTCTATAAAGAGGAGTAAGGAAATGAAGTTTGTGTGAGAATGATGTATTATGACATTCCATTGCATAATAATATCAAAAAATGTCGTTTTGAGTGCCTAGTCCTTCTAAAGTTAATGAAGGTCTGTGTATATAGTAAATATTTTTAATAGTTCCCGATAGTTATACTAAACAAAGGAAGTTGATGCTGGCTTAATGTTTACAGTTAAAGCCCCAATAACAGTGATATACATGTGAAAACCCTTGAGGTTTGGAACCAGAACCCTTTTAAGGTAAATTGTCATGTAGAAAGAATATTGAGCCTCTTTCCATTAGCTTCATTATACATTTTAAATTGAATTCTTTGCTAACATCATCTGCATGATTTCAAATGAATCATAAGGAAAAAAGGAGAAAAAAATTTGGTAGAAGAATAATTTTCCATCCTTCTCTTATTATAATGATTTATTAGACTTCTGGCATCTCATAAAATTAAAACTATATTTTAACATTACCATCTAGCACATCCAGCAATAAACTAGACACAGGAGAGATGAATCTTAAACTGCACAGGAACATGGAAAAATGATTGAACAGCAGGAGAAAGCACTTAAAAATGGCCAAGATAAAATTGTTTCTGGCATCAAGTGCATATAACACACAATCAAAGCCACAATCCTGCAAATGCTTAAATATGTGTAGAACAGGTTACAAAAAAAACACTCAATAAACAAAATTATAACTTAAAAAATGACATTAAAGCAATATTGACCTGTGTAAGACTAGACCACTACTGAAGCTAGAAAAGTTCTGGAGCATGGTAAACTAAGTGGGCTTTATTATTTTCACAATCTACCAATGTAAGCCTGAATGTTTAAAGTATTAATAAGTAAAGTTTATGTTTTTGGAAAGCCATTTGTGTCTGTAAAGTCTAAGCCAGTTTGCTTTTTCTGTCTGGAAACCTGTCTAGGTTGAAGAGACTCCAGTAGGTGTTAGAGTAAAGTCCATAGTTTAGACTAGGAATGGTGTAATAACAAGAAAAAAATGCATATTAAGCATGCATCTTTAGGCTGGAAGTCAGAAGAAGAAATGTGATCCTAGCTGTTCTCTGCATAAACAACACACTGGATTGTTTTGCAAGGAATTCCAGATGACTGAACTAACATAATATTTTTTATCTCTTGATTTCTTCTTCAAAACAAATTAGTAAAATAATAAATAAGCCATTATCCAGAAAATTGCTTGCTCTTGACAGAAACAAAGGTTAGTTGTCATTAGGTACATGTTTGACACAGAATTTAGCTAAACAATTGTAATAATTTTCATTCCTTTTGTCAACATGTAAACCTCGTATCTAAGGTAAACTGTTATCTGCTTACCTGTAATACCTTTTACTTTCACAAACACATTTAAATTAATTAAATTTATGATTATGGAATGGAAAATAATAAAATCTGGCATGCTTTGCAGAAATATACCTTTATATTTTAATTTCTCTCGGTAACACTTTAGTTTCTACTGCATTCTACTGCACAGTTAAAAGGGAAATTTAGTTTAAGGATATCTTTAAAACTCATTTTTGTGTTCAGAGAAGGGGATGGATTTGTACATCCATGTAAATGCTTGAAAATTCTAAGCATGCACAGACAAATTACAACAGCAGTAATGCTTCTGCTTCCAACTTTTTTTGTGTCTTGCATGTAAGACAAAAGAGTTACCATCATGTAATGTTAGTGGGAGTTGGTGTCCTCTGGTTCACCTTCACCATCAGTGATTCCATAGCTAAGGTCAGAGGCTTATCTCTAGTTCTTCAAGTGGACATTCAAGCATTTAGAAGGCAGAACACGTGGTTACCTCTTTTGTCAAAGTTACCCAGGATTTTGTAGATTATTGATAACCTCTTGACTGTCAGATTTGTGGTAGAGAATAAGACAGAGTATCTGAGCTATTCAATTTAGGTATCTCATAAAAAGCCTGCCAAGACGTTGACTTTTCCTGGCAGATGAGATATTGTAGCAATCCTTCTCTGAAAAACTATATAATACAACATTGTGGTGTTATTCATTAGAAATGAGACAGATTAAAATCTGATCAAAAAAGGGAAGCTCTGAAGGCTGAAAAAAAATATAGCTGCCTATTTCAGCATAATGTGCATCACTCAAAAACTCTGAAAAGGCTAAAGGGTGTCTCGTGTCTGAGGCTGTTAGAAATGGCACTGAAGGAGACAAGTTGTTCTTCATACCTCAGCAGAGCATCTTTAGATGTGTTGATCCTCACTCTCTTCAGGGTTTATAATACTCAGCTCCTGGTGCTACCAAAGACATTGTATAATTAGTAGCCAAATAATATCCTCACCTATGAGAAGAGAAGAAGAAGAGAAAGAGAGAAAGAAAGAGAGAAAAAGAAAAAGAGAGAAGAGAAGAGAAAGAGAGGAGAGAGAGAGAGAGAGAAGAAAGAAGAAAGAAAGAAGCAAGAAAGAAAAGAAGAAAGAAGAACGAAAGACAGAAAGAAAAGAAGAAGAAGAAAGAAAGAAAGCAAAGAAGAACGAAAGAAAGAAAAAGAAAGAAAGAAAGAAAAGAAAGAAGAAAGAAAGAAGAAAAGAAGAACGAAAGAGATTATTTTTTAAGGCTGTGCTATAGTCTTAATTTATAAAACATGTTTTTAATGCAGGGTTTGCCACAACTGTGGCTAAATGAAATGTAACTGTTCTTCATTTTCTTGTTTGAACTTCAGTCCATATGGGAACATATGTATTTCTTACTGAGGGGCAAAGCTTAAATGTTGATATTGCTACTGTAATCTCTAGGAAGAGTAAATATGACAGCTCACCATCTGGCAAACAGTCTAAACATTGGTCTTTTTATGTAAGTGCAGTTTTGGGAGTTGCCTTCCCCCTGGGATGTTTTTAATCATCTTGTAGATCACCTGCCTAGTTCCATGAATTAAAACCTCTTCTGTCAAATATGTTTTAGCTCCATGCAAGCAATTTACAGCTCTCTGGAAAAAAGACTTGACACTTGCTGGGATCCAGTGGGTGATTTCTTTGATCCCTATGAGGAAGTTCCACTGTGTTAACTTGCATCATTCTGCAAGGGTTTGAGTAAAGGAATATTATATCCTTGCAAGGAAACCCTGTTGGTTTACAGTCAGTTAAAATTATGAAAGAAGGGGTAAAAAAGTTTTATGCTCAGCAGGCATCTGATGTATCCCTTTGCATGAGTCTCTAATGTGGACTTAGAGCCACGAGCACTGACAGGAACCCAGCTCTGATACACTTTGGTGCAGACTCCATTGTCCGTGCAGGTAAAACCTCTGCAAGGACTTGAGCTATGTGCAGTTGGATGAATTTGGAGCTTCAGTGTCTCTTATGTGAGATGGAGCCAGCAGCCCCAAGCCTGTCATCCAATGGATCTAGGCTTATTTACAATCTTGAATGCAATTCTTTGAGAAAAAAATTGGGAGAAAATGTGGAAGGGAATGCAAAAAGTGGAGTTCAAGAGGAAGAGGCTGGCTGAGGAGTGTGTCATTGCACAGAGGAAGATGCTATGCATGAAAGAGGAAGAACTGTTGCGCTGACTTTCCTAAATTAGCTCCTAAATTTCACGTGTTTTTGACACACACTTCCTTGGTTACATGATTGCATACTAAATTATGTGATAAACAGGTGGAAGCAATGTCTTAAGGTGTGAAACCACGCACCACAGGCACCATGACTTCAGTCTGAATGTTGTCACACAGCCAGTGGGCAGAATTGCTGCATGTGCACTCTGGGATTATTATTTAGGAAGCCACACAGTTTGCATATTTTGTTTGTTTGTTTGTTCTTTTAATTGGTTCGCATCATGTTACTAAATGGAAAGGAATTTCTTCAATTTTAAGTTTAATTATTAGGTGCTGTGCCATTTATTTTAAATCAAACTCTGCTACTCTTTTTTTCAAATACTAAGTCTGCATTTTTATGTTCAGAGCAGTCAAGTGACTCAGAGCTGAGGTTCCAAGAATAACTAAATTATTTTTAAAATGTAAAAAAAAGAAATAGTAGATGAGGTGAGGGGTTTTTTTGTGCATAATTCCTAAATCTATTTATTGTCCTTGCAAAAACTGTAATACTGTTGCTGTAATTTGTGTAATTTGTTTGTTTAGTGTCATGTAACCTTGTTAGATTTGTTTATAAAGGATCTAATCCACTTGAAAAAGATTTACATTAATTTATCAGTCTGCAGCTAAATTTAAAAATGAAGAGAAGCAGGCTTACTGAAAATGCACAGGTTCAGAATGAGCAAAGCACATTGCATTATTTCTGATTTAAACCATGCTAAGAGTGATACTGTTTTCATGCATTTAATTACAGAGGCATTCTAATATCTTACTGCACTGTCCATCATAATTTTTTTCTGCTGAACAAGAAGAATAACAATAAACAGTGAAATTATCTGAGCTAAAAATCTTTGACAAATTGATTTAATTAAAACTTAAATGTTTTTTGCCGTGAAAATCATACTGAAACATATGTTTCTTCTTTCCTTGGAGAGGGAAAGAGTTATTAGTAATTCTAAACAGGTCTTATATGAAAGAAATGAAAAAATTTGATTTGCTCAAGCTTTTGCAGAGAACTCTGCCTTTGTGTGAAAGAAAAAGTAATGTGAAGCCATAAAATTGTGTTTTATGGTTATTAGAAGTAATTTTTCATGTTAGGGAGAGGTTAGTCCTGTTCCTGGAGAGATATTTTCCTGCATGTGCGCTATATTTAGGAAGACTCTCTTAATATGTTTCTAAGTATGAAAGTAAAATTGTCTTTGAACTTCAGTCATAGGTTCTTAAACTGTGATGATTTTTTTAATGTGTGGAGGTGGGAGGGAGTAGAGAGGGAGTTGACAATGGGTTGTAGTGACTGTGGAGAAGATGTTGTAGGTGTAAAACCTTTAAAAATTACTAAAGCAGGTGTAATATCAAGTCATTTGATCTCACAAATCTCATTTCTTAATTTTCAAGTTTTATTTCATGCAGATAGTGATAAGTTTATGTCTTCAACTGGTTCTAATGCGCAAAATTGTATAAGAAATATAGTTGAATAGTAATATTTGACTGCAGTATCAGTTTTACTCTCATTACTACTATAGACTAATAATTTTGTACTCCTCACCTTTTTTTTTTTCTTTTGTGGTACTTCAAGTTTTTGGACTTATAGAAGATGAAATAGTTTTGTATTAATTCTGTCTTGAGCTGTAATCTGTGCTGACTCCCTGCATGATCTGAATGGCCAATTACAGTGGTATCTGGAAGCTGTGACTGTGTTTAACTGCCCTGTGTTTGATTCCATCTGCAGGGCAATGACGTTCGGATAATCCTTGGCCAGTTTAATGAGGAAATGGCTGTGAAAGTTTTCTGCTGTGTAAGTAAATACATTTAATTGCATATCAGAATAAAGAACGAGCTGGGTTTGGTAAAAAGTAACTTGAGCATAAACATTTCTTCATGGAGTTCAGCTCTGTGTAAGTTTATATCCTAAAGAAAGGTTACACATCTGTAGTTCCATTTCTCTTTCAATAAAATACTTTGTCTTCAGTGGAATTTAGGCAAAGACTGCATGGTTAGCTTCTTCTTATTACTTTCCTGTAATGGAATTAAGTGTTAAATCAACCTTGAGCATTGCTCTTCACATCAGATCCAGGGAAATACTTGCATATGTTGCAGCAGATAGAGAGAGAACTGCAGGATTTCAGTCTTGTCCAAGAACTGTGTTCTGCTGATAATGTCTGTGTGTATGGGCTTGGCATGTGTTGCTTTTAAAGAATAAGAAATTCAAGCCAGTTCCTATACGTTTTAACTCAGCAACACCAATACTTTCTGCTACTGAAAATGTTGCTAATTGTACAGTTGTCCTTCCCATCTGACTGCTGCACATTTTACATGTATTACATGAAAGCAAATATTAGTTGGTGAAAAATAAAGGTTTTTTTAACCATAACAGTAAGACTAGCAAACATAAAATTTCCTATCCTCACCATTTGTTTCTGTGAACGTGCTGCAAACTTATCCACTGTTATTGCCATTAAAAGTAGCAGGATTAAAGTATGGATTTATACTTCTACCAGTCTGAAAAAAAATCCAAAAGAGAAAGATTTTAGTGGCCTAAGTATTGAGTTCTTGGTCTAAATAGTTAGATTAATCCAAGGGCACAGTAAACATAATAGAAAAGCAATAATGACAGTATCTAAATTTCCAAGGGTATTTTTTTTTAGCATTCACTTAGTGAGACAGTTACCTATCCTTGGAAAGAAAGGAAAGGCAGAAGTTCAAAATCTGACTGCTACATGTGTCTCAGATGCATTTTGGCTCTTACTTAGCAGCTGTCCCAGTTGGTGGCAAAATTTGGAAAGAAGATTGTAGAATATATTTGGAAGGCACAAAATCTGTTTTCATCCAAAAGGAAATGGAAAGCATTATTTTATTTTTCATTCTTCTCATCTCTTATAGGTCTTTATATAGAGATCTTTTTGTACTGCCATTTAAATTGGATTGACAGAGATAATCTCCTATTGTTTCATTCCTGGAAGAAAGAATGGTGCTTCTGCAGCCCAGATCCTCCTCAGATCTCTTGGGTTTGGGCTGCATTTCCCCAGCAGAGGGGTCCTGGTCAGAATTATCTTCCTATCCAACATTAGCAAGAGATTGGCCTCATTTCTAGTTGCCCTTAATTTCTAGTTTCATTTCTCTAGAATTCTCTTCCAAATCCATGTTCATGTGAGGCCACTGAAGAAATCTTGGAATTCCTTAGAGGGGCAGGCTGTCCTTTGGTCTGCATTGCTGTCATCTGAATGGTTGCAGGGAGAGGATGTCGCTGTCACACGAGCGCTGGCCGCAGGTTTCTGTGGCTGCAGTTTGATGCGAACGTGGGAAATGTGTGTTTAAAGTATGATGGCTGCTTCTAAAGTACATTAGTGTCAAAAATAATAAGGTGGATTTTTCTGGAGCCTGGAGAAAACTGAAATATCATGTATTTAGGCTTGTTTAAATGTATTTATGTGAGAGTTTCAGCAGGAGACTGAATGCTGGAGAGGGCAGTTCAAAGTAGGTCATTTATATATTAATGCACTACAATATGTCAGAAAGCTTGTTATTATTCATAAAATATATTGTTGAATCATGCACTCCTACAGATATATGTGTAAGAGCACAATAATTTAGATTTGACAAGTTTTTTAACTCCTCTTTTCCATGTGTATCTTCGACAGATTTCACTTGTGATTCTTTGTTATTTTCTGCAGGGTTTCTGATGTCAGTCAGAAAAAGGCTTTGAGTTTGTTTGCTTTTCACCAATGGAAGATCTTTTACTTTTATCTTTGTTTTCCTGATTGTGGTTTTATCCTAAATATTATTTGGCAATGACTTATGTAGGTGGTGAAACCCTTAAACTTTGCTTCACTTTTCTGCCTAGATTCAACAGTCATATTCTGTGAGGTTTCCTCAGGACATCCATAGGAGTTCACATAAAATCATAGAACCATTTAGGTTGTAAAAGACCTTCAAGATTATCAAGTCCAGCCAGTAATCCTGCACTGCCAAGTCCACCACTAAGTAATGTCCCTAAGTGCCTCATCTGCACATCTTTTGAATGCCTCCTGTGATGGTGACTACACCTCTTCCCTGGCCCCTGATAATCCTTTCAGTGAAGACAATCTAAACCACTTCTATTGCAACTTCAGATCATTTCCTCTTTTCCTATTCCTTGTTATTTGGAAGAAGAGACCAACAGCCACACCCACACCAAAAAATTGGACTAAAAGATAGTATAATTCAGTAGCAGACTTTAAAAACAGGACAGGACTGGTTCAAACCAAAGTGAATGCTGGCAGGTATTTCCTAAAAGGATTTAAATAAGTTTAGCTGTTCATTTATCACCAGTGTCAAAAACAGTGAGTAATTTTAGTTCTATGGGAAATCGTAGCATTATAATTTTCACCTCTGTGGGATGAATGTGATGTTTTCTTGGAACAGAAATTAGAGCCTTTTGGTCACAACTTAATACTTCAACAATCAACAAACTGCCAATAATTGTTTGCTACACATAAGAAATATCTATTTCATGAATCTTTTTGTTGTAAATAAGCATTTATTTATGGATTCAAACAAGACTGAAATGCTTTAAAAGAAAAAAATAAAAATTCATTTTCACAAGGGCAAAAATTGTCCATGACAGTTTCCTGGCTGCTTGACAGCAACTCAGGGCTTTGCATTCTACATAGAGCATGGGAGAAAGATTAAGGAAAATGTATGACTACTTTATGCTGTTCTGGTGGTACAAAGTATGTGCAAACCTTCTTCAGTTTGCTCGTCTGCCAAAAAATCTTCCTCTTAGAAACTGAAACTTGTAAGTGTTGGTCTATGTGCACTCAAACAGCTCAAGAAGGATCCATGTGTTTCAAACACTTGTATCTTTTAAGCATCAAAATCATCTCCATTTAGCAGAATCAACAGGGAGAAAATAGTGGCAAAAAAGCAGTATTTTGCAATAAGTCTTCTGGGACACAAACACTGAAAATGTCTGAATACTGTCAACTGTGCTATCACTAGAAAAATGACTGCATGGTCATGGTGCTCAGCATCAGAGCACCATGACCATTTTCTTCCTACTTTTGCCTTCCCCAGACTACCCTTCAAGCCCTGTCATTCCACCATGTCTCAAAGGAAGAGCTGACAGCTCTTAAAGTTTTTATTTTGCCTACAATTTCACATTTCTGCAACCAGATTGTTGCAGAAATGTGAAATTTTAACCAGTCTTTCAGGCAACCATGTTGGGAATGATCCCTTGTTTCCAGGATGAAATTTCTGGCTATTTTGAAACTTTCAATTTTCAGCTCATTTTTCAGGGCATTCACAGATTATGCAGGAAACAGTACAAGTGCTTATGCAAACAGAAAATTTCCAGCAACTCTAATTTCAGAATAGTTCACAGCCAATACTTTCTGGCAAAGCACAATTTGATACTTTAATCTCTATGGAGCAGGAGAAGCTACGTAAGACTGCCCTTCTCTAAAATCACTATTCTGTGTCAGTTTGCAGCCTCATGATTCGAAAACTGTCAGATAAAAAACACTGAGTGACTGAAAGGTCTTGAATGACCTAACTGTATAATGCAAACTCTTTTAGAAGGGAGTACTGCAGGCTGGAATTGCTATTTCCCTCACAGGTGGCCCTGGAATTCAGCGTCTCCATAGCTGTGCAGGAGTGCAGGTGGGTAGGAGGACAGAAGCAGATGTGTTTCTGGAAGGGCAGAATTAACAAGCAAGAAAAGACAAACTGTTTATGTGGATTGTGAAACAAGTAATAGATGAGATGCAAGACACCAGGTTTCAGACAGGACTTTCAAGCAGCATTGTATATAAAGGCATGAAATTTGATTTTGTCTGAACAAAAGCTTCTGCAACCAGGGGCCAAATAAATCTGCTTTGTGCACAATGCTGTTATGAACTGAGCTGGCACCATTATAATAGACTTCACAGATTTAAAGCCCGTTTTTAATTTGGGTATTACCATATTTAGGATGTTTTCCTATTTCATATATTCTGTTACTGATCTTTATTTCTCTGATAGGCTTTTTGTATGATCTTTGGGATACTTTTCAAAACAGTTATTTCAGAATGACTAATATGTCCTGTTTGCATTCTTATAATTTCCTCCTTCCATAATAATTTTTGTGAAAAAGAAGCAGTTTTCCTGTTAAGAGCTCTAAGCTTGCACCATGTATTTCTAAAAATTAGAATTTTTATCTTAGGCCTTCTATCTGAAGTATTGCTTATATTAGGAGCCAAAGAAGCATGAAACCTGCAGTTTTGAAATGGAGTCTGACTGAAATGTCAAAAGAAAAATATCTGGTTGCAAGACAGTGCGAGAAACATCTGAGATAAAATTTGCTAATTTTATCCTAAAACACTCTTCCCAATCAAAGAGAATATTTGAGAATACATCAGCTTTTAGGTACAACAGCATATGTGCCTGACTAAGAAAGTATTTCTGTTTCCTGTTATACATATCTGCTAAGTATTGAAAGGGGCTAACTAAAATCTCGGTATCTTGGATTACAGTTGGCTGTATTCAGTATTACAATATAGAATTTCATATGCAGAAAGTTCTTGCTGAGAAAAAAAAAAATCATTTAGGTTTTGCTTTATCAATTTCTTTATTCACTCATGCTCCTCAGAAGGAACTGCTAATTTAATGTTACTGTGGTCTGCATTTTAGCAGTCACGTAATTCATATTTGCCACATGTGATTCGATGGTACCTATGATCCAAGTTTTCTCGTTAATCTAGTCCTTAGATTGATTTAAGGGCAATAATTACTTAATTTAAATGTGATAGATTGGTAGTTCTATCACTCATGTAATAGTTGTGTTATAAAGAATTTTCTGTGGAAAGCTGTGTCTTCTGTTTGTGTTCTTCTTTAAGTCCCTCAGTTCTAGACAACAGTTTCATTTTTCTGTTTTTTAAGAAATGATCCAGTGAAAGAAAAACAGGGTTTAATTAATTCTCATTTCCTGAATTATTGAAGTCAGGAGTCTTCAAAAAAGGTCTTCATTATTAGCAAGTAATTATTCTAAACTGTTTAAAGTAGTTGTGTACTCCAATTACACCATCATTTCATTAATAATGAAAACAAGTTAACCAAAAGCAATTGGTTTTATGTTCAATGTCTCTATTACAATGTCCATTATATTTTCTGTTTTTCCTATTTGCAGGCTTATGATGAAGAAATGTATGGCAGCAAATATCAGTGGATTATTCCAGGGTGGTATGAAAATCTTTGGTGGGAAGCCTGGATTAATTCTTCACAGTGTCTCAGCAAAAATCTTCTTGCAGCCATGGAAGGTTATATTGGAGTGGATTTTGAGCCACTCAGCTCAAAAACGAATAAGACTATATCAGGAAGGGTTAGTATTTTTCTTCCATCTATTTTATTGTACCATCAGTTGTCTCACTGCTGGGCTTGCACAGTGAGCACCAAGGAAGGAGGTGAAGCTAAAGGGTTCTTCTACGAAATGACCTGGAAGTCATCACAGTTAGTTTCATTTCTTTCCATTAGGTTAGCAATTTTAAAACATTCTAAAATCAAATCTATTTCTCTACAGGGTAAGAAAACAATGAAGTCACTTGCTTCAAATCTGCCCTCTTCCCCCATTTAACATTATAGTTAAATGTACATTAAAGTTTTATTTACAGTCTTTAGTATCATGTGCTGTGTCACTTCAAGTTAAATAGTTAAGCACAGAAACAGAGAACTCTTATATTTAAACCTATTCTGCAATTGGCCAATTTGAATGGTCATGTGTGTCTCCCGGAACTAGGGGGCAGGAGGTGAGGCTTGTTTTAAATATAAAAATATATGGTGTTTCCATAAAGCACATGAAATTTTATCACAGAACAAATCCATACAAACCAATGAATAAACATGCCTAATATTGCTGCTGTTCATATTTTTTTCCAGCTGCCTTTCATGCCTTGCTGAGTGAGCATGAAAGGCAACCTTACTGAAGGGTAGCTCATCATATGACAGCACACCATCCAGAGCTTAATGAACTTGTAAAATATAGACAAATTGCCACTCAGAATTTCATACTGAGATCAAGTAAAGGTTATTTGATTTGTGTTATCCTGTTAAGTGTAATCAGACCCCTTATTTGCAGGGATGGAGACTTATGCCCTGTTTTAGTATTATGGCTCATCAGTGTACAGTTTTGGTTGAATTGAAGCCTTTTGTACAAAAGTAAAATAAAGCAAGTTATCATTTATACAGTGAGGCAGTACAACTGCTTTCAGTATCTCCTAGTTCTGCTTCCCAATCTCACCAGCAGTTTTTAAACCAAGCAATACATGTTTCTTGAATTTTATTTTCTTTCATAATTTTTATTTTGGAGGCCTTTTCTGTATTAGTTATGAACATCTCTAAATTGAAGGGTGCAGTTTGAGGTGTTGGTTTAGATTCAGCTCTGTAAAAGGTTAAGTATTGACGTAAAACTGAATTGTATTTCCTCTGTAGACTCCCCAGCAGTATGAAAAGGAATACAATGCCAGACGTGGTGATGGGCAATCCAGCAAATTTCATGGTTATGCCTATGATGGAATATGGGTCATAGCCAGGACCCTACAGCGGGCAATGAATTACCTGAATTCCACCAACAAGCACCAAAAAATTGAAGATTTTAACTACTCAAATCAAAAACTTGGCAACATTTTTCTGAATGCTATGAATGAAACCAGGTTCTTTGGAGTAACGGTAAGTCCTTGTCAGATAATTGTGGGATGCAGGAGGTTTGGGATTTTGTGTCAGTAATTGAAACAAGTATTAAATATTAAGTGAGCTTGAAAAAGAAACAGAGTTGTTTATTTCTTCTATCTTCAGAGCTTCCAGTTCCACTTTATATTAAAAATTAATGCCTTGACAGTCTTGCTCATTACCTGTCTTCAGATGCCAAGGGATGATACTGTACAATTCCTCAGTTATCAGATTTTTAAGCATGAATATCATCTGAATTAACAAATCAGAGAGGTCTCAAGGGAACCACAAGTTTTGCAAGCTGCAGTGACCTTTTAAGTGAATTTTTTAGCAGTTAAGGAGTAGCTGGAATGTGATCTGAAAATACACATTTGTCTCCATCATTTAGGTTTGGAAATAGGCTATAGTGCACTGTCTCGAACTCCAGTGCTGTGCATCCTAGATATTCTATGCTTCAGTTGTGATTTAAATTTATGTATAATTTGTATTTTTTCACATTCAAGTACAAAGCATGCTCACATTGACTTAAGAACTGCTCATATACAATAGTGTCTTCATTCTGATTTCAATTGTACGATTGCAAACCCTTAGTATTTTTGGGGGTTTTTTTTAGAATTTATTTACTTTCTTCTGCTTTTTAGCAGAGTAAAACAGGCGATAGGAGTGTGGTCTTAAAGCCTCTTAATTGCTTAATTGTATCTGAGGCAATATCAGTTGGAGGTTAGTGGTGCATATGTGTTCAGGAGTCTGCAAACCTCACCAAGAGAAATGAGCAGACTTCATTTCAGGGAAAATGGTTTAGGAGTTTCCAATAGCTGCAACAAGGAGCCTACTGGCACATGGCTTTGTTGGGCAATGTGCTTGGTCTGCAGTATGGCTAGATAAGGAAAAGAGTGTTTGAAGAAAATTGTTTCAGTGGTGCACAGAGGGGCATCTCCTTGCAGCAAGAGCATGGAGAAGGTTGGAGGGAGCTGGTCAAATCCTGTCCCCACGTTAGAACAAACTGCCTTGGATATCAATCCACATCTAAACTCATTGAAGTACCAGAACTAAGGTTGTCAAACGTGTCAGAAGCTGGTTCAAGGAGGAAATACCTGCACAAATACATTAGCAAGGTGTAAAGGCTCAGCCTTTTGATGTCCTCGTTAATTGCTGAAAAAGCTTTCAACACACAGTTGAAACTAATTCAGAATTTCTAAGTAAAAACCAACCATATTACAAGAAAATCCTTGTATCTAGTTGCTTGTACAATATGAATTTTGCTTTTTTTTTACCCTGAATTAGACTGAAAGTTTCAGCAAAAGAATTTGTTGTTCCATTGTATCCACAGTAGGACTGGATCTTTGATGAAGCTTTCAGACAGTAGCAGCTATGAACCAGACTCTGCAGGGACTTGGTTATATTTGTCCTGCGTTATTCCATTTACATTGTCTTTCAATAGGCTTGAAATTGAATATTGCTGTGTAGTTACTTTTTGGTTTGGGTTTTTTTTTCTGTTTTTTTTCTTATCCTTTTTGCCTTCTGTTTAGTTTTGCAGCCAGTTATGGTAAAATTGATAGTTTTCATTAGCATTGCTTAATTACCCTTCACTGCTTCCTCTCCAACAACAACAAAAAAACCCAACAAAATCAAACCCAAAAAATCTAAGATTGAAAGAAAGCTCTTTTTTAATAGTTTCAGAGACACCAGCAAAATCCCATGAGCATACCTTTAGGGAGGGATTGAATCAAAGCTTCAAAAGCCACATTCAGCTATGTTTACTTACTTTATTGTCTCATGTATATTGGTTTTCAGCGAAATTACTGCATGATTATTCACTGTATTTAGTACCTGTCTGAGGTGCTTGGTAAAATATTTCTCTTTATCATTGTTCAACCAAATCATAATGACAATGCAAAGCCCCAATCTGGTAATTGCAAGGATCATGCTTTCTGTACCTGTAATACACAAAAACATTTTATTGAGAGAGATATGGAGAGAAGAAAGTGTATAGCAACTATGCTTTCTTAGGGCATAATTACAACACACAATGCTCAAGCTTTTCCAGACAGCATGGAGAAAAAAGAGTTTTAGAAGAATATTAATTATTTTGCATTATAGTGTTCAGAAGCTGAAGGAGCAGATTGATTTTTACCAGAAATACTTTCAAACTTTTTATTCTTCAGTCTAATAAACTAGTGTCATTTTTGTGTCCTAATTTAAAACTTTCACTGGAATGTGAGTTTTAAGTCTTGGAGTGCTAAATCTAATTTCATTTTCTTTCCAGAATATGTATTTTAATATAATTTTTTTACAGTTTGTTTTTAAAAACTTATTCTAAAATGAAAAAGGACATTCCTTTATTCAAGATTATCTAGGCCAAATATAAAGAGAATTTTGGAAAAAAGAAAATAAGAAACAAAAGAGAGGCTAAATGTTATCAATATTCAAAGACTCATCCAATAATGTTGTTTTTTTTAGATTAGAAAAGATAAACAAGAAGCTGTAGACAAGAATCTAAAACTGGAAAGTCTACTAAGTAGCTTTCTCTATGCTTTCTGTGAATATGATATCAGAAACACTGTCATGTTATAAATAATAAATCCCTTTACCCAGTTTTCATTTTCTTTGAAATTATTTATAGAAGACAACACGATTGAGTGGGGAGGGGGTTGTGGAATTTTTTAACCAATTTGGAAAAGACATGGGATGAAATATGCTGGTTCCTAATTATGTGGAATATTTCAACTTTCTGTTCTTTTTTAATTTTTCTATTTTTTAAAATTTTTCAAGGAGACAGCATTTAGAAAATAGATAAGGCTATTGCCCAGATACTTGACATGACAAATCCAATTTTTATGCGTCAAAAACTCAGTACAAAATGTTATTTTTTTCTAATTCTGCTGCAGAAATCTATTGGAAAGAAAATTATGGATAGTCCTTAAATATTTCTGAGGGTTCTGCTCTCTTTCTGAATTTTTTTTTCTTAGCAAATTGATTCTTTTTGTTGTTTTGCCTTCATACTTATCAGACTTATAATCATATTGATTACCATATAAATTTCTCGTGTATTCTGAATACAGAGCAGAAAAACATAAATTTGGTGTTCTATCAGAAAAGAGTAATACAGCTATCTACTACACTTCTTAAAAGATAAACTGGATACTGTTTTACAGGTGGAAAAAGATTTTGTGATGAGAAATGCAAAACAAAAGACCTGCAGGGATTTTCCTTTAGTTTTGTTAATCTGAATGTCCTATTTCTGGAGGACATTCAGATTCACTGGTGTTGGCCATTTTCCAGTTGAATAAGGCATTTCATGGTTAAAATGGCCCCTCTGCAATGACCAGCTTTCAGGACAGGAGTGCTGCTGATTTGGGACGAGCTTGGCTTTCATGGTGTGCATTTTTCTAATTTTCTTATTTATCAGAGCGCTTGATTGGTTATAAATGAGAAGGTTGCTGAAATTAAAAAAAAAAAATAAAGGATTTTGAACTTTTTTTCCCCACTTTTCTTAATCCAGATAGAGACATTTGTAGAAACTGAGTGCAGCACTACCCTTGTGATTTATAAAGTACCAGGTCCTGTTTCCTTGCTAAATATCTTCCTCTTCTCAAGGAGTACACATTCTTTCTGATAACTTGAGTGTCAGGAAACGGAAGAAAATAAGTGTTTACACAGTTTTTTGACACAGTTTAGATGTCTGAGGAGTTCCCTGATGTAGTTGGTAGAGGCACTGGGAGTAATTTAGATTACTCCCAGTGCCTCTAGTGGGAGTAGTTGGTAGAGGCACTGGGAGTAATTTAGATTACTCCCAGTGCTTCCAGTGGGATCAACTGGAGTCTCTGCTGGACTGTTTCTGCTTTGAATCAGTATAGAGTGATAAAGTGATGGGAAAAAATATATATCTGGGAAATGTATATATATATGCACTTCAATTCTATAGCCTTTTTCAGCATTCCACCTATAACACGTTCATCATGTCTGTGTGAAAGCTGAGGAGAATTTTCCACAAAGTCAGAATTATTCTCCTAAAGCAAGACTGTTTGTCTAACGGATAATTAAAAAAAAAAAAAGAAGAAAAGTCAAACTTCATTTTGTGCAATGCTATAGCTTGGAGGCTTTATAATTAGTGAAGAATTAGTGCTGTCTTCTCAGGATACCAAATCATATTTATTGTATACCAAATCAAAATCCATCTAGAGAATAGATGGATTTTGTTTTAGTCATTTTTTCCCCTCTTTTCTTCTCTTTGTAGAGACTATGGATGATTCCACAGTAATTTACAATTACAGCAATATTTATATTTGTTAGCGAAAAAATGTTGGTTATACTTGGAAAGATGTCATAGAATAGTTTAGGTTGGAAGGGAGCTTAAAGGCCATCTAGTTCCAGCCCCTCAGAGCCCCATCCAACGTGGTCTTGAACGCTTTGAGAGAGGGGGCATCCATGATTTCTTTGGACAACCTGTTCCAGTACCTCAGGACCTTCACAGCAAAGAATTTCTTCCTAATATCTAGTTTAAATCTGTCCTCTTTCTGTTGGAATCCATTTACCCTTATCCCATCACTCCATCCCCTTGCAAATAGTCACTCTGCAGTTTTCTTGTTGCTTCCCTTTAGGCACTGCATGCTGCCATATTAAATACCAAATTTGTTCTCAGGATATTAGAAGTTTGGTTTGGATCCATGGGGAAGCCAAGTATTGGGAAAAATGCAGTGCATATCGGAGGGGTTTTTTGATTCCTTTTTTATTCAAAATGTGACACTATTTTTTAAAAATGTTTTTCTATAATTTTTTATTTGCTAAACCTTAGTCACTGATGTAAAGTCATGAACGTTACCATTCTCACTGATTTGTGCCTGAACTGCTGCAGCGGGGTGTTCTGCTTCTTGCATTTATTGCTATTATCTGTTATTGTAAATCAAATTTCCAAATTGTTAATTTATTTCTCATCCTTATGACCTTCTATTATTTCTGTGTAATGGAAAAAGAATTGCAGTGGAGGAGTGAGAAAATTAAATACAATGTTGTCTTTTCCTTTTATGTCAGCCAGAGACTCGCACAGTAGGATAAAATTCCATCACAGTAGTTGCTGCACAATTGAAACCACAGCCATGAAATAGCTTTCAAGTCTGTCCCTGGCATCCTGCATTTGAATGGATCTAGTCACATTTCATATCTGGAAAAATGCTTATTTATATGAAGTTTGCTTTGTATTTTGATGCTGATTATTTCTGAAGATTTATCTTAGCAGCTTGCCTCCAATTTCTAGGCTTCAGAAGCCACTGTGCTGTACAGGAATCTCAGAAATACAGGACGTGTTAGCAATGGAATAGGAACAGGAGAAAGTATTCATTTCATGTCATCCTGGAAAAATAACATACCCAAGATGCTTAAATTAAAAAATGTGTCAGTCTTTGGCAGAGAATCAGATAAAATGAACATGGACTTCAGCAGGATTAATTTATCCTTAATATGGGAGTCTAACAAACATTTCTGTTAGTAGCATTGATCAGTGGGACTAATTTTGCATGAATGGTTCTGAATTCTGCCTCAAGAGCTATTTATACCTGCAGTTAAATTTTCTTTGTTGGCATGGCTGAGGTGGGGTGGATAGTAAAAATACTGGGGGAAGGGCAGAAATTTCAATCAAACAATTTCTTGTTAATACAGAATAGAGCTTTAAATGAACATTTAATTTCATAAAAGGGGCAGGGGCTAGAGGTTTAGTGTGCAGTGGAATACTCAACACTATAAAGACATCTGTTACTGAGAAATGCTTTTGAATGTTCAATCAAATTCGACTTAATTTTGAGCATTTGAAAATTTCCTGTTGTACATTAACCATAATTGGCTGATTTGAGGGAGTACAAAAAGCTAGCAAACCAGATAGTCAGGAGAATCTATAAATGCATGCACACACACGCTCACAACCCCACTGACTCTTGGCAAATCTCAGGCTTTTCCACTGGCTCACCTGACCCTGTGAGGGTGACCTGTTCTGAATTTAATGCCTTGCTTTGCCTTTTGATTTTTCAGAACTTGATTCCTCTTAGGGCATTTCTTGTGTAGCACAAAAAAGAAAAGCACTCGGAATCTGGTTGTGTGCAAGACCCCCTCCAGAGCTTTCTGGTTTTCTTGTACCTTGGATCTCCATTTACTGAGAGGGGTAAATATGGTGAATCTCTTACTACATTACTCCCTCCTGACTTCCAGTAAATTATCCAACTCCCATGAGCAAATCAGAGCAGTACAGTGGGTTGCTGAACTAATTTGCTCTCTATGTGGCCAGTTCATTTAGGAGACTCCTCAAAATAGAGAGCTCCTAAACTAAGCCATCAGCAAGTTTGCATAAGGTCATAAACAATGTTTGCTCATTAGGAAAATTCATTGCAAATGTTTTCATCTGCCAACAGTGTAAAACTGCATACAAAAGGAAATACTAACTTTTAGAAATGAGATCTGAAATTAACTGTGACATTTCAAAGATTAGCCCTCAAGCTAATCAGCAGTTGACGATTTAATAGTTGTAGTAGGTGTCAAATAAAAAAGGCTTTTGTCTGGAGTTGTAGAACACTTACTGCAGCATCTGTCAGTTTAATAGCTGGATATTTGATGAAAATAAATGAACAACATACATTTATAGAAAAGCTAGCGAAACATTCTCTGGCTGATATCTCTTAGCTTCCTCTGCTTTGCATTTAATTTTGAATGCATCTAGACAGTGTTTAATATAATGCTTAATATCCCCTAGAAGCTGCTTTGTTGCCGCTTTTTGTACAAAGAGTGGAAGTCCCTACAAATAATAAAGAAACAAAGCTCAAGGGAAGGTTGTTGCACTGTCTGAGTGGTGGTGCAGGTTTGTTCTTCACAGGGTAGTTCTCTTCAAGCTTCTAAAGAAAGCAAGTGCATTTCAGTAGTACCACAACCTTGGATTTTTTCTGAAGTGTGATTTTTTTTTTTAGCTGCATTTTCTAATCAACCTTTTGTTTACACGTTGGGATTGCTTTTTTGGTTTTTTTTGCTTTTTTTTTCTTGTCTGTATTCCAGACTGAGCTTTCATATATTTAACTTTTTTCTTTAGCCTTTTCATCCTTCATAATTTGAAGGATGAAAAGGCTAAAGAAAAAAGTTAAATATATGAAAGCTCAGTCCTGCTCTAGATCAGCAGTTAAGCTGGTAGAGGGTATTGATGGTTTTAAAGCAACTTTTCAAGACAGTTTTTTCCTTTGCCAGTTGGGTTTGTCTGAAATAGTTAAAGAGGGCTCTTTGAAAAGAGCAAGATACTGAAAGAGTGAGCAGTGTGTATGTGTTGGACAGGCAACAGGGAACTACAGGTTATGGTGTCTGTTGAATAAGCAGGACATTTTTTTTTCCATAAGATTAGATAGCCTTTTGTCTTCTGCTTAGTCAGAAGTACTGCTAGGTAGATTCCTTTGCCACCTCTTCGCCATCTATCAGAAAAAGAAGGAAAATGTTATGGGCCTTCTATCGCTGCATTGAAGCCCTGTGTCCTGCTTCAGCAAGTTGGGATTTTTTTATATGAGATAGGAAGTGAAAAAGGGTGATAGGATTTTTTTTATCCTATCACCTACTGAAAAAGACTGATAGGATAAAATTCTACAGACGCTTAGGGAGAAATGTCCTGCTTGCAACAAGCGTACCATTGAAATGTCATCGCCTAAAATTATAGAAAATCTGGAGTAGCTCCATCCACCTGTACTGTGACTTCAAACCATGTCAGTATCTTGTGATCACTGGCAGATGACACATCAGTGTGGCTCTCTGGGGATGATCCCGTATCAGCAAGAAAATATCAGCACCGCTCTTCATCATATACAAGTCCATAAAAACAGTTCAGGGTTTACAATATATGCTGTAAGAACTGCTTTGACAGTTTCCCCTGCAATAATTATTCAAAATGAAAATGTGGTGATAGGCATGTGGTGTTGACAATGTTGCAAATTTCCAAATTTCTGTTTGGAATTTCTCCATTTCTGTCACTGATTGGCAGGTACAACACCCCTAGGAAGGACTAAAACATTGCTGTAAAGGGAGATGCAGAAGGAAAGTGGAGTGTGATGGAGAGTCTGAAGGGCTTTAGTTGCACTGGGACCTGTTGCAGTTCTTGGTAGCTGTTGTAGCACACGGTGTGTCAGTCAGTAGAGCAGCCTAGCAAACAACTGTCTTGAGAGCTGTGATTACATAGCGCAGGTTAAAATTATTTCAATCCCCTTTCAAGTAATGTCTGTAAGGGAGGACTGCTCCTTCCCCAAGAGAGAAATAACTTGAGTGCAGAGGGAGCAGATGAAGTATCAGCAGGGTCTGCGTTCTGGGCGGAGAGGCCCTGGAGAGGAATTATATCCATAGCTATGTCCCCAGCCCAGACACAGGCTTTTTTAAGTACTGTGATTCTGGAAAGGAAGACTGCAGGAGAATGTGTACTTAGGAGAATATAATGGGAAGGAAAAAGATTTCCTGGAAGGCTCTTTTCTAATCTGCATCACTGAACAGTTCTGAGTTTCCAGTCTCTAGTGTCTCTTGTTCTAGTTCTGATTTGTTTATTAGCGCATAGAGTTTAACGAACATCTTCTTACCCGACTATGCATTTCTTGAAATTGATTTTACTGTCTTTGTTGAAGAGCAGATCAGCAATAGATTATGTCAGTTCCACAGAAATATGTCCAGACAAGCCAGGTGTGCATGGACCATGTGTTTAGCAGCTGGGCCATATAAGTATGTACTAGATGCAACTTGATGGTCTTGAAGAGTCAGCGAGGCTCTTTTATGGTTACCTGGCAGATGGTGTGTGACTCATGCAGGTGCAGGCTGGTACAGGCACAGCTCAACCATACTGCCAGGAGTGCATTTGCAGATGATGCAGTGAAGCTTAAAAAAAAAAAAAAAAATCTGTGGATTATGGGCATTCCAGAGCAACATTGTTTTTCAGTGTATAGTTATTCCTGCATTCGGTGTCCCTAAGAAGGAAAAAAGATGTGTGGCAAATTAAGGGATGTTGCTATTTCTGTCTGATATGTCTCCATTTGAAATTACAAGCAGAGACATCTTATATGGATATTTCCAAGCTCTCAGGTGTACAGTGGTTTTGGGATGAAAACCACCAAACAGAGCTTGAAGTGCAGCATATTCTCTCAGCAGGCACAGTGGTCAGAACAGCAAGATTAGGTATCCTGCATCAGCCTCAGTCTGTAAACTCTTTCCTCAGGGCTACATCTGATTTATATCCCTTCCCTCCTAGAAGAGAGCTCTAGAGAAGTTCCTGGTTTAGCTTAATATTTGGGATGTGAGTGCTCTTCTGTCATGATTTTAGAGTTAAAGAACACTATTATTTTGGAGTTAACATATTTTAGAAGCAGTATAAAACTGAATTCCTGAGTGCTTGAGGGAATTGCAGTTCTTCTTTTATTTTCCACAAGAACAGATGTTAGCCCTGCTGCCTTGGGATTGTTCCAGCTCTGGTAATTCTGTTCTGTGTACCTAAAACTCTCGCTGAGATTTCAGATGGATGAGGAAGTTATTATTTACTAGCTTTTCACCAGGACTCCTCTGGGACAATAAATGCCATAAAGATGCAAAATTTTAGTATTACTGTTCTCCCTTCTCTAAGTAGACTCTCATTTTATTATTATTTCACTGTAAAGGCCAAATATAATAAGATTTTGTTGTTTGATCCTCTTCTTGCTTCAATCAGGGACAAATCCCTTTTAGCTCCATGGTGAGCGGGAGGCAGTTCTTACCTGGCAAAGTGCTCTATTAAACAATTTGAAAATATAATTCAAAACCTTAATCTAAAATCCTTTTTGCTCACAGAAAATGTAAGAGAAACTTCTTTTGAGATGCTGTCTGGAATTAGTGGAGGTATGTTAAGAGTGCTGATCAGGTGTATTGCTGTAAGTTAGTAATGAATGATTAGGCTCAAGAGCTTGTTCAAGCGTGTTTGGAGAATGTGTCGAGTGTACTGTATGGAATTACTCGACTCAGATGTCAAATAACTCTGAGTGATTAAAATAATGGGGTGGAGTTTAGCAATTTAAAAGTAATGTCTAGTGATGACTATAAGAGCCTGAGACTTTAAGTGCAGATCATGTAAATCAAAGAAATGCTGGATGTTTTGACAATCATTTTTGCTCATTGTATATATTCTTTCAGATCAACAGTGTAATTCTTCACTGGGTATAAGATGACTGGGAAAAAGAAACATGGAAAAAAGATAAATGAGAAATCTCAAAGCATACAAATAATATTCTGAAGGCTGAAGCAATAGGAAGAATATTCATAAGCCAGTTTGTTGAAATCTCAAGAATGTGTTTTCTACTGTTTTTTGAAGAGTTTTCATCATACTACTCCAAAATCTTCTCAACATCTGCTTTTCTTGAGCATTTAGAGAATGAGTAAAGCTCATAAATTATAAATACAATACTAAATGTGCCTAGACCCAAAAGCAGGTTCATTTAGTAAATAAATTCTGAAGTATAAAATTAGCTCTAATGTGCTTATATTTATCGTCTCCGGCACTGTTTCGGATACTCTAAGAAAAGAAATAAAATACATACATTTTCTATGACAGTTTTTGTCATATTTTCTATGATATTTTTGTACCCCATTTACAAAGATATATTGATTTAGGTTAATTGTACTTCTCTCTATTGCTGCATAGTTTCTTGGCAAACTTTAATTTATGATCTGCTTTCATTTAGGTTACCCCATCACTGGTCAATTTTAAAAAGCTTTTAAAATGAGCCTTTTTTTGTCTTCAGTGATGGTGACTTGATATTACAAGAATTATAATTTAGCATGGTGGGAATTTTTGCATCCACCTAAAAGCAAAATTTTCCCTTGGGCAATATTTTGCAATGTGACATTTTTACTTTATGGCCAGTAAAAAATCCTTAACTTTAAAAACTCTATTTATTTTAATTCTCTTTTCACACTGCAGCACTTCTGAGTTTTTAGCTTCACAAATTAACATATTCTCCACTGTTGTTAATCTTTACAGCAGCTCTAGGCACAAATATTTCTTAACTTGAATACAGAATTCTGCTGAGTATGAATCCACCTGCAGCAGTGTTAAGAGTGGTGTTATTAGCTGACTTAGCCTGGAAATGCTCTGAGGTTGTCAGGTCTGATGTTCAGTGGATTATATTTTCGTACATCACTGCTCGTCTTTTCTGGCAGTCATGATTTCTATGAACTAGTTTTCTTCCTTGGAGAGGTGCTCCAGTTGCAAATAGGATTCTTGGAGCCTGCAAGCATTTTAGTGAAACACAGGAAAGTTAAAGTATTATAATGGCACTTATTGCAGATAAATGCACAGTACATTTTCAAATAGTTTCCTAGTATTTTTGGAGTCAGCTTTTAGAACTTCTGTGTTTGTTACTTTCTGCTCTTTTCCCCACCATCTTCTCATGGGTTGTTTTCTCATCTGCTGCTGAGGATGAGTTTGGCATTTTCTAGCCTCTGCTAGAGCCACATAAAGATAGTTATTTTTTAGGATTTCATACAACAAAAGAGATCTTCAGTAGAGTATATGGCATGGTAGGATTTCCCCCTCGGAGTTCTTAGCATAAACATTTGGAAGCTGATGAAGCAGAAGGTGCAGCAGGGCCCTTGTTGGAACCTTTTCACTATAGGACGTGCTCCACTTGGGCTGCATCCCAGCTTCAGTCTTGCCATGGCAAAGCAGGACAAGACCAAAGGCAACACTTGGAAAACTAAAGTAGGCTGCCTTTTAGTTTTTTGGGTTTTTTATCCCCAGCCACCCAATTTGAACAATTTGTAGGTAATTCTAATTTACACGTTTTAGAAAACTAATACTAGGATTCTGATTCCTACATTATCACCCACTCTATATCTGGTCCATAGTGACAGCTGAGGTTGTTGGCATGTAAACCCATTGCACTGGACAGGAATCAGATTCTTCTCTAATTTTTTATGAACAGTTTTAATTGAGCCTGTGACCTGTTGTGCTTCACTTGTTGGATCTTTCTGTGTGACAGTAATTTTTCCAGTTTTGTCATTCATATTGACCTCAAATGCACCAAAACTTATAACCATGCCTCCTACTAACCTGTCAGAAATCAGATTATTCTTTTAGAACACGGTCTATAAAGAAGTTCACACATCACTCTGCTGTTGTTACTTTTAACAGCATCTATATTTTTATGTATCAGCCTCCAACATCTAGCCAAAGCTTCATTAAACCTTATTGCCTCTCCTAAAAAATCTTTCTGCCCTTCATCCAAGAACTTCTTGAACTGCTTTGACATCAAATCTTGTGTATGTGGCTTAGGACAAGGAGAGCTGTACCCAGCTCTCTCACTTACATGTCATCAAACCTTTTTGGCCGAGTGACCCTTCATCCTGACCATAACCTGAGAGTCTCTGTGCAGTGTCACTTATTTAGTATCAGTAGGTGTTATAACAGGTAATTAGGTGAAAACAACTGAACTCTGACCAAAACAAGATAATTTGAGTACAAAGAGTGAGCCACTGTCAAACAGTATCATAGATGGTGTAAATAAAGCTGTCTAGGGCTGATGTTTCATCATCACTGCAGAGTATACTCTATGTACTGCTGGTGACATGGAAATATGACTGTAATACTGAAAAACTGAAGAACTTTCAAGAGTAACTCAACACAAATAATGAGATTATAGAGAATTATTTGAGGGAAGAGTGGTTCCATAATAGCACTTTTAAAAATCAGCACGGTTTTCCATCTATGATGGATTGACATAGGGGGTTTTATCTGCATAAATTAGCTATATAAAGACCAAGACTTGAACTGCAACTCTTTGAAAAATCAAGGTACTACTTTATAGTTTGTAAATTCTACACTTTTTCTACCTCATAAATTGTGCCTCAAAAACTTCTGGTGAAATTCTTCTGCCTGTGCAATTTCAGTTCTGCCTCATTCATTCTGGCTGCTGAATTAGACAGTGGTTCAATAATTTTTGACTCTGCAGTTAAGATTTTGTTGTGCAGAAGCAGTCATCATTGTGAGTGCAGAAGCAGTCATCATTGTGAGTGCTGCAGAGCAGCCAGAGCTAAAAGCCACACCTGGAGACTGCAAAGAATATTGTCCCACAGTAGAGCCTGGCAATTTTCCCTCTCTCCCTTAGCCATCCCCAGTGAAGGACAGGTCCTGCTCAATGCAAGGAAGGAAATAGCATGTTGATTTTTTTGTGAAGTCTCAAGCACTGAAGACCTTACCTCAGGTGGCTTCCTAGTCCTGCATGCTACTGCTTGACCTGCTTTCTGATACACTGCGGTGTTGCTGCATTTGCCTGGGGACTGCCAGGCATGGTGAGGCTTCAGCTTCACCGTGTTTGTGCTGAGCTGCTTTGGTTAAAACGTTCTTCAGGAGTTACAGAGCGGAAAGGAAGTTCCAGTGGTCAGAAGTGCACGTCTCATCTAAACGTGAATTCTGTGAGACAGAGGTAAACTTCTGTAGCCTGAAGGTTCTTTTTCTGCTGAACTCAGATGTTTGCTTCAGACCAGAGAAACATGCGAGCTTGTCCAAGAGAGGCTTCACTGACATTTTCTGTTAGATATTCTTAACGCTAAGTTTTCTAAGATCATAGTCAAATCTCATAAATTTTATTATTGGTACTTTCGCTATGAATGACACTGAAGACTGGCATTTGAGACACAAAATATCAAGCTTGTCACCTAATTTCCTTTTTTTTTTTATATTACAATCTTTTCTTGGTGTCAGGCTACACAATTTCATCTCCATTACGACAGTTTCGTTGATATAGGAGCTAGGCAAACGTATAAGAAAAGCAATTATGACACTACAAAATTTGATCGGGGATTAAAAGTATAAATTGCCTGAGGGAAGAACACATACATCAGTTAAATTGCATCTAGAAATAAATCAGTCAAGCTACACATAGAGCTGAGGGATAATTGTTTGCTGGTCCCTTTGGATGAGCGCACAACAAACCGACACAGCATTAAACACCGGGTCACACGCTGATTGCTGTGAGTAGACCTCAGCAGCATCACAAATGCTTTGCAAGGACCTTTCCATTGTAAAATCTGGAATTTTTAATTGATTAATGATTTTATGTGTGTGATTTTAAAGCTATTAATTTTAATGAGATTTATTCTATAGCCTACTCTTTAAATGCAAAGACGGCACTGTGGAAATTTGGATCTCTTTGCATCTAGATGGTGTTTTCTGCTAGTTTCCATTTTGAAGATTCAAGTTATATTATAGAGGCCAAAGAGCCACAATCAGTATTCTAGAAGAGATTCAATGCTCAGCTTTCAGCCTAATGTTCCAGACCTATGTGTGCTAGCATTAAGTTTTCCCTCTTACAGAAAGTAAGGGGAAAGGATATGGGAAGAAAGACATCCTTTAGTGGTTATTTCCTAACAGTGTACAGAAAAGCAAGCTTTCTCTCTGCTTTGGGTCTATTTTCCATAGCACTGTCAGGCTGTTAAGTCCCAAGGGACACAGTAGGGGCCATTTCCCCAATTTGAGGCAACCCTTAGCCTGTGAGAGAGGGCAGGGATCCTGCTCCAGAACACTTCTAAAATGCATCTCAGCTGCTCCTGGGCTAAGGAAGAAGCTGTGACAGAGGGAACAGAAATCCCTGTAGATGTGGTTCAGAAAACATTTGGATAAGTAGCTGTTATGAATCATGAATATTAAGCGTACTTTCCCTTAAAACCTAAATAGTGGCATCTGACTCATTGGGCTCATGAATTTCTGTAGCTATTCCTGCAAAGAACATGTACATGGATGGAAGGAAGGAAGGAAAATGTAACTACCTTGCCAATTATTTCTTTTCATTCTTGTGTTCTATGTTTGGGCATTTGGGGTTTTTAAGATCTGGGCACTTTACTTTTCAGGTTTTTTATGTTGCACCAGTGAGTAAATGTCAGCTGTTAAAATGTTCAGGCAACTAAAGATGCAGCTAAGCACTAAGAATATTGATTTTCTTTTCTAACTTATTATTCAGTAGGTATTTAAACATAAGCATACAGTACTGTATTTCTGATTGAACTACATCTATGAAGTATTAAGAAAAGTGGTTGCCAAAATTTATGTATATCCTGATAATCATGTTATGCATCTTTTACATTTATAGTATGTTTTAGATAAGGATTTTGGTCAATTAGTAAGTTGGTCAAAGGCTCACCCAGTGATGAGTGATAAAAAAGTTATATTAAAAAGAACTCCGTAATAGTTATAAAATAAACCTGGAATACCTTAATTATTCCCCACTTGCAAATATCAAACTGTATATCTCCCTATTGTAAGTTGAAAATACATGTAAAGCAAACCCAAATGTTTAAAAATTGCAGAAAATATTTTCTGTACTTATACTTTAAAATATTGGGGGCAGAATAGCTGTCTTTCATATTTTCTTTCTGAAAAATATTTTTCCTGAGGCTTTCAAACTGCTCATACTGGTCTTTCTGTTAAGCTCTGATTAATTAAAGTGCTTAAAAGCACACTGAATATGAAGAATGAGTATTCCAAATGGGCTGTATTGAATCAAGTCTTTAAAGCGTACGTTCCTTGTTTTGCATTACCTTGTAGAGGCAATGTTTAGTACCCCCTCTTTGTGGAAGTGTTTTACAATAACCCAAATGTTAGCTGTGATAGAGACTAAACTTTGTTATACAAAATGTGAATATTATACAAGTTTTAATGTGCATCTCAGTGAAATTAAAGGCATGTCAGGCTTAGGTTTTTCAACAAAGGCATGCCATCGCCTGGGGGCTTGTCATGGCTGGAAATCTAGTCTGTGACATGCTTTTCACTTCTCTGAGTGACAGGCGAGGCAGTGCTACCTCTGAAATATAACGTGTTTAGGCTCCTGCTGACTGCATGTATTTTATGATCTGAACTTATAACAGAATCATAGAATATCCTGAATTCAAGTGGAGATAATAAAATTGAAGTTAGTGTTTTAATTTTAGGTTGGCTTTGTTTTTTGAGGTCTGCAAACCGTGGACTCCTCTCAGTTAGTCACAAAATGCAGCTGTATGTGATGCAATCCCAATGCACCACCGCAGCCTTATTTTCTCTTGTGTCTTTCATACTGACTGCATTTCCACAAAGCTCAGCAACTCCTGGCAGTCCATAGATGAGAGGAGCTAGGAAAGAACTTGCTCCAAATGCTCTGTGTGTCCCTAGTATAATCTCATTCAGCAGCCAACCTCATGTAAGAAAGGGAACAAGTGAAAAAAATTCTGAAACACAGAAATTCCTTTGTATTTTAATGAGAAAGGAAAAGGGATGGCTATCTTTCTCTGTCAAAGTATTATTATTATTATTATTATTATTATTATTATTATTATTATTATTATTATTACCTCAATTAAAAATTATTTATTTCATCATGATATTCATATTTAGTCACTATTACATTAATAATATTTAGTTGTTGTTTCAGTGTTATTTCAGTTATAACAATGGAAAAGTTACTTGAAAAACCACAGTGTTTTAAGGAAATGCAACTTTAAGTTCATGTCACTTTACCTTTTGTTCATTGGCAGCCAAAATAAATACATTCAGAAATCAGACAATGCTGTCTGACTTAGACATTGGTTGCAGTTATCAAATGTGGGTGGTTTGCTCTGCAGATGCTGTGGAGCACAGCCTTGAAGTCTTCCCTCTCCCAGGATATTCACATTGCTACCTTCCCTACAATTTCTCCTCCACTCCAAGATGGCACTATCTTTTGCTCTTATATCTGTAGTGATAAAAAATCCTGCTGGTCATGACCAAACTTGAAATCTTTATTAAAAATATATTTCTCCCTCCTAGCCTTTGTGCTGTGATTTAATCTGCAACTCCTGCTTCAGTTCCTAAATGAAGAAGCTTTTTTTGTCTGCCGATTGCCCCCTTCAAATATTTGTGACAACATCTCCTTTTATTGTTATTCAGCCATTCTGTATAGGTGGCAAGGTCTTAATCCCCTCCAGGAAATTAATCCCTATGTACTTAATTTGATTTAAATTCCTCCCCCAATGCATATGTTAGGAAGTTATGTGGCGGTGAGCAGGCCATTGATTTAAATACTGTGATCTGAGAGAGGAAATAGTATTTGACATGTATGATGTTGGCAAAAGGTGCTTTTGTGCTGTGGCTTTCTGAATTTTCCTTCATTAATTCACATCTTTCTCTAGTGGAAGTGTTTGTGTGTGATAGGAGCTTTCTCAATGTAAGTTGTTCCAGATCTTACTCCAGACAGATGGGGCAGTTTTCCTTACTTTCTCACTATTTTCCCTCCTTGCTTTTAGTCTGAAGATTAGTTTGTTCAGATCTACCTTATTATGTGGTAAGCCCTGGATATTTTCCTGTTGTAATTTCCACATTCCTGAAGCCTGCATGTTGTTTTCAGCTTAATCTTGTCATTAACTGCAGGATGGCAGTACTGATGCAGGTGAGTACAGCTGGCACCTTTCCCAGCCTTCCTTGGTGCAGTCTCTTTGCAGGCAGGGTAACAAGGATGCTTTTACAGACAGTGTTTCCAGTTTGTTGGTCTATAATGTTAAAAAAGGCAAAGCTCTAAAGTGATTCTCATATTTGCCGTATAGTGCTTTTAAAATACACAGTAATTAGCATGCATTTGCACTCAATAATGGCAGGCTTTTAACACTAAAAATACAAAATATTTCTTTGAAAGTTGGATGTTTTGAAATTCTCCCCAAAACTAGGATGCTATTTTTCACATTTTAAAGTTCTGCATATGCCAGCATAAGGAAACTGTAAATTTGCTTTGGTTTTTTGTTTTTGGGGTTTTTTTTTTATTTGTATGAAGTGCAAACCACTTTTAAAAAACTCTCCAAACCACAGAAAAGGTTATTGGGGTTATAAGGCAACAGGAGAAGGGTGGAAGCTTGTTCCTACTAGTTATGTAGAAAAGCTGAAAAAACATGGAATGCTTCGTCTAGGAAGTTGTTGACAAGCACTGTTTTTATGATCTGTTTGAAAAACCTGACCTGATTTCACTGTAGAGAAAGGTTAAGTGAAGTTTAAAGATGACATCATTTGCAAGCCACCAATTTTTGAAGGCCATATATCCCCATCCTGCTAAAAAAGGTGAAAACAAGAAAAATGAAAACCAGATGGTGCTCTTCGCTTTAGCAGAAGCGGTCATAACTCTCTTCAGATTAGCCATCTAGGATATGGTAGAAGAAAAGATGATTCATCTTAAAAAATGGTGTCATGTTTTTATTTCAGGGCTGCTTTTCAACTGTTCCCCATTTTGTCTTGCTGTTTCCTTTTTGATTCTGTAATTCCAGCTAACCCACCATGCTGGGCAGTAAAGTGAGCTCTGATGGGAACTGGGAGTTGAGAGTAATTTCTCTCTTGCCGCTCACAGGGCTCTTGGTGTAGAGCTGGAGTAACCCAGGAGCAGTGGGCTTGGGCTGATTTGTGTGACCCAGGATACTGCAACACTTGGAGGCAGCACTTGAGTGAAGCCTGCTCCAGAGCAGGCACCAATTCCCACTCTCTGTGGAGACAGACTCTGTGCTAGCCTCTAACAGTAGCTGTGTGGGGAGAGGGCTCTTTTGAAGGTCAGGCACAGCAATCAGAGCTCTGTTGTGGAGCGTGCTTGAAGTGTAGCCAACACATTTGAATTTGAAAGCATTTTCTTACTGAGTGCATATTCTTATAACTGCTATCTGCATGATCTTTCTTTTCAATGGGTGGTGTTTCATGCAGCGTGTCTGAATGAAAAACTTCTGTTTGCTGCACACTGAAATGAACGGCCAGGTTTGGCAAAACGTGAGAGCTTTTTCTGCATCTGATGCTTGCTGAAGTTTTGCAGTGTTTGTAGGTTCAATGGGAAAAGGCGAGCTAACACAAGACTGTAGTTCTGATGAATGTACTTTGTACTTTGCTCTGAGGAAATCTGTTGTTTATTTCAAATGTTGAGCAACAGTATTTTTGTTCAGCTGATTTTCTGTTTACATCATCAGGTAAAAGAGATAAGAAGCAGGAAACAAAATGCAAATTGGGAACATCAACAGCATCCTTAGTTCATTACAGGGAAGGCTAAAGTTGTGGAACCTTAACATATCTCCCTGATAAGCATCATGCTGAGATATACCGAATTTGTTTGACTGCATACAGTGACCAAACAATTGTGATTTTACCTAATACACATAGAAACAAAAAGGACAATTTTAGTACAACTAATACCTGTTGGGAAGAAGAGAATTAGGAGAAAGTTTGCAGCATTTGGTGTACAGAAAATTTAAAAATAAAACTACGGTAGGAAGTTATGCATTTGAAAAATACTTGGTTTTCATACCATAGGTTCCATAGATAAATTTGAAACTAAAGATGGTTCATCTCAAGCTATAATTGGAGCTCTTGAAGGAAACTGTTTCTTATAAAATGAAAATTTTAGAGGAAAAATCCTATAATACTAAAAGAGCATAATAGTTCCTAGAACATGTTTGATGTGCTGGGCTACTAGACTATCACACATGGAATTTATTTATATTTAATGAAATAATTGCAATCAACATGGAAAATACTTTGTCTGCTATTTCCCTATTCTGCATCTGTAAGTAATATTCAGTATATCTGTGATGTGTGGCAAACTGGTTTTCATACACTTTATCCTGCAATTTTTAATATAGGGAATATTTTATACTCACCTGACCAACCTTTTCGCTCATGACGAGACAAAGAGTTACCATAGTGCTCTACAGCATGTAATATAGTAAATTGTATACAGTACATTGTATACATGTGTGCAGTAAATTGTATAAATTAAGCACTGTTGAATAAAGACAGAGGATGCCTTATGCTTAAATTGCAGAAGATGCCTTATGCTTAAATTGCAGTGGGAATGTTAACCCCATGTGAAATGCATGATGTTTGGACAAAAAGGTTACAATGGCCTCTGATATCTGTATGTGAAGTAGAAAGTCTTATCCTTCTCCCTTCAGTTAGTAGGAAAGAGTATTTTGCTTAGCTGTCATCAAGAATATTTAGTCCATTATTTTCAATGAGGAAATTCCATTAATAAAAACTTGATGGAATGAGAAGTGACTCAACTTCTAGGAATAAATCTTAAAGACGTTCAGAGGCTCAGAAAATCTCCAAATTATGGTCTTTATTAATAAAGTAGTACATGTTCTGGATAAAAATAATCATCATTTGGATACATTTTGACAAGAAAAAAAAATTTGAATGCTTTCTTGAGACAGAAATTTGTATTAATTATACTTCACTGATGTCAGTAAAAGATTTCAGATATTTTATATGATGCTGTTGATCAAATACTGGTTAGAATGACTGGAGACATGAATTTTCTTTCCAGATACCATCTTTAAATAGGATATTGATAGTCTTCTATGGGTTAGATATAAAAAGGTTTGCAACTAGGAGCAACTTTATCTGTGGATCAACTACTCCCTGTGTGCACTATGTGGGGAGCAAAATAAAATTTAATTTTTAAAATGTAAGAGTACAAACACCGTGTCTCTTTTCAAGAGTATGAACATACCCTGGCAGAAAAGAGTACGGACACTGTGTCTTTGTCTGTCAGACAGACTGTGTCCACCCCGGGAGATAAGTCAGAGAGTGCTGGAAATTGTTCCTGGCTTCCAGCCACAAAAATTACTGTCAGGGGTTACTAAGCAAAATCTCTTTTCTGAACACATTGAGTCAAAAAAGTCACATCAGCAGCAGTGAGCATCTCACCTCTTGTGCTCCTGTATATACCCCCTGCCACATTGCAGAGGGAAGATTTCTGATGAGAAAAAGGAGAAGAGCGAGATAAATGAAGCCCTCCGCCTGTATCTAGGGGTTACCAATGCACCTCATCTGGTGGATGGTAATAGAAGAGAGAGAAATAAGATTGAAAAACAATGCTGCATAAATTCCTTTATCTAATGTGGACAGTAACACAGTCCATCAGTACCACCTGATAGACAGATCTGCACTGAAACTTCCCACTCATTTCCTAAGAGTACCTCTACAGAGTGTAAAGTTATATCTGATACCATGAGACACACCAATTTGGCCCTTCCAAGGAAGTTGACTTGGCTTATAGGCTTCAGAAAAAATAGTCTGGAATAAGTATCTTCCTTATATGAGTATTCTGAGTTTTTGAAAACAACATAATTTGTATGCTAATGAGGTTTCCATTATTGAAATGATTGCTTTCTTGTCCATTAATTACGTATGCTTTGATCAGTCGGCATTAGTGCTGTGCATAAAATAGCTTTACAAATATTTAATAAATGGGCTCACAATATTAGTGTTTTTAAAGATAGTTATTGCTACAAATTAAGAGATTCCTTTTCCAGCTTAGAATATGAAGATAAATAGGGTCTAATTTGAGAAGCAATTGTTAGCTGTTTTGCAATTATTAATTCCTTTTATGAGTGATAGAAAGAGAGTAAAATCTCCTTTTAAGTGTTATATCCTCATTCTAGCTGGGATTCAACATTGTCATATCACTGCAATATAGTGAAAAACATCATAAATATTCATTGAATGCCAGTGGCAGAGAAGGAAATACTTTCTTATTCTAATACCACTTTCATTTAAGATAGATGAAATAAAAGGCTTCTCATTAGTTATTTTGGGACATTTAATACTCTATAGGCATGCCATACACTTGGCCAATTAGCATACATGATTGATGACAAGAATTCAAAAATAGAAGTAACGGATTTCTAAGGGCAGCTGTGAGTACAGGGTTTGCTGCTATTGTACGGAGCAATGCAGTTTGTCAGAGTATTAAAAAGAAATTTAGTCCCATTCCATTCAGTGTGAGTGTGTTGACCAAGATAAGGGAAAGGTTATGATACTGGAGATAGCCAGAGAAAATAATGGAATCTGTCATTTGTCTTCCTTTGGGCTGTTTAGATATTATTGCTGTCTGTCCAAGAAGCCAAGCATCTGATGCTGAAATGCTTTAATTACAGAGGTGTCAGTGTGAGCTTCAACTCCCACTGCTTTTTTGGAACTTGCAGTGTTGGATCTTTTGTAGGAAACTGAAGAGTACTGCATCTTTAAGCAATGGTTTCTTTGTTTTCCAGTGAGATCTCTTCCAAGTTTAAGGCTTCCTAGATCTTGAAGGTTTGATCTCTTAAACTGACAAGAAGGCTTTTGAGTATGAGGCAACCTTCTCTTTCACTGGGAATAGAAAAACAGGCAAAGCAAGGTCTGGGCCTCTGTGATTGCCTTGAAAAATCTATGCTTAAAATCAGCTCAGCAGCCTTGCAGAACAGTTTCAGGACTTCTTCAGCAGAAGCTGAGGTGGTGCCAACAGTATCCTCAGTGGATTTACCCTGGCATCAGCCGGCTCAGTTGCTAGTGTGCTGCTGGGGCTCAAACAGCAGTTCAGCCCAGCTCAGTATGATTCAGGGGTGTGAGGCTGGGAAGGGAGAGAGGGAAATGAAAGCTCACCTTGTATTCAAATGAGTCCAGCCCTTTCTGAATGGGAATTAGTGTAGGTTTGTGTAGGTTTGTTATTGTCTAAAGTGTGCAGTTATGAGTTAGTAAAGATTTTCTCCTCTTTTGAGTGGTATTCTGCCACCCTCAGCTTTTTGATAGACACACACACACATTTTTAAATCAAAATTTAAATATCAGTATTTTCAATATTTAGAAAATTATTTTTACAGTTTCAAAAGAAAAAACTATTTTCCTTTCAAGTAAAATATTTTTAAAGTCTGAAAACTGATATTAGCCCTTTTTCCATGGGAAAACTTATGCAGGTTTTTTTTTTTATTTTCCAGCCTTCTTTGTATACCCTGAACATTTATTCTTTTTTTTCTTTTCATTGCAACTAAGTAAAGGATATGCAAATTTCAAATTCTTTTATGTGTTAAGTAAATGAATTGTGTTATTCTGCCAAATTATCAGAGGAGAGCTTTAATCTGTCTACTTTAGGACTACCAGAGGCATTTAAAGAGAACATAGGTGGGCATATGTGTCTGAGGTTCAGAGAACAGCAGCCCAGAATGGCTCCTCTCCAGTCTCACTTTCAGGACACTGAAATTCAATCCCTGCCTCCATTCTGGAACATGAAGTTCCAATACACTTCGTGCATGAGAGAGACATTTCAGACTGGCCAGCTAAAAATCTTCCTCCTCTATAAAACCAACTTTTGTGGTGGAAAGATAACTCAACTGTTTTTTGTTCCTCTCCTGTTGCAGCTCTGAGAATACCTAATCTGTTGAGAGGAGAACTACTTGTTCTCTGCACAAATATAGTTTATAAAAAGAACAGGGGAATCTCCTTCAAATAATACTGTGAGCCAAATAGTAAGCATATGGCAAATAATGAGAGGAACCTGAAAGCAAGAGGAAAGCTTAAAATGATAAGAAGATTCAGGTTCAGAAGGAGTCTTCTGATAGAAATACTGGAAGTAGAAAAGGCTCCCTATACTGAGTTTTATAACTTCAGGAGCTTAGGTATGAATATTTATGAGCATCCCTATGAAATGCATTGATGGGTAGTAATTCCCTAATTCCCTTCCAGTTCCAGATTTACTCTCTCTGATTCTGCCTGTGCTTCTCTTGAAGCAAGAACTGAGAGCAGTACCTTTTAAATAAGTGCAAATCTTTTTTCTTTTTCTATGTTTTTTTAGGGGGTATTTTGGGGGGGGGGGGATTCTTTTTTGTATTTGTTTGGTTTTGGTGATGGTAGAGGATTTTTTGGTTTCTGGAGCTTTGGGGGGTTTGTTGGTTGTTTGGTTGTTGTTTTGGTGGGGTTTTTTAGGGTTTTTTTGTGGTTCCTTTTTTTTTTTTCCCCTTGTTTGTTTGTTGGGTTTTTGTGGGGTTTGTTTGTTTGTTTGTTTGTTTTTGGTGGGGTTTTGTTGTCCAGAAACAGCTTAGTGGTGTCTGAGCTGAGAAAGGAAATTCCCTAGGCTAAGTTTGCTAGTCTGGGAATCTGTACTTTTAGACTGACACCAATCTTGTTTTCCCATATAGATTTACCAGTTCATTTACCTGGGTGAATCTGAATTAGTCTGCATGGCATGGTATAGATGTCATGCAGACTAATTCAGATTAGTCTGCATGGCATCTATACCATGCCTGTGGAAATGCTGGGGGGCATGGGTAGGAAGAAGATGTTTAGTCTGCAGCTATTTCATAGTACTATCTGGACTTTAATCACTACCTTGAGTCAGAATAAAACTAAAACCAGGACTCACTTTTCATTACCTTGCTTTTAAACTAATTTCCACAAATTAGCTGGTGTGACTTAAGGGGTAACAAGAGGATATCATCTGTTGTCTTGTTTTTATCTCCATTATTATGTCCATGGGGAATCCTGAAGAGTTTTCAAGTCATATAATTCCTTGAAAAATACACTTTATCTAATAAGTGTCCAGGTATGTCTCAGAGTTTTAATTAATTTTAGGGAGAGAATGTATTTAAAACAACAAAGTGTTTCATAAATTTTTTAAAAGCATCCATCACAGTGGGAAGATATTTAAGTATCAGGAAGCCTTAACTTCAGTGTTCTGAAAGTCTAGGAAGAGTGATCCCAAAGGAACACTGTGACTCTAAGCATCACTTTATGGAGTCTGAAGAGAGCTGCACCTTTGGGATCTGTGACCTGTGCCAGGAAAGCTGTTATGTTGTCTAGGATCTGATGGTACATGGCACAGACAACTCAGAAACCAAACCAAGCCTCTTCAGCATCTTCGGATCCGAGTGTTTTACAAAGAACCTCCCATCTTTCCTCACCAAAACTGCTACATGCATAAAAAGAGAGAATCTTTAAAGTGTCAAAATGATGCCAGTTCTATCTTACTGACTCTCTGCAGGTTGTTGGCACAGGTTAGAATAGCCTGAAGGATTAAAATGGACAATGAAAAGGGCTGAATTTGATTTTATTAAGAATATGCTGGTTAGATCTCCTTCATGCCACTGCCAAGCCTGTTCAAATCTCTGTGCTCAGCAATGCTAATGTTCTTCTCTGCAGCTTTCAGTCAGAATTTGATGCTGATGAAAGCTTCACCTGGAGCGATGCAGTGCTGAAGAAAGGGAAGAGGATGAAACTTCTACTTCATTATCATCAAGCATAGCAGTCTTCAGGAGTCCTTTCTGATAGCAATATAGACAAAATCTGAAATGTTAAAGAAAAGTAAATCTGAGAGTCCTAGGATTGGAAATAATGTAGGCTAGGCTTTCTGGCTTTACAGAAACAGACATCTTAAATGTCATAACAATACTGGCAATTGTCAGGTAAAGCCAAAACTATAAATGGGCTAAATTAAAAGGTTGGTAGAAGCTTGCTGCAAATTTAGATGAACAAAAATTGTTGTTTCATTCTGAAATTAAAAATGGACCCATTTCAGCAATGGTTATTGGGAAATGTATTAGAAAGCCAATCATGGACAGTCAGATCCCATGTGCTTTGAACTGTCTTAGTTGATTTGCTAAAGAAAAGTTTAAAATACTCTAATCACTAGAAACATTTTATGAATATTGAATTAAACTGTCCCTATGTAAGAATTTGAGTTCCTATGTAAAAGCTTGTACTGAGTAAAAAGAGAGAAAATAAGAGTTAGTGTTCTGGACCTGGATAGCTGTTCACTACAAAGAAACACCTTTTGGCATACTCATCTTCCCTGGTCAGCATCAGTTTACATTCTGCCTGCAGGGGAATTTTTGGATGTAAAGAAGTCATGTAGCACTGGGAATGAGTCTGCTATCACACTCTTTTCTCTACCCAGTAGGGAGAATCATCCACAACTGACAGGAATACGTACTTAGAAAGAGATTTGTTAAGCTGTCTGGTATATGTAAAATTTTTAATTCCCCTTTCCTGTTAAGGCAGTTTTGAATAAAAGTTGCTCACTTAGATAATAGTCTGAAGATACTGTGCTCAGCACTTGCACATGGGCAATGCCAGTGTGTTCTACTTCGGACATGAAACCTTTGTTAGTAACAGAGGCTGCCTGCTCTTTAGAAGGAATAGAGTAAACAAAGTAATCTCCTGTGTCCAGCCAATGTGGCTGAGCCTGGGCAGGAGGTGCACAGAGAGGAGGCAGTGGGTCCTGCAATCATTTGGGTCATCATCAGAACAAATGAAATACAGCCTGTGCGGTTCTGCTCTCTTCTGAGATTAATGTAGTTTAAAGAAAATGGAAGAAATTACTTCAGAACATCATATGAAATTGCAGTGTTGAGGAGATGGAACTGCTGCTTAATGCAGTGTCCTTAAAAGGCTTTTTGCCATCTCTTCTGACTCATTCTTGCAAAAGCAGTGGGGAAAAAACCCCTTGGTGGTGGAAGATAACGTGCTGTTACCTGTTTCTACAGACACACAAAGCTAGAAAATGAAATCATCCGGGGCTCAACCTCGTAAGAACAATTCTGAACATCACCTTGGCAGCTCATATTTACTCTTTTATACAGAATGGGAAGGGCTTGAGTTCCTAGTCCCAGTGCTTCAGACTGTTTCCTTTTCTCTTGCCACCTTGAAAGACAGGTTGTTTACATCAATGTTTTTATACACTCCTGGAAGAGATTGAGTCAAGAGACAAGGAACTACATTTCTCATGCTTCAGAAGCCAACCATAGATCAGGAAATTGGCTAAATACCAACAGTCAGTGCTGTTATGTAGCATATATATCACCAGACTTGAAAGCATTTGTTGCACACTGTTCCAGGGCCTGTAATTTTGTTTCTGAAGTACTGAGAAAAAAACTTGCAAAATAGCTTCTCAAGTATATATGTTTCATTTCAATTTCTTTCCTGCCATGCTTTTAAACATAAGACCACTAATGATGTCCAACATAGAGCTTACCTGATCACTGACAGAAATGACTCACAAAAAACTCTGTCACTGGGTAAAAATGATATGGCCATAAAAAATAAAAGAGCATCTAACTGCTTTGCCTTTTGCTGGACATAAGCCCAGCTTTATATATAGAAGCACATTAATGACTAACAAAGCACAAAGGTTTTGTCTTTCTTCACCTGCAATGGCCAGCAAGTGTGATACTGTTTGTTGCATGATTTTCTGGCTAGCATCCTTTTCTCCCCCTTTTGAGTTGCCTTTGAATTGCTGGTACCTTGTCAGGGAAATTATTCCCCTAATCTTACTTCTGTGTGTAAACCGAGTGCTCAGATGTTCGTAAATGATGCCTTTGCTTGCTGTGCTGAAAGAAATGCTATGATTGTGCTGTCTTATTTCAGCATAGCTGTGTAAAATTGTTTAGATGCATCTAAATGCTAATCTAATGGAGCAGCTTAGTCTGGGCTTTTGTCATTGTGCTGCCAACAGCACACTTTTATTCAGTGACAACTGATGATACAGGATTCTGATGAGATGGAGGAAAGAAATTCTGTCTGATCCTCTTCTGCTTCCTTCACTTTCCTGAAAAAAAAGACCAAAAAAAACCCACCAAAACCAAAAAACTCCAAAAAATAAAAAACCAAAACCAACCAACCAACCAACCAAACAAAAAAATCCCAACCCCAAAAATAGACCAAAAAAAGAGTTGAAGTTCTGCCTAATATATGGTAAAGATCAGCTAGAAAAATATTAGTTAGAAATAGAGGCTCCCTTTTTCACAGCAAGAGCATCTGACAAAGGCATTTTCAGTTATGCCTTTGTCAGGAAATAAATAAAATTGTAACAGGGGCTTAGAGAGGGGAGACAGACAAAATAAAAAAATCCCTTTTCCTTGGAAGAAGAGGCTGAATGGACTGGAACTCATTATTTAGAGGGGAGTGTATCGGCAGCATGATGAAACCATGTTGGTGAGGCTTCCAGTACTTTGTATTTCCACACAATCCTAGACTGAGGATTTATATGAATGATAGGGACATAAAGATGCTACACTTAATTTTAAACTGTAAGTTTTGCTCTTCAATTCCTATTTCTTCCAGCCCAGCTGTAGAATAGGACTCTTTGCTGTCATGATATTAGGAGATGCACTCTAGCTTTTTCTTCTTTTTTTAAAAAACTTGGGTTTGGGAAATGATTTTAATTCCAGATAGTCTAAAGAAATTATTTTATATATCAGGAATTAATTTTTTTTAATTTTGAGAAACCCTATTTCTTATTCTGTAGGCAAAGAAGAACACAATGGGCAATGCCACAGACTACTTGAATTAGCTAATGCTAACAAAGATCTTGGCAAATATGAGAAACAAAGCCTATCTTTCTTATTAAAATTGCTGGATATTTTTGTCCAGAACAGGTTTTGCCATTAGGGAAGGAAAAAAAAGGAATTTAGATATCTCTCTTCTGTGTTCTTTATTTCCAAATTGCCTCTGATGTGAATCTGTACATTTGCTTATCCCATACTTCATTTGTATGAGTGCAGTTTCTGTAACCTATTCAAAAATCATTAATATTTCCTGATCTCTGACCTATCTCTGAGATAGAATTTTTCATTTACCTGTCTGACTTGCAAGAGCTCACAGCAGCTACATAAGAATATATGAAGTGTCTCCTGAGATCTGTAGATTGGGTCACGTCCCAGTCCTCTGTTTCTAAATGAAAAAAATATACAAGTAATCCTCATTCAGTGCAAATTTCGGGAGGTCATTACCTGTTCTGCAAAGGAATAATGTGGAAAACATCACTGATTTTTCTGTGTTAGGCCAAAGTCCTAACAGATGAGTGCCTCCTAGTTCCAATATTAAGGAATTGGATGAAGGCCAGTTCTTCATTCTTCTTTTCCATCACTTTCATGATTACCAGATTTTGTTTTTCTCAGCAATTGTCTTCCAACCATTTATCTTCCTTCTTCCACACTGTTTTTCTCCAAAACCAGTGGGTTTGGGTGTGGGAAACTACTTTTAAGCATATGCATAGCATTGTTAAGGTGGAGATGGATACTCAATGTATGGAAGTAAGCCTGTTCATGTGTTTCCTGCTATCTCTGTCATGGCTAGAACAAAAGTTTAGATGAGAATGGTGGTATTGCTTCATTTAGAAAATGTTGGCCAGTACCAGGTTTTTAGCTATGCTTCACCCTGCTCTTTGAGCTGTTCTGCTGCTCTCCAGACAAGAGTGTTCAGTTACCCAAAACTTTTGGAAAATGTTATAAGAGAGAAAACAGGAAAGGAAAAGACATCCCAATGGACTGTTAACTGTTTAAGATTTTAGTTCCTAATCTTGAAAATTTTGAAGGAAACACCTTTTCTGAAAATAGACTCAAGGCCTGAAAAGTGTGGGGTTTCGGCTGTCTGTCTCTGTCCCGACATGCGTAGGATGGTTCTGTTGCCGGCCGAGCTTCAAAGGACGAGTTTGGACTCTGTAGCTTTTCAATCTACAAATTGTTTATTATTTCTTATCTACAAAATTTTCTTTCTGCCCAGCCGGGATCTGACTAGCAAGGCAGCCAAAGGCACTCTGACCGCCCACGGGGCGGTCGCGTCTTTTTATAGTAAAAACTACCTATATCATATTTACCTTTTATTCCCAATACCTATCACCCTTATTACCAAGTGCACCTTCACCAGACCAATCTACAAGTGCCAATATCACACAGAAGATGGACGACAAGAAGAAGAAAGAAGAACCTTGAGACACGCCCTGATCCCTCCATCTTGTCTCCATAACCCCCCTGTACCAAAACCCTAAAATCTATATTTCACCCTGTATATATATCATTCCTGCACCATTCAAACCCGAGTGATTCTCATGTCCTCATACACAGGTGGAACATCCCTAGAAGGGTCAAATTCAAGCCACCAAGTGCTTTTGGCGACATTCCAGGTCTCCGAGCCCCCCAAGGGTTCTCTCGGTAACTCTGGACATCTGGAATGATGTGCTGAGTTCCCACAGAAAAGCAGCAATCACTGAGTCTGCTTTGATCAAATGTTCTAGAAACATTTTATCCACACTCTAAAGATATAAAATCATGGACTGAGAAGCATTGTTGATTTGATGGAGCATTTTAATTTCCATCACCCTCTGCCTTCTGTTCTCCTCTCATTTATCCAAGGATGATGGTTACCTCTTTATCCCACAGGGGATTACACATTCACTGCTGTCTCCCTGGTACCCTCTCTTGCACTCTGCTTACATCTCCTGTGCTTAGCTCTTTGTCTGCAGCTGAATGAGTGATGTAACTAGGTTGAAAGCAGAAGAGTTGAGCACAAGCTGCCCTCAGCTGGAAGCTTGCCGTTTTGTTTCAGAAGTGAGGTGATACTTGCAGAGCTAAAAGCCTGTTAGGTAGGATAAATGATATTGCCTTTCTCTATAAACACCACTCTCTTGAACGTGAAGTTTGGAGGGTGGAAAAGGCTGAGAATTCCAGTGTGTAGCTCTTCACTGCCCACAAGTTGCAGAACCAAGAGCCACAGAATCCCAGCTTGCTGCTTTGTGTGTGTCAGGGAAGGTGTGTCAGTAGCTAAGGAGTCCTGAATGAGTAAATTGAGTGCAACAAGTCAGTAGCAGCCTGTGTGGACTGCATGAAAACATAGAAAGACTTATAAAAGGATCTGGGCTAACAGAGAGTGTCTTGCTCCCTTCCTCCTACCTCCTTCTGCTAGTACCTGCCTCCTTTCAGGGCTCCTTTGTGCTGGCTCTGGTCCAGTAATTCAGGAACAACATATCACCCACTCGTCAAAGCAATAAAAAACTAAAAACACAAACAAACAAGCAAACAAACAAAAAACCAAAACAAAAACCAAAACAAAAGCCAAAAAACCAAAACAAACCACCGAATGTATTTTGCTGGTTTAGCAGACCACTACAGCTCACACAGAGGCCTGGTGAATGCTGAGCTAGCACCAGGTAGGTGTAGAGCTGTAGAGCTAGGAACAATGTGAGAGGCCAGTAAGCTGCCCTCTGGGTGCTGGCAAACTCTTAGGTTTCCTATCCTGGGATGCTTCACCCTCCTTGGCTGGTACTTTTATTGGACATAGATCAAAAAGGAAACTACAAGTTCAGAAGTACACCTTGATTTCAGCAGATGTCACAGAACTTCAAGAAACAGATTTAATTTCATATATTATATAAATATATAAAAATGTATAAAATTATGTAAAATATTATTTCAGTTGTCATAGTTACCTTACTGCTTTTCAGGTATTTCTGCATGCATTTATTTAGATTGTTTACTTGATATCAAATATCTCACTCAACTACCCCAAAAGTGAATGAGCTAACTTTTTTTGGGGGAGAATACCAACGGTCACTTTTGGAGTGGTTTTGACTGTGTGGTCTCAGATGTTTCATGAGATGCCACTGGCTTTAAATACTGTTATATGAGGAGATGACTTGTGTATTGGGCAGAGTAGCCCAGATTCCTGGGCAGTGAAGTGGAACTGAAGCAGTATCCTGAAATGTATTGGCCCATCAGAAAACATTCGGGGCAGAGAAGTCCTGTGGTTTTTGACTGTCTTGCATCCAGCTGTGGTAATTCTGTCAATGCTCTCATGGTCTTTCCTCTGATGGAATATTTGTGTTAATTTAGCTTAAATGTATATTTATGGCATTTCAAACCAGCAATAAGATAACAAGTAGGCTGGGTAAATGATGAACAGTTGAATAAATAGATGTTAGATGCCATGTGGTGGAAGACTGCTGAAGGAGGAAGTAAACATGGTCTAAAGCAGACATTTCTTGTAGGGATAGTACTGAAAATTATTAAGTAAATACTATGCACTTATGTCTCTGTTTACTAAATTTGAGATAGTTTGCAGGAGAAAATACACAGTAAATTAAATGATGACAAAGTCATGGCCCTGACTGAGAGCGCAGTTAAGGAGCTTATGAACTCTGGTTTGATTAAAGAAGACAAAGACAACTAAAGATATGAATGAAAAAATGTGCTGGCTGTGGATTTCAGTGTCTGAAAAATAAAAGAATTCTAACTTTGTCGTGGGCTTCTGTCCAGAGCTGAATAATAGTACTGTCAAAGATAATGCAAAGAAAATTGTAATAAATACTAGTGCTCAGTAGCTGAAAAAGAGCTGATGACATGTTCATAAAATAGCAAAGAGACCTGCTTTTTAACCACCAGGAAAAAAAATAGAGAAGCATAATACACAGTTCCTTCCAAGTAGAGAAAAATGACTGCTGTAAAGACAGGGGAAGTCCCATGTGTCAGGAATAAATCCAGTGCTGGCTAATAATTTGTAAGTGTGAATGGATGATGTGGATTCCTTATTCTGACCACAAATAAAGGACTAATGACTTTAGATAAAAGGGAAAGAAGACATTCAAGGAGGGTAGAAAATGTCTTTTTATTAAGGGGGTGAAACAGTTACTCTGTATAACAAAGTATACAAATCAACATTAGGGTTTGTAAAACAGCACAAGAAACATGATGGTAATCAGAAGAAATAGGGAGATGATGTCCTTGTATGTGGCAAGGGTGAGATTGATGCTCTTGAAATGTTTGATCCAGTCTGGTTTTCATCATTTGTAAAGGACATTCAAGTTTTTTGAGGAAAGGAGAAAAAAAAAAAAAGACAAACAATTACAAGGGAAGCAGGTCAGAGATGTATCAAGAAGCAAACAAACAAAAACCTAAAAAACCTACAGCATAAGCTTCTATATTTCTGTTTTTCGAGTTACCTAACTTGTACTGTGACACTAGTATGGTTTATACTTATGGTTGTGGTACATTTAAGAAAACTAAATAAAGTACATCTGTACAAAGTTGTATGATGTGTTATGCAGCTGCAATGAATCCCAAATACAGGGATGTGTTTGGGCCAAAAAAACTGAAATTCTGTGTGCCGTGGTGGCACAGCAGCAATATCCAGGGCGGGCAGACTGTGCCAGACTGAGCCCATTCAGCTCCTTTTCCACCCTCTGCTCACATCTCTCTCTGTTGGACTCCAAGCCACAAACTTTCTATTTCCTTCCCGTCAACTTTTCAAGGGTCATTGCTAGGGTGAAGATGCCTGTCCACAGCTCAAAGTTGTGCAGATCAGCTGGGCAGATTGCTATTTACTCTGACATTCACTTTTACAACCAGTAAAGAAAAAAAATGTAGAGGGTAGGTTGAAGAAAGTTAAATAAGCACCAAGACACCAGTGTGGTTTCTGTTGGTCTCCATTGAGATGAGCTATGTGTAATGAAGAGGAAAGCTTTGCTAATTTACTATTTAATTTATACTAAAATGTGGGGTTTGTTTTAAGTGCAAGTTATTCACTTGAGCAGTTGATTTAAATGCTTGTTCAGGACCAAGGTCTTATTTTACATCTCTTGAAATAAAATTTTTACTTGTTCAAGAAATTTTTTTTGAATATGATGATCTTTTTCTGAAGAAGTTAGTATCAACATTGCTTCAATTATTTTCTTTAATTCTATACAATCATTTGTCCTTTTGCTAATCAATATCTAAATATGCCTGTGTAATGTCACAAAAACACAGTGGAAGGTAAAAGAGGATTTTGTGTGTTGCTATATTCACGTGGATTTCATAAGATCTAGGTTTTATAGTGTGTCACACCATAAACTGCAGTTTGTACTGGCATGTGTGCTGGAATGTGTGGTGAGGTAAAAAGAAAGGATGAAATAGTGCTAAGACTGGCTTTTGGAATGTCACATCCTAATGTGTATATTAGTAATATCTATTATTCAAACATCCGCCACTTTAAATAAAGAAAAAACACTTTTAGTAATTTATGAGTCTCAAGTGTAAAGAGGACAACTCTCCAGCTAAATCTTATGGTGTGTTATCTCAGTAACAAAGAAACGGCTTGATGTGAGCTCTAGAACATCATCAGATTATAGTTCATTTCTCATGCCATAAATCAGCACACAATTCCTAAAGACAGCTTTCTGGAACACTGATTGGCTTATTTCTTACTAGCATTACTGTAGTTTATAAAATTAGATTCAACATTTTATTTTCTATTTATATCACTTTTGCTTCAAATGTGATTATCTTTTTTTAAATAAAATAGCCAGAAGATTGGGGGTTTTGCTTCTTAAAGTTTTGCACAATGTGGCTTACACTTTTTAAGGTTTCTTCTGTTTATCAAAGGGAAATGGTGTTTTGTGGCTTGCAGAAAATGGTGGGGAGTTGAGTGTGCTGTACTACAAAACTATTGCACTGTTCCTGCAGGGACCTGACTTCAGTACTTCAGTGCATCCCTTCAGTGACCAGAAGGGGTTGTCCAAAAAGTAATAGTCTGGTACAGAGAATGTACTGTAGCCTCACAGGTTTACCATTTGGTTTTTTAAACTGATGTCTGCCAAAACAAAGATTTATGGAGATGGTGTTAATAAGCCAAGCCAGGGATGAAGGAGAACAGCAATCTATCTTGACAGCATTCAGCTCTCCACTACAGGTTCAAAACATTAAAAATACTTACCACAAATGAATGAAACCCTCTTCTTTCATACTCAGTTACGAAATAGCTGAACTAAGGAGGAAATTTAACAAGATCTTTTCTTAATTTAATCCAGAAAGATGGCATAAAAGATGGGAGCAATTTCCTAGGGATATTTGAGGAGGTTTTAGCATTACATGACCACTATATTGAGAAGTGTATAGCACCACAAATGGTAATACTGACTTAAAGACATCACAATTAAAATGAATACTAGGACACACATGTTGGTATAGTACAAAACCAAGCCATAGGAGCTACTGGTATCCATAATCTAGTAGGATAAGTATATAAGACAAGATAAATAACTTCTAGAGCCATTTGGAGAACTGTATGATGGATGAATGAAGTGGAAAACTATTTTTTGTGTGATCTTTGAAGATTTTTGCATCTCCTTCATAAAACAAACAGTGAGAATAAATTGCTTGCATATATCTTATCATCTGAAATTCAGTAACTTGCTGGCTTTATTTTGTTTCCATATCCTTGAAATGAAAAGTGGGTGGTAACCCTGGGCCACTTTCTAAAGCCACTTGAAATCTGCAGAAGAGAAGGCTTTAAGGAGGTGTTCTTGAGTTATTTTGAATCTGTTTCAATCTTCCATCTTCGGATTTAATCATTGTTTTGTTAATTTTAATAGTCAATGGAAAATTAAAATGTTAATGGTAAACTATATTATGAGAGATTTATAAAACTTCTAAGGTGTTTATTTATTTTATTTAGGGCGATGTTGTTTTCAAAAATGGAGAGAGGATGGGAACCATCAAATTTACACAATTCCAAGGTAGGTTGCAAACAATTTTCATTATATTATGTATACAGTTTCAATTTTCATTATGTTATGTATGCAGTTGCATTTGTTTCAGGATGTTATAAATACGTACAATTATTTTGAAAAGGAAGTGCTTGGAAGATGCAGAAAGGAACTTAATAAGTGTGTATTACCCATTTAAAATGTGGTATTTCTAGGAATTTTTCTCTATTACAATATCCATATTTACGGAAACTACTGATCTATAGCAACCTGTACCTGTTTAAAAAACTCTACTGGTCAGCAAAGTATCCACTTCTCAATACAGTTTCTTTAAAACCAATGTGAAGTGGATTTTTGTTGTTAAGCTCTTTCAAGTTAGTTTTTGCGCTCTCTGAAGACTCACTTTTGACATTCTGCAACTGCTTGCTAAAAGTTGCTTCAGGAGTCAGTCCCTCAGTGTGCAGAGGACACAAACTGCTGACCCCATCCCTTAGAGGCAACATGCTCCACAGCACAACTCAGCAAGCCTGCTGCATCCTCTCAGCCTGAGCTGCTCCTGCAGGGAATGGTCTCAGCAGCAGAGACCGCGAGTGGAGCTGCAGGGATTTGTCAGGGGCCATTTGCAGCCAGGATGAGGCACTTGCTGGGAGAGGTTTCTGCAGAAATGGTGATTCATGTTGTAGCTGTTTCTGCAGTTTATAGAATGCAATTCATGTGGTTTTTTTCCCCAGGCTGAGGCTGAGATAAAACAAGAGATGATTGCATTTGGATGGTCTCGTGAGGGTAGTCATAAGCTGGCAAATTCCTTTCATACAATGCATGAGAGAGAAACTTGCTCTCCCTTTGTTTTCAGGAGAGCTCTTTAAACATAATCCTGCTAACCAAGTTACAAAGGCTCGTTCTTTAAACAGAAATTGTCTGATGTATGGACATTATTATTAATGAACAGCAGTGCACTCAAGGGGTTCTGTTGTTACTCATTCTGAGTTACTGAAGCAATCTTCAGAATTGCTCTTGCCTTCACAACAGTAAATGATGCTATTAACTCATGCTCCCGGAAGCATTTCCACCAAAACTTTGCAGACACAGTAACATAATCTAGGAATTCTTGCTCAATACTAATGATGAATATTGGTTGCTTCCTCTTCTTTCTCCCCCCTGCCCCCGTTTTTTTCCATAATAGTGGTATTTACAGCCACATGAAAGAATCATGAGAAAATTTTTACCAGAGGTGTTTATCCCTCAGAAGTCTGGAGGAGCTCTAATGCATTTTGCCTAAGGTAGCTACATGCACGCTCCTAGAACACGTGAGCAAGGAGGAAGTTTGGCATGTTCTCTCTGCACATTAAGGATGTTATTTGGGATCATGGGGAGGTGCAATATATGTCATCTGAACTAATCCAGAAGAGCAGTAGAAGTCCAGGATAGCTGATTTTATATTGATTTATATCTTTTATATTGATTTTTATCTCCAACCATTTAAACTGAGGTTCTTTACAATATTTTCATTTTCATATCAGATACTATTTAACACCAATTATTTTATTGTCAGCTGAAATATTGTTAGATCAGTAAAAACACAGGAGACAGCCACCCCTTTAAAATCCTTTGCAATTCCAAAATTACTATTTCAGAAGTGATTCAGTCACATACTCAGTATTTTGATCATCAGATAAAAGTTTCCAATTAACCTACAGAAAAAAAAACCTCTGGCATCCTGTGGAGAAATGCCTGAGAAGGGCTGGATTTCTACTCATGAAAGTGGTCAGCACATTTTAAGGATCATCTCAAGTTTTGTTTAGTTTCTCACCCATTTTGGAAATAAGGAGAATGTGCAAAAATGTATGAGAAACTGAAATAAGGAACAGTATAACAACACAGATGAAAGCTTTCCTTTTTTTAACTACAAATGATAGTCTAAGTATTATCAAGGATTTTTCTGTTCTTCTTTTATTGGTATTAGTTTTGTTCAAAGCTTTTATATTCAATACTTGTGGTATAATTGTAGACATTATTAATTTGTTCAAAAGAATCCTTTATTGGTTAGGAAACTTTCTGAAACATTCTCATTAACATTTAATAATTCTTAGACTATTGGGAAAGTTCTTAGTAATCTAAAGAAATTAATTAAGTCCAGTGCTTAAAATGGTAAATGGGATTTTCCTTTGTAGTTATAGCTATTAGGAATGATCACACATGAGACAGATATACAACTCATTGGTTAAAGAGTTTTTTTTTAAGAAAACAATAGAAATCATGATGATTTCAAGGAAAAAAGAACACATCAAAGATGTCTTTTAAATGCTTTTGTAAGATTAGTTGTAATTATGAATATAGCTTATATTAAATGTATTAGTAGCTTATTATCCAAACATGATAACTAGGAATATCCAGTGTTAGTGTTCCATACTTCAAGAGTCATTTTTTCATCGACACTGCTTTATAATTTCTTTAACAATTTAAATGAAACTTGTCAGTTGGTCACAGTTGAAATAATTCAATGAAGAAAAATAAAGCAGATAATTAGGTAATCATGTATCAGAATATGGCCAAAACCTCTGTTCCTCATTTGCTTGGCTAGAAAAACAAGCAGGGTAGTCTCAGGAGCTATATTTTCTGTTCTTTGCTGGAAACTTTTGCTTTAATGAGACTATCTGCAAACATTTTGGCTATGGAAAAAGCAGACAAACACATCTGCCAGAGGCAAGGGAAAATCAGCCTGTGAGGTTTCAAGGGGTAACTGCAGTAGAACTGATACAGTGAGATGAAATTCTGAATAGCTGGTTTAATTTTGGATCTAGATACAGTTTTTCCCAAACTCATGCAAGTCATGCCTCTTTTTCAGCTTCTGAGCAGTCTGTTACTTTTGCAAGTGGTCAAACAGATGGTGCCAGAGATAGCTGTGACCAAACTGCTTGCTGCTATATAGATCATGAATACCTCCCAGGAATTATTTAGTATGCAACAGGGAATACAAAGCACATGCAATAGCATTTCCTCCTCCTACCTTACTGGTGAATAAAGAGCAGACTGTTAGTTTAGCTGAGATATCCAACTGATGTTTGGAGTTGACGTCCTTCTGAATGAATGGCAATTTTTTCACGGGTGCAATTTAAGAACTCTTCTCATAGTCAGACATGTAGTTGAAGTAGATGGTCAAAATCTTTTGTCTAGTGAGAGCTAAAAGAGTCCTGACAACTTTTGTGGGCGTATCAGGGAGCAAGGAGGGCAGTAACAAAGCTGAGATTGTAGACTGCTCTGATATGGGAGGCTTCAAGAACAGATCTATACCTGTCCTTCAAAATGTTTCACTTTGGCAGATCCTTTCTGATTAATCTGACTGGAGCCTAGAAGGCGCCTTGCTTTCAGTCAGACTCCTATTTCTGTCAGGCATTAAACAAAAGCTAAGAGACATTTGTGTTGTAATAGGTTAAAAAGGAAAATCAAAGGATTTTAAATAAATACAAATGAAATGTGCAGAAATTGTGCTTTGTGTAGATAAGAACAAAAGTCTATGGCACTGCATATTGGAAAAAACTTTAAGGAAGAGGGTGATCACCTGCCGTGTCTTTCTGGAAAGAGTTCAAGTGTTTCAACTCATTTAGCCAGGTAATGTGGTGTGCCATTTGTTAGTGTTGAAAGCTGAATCTGTACACCAAGCAAGAGGGACAGCAGCACATGTCAAGTGTAAAACCTTTGGTCTTCTCAGAAAAAGCCTTACTGCACTTCTGCAGATATTCTTCTCTGAGTTTAATCAAAAGAAGTGGACAAATAAATGTTTACTCTACAGTGAATAGAAAGGTACACAAGAACCCAGAATTGCTTTCCTGGATCCCCAGTTAATCTATAACTTCTTCTCCAGGGGCATCAATCCAGCCCTAGAAAAGTTTCCTTCTGTTATTCTAAATAGAGTCTGGCATGCTCTTAACTACTGTTGGTTCTTGCTTCCGCAAAGGCTCATATATATGATGAGACTAATTGCCTTAGAATATTTTTGTTAATGTTTATTTAATATCTGTCCCCAAAGAACCAGTCTGGGTTTTTTTTTTCTGTGATAATGTTGACAGGGTATTGGCCAATGAATAGAAAATATTTAGCAAGAACTCTGAAAACTCAGACATAAATAAATAAATAAATAAATAAATAAATAAATAAATAAATAATAAATGGAAATCATGGTGTCAGATATCCAAAATCAGTGGATTAATATTTCACTGCTTCTGCAAAAAACTTTAAAAGTCAGAATAAAATTTCCTTATATATGTTAAAATCTTTAGGATTAAGGAATACCTTCAAATATCTAGACATGAATTTAGGAAAAAAGTATATAAAGAAAGTCAGAATTCTGTTGTTTGAGTAATTTTTTAGTAACAATCACTAAATAATTGCTAGTGTTATGTGATGAGTAACAAAGACATAAATTAAACTGTGGACTGTTTATCCTGGGCAGATGATTCTGAGCTGGACCCTACATAAAGATCACCATATCATAAAAACCTATAATTTTTCAAGCAAAGCAGGGAAGTGCTGAAGAAAGCTTACTTCTGACACATCCCAATGGGAGGTTTCGACTGTAATCACATGAATGTGTGATTAGTAAACATCTTGCTGTACCATATTCAGTCCATTTTTATCTCCATATGAGTAGTGTAATTTTATTGCAACTGCCCATACCTTAGTGACCAGTGTTTTTTTAATCTCAGTGATCAATTCACAGAATCATAAAATGGTTTGGGTTGAAAGGGACCTTAAAGATCATCTGGCTACAACTCCCATGCCGTGCACCTTCCACTAACCTGTGATCTATATGAATATAAAAGTATCCACAAAACTGGTTTAAAGTCCCATTTCAATATGGAGAAGTACACCAAAAGAACTCTGAAAGGGTGTGCCTTAAATCTGGAGTCACTGAATATTGACATTACTGATTAAGAAGATTAACTAGAATATATAATTATCAATACGTATAGTGGTCTCTGGGAGAGTCACCAAGTACAAGGAGGGACTAGACAAGGATTCAAACAAATATTAATATTTTGAAGAAGCAGCCAAGAGAAAAAGAATGCTGAATTTTTAGGTCAAATGTCTGGTGCTACATTTGGAGCAAACTTTTGGACAAATACAAAGTGGAGAGCAATTCACCAGTCCATAGTTATACATAAAAAGAGCTAAAGATTACAGTAGGTGAATGGACCTGAATAAGCAAAAACATGAAAAGGTAAAAAAGAAATTTTCTGCACTGGGATGTAAAAATAATAGTATCCTTTTAATCTCCCCGGTGCCAAAAGGCTATAGCTAACTACTCTGTCCAGTGCTTATTTAAGAAAATGTGCAGAGAAAACAGAAGGTTAGGAAATTACCTTAATACAAAAATATCTAGGCTTAGAGAACAGGGTCTAAATGCATGGCTGCTGCTGATAAAACAGTTTCTTGTCCTTGCCCTCAACATCTGGCTGAGAATTAAGAGATTTGAATAGAAGTGGGGATTTGAGCCAATGTTAGGAAAAACTTCTTAATGAAAAGGATATTTAAACTCTGGAAAATGTATAAAATTGCTATCTTTGGAAGTTTGGAAAACAAGTTAAACAGACACCTGACATGCTATAGATGTATTCATTGTGCCTTGAGACAGACAGATTACTTTTATTACATCTTGAGTTCTCTACAACTCCAGCTGTATTTCTTCTGGAGCTGTTGCTCCTCTGCAGTGTCCATGATGTGATTCTGGCACTTTATTTACAAATACTTGTCCAAAATATGCTATTAACACCACTTGTTGTACGTCTCTCCATTGTTTCTTGTAAGAGACATAGGATAAGCATGAAACCCTAGAATTGTGATTAGGTTATTTTTAGGGAGGAAACATAAAATTTAATTGCTCTTCCAGCATCATTTCTGTGTTTTGTTGTTTTCTTTTTTTCCTTTAAATCAAATTCATTTGAACAAAAATCTTTTGATCCCTCAGCCAAAACTGCTAATAGGTGTCAGGGCCACTTACCCTTTGCCTTCTGGTCTATCAGTCTGGATATTTTTTCTATGTTGTACAAGGATTTAGCATGAAATTAAAATCGTTATCCAGATGCATGCATAAATACAAAGAGGTAGAAACAACAGTTCTCCTCTGGCAGAAAGAGAATTGAAGCTGGGATTTCTCAAACAGATGATAAGTCTTTATTATGGGTGGGTGTCTGTATCAGAACAGGTGTGTGGTTTGCACTCTGAGATCCAAAAGGCAAGTGTTTCCATGCCTGTTTGAGCTGGAGGGTGTCTTTGGACCATAAGGTTTAATCATTCCATGTGGATTTATTGTCTATCAATTTGTCATGTCTTTCATGAATCCATTTATACTTTCAGCCTTCAACACATCTTCTGGCACTGAGTTTCACAAAATGATGATGCATGTAATGATTAAAGCCCTTCCATCTGTTTGTTTTAAATCAAGATGTTTAAATCTGTCTTAGAATTTCACTGGGCATACCCTGCTGCTTGTGATGTGAGAAGCAGTGAATAACTATGGCTTACTTTTTACACATTGTTCATGTTTTACAGATCTCTCTTATCAAAGAGTCTCCTTAGAAATGCAAGTCTTTGTCTTCCATTTGGTTTTTTCATCATGTAAAAGCTGCTCTATAATTCTAATAAGCCTCTACATTTCTTGATTTTTTTTTTATATTCTTGATATTATCTCTTGTGAGAGCTTAATGAGAGCCACACGCAGCTCTGAAATGCCCACCTCCATAACTCATATTTCTGAATGACCTTTCTTGTATTATTTTAACTTCTTTCACAATACTCTGTCTTGCCACATTCATCCTCTTTTTGGCTCTTTGGCCACCAATGAGCACAGCACTGATGTTTTCAAAGAATCAGCCACAGTAAGTCCAGGGCCTCATCCTGGATGCTCTTAATTACTTAGACCCAACAGCTGTATTTGTGTACTTGATATTCATTTTCTCTTGTATGTTATGCTGTACCTCACTAGCACTGAACATCACCTGAAATTTTATTATCACTATTTCACTCACCTTTATAAAAGTCCTCTGTTAGGTGAAACCATACTGGATATTATATTTAATTTATGTTTATAGTTGTTTTCCCCTTTTATTGTCAGATCTTTTGGACACATTTCCTGTTCAGTTTTTGTTCTCTTCCATACCTACCTGGAGCCATGTTTGCCAGCCACTTCTCTTGTAATCTGTTGGCATTGTTTATTAGGAGTTGGGGTTTGTGTTCATTTGGTTTGTTTTTATAAACACAGAAAAGCGCATTAAAATTCAGGTACCCGGGTTGTGTACTTGTCATGTCAACCTGGAGAAAGGACAGATAAGGGCTACAGAAATCGTTTGGGGTCTTAGGGAATTATTTACAAAGACAGATTAATGCAATTAAGTGTGGGGAGTTACTTGAGTCACCTCATTTTGAGCAAGCTGTATTGTGTGGATATAAACTGCGAGGCCAGGGAGGACACTCTGGAAGGGGACACTAATGTGCAGCTGCTGGTCGTCATGGCAGCTCGTTTTGTTTTGTTTTGTTCTGTTTTGTTGTGTTTTGGTCTGTTTTGTTTTGTTCTGTATTATTATGTTTTACCTGAGCTAGCTTTAAACAGGCCAACTGCGGTGCTGCAAGCTGTGCAGCAACAATAACATGGAGCAGACTGGAAGCTGGAAATCTGCCCAGGGGCAAGATCAGTGGTTTGGTAGGTAACTTTCCATTGGGAGCACAGCTATGGGAGGCCACAGCTCTGCAGCTATCAGCATTCAAGCCAACTAATTTCAGGCTAGCTGGGTACTCCTGTGCCACCCCAAATTGCAGTGGGCTTGGAGGGTTGCTGGGAAGAGCTGCATTCATTGTTTCCCAAGGCAGGTGTTAGGAGCAGGGGAGACCTGTTAATCACTCTGGCTCTGTGCCTGTGCTGTACAGAAAGGTTCACCCCTTTAGAGGTGGTTTGAACTGTGCAAGTAATTATTACTGGGACATGCACGTGCACTATAGAAGAAGCTGTCATTATCATAGGATTCCACTCCAGTTCATTCAGGTACTCTGAGGCAAAGTGTTTCGCAGCACCTGATAAGGCTCTGTCACTACGCTGTGCAAAAAATGTCTCAGGAGATGTCTTAATTACTGAGAAAAAATGCAACTTTCAAATGCAACAGCAAAGAAAAAAATGTTGAAAAGCAATGGAAAATAATTTTACAATTATTAATTTCTACCAGAATCTGAAGTATCCAGCTCCAAAAAGCCAACAGGAGTTAGTACCCCACTAAAGAAATTATATCTAAGAAGAACCTGAAAGAATTGTTCGATTTTTCCTTCAGAGCTCTCTGACTTTCACTGTAATTTAACCTTTTTTTTTTCAATTGGCATTGAGAATCCTACTTCTACTAGAGTTAACTTGTTCAGATGTTCCCTTTCAGGTGATGGACTGTGCTGTCCCTCCCTGTCACCACCCAGTCCTCCTTGTCTTTTGAAGAGAGACAGAAGTTTTCTTGAGGGCTATGGGGCCACCATGAGCTGCTGCTCTCTGCAGAGCTGTGTGCTGGCACATCTCTCTCCTTGATATCTCAGAGATATGCTTTTTTTTTTGCAAGACTTTGTAATACATAAAAAGATTTTAAAAAGGTAAGGGGATAAAAACAGCCAGAAGACTTACAAGAAACCCATGAAATTCTGGTATATATTAAGGGAAAATATTTAATTTGGTGTAATTAATAGAATTCAGTCTACTGCAATGACATCATCCCTAACATGTAGTTCAAACATTTCCTCAAGATATACAGAGCTGTGAAAGAGAATAACTTTAATTCTGAATGAATATAAAAGAAGAAAATGAAGTTTATCTAGGTCACAGAAAGGACATAGATTTTTTATTTGACATTACCTTTTGAACAGACAAAACAGAATTGTTGAGAAGCGCACCAAGCTAGGATAGGTTTGTATAGTCGTAGGCTACAGATAAATACAGAAGATAATCACGTAAAGTCTAAAATATCTCTGGATCTGTGGAATAATATAACAATGTATATTTGATAAAAATTTCCTTCACAGAACTGCTTCAGGGATGGTAGACAATATCATCATGGTGTTATGAGAAAACAACTCTGATCTATTACAGATAAGGGAGATGAAAATGGAATATTTTTTAAAAAAAGAGTGAAGATTGATTTATTCACTGTGTAAGTGACCAAAGGCAGTTGTGATTTGTATGCTGCAGAATTCATATCGGCATTTGTACTACAACTCTGAGAGCACAGAAGCAGTTTAAGTCCAGTTATTAGCTCCTTATTAAGGATACAGAAAGGCTAAATTGCTTTCCAAATTTACTTGTCCCCTTTTTTCATCCTAATAATAGTTTTGGTTTTTTCTGCCATTGCAAATGTTTATTTAAGTTCAAATCATAGAAGATCATGCTGTCATTGTATTGGCACCTATTTCTCTAAGATGACATTTTAATTTTTGAAAAAATTATCTATTTCAATATATCATCACTGGACACTAGTTGAGAAATTAAAGTATTCTGATTCTGTCAACATGTAATAGGAAATGAGCACATGTAATTAATAGATTTGGGAGAAATCTTTAGGATTTTGTCTAAATGTCTGACTTTTGGTAGTATTTCACAATGGTACAGGTGTTATTTTCTGGTTTGAATCATGTTATTTAATATAACTATATTGAATCTGTTACACATCTGTGATAAACATGTCTCTGTTTATTTTCAGTGTATTTTGATGATTTGCTCCAATAGGAATTTCTCATCTTCCTTTCAGAAAGAAATGAAGTGGGGATGTCAGTTCAGCAAATAGTAGCTTTTCATTTCTCTGTTCCAAGAGTCACTAAAGACCCTTTGTAATCTCATATTTTGAAGAAGCTCATTTTTCAGTTTTCTATTATAGAGTCTTGGAGTAAAAAAGCCCCACAACAGCTACACCCCATACATTTTGGACTAAGGTAAAAACGTTTTTTAAAAGCTTACTAAGGACCCTAATGTCCCCTTGCCCCTGCAATGAAAGGACTTGGGTCATACTTTTCTTACTCTGCAGTTACTATTTCAAAAATTGAAACCAAAGGGAGAACATGAATGTGAACTGTTGAGAAAAATGTCTGCTTGAAATTCCATCCATCTTGGTATTTGTTATCTTCAACTGGAGCACATGTATAATTTTTTCCCTAAGTGATTATAGAGGACAAGGGATGAATTCCTCATAAGCAAATTATTTCATTAGATTCATCTAGTACATCTACCTGCAACAAAGTGATTCCACCACAGATGATTTAGCAGTGATTTAGTTCAAACTACTGCCAGGATGAAAAATGTTTTGAATTAATAGTGTTCGTGTAAGGAACAGGGTCAGGCAGAGATAGAAGGAACCATCATTTGTACATAAATCTAAGTGCTATTTCATATGATCCCCAGCTACTGACACAAAGCTGTTTGATAGCTTGCTGTGCTCTCCCTTTTTCCCTCCCCTCTTTGTTTAACCTTTATGCCATGGACATATTTTCCCTCCTTGAGCTGCTTTCTGCATATCCAATTCAGAGCTATCCAGGCCATGCTTGACAGAGTGTACAATCTTTACTGATTAAGCCCTTGTGTATAATTATCAATTTACTTTTATTTTACCAAATTTGGGGCTTGACTGGACTCACTAGGTGGTCTCAGAAGCCCCACATGACATGGGAAGCACTGGAACAATCTCCCTGTCAGTGGCTTGGCCACTGCAAATAATCTGGTATCTACCAAGAAAGACTAGCTTGAAGGATGAGAAAGGGAGCAATATCTCACTGAAAGTGTATCCCCTAACTCATAGAATCTTTTAGGTCTGAAAAGGCCTCCGAGGTCATCAAGCCCAACCTTTGACTGATCACCACCTTATAAAATAGAGCCTGGCACTAAGTCAGGCTAGGTCCAGTCATTTCTTGAGCACTTCCAGGGATGGTGACTCCTCCATCTCCCTGGGCAGTCCACTCCAGTCTGTTCCAGTCCTTCTGCTTTTGCACTGAGCAAGCTGGATAGCTCTTCCCTGGGAAACCTATATTCCCATCTATAATATAGTCATGATGGATCCTTGTTTCTATTAAAAGTACGCTATAGGATCCAAATTAGTAATACACATATCCTGCTCAGGGCATTTTAAAAGTCAAGTTATTTATAGGCCTGGTAGGGCAAATTGCCCTGCATACTGCCCTGACCTGTGTCAGAATGGAAAGTTGAGTACATCAGGGGAAGCAGGTCTCTGTGCTCCTCAAGAAAAAGGTGTCTGACATACACAGAGACCCTAATCCTCAGGGAACCAATTTTGCTGTTTTAGAATGCTGTTTGTATTCACATGATATAGGATGGAGCCAGGGAGTGATCGGTGGATTGCAGGAATGTCACATGTTCATAAAAGCTGACAACTCCCCTTTGAAAATGAAACGTGTTTCTCACATTTGGGAGAAAAACAAGGAGAAGCTCCCTGCACAGAGCAAGGGGAGTTAAGCTTTCCTCTCATTCTGGCCCTTCAAAAGGTCATTGCAGAAAGTGTTGTAACACAAAGTGATTTTAACCTGCCTCTGCTAATGTGACATTTGGAGCATGGCTGCAGCAGTCTGATGTGACAGCAGGCGAATGTTGCGTTGTGCTCTGCTAGTAAATGGCAGACAGCCTGATAAAATGAGGGACTTATTCACGTATTTGGTCTGTGCTTCCCTCTCCAGAGAAAAAGACTTTGGAAAGTCTCTGAAGTGTGAATCCCAAAGGTCAGTAGTTGCACAAAGGCCTTGTTGAATTCAGAGAAGAGAACAGAATTTTAAAAAACAATTTGTGAATTTTCACACCCAGAAAATGTTAAGTAGGATTTAAGGCTGCGGTTGTGTACAGAAGCTATAAATCATCAAAAGCTTTTTAACTTCTCATATCCAGGTTTGATAAATGCAGCTGACAACCTAAGTGATAACCTGTAGCCAAATGCTAGATTATTGCCTGTGTGTTACAGGTTCATTTTTCAGCACTTTAGAGCTACTTTAATCCCTGAAAGTCTCAAGTAGCTTTAGTCCATCTGATTTACTGTGCTAGATAAAATCAGTGGTGCACATAACTCCAATTGTGGACTGACTCTGGAGAGAGTGGGTTTACAGAAACATTACTTCTGGAAAAGACCATGGGCTCGCAAGCCATAATTATGTACGTAGATGTCCTTTAGATATAGAATGCCCTACTGATGCCATGGACCATTGTGTAAACTAAATATTACATCCCTTGCCTGGTCTTGAGCTGGACTTTTGCTTCTGTTTCCTTTGTTAATACATATTTCAATTATCTTTTTTTAATGAAAATTCAGTTTACATTTTTATCTCTCTACGATCTATCTATTTGTATGGAAGAGGCTGACTAAATGAAAGGAATACAAAAGATAAAATGTTTGGGGGAAAGACAACTGAGTTATGCTATTTAATTTCTAAGGCACTGAAGAATTTTGAAAATGCTTCCCAAAGTGGATTTTCCCAAAGATTAGCTCAGCTGGTCAGAGCATGGTGCTATTAATGCCAAGGACATGAGTTCAATCCCCACATGGGCCATTCACTTAAGAGCTGGACTCAGTGATCTGTGTGGGTCCCTTCCAACTCAGGGTATCCTGTGATTCTGTAAAGCTAGCTGGCAGCCAAGTCAACCTAGGCATGCCCCATCCCAAATGGAGCAAAGCTGAAACCTAACTTTTTTGAGATGTAGTAGCTTGAAAAATGCATCCCACTTGGCTTCATAACTGGAGATTTGAGCATGCAGGCATTTTTCCAAGCTTTTCCTCCCTTAGACCTTTGTTGTGATTGAGAAAGGAGATCTGTCCAGAATAATTAAAATGGTTTTTTTTCTCTTTTACTGAATAAGAAAAAGAGAATAACAGTCTAGGAAGGAGCATTGCGAAGTTCCTCAACTCTGCCTTCTGAAATTTAACGTAGAGATTTACTTAGCATGAGATACTAAAAGGAATAAAAGTTTATCTTAAATTATCTGTCAGGTTCAATTTATTCACATTAATTGGCCTGGAGCTCTTCCATTTAGCAAAACCTTGGCTGCTCTTGCATGGGCAGAGTGCTTGGAAGGAAAGGCTCTTTTTTCTTCCTAAAGATGCGCCCATGCAAAGCTGTCCAACTAGCATCCCTGGCAGGGCTTCCTATCCTACAGGGCTGTGGACAGATGTACTGGGAGAGTAGCTTTGGGCCTTCACAGTCTGCACACATACCTCCTGGTGCTGGGAAACAGATCTACAGAAATGTGTACTGCCTCTTTGGTGACACATTTGAAGAATTCAAGAAATGACTGGACCTGGCAACTTGGTGCCATGGTCAAGTTGACAAGGCAGAGATCAGTCAAAGGTTGGACTCCATGATCTTGGAGATCTTTTCCAACTTAAATTATTCTGTGATGTTGTCATTATGAGCAGCCTTCTTTCCTCAAACAGCAGAGCCATAGCCAGGCACGGGTAATGGGAGCAAGGTGCACTCCATCCTTTGGGCAGATGCCAGCTGTGGACTCTGGACATGCATTAAAATTATGTGTGTTGGAACCCCAGATGTAGCAGTGCTTCTCCTGAAGTTCAGATAACTGCAAGCTGCAGATGCACAGGATGGAGACAAAAGATGATTTCTAAGCCTTTGCAGCACCTGTTGCTTTGCGCTTTCAGCAGATCACTAATATATAGACTAAAAGAACAGGTGTAAAAGTGGCTCATCAGAATCTTCATTACAATATAATTAATTGATCTCATGACTGTCTATAATTTACACTCATTCAAGAGGCGCTCATTCCAGGTGACATTCATATTTTTGTCATTTTGAATAAATTTAGGATGAAATATTTATGCTGTATTTAAGACTACATATATTCCTCTTGTTAGCTTTCCTTTCATCTTGACATTGCAACTATTATTAAAAACAAGCAAAAAGCGGGGAGACAGGAGTAAGGGAGTGAAATGTTACATTTGCATGTCATAAACCAAATACTCAAAAGTCAGAAATTACAGGATTAAAGGTAAAAACTCACAAATAGTTTTTCCCTCCATTCTAAAGTATAAAATAACTAATATTGAAAATCTCTAGCAATGAAAAAGTTACTAGCAGCCAAGGTAAACTCAATTCAAGGACCAGATAAGGAAACTGGAATAGTCTGTCCTGGCAGACCTGATTTTAACTGGGTGAGAGATTAGGTCATGGCGTCTTTTAGTCCATGGCTTTCAGTCACTTTGCATTAAGAAAGTGAAATTCTGTCCCTGTTTTACATTGCTCAGGATGGAGATGGAAACACAGAGTTGAAATATTTCATAATGTTACTCTAGTTCAGTAAAATTGTTTGGCACTTAGCATTCCAAATAGTTTCTTGACTAAAACAGAAATGGGAAAGCTGCCCAAGATGCACAGAAAGGAAATACCATCTTCAGGGTACTCTGAATTTTCCCTTTGTCAGTCTTTTTTTATTCATCTTTGTTGATATCCTTGCAGAGCAGAGAACTGTTAAAAAACTAGACCTCGAAAACTAGGTTTAATTCTTGCTGTGGTAAAAATGCTAGGAATTTTACAATTGGGTAAATTTTGAATAAAAAAATAGTGATATGCATATACTGGTATCTCAGATTTGACATAAACATCATATAATGTCCTCTGTCACTACCATGTGTGTATTTCCCACTCTTTGTAGAAGGCCAGTGCTAATCAGTCCCTGGAATAGTGGTGAACTCCCTTGTGCTTTGACTAGAACATCCTCCTGTGTCTTCCCTTCTCTCAGATGATATGAGTTTTCTGGGAATTGTCCTCATCTGAGATTTGTTAAATGCTGCTCAAGAAATTGCCACAGATTTCCCAAACTAAAAGACGTGGGTGCTTTGTAAAGGTCTGAAGCAGGAGGAGAGCTTCTTAGCTTGTACACATGATAGGTTTCCATCCTAGACTACAATGTAACAGCCCTTCTCAATGATGGGATTTTTGCCTGTGATCCATAATTATGAGGGTAGAGAAGGACTTAGGGGACTATTCAGATTGCACATTGGCCAAATCATCAGGTGACTCTATGTAATATTCAAGTAGTAGAAGAAGCTGCCAGGACAGTTATGCCATACACATTTTATTTTTCAAAAGAAGATAGCTAGATGATGGTGGGTAATTAATCCCAATGGAATAACCAAGGACAAACAAAATGGAATAGCGGTTTCTCTTTTTGATCTGGAATGGTTCTATAAATTGTGCTGTTCCATAGAAATCAATAGCTGATCTGTTAGATGGATAAAACCCAAACAACAGATAAAATATAAAAGAAGCTGCATCACACTGAATTGGGTCAAATCTCATTGGAAATGGGTCAGGCCTTTAGGAATCGTTCCCTACTGTTGATTATAATGAGTGCACAAGGTTTTAAAACCAGCTTACAGCTTTTAATCAGCAGTAGCTTATGGTATGATGAATTACTGCTGTGTATGGGCTGTAATTAAACAGTACTTTATGAAGACAGTGTAGTTGTAACACTAAACTCTGAGACTGATGCAGCAAGTTCTGAATCCATCCCGAAATGTTAAAGATGAGCATTCAGGGCCTTCAGCATCTTACACAGTCAAACCTGTAATGTGACAGACAACACAAGAGACCTCGTTTTGCACATGGATTAAATACTCATCTGTGACTGTAGCAGCCTTTAAATTTTTTAGGTATTGATCCACAACCTACTTTGATCTTATAGTTTATAATCTGAACCAATGTTCAGTACCCAAAATATAGAAATTATTTTCTTGAGACATATGAAATGCAAAACTTTATTTCCTTCAAGAAATGAAGTTATACCAGGTGTGTGATAGTCTGCTGCAATGCCTTCTTCTAGGACTACAGATGAAAAAAGTGTATATAGAATTTTTTTCTTGCTAAAGTGTCTATACATTTAATTGTGTGTCATTTTGAATGAGGTTTTTCTTGGATTTTTTTGTTTGTTTTGCTTTGACAAATGTACAAATTGCTAGGAAAATGAATTTCCAAATTTCATTAAAATATTTGTTTTATTTGATAACTGAATATTATGGATTTAATTGAAAGCTATTTTAGTTAGTTTACCAATTAAATGGTAAAAATGTAGATCTGCAAGCTGTTCCTCAGATGTTTGCTTGATCTTTAGTTCCCTCCATGCCCATATTTACACCAGCATTTATCTACTCCAGACTTGTACTAAAATGTGGCACATTTAAGCCATGTCTAAGCCCTAATACCTCAGGACAAATTGTTTTCTGACAAAATGCAACATTGCTCAGGATGTCCCCATACACAGCAGGCAGACCACCCACATAAAAAGTGCAAATTCAGATGTAGTTCCAACCTCCACTCACTGTAGAAAAAGAATTTACATCAAAACCTCCTTTATTCTGAAGTTACTGAACTGCTCCTGAGATATATTGGAGGTGAATTTATAAGTCTTTCATGCTTATGCTTTTCTGCTATGTATAAATAACTAAATGTTAATTTACCACAAAGAAAGAGAAAAATGACAGTCCAGAAGCTGGGGCATTAATCTAAACTGGGGGAAAATTGATTTTGGATCCCACCTCTAGATTTTTCTGAGAGAAAACTTAAACCATTATTTGATGGATCTCAGAGGAATGTTCCTGTTACTGATCTAGGATGCTGAGTGGGGCTAGGGGAAATTCCTCTTTCTTGTCACAAAAAAGTATTGAGTCAGATCTAGAAAATATCTGTGCTGTTAATTATGCCTATATGTTGTTTTTTTTTTTGACCTTGGTGCCTAGATCATTGAATCTCCTGGCTAGCACAAGTGGAAATAGTAACGGAAATTCCTTAAGTTATATTTGAACAGTCATAGACCTTTGAATTACTTTATTAACAGGTAAAAGTAAATAATTAGCTTAAACAGGTTAAATGGTAGGAAATGTAAAAAAAATCTTAAGCCCAAATTCATCAGTGCAACAGGAGTCATGTCTGGCTGAGCTCAGTTTTTGTTGTCTGAATGCTGCTCTCTATTTGTACAGGTGTAAGTGACAGCAGGATTATTTTTTGTGAGCAGGTATTGTTTTCTTTAGTGGCCTCTATGAAAACCTTTCTTTCAAACATTTGTCCTTCAACTCTCTTCAAAGCTATGCTCTACATGTGATAAATCATTGTGTAAGAAGGGAATAATTTATTAGTTCTGTGTTTGTTTTCCTTCACCTTTTATTTGCAAGGAGGTCATCTCAGGAGATGAAAGCTGTGTCACGTGTGATATCCATGAAAATTCAAACAACTTACCCAGATATTTGCATCTGGGTAAGTTGTCTTGAACTTACCCAGATGCAAATATCAGAAAGATGCAGACAGTTCCAGAGTGAAACTAAATCTCATCCTTTGCTATGTGTCTATAGGAAATCAAGCAAATCATACTCTATAAGAAGTGCCTGTCCTCCTCAGCTTCTTGACAGAGACCCTGGAGAAGGTAGCTGTGATATACACCATACCCACTGAAGTTTGGAGGAATCCCACCAATCATCTTCTAACTAATAAATAGTGTAGGGGCTCTAAAAAGGAGGAATTAACTGTGGAAATAAGTTAAATGAAGCACTACCCAGTTGCTTCTTCTGTAGGTTTAAAATTTTCAGTCACTTCCCATATAATAGTGTTTAAATAACCAAGTTCAGACACTTATTTTTACTGGCTTTAGATCTCACAAAAATAATTTGGTGCTGCTGAAGAATAAATCAAACAAAATTAGATCTGAAAATATGAGAATCCTTGCTAAGAAAGCTGAAAAAGCCCAAACTGTATTTTTTTAGTAATGCAAATTGAGATTAAATTAATTTTAGATTCCTCCCCAGCACAATAATTTGGACAGCACAGCAAATCTGAAGACTAGTTCCTCAGTTCCTAGAATTGGTAGGTATAACACCATGAATGACTTATTGTAGTAGGACAAGGGAAAAAAGGAGACTTTACCATCCTAACTTAGGCTGCCTTGGTCCATAAAGTTTTCTTGTACCTGCAGGTGATGGTGCATGGCCAGCAGTGCCCCATCCAGAAACCAGGAAGCTCTCAGTGAAGTTTTCAACACCAGGCTTGTGAATGGAAATATTAATCCAAATTTTTCACCCCTTAGGCTGACTTTAAGGCTAGCTGGTAATAGCAATTTACTTCCAAAAAATTGAGCAAATTAGTTTTTTCAATAGATAATGGTCTGATAATTTGTGTATTTATGATGGCTGAACCAGGGTAGCCGAGCTGGTGACCCAACAGCCTGTGAAAAGCCACGACTTCCTGGTGTGTGGTGCCTTACCTCTTCAGCAGTCTTGTGGGAGGTGTCACCTCAGGCTGATGGGTTAGTTTTGGAGTGAATTTTACAAGCACAGAAATTGTTAGTGCTGCACCTGGGTTTTGGATGCTTTGTGGGCTCCCTGAGGCTCCTCACTCATTGCTGTGGCTGACTGTGTCCCCTTGTGCCTGTTCCCTGCAGAAAGCCAGTCTGGCATCCAGTCACCTCAGCAGAGATTCCTGTCTCTCTTCCTCTTAATGCATTTGTTACCAACGCAGAATATTTTAACAAGCACATCTCTGGAGAAACAAACCAACCAACTAACCAAACAGAAAAAAACAAAAACCAAATGCTGTTTGATTATAAGTATATAATTTTACATTTTTCTTTTTAAAAAATATTTAGTAACATGTACTGAATTTTGTTATATGCAGTAATTCTCTTTAACATCTGGGAAAGAGATTTAATATTTCAGAATTTATATTTTGCATTTGTTGGTTTTGCTTGGCAATCAAATGAAATTGCAAGATAAATTTATTGTAGTAAGAAAAAATCATTTATGCAGTATTTAAACCTATAAGTTGATTTCATTAATTCATTATTTGTTTCCACCAAAAATTAAATACTAACAAAAATCTTAATTTAATTTGGAGTCAGTTCTTTTAAAACTGGCTTTTAAACTTTCTTTTATTTATGCTTTCTTTAAATCTATAGTAGTATAATTTTAGAAAAAGTGTAATTTTATCTGGCATGCTCTTACACAAATTTATAGTGATAATTCTGTTCAACTTTATTTTCAAGAGGCCTGTTTTCTTTTTGATGTAGAACTAAATTAGTCATACATAGCTCCTCCAAGAATGTGTCTCCTGTAAGAATCAGAGAAATTCAGGTGGTTTTTCACCCCTTCAAATTATGTGTATAGTGCTTTCTTGATTGTTAAATTACACTCTAGTCTAGGTCAAGGTATAGAATAATTTTTATTTTCAAGTGGATGGGAATTAGATGATTTAGAACCATATTACTGGGTATCAGAGAGAAAGTAATTTTATGTTTGAGCTCAACTAAAGGTTTGTATGGGGTGTAAAGAAGGTTTTTATTAAGAAAAGAGAAGCAGGAAATTGGACCTCTTCAAAACAGATTTACCCAATTTCTCTTACTAAAGTCAGTGAGTGGGTTTTCACAAAACCAGTATCAGCTATTGAAAGAAACAGACAATGCACAAGCAAGATCATTATAGATCCAGCATTTGTTTCCAATTGAATGCAATTATCTTTCATCCACAGAGGTTTTTCAGCATGTCCTGTAAAAATCTCCTAAGGTATGGAAAGACCTACTGCAGGAAATTAAAACAGTATGTCTGAGAACATGATGTCCCAAGTTAAAAAAAAAAATAATTATACATTATCAAAAATGCAGTATCAGTGTATATTTTCTGTTTGTTCATTACTTCATTTTCATATGCAAAATCAGGAAACTCAGAAAGACAGTTTAATAAAAAACAGTCTCAATCTGAGTAGTTACTGCTGTTCTGTTGATGAATTGCCACTTTTGAACTGGACCTGGCTGAATGATACCTGTAACTCTCTCTTTGGACCTCTTCTGGAAAACTTCAGAATGGTAGAGAATGGTTGTTTTGGTAAATGGTAAAGGGTAAAATAGTTGTTTTGTTTTAAGAAACTTAGATATGACATTAGGGACTTACCAACAGGTGAAAAGTTCTGTATGTAATATTTCTTTTGGAGGTGTGCAGGCATTAAGGATAAACAGGGCTGTGTCTCAGGGCTCAAATCTCTCCAGCATTGCCTGCTATACCCTTTGGCAATGAAGCATGACGAGGCTGTGCCTGTGTCCTCCCATCATTTCTCTGTGCCTCCCACCACCTTTGCTGCTGTTCACCAGGCTCAGCATGCTTGCCTGACCTGGCCACTGAGCTGTGTGTCCTACAGCTGTACCTGTCAGCCTGCTCTCTGGTCTTTCTCTGGTCTCTCTTGTCAGTTCTCCTGGTCTTGCAAAGTATTTTTGGTATGTTGAAGGGGTGGGATGGGGCACATGTCAAAGCTGTGAAAGAATTCAGTATTTTCAGGGTAGGAACATGAGCAGGAAAGGGCTGCCATTCAATAGCTAGTCCAGAAGAGTCCATGAAGTCTTCTTGGTAGTTCCACCATGCCTCCCACACACACACACAAGAAATACCAGAAAACCCATGACATGCTACCTTTGAATAAAACAGCAGCTTCAAAATCTTTAAGAATGGGGGCATTCTGCACAGGGATGGAACAACTCAGGTGATGCAGCAGGTTGTCAGGGTCTCAATACCACTGAGACTTCTGGTCTCAATACCAGAAGTGAGAAATGCTTTCCCTGTAAATTGTAATCATCTGATCCTTTACGGCTCAGGGTTGAGAAGCACCTGCAGAAACAGTCCATGAATAGATACATGAGTTATAGAATATTTTCCATTTAACTAAGAAACTTCCATTTCCAGAAATATATCCACTGGAGTGTGCCAGAAATGATTCAGCAGAGCAAAGGCAAAGCAAGTTGGTGCTGCACATGGCAAACAGAGGTGCTGCCAAACAGCAGTGCTCTCCCCATCAATGGTGTGATTGAAAAGGAGCCAGCCACTCCTCTTGCAGCTTGGCCAGTGCAGAGGGAAGTGCAACACAAGCACAGTTCTGTTCAGCAGCTGTGTTTTCTCCCATGTTCACTTGTGCTACTGCTGCAGTGAGGAGTAACATGATCTGGTTAAGTGAAAAAGTGATTTAAGCAGGGTGGGCTTAAACCCAAGGCAAATCTTAACTAAAGCTCTGCAATATGAGCCATAAATCCTGGCCCTCTGTTGTCTCTTCTTTTTCCTGGTACTGGCTCTACCAGGACCATGGCCAGGACATCTCTGTTCCTTCTAGAAAGCCGGATGGTAACATCATTGAGGTGAGGAGGGCATCAGGAATAAGGAAAAGATTGTACCTGGAATTTGAGGGTGCCATATTTCCAAATATGCAAGTGCAGATCCAGGGACTGGTCTCACACAAGAAGTGTGATTTCTCATCTCAGATGTGCTTCCTATGTTTGTGGCTACTGCTTGCTCATGAGTTTTGATCTTTATTGTCTTACATCCCATGGTTCTTGTTTAAATCAAAGTTAATTAAAACTAGAAACAAGAGATTTGTGACAAATTTTTCTGTACCTACCCAAAAACACAGGAAAACAACAGAACATTTTCACATCTTTTACTGAAAAGAAGTAGCAGCACTTGACTTGCATTGATAGTTTCCATGAATCAGAAGAAGGAATTGTTTATAAAACAATTGTGAAGAGACAAAACTTGTGCCTTAGTACTTTTTTAATACAGTTTTGTACTGAGATTCTTAAAATTTGGGTAGTTAAAGATTTATTGTGAAGTATGTAACTCTATAAAACACGTGATAGATTACCAACAGATTATCATTCTGTCCCAGGTTTTTTTGTGGTTTGTGGGTGGTTTTGTTTTTTTTTTTTTTTTTTTTGGGGGGGGGGTGGGGTTTTTTGTTTGGTTTTTTTTTTTTTTTTCTTCTGGATACATTCTATGACTTAAATTTCCATCAAATTCTGTAAATATCAAGGGACTGATAGCAATTACTCAGATGCATATGCACTGTGTACTCACTCACTTCAGGCAAGATTTAAAACCCTTTGTCATAATTTAATCACTGTGGTTTTGACTTTCAGACTTGTCAGAAATAAAGTTAATGGGACAACTGACTTTTGTAACTTACACTCAGATTTTGCAGTCAGTTTCAGGGAAAAGCTTTTAAAAATATTTTAAAACTGTTTTTAGCCTTACCTTCTTCCAAAATTCTGCTTCCTCTCTACTCCAAACTAGCTTCAGCTTTCTACACCTACAATTTTAACGTTGTCTTAGGCAAAAGGCAAAAAATTAGATTTGAACAGTTAGACACTAGTCCCTCTCATTTAAAGCACTAGAATTTTTTTTACTTTTGATCCCACTTGTAATGAAAAGCCCATTACATCCATTTTATACAGCAGTTTTCCAAAGTTTTGTGCATCCTATGGGGGTTATTTAATATAATATTTTATGTCCAAATAATTTAAAAAATTCTACCATTCTTCAGTCTCACACTGCAATATTCATACATGAGAAAAAAATGCATACTTTTGCTTTTCTATTTTAAATCAGCTTTGCAAGGATTTTTGCCTTATATTGTATTTCACTCCTACAGGCATAAATCCTGTCCTAACAAGACAGTGCTGCTGTATGCTATCAATTTTCTGAGCAGAATAGATTCTCTGAAATTAGGAGTGTTTTGTCAAATTGTTTTCTCTTAGTACCTGAAGTATCAGTTTTAATTCTGGAAACTCTTAGAGAAGTGTATTTAATGATATGCACTAATACAATGCTGTGCTTATGCATAAACGCTTTTGTGCTCTGGTTGAGCTTTGCCACAAAGCTTCATTCCAGAGCTGTCTGTCAGGTGTATTATATAACTGTTCTATATTAATTATTAAATATTTTATTATTTGGAGTAATTATATTTTAATGGCTGTAGCTTTCCATGGCAGGGTTTTTCTCTCAATGCTAGTCTGCTTCCTGTAGCTATTCAAACTCCAGATGAAGAAATAAAAGGAAAAAGAAATCAGAATTTAAAATGAAACAGCACAACGATGACGTATACCATATTTTACGAAAATTTTCAAAGCAATCATCAAAGATAAAATCAATGGGTTTCAGTTTAAAACTGTTCTTTGTATCTTAGACAGTCTTCTACAGCAATTTCTCTGCTCATAGTAAAACACGTTGTTCCTAATTAGCGCTCAAAGGAAATCACTGTTGGACCTTTCTCCTCCTTTTTTTTTTTCTCCTCCTTTTTTTTTTTTTTTTTTTTTTTTTGTGGATTAGTACAAAGAGATTACTCAAAACAGCTTAAAACAGGTGGAGGTTTGCTGAAGCAGCAGAAAAGGAGTTATTCCTCTGGAACTTTGACTTTTAGCCAGTTCCAGCTGGAGTGGTTTCTTTGTCTTGAGCATAGGATCAGCTCACAGGTAAAAAAACCCCCAAATCTGACCAAACCAAAATAGTTTTCTTAATGAGTTTTCTTTTGCAAAGAATATTATTTTTGAAGGGTTTCCCCCCCTGTAACTTTTAACATCTTTAGATTTTAAAATGAAAAATAATGAAATAGTAGTGGTGATAAATTTTGTAATTCAAGACTACATTTCATCCTACTAAAAATGTACCCATAGGATACGGTGGAAATCTAACAACTCTATCAATATGAAAGGTGTGGATCAGGGTGGGCTAAATTCTGAATTGGCCATTATCTTAGGTTTCAAAACTTCTTTGGTCTCATGCTGCTGTACAATTCACATATATTTACATTAAAAAATGAAAAAGCATAAAGTGGAAATTAATAGAGTGAGAAGTATCCTTGCAGGGGTCTGCGGGGCAGGGCTGCCACACAAAACATTTCGGATACTGTTCTTTGAAACCCCACCACTACTTTTGTAGATAGCAGCCTCTGGTGAGTGGGTTCCATCTCCTGCATCTTTCTCTTGAAGCCTGTGAGAGCTGAGTGGGGCATGGTAATTTTTTTCTCCTCTTGCAGTGTTTGAGGTCACCACCTGCACCCCTCAGCCAGTGCCCCAGGCTCTGGGTCTCTCACATGTCTTTACATGTCTTTACACTCCCACAGCATCCCTCCTCCTGGTGAGTAACCCAAACTTTCCAAACTTCTCAGGTGGCCTCATGAGGACAGACAAGAAAAATAGATTTTGAAGAGGAATTTCCCAGCAGCCACGACTACTTGTAAAATGCATCTCTGCTCATAGCAGGGGGTTGGAACCAGATGATCTTTAAGTACCCTTCCCATGATTCTAAAACACTGAAATTTGCAAGCAGGCAAACACTTTCCTTACTCAAAGAATCCTGCAGTTCCTGGGTTAGACAGGCATCCTGGAATTGTGTAACACTTCTTGTTGTCTCACTCCCTAGAATGCAGTCCCTAATTGTAGCAGTGACAAGCCTGTCCCTTATGGGAATGCAGCATACCTCCCTGTGGACAGGCAAATCCAATCTGTGATCCCATGTGACTTTTGCATGAAGAGCTGATTGTCAGGGGAAGGCTAGAGCTGGAAAATCTCAGTCTCTGGCTTTTGGTGGCTCTTTCAGTGACAGCTGTCTTGTTCATCTCAGCAGCAGAAACTGAAACAGTGATCTAGGGGGGGTATTGCTACTTGGGGGCCTTCCTAGTCTCCCCTATATCTCAGTAAGTGTTCACTTGTAGTTGCAGGTTACAGCACAAGTGGGCTTTTTGTTGCTTCAAAGTTTTTCCTGAATTATTCCCCTACAAGTCCTGAATAAAGTATTTGGAAGAAACCAGCCTGGATAACTCAAAACTGCATTTCTTGCTGCTTTGGCAGCTACTATACAAATCATTAGACAGGAAAGAGCATAGAATTTGCCAATTTGTATGAATCTCCACTGCCTCAACTCCCTTATTTTGTACCTTAGGATGGGGACAGTGGGAATTCTGCCTTTGTGTTTGACCCTGAATCATGAAGAATGCTCTTCCTGAGCTGCAGTGTTTTCACAGGCCGCCTGGTGTAATGGCAAGAACGGTTATTCAAGGACATGATGAGTAGCTGAGATCTAACACACATGATATGCACAGCAGCTGCTGCTCTCCTGCGTTTTCAGGCTTGGTAGCTGTGAAACTACAACCTTTAAATAACACCCTCTTAACTCTGTCAAAGTTTAAGGATGCAGTACATAAGGAATAAGCCAGAGTATCTTGGTTTAGGGCCTCTCAGTTAGAGCAGAGCAGGCACAGTGTCTGGGAGGCTGCTCAGCATGTGCTGAGCCTTCCTCTGCCAGGGGTGGGAGGGGGAACACAGCCCTGACAGAAGGTAGGGGAAGGCCCTAATTATATAATCATAGGTATGCATCCAAATGTGCCAGAATGGAGTTTATGTTTCTTCCCTGCATGGTGTGGGATCACCAGAAAGCAGGCATGCCTTGCTAAGCCAAGGGAAAACAGCCTTGCTGGGAGGTGTGATGCTGGCGTGATCCTTTGGCCAAGCACACATCTTCTGCCCTGGGAGACATTTTTATTTCTGTCGTGTTGTGCACTTAAGTTTGCTTATCATTGAAGTTAGCAAGGGCTAACCAGCCCTCAAAAGGAGAACTGCATCATGTAGCTCATCCTGTAAGTCTGAGCAGCCACTGAAAACACGGTGGCAGGGACTCAGCAGCCGTGTGTAGGTCAACTGAAGCTGCCCGCAGGCCAGGGCTACTGTCAAACTGTTCTGCTGTGCATCACCACTCTGACAACAAAAGCCTCTCTGGGAAAAGGTAACCACATCAGGCTTTCTAAGTAACTGACTTGGGTTTTAAAATTTGTTTTGTCTACTGCAAAGAATCATTGCTATTACACATTGAATTTAGAATTTCAGTTACATAAGTAATAGGCTTAGGTAGTTGTAGCAAAACATTTCTTTTGGGCATGCACAAGAAAATCAAATTAAATGCTAGAATATTAAGCATACCAGAGGAGGAAAAGGTCACCTTGATGTCCTTTCTCATTCAATCAGAGTATATAGCTGGGCTGGAGTCAGGGTCATCCAGGTCCCTGGGGACCCTGTCTTTCCTGTCAGGATATCTTCTATCACATCATCTGTCATGTTTGTAGGGAAAGCTTAAATGCTGAGCTAGCAGATGGAAACTGGGATTAGGTCAGTGTCTTGGGTGTCTTGATTTTTAAGCTGTGTGTGTATTTTACCCTGGTAAGTCAGAAAAGACTGACAGCAGTGCTATTTCCAGATTTTTCTTCCCTAAATGACACTGCTTGATGGATTTGATTGAAATTCATGAGTAACTTTTGGCGTAACTGAAAAAAAAAATCTGGTAATTTCATAATGATTCAAATCTTTCTTTTGCCAGACTATCCTGATAGTGCACACTGTGCTTCTTCAGGCTGAGTTTCCAGGACACCAGGGACATAATAATTGCATTTATTCTCCTTGGATAAAAGATGTAGATACACTAATGCTCTGTCATCTTGGGTTTCTTTGGAAACACCATAGATTTTGAAACGGGTGCACTGCACTCCTGTGGTTTGCTGTCCCTTACCTTTGAATGAGTGCAGTGTCATGGTGTATTTTGAATTCTGCCTCACAGTGTCTGACATTTCAGTGCTCTGAAATCAAGCTAGGAGGCGAGAGAACGTGGCCACTGCCTCTCTCACTGCCACCTCCCCTCTCTGCATGGTCCTGCTTTCAGTTCTCCCTCTCCCAGAGAGACTCTGACAGATGGAGCTGCTGCTGGGCCCTGGGCTGCTGCCAGGGGGGCTTCTCTGCAGATCACTAGTATCCATGTCCAAACCTGTCACTGCCTGGATGGCCTTTCCAACCTGGGAAGCTCCTGGGAGTTCTCCCGGGAAGTCAGCCCAAGCTTGCACAGGCTGATTCATTCACACACCCCTATAGAAAATGGACCAGTGTATGACACAACAAGTAATAAAGTTATCATTTATTAATAGAGCAAATGTCTTCTCATGATTGCTGCCTGTAGTTTTATATGTACAATGTTATTTCCCATTGTAAATTCTGAGTCAAGAAAAGCCTGCTGGGTTTGGACTCTGCCAGGAAGTAACTCAGGATGATAAATGGAAAAAGTACCAATTTTTGTAGACCATGCTAGATTTATATATATATTAATATTAATATTAAATAAGACATGTATAATTACACCATTTGATTTTAAAGAATAGTTTATTTTCTCAAATAAACGCCCAGAATGATGAGGATTTACATTCTCTGAAAAGTTAATCAAATAAATAAAGGACAATGAACAGTAGAACAGAACAACCCTTGGCTAGACTAAGATATTGCAGTTCTTGTATATCCATGTATCCTAGAATATAATCATACTATATCCACTTCAATATATATTTTTATCTTTTCACTTACTTACTAGAGTTGATTCAAATTACTGACATACATTTCAGGTTATACAGTGTGATATCAGTCAAGATTTTTTGCTACAATTATTAAATCCAAGAAAAAGTATGATCTCATGTGCAGCAATCTTATTTCAAACTATCAAGGACTTTATTAAGCATCCTAAGAAACAGGAACTTCTATTCAGAAGAATTAATGTAAGCTCTGTTTATTTGCTTCAGCACAACACTTGTCATGCTTCATGGATGATCTACCTTCATTTTTTTATATTTGTTTATACCTTTCTCAGTTTCCTGAATGAAAGCTATAATGATGGTGTTAACACTTCACATTTAAAGAAATAATTGTTTTAAACACAGTCTTTTTTTAAATTTCATTATATAGCTCTTTCTTTGATACATAATATATAAATACTTAATATTTGTAGGTGTTAAATCCATATGAACTATACTACTAAGTTTCCATTCAGAGCTAGAAGTCAGTCTAACAAACCAAGTAAAAGACAGAAGTATAATAAGGAAGGTGAAAACAAAGTTATAAAAGAATCAGTAAAAATAATATTTAAAAGCTCATAAAAATGTAAATTCTTGAAATTTTTATAGAAGAATCTTCTTGGACTGCAAAATTTCTAAATCCTTGTATGAGCTCAGGTTACTTAATGATATTTTATGTGCTCCTTGCTTGCTTTGTCCTTTTGGCAAAAAACTATTACTAACATAGTGAAACACACCCAGGGTTAAAACTCCTTAGCTTTTATCCTGACTGTAAGGATACCCTGCTTGGCCTTTGTGTGGTCTGACCTTTCTGTCTGTTTTGCTTTCTGGATGACTGAAAAATTCATGGCCAGAGAACTGGCTATGGGGAGTAATTATCACTTGTTACATACACTGCTTTCATAACTCAGGATTTCCTGTATGCTGTGTCTATATATTTCCAAAGCAATGAAATTTAGGATTTCATAAATAAAATACATAAATAAATCTTTAAATGAAGGAAATAGCTATGCTGCAGGTAAATATGGAAGTAGCATTTCTTAGGGCCAAACAAATTTTAAAACTTTAATTACAAGAGTAAAAACTGTCACAATTCAAATCCTTGCAAAGGTAACATGTTTTTCTTCCTTGAGTCTTTCTTTTCTGGCAGCTTCTGCTGAAGAATAATCTTCTATCTGACCTGACATTTTCTTCCTTATTTGAACTGTGATTCTTGATCTCAGCATTTTTGTCTTTAAACAAAGAAATGGTTGCCTGCAAGTGAATGAAAAAGGTTTTGCTCATTCATTATTTATAAGCTTCTATTGTGATTCTTTTTTTTTTTAATTGGAAACTTTCAACTGGTGTTGGTTATTGCTGATATGTGATAAGGATAACTGAAAGGCTTCTCAGTCCTGTCTGACAAGGATATATTATGAAAGTTAAGATTCCATTAATTTGGTAAGACTTTCTACATGATCCACAACATGAAATGTTTCAGTATTTATTCTGAAGGAAATTAGCTTTCCTGACACTTAGCTTCATTCATTATTGTAAAGGCATTTGAGACAGCATTTTCAGTTTTTTGGTAGATCGTTCTTTCATGAAACAGCTTTCAAAATGAACAAGGGCAGGTTAGCAGAGACTTTGCCGGCAATTTGCACAGGATTTATTGAAACATGGGAAGTGTTCTCAGCTTTGGCATCAGTTTTCAGCCTCCAGCTTAAAGTTTTCACTGTTTGTGTTTGGCCAGTCTTCCTTACCATGACTTGCTCTCTGAACACTCTTGGCCACGGGATTGCTGTCGCTCAGTGCAGCACATAATCTCTTCAGGAGCCTTCCCAGGAGGCAATGGAGGGAATGAGAAAGAGGACCAAAGACCTGTCAGTGACAAATGATTGCCAGGTGACTGGCAGTGTAAAGTGTTAAAGAAAAGCATTCACTCTTAAAAAGGGAGTGTGAGCAGAAGCTAAATTGGAGAGAGACAAGCCTCAGGACACCATAATGTAATGTGTCAGAGCACCCTTCACTCTGCACTGAACCTATCAACGAGTTGCCAATATCTTGCTAATGGTGAGCTTTAAGACAAGTCAGATGTGTCTTTGAAAGTGTGAGTACTTGTGCAGTGGCATGATTTTTCATTCATGTCTAGGAGACTGATTTGAAATTTGAGATTAAAATCTGTTGTGGTTTAACCCCAGTCAGCAGCCAAACCCTACAGAGCCACTTGATCACTTGTCCACCAGCAGGACTGGGGAGATAATTGGCAGAGTAAAAGCACAGAACTCAGGGGTTGACACAAAGACAAGACACTTTAATAGGAAAAGCAGAAGCCATGCACACAAGCAAAGCAAAACAAGGAATTCATTCACGCTTTCCTGTGGGTAGGCAGCTGTTCAGCCATTTCCAGGAGAGCACAGCCCCATCACATGTAACGTTTACTTGGGAAGACACATGCCGTCATTTCAGTATTTCCTCCTTCTTCCTTTTTCCCCTGCTTTACATCCTCAGCATGATGCCATATGGCCTGGAATATCCCTTTGGTCAGCTGCGATCACCTGTCCTGGCTGTGTCTAATCCCAGCCTCCCATTCATCCCAGCCCTTTGCCAGCATGGGAAAGCAGAAAGGTCTTTACTCCATATAAGCTCTGCTCAGGAAGAACAAAACCATCTCTGTATTATCAACTCTATGTCTAGCAGAAATACAAAACACAGACCTGTATTAGCCACTGTGGAGAAAATTAACTTTACCCCAGATGAAATTGCCAGAAAATCTTTCTGGCAATTTTACATCCATTCTCTTCTTCAAGTATTTCAGGTGCCTATGGCCTATGCTTGGTTTCACCTGTAGGCAAACTCTTCCAAAATTCTTCTGAGATCTGATGACTAAGTATTCCCTATAGCTGCCAGCAGTCCTGTTGAGCTGTGATGCATGAATAAGGAATAATGCTCAGAAAGGAAATGGTTCTGTTGTAGGCCAAGGTTTAATAATATTGGTTCCTGAGACAGGCTGCTTGATTATGCAGCAAGATTCTCTAAAAGGCTAAGCATCTAATCACTCCCACTGAATTAGGATGGTTAAGCAAAAGGGGTATCTGGAGGACAGTGGGAGAAGGGATTGTTAAACAGGAAGGTTTAAGGGAGTACAGTGATCATTAACTGTGTGGATGAGCAGGAGAGGTTCTATAAAAAAATTTTGAAAAGCTTTTCAATGAGGAGTCATGAAGGCAGCACTTTTTTCAGGCAAGGTTTTTCAGAACAAAGACCTAGATACTTTTTAGGCTTCCAGCTATATGTAATATTATTTTTCTTCTTCTTCTAAATCAAGCATAGCCTGTGTCCTCTAGATGAGAAACCTCTGTGAGCCTTAGTTATCTGGAGAGTAGTCCATGCTAAGTTTATTAAATTTACTTTAAAATTTACTTCATATTTGTTGGAAAGTGAATACTCATCCCTTGCTCATATTTCTCTTTGTAGTGTGCATGGAATTCTGAGTTTATAAAAAGCTGCAGTGGCATAGCAGTGTTCTTAGTTGTGTCAAGCTATGGTAAGCTATGATGAGCTTTGAAATCCTTAATCTTCATTTGGAGCCATGTGGTTTAGGCACTGCAATGATGTTAGGACAGACATGTAATTTGGCTTTATGGTAGACATAGTAGGTAGGCACAGACATAGTTTTTACATTAATATATTCAAGCAGACATATAGGAATTAATGAATGAATATGAATATTAACATATATATTTTTGAAACTTCTTAGAATACAGTGGTTTTTCAGAGAGGCCTTTATAAGCATAAATTGTACTGGTGCTTATACTGATATAAACATTTTTGTGTTGGCTAAACTGCATCACCCTGAGAGTTATTTGCAGTCAGTCTGACATAACTGAGGGTGCTATTAGCTTAGTTGTTAGTTAGCTAAGCTATTAGCTTAACACTGAGGGTGTTATTAGATGCAGTGCCATTGGAAGCTAGACAGCATTGTCTACATAGGGAAAATAAAGGAAATCCATCTGTCCCATCTCTTATGCACTGCAAGTGCATTTCTCTCATCCTTAAACACTTTCAGTAGAAACTGTCTTCATGAGGTGTGAATAAGTGCACTTACAAAAATGTGGTGAAAATAGAAATTATGACATGTAGTGAAAGGAACTGAAACTAAGAATAGTCTCATCTGGAAATTCTCAGTGTAAGTGGATAACAGTCAAACTGGCAATCATAATACTGCTGTGCATTTTGGTAAGTTTGTTTCATTCAGCTGATATCAGTTGCAGGATTTTTTTTTTTTTTTTTTTTTTGCTTTTTTTCAACAAGAACATGCAACTACCTGATATGCTTCTGAAAATCCTCTGTACTAACTTTGTGAAATGTGACCTAATTAATTGAGACAATTTGTGTGGAGTTGCTTAAAGTGGGCTATAAAATTCTGTAATAAAATATGTAAAGAAAAACATTTCAATATACCTGTAAGAATATCTCACTTTTTGTCGGCATAAGGATTTCATCTTGACCATAAAAGTAATCTAGTCTGTGACAATTAATTAACAATAAGGATTGTTTATAATTCCATGAGAATTATAGGCATAATTTACAGTCACATTTTTCTGGGCCAGTTTTATCTGGGTTGGTTGGTTTTTATGCTTTCTTGTCCCTCTGTGAAAGAACAGCTTCAGATTCAAGTTCTGAAATTTCTCTACTCCTGTCATGGTACTGACAAACGTTATCTCACAACCCCAGTACATTTTCCCCCATATTTTTCTTCTGCGTTTTACTCTGAGCTTCAATACAATATCTCCATTATGATTACAGAAAGATCTAGTTAAAAGTAATAGAAGCACTACAGAAAGAACCCAACATCAAATTCTGAAAAGCACTTTGTTGGTGTTTCTTTGAAGGAGTTCTACTCTCTCCTGTCCTTTTGTTGTTAACACTCAGAGGTTTGAAAAATATGAGCTACATTATACAAACACTATACTAACTTTAATCATTCAGAATTTCCAAAGGCAGCTGAAGGGAATGGCATATGGAAAAGTGAGCCTGCAGTCCTATCCTTAGCTGTATTGACTTGTGCAAGAGAGAAGAGAACCACAGTCCTGCCTTCTTGCCTACTTTAGTTAATATTTGGAAGTGGCTTTGTCACTGATCAGCACTTTTGCTTGAGGATCTGAAAAACCAGCAGCTGTAGTTGTCCTTGCTGGGAGAAAAAAGGATCACATGAAACCTTTTTGTGTCTTCCCTTCAGCACCCCTGTAATCACACCATAAAATGGATAGTATATCCTTCTTCTCAATAAAAGTATGTTTTATTTCCCTCACAGACTAATTTCCACAGTTGTCACTGCTTTAAGATATCAAATATCTTTATGGCTCTTCTTGGCTTCAATAAAGTGTGGCATGTCCTCTATGAACTGTCCTTTCCTGTTAGCAAGGGACAAGGCATTGATCATGTGGTTTCCTGGTAGTTAATATTGGGGTTTTTTTCCCACATTCTTGGGTTTCTAAGTCAAAAAATCTTGCTCTTCTGGCTGTCCTGGAAGCTTGTTTCTCTGAATACTGAGCTCCATTCCTACAAGGGTTGGCTCCTGGTGCCCAGGCTAGCTAGTTATGGTACAGGCACATTCTCAGTGTTATTTCACCTGTGAAGGAAACCGTGTAAGAATATATAAGGGTTGAAAAGAAATGGCGTCATCTGTCACACGAAATAATCACAGAAAAGCTTCCTTAATTTCAGTACTGTAATCAGACCACAGATTTACACTGGTTTTTGTACATGTTTCTCCACCTGTTCTGTGCTTCCCACATCTCATCTAGTCCCAGTAAACTCTCCATACAGAAATGGTTGCCGAGCAATTACTCATTTCCCTTCTATGCTCATCAGAGCTATGGGGCTTTAGCCTGATGCTGTGAAGCTGGGGCTAGACCAACACCAAGGTATATGTCATCCCCTTTTGCTGTCAGGAGATGCCGTGGACTATCTGGTATCTAACATGCCCACCATTTTTCAATGTGCATCCTGATGTTTTTCTTTCTTTTCTCTAGGCTGTGTTTTGATGTTTTAGATCTACAGGCAACAGCTGTCTTGCTACAAATAAAAATGGAAGTAGATTGGTTCTGGTTTTAGCATTAACCATTTTAGCTTTTAGATGACTACTGGGAATGTTTTATTTGTCGAGAATTGATTAGTGTATCTATTTCACAATGAAAGTTCAGTCTGTGACACAAATTATAAACTTATAAAGTATTTGATGACATGTGGATGGGCTTTGTGCAACTGCTGCTGGAAACCAGGGCATTTTGCTTTTATTCCAAACCAGTCTTAGGTCCATTCAAGTGGATCATACTCATGGGAAAGGCAAATGAGTCTTCAGAACTCAAAATCTAGCTCTTGATGGGTGTGCAGTAGAAGCCTAGGACCCTCTGTCAGATTTGCAGCCCAGTCTACAATTTCTTGTGGACAATTTTAAAAATATAACAATAAATATAACAACATAACAATAAAAATAGTAGTTTGTGTTAAGGAAATTTTTGCCTCCTTTGAGCTCTCTCCTTTGAGATTAGTATTAGTCAGACTGTAGATTTCACTAAAACAGAGCTAGATGCTCTATTCAGCAGAGCTGAACAGGCAAAATCACTTTGAATGAGAAAGGAGAAAAGGTTAATGTGGAGCTGTTGGGTGAAATACAGTCTTTCCAAATTTGCCATCTAGCTCAAGATCATCAGCTCCCAAAATCAGTGTCACAAATAAGGTCATGAGCTTGGAATTTAAATGTAAATTGGGTTGTGCATGCCCAGACAGAGGGGCCTGAAAGGAAATTTTTGTCTCTGCTGAGCCAGCTCTTCAAGAAATCTTTAGGCACTGGTTAAATCTTTAGCCTGTGGTTTGTAAGTCTCATCAAAATGTAAACGTTTTAGTGTAAAAGTGATAATTCAGTAAGCTCCTGTGCTTCTAAGCCATACCAAAAGCACAACAAAAATAGCAGAATATAATTGATGCCAGATGTTATCAAAGCTGTGGGATAAATGCATGTCGGAGATCCAGGTACAGTGTCCAAGGCAGCAAGCAAACAAATTCCTCCATCTGCATACTCTATTCTGTCAGGTACAAGAAGGCCATAGATGTGGTGACAGTACCAAAATACCAGATGAGACTAACTGTAAAATTTAAACTCGAGTGTACGTTGGCTTTAATTTTATAACAGAGTGTGTTTTGCAGTCAGGGTACTAATGAGTTGCTAATTCTCACTCAGAGTAAGAGATTTGATTCCTATCATATCTGCTAACTGGCCAGTCTGCTCCACACTGGCTGGATCTTGCCACCATGACTCTCCTGGGAAATACTTCACAAAGCAAGATGTCCTAGTTGTTTAAATGGGAGGGGAATGTGTGATTTAGCTGTGTGTGTTCTCCCAGGAAAAATGTCCTGTGGCATAGTTTGAGCCAGTAAGAAACTCTGTGATCTTTAAGCTGGAGATGACTGTGTCCAATAGAATTTTTTTGATTATGTAAATGAGTTCTTAAAAATGCTTTACATTTCTTTCAAGTACCAGAAATGTTTCTTTTAATGATGTTAGCCGTCTGGCATTCTGATTTAATTATTCATGCCTTATTCTTTCATATTTCTTTTTCTTTTGATACACTGTCAAAAAAGAAAAAATCAGTTAAATAGTTGAGAACATGTGAACTGCCATAAACAATCACTCTTGTTTGTTTCTCTGCAGAACAAAAAGAAGTAAAGGTGGGAGAATACAATGCTGTGGATGACACATTGGTAATAATCAACAACAGCATCAGGTTCCAAGGTAGGAGACAAAACTGGAAAGAGGTACAGGAGTGATACAGATAGCTGCATGTAGTTTGTAAGACTATGTGCTCTTAAGAAACTGGTTTAGGATTTTTAATATCAAGTGCTGTGACACTGTAGAAAGTAAAAGGGGAAAAGACCTTTAAAAAAATAGAATTCTGAACAGAAAATTGCAGTGTTTTGATATCATATACTTGGTTTTTATTCCAGTGATAGGGCAAAATCAAATTTATATGTGTACACAAATGTTCTTTGATATTTCAAGAAGCAGGTTCTTCACCAATGAATAATGTTCTATTTCATCCCCATTTCCCACTCCCCCAGCTCGTCTCACCTGAGGGATGCTCTCATGTTCTGTGTTTGCAGACACTTGGAGGAGGTAGTTGTTTTTCTTTGGGAGGTGTCTGATAGGTAGTCAGAAAATAGGTTTTCAAGACACCAAGGCTGGCTTTAACATGGCCCATGGGAAACAGGGCCAGAGAGGGTTTTCAGACCAGCAGGACTCTAAAGACCCACAGCAGGCATAGAGCATTTCTTGCTGTATCTTCCTGCCATTTTTTATCCCATGCTGCTCCAATATAAGATGGGGACTTGCTTGGCCCTCAAGCAGCTGGAGTGCAAGCATACCCATGGTTTCAAAAGCACGTGGTCAATGCAGCCAGGTGTGAGCTGAAATGAGTTTTAAGGGTGTCTCCTGTTGAATATAGGCGTATACGGTCTTTTCAAAGCTAAAATTTAAGATTTAATCTTCAGCTCTGCTATGGTGCAGTTCAGTGAGAGAAAGTGAAGTTGACTTTATGAGTTCTGTGCGATTTTCCCCTGGGATTGGTGAGGTGGATGATCATCAAGCTGTTGTACTGTTGTACTCTACTACACCTCTCTCCAGTGTCCCAACACCCGAGGATTGCATGAGCATGGGTGGATTTCACTGCAGTGATCTCATTCATGACTACTTGTCCATCTGCTGGAGCTGTCCACCCTTCCTTTTGATATCCCTTGCTGGACTTAAAACAACACAAATAAACAAACTTCTCACGTCTCTGCAGAATGAGGCTTTGGAAATGAAGAGTGCAGAATCTGTCCCGGTTGCCAAAGTCTGGGAAGCAGCAGATTATTTTTGCTGCAAGGAGGAACTAATGATGTGGTTTAATATTGATTCAGTTCATTAATTTCCAGAGAATATATGTAGAATGAATCAAGTTACAGGAGATAGCATTTGTTCATAACTTTTCGCCTTTACAGACAGTATATGATGGGGAAAAGTCTCTGTACAGTCTTTTTTCAGGACAAGACTGAAAAAGGTCTTCTTCTGACCACATCTGAAGGTGGTCTTTCCACCCACTTTTCCCTGTCTTATGGTAGATTTAAGATGTATTATGTGACTCACAGTGAATCTTTTCCTTTGACTCATCTTAGCTTTTCATTGAGATAGTTAGATATTCAATGTGGAGGACGCTGACTTCCAGTCAGTGGATGCCCGGTAACTTTAAGTATTTTAAATAGCAAGTAGTAAAAATGTTCCTGTTTCAACCATTTGATAAAATTCCACAGCAACAGGAAGCAACAGGACTGAACGGCCAGTGCACAAAAAAGTAAATTTTGTTGACTCACTGTGTGTTTATATATTTAATCAAGACAAACCATCAATATACTCTGCAGAGTGTAGAAACAGTAGGGTGAAGTTTTATTTTTTAGTATTAGTTCTTTTAAATCAGGCATGTATTTTATTGGTTTTTTGGCTTGCTACTTGTCTAATTTTTTGAATTTCCATCGACTGTAAATACATTCAATGTAGAGGGAAAGAGGAAAATCTCAGGTACTTTTCTACAGTATTAAATCAACAAATGGACCGTTCACTGTCACTTTTTTGTAAGTGTCTAAAGGAATTTTTTTTTTCTGAAAAGTTGGGCATAAAGGCCAAAGGACAGCAAGTTTCCATGCTCTGAATCCTTTCAACTTAACTCTTAAAGGTAAAGCTATTTTATTGTGTAAATCCTTGAATGTTCTTTTAGGTGCAAGGCAGAGTGGATGTAAAATTTAGCCATGGCAGCTGCTAGTCAGGTACTCACAGCTCTGCTTCTGGAGCTGTGCTGTGGAAGGAGCTGCTCAGCCCTGTGGCCCCTGCAGCCCCGTCGGAAAGACGATGCAAAAGGACAGGCTCAGGAACTGCAGGGCACACAAATCTGTTTCTGGAGGAAGACAGTGATGCAAAAGTCCTTTTGTCAATCTCCTGAACCAAGGAAAAACTTAGTAAGCAGATGAAATGGAGTGTGGGAATATTGGGATGCAGAGCTTTATTGCAGTTGTCGGAAAGTGATTCTCCTCATTAAACCAGGAAGCCTTTAATTAGTTGGAGCTGACTGTCGATGAAGTACACAGCTTTAAACATAGTTTTTAAGTTCAGACACTCAAATCCACATCTGCAAAGTGGATCTGTCCCTATAAAACTTTGGCTATCCATTTTCCCATATTGTTCCCTTCTATAGAATCCTGAGGGCACCAACAGCTCTCCCTTCCCTCCTCCCAGGACTTCCCCCACCATGCCCACAGCTCAAGAGCACATTTCATCCCCAGGCCCATCAATCCCTGTCCCAGTGATGCTGCACTAAGGCTTATCTCCAGACAGGCTGTTAGAATTTGCTCTGGAAACACCAGTGGGCACAGAAATGATGCTTTCTGTTTTCTACTCATTGCTCTGTCAATTGTTTCAGAAAAGCATAACCTCCTGGTAAAATTTACACTCAAAGTATGCATTTTAGAGTTCATTTACTTTAAAATTAGGCTGGTTAGCATGTATGGGGTTCTGCACTGGGGTATGGTTGTGTCTTTTCTTCCAAAGAGGATATTTACCTGCCCCAGAAATGCAAATCTTCATGTCAATCAACGTGACTAACATATGTCTGTCAAAGTCAATGATTTCATCAGCTACTGATGTGGTTCACAGTCACTAAGTGTGCTAATTCAAGGTAGAGTACTTAGGTGAGGCAAAGTTTCTTGCAGAAATTCTACATCTGGTTGAGCTTTAGCCTTTTTTTTCCTTCATGTAATTCTAGGAGTCGAGCCTCCGAAGGACAAAACAATTATACAAGAGGAGCTGCGCAAAATCTCCCTGCCTCTCTACAGCATCCTCTCTGCCCTCACAATCCTAGGAATGATCATGGCCAGTGCTTTCTTGTTCTTTAACATCAAAAACAGAAATCAGAAGTAAGACATTCATGTTACTTCTATCACAAATTCTTTTGTATTTAATGCTGTGTTTGTAGAACCAGTCATGTAAATATATCTATCTACATATACACGAAAGGAAAACGTGAAACTGTGGAAAGGTGGTATTTTGGAACTATTTAATTGAAATCACTGGGTAATATACTCACATTGAAACAGACTGTATTTAAATTCTTTTTTACTGTCTGAAAAGTGTAATTTACTATTTTATGTTTGACTGTCTGCTAAAAACATTAACCCTAGCTAATTAATCCATCAGTAAAAGAGAGGGTCCTTTTACTAAGCATGCAAAAACCTGAAACAATGCTAAACTGTATAAAATAGCAAATACTGTGCATGCCTTTAGATTTCATGAAATTCTAGAAGAGTTATCTCTTTGCCTGGTTACAAAAAGCTCGTCTTTATTGCTCTAGTAGCCTAGCAGTAATATTTTCCTCTTTAATGCACTATCACCTTTTGTCCATAGACTAATAAAGATGTCCAGTCCCTACATGAACAACCTTATTATCCTTGGAGGGATGCTTTCTTATGCATCTATTTTTCTTTTTGGTCTTGATGGATCCTTCGTCTCCGAAAAGACATTTGAGACACTTTGCACAGTAAGTAATTCCATATATTCTAGTTCAATTCTTGTTGAATTCAGTCTTACAGGAAACAGAAAATGCAAACAGAAAAGTTCAGTAGTTGGATGTGTCATTCCATGAAATCACTGATTCTCATAGCTCTTTCCTGGGATATTATCTAGGACCTAATTCTAAAACATGTACAAAGCTTCATTGTGGTGGTGGTGGTTGTTGCTGTTGTTCCTATTGTTGTTGTTATTATTGTTACTGGTTTTTATAGAAAATTTCAAATGCATTGGGATTTAACTTCAGACTGAAAGGGTAGATGTATATTCTTGTTTTGAAGTCATATCTAGAAAGATTATTTACTAAAGATGATTTTTGTATCTGTAGCAGGACAACTTGTAGTACCTGTGAAGCTACTTCTTTATACATTCCATATTATTTTAAACTACATGGCTGCTGCTTCTCTAGATCTCTTTAGTCAGTCTCTTTGGCCGATTCTCCAAAGATTTCTACTGCTATTTTCATGCTATGTTATAAATTCTTGCAAGCCTAGATCCCTATGGAATACATTCTAGTTAAAACAAGCAACTCTGAAACCAAATTAAATGTGTCCACCTAGAAACCTGACATAATTGTTTGATGTAATATGCACTTATTCTGACTTACAGATGTCTTTTCAAAGAAAGGGATAGGATAGTCCTTCCAGAAGCAGTACAAAACAGCATTCAAATTTATCCAATATCTTCTCAAAAAATTCTAAGACTCGACTTGCTGCCTAAAAATATCATACTTAGGAGTTACCTTTGCTATCATTTTGATTCTTCTTCATGTCTCTATAAAGTTGCAAATCACTGCACCTGTTGTTTTTAGGAGTCTGAATTTCTGATGTCATAGCTAGCAAGAGAGGAATTTTACTTCAGAAGGACAATTCAAAACATGGAAGTTGGATACCTAAAGCTGGTTGGTGCAAATACATCCCAATATGTCAACTGAAGCCCTCCATACTGACCAGAATCCTTATAGAAGTGAAACACCATGTGATCTTTTTAGTTAGACCATTTCAAAACACTGGAGATTCCACAGCACATGCCAAGATGGACTAGAAGACATAGGATGGGAGAAGGTATAGGGAAAGTCTTACCTTCCCTAGCTGGGCCTGGACACAGCTGTATTTCAGACACTTCAACTGTAGGAGCTTAGGAAAGGAGACGTTAGGAAAACTTTAGGAAAGGAGAAGGAAAGAATATCCAGTCTTCATACAGCTAGAACTCTGATTCTCACTACAGCTAGTAGAAAGTGATGCTTTAAAGATTTAAAAAGGATGATCCTGTTCACTTCTCACAAAGTAGTCTATAACTCTGTGAATACAATGGGGCCAGTAGGAAGTAGAAGATGATATAATCCATTTTTTATTCAGGAATTATGTCCTTTTTTTGTGAAATAGCTTCTGATGGAGCAGAAGTGCCATAAGGAATTCATTGTTGATGTCAATCCCCATTCTTTTGTCATCCTCCACTGCAGAAGGATCTAGTGGCATGGGACGCAATTTTTTAGTCTTGATGTCTGCTCAGTCTGGAGGGGCTTGTATCCAGAGCTCCTGAGTTCCCTGACAGGCTGCAGGCCATTGTATGACTGGGCTACAACCCTTCTCTGGAAGCAGCCATGCACTGCTGAACAGAAGGAAAGTGGGAACCAGAGGTACTTACCAGCATCTAGCTGTTCTAGGAAACAGATTTCCAACCAAATGTAGCTATATAAGACTAAATAAGACTAAATTTGAGTCCTGTTTTACGTGTGAAACAGCTCAGCCTTAACTCTGAAAAATGAGCCAATGTCCAAAATCCTGTGCCTCTGAGCTAGAACATTTCTTCTGATTTTCTCTAATCTGCCTCTCAAAATGTAATTGCTAGTCTCATTTTCTAAATGCAACAAAATTTAACTGTGGGCTGCTTATTTTGTCGAATCCTATGTATCTCTTCCTTTTATTCCAGTTTGTATCTGAAACATTATGTTAGGTCTGTGTGTCTGCCATAGAGGGGTAGATCTTCACTTGAGTAAAACACTTACTTGACTTAGGTGACCAATAAAGGAAAGGAGTGGGGGAGAATGCTGTGTCCTAAAGCCAAACTTTGATCAAGAAATATCACCTCATGCCTTAAGCAGAGATTTTTTTTTTATTTTTTTTTTTTACATAGTTAAATGCTGTATAAACAGAGCAGAGTCTGAGATTTCTCCTCAGTCTTGGCTTTCCAGGTTTTCAGTTCAGTACAGAAGCATTTCTGCTTGTGTTTTCCTGTGCATGTCTTCTGATGTATCTCATGAACCTCAGCTCTGTCATCAATTAATACTGCAGTCATAGATGCAGCAAATCCTTCAGTAGCCACCCATTAGGAGGTTTTTCTCCAACATCCTACTCATTTTAAAATTTTTTAAAATTATTTTAAAATTTTTCCTCCAATTATGCTATTTTGAATGGGATACCTTATGCTTCTCTTAGATATCATCTCTACATGGGTACCATTCACTGTGGCACTGCACTTTTACTGTATCTAGAAAACTCTGAATTAGTGCTGGGATATTCATAGATATGGGAGGCAAAGACACTTACCTGTTGAATAACTCTTTTCTCTCTCCTCCTCTCCTCAAAACATCCATCAAAGTGCTGGATACAGAGTATACCTTTGGCTCCATGTCATGAACATCCCTATTCCCATGTGGGCAATATGCTTAGTGGTTTCATAAGGTCTGCTTTCAGGTACAAGTGCTTATAGGATCAGGCCAGGATAAATCTGTCTTCATCATCTCCCTTGAAATGCATGATTTTTTTTACTCATTCTAGCCATGAGAGATTTGTTTAAAATTCCCATTTTATTTCAGACTGTGGCTAAGTCTCTAAAAAAAGCAGTTACAATTGAGAACAATCATAAAAAGCCATTGAGGCAAGTCATCAGGGTGTAACAGTTTTATCTCAGACACAGAGAAGAGCCATATGTCAATGAAAGGAGATATTATTTTGGAAGGGAAGTAAAGGTTTTCATTCAAGTTTTATAAGCACATGCAAAGCTATAAAGCTGTTGTTAGTGTTATGCCCTGTCTAAACCAAGAAATCACCCTCGCTGTCTTCTGTATTTCAGAAGTGATGAGGTCTCACCAGAGTAGCAGTATATATACAGTAGCCAGTGTACTTAATTGGATATGTTATATATGGTCTCTGTTTAATATTCTGACATTTTTTAGCAAATTTATAGGAGGTTCTTAAAACTTCTGTGTTTACTAAGGTGTTCCTTCCACAGCAAGGGGATTGCAAATAGTTGGTCTTGAAGGTATTTTACAATCCAGGCCATTCTATCATTCTGTCCTCACAAATTCAGGAAACATGGTTTCCAGATTGTTGGTATTACATTGAACTCTGTTGGATTTGTTTCCTCTATAGCATGTTGTTTGTAGTGCTGTTTGGAAGGTGAAATGCTTTGCAACATCAGCTCTTTTTTTACTTTTCAACAATTTATTCCTATATGTGGCATATGCCTAATGCTGTGATATTCCAAGGACGCTGACACATGACCCAAAATTACACCAGTAACACCTGAAAGGTTCAAAGGATTTATTTGCTAAGTTGTACTACCAGTTTTCCGCTCTGTAAGGCACAGGGTGTAGGAGGAGGTGGTCTATAAGTTAGTGTGCTGAAACACAGAAACAAGTGTTACATGTAGTTAAGAGTCAGCAAGCACTTCAAACATAGTAAAATAATTTGCTGAATGAGGTTATTATATTAGTCTTTAAAATCATAAAATGTGGACTGTGTGACAGAGTGATAGAGTGGATTATTGGTTCCCAAACCCACTTATTTTTATCTTGGTATTCCTATTTTCTATGGAAAGGTAATCAAGTATATGTAAATACATAATAATTCTGTGTTTTCGCAGTAAGAACTCATAATAGCAAATGTAACATAATTTAGTTCTGTGTCATAATTAAAGATTAGGTATCATATTTTATAACTCCAATTACATGGAATTAAAATTATCTGGAGCAGTGAGTTCTGAGAAAGTGGTCAGTGTATTACTGAAGCATTAGATTATGTCTTACTTAATAGCAACTTTATTGGTTGCACAGAAAAAGAAATACAATATTTCATTATGTCCATATGTAAAAAGTACAAAGTATTTTAGAGAGAGAGAGAAAAGGAGAATGATTTATCTTTGTTTTTAATCTCAAAACCACCATGGTATCATAGCAAAAAAAAAAAAAATAAAAAGGACTTAGAAGTAAGGGTGTGAAATAATGAGATGTGATGCCAACTGGAAAAATGCAAGCAAGTGGAAGCATATTTGAAAGCAGTCATTATATGGAAGAGAGAGACTCAAAATTAGCAATGCTAGTGACATATCCTATGAATAGAGTTTAAAGTGACATACTAAATAGAGATACTTTAAGTAGCGAGAATATTAGATGCGATCATAACGTTTAGACTTCTGTAATACACTCCACTGAGGATTTCATGATTTACATTTAAGATGAGTAATGTCTTTCCAAGTTGGAACTGCTATTGAATAAAAAACTACTATGGGCCTGAGGACAACCATTGTCTTCTCTGTTAAGCATCTTCCTCAAATAAGTAAATCTAATTATTAAGTTTGGGCTGAAGATGTTTAAAGTACTCCACGTTGCTCTCACCCATAGTTCCACAGAAAAAGGCTTGGTTCATTAGGTAGTAGTAGACTGAGCAGCTCTTCTCCTCAGTCTTGGTAGTTGTGATGTGCAGCAGGACTTTCTACTGGGGAGTGTGCTGCACTGGGTCATTACAGTGCTTGGAAAGGGGCAAATGATCTGTCTTGAATAATTGAATATAGGGTTCATGTTTGATAGGAAATACCTATTCTGCAGATAGAAATTGCCTTTCAATATCCTTTAACAATCCAAAGAATTGTGCAATGGTGTCACATAAAATATAAGAGGATTTAAGTCTTGCAATTTGCATAGGCACTAAAATAAAGCATGCTTTGTCTTGTTCATCTCACTAGTTAGCATAGTTTATATGAATTGCCAAAGATAGACAGAGGTTCTGTGATTTCAGCTGATCTCACTGAGCCTAGTCAATGTTTTGGCTTGGATAAGGTAAAAAAAAAAGGCATGAAGGTTTCTGCACACTGCAGGCTGTGCTCAGGCTCTTAGATTTCAGTTGGTTGCTCTCGGCCATGGTGTGGACATTAGGAAACATTCTTTGCACAAAAAGAAGAAACCAAACAGTGGAGTGGGATGGAAAGACAGAAAGAGAGAAGGAGAGAGTACAGACCTCTGACAAAGTCCAGCTCACTATTACAGCGTGCGTGTGACTACCCAGAATTTGTGTTTTTCTCAGAAAAACATCTTGAGGACATGTGCATTCATGGCAACAGTAGATGTTGTAGACCTTATATCTTCTCAAAAGTGCATTTTAAAATGTGACCTTTCAATGTATCCAGACATTCAGATGCACTTAGCGTTTTCAACCAGTATTATTCTTAATTATGGGTCATGAACATTTTTGACTTCTGTGCCTTGCAACAACGTGTAGGGCAGGGTTTTTTTTCCTTTTTACTGTTTCTTATTTAATATTCTTATATCTGCCATGCTGGGGGAACAGCTAGGCAAGGTGGAACTCCACAGTCCACGTTTCACCCTTTCTAGGGAAATTCTGAACCTCTGAAGGGTGGGGATTGCCATGTGATGTAAGAGTGGAGAGGTATCCTGAAAAACACATCAGCTGGAGACTTATAGACTGTAGTGAGGAGCAGGGAGGAAAAAAACCCTTGTGAGCATTTGTGGATTGGGTTCCTAGGGTTGGAAGCAGGCTGCAGGGTGAGGGGAATGGTGGGAAGTGGTGGGCTAAAACTCCAAAAGCTGGCTGAGTGCAGGTCTAAAAGGAGGGACTTGCCTCTAATAGCAAAGCAGGGAGAGGGAGAAGATGTGTGAACCGTCTGTCTTTTTATTTATTTATGCTTTTTCTTTACTTGTCACTTTGCATTTCCTTGTTTAACCAATTTTGAGGCAACAGACTGAAAGGAAAACATGTAGGCAGCACCACCACTAAAGCTGTGGTTTTCTCTCTGGGCAAGAGGCTCTTGGACTAGACCCTGTACTACCAAATAGCATGTGGCCTTGATATTTGGATAATAGTTGATGAAATGATCTTATTCATGCCCTTTATGCTCTTCAGGCATTCCCCAATGCATGAAGAGCATAAAGGGCATGCATGGGTTTTGTTTTGGTTTGTTGTAGGGTTATCTTTTCTTTGGGGGGGGGGGGATGGGACGTTTCTTGTCTTGAGACTTTATATTTGCCTAATCCTTTTGCTCAAATTGTTTAGTTTGGGCCAGGAATTTAAAAGAAAATCCAACAGACAGACACTCAACTTCTATTGAACTGCAAAAGGATTTAGACCTCTAATCTATTTCTTTGTCTCTGGAAACCAGAGCCTTTGTTTGTGTTCTTCATCTGGCCTTTTTAATTTTTTGTGTACTCTTCAGTTTATTTCCTACCTAATTGTTTAGCTGTTAATTTTAATCTTCCTTTTCTGTATAATCACTTCCATAATTGTTCTTGCTGTCGTTGAGTCTGAGACTGATCTCACTCCTATTTAATTCAACAGCAGTTCTGTTACTGAGTTTAACATGAGCCTGATCAGCTTCTATTTTAGTAAATGACATTTTCTTGAGGGTAAAGAAAAAAGAGTACAGACAAAAGTTATAAGGCTGAATAGATCCTAGAAACAAAGTTATGTCATATACTGAAGCAAATACACCACAACCTTGCCAGAGATTTATTAAGGTAATATTTTTAGAATGTTTTCCTCTCCTTCAGCAGAAACAGCAGAGCCTCCTTATAGAAACAGGAGAAATTATAACATCTTTTACACTACCCATAGATTAACTCTGAAAAATGATCTAAAGGGTATTAAGAAATCACTACAGGAGATCTCACAGCATGCAATGAACCTCTGTATTTAATTTATGTGAAAACAGCAGGATTCAATTCTCTAACATTATTGCCACTTATGTTTTACAGAAATCTGTGCTAGTGCCACACAAATTCTAAAAAAAAAAGAGCTAAAAGTCATAAAAATTTGTCAAAAATGTCTGATAGAAAGGAGAAAAGTATAATTCAAAGGGATGAACTCATTCTTTGGAGTCTGTGTTCACACAGTAAATTTTGCCATCATTAATAGAAGCAGAGCCATAACCCAGAGAAAACTTGTTGAGATTACACATTTTTGTTCATCATGATTATCCATTATACCCCCAGTTTTCCAAGAAAAATAGGAGGTGCTTAATTTCCAACTCCTGCATACTCCACAGAAATTAATGCATTTGTCCACTTAAAGACAATTGTGCTCTCCAGGGCTAAATGCACAGCATGGTTTATTTTCACATTTGTTCCTTTTCAGTACCTAAATCTAGTACTGAGATGCCACCAAGCTGCTCAGCAGTGATGTTCAGCTGCAGCCTAACCCTGTGGGAACTGCAGCTTCTACCCAGGGTGTTTTTAGATCTGGTCAATTATTAATATTCCTTTAAGTGAATCTGTCCAAGTCTAATAAACAAAGCTGGAGAGCAGAGTGTCAAGTCCTACAAAAGAAAGATTTGCAATTTTTATTAAAAAAAAAAAAAAACATCTTGAGGTGGGGAAAAGTATGTTTGCAAGGATCTTAAACCAGAGTGATTCCTCTGCAGAAGTATAATTTAAATGTTTTACTAATTGAGGGAGTTCTTAACCAAGCAGTTTCACTATGCCATTGTTCAAACAAAAACAGAAATCAAAATTTAAAACAAAAAGTCACGTAGAGAATTGGTAAGAATTTTGAAGCTTTTAACACAACACATGAACGTTCTTTGTGCTGATACTTGGGGTTTTTATTCATCACACTGAGTCTTTAATCCCATCTTCTTTTTCCACTTGGGATTGGCAGACTGGATTAACATAGCATTAACAAAGCTGCAACATGAAAAACCAGAGTGTGCAGTGCATTCAGTTCAGGTGGTTATATGTTTTTCTTTCAATGTAACAAAGCAGTAAAATACATCACTTGCTTGATCCACTGTGTTTTCATGAAGGCAAGACCTTCCCAGGAATTCCTTGCTAGATTGTAACTGTGTGGGCTTCTGAATGCATAGGCTGTGATGCTCAAACAAATGAAAATAATGGAATTTCTTGAAAAATGAAAGTTTTAGCTTTTCATGAATTCAGGTATTTTTCCAAGATAACCTTACTTTATGATTTTATTGTAATTTGATTGTAATTATATAAAATAAAATATTTTCAATTAATTCAAATAAGATTGTTTACCTGAAATTTAGCAAAACCTAAAATGGTGGGTTTATGAATCTTATTTGTAAGCTTCATTCTTAGAATATATAAACAGAGGTTTTTACTTCTTTATTCATAGTGTTTCTGGTACTTTCACCACTTACTGATTTCCCCTTACTAACTCATTGTTAATAATGAGTGGTATATCAGGTAACTTTTATGTCTGTCACACAGATTCATAATTAGTAACCACTTCACCATTCCCATAATTAGATAATGGGAGAAACTCAGATAGATTTGTGTGAAGATATCAAATAGCAGCAAATATAGACTACCAGCAAAAGCTCAAGGTTGAGAGGAAATAGGATTGAATTCAAAGTAATGTTTCATAAGGTTGTTAACCTATCCTTGCTTATTATGTGGAAGAAGAATTGTCTTCCTTGAAAAAAATAAAAGGTGTTTAGCACCTTGTAGATAGGTTAAAAACAGAGGGGTTTTAACTGCCAAAGGAAAATAAAAAGTAATGCTCCTACGGGATGTAAGAAACATCTTGTTCATACATGCAGTGACTCTTAAGCTGAAACTTAAAATATTTATTTAAAGTTTAATATTTGATGAAGGTAGGGTTTTTTTAAATAACAATCATATCTGTTTCAAGTCTACAAGCCAAGATCTCTTTCTCTGTGGAGGTACTTTCGGCATTTACTCTGTGTCAGCTGTGCTATCCACCAGATAAATGTTTTCTAGGTTTTTTTAGTTATCACAGTTAATGCACCTGTAAGAGCTTCTATCAGGTAATTTATAAAGGAAAAATTCCTAAATGATGTTTTTAAAATGGACCCTAAACCAAAATAGTGTAGCATCTAAAAAGGGAACAGACATAGGAACTCCATTTTACTATCTGTGTAGGAATACTTGATTGCTGTATACCAAATTATAGAACTTCCTTTGACACTTGCAAGTTGTCTTTGAATTATAGAAAGCAGAATATTTTTAGGATATATTCAAATAGTCAACTCATTCATAAAAAAGGGAAACAAGACTTATAAGTGGGGAATTGAATGTATACCCTGAAATAATTGAAGGCATCAGGAATTTTGTAATGGTTTAACCATTTAAGAAAAAAAAAAGAATTTTTTCAGGTTTTGTGCCTATTTAGGAACAGGCGTTTGAATACATGTTCTTGTCTACTAAGGAGCGATTTTCCTGCCTGTTTGGTGGGTTCTGAGGGAAGGGTGGTTTTCTTCAGCTTCTGGCCAAACACAACGTTAGAAACTTCCAGCATGGGAGAATTGCTGATCAGTTGTACAACATCATGGTCATGCACTTCAGTTACTGATATTTTTATCACATTCTTGAAAATGAGTAGGATATGGAGGTATAATACATTTAAGAATATAAATGAGCAGATATAAGAATTTCAGAGACTTTTGCTGTTTTCTAAATTTTTCATTTTGCCAGCTGCATTAATGAATTATAGCAGACAAATTTGAGGTCATTTTCTTCAAAATTAAAAATTAATTTTCATCTGAAAATTACCATCTCCTTCTTAGCAACAGTGATCTCATTTTGACAAAATCCTGGTATATTTAAGCTAAAATGTTTCCAATACAGACAGTAGTTCTGTTATTCTAATATGCACAATCCTAATCAGGGATACATAAATTTTTTTAATCAAACATGCTAGAAATAAAATTTTTCTGAATATTGAGTTAGAATCATATTATGATCATAATTGAATTTATTAGTATTCCCAAGAGACAATTACTGTTTCAGTGAGAACAAAACAGTCTTATTAGAGACACGAAAATACCATGTATCTGTTTGCCAAATATACCACTAAGCTGTACACAAAAGAGCTGAATACTTATTAATAGCAGCAAAAGGATTGAATGCTAAGTATGGTTATTGATGTGAAGTCAAAAAAAAATGTAACTGGCTAGTATGAACACAATGATATGAAATGTATTTTTTAAATCCATCAGAGTTGATCTAACTGGTTTTACTGAAGTATAATGCAGGATAGTGGCTAATCAGCAAAGACTTGAAAAATAATGAAGTTAAAAATAATGCTTTGCTGGCCTAAATATCTATTCCTTTTTTTCTATTTTTTTTGTTTGTTTGTTTAGGAGTTTCCTTTTCAATATCACATTCAAGAATGTCACAAAATGGCAAAACTCCTGTAGTTTGAATCTTATCACAATTTTTTTACTGGTTTTATTAATAGCAAGATTGCCCAGCAATGAGTCAGCTCTACATTCAGGGTCATTATCAATGATGCAACAGATAAACCACAACATTAGATGCCACTAAGTTATTAATATGTACATATAAATATCCAAACAGTCTTCTATGCACAATCACAACATTTCCTAATGTTGAGACTCCTGGTGCTGTGTGTACTTTTCATAGAATCCTAGAATGGCTTGGGTCAGAAGGTCCATTAAATATCATCTAGTTCCAATTCCATGGCCATGGGCAAGGATGCCACCCATTAGACCAGGCTGCTCAAAGCCAAATCCAGCCTGGCATTAAACACTTCCAGAGATGGGGCATCCACAACTTTGGGCAACCTCTTCTAGTGCCTCACAACTCTCATAGCAAAGAACACCTGTTCTCTTACTAATTCATTATTTTTGACCATGTGTGTCTTATTTATTTATTTTAATGAACTGCAGTAATTTTGTGGCTTTATCAATAGTTTTTGAATGAGTATGTATTTATTTTTCTTTTCCCTGCCTTTATACCTAGACACTAAACACCATTAAAAATCAGAATTTGTTTTCCACAGAACATTTGGTGTAAAAAGACAATATTTTGAATAGACAAATGGAAATTCTGGAAAAGTTTGGAAAGGCAAAAATAGCATGTATTTAGGTATGAAACATTTTCAGGTTTATCTTGGATGTCAAGTTTTGTATCTTACTAGAATGCCTCGTTTCTCATCAATATGCATATCCTGAAACTACAAACTAAAAATCCTGAACTCTCCAGAAGTTGGATGTGAAACTAGGCTGGTTTCTAATGAAACACATTGCCTTTATGTTCTCTAAATACAATTTCCCAAATGCTTTCATATAACATCATACTTTCTCTAAATCAGATATTTTTTTTTTTAATCACTCAACAGCTCTGCTGGCCAAGCATGCACCGTCAGCATGGCCAAAAGAAGGCTTGCTTTCCCTTTTTCTAGCTTTCCTTTCCCTGTATTTACCATTGTCTCTCCCCCAGTTTTTTCATCTGCAAGGTAGAGTACTTTGGTTTTTTACTTCTTTGTTCAATTTTGTGCGGTTTTATGGGTTGCTACTCCCTTTTTATGGGTTGGTGTGTGTGGAGTCTCTAACAGGAGGATGAGATTATTCCTCCCCCTTGTGATTTCTCTCAGGCTCTCAGATTCAACTATTGGCTTCCAGCTCCATGCTGTGCCTCTTGCATGGTCTTCTGCCTGCTGTGCTTTGTAGTCTCTGATCCATCTTTGGGAAGAAAATGACCTGTTCAGGGAAAAAAAAGCTTTCAAACAGCCAAACCTGAGTGGTAATGAAAACAGAAACTTCCTAGGAATTAAAGAGGCCTGTGCAGAGCTTGCTGCAGCTCTGAAGATCACTGTCCTGGCTCAAAGCAAGTCCAAAAGGGAGGGCCTGTGTACAAATTGCTATGGGCAGGGGAGGAATTGCAGGAAAAAGCTTTTTCAATCTGTGTTCTATCCTTCTTGGTAAATTTGAAGTTTTTCTATTAAAAAGAAAAATGAAAAAAAACCAGCCCAAAACCTTAGTCTCTTTTTTATGCTAAAGACAGAAATTCTATTTCAGTTTTAAAATCTTCTCTTTTGTATGTGTCAAAGCTGTGGCCAGCTCAGGTCCTATTACACCATTGCTCTGTGCAAGCTCACTGCCTCCTTTTTCTTAGGCCACATTTGCAGGTATTGTCATTGGCTTGGGTATTGTCCCTGAGGCTTGCCAACAAAAACTATGTTCCTGTTTTGCCATTTTCTCTCACAGGATAATTTAAAATCTGTTGTTCTTATCTTTCCAGAATGCTCAGGTTTTTCATTGAGTGATGTGTATCTCATATAGTACAATCTTTTCTTATTTAGTCTGAATTACATCTCTATTTCTCTGCTCATTTCTGTTCAAAATGTTGCTGTTAATATCAGCTCTCTGAGTGCTTTTTATAGTCTGTATCTTGAATTTCTCCACTGGTTCTTTCCTCTATCTGCAAAGAACACAATAAAAATAAAAAAGCAGAATATTTTAAGAGATTTATGTGTTTATATATGAAAGAGATTGTGAATTCAGCATCCAGATTTGTTTCAGTTAGGGAGGGGTGGATGGATGAGTAAATAAAGCAAGTAAGCAATGAATGAGAAATTACCAAATATCAAATTTTGTCAAGTTCTTCAGATATTTTTTTCCTCAGAATCTTGATAAAAAAGTTGTCTGAAATTATGATGTCTAAGTAACTTTTTCCTTTTTGTTTTATGTATATACATTTTTAGGTCCGAACATGGATTCTTACAGTGGGATACACGACTGCATTTGGAGCAATGTTTGCAAAAACGTGGAGAGTCCATGCAATTTTCAAAAACGTAAAAATGAAGAAAAAGGTGAGGGGAAATAGACTCTTTTCTTGTTGCCCTACTAATACAATTCTCTAATTGTTTTCATACCTTTCCTGGATGGCCACAGCCGTGCTGACTGTTCATGTGTCACATCCAAAGATCCTGATTAATTTGATATTAAGGCTTTCTGGTTTATTGTTTAGCCTCTCAGAGTTGAAGTCAAGCATCAGCCCTCCAGTCTTTATAATAAAAGGTGGACAATGGAGTTGGCTGTAAAATGTCAAAGTGAATTTGGGTCTCTGCTTCCTCTTAGTATGTTGCTTCAGCTTCCAGAAGTCTCCTTCTGGTAGATTTGTTTTTATTAAATGTTGTCTGAGTATATCTGTCTAAGGCATGAGTATTACCTGAGGATTTCTCATGGATTGGTAGGAGGAGGCAAGAGAAAGTGCTGCTTATAGCTTCCTATTTCTAACTAATATTGAAATTGCATAAGTTTACTCTAAGACTGGTCAGAATGGAGCCAGTTGTCTCTGTCATTTTTGGTACAGCACATTTTCTGTAAAGGATTAGGCTCAGTTTAGGAGTAGTGTTCTCTTCATGATATTTTTCCCATTAAGCTTCCTTTCATACACAAAGTACGTTTTATCAGATGATTTTATTAAAAGATTGGAAAAACACTGAGTAGAAAACATTTTGCTGGTAAAAACATTAAGAGAAATGTTCATGAAACAGAAAAAAAAAAAAATATTTTTATAGAATGAGCAGAAGTGCAAAGTGCAATTCCTGTGTGCATCTGAACAGTTTTATTCTAATAACCAGTAAAGAGTAATATAGAACCCAATTAAGTAGAAGAATGTTCTAAAACCTTGTCAGATTAGTCTTTCTTTTTTTTCTATCTTTCTCATAAAAGATCTCTGTTGTTAATTTTTATTTTGCTACCACTATGTTATCTTTCCACAATTGCAATATGTAGGGAGTCTGTCAATCATTCCCTTAGGAGGAATGGACTTTAGATAGGCAGGGAGAGAGTTAAGTCAGTTTCTAAGAAGATTTATGTCTGAGGTTATTAAGGAATTACATGCTGTGTCTGGAACTGGATCTATTACTCTGGCACCACAACACATCCACTTAGTACTTCCCTTTCCTATTAGGTCATGTCATGTTTGCCCCACTTCAGTATCATTTATTGTAAAAAAAATATTAATAAATACAAAATAACTTAAAACTTACTAAAATTATAAAAAAATTGTATGCCAAAACCAGGATACTCTGGGTGGAGTGAACCAGAAACCTCCCTTTTTGCACATTTGCAAAGAGCCCACTGTAACATATCAGTTTTTACTACCAGAGTCTTTTATATATTTTTTTTTCTTTTTTTTTTCAATGATCTTGCACTTCCTATGTTAAACACTTCCTTTTTTTAACAAATATGAGCCAGGATTTTACCTTCCTGAGAAATGAAATTTTACATTGCAAATATTTTTTTACCTCTTTGTACAAATCTTTTTGAATTAGTGAAGTCATACAAGACACTACAGTCTAACACATCAAAGCATCTATTGCATGACCTTTATTATAGTTAGAATTTTATAATTTCTCCAATACATACTATTTCAGATAGGAGTGAACAGATACTGCAGTGGAGTATCTGTCACTGAGCTTTTGCCTCCTTTTTTTAAAAAACATTACATTTTAGATCTGCAAGTTGCTACTCAATATTAAATTTCACTGTCTGTTAATTAAACATAATCCTCGAATTCTTTATTGCCCCTGTCCTTCAAGGGGCTCATCACCAAGTGCAAATTGCTATTGATTATGCATAGCTGGATGTTAAAATTATTTAAGATCAGTTAAAAAGATACTGACCAGTAAAAGGGAGATAAATTTTCAAACATCTGGATGATGACCAATGAGCTGCTTTTCTCTGAGTGATTCTGGAAACATCAAGGCTATTAGGCTGCCTTCCTCAGGATTCTGGAATTAAGTCAATAACACATTTTGTTCTGTAAACTTTAAAGAGTTCTTTATTTAGATATCTCACTCCAAATCACAAGTATGAATCATGAAGTACAACAGTTTTCTTTATATAAAACAAATCAGCTATCTAGATAAGTGTTTACTAGTCATATATTTTCTGTCTTTGATTTGCCAGGATAGATAAAAGTGTTTTTAGGAGTCGACTGAAAAACATGGCATTCTTTACTTATGTCTTGCAAGAATGACATTTCCATTTTCTGCCATGTAGTTTACAGCCAAAGTATTTTCTTTTTATGGATGCACAGAAAGTAGAAATTTTTGCAAACAATATCTAAACTGACAAATGCACAAAGGTAGTGCCACATGAGAAAAGCATATTAATGTTTTCTGAGTTATTTGTGCCACGACAGAGCTGATTGGCATTGCAATCAGAGAAGGACAAAGTTCCAAAATTATTTAAGTAGTGTGGATCTTATTCATTTGTGATCACTTCAGTTACTACCTGTATATAAGTATGACAGTAAAATCTGTATGACCTTTAGGCATACCACCTTGGCCTGTCATCCTCAATATTTTCATGAGGAAAATATTTGCTAAAAGTGAAATTTCTTCACAGGGTGAAATAATCTCTGTGGGGTTGTTGAAAATACTGGGTAATTCATTTCTTGAAAGTGGGTGTTAAGTAAAGGAGAGAATATGATGAGTAAATCTGTTTATCATCATCAGATAGGGCAAGCTTCTGTACATTTATTCTACACTTTGGTGTACAACGTGGCTTTTTGAAGGGATTAGTGGATATCTGTCTCAGTGTGAGGAAATATACAGAATTTTAAATAATAATAATAATAATAATACACTCCATATTACTACAGTGGAAAGTGAAACTTAATGAGTTAGGGTGTCTTGAAGTAGTTGAAGGTTCTCATTAACAGCTCTTTATAAAGCTTTCAAAAGTCAATTTTATTTTCACCCATTTATATATTCACTCTTCTGTTACTGGAAATTAATAAACAATAAAATTCAGAATATACTCATTCTGTTATCTGACTACTAAGGATAAATTTCACAAAATTCCCAGAGCTCTGTCACCATCTTTGATCTTGCTAGGGCTCAAAGGAAGCAAATTAAAAATGCATTAGTTTTAGCTGGAAACAGAGGGGTGCAAGGGGATCAATTTTTGTCAAATGGAAATGACAAAATCAGTAGGGGGAAATAAATTATTTTTGAGTTTTGAAGAGGTTAGCAGAGATAGTGGAAAGAGAAATAGAATTAGTATTTAAAATAACTGTAACAGTTATGATTGAGGTGCAGTTCTGGTTTTCATACATCCCCTTTCTGTTGTTCTGGGCTGCAGAATGTCTTCTGCTCAGAGAGAGGTGAGGACTGGTTTTTTGTTTCTCTTGGCAGCAGGAGGGCTGGCAGTGGGTAAGAGGAGAGAGAGGAGAATATCAGTGGCAGGAGAGTATGTGGTGTCCTGGGGAAGCTTTAGCTAGCTGAACCATTTACAGAACAAAGCCTTCTGGAAAATTTAGAAGGATGAGGAGCTGTCTATTTTGGTGGGAACTGCACTGTCTTGGGTTTTTGGGGGTGTTAAGCACTCCTGCACAGTGACTGCTCTTGCACAACTCCTGAATGCCAAATAAGCCCGTGCACTTCTGAATAATACCAGAATAGTCAGAAATTCAAAGCAGTGCTATTTAAAGCCTCCATAAGTTTTATAAATTCTGCTCCAACCAAGACAAGCATTTGGCCATTTGTAGGTGGCTACACTAAAGCATGAAGATGATCAAGGTCACAGTGTTGCCTTGCTGCAGTTGTTGTATTTGAAAGTACAATACATCTTGGTTGATGCTGCCATGATAAACTTGTCTTACCCATAACAGAGTACACTCTGGCTCTGTCTATTTGGACTTAATTCTTCAGCTGTAGCATCAGAGAAGGGATGTTTTATCTTCAATTTTCACTGAGAATATTATCATTGTACTCCGTTATTACTACTGCTGTAGATTTCTGGTGACATATATCTTTATGCTGATGAAGTTGTTGCAAGATAAATACAGAATATAATGACAAAAGGGATGTAGAGCAGCCTCTTTTCTTGAGGCTTGTGCTGTTACAGTTTTACCAGCATTATTCTACTCCTTTACATAAGCTTTTCTCTGTATGGTAATATCAAAGGGAAAGAAAGCTACAAATAATCACAACGGACAAAAATGACTTATCAGTCTAACCTGAGTCAGCTATGCCTGTCAGGCTGCCATCTGGCAAACTCATTGTCATCCATTTGGCCTGCTAGGTCCCTGTAAAAGTACTGAAGAGAGCTGAGGTCTTCATGCCTTGCAAAGATGGGTAGGAGATTGCACAGATTATGTTTTTGACAGTAGGATGGGGAAGGGAGGCTGGCAGTGCAAGGGAACTTCAGGGCCAAGAGACTGGGAGCAGGAAAGAGACTGAAGAGGAGAAATCAGGTTTCCTGCCAATTGCTTCAAGAGAGAAGCCTGTCCAGAAGAAAAAAAAAAAAAAGGAAAATCTTGGGATTATATACTGGGAGAAGATACTGAAGCGGGAGACTGAATTTGGAATGAAATTTCCTTGGAAACAAAATTTCAAAGACAGTAAAGGCAGGAAGGTCTGTAAGAAGTGATCAAGAAAGCTGAGCATGATGGGATGCAGAGCCTGAGTATGGTATTTAAGTGGCAAACTGTAATTGAAGGACTAGGTCTGGTTTAAAATTAGATTAAGATTGAAATTTAGAGGCAGAATGGGAGGCCTGAAAGTAGGGATATAGTCTAGGAAAGGAAAGCAGTAATGAAAATGGAGAAAAAGGAAAACTTGAAATTAGGACTGGCCAAAATTATTTCACAAGAAGTGTGGGCAGAGGATAAAATCTGAACACGGTATTTTGGAATTTTACTGTTGTTCTTTCTATTCCTGTGTATCCATAAAACCCACAGGCAAAATATGTGCCTTGTCTTCTTGTTATGCAGTGTACAGATCCTGATGCCTTCTAGTGACTCTTTTAGCTCAAGCTGATGAGGTGTGCAAAGATGTGAAGGCTCCTCTTGCTGATGCATGCAGCTCTCTCTATAATTGAATTCTCTTTCCATTTTCTTTATGAAGGATGGGCTCATGAAAACGTTAAAAGTTTTATGTTGTGGCTGAAAAGTCAGTAATTGAAGAACTACAGCTTGCTAGGATCTCTACTATGTACATTTCCTCCCCTATGTGGATTATTAGGACATCAGTGAAGCCTTGGTTTCCTACAGAATGCCACTGTCATGGAGCAAACGTAGGGAGTCTGCTCTGGGCATGCAATAGGACTATGCAGTAAAATAGAGAGTTTTATGTTACCATCTTTTTCACTTAAACCAGAAAATATGCATAATGAAAAAGGCAGTAGGATTTTTGAGAAAGATGGTCTCGTGTATAAGACAGTTAAGTGCCAAATGAAGAAAAATAACTACTTCCCAAAATTATTTGTTATGCTGTAGAAATCTCTCTGAGCATATTTTTCAGAAATTATTCTTTTGTTTCTTTGTTTCTGAGAAGAAAATCTGTTACCTGAATGAAGCAGTGCAGGAATTCTCAGACATTTTAGCTCACTGCCTTCACACTCCATTTTTTAACAAATCTGGCCACCCCGCCTGAATAACTTGTACATTTAATGGTTCAAAACCAGGTGTATAGAAAACTGGGAGGGGTAAGAAACCATCCAGGCTCTTTCTGGGGATGAGGGTACATGGGTCACTCTGAGCAGTGCCCCATCCTCATCTCCCAGGTCGGGGTGGGCAGCAGCTGGCTCTGTGCTCCTACCCTGCATGGTGCCAGCTGCAGGGAAGCTGCCAGATCCTGTGACTGCACAGCGTCTGTCCCTGGGGAGGAAAAATAGAGGAGAGAAAGCAGCTGGAGGCTACACAGTTATGGGTTTATGTGCCTCTGCCTTCTCTTCTCAGCTTGTGTCTGTTGATTGCTATCCCCATCCCTCACTTGAGAGCCTCTGTGAGGAAGTTCATAGAAGGAATGTCATCTCTGGCTATAAACTCTCATTATAAGTTTTTCAAGCCAATTGTGAAATTTAGAATTTATACAATCTATGTTTTTCCTCACTAAAGCCCTGAAGAGGTTTTAAAAAAGTCACCCATTATTTTAATCTTTTAAAATTAGATGGAACAAAGGTTTCCAGATTATGTTGACATAGGGTTTAGGTCAGAACCTCATAGGCCACATCTCATTTATTCAATTAAATCCTATGTAGGCGTAGTTCTGAATTAGCATAAATGTAGTTTGTGTTATCTAATCAGTTCTTTCTGTAAATTCTGTTATAAAATATTTTCCCAGGTCAGTTTTCAGGCTGTAAATGTTTGTATTTTTTCCAGGATTTTTAAAAAAAATCTTGGTAGAGCTTTTTGTGTGTATAACAAGAAGTTATATGATGGATTTCCCCTAGGATACACTTGTATTCTACTAAATATATATGAGAGCTCATAAGTCTGGAGAGATGTGTCAAGATCCAAAAATTTGCTTTGGGTAACCATACCAACAGTACAACAATCTATTAGGGACCATCTGCTGAAAATGAACCAGCATATGGATACCTAAAGAAATGTTCAGTGTTATTGTTCAGTCTTTGAGAGTAAGAAAGAAGACAGTTTGAAATTTGCTTATGTTTAGGATTTTTTTTTTCATTATGAATATTTACTACTGGACCAAGTAATCTCTGATACTTACAGGGCAGTGTAAATTATTCAGGTGTGGCTTATGGTTTATTAATAAACAAGTACAGTATTTCCTAAAGTGATATAAGTGGATACTAAATTATTTTGATTTTTTTCCCAAATAGCTACAGCTATAAATTTTAAGTCCAAAGCTTAAAAATAGTCAGTGTAATCTTGGAATCCAAACTTAGATGTAAACTAAGCATCCTGGTTTTCATAAGAGCTGATCAGCCAAAATGTCAAGCAAGGAACAACAGGAATCATATTTCAAAAACTGACATTCATATAAATATGGAATGCGGAGTTAAATCTCAAGCTCAAGTCACAGAAAGAAGCTGAGCTAATGAACTGTACATCTAGGAGAAAAATCTGCTTTTGAAGTAATTTATGTATGGAAATTTCTGCATGGTACAGCTTGATAAGGGTAAACCTCAGTAGTGACAGAAACAGCAAAAACTCTATGTGAAATGTAAGTGCTCATAAATGGTGCTACAACCATAATTTCTATGTATTATGAGACTATTGGATGACAGAGAAATAAAGAGCATGTTGCTATACAGTATGAGGCAATTTCTTCCTGAATAGCTTGAAATTGGATTGTAAATGTAATCAAGTGCATTGATGTTCCCAGCTATTTGGTAATGATCAAGTATGCTTTCCCAGAAAATTTTTCATTACGGAAAATATTAAAGTCTAGGTACTTTAATGTAATATCAAACAAAATCAGAATATTTCTTCCTGAACGTTCAAATCTTTCATGCACCTGTTTTTTTTTTTCCTGAAGGTTTGGGTTCCTTTCAACTCCAAAGGTGGGAATTCACACCTCTCATAGAAAGTCCTTTACATTTCTGGTCCATGGGTTTTTGAGCTCAACAAGTGCATTTCTCTCAAAGGTGAATTTGACCTGCTGTGTTGGTGGCATGTGCAGGTTTCTCAAGGCAGCACATCTTGCTTTTCTTATGGTTGTGAGCAGAAGTTTACACAATGTTGAGGCTTTTTTCTAAGACTTTTCTCCAGAACACCAGCAAGAATGGTTGGTTCTAATGCTGTCAAATTGGATTTCTTAGTGCCATTTTTAGACTAACATAATTTTTATTTTTGTCCTTTCAAAAACGTTTTGTGAAAATAGTCATTTTTCATTATAGATTTATATTGAAAAACAAATTATGTGCTCGTTATGGTTGGATTACCAATGTTAGTAAAACAATCATGTCTTCAATTCTCTAGTGCATTGTAGTCAAAACTGAGGCTTGGGCTTTCAAAAAAGAGGATTTTTATCACTTCTTAATCTCTCTCCATCACTTAATCTCTCTCCATCTCTAACCTCTGAAAAGTTTCTATCTTCTGCTTCCCCTAGGGAGCATCTCCACTAGGATATTCCTACTTTTTTTTTTTTTTAATATGAGTTGGAAAAGAGGAAAGGTATCTTCCAATCGATTTCTTCCCCTGGCAGCAGGGCATAGAGTCAACACATCCACATTTGCAATAGCATCAATGGGAGAGTGAGTCTGCCCAATGATGTAATTATCCTAAACAGGAGTCACCAAAGAAGAAAAAGCACATTTTAGAAATATGTGCTTTAGCAGGCTAGTGACGGTAGCTTTTTAGTTCTCAAAGGCAAGCCTTTAGATCATATCCAATTGTCCATCATTGTCAGGAGTACCATGCACTCCAGTATCCTGAAAAGTACTCAGCAAGTTCTTAGACTACAGGTGTCACAGAAGATCCTCACTGGAAACAGGCAGAAATGGTGGGGTTTTGTTGGGGTTTTTTTGGTTTTTTTTTTTAATTTATAAGTTGATATACAAGTTTTCTATCAAATCAGCCAAAATACCTCTAAGAGAATAGAACTAATAGAACTTAGCTTTTTACTCTCTGTGACTTACTGGTCAAAATCCTTAATACTACAACACATTTTTTAAAACATCAGCATTCACTCATTAAAACTAATGTAATTGCAGCTTGAGGCATTGCCAATACGAATCATACAATCTATTATAGGAAGTACTTATAATAGCTGTTGAAAAAAACATTGTGGAGTTACTGGGAACAATGCATAATGTGTTTTCAATAGTCCTTTTTTCTCATTCCATTACACAATAGAAATTAAGAATGTATTACAGTATAGTTCACTAAAATATTAATGGCTTTAAAAACTCTAAGATAGAAACTCCCTCAGCCCACATAGGGTAAAGTTCACCCACCCACCACTGCATTTGCATCCCCAACCTCCTGGCACCATCCCACTTGTGCCAACCCACTTAATGTAGGGGAGCAAGCCCAAGGTGTCCCTGAACCATACTGGGAGAAAGGAAAGGTTAGTTTATGCAGTGGAGAGAGTATCCTGAAGGCAAGAGCACAAGCAGTTGTATGGTCCCTTTTGCAAGCTCACAGACTTTGCAATTTTCTTCCCTGCAAAGTCTCTTTTCTTTCTTTCCCCTCCAGTTCAGAGGGGGCACTCTGATCAGCAGGATTTCTGTATGTATCAGGGAGAAGAATATTTGGTTTCAAATTTCTGAGGGCTTTTGTAATTGATGTCAGAGATATTCATTTAATTGAATAAGATCTAGGAAGCTTCACAGAGCTATCCTTTAAAGAGAGTTTCTCTCTACAGATTCCATCCCCGGAGTCTGGGGAAGAGACTACTAAAAAAAAAGTCAATTAATAACTTTAAGTTTTTATCCAGTTAGTGCCAGAAGGCAAGGGACTACTCTGTCAGGTAGACTAGACAGGGTTGATCTACACAAGAGAAACCAGAATTTCCTTCTTAAGCAAAAAAGATCCTACATTTTAAATGCAAAGAAAAAAATATATATTCATATCAAAACCTATTAATAAATGCAAAAGCACTTCCAGCCTTTCTATGTTTCTATGAATTCAATTAAAAACCCAGCAAACAAACAAACTGCAAAGATTTAACTAATATAGCTTTAAATTTAAAGATATTGTTCTGACAAATGGAGGTGATCTGGTAATAAGGGAACTAACTTTGAAGGAAAGACAGGAGTAAATTAACTCTTCAGTCATGCTGGAAAGCTGTTTGTAGAAATCAGAGAGTACAAAACTAATGTTGCATCCTGGAGATGTAAGTTTTCGTATGTAAGACTCTTTCTTCATGGTTTAGAATGGAGTTCAGCTTTAAGGTCTGTGTCATGAACATTTGCAGACTTGGTTTCTAGTAAGACAAGAAATAACAGAAAGTTTTCCTCAGCTGTAACTAACTAAAAAACAAACATCATTTTAAGTTACTGTTGATTGCCAAATTTCCAGGTGATCCCACAAACTGGTGGATGATAGGGTTATCCATGACACAATGGATATGCTTTAGAAAGCAAATGAAAAAAGCCCAACAAAAGGTTTATGCAATAATAACCAAATGGACAGTTGAAGTTACTGTGGCAGGTGGTACAGCCTGTGATAGCTCTAGAAAATCCTCAAGAGTTTCCATGAGCAGAAACTTTATCCCTTTAGGCAGATTTGATATCTCCTGTGATCAGACAGCAAAGTCTGTGGAGAGTAAGGGCTTTGATCTGTCTTCATGGTCCTGAGTTTTCAGAATATTTTGCTTTGCCCATACAGTGATGTTGCTGAGAAGAAAATGGCCTACCAGCTTTTGTTCTGAGTGAATTTATTTTGAGGACAGATTGCTCCGTATCCAGATATCTAGTCCAGACTGGTGGCAATGGCATTTATAACAGTGTGCAGATCTGCCAGGATGAGACAGATTCACCTATCCAATCACAGATGGTAGAAAATATGACTCACAGATGCTGCTGTGTGAGAGCTTGGCTTCGGCAAGGATTCAGGAGCACTTGCATAAATGGATTTTATTAGCTACCATGTATTTCTCCAAAGGCTGATTTACTGTTTGCTAGAAGGAAAATGAAAAGAGAAAAAATGACAACCTTCCTCTTAAAGAGAAATTACATTTTTGATTGTGAGGAGCCTCACTAGCTCATTACTTTCTTTTGTCAGACAGAGAATTTGTTGGATTTGCAAGATCTGAGTCAAGACTCCTTCAGTGCATCTGGTGATTCCTGAGGAGTGAATGTACTGAACTTAAGGAGTTCTAGTGGGTGGGAGTGATGGCTGGGAAAGCTGGGCTTCCTGCGGGTGGAAGGGGAGAGCAGCAAGCCTTTCAGAAGTGCTGTTAGTGATATACCAGTGGCATTTCTCAGGGCAAATCTCTTTTAGGACAAGCTGCTAATAACTGGCAGAAGTGAAAAATAATTGAACCTCTGTGTTTTGTTCTGAAAGCTAGCATTCTGGTGGAGAGTTCTGCTTCAGAGCTGTATTCCAGCAGTGGTTTTGCCAAGGACAGAGCAGATGGGTGTAGGAGGCAGCCCCAGGTGCCCTGCATTCAGCCCTCTCACCCTGCAGCAGCACCAGCACCACGGTGTTTCACAGAGCTCATCACGATGGTCTAGGTCACTTAGGTTATCTTATGGGCTTTCTTTTGCTTGCCTTCCTCCTGGCTGTCTGGCAGAAGTAAGGGATGAATAATACCTGCTGCCAGTGACAGCTGCTGTTATACAACTCCCCTTCTGTCCAGAAAAGGGCAGAGTAATGCAGGAAAAATTACTCCAAGAGGTATCCAAGGAAGAGCTCAACTGTTTGCTGTATCTCTATTCTTATCTTTTTCTAATAACTACCTGTCCAAAAAAAGGTTACCAAACTAAAATACTGATCTGCTAGTGCAAGTTCAGGTACAAATGAAAGATGTGCAAGAGCAAGAAGAAGTGATGTGATAACATTAGCAATGAGATCATGAAGAGGAAGTTATTTATTTTGATTTGGTGAGTGGATTATCAGTATTACTACTTTCAATAATATACTTTCACTCTTTTGCTTCTGGCATTGCTGTACCAGACTGATTAATATTACCAGGGGTTGGCAAATCTGAATTCAATGCAACCTTACTTTCAATATGAAGATAGTTCATAAAAATATGGAAGACATTGGGCTGCTTACGTATCCTAGGTAAAATATGCACTATTTCCATTTGAAAGATAAGATATTTTGAGTGTTTTTTTTCTAAGGAACCTTTTAGGCTTAGAAGATCAGAGGGAGACACTTCTGGCAGGATGCTTTCATATAGCTTTTAGTTTGTCAAATGTATATTTTTAGCTGAAGTTAATTTTCTTCACCTCCTCTTGGGGGGCGGGGAGTGAGGAAGGGAGGGACATGTTTCAGAACACTAATTTTTCTGTAAATCTTTCCCAGGATAGGTGGGATGAATTGTCTTTTAAAGGCTTTTGTCCCTGCCCACTGGCTACAGAGAAAGACTAAACATGTAAAAGTTCAACACCCAGCTTCAGTAAAATAAACTACATCAGTTAAAAAGGAAGACCAACTGAAATATGCCAATACAATAAATTCCCTAGTAATGTAAGAGGGAGGAAAAGAAATTTGAGGTAAAGTGTCAATATTTCATCTAAATCAAAATTCTCTATGAACTTAACTCCCCATTGTTTTCTCTTCCATGTCTCCACTCATACTAGGAGCAGTAATAGGTATGTTTCACTCTAGGCCTGTTTGCAGGCATTACAAAAGAGATCAAAAAACTCATGGGCTTTTTTAACAAAGGGTAACCTGTTCCTTTTCAGCTCTGATTGCCACTTGATAAACAGCTAAAAGGTCAGACATAGTTCTGTTTTCCCAAAGAAGGCAAGGGACCAAGCTGCGTCTGAGTATCTTTGCTTAATACCTGCTTTCATTTTAGCTTGATGAAGAAACACATTTCAACAGTCTTCCTCCCCCTGCCCAGCACACCAAGGCACCTTTTCCTTTCAAAGTTCTCCTTGCCAAGTCATCCAGCAGCAAGACATATCACCATGAAAGCTGCACCCTCCCCTTTCACCTGCCCTCTCCAGACATGCCTGTGCTGTCTCAGAATTCTGAGATGGGTGTACTGCTTCCTTGCTGCCACAAACATGGGGAAAGCATCTCTTTCCAGTGCTTTATGGCCGTGGTAGTGACATGGATTTACATAACTGGTCTCAGGAAATGAAAATATTCTATCGAGTCCTTTAGCTCATTCTGATTTCTAGCTTTTATTTTAGTCTTAGTTTATTCCAAATTATCTATAAAATAAGCCAGCAGATTAACAAGAAGTGGTGCACAATGTTGCCGAAACATCTTCCAAAATAGAAAAGATATCACGCCAAGCAATATGAGAACCAGACTTTCTAAAGTTCTTTATACATTATTTCAAATTTTTGTCATTTTCATCATTTCCTTCAGCTTGATAAGAATGTAATGCAAATACAATTTATTCTATACAGGAGTACTAACCTTGCCTCTATTAAGATTAGCTGACACTTCTGGATTTTTAATGCATTTTTGAAATCCTAATAATTTCATCAAATTGAACTGAAATAATCACAACTTTCTTAAGCTTCTCAGGCTTAATATTTTTGAATATTTCATTTGGATTAAGTCAACTGTTTCCCAGAAAGGAAATTTGGAAAAAAAAGATGTGTATTTGTCCATGTTAAAGCAATTTGGCAGCAACTTTTGACTATCGGATGAGTCTTCTTAATAATAGAGGTAGATATTAATTAAGAAACCATGACCTTGGATTCAAGAACACTGAAATAAAATTAATTTAGGCCTGATATTTCAACGTGATTACAACTTTGTAACTGAAATAATGCAATTGCAGTATATTTTTTCTGTGTTGCTATGTGTACAACAGTAGAAATTACATAGGGATTGCATGCAGTTATAAAAGTCTCTAATATATGGTTTGGATTTTTATTTTTGTCAGCATCTCTTATTTTTCTGTTTGGAACCTAAACCCCAAGCAAAATTAAAAGCATGTTTTACACTAGATGTGCATTAAAGCCTCTGACCTTTGTAATATAGAAAAAATGCATCATTCCTTCCTGCTCCCTGGGTAACAGAGGCAAATATTAAACACATAGACACAAAAAACCTCCAAAATAATCTTCTGATGGCTTCTGCATTTTCCACATCCAAGAAGGTTATAAAAGAATGAGCACTAAATCTTAGTGAAAACTACCTCAATGCCTTCTACTCTGAGAGGTTGATGAACATTTTTCCACATTTGCATGCATAAACACAGTAGTGGCTCCCTAGAATATATTTTTCTAATTTTCCAGGGGTTAATATTAAACCAGAATTTCAATATAAATGTTGGAGAGTCTTCCCAAAGTCTTTTTAGAAGTGGGAAAGCACTTGAGATACTTCTAATAACCATGAAATGAACTAAAATAATTTGTCTTGCTTTCATCTATCTATATTTCTTTTCTTTGTTCATTGTTAAAAACCTTTACTATTAGCAACCTGTGTCTTTCTCCCTATATAGGAATAAAGCTGTATAGGGTCTATCTGTGGCTCATGGGAATCTCCCTACTTCTTTTTTCTTTTCTTTTTTTTTTTTTGTCTCTCCAGATCATTAAAGACCAGAAGCTACTGGGGATAGTTGGAGGGATGCTACTGATTGATCTTTGCATCCTGATTTGCTGGCAGGTTGTGGATCCTTTGAGGAGGACAGTGGAAAAGTATAACATGGAGGTATGTCCTCAAGCCCAATACTAATGGTTGCATATCAGCATCTACAGCTTTCCATAAGATTAAGCTAAAGATGAAGTAGGTAAAATGAAAGCAAGTCAAGCTGTGTATTTTGGGGGAGGAAGTGTTCTGGTTTTCAAAACCAAATAGAAAAGTGTAAGAAATTTGTGCCTGGCAGGCTGCTGGGGTCCAGTCTGGCTAGCTGGAAAAGGAACAGCTGCAACCAAAAGAAATTGTGTATGTAGTGGCAGGTGCCACCTTTCTGTCACTTGTGAGACATTTTATTTGCAAGGGTTGTAAACACAGGAGAGTCCTCTGCTAAGACTCTCTATTAGAGTCTGTTGCAATAAATAATAGATTATCAGAACCCATTAGTGAATTTCAGAAAGAGCTCATTCAAGATAAGTGCAGGAGAGGTCACTGCTTAGACTGCATTCTTTGTGGAGATGGTCAGGAATTATGTTACCCACTGCTATATTTATTTGCAGTAATTTTATGTGCATGCACCCATACTGATTGTTCCTCTCTTAATGGTATTCCCAGAAAGGTCACAGGAGCAATTTTGATGGGCAGGAGGTAGTAGCTTAATGCCAGCTGTACACACTTTCCAACACTCTGGTTGGTTTCTAGAAGTGGAGCTGAAGTAGAGCTTTCTGGACAAACTGACAGCAAAAAACATAGCAGTAGCAATTTATACCAGGAAAAAAAACATCTATCTGTATGTAGATGTGCAGTGTTTGAGAGTTTATTGCCTTCAACATGGAAACTGGTGATATCTGAAAACTAGATTATATGAGGACAATCTAGAAGTGTTAGTCTCTTCTCCTACACTTGGCAATCAGTAAGAAAAAAAACCTGTTGTTTTCTCTTCTGATGTTAACATTTGCAAGAAAATATATACCATTTCACTCCACTGCTTTTACTTTGTTCTTACTCTGCAGTGTAGCTCTGGAATTTTATTAGGAGAAGATTTTTCTATTTTAGTATAATTTGTAGAAGATACCCTAGAACAATGCCTCTTAAACTGCAAGGGATTTCTTTGAAAAAATCGTTTTAGAATCTGAAACTATTTGTCTCAGTCATTCTCTAGAGTTTGAAAGACTATCCAGCTACAACAGTTGTCAATAAAAAATTGAAAATGTAACTGAAATTTGTCTGCTGGAGACACTTCTGGTCTATGTCTGCATAGCTTGAAGCCATAGCAGCTTTTTGAGAACCTTGTTTATTTCATTTTGCTCCAATTGTATTGTGATATTTCAGTTGTCAGTATTGTTAACATTTTATCTGCTCATCTGAACCCAAACATATTATGACAAATAGTCCCAAAAACCAATTAAAATAATCTCGGATAGAAGGAATTTTACTTTTTACTTTAGTTTAAACTAAAGATTCTCATATCTAGTCTTATTAGATTCACTTGAGTATAATGTCCATAGACAGCAGCAGTAGTGTGGAGTTAAACCATAAGTACCATATATCTAAAAAACAACATTTACTGTAGTTTTAAATGATTGCAATTTCCATCTGAACTTTTCAGTGTATGTTCTTTGATCATCTAATATATAACACTAAAAGCTTTGTGTGTTTTTTCCACATTTGGGGCTTCTAGACTGCAGGGCTGCACACCAGTTGCCTGAACTTTGCTTAAGAACTGAAATTCTCCTGGAATTATATAAGCCCATGCAAAGCGACACTGAATGCACACCAGACAGTGTTTGATATTTTGATCCCTCAGCATAGAATTGACTTGAACTTACTGTTAGAGCTCTTAGCTATTACTGTAAGTTGCACAGAATATTTTTTTAAGCTAATGGATTTGGGGTGGGAAGGAAATAAAAGTATTGTGCTAGCAAATGTAGTCATTAAACTATTGTATGTGCATTAAATATGTTGCTATAAAAGCAGTGAGGTGAAATGCAATTTACTTTCCTGAAGCACACCTCTTTGGGTCTCAAAAAATCTTGTGTAAAAGTAAATGACAATTGTCTTCACTGCTATTATTGTTGTTGTTGTTATGTTATTTTTTAATTTTTAGGTTTCTAAAGTGTAACGGTGAATTCTTTAGTTGAGTTTGATGGAGCAGATATTATCTTTTCTGTGTTTGAAAAATACTTGCCACATAGTAAACACTACTGGTGGCAAGTTCTGTTTTATTTCAGGAATATTTTGTAGTGCATATTTCTTGTCCCACTTGATTCTGTGAAATAATTTTAAAGGGATTATTTCTGTCAGTTAATGCTAATACAAGTGATAAAGATGAAACTAAATGTAGGCTCCAGAGTTATGAATACAATCAGTCATTCTAGCTAATGAACCATTTGAGCTCTGTTTATGAAAACTCATCAGCTTCCTACGTGATAGTTCTGCATTTGGCTTCTATCGGGTGACCCTCTGTTAGTTGTGTCTTCATAAACACATGAATCAAAGGAACCAAGACAAGAAGCCTAGAGACTGGTAATGTCCCGTGCTGTTTGCTATTATTCACAAAATAGTTCCTTTTAATGAAGCAACAGCAGTAAATTATCAACAACTTTTTACAAGAGTTCTTAAACCCAGAACTTTAAAATCCGGGATCCTTTTCTGGAGTTGTTTGCTAAGTCCAAGCAACCCATGCCTTATAAGCTGGGGATAGGCAGTCTGAATCTAAAAATACAAAGGGAAGTGAAGGCATTTTTAGAGACTTTCTGTCTGTTTCAGAAGGCAGAAATCCTATGGAATGTTGGATCTGTCTGTTTTCAGACCAATTTCTGGCATCCTGACCCTACAGGTATGGTTTCTTTAGGAAAAGCACATCTGTGGCTGCCATAAGACGCCACGTTAAAAGTTTTAATGACTGAACCATAAAGCATCCAGATCCTTTAGTCATCAGCAGGGGAAGTAGTTTATGGTATATGGACAATAAAGTTCCTGGATAAAAGAAAAGAGGTTAAAGGCCAAGGCAGGGACAATGTTAAAATTTCCTGTAGAGTGATCTGCAGAAGAACCATAGTGGTGTCCCTGTGTACCTTTCCTAAGAGGCTTGATTTTCTCATAATGAAAAAACATTTGATACCACAAAGAGCGTCTAATCTTCAAGCAGCAGTGTTAAAAAAAAAAAAAAAAAAAAAAAGGGAGCATAATCCATAATGTTACCTCTTTTTATCTGTTTTCCTAATTTCCCTGCCTATAACATTTCTCCTTTTGCTAATTTTTCAGACCAGTGGAAAGACCAATCACTTTTTTCCCTCACTTATTTCTTCCTAGGCTGAACTAGGAATTTGCTTTTTTCATCATGAGTCACCTTTTTTGTCATAATCAAAATGATTATGTTCAAATCTGAGCCAGGTCCCTGCCAGACTGTTTCTCCCAGTCGTGTGAACTGGAGTGCATCCTTCCTTCTCTGTCTCACTGGCTGGGCTGCTCATGAGGAACTAGGGTGCTTCTGTGGATGCTGCTACAGAAGAGATTTGCAAGGCTCTGCCATTGTTTGCTTTTTGACCTGCCTTCTTAAGAAGGCGATGTTTATGCGCTAGGGTGCTCTGTGCAATTTTTTTCCTACTGCCTGTTTCAGTCAAATCTGACAAATTTGAGCAGATACAGTTTTTAAGGATATAGGACCACAACAGACTTGCTGGAAACAGCCAGCTGTGTGGAAGAGGGGTTCCGGTAGTGTCTCCTCTAAGAGAAGGGTCACAGATTTTATCCCTCTGTCTAAAAACAGATATTTTAAATTACCTGCTACAGGGGAGCTTTTCTCTCAGCTGAAGAGAATCCAGCCACAAGAAGAGAACACTTAGGAAACCAGCTCCCTCTAATTTCAGTTGCTCAGCTGTGTTGGATGAAACCACAGTCTGAAATAGCAAAATCCTTCAGAAAGTGCAGTCTGTGCAACAGCCATATCATAATTCAATCATGTGCTTAGTACAGTGGAAAGGGTCCATGTGTGCACATGCACTCACACTCTCCTCTTGCTCACAATTAGCTCAGCTAGTCAGAGCACGGCACTGATAATGCCAAGGCCATGTCTTCAGTCCCTGTATGGTCCATTCACTTAAGAGCTGGACTCAGTGATCCTTGTGGGTCCCCTCCAACTCAGAATATTCTGTGATTCTCTGGTGTAGTAACTCTTTTACTCTAGAGTTCAGCTTGAAAGCCTCTGACTGGCTTATCTTCCCCCAACACAAATATCTATGAAACACATTGGATCTCTGTGGCCTTGGAGCGTAGACAGTGATAATGTTTAATAAATAATAACTTGTAGGGGAAATGGACTACCTTTTATAATTCCCAAGGTAAAAATATCTTGCATTAGTGTTAGATTCAATGAAAGCAGTATCTTGCATACTGGATGCCAATATTTCTTTTAAAACTTTAAAACATTTATCCAGGGCAGCAGCCTTTGTTTCCTTGATGTCTTAGTACCAATTAAGTAGTTATTTCTGTGATCTTTCCTCTTATGCATTCTTATGATAGCATTATCAATATTTAAAAATAAACTTTATTCTGGTAGCTGGAATACCAGAATTTAAGGTTTCACCCCAATTTGTCCTGGGATGGTAATAAACATGAAATAGAGAAAAAAATCTGAATGAGATGCCATTTTAGAAAGCACAGAAGAGGAGATCAATGAGACATGTCCTTTTTGGGCTTCTAGCATTGATATAAATGTAAAATGCAGAAACCAGTATGAGGAAATCTTATATGAGGATGTTGTAATAACAAAAATACCAATATGCAGGAAAGATTAGTAGGCCATGCCAGTGTCAGAGTAGTGCAGTATGTTAAAGAAAAGTCAATTCATATTACCAGATTAATAATTTCAGTGAGTGAGGCAGAATTCCAATGTGTTAAGAGTGTATAAGAATTCCACCAGACACATATTACTACACAACAAGCCAGAATTCAGCTTTGACTGATATGTTGAGGGACTCAAAAACATTGCAAAACCAAAAAAAAAAAAAAAAGTGCTGCTCAGACTAACTCATTTGTAACTAAACAGATTAGAGAAACCGCAGACAGAGATTTAACCCTTGATTTTATTCTGAATAGCACACAGAATCCATTCCAAAGTCTTGATATCTGAAAGAGTTTTCCATAGCTACAAATAAAAAATTTTGATAGCTTTGAAGAAGCAACAAACAAAAAAAGGTCTGTAGAGTGGCACTCACTTTCAGAAAGCAGAAGAACATTAAGTTAAGGATGTGTCTTAAATAGAGGCTAAAGGGTAAACTGTAGAGAGTTAAATGTTTACAGGTGGTTTAGAGAGTATTAAGAACTTCATATGTGAGACACAGAGTAAATTCAAGCCACACATCGAGTAAGACTTGAAAAAGAAAAGAGTCAGCATGACAAAACAGCAGGAAGACTCCTTCAAAAAAATAAAATTATATCCAAACAGGGAAAATACACAGGATCATAATGTCTGGTAATTTAAATGTGGAAGAAAATAAAGCAGTCTAAAAAAGCCTCTTACAATGAATGAAAAAAGAATAATAAATCTTTCTGTAAATACCAGTGGCAGCAAGTTTGCCACAGGATCTTGGGAATAATATTTAAGCAGAATAGAAGATCATTACTTGCAGAAAATAAGGCTATGTGGAATGATTAAATGATTGCTTTGCTGCTTTGTTCAGCAAAATTCTTAGTGAAAGGATTTGGGAGTTTGCTGTGCTAGAACCCTTTTGATGAACTCACTGAGGAGTGACTGAAGTTGCTGATAGGAATAGGGAAACTGATCAGAAAACATCAATGGAAAAAGAATCTATTCCCCCAGGTTTTCTATAGCAATTCAAAAGAATAATTGTCAAACTACTGACAACAGTATGTAATTATTAGCTCAGTACTGCTTTGATTTCTGAGCAAAATGTTGCAAATATCTTGCCATTTTTTCAAGACAGAGTAGAATCCTTAAATTCGTAAGTTATTGTAGTAGGCCAACATATAAAAATTATAATCAGGAGAAGGATTAGGAATTGATATGCTACATTGAGGAGTAGTCAACATCACACTTGTGAAGGAGCAAGTCATAAAAACTTAGTGAAGTCCTTTGAAGAAGCCAGCAGACATGAATAGAAGCTGACACAGCCATCTAGGTCTCAAAAAGGACTCATCAATTTCTTTCATCAAAGGCTCTCACAGAAAGGAAATCGACACAGAATAAGAGAGAAGCCCTCAAATGATTATGAAGTTCTTTAGAATAAGGAAACAGAACTAAGAAATAAATAAAAGTTCATTTTCTAGTTAGGAGGCGTGTAGCCAGTAGAGTCCTTCAGGACAAGTCCAGTCTTTGTGCTGGTATCTGTATTGTTCAGTGGAAGAGGTTATATCAAGTTATTTCAGAAAGTATAAATGAGGGCTGACTGTGAAGAATTTGGGACAGACATTGAAAGCTTAGCATAAAGTGAAATGCTCTTTTCTTATTGCAGCTGCAGCAGTAAAAATAAATGTTGTCTTGTTTGTGATGTAAACTCTTGCTGATATAGAGGAAGGTGGAATTAGAGATTTAAGTTCAGCTAGAGGAAAACCCATAAACAGATTAAATAAATTGAGTACCTCTTACATATTTCTGAATAAGACAGAAAATTCTGGCTTAAAACAATTATAACTGTCTAAAGTTTTCATTTAAATAACCAACCCAGAACAAAATCATGTTAGCAGGCTTGACACAGCTCTCAGAGCACCCAGATATGTTGAGTACATCCTAAATAGATGGATGTAAGTACAACAGGACTGGAGGAATAAATATTGTTCCTGGATATCTGATTGTCTTTTCTGTGGGACTGCTCTAAGAACCTGAAGAAATTATTACTACTGAGCTGTTACTTGGGCTGTACATTAATTTAACTATATATGGATACACAATTCTAAAAGTTACTCACAATAGTAATTCAAGGTCAATGGTAAGTGAGAGTTGTGTGAAAATAACTGAGATGGGATGTAAAGAATACTCAGGAAGGAGTGCATATATTCTGTGTGAAAGTCCAAGGTAAGCATGGTGCTACACCCTGATGGACTAGTTAACTAAGAGCTGTGGTCATCAAGTGTAAAACATTTCCTTGGGAAAGACTTTAGTCTTTTAAAATTGCTTTGTCCTTACAGTTTTTCATTGACAGTTATGTGAAAATTTGGTTTCAGCTGCACAGATGTAGATATTTTTCTTTAATATCCATTTCCATTAATAACACTGCTGTTGAAGGGACTGGAAAATACTTTGGTCCAAAATTATACACAGAGGAGTGTAGGGTGGGCTGGGGTGGGGGGGTATTAGTATTCACATGATAACATAGGAGTAACATAGGTATGGAATTGGTGAAGGTGTCTGGTTCAAATTCATTCACTCAAGCAGATTTTTGTAAACTCTTTGACGTTTTGAAAAAATCTGATCATGTTTTTCTCTTTCTGCATATGTATATGTGCATAAACAGGTGTGTTTATGGGGTTCTGTTTACATTGTGCTGTTCAGTCAGCTAACAGCCAGATTAGAGAGAACTTTGTTAAATGTGTGATGTGAAATGAAGAATTTAATTGGCTGAAGTAGTTTCTGCGGGTGTTCAGCCTAATGCAGGTCAGAGCTTGTTAGTCAGTTTGTTCTCTGCATATCATCACGCCCATCTGTTTCCCCTACTATTTTTTAAATAAATTTAATTTCTTTCCTTCCAATTTGAAATATTGCAGACTGTGGGAGCCAAATGTCTCCTGAATTCTGGAGCCTGCTTTCACACTCTGCCATTGTAGCTCTCAGCAGGTGGCCTGCCAGGAGTGGCTGAAACTGAGAACCCGTACTTGCATCTGCTGGGACGCTCTGGTGGCTGGCAGATGCTCCAGAGAGAAGGAAACTGAATGTCCATAAAGTCATCTGTAAGCCTTCTGCCAGCCCAGAGGATGTAGCACAAGTCCAAAGAAAGAGTAAATACTAAAGAGTAAAAGCTGGTTTACTTCTCTCTTTCATTTGACATCAGTTTCCAAGGAAACAGAACAAAACGGGAGAGCTGGGAGCCAGCAGCTGAGATTGACTCAGCTGGTGGCTAGTTCTGCTTCTGTTCCCATGGAAACATGTATCAAATTGGCAAAAATAAGGAAATAGGGCAGGGTCAGTTCTAAAATGGCAGGATGAATGGCTGCTGCTTAACAACAGCTACTTAACAAGATGAGGCTTGCTGGTACTTATTCCTCTTCAATAAACAATTCCAATTTTAGTTCTGCCCCCCCAAAAAACAGCGCTTATGAAGTTCCTACCTTAGGAATGTGGGAACCAATGTCATTGACCAGGCTTGTAACTCCTCTTGTCCACCACCTCATTTAAAACAATGACTGGCCCAAATGCTTTCAGAGGTGGGTGCCAGAAATGTGTAGTGCACATCTGAAAGTTCATCTGTCACACTTGCAAATTTCAGCTGTGATTCATAATGAGTAGTAACTTGAAATGAGCAGTTGTGTATAACTCATAGTTCTTATACTCTCACTAATTGAACACTTTTGTTATTCTCATAAATGTCAGGGGTTTTAACTCTTGCAAACTTTGCACAGATCAGAGTAATTGCTAACTAGACACAGTGTGAAGAACTTCCTTTCTCAGTTTTGGAAAAGTTGATTTTCAGTCTCATTGAACATGCATTATTTTTCTTTTAGGGCAAAAGAAGAGAACTGAGTCTTCCACATTTCCTTTGGCAGCACCAATCATTACTATGCGTCTGTGTTTACAACCTTATTTTCCTCTTTTCTCTTTGGTAGATAGTACCAATCTTATTAAGCTCTTTTTCATGACATGGAAACTCTAAAGCATCTAGTTAGGATGACTAATATTGCATATTTTAGAAGATCTGTGTTATGTGTTTTATCTATTATTCATCCTCTTCCATATATTTAGTGTATTATTTTTCACTGTTGCACACCATTGAACAAAATTTTGGACTTCACTGTCAAAGCGATTCCCAGAGCATTTCCATGAACTAGTTATGACTCTGAGAAAATGTATAAGTAGTTCTACTGTTTTTACAGTAGCATTACAGCTACTGAAATCAAATTCCACTTGTCATCATAAGGCCCACTCAGCTACACTTCTCACATTTTTAGACTCAATTAACCTCAGTATTTTTGTCTGGGTATTTTCATGGTTATGCTGTTGGGCAAAATTTATTTTATAATGAAACTATGGTTCTTACAGTGCCATATATGTGGTTCTGCATCTCTTACAGAGTGGAAGTATTGTTCTGGAATATGGAGGCATGATAGTGGAGGGGTTTTGTTATTTAATTATTGTTACTTGTGCTACTGTTATGTAGTCACATTTCTGGCCTGTCACTGCTCCTTTCCAGTAGCTGCTCCAGTTCTGAGGGTTCTGCTACCAGAGGTACCCAACAGGACCCATCCTTTCAACTGCTTTTGGAAATACAGATTGTTGTTCCCCCTTTGGGATTTTAAGGCATAATCCCTAGTCCTCAGTGAATTAGTCTGTTGGAGGGAAGAAAATCAGATGTCAGATATCCAACCCCAGCAAGTCAGGACATGCAGACGGACCCAAGCAGCTGCTTAGGACAGCAGCACTGCTGAGGTTGCTGCATGAGACAACCAGTGAGTGATTCACCCCCTAACCATCACTAAAAGCAGCAGACACATCATCTGTCAGGGATACCTGGCTGCTTCACACAAAAGGCACTGTGACAGTTTTGTTGATCCATTGAGGATGCTCTATATGAGAGAAGCAGTGGCACTTCTTCACTTTAAACTTCAGATGCATTGGATACAATCATTCAGACTTATTTCTCTGAAAACTGAAGCCAGAGCTAAACTTAGCCATGATTTTATGCTCCTTCATAAGACTACATTGTTGGTATAGGACAATGGTGATATTTTGGCAGTTTGGAACTGCCTACCAAATAGAAATATAGCTGGCTCTAGAATATTTCAGCATTTGTTAGGCACTACCACATTAGCAAGGTCAGAGAATCTCTTTTCCTCACATGCTCACCTTCTTCTTTCAGAGATAAGTCTCTATAAGGTCACTTAAATTTCATATTGAGTGTCAAGATTTACAGGCTTTATAAACCAGACAGGAAATTTTTTTTCTCTTTTTTTCGGTGATATGAGTTGTTAATATCAGAAGTGAAAAAAGACAAGAAAACTCTTCTCTCCATCAGTCACCGAAACCTGATGAGGAAAAACTTCCAAAAAACAGTCTAGGAACTGAAGAATCTTCCTTGCTGCATTTTATCCTGGGTACTCAATGTTCAACCCTTTCTAGCATTGCAGCACCTCTCTTGTTTTCTGGAAGAAACCACCACTGTATAAGAAAGACAGACTTTAATGCTTATGCCCAAAACCAGATGCTGATATGGATAAAAAGAACCATAATGAATTACTCCACCAATATGCTAAGGTTGCAGTAGAGACCAATAAAATCTTTCCACCAGACATCTCTGAAAATAGAGAATTCTCCATTAAAATAGCTATTTAGGGTAGAAGATTATCTAATGTAATTAATAGTTCTTTGGGGGAAGAATATTCTCTTGTTCCTGCAAATGTTTAAATAGGCTGATACTGAAAAGATACAATCTGGATATCCCAGTGCTTCTTTAAAACTATTCTTTCAATCCTAAGCAACTTTATGGAGAAGCAAGCCTCAAGCTTGTATTATAGGTAATTATAGGTAGTATCATTTGCCTAGAATGTCCTGAGTTCTGGCCAGCAAATTGCACTGGAAAGGAATAAGGGCAGTGATTGTCAATTTGGAAAAGCAAGCCAGGAGTAATCTGCCACAAGATCTTTATGCAGTGCTTGACTGTGAAGTAATGCTCTCTGACTCAGAAGGAGCACCTTGGCTTTGCACTAAAACCACTTCAGTGCTGCTCAAACTTAAAAGGAGCTGATGTACTTTCCCTTGGAGGTGAGGTGCCAGGTGGAGCACTTGTGTTTGTAAGCACAGCCAGGCAGACAGGGAGAGCTGGCTGGCTAGCCAGGGCACACACACACAGGCAGGAAGCAGATGGCAGAGTGCTGCAGACTTGACCCAAACTCCGTGCTGGTGGGCAGAGGGCCTGAGGAGGAGCTTCCTTGAACAAAGCCATCCTCTCTGTGGCTGTGCAGTAGGGCTCATTTTGCTTCTGTGTTTGGTTCTCCTGATTCCTCATTGTTGCTTTGCTCTCTGACAGAGCAGCATCTGTAAGCAGCAGACTGTATTTGTGCCCAAACCTTGAAGACTCTGTTCTTCCCTAGCAAAGAAACGCAGTCATATTTTCAAAACTATATTTAAAAAAAAGTGCTAGCACCAACACAGGACATTTTCTGCCAGTGCCTTGGGCCATTCTCTGCTGGAGTTTCCCATATGGTAGTAAATCAAAGCCTCCATATGATTACATTTTAGGTATGTAAAATTGTTTTGCTTTAGAGGGTAGATTTTTCTCCTTCTCTGATAAGCATATTCTAAAATTTAAATGTATATTTCATATGCAAGTGAGAAAAAACTTTTTTCTGGCTCTGGCAAACACTAGCATGGACTTTTCTATAAAAATTGCAAATTTTCACAAATCTCAGCTGTGGAAAAGCAAGGATTGTTTCTCAATTAGCTGTCTCCCACATCAATATCCAGCAGAATGTGTTTATGCCTATGCATTTTTATTTTAAAATATTCTCCATTATAGACTTCTCTCCCTGGATAAAAGAGAAGAAACACAAATTAGCTGTTAACCGCACTAATAATGGGGCCAATATGCATCAGCAATACTTTGATTGCATATGTATTTTTTAAAGATATAAAACAGAGGGCATCTTGCTTTTTAAAGACCTCAATCACCCTGAAGTCTACTTTCCAAACTGTCTTTGTTCTTAGACCTTCAGCAGCTCTGTTCTGGGAAGTGCATTCCTTCCTTCCATGCTTTTCTCCCCTCCTCTAATGTTTTCTCCTGCCTGCCTCCATGAACTGTCATGCTTAACAAATCTTACCTCATGCTCACTTTCACTCCCATAATGGGCAGATCATTCATAAAACTGACTGTTTCAAAGGACAGCAGACTTGTGGCTCAGGCCAGCTCAGCTTTAGATCCCTATCCACTCTTGAGCGGTTCTTGGAGACTGGTGATGACCTGACTGCAGGTGACCATCAGTCAGAAGTAAGAAGAAAAAATGAAAAATGGATGCAGATTGGACAATTTCCCAAGAGAAGTACTCACTTCTATTTTTGTTAAGAATGCTGAGACTGATCAAATCCAATCATTCTTTTTTACTTTTCTTTAAAGAAAGAGTTATGAATCAACCATGAGCTGCACTGGTTGGTATGGACATACTTCTGGACAGTCAGTGTAAGGCTTCCAGAAAGACCTGATTTAATGGGTTGCAGTTAAGACTAAAAAATACATGCTTGCTAAGTAGTTATAGGGAAGTAGAGCGAGTTCCTAGTGCATGAGGGTGCCTCATAAAGGGAGACCCAGTCCCCACAGCTGCCTGGCAGCCCTCTTTGTTGTTGTTGATTTTTATTTGTTTTTTCTTTTGTTTTTGTGTGTTTGTTTGTTTGGGTTTTTTGTGATTTTTTGGGGTTGGTTTTTTTTTTTGATGGAAGTAGTCAACACTCTTTTCAACAGAAAATTCTGAGTTTTCATTTTAATTTCATCGTTCCTTTTCACTTTAACAGCAATGTCATGGATCCATTTTTTTTTTTTGATTTTTAGGAACTTTAAAAAACAACTTACCTACTTGCCCTGTTCTTGAGAACTTGTATTAGCCATTCTAACTCTTCTCATGTAATTTCTGCTACAGTATATAATTTCCTTATTATGACTGTGTTATATAGGACTCCTAGTTATCTCAAATAACATTTCGGATTTTTGTTATTGGTGTACTTATTTCTTTAGAATTCCCATTTTATTCAACACTTTCCATTGATTCTGAGATTATTTTATTGCTTTCCCATGAAGCATCTATGACTCAAGTAAGAGTTTTAGAGAGCTGAGAATCTTTCTAAGCCGTTGATAATTCCTTTATAACTTTATATCAGGTTAGAGTTTACAAAGTTAGAGTCCTCATTTTATGGAAACACTCGGCTTATATTTTAAAATTATTATGTCTGCTTTTATCATCAACAAATGAATTATTGTGTAATTTTTACCTGTAATTTTTACAGATTCTTCTAATCTGTTCAGAATTAGATACTTGAAAAGGCACATATTTGTGAAGAAATGCTTGTCTAAATATTTATTTTCAATTTGTTGTATATAGATGTAGATGTGTATGTATGAATGTGTGTTAATATGTAAATATCTATATATATATTTAGTATCTTGACTGTTGATATTTCTGTTCTGGTATTTGGTCAGCGACATAATTGAAACAACCAATGGTTTGGATTCTGGTTGACAAAAGCTGGATATTCCCTCTGTTATTTCTTTCTGCGTGCTGGTTACTTCCCTGCAGAAAGGGAATTTTTAATCTAATTGCTGTGATTGGTTCTCCCACATTTTGTGGGGCTGTTGCAAATAAAAGTGGAACAGTACACCTGCATTCTAGATCTGTAGGGATAAGGGTAGGAAGTTCCATTTACTATGGAATTTTCTGTTTGCAATAATACCATTGAGCCAGCATGTAACTTTGTGCAGCAGATGAAAGCAAAATGAGAATTTCTTGCTTCCAAAGTGGAGATGCTCTTCAGCTTTGCTATACAGTTGAAGGCACATATCTTTAATGCTTTCATTGGGATCTAATCTTACAATGATGCTGTGAGCAGTTTAAACCAAAGTATTTTTCGTTTTTTCATATTTTTCATTTGTATACATTAATGTAAAAAAAGAACAGCCAGTTAAAGCACTCTGGAGACACATTCAGGATGGAAACGTGTGTGTGATGACAAACCATCAAACAACATTATAAGAGATAGCATTACAAAGGAATTGGGCTGGAATAAGATGTAAAAGATCACTGTGGGGGCAATTTGGATATTTTTCCCTCTTTTCCAGTGTTTGGAGTTTTTAAAATAAATCAATACAATTTTAATTAATATGAAATGAGATCCATATCAGAAATCACCGAAGTAATTAGCTAAGCAGTTAAAATTATGAACTTTGACAAGTCATTTCACAAGTCACTATGACAATGATTTCATAAATTGAATGCCAAACAAGATTTCTGGTTTAAGGGAAAATGACAGGATAGGTGAAAATGTTTATAAAAAAATTCCAGGTGATGGTCAGATCTTGATGCAAGAGCACTCAGATTTAAGAAAATAATATCTTAATGCACAATAGGAGTCAAAAGGCAAACCAAGTGTTAGGAATTACAAGAAAAGAAATAGGGGACAAAATATAAAGTAATACTATGCCAGTGTTTAAATCCAGAGTGCAGTTATACCTCTATTGTGTACAGTCCCAGCACAGTTCCTGACCTCCAGGAGATGGAAAACATCCAGAGCTTTGTAGAGGCTTGAGAAGTATGGATGGAATAGCCCCCACCCAAGGAACAGCGTGAAAATGAGATGGATGAGGACAGGGCAGAATAAAATCTTTAGTGGCTTAGAAAACGTGATTAGAAGTGATCACACTTGGTCTATTCCTAAGCAAGAGCTAAGGAGTTTGAAGTGGAACTGGCAGGTTCAAAGAAGAGACAATAATGCAGGTGGTGAACTTCTCTGCAAAATGTTGTCCGTCCTAAGAGCTTACATGGGATTAACATAGCAACTGGGCACACCGCTGAAAGGAAAAGCTGTCAGGTGTTAAATAAGCAGACATGACCTCACTCTGAAGAAATCACTGTGTGACAGATGACAGAGTATTCTAGAGAGTTGTTTCTATAGGCTTGGCCTTTATCAGATTCTTCCCAATGGAAGGCATGGTTTGGTAGGACTTGAGAGAGATTTTTATGAGTACATCTGTTATATACATCAGCTATGGAGAGAGGGGATGCCCTTGTATTTTTCAGTTCTCTTTGCATCTAATTTTATTTCTATTCTTTATAATTGTTTTCATAGAATTAAGAGAGCAATTCTGACAAACTGCAGACAGCATTTCTGAACATTGATGGAAAAATGTTTAGAATGTAATTCTCGACATCAGGTGTCCTGCAGTCTTTTCCAAGTATGTCACATATTTTTAGAGCACTTGATAGTTATGCTATGATGGGGAAATACATTCTTCTAATATGTCATAAAGAGGAAGAGATCTTCAGTGTTTACCCAATTTTTATTTAACTCCTACAAACTGACTCCTGAAAAAGAAACTGAGGTTAAGAAATTAAATATAGAATTATAGAATCTTTGAGACTGGAGGAGATCTCTGGATATTTTCTGCTTAAGCAGAGTCACTTATAGTGCATTGTTCAAGACCATGTCTAATCATATTTTGAATACATTCAAGTGTGAACTCTCTGCAACCTCTCTGGGCAACATGCTACAGTGTTCAACCACCCTCATCATCAAAAAAGCACTTTTTTTCTCATGCCTAAATGGTACTTCCTGCATTTCAATTTGTGCCTTTTGTTTTTTCGTTGAATACCACTGACAAAAGTCTGGCTTCATCTAGAAATATACAGCTAAAAATTGATCACGAGTAAAGAGACACTGTGTGTGGGAGTGAGACTGTGTTTCTAAGGCACTAGATTAGTTGAAGATCTAGAACTGTCTTCTTTTGGGGGGGGTAATGAAATTACTTGAATTTCAGAGTTTAATAATGATATGAAAGAGATTATGTGAAGCGACTGGCCCCATGTTTCTGTGTTTTGGAATTGATCCCTAGATTTTTACAAAGACCTTGTGAAAACTGCTTTCATCCCTGCTATTTTCCAGTTAAAGGTTGGCTAGCTTCATCTGGATTTTGAGATATTTTTTCAGCTGCAAATGGCTAACACAAGAGAGAGAATACCACAGCTATCACTGCATCTCCTTTAAAATGGTTCATTTGCCTCAGGCTTTAGGATTTAGCTGTAATGAAGATGAAAGATTGATGGCTGACTGCTGACCTACTTTGAGGAAATGAAAGAGCAGGTGGCATGCTGCTGACTAGGAAAGTAAAAGACTGAACTAAATGTAGAGAAATAAAGCATGGCTGAATAAAGTCTCTTTTAGATCACAGCTTCTTTTCAGTGGCCCAATACAAAATAATACACATCTGGAAACCTCAAAACCTCTTTTATATCTCTGCATGTGTAAATATATTTAACCTATTTGAAATAGTTATTTTCATTTTACATGAGAAGGCTCTATCACTTCCTGCTAGGGCTTTGAATCTATCCAACTGTCACAGCATATTGTAGAAACTAATAGGAAAAGCTAGACAAGGCAAATTACAAAAAAATGTAAGACCTAAAGTGTGACGGATGTTTCTTTCAGTGGTTGCAACAAACTGTTCTCCAAATTTTGTTTGACCTTTGGCACAAGAGAGGCACGTTCATCTAAACTCAGAATTAAGGTGCTCCCAACTGTGTGATGAAAGTGTTTAATCATTGTTGTGAACCAGCCCTTCAGAAAAGAGCTGCCACCTTTCAGCTGGGAGCAGTGTACTGTACTTTGTGTCAGGAACTTCAGGCATGAAGCATGAGAAGGGATTAAAGGAAAAGACATTTTCAGTTTCTTGGTAGCAGTCTTTTGTTTCAAGCAAACCACTAATATTGGTGAATGCAGCTGATGCTGACCACCAAATATGTCTGCAGCTTCTCACAGCTGATACATTAACAGAGAATGGCATGAGAGATTCTTTTAGCTCATTGTTTTCATTAAAAAGCAGCTATCTTCCATGTTTTGGGCAGGTGCAGAAGAAAAGAGCTGTATTGTCTACCCAGTGATAAAAGGATTGAGCTGCAAGCTAGAGGCTGAGTTGTAAGCAATCACACTGCCTTACAGCTTGCCTTTCTGCACTTGCAACAGCCCTTGTTGGCAACTGCAGCGTCATGCTGACATCCTGAAATGAGAGGCAGTTTCACCAGCTAAGCAGATCCCTCTGTATTCAGCTTTCGATGGCAACATGACCCTGGGATGTCATTTAGGACATCCAATTCTCATTCCTTTCCACAAGAGCCAAAGGGGTGTGCCATTTGGAGAATAGTCAAAGGTGTGTAGCTCTGACTTTCCTTTCAGTCCATTATTATGAAGGTTCAACTATGTGAGAAAAGGCATCTTTGTGTATCTTTACACTCTTTTCCTTTAACAGAGAGAGTTTTTAGTTTATTCTTTGGGTGCAAGACATGGGAGATACCAAGCTATTAGGCTGTCAATTCTGTAACTGTTCCCAAGAACTTTCTTTTCTTAAATTCTGGGAGTAAAAATCTGATTTTATCATCTGACATTCAGCCCATATTCTAAAATAACTTAGTAAGTAATGGTTATTTTTGTACTGTCTTCCTTTGTTCTGCACCTTTGAAAGAGGAGACAGCTAGAGGAAGTGGGCATTTACTTTTGGTGTTATTCAAAGCTGGAGAGGGATTTACAGGGATAAAGGGGGGAAAGCATGTATGTGTCTATCAGGGAATGTGTGAGTTTATGTGCTGAATCTTTTTTTTTATGTGCTGAATGCTGAATCTTTTTTTTTTTTTTTCTCCTTCCCATCCTGTAAAACATTCTAGTTAGGAGAAAACTTACCTTGGGCTTTTCTTTGTATTTTTGGTGGACAGTTGCAGGAACTTTTTCCTTTATATACAAATAGTAATAAGCATTATGTATCTGTATCCTGTAAAGGACAAAATCTAATTTTATAAATCTTTTTCCTCAAAAGAAGTCTGATTTCCAAGTTGTTGTATGCATACTTATGGGCGTGGTTTTCTTAGGGTGTAGGAATTGTGCCACCAAGACTTCCTTTTCTCTGGTTTTGATCTATCTCACCAAGTGTCTGATAGCTGTTCTGGGAGCTTGCTCTCCTAGAAGCCACCTGATAGACTCTCCATTATCTGTTTGCACCATGTACAGCTCACTGAGCACAGACCCTCATTGAAACTTTGCATAAAAGCTCTAGAAAGGACAAAAAAATTAGTTACTTTTATAATGTTAGATTTAACACTTGTAACAAATTGAAACCTAATATTAGCATTTTAAAAATAATTTGATGTTAGGATGATTCAGATTCTTTTAATCTTTCATGAATAATAGGACTGCCTATAAACAATAGTGATATGGGAAAAGGAGATGCCTTTTCCTATTGTTCTTGCTTAGAAAAAAACATGAGAAAGAGGAGTGAAGGTGAGGGTGACCTAAAGAAGAAAGGTAAGAGGAGAAGAAGATTATGCTTTTGAATCAGAGTCCCACAAGCCAGTAAAGAAAGAAACCAAGGCAAAACATGCATGTCTACCAGTGAAAATGCCTGTGCCTGGGCATAACTAAGAAACATCTATAAAGAAGATAACAAGATAATTATTTTATTGTCATAAACACAGACTACAAAGTGGCAGCTGAATAGATTATTTTTAAAAGGTTAGTGGGGCATTTAAATGGTGGGGCTTGGAGTGTTTTAGAAGTTAGGACTATTTTAGTGAAGTTTGTAAACATAAATTAAAAGACAATTGTAGCCTTAAAAGATCTAATCAGAATGTTCTATGGTGAAATGATGTCAATTTTCTTCTGTGTTAGATGTCACAGAACCATAGAATGGAGGAGGGGGAGGTTGGAGGGGACTTTAAAGATCATCTGGTTCCAAAACCCTGCCATGGGGAGGGACATCTTTCACGAGACAGGTTTCTCAGAGCCCGTATTTCCCCTAGGTGTCACAGATACAATTTTCCTTTTGTGTAACATTAGAAGGAAATTTACTGCCATTGCTACTGAAAGATTTAAGTGATTCACATACAAAGCTGAGAGAATTAAAGTAAAGGTGAATCCTAAGATGGACATACTTTGTGGCATTTCTAAATTGATTTTGACCTAACTTACAGCCATTTCATTCACATCAGAACTCTATCTGCTCTACAGTTATTAATGTAAAGCCTTTTTCTAATTCTGCAATTTTTTCACCATTTTAGCTGACATATTTTAACTTCTGTAAATTAAGCCAGTGATGTTTATTGTGCAGACAAGCTACCACTTTCCAAGCTATCAGGTTACCTGTCACAAAAACACGCACTCTTGTAGATTGAAGGATTGCAATCTTGTCTGTTAGGTATTTGAATACATAGATTTGGGTCTATCAGTGTACAGAGATAAAAAGTATAACTTGGGAAAATTTCATTTTCTTTGGGATTCAGTTTTTACTTGATGTTGTCAATGGAATTATTCATCATAAACAATTTGTGGGATTTATGATAGGAGTGGTCTGTAAAAAATCTTTCAGTAGTAATTTGATTACTGTTTGCTCACCTTTTCAGTCTCAACACTCCTTTTTCTTTTTCTCCATGTTTTCCTAACTCTTTCAATGAACAGAACTGTAGCTTTTTCACTTTGATGTATGTCCCTTTTGATTAGGAGATCATCAATTATTTAGATTGTTCCAAACCTTGCAGTCTAATACTTTGAACATAAGACTGTAAGTAGAGCATTTTCAAGATCAGTGTTTAAAAATAGGTCATGTTTTTCAAGAGATCAGCCAATTCAGTGCTTGAAAATCTGGAAAATCTCCTGATTAACATTCAGGATTTGTTAACCTAATATGGACTTGTTTTTAAAACATTAGCTGTATTATTTTCTCCATTTAGAAAAGTCACCTAGCTTATATACAACATTTAATGCTGGTTGTATCATTAACAGTATCTGTTAAAAAACAAGAATAATGATATTCAAGGGGTTTTGCTGAAGGAAAAGAAGGTATTTTCTCAACCTTATAAAGGTATCAGTGGTTTTTTTTGCTATGGTAATTATTTGGTGTGTGTGCTTCATTATTATTATTAATAGTAATAATAATATTTTGCATTTCTGAAGCACTTTTCATCTGCCGACCTCACTTCTTTTTGCAAACAGCTAATTAGACTTCAAAACACAGTAAGTGGTGCTATACCCACTTTTCTGCAGGGCAGCACTGGAGGGCAAACCATGCTGCCTCTCAGTAGGCAGTCCAGGAAGCTTGAGGGGATGAGTAGGAACCCCCATGAATATGAATTGTGAATTAATATGCCATGAGGCAAGTTTTCCTGCTTGTTCTGACTAATTAGCTCATGGCCTGATAATGAAAAGGACAGAAAATTCAGACTGTTCCCTGCAACTGTGTGCCTAAAAGTTTTCCCCTCATCTCATTAGGTGGCAGTGAAATCATGACAACCACAGAGAGCTTTTCAAAGTAGTTTCCTACACCAGAGAGAAGTTCAAAATTTGTTGATTAAATGATATTTTCCATCCTAACCTGTACAAGTGGTGATAGTTATATTTTTTATCTTAACCTGTACAAGTGGTGATAGTTATATTGATAGTTATATTTCTCCCAGCTTTGCTTCTTTCGTTTTGTTGTTTTTCAGATGAGTTCTGGCCAAGTGCTTTCAACAATGTAGCTACTGATACTTGTCTAGTTTTGGTGGCTCTCCAAGCACTGGCTGTCACACTCATGGGTATCAGAAATGTTCCCTGCACATAAAGGCTGAGAGAGAGCTAGTTGCATCATCAAACCACAGATTCAGTTAAAAATCCTCCTTTTAAATAAGGATGGTAGGAGCAGTGGATACTATCTCTTTACCTCAACTTTTTAGTAGGGCATTTGACACTGTCTGCCATATCCTCATAGGGAAGCTGCAGCTGATGATGAGCAGGCAGTGGATTGAAAGCTGAATGGCTGAGACCAGAGGTGGTGATCACAGCACAAAGTCCAGCTGGAGGCCAGTAGGCAGTGGTGTACCCTGGGCTCAGTCCTGGGTCCAGTCCTGTTCAGCATCTTCCCTGATGATGAGGATGATGGAGCAGAGGGTGCCCTGAGCAGGGTTCCTGGTGGTGTGGAACTGGGAGGGATGGCCAGTACGTAGAGGGATTGTGCTGCCATCCAGAGGTTCTTTGAAAGTCTGGAGAAATGGACTGACAGGAAGCTCAGGCAGTTCAACAAAGAGAAATGCCAAGTCCTTCATCCAGGGAGAAACAAACCTGAGTGCCCTGGGGGCTGACCAGGTGGAAGTAGCCCAGCAGGAAAGGACCAGGGCTTCTGGTAGGCACCTCATCAAACGTGAGCCACTAATGTGCCCTCGCCATGAATGTGGCAAATGGAGCCCTGGGCTGCATTAGCCAAAGCACTGACAGCAGGTGAAAGGAGGATCCTTCCCCTCCACCTGCCACTGGTGAGGCCACCCCTGGACTGCTGTGTCCAGTTCTGGGCTCCCCATTACAGGAGAGACAAGGGCTCTTAGGAGAGTCCAATGAAGGGCCACAAGATTAAGAGACTGGAGCATTTCCCCCCTGAGGAAAGGCTGAGAGAGCTGGGACTGTGTATAAGTATATATGGTATGCATATATATGTATATGTAACACATGATATACATACAGCTATGTAAATAAATATCTGAAGGGGAGGGACAAAGAGGATGCAGCCAGGCACTTTTTAAAGGCACTCAGGGACAGGACCAGAGGCAGTGGGAACAACCTGAAACACAGGAGAAACCCAGGAGGTTTTTTCTGAACATTCAGGAAACACATTTTCACTCTGAGGCTGGCTGAGCACTGCCACAGGCTGCCCAGAGACACAGAGGTGGTATTCTCACCCTTGGAGACATTCAAATGCTGCCTTGATGTTGTCCTGGAAATCCTGCTCTAGGTAGCTCTGCTTGAGCAAATGGGTTGAGCAAGATGACTTCTGGAGATCCCTTGCTACCATAGCCAGTCTGCACTTCTTTGATTCTGCAAAATAAAAAGAGGTGGATTTCCTAATAGCCCTACCTCAGGGCTACTTGGGATTTCCACTCTGCTACTAATTTTACCTTGGTTTCCATGGAGCCAAAGGCAGAGGAGCAGAAGAAATCAAGTAATGAAGCCTACAAGTAGTTTCTTAAGGGAATGAGGAACTGAATAAGGTAAATTGATGTGAAATAAAACAGAAACTATTGCTCACTTCATTGAATGGCTGAAAAAATAACAGAAGTGTGTCTCTGAATGCAGTACTCTCTGGATTGCTATTTAGCATAATTTTAATGTCTTTAATTTTTCCCTATTATCTTATAATTATTACTATTATAATTTTTAAAAAATAACACCATTTAATGCTTTCTGAAATACATTATGGGCACAGAGGAAATTAAGACCAGTAACGTCATCTAGGTCTTGTTTTAAGAGCAAACTGAGGCATAGATGACTGTCCTACACACAAGTGAGTTTCAGTGTAATTTTTTTACTTAGATTTTAAAAAGAAAGTATTCTATTCACTGTTCACAAACATTTGTCCTAGAGTCTCAGTGAAGAATCACTGTGATGTGAAATGAAATGCATCATTAACATAGCACAAATAGTGAATTTTATTGTACCTAATATTTAGTATTTGAAAAAGAATAGGGTAAAAATACTGGTTAAATTTTCTGTTCTTAACAACCAGAGTACAGAATGTAATTTTTTCTTCTGTGTCTCATGAAACAGCTCATCATAACACATATCAGAGATTTTTTTTTGTCTCTGCCTTTTTTTTGCTATACTGCTGATTCAGACCCTAACTCTGCAAGCTATTGTGCACAGCTACCAGCCTGTGCTCACTGCCTGAGCTGTGGCTTTTCTGCACACATGCAGTATTCATTTTACCACCAGATTCTGCATTAAGATATTGGAGATTAATTAAGGAGTGATGGTGGGGGGTTTATTTTCTTTTTTCCCTCTTCTTTCTTCTTCTTTTTTTTTTTTTGTTTTGTTAGGCTTTTTGTTTTTTGTTTCTTGTATTGCTTGTCATCAAAGAAAATAAATATTCCATAGAGAGGGTCCAGGTGAAAGAGTGTTACTTCAGCACTCCAAGGGAGAAATACTGTTACAGAGGGCAAAAACATTAAGGTGGCATGTTGTAAAGTCAGTCACTCTGGGAAAACTCCAATGAGAGGCTGTTTATCAGAGATTGTAATGTATTATAAGGAAAAACTTTATGAAACTGGCAAGTAGACCAACTAATTTATTAAAAAGATGTCAAGAAATCAAAAACCACTAAGAACCACAGTAATGGAAAATTACATGGATAAACAAATACAGACTATAGACTCAGTGAAAACCAGTATTCTACTGATTTCTTGTGGACTTACATGAAATTTGGGTTAAAATAATTCACTTTATAACGCCAAAAAGAGTGACTTATCTCAAGATAATGGCTCCAAGGTGCTCAAGCTACAGAATACCAGCATCCCCTCATGTTTCCTATTTTATGTGTTTTGGCTGGTACAGCTGAACTGCTGCAGTCACTCTGATCTCTTCTCTTAGTTTTGCAGAGAACTGTTGGGTTTGGAGGGATGACCATTTATCAGGCTACCCCTGAGGTGCCCCAGGGGTTATTGTGGTGGAATGAGGTCTACAGCAGTAAGTGATATCACTTCCTGAAAGGAAAAAACTATGAGTATTAGGACTTCTTCCCAATATCCAGAAATATTAGAAATTTGAAATAAAGAATACATTACTGTGTATTGTGAATTTTCAAAATTTTGAAAAACATTTTTTGCATGTCCATGTTTTGACAAGAAAAAGTATGTGTATATATTTTTTTTTTTCTTTTCATTTATCATTATGGCAATACCTGTAGGTCTCCTGGGTGGGACACTAGAATGATTAACAGATAAACTTTTGCTAACTTTGCTAAGTGTTTATATTTTGCATTACCTAGCCATAAAGTACACTGGGTATATACTGGCATAATTTTTACCCCAAAATTTTTCTGTGTGCAGGTGTACCTGCTGAATTGCTTCCTGCAGTGTAAAGCAAGTGCAATGGCACTCAGTGCAGGAACTCAAACTGCTCACTGCTCCTGTCAGAAATCCCCTGGCTGAGTGCTGAAGTTCATCTGAGGGCAAAATAGATGCTGTCCTGAGAAAGTGTTTTGAGATGACTTGTGAATGATTTCTTATACATCATATTAATATGCTGCAGGTTTTTTTAATTTTCCACAAATCACTTTTATTGTAAGAAGTCAAGCTTGGGCTTGTGCTCTTCCCTTTTTTCCTTTTTTTTTTCTTTTTTTTTTTTTAATTCACCCATTCAGCAATTTATTATGTGCCCTGGCAACTTTCAGATCAGATGTCTCCTAGCTCCCCCCCTCTCTCTCCTGTTTCCCTGCTAAACACCTTCTCCCCAGGCCAAAGGTTTGGCTCTTACACTGTTGCCATTAACTAATCTGCTCCTGAGTCAGGTTCTCTGTGGTTGTGGACTTTGGTGAGCCAATGTAAAGAGTCTCTCTTAAACTTCTCAGAAAAGGTAGTTTGGCCTTTTGGGTTGATTATTTGATTTGACTATGAAGGAAGGTGAAATCCGAAATTTTTTTGTCTGGATTTTCTTTGCTTCTTTTTGTGGAAAAAATAATGATTAAAAAACCCCCTGTCACTAAACTGAGGAACTATAGATTTTGTGTGAATAAGTCCTGAAAGCGTGCTGGTTTCCAAGCCTTTCTTCACTTCATAACACTTCCAGAGTGCATTTCCATCTCAACATACATCTACTCCTTTTGTACTGTAAGTATCTGATAAAATTGTACCAGAATTGCCTGTTATTTCTTGCTTCCCTCCAAGATCCAACTTGTCCTAAATGAACTTCTATTCCAAAAAAATAGTCACTAAAGGAGCAGTGAGGTGTGTACTCACCACATCTGCACAGACTTTCCAACTGAACCCACAGGAAATACACATGAACCATTTTATTGCTTATGTGAGCAGAATTGTTTTCCTCTGGACCTGTCAGCCCAGCATTCCTGCTTATTTTGAAACAACCAGATCCTGCATTTTATTTTTTTTTTTTTTTTGCTGCACACAGTTGCATTTCTAACAGATATATGAACTCAAGTACAGCCCTGAGCTCCCTAATTCCTGTTGAAACTGATGAGAAAATATTGCAGAAATTAGTGTCTGTGAACTGATCCAAGTAAGTATTTAAATGTTCTTCTTTCCTCCCCCTCATTCCCTGGGTGCCTCTCTCTCTCATTTTCTCTTTTCATTCTTTTAGCTGCCTTCTTTCCAGATTATTCCATTCTTCTTTATTCATTCATTCTTAGCCTACTACATCTCTTAACTCAGATTTTGCCATTGAAAGCTTCCTCTTTCAAGGAAAGATGTTTGTTTGTCTCTCCTCTGCTGAGGATATACCTGTTCTTGGTTAGCTAGAGTACTTCATTTTCTGCTGCTGTACCTCTGCATGCACCAGTTTTGCCTAGCTGAGTGTTCCATAATGTGGTTCTACAGAAAAATCATTAGGATCATTGCTACTATTTCTTCCTAACTGTTGAAGTTTTGAAGTTGACCATATTACTAAAAATCAAGCTGTAAGACATATCCCCTGTTTTGTTGCTGAAAGATCTATATCCAATACAGATCAAGTCTTTATCAACCTCTGAAACTATATTTTCTTTTTCACTTGCCTTCAGTGTGTAACTGGATGTAGTCAACAATGAGACATAAAGATGTGCACCTATAACTGGGAAGTCACTCTCTCACAAAATTTTTAAATCTTAAAAAAAAAAAAAATAGAAACAAAAAGCCAAGAAAAGAAATTAATCTTTGGCTAATTAGCAATGCATTTTCTTAATAGAACTCCATCATTTATGTTCATGCATGCAAAAAATGCTTGTTCAGAGAGAATTATAAAAGGGCACTCTTGCCATCATTGCAGCACTTGGTGCAGGAAAAGTGCAATTTTTGGTGTTGGAGCCAACAAAGCACTTGTTTTTCTGACTGCTCTGCTCAGTACAGTGGTTCAGTCAGATTCAAACCCTACTATTACCCTTCTCTAAGGCACTTCACCTGAAAGCTCTTCCAGCCATTGACAGTTGTCTGACCCAATCATCACTTCAACTTAAACTTTTATACAAGCTTAACACCTTCCCTGGGCCCTTGATTCATGTGTCAGCCTTCAAATATGTCTTCTTGTGCTGAAAAAAACAAAATACAAAATGTTTTATCTCCTTCAAACTGAGAACCCCAAAATAAACAGCAGAAAGAAATGTCTCATATGACAGCCTATCTCCTACAGAAAACAGAGCTGTGAAGTGCATAGACAGATGGCTTTTGCAGGCAAAGCTTATTCTCAATGTGTGATAAATCATATTTTTTATAAATATTCTTGTCTCTTTTTAAAAAAAACTGCTGTTATATAAAGGTTATTATTAACTGTTAAAGAATGGGCTATCGATTTCATCCTCGGTGCTGAATGGGAGAAGATCATCATTCACTTGAGACTTCTCACTGGCAAGGCTCTCCTGAGAGGCAATCAGGAGTGGTTTGTTCTCCAAAAAATATTCTGGTTTTGGAAGTGACACACAGATTATTCGTTTTCAGAGTCAACCACCTTTGACAGTTTTAGCTCCATTCTTTCCATTAACATGTATGTTTTTGCTATTAGAGTAAAAACATCTGACAGCTAAGAAAAAGTTTTTCTTCCCTGGAATACAGAATTTCCACTTCTCACTGTTACCTGCTCATCCTAACAATAGTGAATAAGTGATATTTTAGGGTATTACATTTTATAGTGCTTATCTTCTTCCCTTTACTCAAGTTTCCTGTCTTACTGCTGCATATTTTCCATTTATCAATCTTAGCTGTTCACAGTATCAAACAAACACATACACTCCCTTTAGTGTGAAATTTTGCACAACTGTGTCTAATAATTTAAGTGAGTTGAGAAACATGGAAAATTCGTACTGTAAAAGAGCTGAATTACCTTGGTGACACTGCTCTGTAGTTATGAATACAAGAGAAGCTAACATTTGTATTTTCCCACAAACAGCTCACTTTTTTGGGTTTTTTTTCTGTCCAAACTTAGGGCATGAATTGTTTTATCCCACCCTGCATGCTCAGAAAGTAGAATCCAGGTTGACTGTTTTGCCTTCTTTTCCTGTTCTTAATGGTCCCCTTGGCACTCTAATACATTTTGAAAGAGCCAGGTTTGCTTCTGTAGCTGGGGGGAACTGTCAGACTTGACACACTGCTGAGTTTCTTCCCTTTAGCAAGCCAAGCCAGGTCATAGATTGGGAAAAAAAAAATTAAAAAAATCAAACCACATTTGGGAAAATTTGTTACTGAGACTTCACTCTGGCAAAGAGAAATCCTGAGCCAGGTCTGGGTGAGAAGCCAGGAAGAAAAGTGTTAGAGAAAGCAGCATAAAACAGAAGTGCTGCTCAATCTGTTGTGGTGAACACAGTTAATGACCATGGTCAAGCAAGGGCAGTGTTTTTCAGCAACATTCAGTAGGCTGGGATGAAAAGCCTCTCACCAAAGACAGAAATAGTTCCTGACCTACAAGTCTAACCTGGAAGGGAAAGGGCCTGTCCCTTACTGTTGCAAATGTAAGTGGTTTTGTTAATTGTGCTCTCCATTCTTCTGGGGTATTGGTTTTGTGTCTTCTGCATCATCATTTGTATCAACTAATTAATCATTAAGCTTCCATTTGATTTCAGTGGTGAGGGCTTGAGCAGTGCTTGGATTTAGATTTTAAATCATGACTTTTCAACTAAGAACAAGGTGTACCAGTCAATGGCAAGCCTGCTGCAATAGTCAGGCTGTTGTAGGGATCCAAATCCCACCTGTAATCTTTCTCATAGATAAAAGTCCTATCCTTAAAATACTTTGCAACTTTCTTTGTCTTTTATAGGGCAGGGGAGTTGTAGATAAGGTTTATGTAGTAGCATTGTATACTAAAACAGAATGTGCCAACACCACCTATGCCATTCTGCCATTAAGCTGAATTCCTTTCCTTACCTTTTTATTTCTATTTTATTGTTAAGATCCTGGAATATTAGGAGGAGGACATTGGATTTCTGGGTTTTGGTGCACACAAGGAGAAAAGCAGTTGGGAGCACAGAAGAGAGAACTAGGAAAAATATAGACAGAGCAGCAGCAGTGGTGCTGGCTGGTTATGGTAACTGGCAAAAGTGAATGAATGACATCTACAACCTAAAATGTCTTACCTTGAATGAAACACATGTATTTCAGCTTTAGGTTTTTTAATAGGCTTATCTCTTATAAAGCAATAATAGTATTCTGTCAGTGCATGCAGGACTTTTCTCAGTGGCAAATAATCCTGTAGCAGTTTTCTGAAGTGCTGTCATAACCAAAATTGGGGTATTTTTTGCAAATACTTTATCTTACAGTTTTGCCTTCGCTCTATGTTTTGTCATACTCTTTTAATGTTACATTATTTGCTTTGCAGCCTTTGAGGGAAGGCTCTGGTAGCCTCTATATGCCCAGTGTAGCTAGTATATTTTTCTAATTCACAGTTCACATGTAAATTACACCACAGTTGGCACCTCTGATATTTAAAGAAAAAATCAAAATTATCTTTCATTGTTTGGTATTTCCTTCAGTTCTGTCCTTTCCTATTTTCAAGTTTCATCTTTCTGAGAAGACAAAAGACTTGTACTTTTTGTTGGGAAATTCAGCAGTATTTATATTTCATTTAGAAATCACTTCCCCTTGGTCACCTGAAATTCTGCATCTGGGCATACTCCGTGTAAGTGGATGTTCACCACCATGCTGTGTCTCAGGCCTTCCTCTACATATCCATCCCTCTTTAGGTGTTTGATCTAGTCTCTACTTGTAAGAGCAGGTCTGATACATACAAGCAGTGTAAGTTCATCTGCAAGCATAGTTTGGTTAAAAAGTAGAGGAACTGTTCTTGGTTCAGCCACTCCAGCTGGGGGGTGCCCCATCAGCCTACCTTTTGTACAGTGCTGCCTTTCCCTTTCTCCTTGGAGCCCAGCACAACCAGGATGGTTTCTGTTAGGACCAGCAGGGGTTTCTGCAGCTGTAGGAGTGGGGCTGTAGTTTCTGGGACTGTAGGTGTGATTGTGGTTCAGAATCTCAACATCTGCAATTCCCTGGGTCCTCAGTAGGGCATGCATTATACAGCTGGGGGGTTCCTACAGCTGCACCATCCAGGTATCCCAGTCCAAAAACGTTGAATTAAACTCTCCACAGATTTGGCCTGAAGCTAGGAAGCTGGTTTTCTCTACTGGAGAAACTCTGGTGTGTGACTATCTAGCATAACTCTTTCCCTTCTAGGAGTCCAAAGGACGGTGTGATTTCAGACATACCTCTCTTGTTAGTTTTGTTCTTGGAGTCGTGGCTCACTGCTCAGTGTGCTGCTGCTCTAAATCTCATCAGAAGAGTGCTGTGGATAGTGCAGGCAGCTGACACATCTTGGTGAATTGCACTTCAAAAGAAGATGCCAACCACTTCAAAGTCAGACACCACAATGCCAGGTCTCACACTGTGTCTGCACCCTTTTGCACAACTGAACTTTTACAATTTTAATTTTAATCTTTTAATCTGCCACCAACAGAAAGCACTTAACGTCTCTTTCATCTATTGGGCCTTGCAGAAATGCCCTTTCATGCTAAATGACTTCACTCAGTCCATTTCTGCACACAGCATGTCCAGTCCTCAGCTCTGTAATCGGGCAGGCTGGCAAATGTAGGGCAGGTCTGGGCTGCCCTTGGACAAGCAACTTGGACAAGCCAATGAGCTCCAGGATGCTGAATTCCCTGACTAGAATGCTATTTTCTTGTGGAGCTGTGGTGTACTTGCTAATTGTCACTTCCCACCTCTGCTCCCTCAGTGAGCTGGGGCTTTCCTTTGCTTGCTGGTGCTTGGAAATGTCAAAGATGGCAACAGGGACCCTACACAGCATCAGATATCCTCCCAGACCACTTCACAGCTGGAGACGTATCACTTTTCAGAAAGTGTCTGCTCTCAGCAATCTGCATCTTCCCTTGTTATGGGTTACTTTTAAACAGCTTTTAGACATACTATTAATATAGATATTTTAAAAACCCACTTTCTTTAAATTCTTGCAGGCAGGTATCCAAGACACGTCATACAACTGTGCTAATTATGTTTATTTCTAGATTCATTACTGCAGTCCTGTCCATCTTAGAGCCCTTTCTCTTGTTACACTGCACTTCCTATTTCATCCACTGTTCTGGTTCTGAACAGGGAGAACCATATGTGGAAGTTCCCATTGTGACTCTTCTAGAAGTCTATTGTCCCCATTAAAACAAGTAGAGGCATGAAGATTTTGTTAATATTTCACTAAAAACCTTTATCCACTCATCATCCAGGTCATTGTCTTCTGAGAGTTCTGCTATAAACATTATGAGTTTCTGACCTGCAGAATTTTTATGGGCATTGGTATTACAGGTATCTGAGGATAGTTTTCCTTTATATCCCACTGTATTTCATGTCCTTAATCATGCTCTGCAATTACCTTGAGTCTGCTTTCCTTTTGTGGGTAAACTGGCACTTCACAATTTCATATCACCTCAAAATGTGGTACCAATTTTTCTATAAAACCATTAAGAAGTACATTATTAATTCAAACAATTTTAATTTTCTGTGACAGGTGATTGCACACACTTGAGAAGATGGTGTGAAATTTTCACACATAAACACACACACACACACTGAGCTGTTGTGTACCCATAGGGAAGGCTTATTCCTTTCCTACAGCAATCTGTGCCTGACTTATGGCTGCAGTGTCCTGTGTCCATTCCTGCTGAACTTGCAAGAGGGTCACCTGAAAGTGTTTAGTTCCCTCACCTTACTGAAGACCAGTGATGGTTGTGTTCCTGCTTCTTTGGAACTCCCAGGATTTTGTCATCTCAGTAACCTCTTTTAGCAGATTTTTCTTCTTCTGCACCCCACCACCCCACACACCTACTTGTGAAATTGCACAATTCTCTGCAGAGATTTTAATGTCATTTTGACAGTGAAATTGCTGGGTTCTGAATGAAAATACAAATATTTTCTGGGAGATTAACTGAATTTCTCTGTTCTCTGCATGGAACCATACTGGACCACACAGTAACAAAAGTTAAAGGGTACCTCTGAACCATTTCAGAGCCATCTTTTACCACAAAAACAAAACAAAAAAAACCAAAAAAAAATTATTTAAAAGGAGGATGAGTACTAAAAGCTAATTTTTCCTAGGAATGAAAAAGCCACAAAGATTAATAGTTCCTGGTCAAAGGGAGTACAAACTGAAGAAAAGGATTAACTTGAAGCAGATTTTTGCCAATGGTGTCTAAGGGACCAATTTTTTCCTCTAATCTACAAATCAAAGACTGCCTGTGCTAACAAAAGCAAACTAACTCTTTCAAATTCAGCAATTAATTTTTCTTAATAGAATGATGAGTATGTGTTTTGCTAGGAAAAAAAAAACCTGTCAGTTTTTGTATAGACCACATAACCTTGTGGTATTTTGAATATTAACTGCCATAAAAATAAAATGCAGGAAGTTTGGTTTTGTTTTAGCTAAAATGATGCTCTTTATCAAAGACTAACACCTTTATTTTTAATTTTCAAAAGCCAAAGATTTTAAATCCTCTAAGCAGTGGAAAAAATGGGAGACAATTACTCATTTTAAAATGTTGATATTATTTATAAACATTCTCTACATATGGGAAAGTATGCTTCATAGCTATGAATGTGTTTATTTATATTAGTATTCTAAAGAAAACATGGGTACATTATTATTTCAGATATTATAAGGCCAAAAATGTATTCTCAATGCTGATTTACATTTCTTTAAAAAACTAAAATACAAATAGCATGAAACAGTAGGCTGAGAAGCAACTGCAGCCATTTAAATGCATGTGCTAGGAAAATGTTATTTGATTTAACAGCAAAAGATGTTTCCTTACCAGAGACAGATCTAATAAGGCCTTAGAAGAAGTGAGGCTAAATTCAGATAATGCTTATGGACTGAGGGTAAGATGTCTTTGTGAGCAGCAGTCTCTGGCAATAACACCAATTTCTTTGGATGGAAGAGGGAAGATGGAGGTCCCCTCGTGGCACAGGGAAGGGAGGGTGCTCCAGTCAGTGCTGGTGTTTCTCTCAGACCCTGTGAGCTCACCCCTCACCACCCTGCTAACCTGCTGCCTTCAGAGTGCATCACATCCCTCCTCACCAACCAGAAACACTGGAGCTGGAGATGGGCTCAGGCAGGGGTGGCTTAGTCCTCACCTAACTGTAACCAACCACCCTGAGCTGAATTTTTTTAGTAAGATAGTAGTACAGAAAATGAGATCAATATGCATTTAATTGGATCCTTTCACTTAACAAGCCCAGCTTTCTTTGGTTTCATGTAGACAATGGTAGAGATGGCTCAATATATTTTCTAGCAGTTAATAAACCCCCCAAACTAAAAAATCTTTTAATATGCTGCTCACTATGTAAGTTAGTGGCCACCACCACAGCAACACATCACTAGCAACCTAAGCTACAGGTTTTATAGTTTTTTCACCAATTGAAACCTATTGTTTCAGTAATTGTTTTCTTGAATAACAAAAGGCTCATTACCACCCAGTGTTCTTCACAGAAGCATTCTGCCAATGTTATTGAATGAGTTCTGACAAAACTCAAAAAAGAAAACAATTTATTATTTCCAGAAGGGTGTGTTTATGGACAGAGAATTTTAGTGATTTGTCTCAGACCTTAGAGAATTGGCTACAATGCCCAGGTTACATAAGATAGGATGGGTTCTTTTGGTTCAGAATCCAGCTGCCTATGAGTTACACACAACACCTTTCCCTATTGTTGTGCCCAAGTTTTTCTTGGGGTCCTTTCTGGATGCCTGCCTAAAAATGTCCCTAACTGGCTAAGGAGGGACATTTAGTGTTTACCTGATATATTGACTTTAGTGTTTACCTGATATATTGTCTACCACAATTGTACAGATACAGCACTTTTGCCCTGGGTTATCAACCTCTGAAAATGAAGATCTAAAATAAAACTGATGATGTAGCCTTAGCTGCAGGAGAACTCAAAGTCGTTTCTCTTTCAGCACAAAGTGGGGACATTTTCTTTTCCTCTGCAGCATTGTGGCATGCTTGGACTGAGTCATTTCTTTGATGTGTAAATGCACCTTAAGAAGGACATTAAATATTTCAAGTAATTGGTAGGAATGTGAAATCTCTCATTAGTGTCTGCTAGACAGCTGCAAAGTGCAGATAAGAAACTGCATGTGCTAGTACAGGAAAATATTCCAAAATTCTTGAGGGAAGCTTCCTGCCTAGAAATGCCCCGTTTCTTTTTGCCCTTCCAGACTATGTCTGTGCAATCTGTGCCTACTGTAAAAATTCTGGTTCTGTGGAAAAGTGAAGCACTCTGTCTGTTAATCTCCTGGCCACAAAGGCTTTTCCTTACAGCGACATGACATCCACCATCTAGGCTGCAGAACCAAAACTATTTTCCCACCTACTTGCAGAATTGAATTTGAATGGTGCTTATTTAAAACACTTTAATTTGTCACATGTTTGATTTTGAAATGTGTTTTCAATAACATGCAGTGAAGTCCATTTTAGAACTGATATGACTGTCTAAAATGAAACTACAACAGTAATTAACATTCTACTTCATGGTTAATTAAAATAGATTTTATATTAAGAAAACACAAATTTCATATCATAAAACTAGTTAATTAGTCTTCTCAAAGCTGCTTTTATGAGGTCTGTTGTTTTCACAAGTTTTGAATTTGTCTGCTAGTGCAATTTGGATGTAAACAAATCCTCTGGACTGTTTTTTGTGGAAGGAGAAAGTTTACTTCCCCACATGTACTTCTGGCAGTTTCTGAGAAAGTCTGGATATACAAATTCATCCTTCCCAAGAGTGAGCAAGATGTCAGTGGGAATTAAGGAAGAACCATGAAAGTGAAAGTAATTTCATAAAAAGCTGATTTTCAGCATTCATTGAGGTTCCTGACTGCACTGAGGAGAGAAGGGCAGTCAAGTGTGTACTGCCAGGATAACCATGTAGAATAATCTAGTTTACTGGGGGGACCAGAGATGAAGGCTGGAAACAGGACTTGAGTCCTTCAGAGAGCTGGATGTTTTCCCAATACATGGCAGGGTAGAGTTGCTGTAGTGAAAATCTGCTCTTTTTTAGTACCGCTCTGAAAGCAGGGTAGCATGATGTCCTTGCTAGTGCAGAATCCCAAAGTACTGAGAGCAGCTCTTCCTGTTATCTAATGTTGTGACCTGCATTATGCATTAACCATTAATTATTTTACAGATTTTTGGTTTTTCAAATTTACAGATTTCTCCAAAGGTTACCTTCTTTCCTACTAATTTAGAATTATAAAAGAATACCAGCTGGGAGATTTGATGGATAAAACTTTATGTCTACAGATTGGGATTAAGGCAATCTTTTCTCTGACAGTGGTCTGCAAACACTAAAACCAGAGGGGAGAAGGAACTTCCTCTGGAGGTGACAGACCTTTCAATCATAACAATTTGTGCAGCTCTGACTTTCCAGTGAGCATGCAGACCGTGCTGGTGGACAGGAGCACTGGATCCGACAGCCAACATCACCTTGTGAGTCTTTTAAGCAAGAATGGCTCCAGCATCCTAATGACCAGGGCTGCAGTGCAGTAGATATTATACAGAGGAAGTGTTCTGTTGCCAGTGAGGCCAAAGGAGAAATGCTAGTTTAGTTTTGCTTATAAATAAAGTAAACTTTAAAAGAACACAATAGCTATCATCAGGTAATTAAATTTTAGAGCAATGCTTGAGTTACACTTAAACTACTTCTTGGTCATTCTTGCATTTATGTGCCTTATATCCTGAGACAGAAATAGTTTTTCCACTTTTGGACCTTTCTGATATTCAGAACAAATGTTTTCCTTTAGTGCTGGAGAGAGAACCATAGCCCAGCACCTCACAGGAAGTAGTCATAAATGATGCTATGATGGTACATTAGATATTTGGTGCTTGTCTTGCCTTCCACAATCCAGGAACAAGTCAGTGATTAAAACACCTGGTTTAGCCATTAGTGCTAATTATCCATTTGTCTCAAGTTGTCTTAGGTACTTAACACGGTTAAGTTTAACTCAGAACTTTTTTTTATGCATTACTTTGAAGCGTTTGCTGTCTTTTCAAATCTGATGATGATCTCATAAATAAATTTATTTTTAGTCTTCCAGTCAATCTAACAAATCACCTGCTCCTAAAACTCCTACATTTCTATGTCATTAAACACTGAAGGTGGAACAACAGTAATATTGCATATATCTTAGGAATATTGTTCTGTGGCACAACAAGGGAAAATATTTGAAGCTTTTTCGTTAAAAACCTGTGTTTTATGCTCAGCTCTGCCTAAAATATCCTTATGTAACCTCAGGAGTGAAATGCATGATACGTACTTACTCTTGAACAATAGCACTGAGAGGTCTTGACTGATGCTAAGGGGTTTGAATGCTCAGGAATATTACCATATGTAAGTGGGAGAGCTGGGACTGCACAGCTCAGTGAATATTCCTCTGAGCTATAAATAGCTTTTGGAAAAGGTATCAAGTGCAATTTAAAAATGCCCAAGTGCCCACAATTCATAGCCCTGTTATCTGGCATTACTGAGTGGTTTTAGTCTGTTTAGAGTCTGATCTAATTTTTGTGCCAGAGACTGCAATCGGGGTTGCTTATTTTTCAATGCAATATTAAGGCAAATTCAGAAATACCTATGCAGAGAGAAAAGATACAAGTTACCTAACCCTTTGATCTGGCAAACAAAAAAGGCATGATTTTTGAGTGACAATCAAAATTATCACTACCCACATTAAGAAGCAAGATGGAACATTTTGAATACATCAGTAATGAGCCACAAGGCCATCCTAATTGTGTAGTAAATTCCTCTTTCTTAGCAACCCTCAATTCAGCAGTGCTCTGTAGCATTCAAACTCCAAAAAGCATAGTGATCCAATTTTTTATTACTGTGAATTAATCTCCTTCTAGTCATCCCAGAATACAGAAGTTGTCTTGGCATTTTTGTGATCCCTTTTTTTTTTTTCATCTTCCTAATTACATTAATAGCCATGTTCTATCTTTTTTATCCTGACACAATTGTAAATCCTTCACATATGAACTCTACACCTTTTCAGGTCTCTAGAAGAAGGATCTATCTTGTTTCTAGTTTTGGTTTCATACCAAGATGATGTTTCAATGTGTTGTACACCTTCAGCATATGGGTACTCATACTGAAGTCAACAGGTGACTCAGAGAGAAGCATATGGTTAAGTAGTGGGTTTTTTTTCCTTCTTTTTTTTTTCTTTTTTTTTTTTCCTTTTTTTTTTTCCAGATTTGGATCTAAAATCATGCTGAAAAAGCCTGGATATAGAAAAACTGCTCTTCTTCCACTGTGTGGAAGAGCAGGACACCTGACATACTTCCATATTTCCTGTCTGTGTGCCATGAAGCTATATTTTGTGGGATTTCTTTCTCTATGAGTGTATGAGGTTAGAGGAGAAGCTGATGTAGCATGATCCTGTGCAACCACAAGCAAATTACATAGATTTCATTATGTAACTGGAAGGCTGGATAAGCAGCGCTGCTAATGCTTTGCAGAGATAATCTGTTTGAGTTCTATGAAGACTGACCACGTAATATCAGGTTTTGATACCCTAACCAAGGTTTGTTGCATAGATACTAAACAAGATTGTGTCCTAGCCAGGATTCCAGGTTTATTTCTTTGTACAGCTCTGCACAGAGTCTCTGTTCAGGTCATGAAGTAGTGCTAGTTTTTCACTGTTCATTCTGTTCCTTAGCTCTGAAGGGGCTGGATTTGAATGGATCAGTTTTCTGCTTCTCTTTCATAGGCATTCCTTATCTGTATTTGCAATAGATGAATTGTGTTAGAGTAATCTATTTAGCATAATCCATTCATGGTTTTGGTTTTTTGTTTTGGTTTGGTTTGGTTTTATATTGTCCATTCATGTGATGGAAAGCAGAGACTTCTGGGAACAGGTCAAAACTCAGCTATTTCTCTACATCCTGGATTTTAGCTAAGCAGTAGGTGTTTACTCTCTTTGGCATTTGTGTGGAGACAGACCCATGTTGACACAAATCCTAGGAATTCCTCGTTTTTGGTGAGTTTGCTGTTACTCACAAGTATTTCTTACCATATATATACAGTCTTTCTCCTGTTTGAGAGGAGAGGAGGCAGTTTCAGAGGAGGACTCTCAGTTCTGGATCTGAGCAGACTGCCATGGAACCTTCATTCACAAGCTGAGGCATCTGGGAGAGGTCAGTGGTCAGGCACAGCTTAGCACTCCTCCCAGGATAACTTCTGCTCTGCAAGAACATTGAAATGCCTTTTAAAAGCACTTCAGCTGCTGTCAGCTGTGCTCTGGCAGATGGACTCTGGGCAATTTACTGCCACCAAACACCCAAGCCTGATATCTACTGGGGCTCTTCAGATTGCTACCAGAAGTGGCAGAATGACATTTTGGCTGCCATAGAGTGCCACCTAAGTCATTAACCTAAAAGAAAGTCAGCAGTGATTTTAAGTTAATGTGTGAGCACTGAATCACAGCAAGTATATCATCCATTCTGCCATGTGGCTGCACTGGCAGTAGCCTGTGCCAGAAGCAAACAGCTCAGATTGGTGACCTCTGGAATCTTCATGAATTCCCAGAGACTGCAGACTATAAATCTGTCATCGCCTGCCCTGGCAGTTTAAATGTCTAACTTGGATAGTTTGATATTTAGGTACTTTTAATCAATCTCTCTTTGAAATAGGGGGAAAAAAACTCTAAAAAACCATCAAACACCCTCTCCACTCCTCCCCACTCTTCCCACCTCCAATCCCTTCACTGAGCATTTAAAGCAGATGTTTGGAATCAGCCCCTTGTGTTAGGTGCATGTTTATCTTTTTGCAGTTCCTTACTGTTTCATTTATTTTGCCCATCACCTCACAGCTTTGCAGTAACCTCTTCCATATGAAACTGGATTTTAAAATGACAGATATTAACTCATTTTCTCACAGTCACTATTCCATTTACAGTCAAAGTACTGTAAGAATCCATGCCAACTGCATCACGTCATCAAGCCTGGTCTCTCAGGTCTCTTTTCATTCTGCTTAATTTATCACTTCAGCCCATTTGCCAAGTTTAGACTTATGGTTTAATGCCAAGATCAAGCTCTGGAAGTTTTTAAAATGCAGACATAACCATGGTTATGCTTAAATAGGGTTTCATTTTTGTAACTATTTTTTAAGGATATCTGTTTCCAAAACAGACTCTTTTCTTCTAAACTACAATATTTGAGGGATGTGGTGAAAATATTCTCTGAAATCCCAGCTGGCAGCTAAGGGGGTGAGGCACTGGAATTTCTCAAATTCTTCTGCAATCTTACAGCGAAATTCCAGCAGGACATAGGCTTCATTATTAAGGTAGAAGTTATTATACTGATGGGGTTCATTACATAAATGAAAACTGAGGTCTGCCCTTCCAAAATATGTTTGCTGAAGAGCAATTGATTGTAGAGGATGAATCCAGAGCTGAACATCCCAATCCCTGCAGGAGTATGCTGGTTTCATCTCCATGCTCTTCAACCTGACATGTCCTGCCTTTAGGTTTTAAAGGGTGCCAAAAGTGCTGCTGTACCTGAGAGTTCAACTCTAAACAGGGATGTGTCAGCATTGCTGACATGTGTGCAGGTCTAGGCTATTGCATTTGGAGTTTGCTTCATTCTGGTGTTCTGCTGAACACAACAGAACCAGGGAATACACTTCCAAGCCCAGTGGATGTTTTAATATGTGTGAAACATGTATTATCAGGAATGAGTATAAATCACATCATCTCAGGTGCCAAAGTGTCACATCCCAATGAAAGTTCTCCATAGTGGATTGTACTGCTTGCACCATGGGAGCTCCAGACCTGGCTATTTGAATGCTGTCACTCTTGTAATGGGATATATGGCAAATATTTGGTGTACACTGACAAAATCTGATTACAGAACTTTTCCTGTAAGACTTGGCCAATCCAATTTCACACAATTCCAGATCAGGGCTGAGGCTCCTTACTGCTCATAGTTAAAGAACTCTTAGCACAATAACAAACAAATTGAAAACAAATTAATGATTAAGTGTTGCAATTTGGACAGTAGGTGTTTCTTTCGTGTTTACATCATCTGGCTAGTCAAATGCAGCTGATTTTAAAAAATCCCTCTCCCTAATCTCAGGTGATGGATAAGGGAGCTCTTGGGCTTCCATGGGAAGGTTCTGATGGCCATGACCTAAACACATGCAATACAATATTTGAAATAATTAACTTTATCAGATGAAGTTTAGGACTAAGAAAAAAAACAGCACTCACTTTCATCTGTTGTTTTGGGTGTAGACCTCTCTGATGAATTTAGCCAGGACTGACACATTGTTTTTGTGGCTTTTGAGCTTTGTCACTAATGTTGGCTCCCTAATATTCTAGCTCAGCCTGTCCTCGATGCCTGTAGCCACTCATTATTTGTTTAGTTTCCCAATACATGTCAGTGTTAAATCAGGGAGGTAGATGAACAGCTGTGGCAGAAAAGAAGAAAAGGAAATCTTTTGCTGTGGTACTAAATGTTCCCTGTGTGCAGACCATGAATCCTACAAATTACTGTCTACAATATTCCTACATATAATACACTTTAAAACCATTAAATATTTCTTTTATATCCCTTAAATGTGTAATAAAAACTTGATCTTTATCACTGTTAGCAATATGGCAGAAACAAACTTAGGACTATTTACCTCAATTTATTATGATTAAAAATAAAAAAGAAATATATTGTTATGGAGGAATGCCTTTTACTAGCCAATTTAGTGCTCATCCTTCTGTCTGAGATAGCTTGTGGACCAATATAACTAGTTTTATTGCTATTTATTTGGACAAATGTCAGTCATATATTTCTCTTGACCTTTTAGTCTATTTAAAGCAAAAAGGAAATAGATATTTATTGTTTGCCAGCCCTTTTTTCTGTCTCATTTCACTTCATATGTTCTGCAATCCAGTTTTCTAGGCAAGCTGACTGCATTCATTTCATTCACCATTCTGCCATCTGTGAAGTAATTAACTTTTGACTTATGGAAAAAAATCATGAAGAATGACAATCATTTTATTTTTTTGCCAGTACCCCTGGAAGATCAGCAGTAATATTGTTTCAATTAAAGCCAGAGGTATGCATGAACATCCAAAATCTGGAAATTGCTCAGTTTCTTTTACAGTAGCCATTGGAATTTTACTACAGCTAAAATTTTACCGTCATGACTACTGTGAGCTGTATTTCTGCATCTGGGTTGTCTGTGGCCCTGAAACTTAATATGAGGACTGGGCTAAACTGCTTGATACAGATTGACATCCTCCTCTACCAAACCACAGCACCCCTAGAGCCAAGACTGGCAAATGCATTTAGAGATTTGTATTGTTTTATGTGGTTTGAGGTAGGAGAGAAAAGTCTTATATTTTTTTTCTAATTTACAAGGAGATTTATATTACTATAAATGTTAAGAGAAAATTCTGCTGACCATTGTTACACGATATTAGTTTTCATCTTAAAAGGAAGACAGTTTTACAGGACTGTTACAATGCCAATCACAGTAGATGACAAGTCGTGTTCTGTTGTGTGGAGGAGCAGAGAACTGGCAAAAATTCTGTTTACCTACTTTGATTATAGCAATTCACAGGCTGATGGCCTGGCCTGAAGCATTCCTATTCACACTATAGAGCAACCATGTGTGGTTATTCATCCAGGTTGGTGCAATAATTACCTTTCTTCCCTTCTGTTTCAATCCAGTTGAGTTGGCACAGGCTGAATTAACAGATATGGCAGAAGTGCATGTTGCCTTTACCAGTTTTTCCACTCCTTGCCCTGGGTGTTGCCCTTTCCAAAGCAGGGCTGGCTGGACCACACATGAGGTTTGCAATCCAGAAGATGAAAAGAATTATAATATCTGGGGGAGTATTTTCCTGCAGTTGTTTGGGGACTGCTTCTGGTGTGGTTTAACCATCCTTTGGCATGGTTATATAATAGCTTCAGGCATCTAACTGCGATCCTCACTGTGAGTCAACAATGTCTGAATTACAGTCTTTCCTTTAGAGCTGCTAATGTTTCAGGAAACATTTCCTGGGATGGCAATTTCATGACCTTTTCTCCGCAGTACTTTCTGTTTCAGTAGCAAGCCCATCAAATATCTCTTTCTCGTGTGACTGCCAGGGATACTTCACCTGTCCAGTGGGTGAGCTGAACAGACTCTATGGAGAATGACTGAGGAAACACAGTTTCAGGCCAGGAGTGAAAGCAATTTTAGGCAAATTAGGGTTACACCATAACATAAGACTATCCATAATCCAGCTCTCCCAGTGAACCAAAGGACATCCTGCCAGCTAAAAACATTGAAAGAGATCAACAAAGACTGGGAAGGATGTTCAGAGAGCAGATATACTAATCCACAGTCAAGCTCCATCAGGTGAGATTGAAGCTGCTGTGTCTAACATGGCTGGGAACAGTGGCAGAGCCAGTGCCACTTTACACTCTGCATACTGGAGAAAGGAAAATATTCACCACAAGTAACCATCAAAGCACAGGAGCATGCCAGCTGCTCATCTCTCCAGCCTTTGCAAATCTTGTAGGGAAACACTGCTAAAATGTTAAATGAAATAGGTTACATATTCTTATTTTCTGAAAGGTTCCCTCTCCCAGATGCTCTGACAGTTGTCCAGCTATATTCAGCATTTTTTTTTTCTGAGGGGATGGGAAGGATTTTAATAACATATAAGCAGTATAAAATTTTTAGTTCAAATACATATTTTAAATGGCTGGTGAAATATGTCTTTCCCAAAGTTGTTTCCTTTCCAGAGTGACACAGATTTAGGTCTTGTTAATAAAATTTAGAAATTCAGGTTTGCTTATGTTCATTGTCTCACAGCTCCATCTTATAGTTTCAACTATTCATTCAAAATTATAAAAATATGGATATGGATAATATTCCTGAAAAATATGGACGGGTGCTGTGGTACTGCTGGAATCAAAACTCTGTCACAGCATTACCTGTCATAGTCTTTTGTCTCAGTTTTCCATCCAGGTCATGAAATTTATTTATTCATAGTCCTGCATGGCCCAAACCCAAGTAAGTTTTCCAGGGATTTAGTTAATGTTGTCATTATGCTTAAGGAAGGCAAGGAGCTCATTTCTGTAACATCTGGTGCAAGACAGTTCAATCCCCCCAATTTGTGCAAATCCTGCTGTAGTTTAAGTCCTTTGCAGTGTTTTAATGTCTGGAACCATTAAGTAGAAGCAGCAAAATTTAGTAATGCTCAGTCCAGTTCTCTCTTCATATGAGTATGTAAAATAAGTATTGCCTATAATAACTCTGTAGCATGGAACCTTTAACCCTGCTGCTGAGTGTGAAAATGGCATCTTTCTGCCATTGTATGCTCTAACCCAGTGTAAATCTACAAATGGTGTTTCTTGATTGACTAATCTGCTCTGCCTTGGGCACCCAGGAATGGGATTGGCTTTTTGGGTTGCTACTGCTAGGGGTTGCTGCAGAGAAAAGTATTGTAGGTACAGGCAAACTTGATGAAGGATGAAATATGCCAAAGTTTATGCTTCTTTTTTTTTTTGTTTATCTGATAGATCAGATGTTAAATTTAATCACCTCAAATTGTATCAATGTTTTACCAACTTCTGAACTAGATTCTCAGTTTCCCTGGCTCTCATTTAAGTCGCTTCTCTCTGTAGATTATAAAACTGTCTTTTTAGGAGCAGCTTTGCTATCTTAAGAAACAGTTGCTATTTTAAGAATAACTTGCATAAACAGTAGGTTTGCTTGCACTGGATTATGCAAAGTATTTTCTGGCTATATGGTAGAGCTAGCTCAATATGCAAAAGTGCCCAGAAAAAGGAAGGAAATATGTTTTCTAGCTGTTAAATGTTAGGCATTCACTTACTCTTCCATATTTAATCAGTTCTAATTGGCCAGCATAGCATTGTTGAAATATGTACCCATTCAGTGTTAAATCCTCTGTATGCTGCTTGTTGAAGTAGTTGTTACCAGCCTTAAAGACCTGAATTAATATTCAGATATTAATATCAGTTTCAGACATTTTATCTGTTACTCAAAAAGCATTTTTGAGTCTTTATTATTGAATACCAGAATATTGTGCCATATTTTTTTTTACAGACTCGGTTCCACTTGTCATTGCTATCAAAAATATAAGGCTGCTTTGTTCTTAACCATTGGTACAATGGCAATTAAAATACCACCCTCCCTAAAGATCCTTCTCAGATTATTGTGATAGATAAGGTATGAAATTAAACACTCTGATGATTCTATAAATTAAAACATGTATAAAAGACTTCATTCACATGTTTATTTTTCTTTTCCAAGTGTTCACCTAGTTTTGTTCCTTGCCATTGCTGACAAAAACTTCATGCTAAACTTTGGGCAGACAAAAAAAGCAAATGCACAAAACTCAGACCGTATGAGAGTGAGTGGTCAAAAATAGAGTATTAATAAAGCATTTATCACTTAACAGAATCAAGGAGAGTTTCAGGGACAATTCACAGAAAAGAAGTGGATTTAGCTCAGGACTCATACAGCTTACTCTGGGATGGGGTAATATTGCCTTGGGTAGTGCTGTAATCCTGAGGCATACCCTTGCCACGAGAGTTGTCCCTTACTGTTGGCACATTACACATTAGCCAGTTTGGCCCTTTGCACTGGCACATCTCTTACTAGCCAGAGTTTTTTATTTATTTCATGGATTCAACCAATCGAGCTTGAACAGTATGGATTGCCTATGTCAAGAAAGAATAAACTCAATAGTTTCTACTAGTTTTGCCATCTAAGATTGTGGTAAAGTTTGAGAGTTTCATCTAGACCTCTTGAAACCATTTTCTTAATAGAAATCACTCAAAATCAAAGCCAAGTTTTCTGCAGAGTTCAAATGTGTTGAATTTCAGAGTTAGAGTGTAAGACTCATTCTTTTCTTCAGGGAGCAACAAGAACCCAGAGACTGGAGCTTGCTCTTGTGTCACCAGAGTCTCAGTGGACAACTGTCCAGGGCTCTTCAGTATGCTGTTCATTCTGCTGAGAGTGAAACCTGCCTCTTTGGAAGCTGCAGAATAAATATCCTCTTCAGTACACTCTTACACATTATTCCTTTCAATCCTTGAATGAAATACCATCTGGTCCTGATGACTTACTGTAATTGCATCTCTAATTGCTCTGTAACTTCCTCAGAGAGTTCAGTCTCAGGGAAAGACGTATTCAGATTTACCATTAAAATTGTCTTCAGTATAGCAATTCAGTTATCAGGTCTCCTTTTTCTACATCTCACTGTATCCAAATCATGTAGAAGAATAAAGGCTACCATAAGGATTTTTCTGGCCTACAGGAATCCTGCTTTGGTTAAATAGAGATGTTTTTCTTGGAAAATGTATTACAAATCTGACAAGTTGAGAAATAAGATGAATTGAGAACCCCTTAACACTGAAAAATCTGATGTTTATTATCACTTCTGTTGATTACATCTCTCTAGTCTCAGGATTGAAATTATCATTGTCAATCACAATGATATTATACCTTTACTATGAATACTTTCCTGTATTTAAAGTCTCAATCCTTATCCTGTTCTGATGCTCTGTTCTGATGTTGCTCCAAGTTACACTGACTTCCCTTGTATTTTTAAGAAATCTTTTTGAAGTACTGAAAATTAAGGAAAAAATGTACACACATTTTTTCCATCATTTCTGGCCCTGTAGCTGTAATGTAATTGATCATGGCTCATAGGTACAAGCTGTTGAAGCATCCTAGTAAGTGGGAAATGTTGCTTAAAGGTTGTCAGTTCTTTGCTTGTCAGTGCAAGCAAAGCATCTATTCTTTCATAGACTTCAAGCCCATACTTCAGTCTAAGGATCAGACAAAGGAAATATTTTTTGATCCATGAATCTCTTACAGAGATCCTAACAAAGATCATCCTGCAAACAGGGAAGACACTGGACATCTTTTCCTAAGAAAAAGCAGCATGTTTAGCTCTTTCTCTTGCTTTCCACATTTTTCTGTTTCCATCTCTTCTCTTCCAACATCTGAAATAATTTGCAAATAGGTTTTGTAAACCAGTGTCCCTTACAGTGATTACATACCCTTACTTTCATCTCAGAGACACAGAACAACTTTCTGTTGCTGTCTGTATCACTTCCTCCTGCAAATCCAAGAGAAAATGGGAGGATATAACCAATATGGCTCAGTCAGTTTTCCCATATGGATCTTTAGCTCAAGACCATGGCATCAGCCTTGTTGTGCTCGTTAGGATCTCAGGACATTTTTACCAGATATTGAGTTCAGTTCCATTCTTTCCAGGGGCTGTCCTGGGATCCCGAGCAACTTCAGCAAGATTTCTGGTCAATATCATCAATATGATCAGCTGAAATCCTTGCACCACAATGTTATTATAATAATTTTCTTGTATGGCTTCACTTGCAAGATTTCACCTGAGGCTGCTTCAGAGCTGGCTGCCAGTCCAAAGCAGCATGTGAGTGAGCATTTACAGTCTCACTTCTCTAGTGTTGTCTCCACACAGGAGTGGTAAAGGATGCCATCTCAGTGACAATATTTCTCTCCCTTCAAACTCATGGTCTTAACACATGCCTCAATAAAAGCAAGCAGGAGGCATATGGACCTTCAGTCATCCACTCCTCCTGAAAATGCATCAAAATTCAGACAATCCAGAGAAGTGACATCTTGCATCCTGACAGATGTTATATTGGCCATATCCACCAGGTAAAGGAGAACTTTTCACCCTGATAGGTTCAACATGAAATAGCTTGCAGAGCACTGCAGTTACCAGCTGTAAGCAGCCACCCACCAGACTGTTTCAAACAGTCAGTAATTCCCAGGCTGCCAGGTAAGGTGAAAGACCAGTCCTCTCAGTACAGGAAGGAAAATGAGTAATGAGTTGAAAACCTGCCATTTTGTGCTACAAGGGGCCACATTCTTGTCTCTCTCTGAGATGCCCTTTGGCATTCTTATTTAAAAAAAACCTACGACAAGGTTCTAAACCTATTTCTTGTTTAAAATGGCAGTAATTCAAAATGGTTTGTCTCTGTGGATCTTATTATCTACTTTTCTTTCTCTCTTTTCCATCACCTTGCCATGCTTCCAGGGTGACTCAAAGTGGTAGATGGAATACAAGTTTTAAATTACTCCGAGATAAGACTCTTGAGATCCTTGAATTACAGTCCCAGTCAAAGAATAAGAGAGATGTGGGAGTGTCCTTATGGATAAGGGATGCAGAAAGACTAATATTCAGAAAAATGTGCTCATAGGAAATTCAGTGTCCATGTGAATGCCATCTGATTTGGTTGGTGGGAGGAGGGGTCATACAGAAGTAGTTTGGATTATTTAATTTATTTTTGAAGTCTTCTCCCTCTTCTGGAGTTTGTGTGTGTGTGTGCAAGTCTGATTTCCCCTTTGAGTTCTACCACTACTACAAAGACATTTATACTGTTGACATTATTATAAGTAGTATAAGCTATTGTATCAGCTGGAAAACCCTTCCCAAACTAGATTGTATATTCCTGTGATTTGTGAGACACTTATTCTGGGTTTAAGTTTAGGGGTCATAGAAAAATTTTTTCTCAAATCTAGAAGCATGTTGAACTTTATGTCAAATTAATGCGTATTAATAAAGCAAATTTGGTTTTCCAGAACAGTGACTGTCCACTATTTCTTTTCCTCCTTGTAAAATATTAATCATCCATGCAGGAAGTTCAATCAATACTCAAGTGATAGGCCATAAATCAGAAAATACTATTTCTTTGTTCTTTTGATAAGTGGCTTGATATTTGTTTTCAGGTTATTTTTGGTATGAGGGAGGGTGCTAGCATTTATCTGAATTTGTTCAGCAAATGTTGGAATGGAATATTTTACATGAAACTGCTCAACTCTATGACAGTTTAAACCCTTTGAAATTTATAAATAATTCATATTTTATAAAGAGAATGGAGAATGTTTGCAGAAGTATAAGTTATGGACCCTTTTTTTAAGATACAGAGACAAAACACATGATTTGTCTTCAGGCAAGAATAATTGAAATGTCACCCAAGATCCATGCACCTTGACCTCTTTTCACTGAGTAACACACCAGTTGCATGACAGGTGCATTTGAAATATTAAATTTTGATGGAACTGGAAAGTACAACTAGAGCTAGATATGTATGTCAGCAGAAATGAAGGACATGGATAATCTACCAGGAACAAAAAACTATTCTACCCTCTTCAGACATAGCACCTGATCAGACATTGTATCACAGGAATGATCAGAGTTCACATCAGTTTCTCTTATAGGATGATGAAGTCTGTCAGATTTTTACAAGCAAATGACATGAACTCACTGGACTGAGATTTGAGGAGAAAAATGGATTTAATCCAGAAGTAACTGACAGCATGAGAGATGGAAAGGGTCAAAGGGGGGAAAGTAGAAAGTGCTTTCTTGGAAAAGTAATTTTTTTTCAATATAACTAAACCAACATAGGTGAGCTTTCCAGAGAGTCAGACTAGATAAAATATTCAGACAGGCTGTTTTAATCTGGTGTCTGTCTATTCTGTATAAATATTTTCCTAATCTATGCTCCCTTACCCAATGTAAATAAATAAGGTTGTAGAGTTGAGATTAAAATACAAGGCCAGTGACCTCAAATCCAGCCTAAATTTCTGAATTGTGAGGCCACTTTCTAAAACCATTGCAAGTCTGTCATCCTACTGGTAGCTTCCATAGGAAAATGGAGGTGTTTTCTCTGTATACTGCTGTACAGAGAAAAGCCTGACTTTTAAGCAAAGAAGGACTTTCCAGAAACCTCTCAGTGATATACTCTGATATTCATGGCATTGCCAGATACATTGTTTCTAAAAAACCAGTTATGGATGGTGATATACAGTCCATTGGCCAGAGCAGTTCTGCAGAAGTGGATATAGTGGGAATTCTGGACTGAGAAACATGTTACCAGCTGACATGATGATATTTTGCTGCACACTACCAGTGTTTGCCCCTTCTGCATCACCTGGAGTCAGTTATCATAGCAAACCAGAATGAAAAGGAGGGTTTTCTCCAGTGAGATGACTGCCTTTCAAACCAAAAAGCATGCCACTCATTCAGCTGTACTTATCTTCAGAAGTTTATTGGTGCAGACTTATCAGAGATCCTTTCAGGCATTACTTCATCTTATTTGAAGAAATGTGAGCAGTGACAATGGCTTCTCCATGCTGTGGTGGAATACAGCAGCAGGAAACAGAAGATGAGGCTCCATCCCTCCAGGCCAGCAATCTCAGGGGCCAGAAAGATCAGTTTCTCTTTTTCTGGTATCTGCATCAGCCAGTGTTAAACAGCTTAGTTTCATGTTTTCTAAGAACAGATATCTTGGATTATTGTGCATAAACATCAGCCCAGCTGACTTCACAAACTTAGTTTTATAAGGGTTGAGTAAATTTTTGTTAAAACTTGAAGCTCTATGAAGAGAAGTTTGAGCCTACAGAACAGTATTAATGACTTCTTTATTTTGTTCTCAGTTTTGCAATGCTGAGCAGATATGCAATATGAAGAAAAAAGATAGGAGGTTAACAAAAAAATTTAAAACTGGAATTAAGAGAAAAAGTTCAATAACCTTAACTTCAGCAGAATTATGTGATTAAATCCAAATTAGGGCAGCTGTAACCTAAACCTGTAACACTCCATTTACTGCTTTAAAATCCTCCAGAATGATAACACCATGATGAGTTGCCTCAGTCTTGGCAGAATGGATTAAACTCTTATTGTTTTACACCAGTACTTGGAAGGGAAACACCACTCCTCTTGTTAAGTTTGAGCAGCCTAATCTTTAGGCTTAACACCCTCTGATACCTGTGGACTTCAAAAAAACACCAAACAAAAACCTCTGTGACAGTTGCCCCTTCCTTGCAAAACGTAACCCTTCAGATTGCACGAGATGATGGTGAGTTTGTTTGCCCAAGAACTGGGGCACATTTCAATTAACTGCTCAGTGTTTAAGCTCCCAGTTGCAGGCATTGACTGGCACATCTGTCTGTACCCTGGAAAATTGTCACTTTGCAGTATCAGATTGGAGACACCAACATCCTTTGTAGATGATCAATCCCTAGTCTCGAGGTTACTTTTTTATAATTATTTTATTCAATGAGCTAGGAGGTAGTTTCCCTCTTCCTGATCAGTGGTCTAAGATAGCAATTTTTATATGGAAATGGAAAATCGTGTCTTTTTTTGCTTTGTTTTAAAAAAACCTCAGAAGTGTGTTTGATGTGTGGATTTTATGCTGTAGAAAAAAAAAAATAAAGAAGAGGAACCTGTATGATGTGCCTAAGAGGCAAGATTTAATGATCTCACCATCCAGTGGCCTAGCTCTAGGTAGCTTTTCACTCGAGTTTCAAATAGTGCTGGTTTCCATTTGAGGATATGTCTCTATGTCCAGACACCAAACCTGTGAAGGCAGATGCTTGAAAGCTAGCCATCCCTGTCCTTACTTTCTGGATCATCTTATTGGATCCAGCCTTGAGAGGCCTCTGTTGTTGAGTAGCTGCAAATTAACTTTATGAAATGCAGGTTTTTTTAAATTCCTTCTTATCTATCTAATAAATTGCAACCTTAAAAAAGAAATAATCTGGCCTTGAGACTTAAATTTATCATGGCATTAATCTGGCTATGTTTTTACTCTGCCTAAAGTTTAATTTGATTCTTTCCCTTCAATAAATCTCATGTTAATTAAGACAGCCCAAAATGAATTATAGGGGCTGTTATTGAATGCTCATTGTTGAATATTTCAAAGATAAGTGAAGCTGACTCCTGCCTTCAAGTGAAGCAGAAACAGCATGAGGGCATGAACACTGATGGGCATGAGATGGCAAATTGTAACATGAACAAGAGATTTGAGGCTCCTACCAGCAGATCTTGGCTTGTAGACCCAGTAAAGACAGAGACAAATCTGTAATTTCTGTAGGGAGTACACAAGGTGACTGTCAGTCCACTGTAGCTGTTTGGGCTTTTTGGTTTTTTTTCAGCAGTGGCCATGAACACAAGTACCCCGTGCCAGATGCACATAGCACAGCTGGAATAGAGTGTACAAACTCATGTGCAGAGTCAACAGTACCACACTGCAGCTGAGACAGTGAATTTCAACATTTATCTACAACAGGCTGCCCTCCCAGCCAAGCACTTTTCCTCTCCTTAGAAGAAGGCTATCAGTGATGCCAAACTCTACAAAGAGCACTCAGTTCTTCTTTCTGATTTGCATTGGCTTGAAATGTAGCTTTTCAGATATACTTGAAGGTAGAATTGAGCCTATAAAGGCCCCATTCCTTCAAAGTGTGATGTGCATGCAAATTACTCATCTTACAAAGATTCCCACTGAAAGCATTAACTTTATAGGCAGATGTTCATGAAATCAATACCTTTGACAAGAAGGTAGTTTTTTAAACATGAGACCCAGGGCTTTTTAGAAATTAATATTCAGTAAAATTCCCATATTTGAGTTTCAGATAATATGAAATACGTTATTTCTTCTTCATAGAATATGACTTGTTAGATAGTTATCCTGGTTGACCACAGATATTGACAGATGTAAGGCAAGAAACATCTGTGTCAGTAAATGACTTCATACTGTAAACTGTCTTTTTATTTAAAATTTTTTGAGCATAAGAGGATCATGAGTCCTTAACAAGTTTATTAGATTCTTTGTACTGCATAAATATAATTTCTTTTCCAATATGTTGCTGTATATTGTAGTATAATTAAAATCAGTTGCCGAAATGTCAATAAGGTCACAGTTAGGATCTCTTTTAGGATAATAAACTAACTATGTTAACTTTTGTCCAAAGGGATGGACCCACCAGACTGGGGGTTTGGATGAAGAGTGCACAAGTGTATAAAGCCATAGCAAACAGTGAAATAATCAGCAGAGTTGTGTAAAGCCAAAAGCAGCAGAAACTGATAATGTTACAGGTTGATGCCATCCAGTGGTTCACCAGAGCACTCAGGGACAGGTTCTGAGTAGTATCTGGTAAAATTTATAGATCAGGCTACGGAATTGCTCCTCTCTGATATCATCAGTGCTGTTGAACTTGCTTGTGTTTAATAACTGTTAATTTACTTTTGTTCTAATCTACAATTGTGTAATACTCTTCACATGCTCTTTGACCTAATTTCATATACACAGGTATATACTGTCTATGTCATGTGTCTGTGTGCACATACAGACAACAGTAATGTTATATGGTACAGTTTCCATCTGGAGGGGCATGTCTCAGCTGTTAAAGAAAAAACAGCTCTACACAGCAATAAACTTTTTATTTTCTCAAATGCCTATAAAGGGAGACATGCTAAATGGGCTGCAAGCAATTAAGATGTAGCAATTATGAATGCTTGCTAGAAGTAACCTGCTACACCATCCTAGCAGTATTGCAATTTATTTATGTGGCCATCATTTAGAAAATAAGGAAATACCAAAGGACTCAGTGTAGGGGGGTTCAGATGGATGCATTGCATTACCAAGCTGCAGAAAAATTGCCCATTGGCATTAATTTTATAATATTCAGTAAGCAGGACCAATATTCTGGTTAGTTTCAAATCAGGAAATCAGTGCAAAATGTTAAAAAAAGATTAATTCAGGCCCTGACAGGAAATCTGCAAACCAGTACATGCCTGCTGGTTTTAGGGGATTGAAAGAGGTATTGAAAGTTGTTTCTTCCTTTGAGGATGGACATCAGTGCTAAACAGCTTTGAAAGACCATAAAGAGCTCACACTACTTTTCCATGTAAAAGCAATTTTAGGAGTGTTCTGCATGGGAATGCCTGCAATTCCCTGTGGAGTCTCAAGGGATGGCATCAGAACATGGTAAACAGACGTTACAGTACATAAGAGGAACTATAAGATTCTGTTGTCCTATGTGATAACTGCATCAATATCAAAATTGCAGATTTGGGTGGGAAGGAGAGTGCAGTTATGAAGGAGAAAAAAAATACTTTCTCTGTGGCTCCCTTTTTCTCTTCTGTAAATCAAAGAAGCAGAACGAGAAAGAGAAGGGCTGAGAAATGCAAAATGACTGACAAATTAAGTTATCCCTCTTCAATTTTGATGGGATTATAAAGGGTGTTGAAAACAAGCCAGTTTCCTGGCAGTTTGTTTCATAGGAATTCCTGTCTGCTAACAAGAGTGATTAAAACAGCAGCTGAAACTTTAAATATGAGTTACCAAGAAAGCCTTTTGAAAACTTAATTGTTGCAGTTTTTCTATTCCCTTGAGTGCCAAGCAGCACACAGTTAATGCCATGCCAGCTTTTCCCCCCACAAACTTGTTAAGTCCACAGCATTTCAAACACAGACCTAAGGTTGCTGTGTGTCTGTTAGCAGGGAAGTGCCTTCTCTCATTTAGCAATTATTACTTTCTTTCCCTAATCTCAGCCACAGGCAGTTTAATTTTACTTTGATCAACTGTCTTGTCTTTCTATCACTTGTCTGAGATCTGAAGAGAGAGAAACATCACTGAGAAAAATGCTTCTGAACTGGCATTAATGTGATTTAACTCGTTTGAATAAGTTTTGGATTAAATTTGGCACTTTTTTATCTCTGAGTTTGGATAGTTAGTGTTCATAGATATTGGGATGAGAAAGCATGAACACGTGGATTCACTGCAAGAGTGAATAGTTAGAGGTGCCTACATGCATCTGTGCTCTTTGTGTGTTAATTTTTAACACACAATCCTGTGCTCTCTTGTATGCTTACATCGATTATTCCCCACCTCCTCAAACTTTGATCTTGCCTTTTCCTCTGAAATACGAGAGTATTGGTTGTTCCAGCATGCTGAAAGTTGACTAATGGCATGGGTGAGGAGAGTAAAACTGAGGATTTCTCAGGGCAAAGTTCTGGCTGCCTGTCATGTCTCTGCAGAGACTCTGCTTCTCTGGTACCCTTGCAGGCTACACTGCACAATAATTATTCCAGCAAGCAGTGGATTTTTTGCCATTATTATTTAGATCCTTGTCAGACTATTTAGGGCTTTATAGACTTAAATTGTCCCTTTCACTTCCACCCAGGAGCTCACTGAAGGCCAGTACGGTGGTGCTGAGGGTAGCAGTGTAATGGGCTTACCTCCTACTCATCCTTCCATGTAACCCATGTTTCAACATCTGAGGCATCACAGGCAAACTCTCTCTGAAAACTGCATTACAGTGACCTTATTTTGGCAAATCCTGCAGTGGAGAGCAAACAGCATGGAGATGAACTGGTCTCTGCATTAAGAGTGCAGGAGCAGCATGGCCAACAAAAAGAAGGGCTTGACTTACAAAAAAGAGTCTCTGCTGTCTAAAATAAGTTGCCAGGGTAAACTGGATAGATGTTATCTCTGACTTGATTAAGTGTGTACCACCTGAGTGCTAAGTTAATGTGAGTACTGGATAATACATTCCCCTAGATCAGCACCTCCAGACAAGATGAAGCTGTAGGACTGTGTAACACAGAAAACTGCTTATCTTTCTTACTGCATCCAGTCTAATCCTAGGAGTCAAACAGTAAGGGTACACCATTCCAAATAATGCCTTAGACCAAACAGTTCACAACATAATAGTTTTATATGTCATTCAAAGCATCCAGATGTCTTACAGCAACCTAAAAGTGTTTTGTTACTTAGTCTTTTTAAAGAACACTTGGTAGCAATATTGTCTCGAGGCTGAAGTGCTTTCTGGTTTATTATTTCTCACCATCCTTTGGTGCACTGCATTGTACTATGAGTAATTAAATCTGTTGTCGCTTAGAAATTACAAGTTCCTTTTCTGTGTTTGTCTTGTCAGGATGAACACAAAAAGGAAAAGTTTGGAGATAAAGGCAGATATATAACTAAGATTGATATCGATAGATCTTACTGGATCTCATGTTTAGTGCCCTCAATCTTCACTGTCCAAACATTTAAATGGTTTGAATTCCTGAACGTTTGCAATATCAATCAGCAAAGGAAGAATAAAATATGCAGTCAGTGGCTTTGTTTGGCTAATTGTTGTTAGGAATTTGCAGACGAACCCATAGTAAACCACTTTTGCTTCACTAATTCTGTGTAAGGATAATGAAGACCTTCCAAAGGAGGACTTTGAAGTGTAAGAAAAGGGGTTTGTGGGGTAATTCAGAGAAGGAATTCAGAAATGTTTCTGCAGAGTCCTCATAACTTATTACAGAGTAAAGAAACAGGCTTGTAGCATGCACAGTTGCAATTGTAGAAGAAACAAAAGGCAAAACCCAAATTCAGAGAGACAGAGATATAAAAGCCCTTCTTCAAATTTGTAATTTAGTTTAAAAAATGTGTAATATCTACAATTACATTATAAACAGATGACTTGAACATTTAAGAACACTCTCCCTACAATTGAAAGGATCATTATTTTGTGAAATATTGCCAATGACAAAATACAAATTGTAGAACAGTCACCCTGCCTTCAATAGTCAAAAAGTTACCAAAATAATTTTGTTAAATAATCAGTTTATAGGATCATAGATCATAAAATAGCAAAGTGATATGAAACAGCCAGCATCAATTTATCAAGAATAAATCAAGTCAAATCAGGCTGTGTTTCTTGTTGACAGTGTTACTGGCCTGCTGGATACAAAGGAAGCAGGGGATGTGATATATTTGGACATTAATAAGGCTTTTGACACACTACATTCTCATAAGCAACTTAAGGAAATGTTCTGGATGAAATTGCCATCTGGTGGGTGCACCCACTGGCTGCAGAAATGTACTAAAAAGTAGTTATGACAGTTCACTGTCAAGTTAGGAAGACAGATTATATAACGTTCCTTACAGATTTCTCCTGTGTTTTGTTCCAGTTTCATTAATGATCAGAAAACGCTCATCAAAAAATGTATTTTTTTTTTATTCACTGATAAAATGGGAATATTTTGGAGGATTAAAATTCAAAAGTCGTGGCAGTTTGAAGAAGTGGTTTGAAAATCATTTCACATGAAAGAACTTCTACACTTACTAAGAATAAAATACTCAAACAGAAGATTTGAAGTAAGGGTGATAACACTGTACAAAGGAGCAGGGATAGATCACAGTTGAAACTGCAGTTTCATACTGCTAAAAAAAGAAAAAAAAGGAGCAGAGGAATTTCAATTTTTGTATCTAAAGACTGAGAGGTAGGAGGTATTTTGTTTTACATATGGCATTTTAACTGGACCATTATGTCAGATGCTTGGTTTTCAGAATAGGTAAACATTGCTTAGAGTAGAAAGGAAAGTCAAAAGAGATATCAGAAGTTTAGAAAATGGCTCGTGAGGGAGGTTTGAGAATTTGCTTATTTGTTGTGGTTTCTTTGTTCTGAACAAAACAAGTATTAGAAAGCTTGTCCTGAAACAAACTGGGAAATATTAAGAATATTGTAATGATGAGAAATTCAAATTCCTTCTTATCCACTGAGTACAGGACAAAAGTAGTTAGCAGAATTTATCCAAGAGAGAGTTAAGTTAGATTCTAAGAAAATGTAAATGCAGGGACAGATTGTGCTGGAACATGCTAACTGTGCAGTCTCCTTCACTGGAGATTTCTGAGGACACATTAGATGAATGTGTAATCAAGAGTGAGCTGGGTGTGCTTCATCCTGTCTCAGAGATTTCTTTCAGCCTAGCTTTGTGTGATTTCTACTTAGTAATGCAAATGTCTGAAATTAGTGCTTAGGTGGATTCTAGAAAATAGCTCTGAGGTGGATTCAGGCAAAAGTGTCTCTGCCAACAGGCTGGCAGCAAAGCCTCCTGATGACACCTGGAAGCTAGGAATGAGGGAGTGAAGAGAGATGGTGACCCACAGTCCATTAGGGACGTGGTGGGCTGTGTTGGAGCTGCAGTAGACAAGAGAGAGCTTAAGAGGGACCGAGCAGGGTGAAGAACACCCACCTCAAGTGCATAAAGGCAATGAGGGAAGTGCCACAGACAGCATCGTGGTGGAAGCTCTCATAATTTATGAGAAATCAACTGGTTGGAGCACCCCTTTGAAATGACACTGGTGCATGCATGTAGCCTGAGACAAAAGCAGGAGGAACCAAAAGCCTGTGTGTGAGTGCAGGTCTTTGACCTTGCACAGGCGTGGTGGGACAGCTCCCACAGCCAGCGAGCTGCAGTGGGTGGGCACAGACACTGCTGCACCAGCGGGTCGGGGGGAAGTTGTGCAGTCATTCAGCTTTTTGTCAGAGACTAACAGAAGACCTTTGCCCTGGGACAGGCATTTAGACAGTTTATGGCTTAGCCTTAGAGGGCAGACCATGTTGTGGCAAGTATCTGCTGCAGACTGCCAGGTGGGGAAGAGGTTGCTGCTGCCTTCAGACAAGGGGAAGAAGCCTCGTGTTCAAAACCCCACTTCTCAACAGGTTTAATGCTGGACACAGCTTGAAACAAGCAATCCTGAAGCATGGATTGCACTGAGGACAACTTCCCACCAGGGGTGATTGGTGATCCAACAATGGCTGACCCTCCATCAGACTGGCTGATTCCAAAGAAAGACTTGGGGGTATGAAAGTTGGGGGCAGTCTTGGCTGCCCATGAGGTGGTGGAGAGCCCATTCTGACATGGAAAAGGGTGAGGTACCCAGTGCCTTCTTCTCCTCAGCCTTACTGATAAAATCTGTCCTGAGCAATCCCAGCTCCCTGAGACCCATGAGCAGGAGGGTCTAGGGAGCTACAGGACAGTCTACCACACCTTAATTGCTGTGACAGTGATGGAGCAAATCCCACTGGAACTATTTCCCAACACGTTACTGTGTTTTAGGCATTTTCCAACCCTTTGTAGAAGAATGCAAAACATTTTTTTGTTATTTTTAGTATGATACACAGAGGTTTCATGTCTACAATGAAACTATTTGGTTCAGTGATCTTGCTAGTCAAATGTCACTCACTTTTTTCTGTCACAGCAACAAGCTGAGTCAAACTTTTGGCATCTCATAAATGGTGGAACTCCACATAGTCAGAAAGTGTCTTCCAAACACCCCACTCCTACTTTCTAGTGTGGGTCAGATTAAAAAATATAAAAAGCCTACTTATTCTGAACTCCCTCATTTCTGTGTGGCCATCCTCATGCCATAGTTGGGCATAATAAAGTGGAACCATCTGGGACTAGCAGATATATAGGAAAGAGAGTGAGGATGAGATTATCTGGGTGCAGACTGATTTCAGTTGCAAAAGTAATAAATTCATTTTTAAGGGAACAATTTTCAGGAAGTTTAATTTGCAGAGTGAGAAAATTAATTGAGAGCATAGGCAATTTTCATCTTTCCATCCAGCAAGGAGAGAAAAACTGAAGGGAAATACTGAATATAATCAGAATGACAGGAAAAAGAAACAGTCACTCATAATTGTTCTTGGTGACAGCATAATTTTTAGAAGAATACAGAGATGCCTGAAAATTACTTTCAGTAGCTCTGAAAATATATGAATGATATCCAGTCAACTATTTACTATGACCAAAACACTTACACGACAAGTCAGGGCCTTGGATGGGACAAATTCATATTCCCAAATTTAAAATTTTATAAAAATCAATAATTAACATACAGGTGAGACATACTCTCACACAAATTTTGTGTCTATGCAAACAAAAAAAATAATCTTTGTAATTGGAGAGGAAAAATTGTACAGCTTTATGAAGCAAAGCATGGCAGTGAACCTCTATTGAGGCTGTGGGGGGAAAACTGTCCTGAAAATGATATTTCAACATTTGTATTTTTTCTGAATTAGCATAAAATTACAATATCTATTTTTTTCATAGAACAAAACTACTTTTTGTAACAGGCTTGTATTCATATTCACCATGGTCATGGCTGAGACTGCCTGGCTCCTGGTTCTGGGGATGGTTCTGCATCAGCTATGGTGTTGGGAGAATTTAGTGCTGCTCAGAAGACTGCTAATTAGCCACTGGTCTAAAGGAGCTGCTTGCCAAAGTAAGCAGAGTGCAAGAAAACTACAGCCCTTTCCAACATGTTTCCTTTTCTAGGAAGGGTGGGATACTACTCTGTTTGTAATTATAATGAGCTGTCTTGTACTGAAAGGATCCTTAGCTGGCAAATGTGTCTCATTTTTAGATCCTTGATACTGGTTGAGCCGTGAAAAGTAAGTGAAGCAGATCTGATAATCTGACCCACTCGACTCCTTTACAAAGCAAACATTATCAATGAACCCTTGATTTCCTGTATCCTCAAGGAAAATTACTTTGGAAGGAGAGACTGCTCAGGAGTGGCTCTTGATAGCCTCTTTTCAAATGCTTATCCCCCTGGATCAGCAGGAAAGTCTTGTTTATGACAAGGGCTCCACTCCACCTCCTTGTTTGGGATACCAAGGGCAATTCACACACATCTGTATCTTGGTTTTCATCATGTTCTGCTCTGCTGTAAATACCAGTTTTATTGACAGCTATCAGCCTCTCTGACACTCCTCTGTTGGCTGGAGATGTGAAATTCCCCAGCTCCATGTTTTGTCAGAACATCTCCCAGAGATAAAATGAGCAGCAGTGGGGATTGGAAAAAAACATTTGATAAGTGCTCAAAACCCAGTTTTGTTCATTCTTTGTGGCAATCTCCTCAAAGTTTTCCTGCCTAATAGTGCTCACACTACAAAACACTGCTTCCTACATGCTTAGCCTTTCCCACTACTAAAATATTACATTCTTTATGTTTAACCTGATTGTAAAAAGAATTTTCACATCAGGCTGCTGTTGGAATTGTTTTACATGGAAAACAGTGCAACTGTGTTTTAGGCACTCCAGAATCTCTAAAAACAATACAAAATAAATAAGCTGTCACTGACAAGGGCAGAAAACAAGTGCTGTCATGGAAAAGATGCCATTTCTTCACATTTGGGGTATTTCTGTAATCTTTGCTGCATAGCAACATTATTCTGAAAGTTGCAATTCTTTTTTTTCTTAAAACGTGGTGTCTTTAATGGCTAAAAACAGCTGTCTGTCTGACCTTCTGTACTTCTGCCCTATAGAATTAGTCTTGCAGAAAAAGGCCTCAAGGCAAAAAGAGGCAAGTCTGAACTTGACCCACATCCAGAGGTTTTTGTGAACACAAACCCCATGGGTTGTTGAGTTGGTAACAATCAGAATTGCAGAAAGTTTTCTTCTAGTTCAGTTCTTCCTCGTGGCAGTGCAAAGCAGCAATAAGAATGAATGCAGAAACTGTGTTAGGTGTTCCTATCCCAAATTCAAAATCACTAAAAAATAGAAGGTGGAGAAATAATATTCTGGCTGCAGAAATAACACCTGGTTATATTAAAAAGGCGAGCTATGTATCTGTATGTCCAGTTGGATTTTAGAAAATAAAGAAATATCAGCCCACTGCCTTGTATTTTCCATAGTATTATCAGGAGCTTCACAGTTTTGGCGATTTTCTTGGCTTTCTTATCTCCTCTCTTGAAAAAAATTTGCCTTTTTTCTGTTGATTTTGACAGGACATTTCTCATGATAAACATATCTGTCACAGCCATACATCTTTGAAATTAAAAGTGAACTCATTCCTAACCTTATATAATCTGCACTTCATTGCATCTTTTAAACAATGGTGAACTGCTGCTTTGTTCATTGTCCCCTTAATTATTTTTAGGACTTATGTAGCCTCCTAATAAAGCAAAGAATTAAATATATTTAAACTTTGAGTGCCTGTGAAGTCAATACCATGTATACTTTACAAATAAATGCACTAGAATTAAAGTAGAGATGAATTAGGGACATAAGTGAAGTTTTACATGCTACATTTTGCTATGGCCCTTGCACCTTGAGGTAGAAGAGAGCCTTGGGAGGCAGTTTTTCTATTTAAAAGCCCTGCCAGTTGCAGTCTATAGGCTGGGCTCAGGTGTGTGTGTGGAAGCACACCTGCTGCTGGCAGAAAGCAGCTCTGGGTGGCCCATGCTGCCACCATCTGTGGTGCATGCACTACTTGGCAGAGGGATTTCCCTGCTTTTCCTGGGAGGCAGGCCCCATCCATCCCTTTGCTGTTGCCATGGCCACATTCTGCCTGTTAGCACCCTGGAGTGGAGAAGAAAGCAGTGGTGCTGCTTCCCCAGGAGATTGCCTGTGTACTTTCATCTTCCTCGCGCTCAGCACCAGCACGGCAGAATGATGGGATTTAGTGATGCACCTGGTGAAGTACACCCAGATGGGGGAACTTTAACCACAGAAGTGGGCAAACCAGAAACTGCTCTTCAGCTGTAGGCAGTTTGTGCTCCTCATTGCAGCACTGAATTTAGAAGTCTTTTTAAAAAAAAAAAAAATATATATATATATATATATTTATAAATATATACGCTCTCTAAATACATCATTATGTCACACATTACACCTAGAGAATAGGTTCCATTTTCCCTGGTTTATCAAATTTGAGGTTGAATTTTTAGAGAAAAGAGTAGCACCTGATATCTGGTTCAGGGATTATCTCTTCAAATGCTCACCACTTCAGCTCATTTCACAGACCTTCCATAATATCAGTCAATATCCCTATTTTTGTAAGAATAGCTTTGATTTCTCAGTAAACAAATCTTTTTTTTGCTGGCTTGCAGTGGTGATAACATTTTGCATTACAAGCAGCTGCTCTGTAAAGATTGAAATGAGGACTATGTGTTAATACCACAAAGAAGAAACACTGGGCTGCAAAGTGCTCTTCCTTTGTCCAGGTGCCAGCACAATGAAGAATCAATACAAAATGAACAATTTGGATAAGAAAGAAAACAAACATAATTCTGTCCCCTCTGCTTCTTTCTCAATGTTAAAAACCTAGGTATTAAACAGGCAGAGGGGAAAAGATGGAGAAATGCTGTGAGATATGAAAAAATGAAGCCCTCAGAATTTAGGACTTTGTCTTCTAAAATGGCAAAGAAGACCAAGGTCATTTAAAGTCAGTGAAACAGGAGCCATTCTGTTGTGTCCTTCAATTAAAGCAGGGTGTGCATAAAAATGGTTTTCTCTACTGCATCCTTTTCAGACTCTGACCCAGTAATGACAACCCAGTTTAGCATGATGACTTTAATAATCATTGTTATCTCAGGTATGCAGAGGTGGTGAGGAAAAAAAACATCTTATAAATGCCTGCCACCATAATAAAGTGACAATATAATATATATTTCATTATTAAGAAATGGGATCTTCAGAGAAATTGTGGAAACAATTTAAGCAGTCATGGGTAGAGACAGAAAAGATTTAAAGGGAGAGGAGCTCCAGCCAGTGAGAAAAATCACATTTCAAAGGATGGAAAACATGATCCCTAATGGGGATTTTAGTGGTTCACAGGACTTTTGCTGCATTATTCTTTGCAGTAGACAGACATCCAGCACACTCAGACACACATCCCACTTGCATTTACTGCGGGATACAGCACTGAGTAAGCAGGGAATAATCCTTCCAGATGCAGAACAATAATTCAGACAAAACGGCCTAAAGTAAACAGAAGAATTGAGTGTGAGGCTTTCACACTATCTCCTAGACTGAGCATCTGTTCAGCAGCTGAGGTGGATTCTCAGATTCAGGAGCAAATCTTAGTGTTTTTGCATAAGCACAAGCCCCTTTCTCCTAGGAGAAGGGATTTTCCAAGCTGCTATGCTCCAGTGTGGAGAGCCACCTGGTGGGGGCCGCCAGCAGCGCCTTGCCGGGCTCACCTCCAGAGCCACAATTTTCTCTTTGCTACTGCCCTTTGGTTATTATTCTCGGGATCTCTGCTTGCAAAGTCTTCATGGCCTCCCAAGTTTTTCTGCTGCTCTTTCCTTCCTTTTGTTTTTGTGTTTGTGCAATTGTAGTTATTCTTTGCCAAACAGCAGGGATGCTTGAACGAGACTAACTGTTTGTGAGCCATTTCATAGCTGGACAAAATGTTTTAGCAAAAAAAAAAAAAAAAGTTAATTACTTCAAAGTAAAAATTCACACTATCTTACAGACTTTAACCAAATTCACCAAAAAATTCCATGTGGGGAGAAAAAGAAAGGTGCCTCATGCAGATGCATGCTTGAGCTAGACAAGGGGAATTATTTTCTGTCTGCCTGCTGTCTCAGGGCTTAGAGCAGTGTGGAAGGCTGGAAGGGACTTGATTCTATCCTCTGTAAGACTGAAGGCTGGATTTGGCCTGAGGAGGTGGTGCCAATAATCAGGTCATGAGATGTTCTAAACAAGGGCTTCCTCACTCTTCCCTTTTGAGATTGTTTCATTGTTAATTAAATACTGACATAAGTACACATCTCCCCCATTCAAAAAAAATTAAAAAGAAAAATACAAAGAGAGAGAGCTGTCTGAGACTGATTCTGCAGCCATGTGCTGGGACTTCTGCTGGATGGACACTATATTAATGCACTGGGTGCACAGCAGGGGTAGCAGGGTTTGGAGCAGATGACCTTTAAGGGACCCCCTCCAACCCAAACTAATCTGTGATTCTATGATTTGGTACACACCAGTGTTCAGACAAGTTACTATAGAGTAGCACACAGAAAGTTCCCCAACAGGTGAATTGCAAAGCAGACTGACCATTGTGGCAGCAGGGCACTTTCCAGGGAGGTAGGAATTGGGAATTCAGAGGAGACATCAGAGCTTGGGGCTCCTAAACTGTAAATCCCTGAAAGGCTGAATAAACCCAACCTTTCTTTTTTGTTTGACAATTCCAGGCTTTCTTTAGCATTGTTCTTTTAACAAGCTCTGAAATGATTTTTTATCTAAGAGAAAAAGATTTTTTAATTTTTCACACTAGGAGAAAATGGGGGGAAAATCCATATGAGCCACACAAATGTGGGTGTTTGATCCAGATCAACAAGTTGATTCAGCTAACAAAAAGTCTCACAGCCTTAATTCCAAATGTGGGTTATTTTATTAAGTACTCATATTCCCACTGATATTTCAAAAAAGCATTCAGAAAGTGCTCCACCTATATTCTGCATCAGAATATAGACGGTGTTGGAAATTCAGGTGGGGACTTTTCTAATTTCCAAGTATTTCAGGAAAACAGAAGCTCCTTTCAGAATGCTGAGCATCCTTTAGCCTGAGAAATATCTGGGGCGTTTTATTTCCCTGCAGGAAACAATAGCAAGTACAATTATTCTCTTTGCTGTTGTTTTAGACTGTCGCCTTCATGTAATTAATTACATGTGCAACACAGAACTGTTATGAGAGGGGTGAGTGTGCTAGACAGTAGCTCCTATCTTGCAAGAGAGGTTGGAAAACCACTTATCTATATTCTTCTGTGGGGCATTCAATGTTTCTTGCAGGGTTGGGGTGAGCTGTGTACCACTCCTGTCCCCATCTTACCTGGTGCCCTTATTTACAGCTCACTGACACTAAAGTCAGTGTAGGTCTGCAGGAAACCCCCACACCCATTTCCTGCAGAATCAGGTGGGGTGGCCCCCATATCCTCAGGTCAGTCTCACTGCACTCTCTGGCTGCTCTGACATTGCTGCTCAGTCACCATCATGAACATTTTTTGTCTGCAGCTGTTTCTTAGCTGGTCTCAGGAGCAGGAGTGGGCTGAGTGAGTGCCCTGGCAGGGAATGCACAGCCTCAGAGGTGCAGCCAAAGCACCCAGCCTGCAGGACAGAAGTCAGTGCAGGCTTTTCAAATTTCTCTGGTTTTGAAATATTGTAAATTTCATCTTTTTGGTTCCATTTTTCTTTCCTTAATTTAAAAAACCCATTCTCATATTAAGGTACTTTATTTCAGGGGCATTTCTGATTTGAATGCCAGGGTAACATAGTGGCTGTAGTTCCTCTGCTTAGTACGTGAGCTGCTGTTTTTTCTAAAATGTCTTTCAACAACATGTCTTATTATCTTAGAAAAAGAAAATGATGGTACATTCACAATGCCCTTACATCATGCTTCTAATTATTATATAAACTTGTTGGTAACTATTTGCACTGTAAAGACAATGGGATGAAAACAATTGGGTTTGCCAGCAAACACAAAGACGAACGTCAACTTTTAAAATCTTTGTCTCATATAAAGTACAAACCATGGCATATGCTTCAAAATAAACTTTACTTCTTTCTACTTTTCACCTGGTTTGTTGCACATGGAAGCCTTTTATTGCAGTTCTGTTTTACAGAATCAGCTACTTGCCATGAGCATTCAAGTAGAATTGCTGATTTTACAAACATATACATCTCCCTGTCATAACCATAATTCACATTAAATGGAGACTGTAAAATTAACATTCTTTCATGAACTAGGTCACATGTGATCTTACATCTGACGAATCAAGAATCTAGGACAGAGCCAGTTTGTGGCCCTAAAATTTCTGCTGTTAATCTCTAAATTGATGTGATTAAAATTTCAATTGTTCATATGGGCTACTCACTTAAGATTTTACCTCACAGCTTGTGGGTCCCTTCTTACTCAGAATATTCTGTGATTCTCTCCTGTCACTTCATGTCCTTGATCATTTTTTTTGAAAATAGTTCAAATAACATCTGAAAAATTTTATTTCAATTTATCACTGATGATTCAGAAAAAATTGCAGTTTTATTTGGAAGAGCATTTCCTTGAGTTCCTGTACTATTCCAGGAGTCAAAGCAAAGCACTAACACATCCTAAATCTCTGTGAGCTCATTACTGAAACAAGTTCAGGATAGGGCCACCAACATGACAGGGGCTGGAGCACTTCACCTGAGGGGAGAGGTTGAGGGAAGAGGTCTTGCTCAGCCTTGAGGAGAAAAAGCTTCAGGCTGGTTTAACATCAGCCTTCCAACACCTGTGAGGATGCTGCTGGGGAGATGAGCTTCCTCTCAGAAGTGCATGGGGAAGGATGAGAAACAATGAGCACAAACAGAAAAGACAGGCTTGGCCTAGACACAGTGGGAATCATTTTTGGAGGGGGCACAATCCTGTTCTAAACCAGGTTGCCCAAAGAGGTTGTGCAGTCTCTGTCCATTGTGAGACCAGACTGGATGAGTAACTGGTTCTGACTCCATAGCTTTGAGCAGGGGGTTAAATTACAGACAGGTCCCTGAGGTGTCTTAGAATTTTCCTGTGAACCTCTAATACATTGTTTGAAAGGAAAATTGTCTATTAGTATGTCAGAAACAAACACAATACTGACACAGTAGGAGTGTCATGAGGAAACCTCTTAAGTTTAGCCATCTCAAGAGACCTCCAACAATGTCATGCTAAACTGGATATGTTCTGATAAAGCAGCTTTGCTGTGATTACACATAATGATCCCTAAGCCACAGGAGAATATAAATTTCTCTCCTTGTCATAGGCATGGAAACGTCTACGGCAACGTTGTCATTGGGAAGGAAAAATTAAAATAAGAAATTCTGACAGAAAGAGCTCATGAAGTGTATCACCCTCATGTAACAGTGGTTATGCACTAGAAGGGGTTGCTTCCACTTCTGCCATTCTTTTCAAAGAGTTTAGCTTACAGAATTTAAATCTCTAAGGCTCTGTAGCCTTTTATGTAGTTATTTGAATTTTATTTAGATGTAAGATTCATGTTAAGTGGAATTGTTTCTGCTTAGTCTGAAAGGGCTCTTCAAAATAATTTGCTGTGGCTGTCACAGTTTTCCCTTCTTCCCTAGCCAGCAGGGTAAAATCCTACTTGAGATGTGCCTGCAGATTTCATGTACTGTTGAGTTGCATATTTAAAATACAGATTATTTGTGGTGACTGCAAAACAAGCTCTAAACATAACTACTCTTTTCTGTATGTTTTAACTGCACAGTATAGGGAAATTGATTTCAGTGCTCATTGGAGGTTGTTCCTTGTTCTTGATGTTGGGGTTTTTTTTAATAAACAGAGACTTGTTTTAAAGTAGTAAATCTATGCTTTTGACAGGGATTAATATAGTCCTGGATTTAATTCATTAATTTATCACCTATGACCAAAAACAATTAAAATCCAAATTCAAATATTTAAAGAAATCTAACACTACCACAGACTCCAGCAAATGAACAAATGATACATTTCTGCAAAGTTGACTGGTTTTTTCAGGCATATAAGAAATAATTGGCTGACAACCTGGGTATATGAGCCTTTTTGAGGAATAATTGCTTCAAAAATGAAAAGAGCAGCCACAAAGTGTGAGTCACTACATCCAGTTGTGGAAAACAGAAACTTAATATATTCAACATGCTCTAATAATCATATATGAAGAAAGTAGAAACTTTCAAGCACTTTTGTAGGACAAACCTCCCACTTTCAAGTATGAAGTGTAAAGAGCAGTGTAATCCTAATAAATAAAATGTGCAGTCAATGAGGATACCTTTGGAGTTTCCCTTTTGAAGCTCAGTAGAAGCTGAAATAGCCTGTCCTCAAATAACTTTTAGGTGTTTGGAAAGAGTACAAGTTTACCATTCCTTTCAGACATCACAAAAACATCAAAAAATTCCTGTCCTTTATATTTTCTTTAAAGCTTTAGAGTTTCTTAAAGCTTTAAAGAATATACTGAAAGACTTTACTATCAGAAATACCAGAGTAAAAGTATGAAGAGGAAAATTTGAAAGTATGCAGGTTTGAGCACTTGATACATTTTCCAAGGGTTTTCTTACAGGTTCTATAATGTAAGACACTAAACCAAAAGTATATCACAATAATAGAGCTTGTATGTACTACATGAACCAGTGATCTGGGCAATCATTACTCTATTACAAAAAATGTGTGACAGTGTTGTTACCTTACATTTTAATAGTGAAAGTTAGAAGATGGTGGTTTTGATCTGCTATTTTAGTTGAAAAAGCACATAACAGATAAGAAAAGGCTTCCTTCATAGATCTATTGGTTAGAAATAAATATTTATATTTATATATAGTTATAATTATAGTTATAGTTATAGTTATTATTTATATTTATTTGATCTAACAATGAAATGTTGTGAAGTATGAAGATCATAGTTACTTAACAAGTTTAAAAGTGGCCATGAATGGGTACATAGCAAAACTTACAGCTGGCCCTAACTTCAGTTATATTTAAATTGTTGTGCAACCACTTAAAGGATTGAGGAAAATGCATCAAAGAGAAGCATATTATAAGAGTTTCCATTCTGAAGAGCAATTTTATAGCTGATAAGAGTGGTAGATGTCAGTGGCACACAGTGATGAAAATGGAATATATATGGAAGGAAGATCAGAGACATGAAAGAGAAATTTCAGATAGTAAGAGGGCAACAAAAATCATAAAGGAGTTTAGTTCAGATGCTTTCTAAAAACTCAGAAAATATTAAAAACAATAATAGCTAATAAATAGTAGTATAAAAAATAATTAATGGTGGAAAAGGTCAGTGTATTTACTCTTCTAATGTGACATCAGCAAACTGTCAGCCAAAGTCTTGATTTTATCAACACTTTTTTAATAGATAAGAGTGTATACTTTGCAGACTATGCATAAATAACCTGTTGAAGTAAGTTGTACAAGAACTGAAGAAAAAAAATCCTGCTACCTTTATCCAAGTAATAAAGGTTTTACTAATCCTTCATAGAAAATTCCAGTAGTTTGGGAGGAATGCTTTGTTTTCTTTTTCCTGGAAATATCATTAGCTAGTAAACTTGGACATTTTGCAAAGCACATCTGGAAATAAGGTTCCAGCAACTGTACTATTGGTCTTAACTACAGTGACAGTTCCTTTGTCTTTGCTGTGGTGTGGTGCAGTGCAGATATATTAGTTACCCTAAAAAAGTGGTAAAAACATTGAAACAAATTATGGTTTTAAGTGTAAATTCACACCTGTCTCTGAAATATAAGTTGTACTTCTATATAGCAACAATAATTAAGACCTGACTTTTTCTGTAATGTTCAATTTAAAACCCACTTAAATTAAATTATTTTTTTTTTTACTAGCAGTAATAAATTAATTTTTTATGCAAAATAAGCAACTCTGCTACCACAGCAGAAGTTTATGCTGCTTGTATGTTATCATGACACTTCTGAGTAGGTCATTCCTTTTCCCAACTCACTTCTCAGAAGCACTTTGGATATCAAAGTATAAGGATGAAGCTTCATTTCCTACCAAGTTTGTCCTTGATACTAATTCAATAATTGTTATTTATGCCATGGAAAATTGTTTTGCAGCAAGGAGCATGTGAGATCTTATGATGCTCAGTACAAAATGCAATCGAAGCTATTGATAACCAGGGTGGCATAATGGTCTGATAACTGACTCAGGATTCCTATTGAGTCCCCTTGAGTGCAGTCATAATTCCCATTATGGCTTTGAATAATCCATTTAGTCTTTCACCATTCCCCACCATTAAAATGGGAAAATCATTATTTTCTTCAAGATACACTGGACATATCTGGTGTTGGGATTGGAGTGTGAAAATTTCAATAAGATACCCTATTTCAGAGTATCATTTCTTCACTCTACAGGAGGGTTAAAAATACAGGTTTTTTTACTTCATAATAAGATAAATAGTACCATTTTTTTGTGATAATACTTCTCATCTTTACAAAATTCCTATAAAAAATACATAGGAAAGTTTTTCTTCTCTCTTTTCTTACCAGCCAACTGAAAGGTGACACAGATAATTGAGCAGTTTCATATTCTACCAAATGCATCTTACCTCTAATTAAGTGTTGTCCATGTATGAGAAGGATTACAATATTAAGGTCTTAAGGGCAGGATTAGCTGTAGAAGCTGTCTTCATCCTCAGGAAACAAATTAAAGGCACTGTTGATTAAATGGATGATTTCCAATAGTCAGTGTAGATGGTCCATGTACATCTCCCTGTCACCATATTTTCTCAAACTGACTGGTACGTGCATGTATGACAGCATTATTCCCATTCAGGAGAAATTAGACATTACTGTGTGCAAGGAAGGACTGCAGAAAATTTTATTGTGAAAGTATGAAGAGATCTGTTGATGGCAGTTCAGGGTGTTGGTGACCCTGAGCCTGACGCCTCCTTGTTTTATTTCCTTCTTGGTTATTTGAGTCATACAGCAAATTTTCAATAAATGTTTAATTTATCTCGACTTCTACCACATTTTGAACCTGTTTTGTTCCTTAAAGCCAGTGAAACTGCTGGCAGGATGGATATCTGTGCCATTGAATTAAGTGTTAGACCAAAAATAGAAAAGGATTAGAGACACTTAATGGCAAGGGATTTCTGTATTCCAGTACACCACCTCAAAATTTCTCAAACTCCTTCCTAATCTTTCTACCTATTTCTTTCACTGCTGCTCAGCCGCACAGAGAACTAGGTCAATTTTCAAGTGCTTGCACTAGTTAATAGAATTCCTGGCCCCAAATTAGGTTTTGAGGTGCCTCATTTCAGCACCTCCTCTCCTCCAGGTGACAGCTGTACATCAAGGGACAGAAGGAGGTGGCAGCTGCTCTAATGCTTCTCTTCCCTATTTGAGTCCAAGGTTTTAAATTCCACTGCGCTTCAGCAAGTGAGTGTGCAGAAGTGAAAGATGCTGGTTCAAATTTGATGTCGTGGAAGCAAGTTTGAGTTCATCTGTATTCCATCCCAACAGACATCAGTTGGGATGGGGGAGGGAAGAATAAAAGGATGCCTCCCTGCCCTGCCCACCAGCTGTGTTTCACAGAGGGGCAGGTACTGCCATAGCAGAACCAGAAAATCAAGCCCCATATGTCAGTCAGTTGGGAAGCATTTTGTGGTAAGGCTCATCAAAAGACAAGCTACAGGAGAACAGATGTCCTGAGGTGCCATGCATGCACCTCACTGCTGAAATGGAGGTGCCTACTAGAAATGTGTGCAGAGGAAACTGAAATGCCACAGGGATGTTTTGCCTGCAAAGCTGCCACAGGGACTGGTGATATCTAAATGGTGGACATGCATCCCTGTCCTCTTTGTAAATGTGTCCTTGAGCATCTCTGATAGTTCTCTCCTCCTTATTTGTTCTGTTTTGTTGTCTTTGACCTTAGTGAGAAGGGTCTCATGAAGTGTCCTCCATTTAACAATTGGAAGAATTGTCTATTTATTCCTGTGTTTTCTTTCTTCTTCTAATGGCTGTGTTTGAGATGGGTTGGAATTTTCATGATAAATGTAGATGGGAATTTCTTTGTTTCCTAGTCTATTTGCCTTCAAGCAAACTGGTTATAATTACTGCTTAAAGTTGAACTCCAGTTACTGCTGAGAAAACTTCTGCTTCTCAACTTAGTACTCTGAGAACTGAGATGCAAATAAACATGAACTGAAATAATTAAATCAATTACTAACTTTGACTGTTCTCCTGGTAATCTGTGCAGGCTTCATATTTTCAGAATAATAATGTCCAAATTCATCTTAGCTGAAGTAATTTTTTGGTTGAGATTCATTCCTTCCTCTCAGTACTCAGAACTAGATCTTGCTTGAGGCAGTCATTTAATTTGTAAAGAAATTACTTCTCTAAACTTCGTCCCAATGTGACATTTGACCAGTTTATGTGTGGATAGCTGAAACTGTACTTTGCCAACAGTTTATTAACTTCAGCTGCCATGCCTTTCCTTCAGTATTATATGTTCAATATTTCTTATGATTTAGAGGCCATAATTTAACCTGCCAAGTATGTGTTTCAGATGGGGTGAATACGCATGTAGTTTTGAAGTTAAACATAATAGGTTCTGTTTGGCTTGGGGAGCTCTGTTTACAGCAGGCAATTATTACCAGGTTCCCATAGCTTTACTATTCCAACCTTCTCTCAGACATCTATTTCTCTTTCCCACTCACTGCAAGTAGAAAATTGCCTGTCTTTCAGTCTCCCATGGGCTGAGCTGCCCTGGGCTGCATGGGTGATGTGGCAACTTTTCTGATGCTTCCCAGGTTTTCTCATCCTCCTGAAAACCTGGCTGCTTCATTTTTACCTCTGCCATCAGAAAGGAAGGAAATAGTAAATAAGGAAAGTGTCCACAAATGTCAGGGCTGCATGGAATTAAACTCATTGGCTACATGGAAAATGTCCAGAACTATTCAGGGGAACTCCTTGCAACAGAAGGTCGATGGTTGCAAGGCAAACAGAAGAAAATGAACTGGGGATGTCAGGCAGTGGTTGCATGTTGACAGTATTTACTGCAAGGTGGTGCATTGTTCAGAGAAGGCCAGCAATAGCTAAAGCACTGCAGGAGGTATGCGGGAATGCAGGGTCAGGACTCCAAAATTATTTAAATTCTTAATTGCCTAGATGTCTCATAGGCACCTTGTTGCAAATTCACCCAACCTCAGTCTAGCTGCCACTTCTCCTTTCAAGCTCTTAACTTTTCAGATGCCCAAGTGCAACGTTGAGGGTAGAACTGCCTTAACTTTGCTGCTGAGCTGCTCTGCCCTTCCAGCTCTGCCAGGGTTCTCAGGCTGAGCACTCCTCCATCTGATATTCCCTTTGCAGTCTTGTCTGTATTAGAGGACTCAAAACAGATAGTCTCTTTACTCTAGCAACCTGTGGAAATACAGGATGCGCACTTACAAAGTTTTTCTACTGGCTTTGATCACATTTCTTGGAGAGGTACTTTGGTCTTTCTGTTTGCATGATCAGGAGCTGAGACTACCACATGCCTTTAATGAAGATCTCTGTTTTTACAAATCCCTTCCTGACATTGTTCCTCCTCACTACCCTGTTTCCAGAAAAAAAAATAAACAGCAAATCTTTAGGTTGTAAGGTTTAATATCCTAGGTTATTGTGAGCCTTACACATAGTCTGCCCTCCTAAGGACATTGTGACTTACAACAGATTGGGCACAAAAACCAAAGGAAATGGCTTCAATTTTGAATCTGTTATTGAAACATGTACCTACAAACTGAGTATCATTTCAGTGCTACAGGTGCACATTCACTGTACATCTAACAGCAGTTTAATTGTAATGTTAGGCACTTTTTCTTTTAAGATTAATTTTTTAATTGGAGATCAAATCGTTGCTGCCTGACTGAAAGCAGCTCTCATTTATGTAATAAATTTATGTCTAGCAGCTCCACTCAAGCCATTGGAGTTGTGCTAGGGCCACTGATAATGCTATCATCTTTAGAACAGTGTAAACTTATTAGGTTAATTTTTTGATCTTATAAGTGAATCCAGCAAGCTAAAATCACCCTTCATCTTAAGCAGATAATTGCATTAGGGTTAAATTAATTTATTTATTTGATGGTTATGTCCTGGAGCCTTTAGGATCCTGAGACTATCTCTCTCTTAACTCCCTCTCTTGCTTCCTGGCATGAAAGTGATGGAACTGGAAGAAATGTGCAAGTTGCAAGTTTGAATGTGTCACCACTGACTTTTCATTTATTTGTTGCTGTTTACAGAGCAGCACAGGTTTGTGTGACACAGCAGGCAAGTACAGCATCAGGTTTCTGCCTGACACATGGGAAGCCTGATTGTTCACCACTTGGCTCAGGTATTCCTGCTTGCAGGAAATGCAGGTGATGTGTGCATAGCCTGACAGCAAATCTGAATTCCTCGTTCATCTCCCCTGCATTAGAATTTTGCTTTATGACTGCTCAGGGAGGCATGCCAGTGTAAGAGATGTGTGCTCTACCAGCTGTGGTCCTGGAATCGGAATCAGATGTGGTGAAAGTTTGCTGTTGTGACAGCAAAGCCTGCAGTTGTGGAATCCCTTTCCACGCTTCCAAGAAGTGACATTTAGAAAGGCAAAATGCAGATGAAAAACAAGTGAAAATTTGCAAGGAAGATATTCTTTCCCCCACCTCTCCTGTTTTCCTTCATTTTTATATGTGTTTACTCTTCTATCTGAGATGGTTTTTTATTTCTACTGTAATTCCAGATGTTTTTAAAAGCAGTTTAGGTTCACCCATACAGAAGTATGGGCCATCAATTCATTACTATCATGTGCATCATACATTACCTCAAATCCCTCCAAATTTGTTCCAGACTTCAACAGACAGTAATATATATATATATATATATATATTTGATTTATCTATCATCTTGTCATTATGAACACTGGTTGAATATCAGGCCTCTGGAAAGCATGTTTGTTCTTCAGAGTCTCCAGACAGGAAAGCACCAGTGTGAAAGACCCAGGGGGACAGAAGGAGAGAGAAAGAGAGAAAAAGGAGAGGCACCTTTGATCTATTCCTTCAAAGTTGGACCTGATAAAACACAAAAGCACTAATTCTGAGAAATCAGGCTTTGTTAGCTCCATTTGATGCAGGACTAATTGTTTAAATACAGAGAAAGATGAAAGAAGTCAGAAAAGTTAATCTCTTTCTTCAAAATTTTCCTTCTGGTAGATGATAGGGTAATTTTCATTGAAAATTAAATTGTAGAAAGTCACATATGAACGAGGCTAAATACAGCCTGGGAAATTTTTCTGAAAAGAATATATTCTGTAGCTTGGGATAAAACATTCAGAAATGTAGGAGTTGCTATGGAAATGCTTAAATTAAATGTAAAGCATGCATAAATTTTCAATATACCCATCACTTTGGGAATTGGGGACATATGTTAGGGGGAAAGACATATACATGAAGACTAAGCAGAAGGTAAAACATGGATTTTTTTTTTCCTGTGGATCTGTGTTTTGAATATTCCACTGGCATATCTATCCTTCATTTTGAGTGCAAACCAAAATCCACACTTGAATACCAAAGAATTCTTGTGCAAACTTCTTGACAAGCCAGAAATGTGGGCCTGAGGTAATTATGCCACCAGTGCCCTGTCTTCTCATGCAGCACTACAGCTTGGCCAGCTTTGGGCAAACACGCTGAATATCCTGTACTTTCCAGGAAGGTGCTGGGTACCACCACCATCAGTCACACCATGTGGTTGACCCTAGCTGGACCTGTGTGAAGCAGAGAGGACAAGATGAATTCCAAATGCGCCTTCTGACCTCAGCTATTCCATGTTTTCCTGAAGTTGGAATTGTGTGAATAGCCTGATATCTTGTTGTCCTTGCAAGTTTGTCCACTGAGCTACAGATGTTCTCAGTAGATGTAGTTAAAAAGACAGAAAAGCACAGTAGGTAAATTCCACCCTTTTACCCTCATTCTTCATGTGCTCTGAATTTGACAGACTAAGAATTTGAAAGCATACACTTTGCATTATACTCCAAAAATTGCCAGTTAACTAACAAGGCACTCTTTTGGCCATAAGAAGAAGTGCTTGGGAGGAAAGAAATGCTCAGCTTTTTGCTAAGTGCTCAGACTGTTGGCTCTGTCAGCTCTGTGCATTGAGCAGATGACAGGGCACTGTGTATTCTCTGCTGATCACCTTCATGCACAGGAGTACCTGCACGTGCCACAGGACTCCAAGGTGCAGTGGTCAGGTGCTGTGCCTGTAAGGAACCACCGAGACTGACTGGTGTTCTGTACATGGGAGCCACCCTCCCAGATCAGCCTCACCACACTTGGTAGTTTGCTATCACTGTTTGACACAAGTTAAAAAACACAGATCTAGAGAGAGAGTATAGCTAAAAAAAACCCTCCAGGTTTCTCTCTGTGGTGATGCTGACATAGTGAATGTCTAATCAGCCTGAAGACTGCAATTTGCAGAAACATTCTGAATCTCTCTTCATGCTTGAAAGACAGCTTCTGTAAGGTGGTTCAGTTTTCTGTTTTGATCTTCTTGTTGAATTATAGTTCAGCATTCTAATGTAAATTAAAAGAAAAACTGAATCTTCAAATTGCAGCTTCTTTAAAGCTGATTTCCTCTTTATAAAGAAAAAAAAAGATATCCATATCAGAGATATGTCTCATGAAACTATACCCATACAGGCACATGCACCTTTCATAAAACAAGTTATTCAGTTTAATCTAAGTCTTGACTTTGAAAAGACTTCCCTCCTCAAGGAACTTTGTGTGTATCTATCTGTCTGTCTACATCAGCATTTTGATTTGGGAATATGCTCTTGGGATTTGGTTTCACTTTTCCAGGGGAACTACATCAGAAGTGCTCTAAAAGTGTGCCTGATGTGCTCTATCCACTGGTGGGCAACAAGGCTACAGGGCTTTGTTTGAATAGGTGTGCCCAGCCCAGGCAGTGCTGCAGGTGGTGACTCATAGTTGCAGTTGTAGGAATCCTGTTAGGTTTGAAAAATGTAAAAAAAAAAAAAAAAAAAAAAAAAGCCGCAGGCATAATTTTGACTGCACTAAAATAAAAAGTAAGATTCCCATTCACTTTAGGGAAGGCTATAACTAGAGTAGGTGGGTTCTTCCCACCCTAGCAGCTGCCTGACAGGGATGAACTATAGCAATCAATTTTTAGATATGGCTGCTGGATCCAAAACAATTATATACTCTGAACTGCACTTCTCTGCAGAACTAGAAAAATACACCCTTTTGCACCCTTTAGCAAGGACACATTAACCCTGCTGGACAGCCACTTTGAAGGATAGTTTTAATAACATCATATCTTGTTTGTTTGCCATTGTCCATGCACACAAAATAAATTCCTCTGCTAACATGGCCTGCCTGTCTTTCACACCCATTGTAAACACTATTTTATACAGATGTGAGTGTTCATAATTCATTAAAAATCAGCATGATGGTGGTAAAAAATAGTATATCCAGTCATGTCCTTCATCTGTGTACTTCTGTCATTTCTATTTTTGTTTTTCATTTAGATAATGATGGAAAGCTAAGGGTGGAAGATGGCCATGCACATATGCAGATAAACCTAGGAGTTTAGGAGATGCCAGTAAAGATATTCTTATATCCATATAGGCAGGTGTGTCCATATAGGCAGGTGTTCTATCAGGGAATTTCAGGTATTTATTTATATTAATTGTCCACTAAGTAAAATATTCTGAAAAATAAAACTCAGAAGCAATAAATGGTACCTGATGGGTTTGATTTCAATCTGTAAGCAATATGCTGTGTCTTTGTAACCCATGGCATGGGCAAATTATTTTAACCATGGAGTTAAACATTGGTGGATTCATTGGAGACTATTTTGGCAAACACAGAGCTTATTAAAGAGAGAACAAGAGCTCATACTTGTGAAAATATGTTGGGAATAGAAATTGAACTATAACATCTGCATACTATTTAATTAAAAAGAACATATTTGCACAGCTAATATAGATCAGACATTAATGGAGGAAGCTTCTTATTGTTTCTCACAAGAGATGTTGGTCCTCAGGGTTTGATTTGATTCACACATGAGCAATGCATATCTCAATGTTTAGATTCATGATCCTGTGAGTCAACCCAAATTGCATATTGTGACTATTAGATTTGATACCATTCTGGAAAGCAGTGTATTGAAAAATACTGCATTGAAAACTGAAACCTTTTATTTAGTCATAATTAGCAGATATAGGAATCAAGATACCACAGACTTTATGTCTTCAGGGGATAAAAGGTATTTAAAGAACAGTAAGAAGTTAATATGTCTCCATAAAAACTTAAATGCATAGGGCCACATTGTGACAGTTTGCTCATACAGTGCTAAGGTACTATTTAATATGCAAGTTGTGTAATGGGGATTCTCTCATTTTGAAACACAACATTCAGTTATTCAGGTACTTTGTGCTTAACCAATTGTTCTTCAATTTGTCCAAATTGCTACAGCAAAGAATTATTTGTAGAAGATGTCTATTTAATTAAAGAAGGCTGTCATAATCTGTCTGTAGAGAATGGGTTCATGTAACTTTCAGGTGTATAATATTTTATATTATACATATCATATAAAACTGTGATATTTTGAAATATAAGGCAAAGATTTGTTTGGATTTTTCCCTGAAAACAATAGTATGAGTCCACCTTTGATCGTGCTTTCAAAATTTTTCATGAACAGTAGATTTTCTAATCCCTCAATTGTATGCAAACAAATCATGCTACTTATTCATTGTCTGATATATAAAAATCCCTGTGTTTTAACAGGTTAGCTAAATCACAGTCTACTCAAAGTTTTACACTTGCCCATTCCATTGAACATAGCCTAGCACTGCTCAGTGGTGGATATACTTGTCTATTCATAAACAAGTGTATGAAAAACTGTCATGTGTCTTTCCCTGTCCATTCATACCTGGAGGGTAATATTGGATAGCTATTTTTCAAATTAAGATTTTGTTTAGTCAAGCTCAAAAGTCTACATTTGTATTTTGCCTTTATAAGAGTTACTGTTTTTATCATAATTATAATATAGTTTCTTATTCATACAGAGGTAGATTTCATAGCCTTAAACCATCTCCTAAGAAAGTAGTTTGCTGGTTCTAACCAATAATTTCTGTTGTTTAATTTGTTGTATCGAATGACCCAGTTATTCATAAAGTAATGTCAAGGTGATTGTGGGAACATCAGGCCTAGTTGCATGGAAATAAAGATTACTTATAGAAACACATTTCAAAAAGAAAAAAAAAATCAGTTTTATAAAAGTTCATTAAGAAATACATTTTTAATTAGTATTGATCATGCTGCAGAAAGAATTCTTTGCTATTTTTGGCTAATATATGTTGGTTTATTGTGCTAACTGGGGGACCATGTATGGGATTAATGCTGAATCAGTTCATATCCCACTTGGTGGTGACAGAAGGAAATGCTGTGTAGGGGGATCATGTGAACCTGTCCACTTTCTGCATTAGCCCTCTCTTCCCTTTCTTCTTAATTTGGCAGGCAAAAGTGTTCACCACCACCTCCTTTCCTACCCACAGTCTTCTTGAGCCAAAGTGGTCTGATGTTTCAGTTTCAATATCCTTGATATATTTGTGAGATTCATACTTAATTTTGTCAGTAATTTACCAAAAGTCTACTTTGTATAGAAACTCAAGTGACCAAGAATTGTCAGTGCTGACACTTTTTCAAGCCTCAGATGAGTTGTGAATAGCGCCTCAAGCTTCAGTTTAGTTTCTCATGGTAGGAAAGCTTACTCAGCAGAGGACAGACATCTCACCTTACTGAGTTGGATCACTTGGCTCTTACCAGAGGTGCTCCAGAGATCCTCAGTGTGGATTTACTTTGGGGAGAATCAACTAAGAGCTCTGTAGCAGAACATTCTGCAGTTTCCTTAGCTCCTCAAAACACATCAGTAAAACTTAGATTTTCTGGGGCCACACCACTGCTGCTTCCCCAGTTGTTTTGGCTGGTCCTGCTCCAAGGAGCCCCCCAGCACTGCCACACACAGCCCAGCACAAAGTGCCAGAAGGTCACAGCTTCCACCTCTCCGAAAGTCCTGTCATGCTGCAACCTTGAAGAGGCAATGGGGGCAGCATAATGATTGCTCAGATAGCTCAGACAGAAGGGTTTGTTCTGAATGTGTGACAGTCTGGTTGGTGGCTGTAGGTGAGTACTGCAAAGGAGGTGGATGCCAAGTCAGACAAACCAGGCTGATGCCAGCCTTCACTGTTCAGAAATGTGCTGCTTTTCCTGCCCTCATGCTGATAATGCCTGTCTCCCTGTGCTTATCTCATCCTCTGCTGGTCTCTCAGTGGGCTGTGAAAAGTGGTATCAAGAACAAAGGCATCAATCCCTTACTGTTTCTCTTTAATGCCTTGATCTCAGAAATGAAAATTTGGGTGTAAATGTAAGCTGTCAGGGGCTATGCTGAGAAAGAGTTTTCAATGGCTTTCATGTTAGTTCTGGAAGTACTCTAGAAGAATTACACATGCTCACCTGTCAAAACTATGGAATAGTCATCCCTAAAAAATAACAGGATAAATTATTGTATTGCTAACTACACCTTATTTTAAAAATTACAGATAGATTTAGACACTTTACCATGGAAATAACCACCTCAATGAATTCCTCAAGTCCAGTAAAGATTACAGGCTTTGTTTCCAATACTGAAACAATGCAGCTTCCTGAAACATGCTGGCACTTGACACAGTATGATACACCTGTACTGGGAAGATGCTTGTTGGTAAGATTGTCTCTACCTACCAGGATGACTTCAAGTTCTCATGACAAGAGAAAAAAATGTAAAGCTGTGGATATAAACTATATGTTTTGCTATAGAAAAGAAATGAAAACACATTAGATAAATGCTTACTATAACTCTCTAGCTTGAAAAAACAAGCATTTTGTCTTGTCCAGATCTTCTAATGCAAGAATTCACAGAAACATCACCTTTAAAATAAGCAAATGTACTAATATTATCAAGAATATGTGGGAATTGCAAGGCAGAGTAGGTTCAGAATTATCTGCTTGTATTACATACATATATTCATACATATATATCATATATATGCTTCAAAATCAAACAAACAAAAACCGATATGATTTCAAGTTCAACAAAGTAAAAATAAAATCTATGGAATATAAAATTGATTTTAGGGTTGCTAGGTTTTTTTCCACGTTGGCTTGCTTTTTCAACTGAACATTCTTCTGTTGTATACCAGAGCAAAGGACCTGCAACATTTAAAGTGTTTGGTAGATTTGTGTTAAATGAAATATGGTCTGACAGATGCTGAAAGAAAATAAATTATTTAAGAAAAACGTTGCATAAAAGTTTTACTGAACTGCGTGAAAGAAAAAATTCCCATGACTACCTGCTTTGCTCTGAATAACGTCAATAGAAGTGGCAACATGGAAACAGCTATTTGTAGGAGAAAGATGTCATGGAAAAATCAAAACTCCCTGTAACTGCTATTCTTTTTGTGTTTTGGGGACATGTAACTTTCAAGGTAGTTTATTGCAACTACTATGGGCTCTCACTCATGTCAACTATTCCTATGAAATCAAGAGAAACACTTGGTAAATAAGATTTCAAGATTATCTTTTTTCTTTTCTACAGCTTTTAAACTATCTTCACATTTCTGTATTCATTTAGAATAGAGAGAAGAAAAATTGAGAGATTTTGTGGCACTTTTGGTTACATGTATATGCTTTGGTCTAACTTGACCTTGGGTGTTATGGTGGTATTAGACCTGGGTATGTCTGTAGGGAAGCTATGACAGCTGAACATACTCCATTCCACTCTTCAGATTTCAGGAACTGTGCTGGTCCACTGGTCCAGTGAAGCCCAATAAGGCATGTTAAAGAAAGATAAAAGATGTTGACAGTGAAACACGAGCTCAAGCCGTAGCTTATCAAGGACTGCGTTAAGAGTTTACTGGGTCAAAATCTGTAAATATCAACACAGCAACAATTTTTTTTATGCAGCCTTTCAATTTGGTAGACAAAACATAGTAAGAATTAAAGGAACCTGATATTTCATTTTAGACATCAGAACCAAAATTAGGGCTGTTTTTTCTACAGTCAATACAATTAGCTGAGCAAGAACTATATAGGTTTAGTGTCACAAGGTGCTTTTTTTCTGAAAGAGATGCTTTTTTTCCAAACTGGAGCTGAAATATGAATATGAAAATCTATATTCTGTGTTTTACTGAAGATGAGACAGCTAGCAAGACAGTCTCATTTAACTGTAATGTCAATATAACTGTGCAATATGTAGCCTCATTCCAGAGTCTCTCTTTAAAGCATGACAAACATTGATTTAAGATTCCAAGTGTAATTTTTGTTTAGGCCTACATTTTTCACTGCTGGAACAGGACTCTGCTGAAGATAAAGGCATATTTGTACACCTTTAATCATCTGCCTTTACCTGGAAGGTTTGCTGGTATATTTATGTCTGTAGAAGTTGCAAAGATGTGTGGTTCATTCACTGGTTTCACTGCTCTAGTTTAGGTTCAGTGATACTGGCCAGCATGAATCTTTGCAAGTAATCCATCAAGAACACAGATTTACAAGCTAATTGCTGATGATATTCCCTAAGTTAGGTATTGAGATATGTTTCTCAGAAAATATTGAGTAGCCATAAGATTCATATACTTGGAATAAAAAAGGTAGTCTCAGTCAGTTTTCCCATGCAGAATTATTTTTGGTAGGAAAGTGCTAAAATATTCTTGTTGACCTTTGTTAGCTAAAGAACACCTCTTTTGAATTCAGCATGACCTTTCTTATCAAAATGGAGTTAGGCTGTATCAAAGAAGGTTATCAATTATGAAAGGTCAAAACAAAATGAAATCTTTTGAAGTAATCAAAACATTTCTGTTGACCTGACCTTTATTGATTTATTCATCCACTCATTTTTTGCATGAAAATTGTATGTAAAAATGTCATATCTGAGAGATTACTAGTGTTGCAAGGTGGGAGAAAAAAGATCAAAATCTTCAAAATTTTTATCAAAGAGTAATGTTTTCATCTACTTCTGTACATTGAGATGCACCTTATGTTTGACTGTCAACAAGAAACTGGGAGTTGATTGAAGAGAAAACAGCTTTTGTGTTGGGGAAGTTGAATTACCTAATTTTAGAAGGATTTATGGAAAAGAATTAGATGCTGCTGCTTCGATCATCATGATGAAATTATGGGACATACGTACTAAGCTAGTCTTAGGATTTAAAAATTAAAGATTTCGCTCAAATTTTTGAAAACAAATGAAATACCTCCCCTTACTACAGCAGTTCCTCAATTATGTCTTAGTGCAGTCATAAAAATAGCAGCAAAATCCTCCAATAGGTTGATGGACCATCATCTTATTGTTTGGAGAATATTAAAAAAACCACCAAGTGAGGAAATTAAAATCATCCCTAATGTTGATAATTAATCTCTTTTTTTTGCCACAGCCCAGAAAATATTAGTTTTTCAGTAGTGCCTGCATAGGGTGGCAGTGGTCTCTGCTGATATTTGCCTCTGAAAGTGTCATACAACCCTATTTTATGCTTCCTTCTTCTCCCACACATGATATATATGTTTTTAAATCCTCTTAGGGAATGGATTTTTTGTCTTTCTAAATTAAGTCAGTGTCCATTTGTTGTTGTTGTTGTTGTTGTTGTTGTTGTCACTACAATGCAAATAAGCATGGTGATAAATATTTTTAGAATCCATAAATCAAGGGAATGATAGCACTAACCAGAAAATATAAGACAATTGTAGAGGTGAGATTGTTGTCCTCCTTGACCCAAATAGCTGTGCACAATTGAGGACCTGTTTTTTCTTACAGGAAAAAGCAACTGATGATAGATTCTATTAGTTGTTGGGTGCAAGCTGGGCTTGCTTGCAGGAAAAGTGTTAAATCCAGTTTCTCACATAATGGGCAGTAAGTCATATCCTTGCTTACAACTCAAAGCCTACCCACTAGGAAATTAATTACAATACCAGCCTCTAACTTGGTTCCAGCTGGGGCCACCCAAACAGTTTGTCCCTGGCTGTCCTCTGTGGTTTCACTCCACTGTTCTCCTTTCTGCCTTCTCTGTCCTTCCCAAGAATTCTGTCTGTTTCCATTACCATAAGCAAGGAGGCATTGAATTGCTCCAGCCACCAAAAGGAGTGCCTGGCATGGACTTCAGCATAGCAGGAAATCTAGCTAGGAAAGGAAAAAAAACTAGAAGGAACTGCAAGTCTGGGTTGTGAACCACAGTTCTGGGCAGCTTCACAGGAAAGGAGGGGAAAATATTCACCTTGTGAAGCTGACAGCAGGAACTGCACTTTTCTGGAAGAATCTGTACAGTGCAAGAGGGTCTGGGTAGTAAGAGAGTTCCTCATTCTGACCTACTTCTCCCATGTGTCTTGGCCCCCTGCCCTCCCTTCAAAGGAAACCACACGTTCTACTGCTGAGTGCTTTATTAAGTCTTTGTGACACTTGTCCCTCTGTCTGCATGCACATCCACAGAAAAATTTCCTTATCCAGTCACTAGATATGCAACTGGGGCAACATTCTCTGAGGAAATACTATGATGTAAAATTTCTACTGAAGTGATAGCTGAGTGCAGAGTGGGAAGACTCAGGCACCGTTGTTTGAAACTCTTCATCATTCAAGAAAATTTTGCCTTTTCCCTTTTATTTGCTGGTTTGGGATTGTTTGCAGGCATCAGAGAGATTTCTTGACTCAGTCTAAACTATTATTTTGCATTTATGTTAATGCAAATAAATGAAACTGCTTGGATTAGGAGATGATATTAATAAAAATAGCAAGAAATCTCTGGGAACATTTTGCCTCTCAGAAAAACAGTTTCATTTAAACAAAAATGAACCACCACAACAGGAAAATAAAACTCATTAAGTAAAGTGATGTTATGAATAATGCTGATGGGGGATTTTCTCTGCAAATAAATGTATGGACAAATTTATGATACAAGAGTTTATAAATACCTCTTCTGGCATTTTGTTGTCTTTAAATCAGACTAATTTACAGTATGTATGCTGACTGATTTATGGAATTATCTGTACAAGAGGCAGATGGGGACCAAAAAGTAGTTTTCTTTTAAATATATTGCAGGATGATATCACTGTGTATTATCAAACCTTGGTTTTTTGGGATAATAGGAATTACAGTGGCTATTTCTCATACATTTGGGGGAGGAGGGGAGGTTTCCTATCTTTCTTCAATCCCGTTGGAAATTTAGGCCTGGATTCTGTATATGTAACAAGCTGAGGGATGTAAAATAGCAACATCAATATCCTTGAAGCCCCCAAACATATCAGTACATTTTCCTTGGCTTACATGGTACATCTTTATTCTTTGGAAAACCAAACTGAGAAAAGGAATTAATAAAAAAAGGGGATATTCTTGTTAGTATTCCAGCAAGTGTAATTTTCTTGTGTCATGATTGCAAGCTAACCATTACTGAATTACTATCTCATACTAAAATACCACTTGGAATGAAGATTTTTAGGAGTTACAATATAAACATATATATTGCTCTATTAGATTGTGGGAATAGTTTAATTTTTGAAGTATTTGTGAAGCCTGACAATGCCTAAATTCCAGTTCATTGACTCAGGTGGGTGGTGAACTGGATTTCAGTAAAACAAGAAAATGAGTGAAGCAAAAAATACCCTTTAATCCCCTTGGATAACCTAAAGAAATCCTTTAGTTCATGTCAAAGAGGCAAGGGGTGTGTATTCAGATCTGTGTAAGAAAGCCTGTGTCCTGAAGCACTGCATACCTCATCTTTCAGTCATTAGAATGTTACAGAAATGTCCAAACTTCTCAATTAACATTGGAGGGAAATTAAATTTGTCACTGGACTGCAAGAATTCAGTAATAGTTTTGTGCTTTGCTGAGATACTCTGTGACATAAAATGGGATCCATAATGTAACCCAAACCTAAGGTCAGGTACCAACAAAGACAAACAAGGTTGCCTGTTATTCTAGGGAGCCTACCAAGTTTTTAATTGGAAGACATTCCAACTGAGCTACCCCAGTATTGCCATTCCTATTTTGCATTACTGGAAAGTATGACTGCACAAAGTGAAAAATACATTAAACAAAAGGGATCCATTTCCTGGAAAATCTCTTCATCATATCACTGTTCACATCAGCTGTTTTCCTCTAAAAATACCTACAAATTATTAAGTAATCAAAAAGCTGACAGTGTCTGATCCTTCTCTTTTCATCAGTAATTAAGAGCCTGGCTCTCAGTTTCACACTGCGTGCTCAGAATCTTTGAATCCTTTTATGAAACACCTTTACAGAATTCAGAGTTTAAACCAACTATAATTATCCCTGGGAGGAAACAAAAAAAAAAATGAATTTAAGAAGTAAGAACAATCTTCTAATTTAGCAAAGTCTGAGTTTTAAGACAAGGAATAACATGTGAGCTCCTATGACTGCTAAATGCGCCAAATTAAAGATGCCAGTGATCTCTAATTCACCCTACAAACTACCTGTAGTGTACAGGCATTATGCCAGTTCAATTGAAGCCATTTAAAGGGAAGCTAAAACAGAGTGGGATGGTATATGAAGGCCATTCTGACAGAAGAGTATGATCCTGCATTTTCATATTCTGAGGGAAACACACAGTTTCTTTTAAACATAGTAAACAGAGGCAACTATTTACCTTATGTTCCATACCCATCTTTGGAAAAGGCTTGTGCCTTCCTCACTGGTGAAAGTGCAGCTCCAGAAGTGGCCCAGAGCCACCCTGGGGCTCTGCTGCCATGTCCTGAGCCAGTTTGCTGAGACTGACCCTGCTGAGCTCTGTCACACAGCAGCACCACAGCTCTGCAAACAGAATCCTCTGCTCTGCTGGTCAAGGGACCCAGTGAGAAAAATTGTCCCAGACTTTTGGACACTGTGTGCTAGCCCAGTCTGTTCTTCACAGATATTTTTTCTGGATAAAATGCCTCAGGGAACATAGACCCTTCCTGCTTTTAAAACCTTTGTGAAGCTACAGAAAAGGAACAGCAATAAAGACACAAAATAAGTCAAAGGTAAATTAGTTATCATACAAATATCTGCCTTTTCCTGAGGGATTTTGGCTAGTATAATGACCACTAAGAAATTACACTTATAGATTTAAAAATTTAAAAAAAAATTTAACAGATTTTTCTGATGGTCCCTGATAATTTTAAGCTTTACTTCTCACTCTGCCATCTCCCACCTAGGATATCACTCATCTGTTATGACAAGGACCTGCCAGCCCTCCCAGAAGACTGAAAAGCAAAGAAAATGAAAAGGCAAGGGAACTACAGAATTGACTAATAATGGTTTAAACACACACACAGGGGATATCAGCATTCTGTGGGTAATCTGTTTACTGGCTTAGGTTGCTTCCTAGACCTAGCAGATCTCATGTAAAACAAGCATTTTACTGGTGATGATACACAACTCTTGTATGAAGGGAACAGATTAAACTATTTATGTTCAACTGCTGAAAGCACTCCAGAAATGGATGGCAATGTCAGAAACCTTATTAGGTTTCAGAAGAGGTAGGAAAGCTTCAGCCAAATCACAAGATAGGAGGTCTTCAAGCTTTTGAGAATGACATCTGAAGGGCATTGAGATTGTTTTCTATAAAAGGAAAGGGCAAATTTCCAGTACATATATAATCACTGGTAGCATTTTTGTTGTCATCCTCTCTAAAGCAATAACAAAGTGCACAAATGGTGGATGATTAGAGAGGTCAGTCAAGTGCCCCATTCAGCTGTAATTGTAGAGTTTTCAAAAATTCTTTTGACATCAGAAAATATCATATGTTTTTTTAACCCTGCTTTTTGCTATGATTAGTTAATTCATGCAAAATCAGGGAAGAAACAGAATGGCAAATTAAAAGCAGTAGAACACAAATGTCATTTTGCAGTAGGGGTAAGTAATCAGCAAAATCAGTTCACTTTAAAATTACTGCTACATGCCAACATTTAACCTCACATGCACAGGACCTCAGCAAATTTTTGTTTAAAAAATTTACCACCTTGCAGGTCCCTAAAGTCTTTTGAAAGAAGTGCTGCCCCATGTACACTTTTGCTGCAATCAATATTCTCTCTTTCCCTGGTCTATCTAGAGCACTTCACAAGATTTTCCTGTCTCACAAAGAAAACCTGAACACACTGTTTTACTTAATTAACATCGATTTTGAACTATCCTGCCTCATAAAATCTGACAATCTTCCTTCTAAGGAAATGATGCTTATTCTCTAATAGTATTTGAAAACAAATGATGTTTTCCACTTCATCGTTTTTGTGCCTGAATCTTAAGAGAGGCTTTGAGTAATAAATGGACATACACTTTCCAGTTTTGAAGTAAATTTTAATTAGAGAATATATAAATTATATAAAAATATATAAACATATAATCTGCCACAAACCAAGCAGGAGTTCTCATTTAATTAGTTTTCCTCAAAAAAGGGAATTTTTCCAATTACTTACAGTTACTTAAAAGTGGAGGAATGTTTCAGTCCAGGTGTGATTAGAGTTTTCCATCCAGGAACAAGGAAAACAAATGACATGACATTGTCCATCATGCCAGGTGAAAGTCCCCATTATTTATACACTAAGTCCTCTGCTGACTCACCAGGGTAAAGGAAAAAAAAAAAAAAGGAGAATGCTCTGTTGATGAAAACCTTAAATTTTATTTCACTTCTGTAATTACAGACCATAAGAGATGGAGCTTTTGGCAGGGTAGAAAATTTCTCTATAGTACAGTCCTGCTGACACATCAGTAACACATTCAGAGCTCAGAGTGAATTATTTGTCCTGTGAAGATTATTACATAATAGAAAAAAAATGATGTTAAATGTATTAGGTTGTAACTTTGACATGAAAATGTGCTTTGAGTGCACCTAAATTCTAACATTGGGCTTTTGTCATTGAGCAGGGAGAATGAGGTAGTTCAGCTGATCCCCAGACAAACATTTGTAGCTTCTTAAATGTTGTGATGACAGTTAATGTTCGCAGTCATTTCAGTTCTTCAGCTAATGGTTGTTTGCCTGCCATCAACAACCATTAGGATGGAGTCATAAGCTCTTTGGGAGACTTAATATTGCTGCCTTGTTTTTCATCTTATTTTATTTTAGGACACCTTTTTTTCCAAGAGCTTTATTTTTCCATTTAGGGTTTCTACAGAAGTTCAGGGTAGGAAAAGGTTTTAAATGCTAATGTCTTGCCTACTGGAGGCTTTGCAAAGAAAATTGTGAATAGTTTCACTGTGTAGTGCATCACAGCACAAGGTTGTTTGGGTTTTCTCACTTTTTTTACAGTGCATGAGGTCAGGGGAAATGCCTCACATACAAAAACACCAGTGGAAGAAAGTGAACTGAAGATTTTTGCTGTGACCACTGAAATACATAGCAGAAATCATACCTCATCACAGGAAGCAAAAATAATCTTTAGGAAATTATTCAGATCTCCCCAAAGTTCTTCTATATATAATTCTATTTTTCAGTTAGTGAAAACATTATTTTTCCTCATATAATAATCATCATACTTCTGCATGGGACATTTTCCATGTGTTATTCATAAAAAAGAAAAATTGAAAAGCCCACTGGGACAGCCAGGTACAGACAGTTACATCTGGGTTGATCTTAGTTTGGCTGAAGCCCAAATCCACTGTTTCAAAGTAGAAAGGAAAAAATAGCTTTCAATCTTTCAGCATTTTCTGTAAACACAGGTGACTGTAGGTACATGCATCTCACAACAGGAGTGCTCTGCAGTATGTAACTAAATCAAGTTCTCTTAGAATCACATACAAGATCCTTGTGTTCTTTACCAATGTACACCATTACCAAGCAGTCTAGCAGTTTGACCAGACCCTAATATCTACACTAATTGCATTCAGCATAGTAGCTAGCAACCCTTTTCTCTGTGGGGCAACTGTTCTTTCCTGTGTGCATTAAAAAAAAAAAAAAATTAGTAGGTCAAGGGGTGGTTCCTGCAGACTTCTCTGGGTCTTTGTTATTGCTTCTCCTTCATACAAACAATTCTGATAGTCTCCAAGTCCCTTGATTCTGCAATATTATACAATCTCCTTTTCAAAATAAATGGAAAACTGCAAAGCTTCCAGCAATATTTCATTTTACACAGTCAGTCACTGGCTCTAAAAGACATCTCATTGGGGGGTTTTTTGGGTTTTTTTTTGTTGTGTTGGTTTTTTGTTGTTTTGGGTTTGGTTTTTTGGGGATTTTTTTGGGGGTTTTCTTTTGATGGTTTATGATGTCACCCAAGCTACTGCTATAGTTTAGATAGTCTTTGATTAGCTCACGGTTATCAATGCAAAACCACCTGAAACACAGCAATGTTTCAAATGTTTATCAGCCATTTGCCAGTGACACAAGAACTTCAGGTGAAAGGAAAGAGAAATTTGAATGCATTATTTTTCATACCTGTGCTTTCAAGCTGTTGCCTTATAGAAAAAGTAGATGTCCTAAAGCTGATAAATATGACTGACACTGTTAAATATAGAGTGAATTTAGATATTTTCTTTCAGGTTTGCAGCAGATGTGACCTCACAAGGTAGTAGCTATCAAGCAGCTGTTTCCTTGGATCCTTGCTTTTCACTGCATTTCTCCACAGGTTCATGGGTCTGCTGTCACCACAAGTTACTCTTAAATTTTCCACTCCGTATCCTGCACATCCTCAATCTACTGAAATAGAGCTAAGTACCACTGAGGTGTGAAGCAAAGGAAGTCTGAGTCCAAATATTCAAATTCAAATTCAATATTCAAATATTCAACATCTCAAATATTTCAGATATTTCACCTTTTGTTTTTGCAGCCGGACCCTGCGGGCAGAGATATCTCCATCCGACCAATCCTGGAGCACTGCGAAAACACCCACATGACCATTTGGCTTGGGATTGTCTATGCTTACAAAGGGCTGCTGATGGTAAGAAAGCACAGCTTCTTCTGCACAGCACTGACTTCAAGCTGCTATTTGCTGATAGGCATGAACTGAATTATATTTGCTTTCCTGATGACTGGGAGTGAGTGAAAACTGCTTTGAGTACAACTTCTATAATCAGATCTGCTCTAGTGTTCATTAGACAGTAAGATGTGGATATATGCATGTGTAAAATAAATAAGACATCAGTAGCATTTAAGCAGAATATTATGGATGTACTACAAACTTAGAAATTCAGGACTGAAAAGATGGGTCTACAAATGAGACAACTTTGTAAATAAAGAAGTCAAATCATCCAAATTCCTGAAGGTTCTCCAAAAAGGTTCTCCAAAATGTTTGCTTCTTAGTTGCTAATGTATTTTAGGAACAGTCGTGAGATGGAAGATTAATCTGGGGCCTGAATCAAAATAAACCTTTTGTCACTGAGGCCCATCTCCAGAAAAAAATTTAGTAACTAAAAAAGACCCCAGGAACCAGGGACCCTGAGGCTTGATAGTTAAAAAAAAAAAAGAGTCTTTGTAGGTGATTAAAAGCTCTTGAGCCTGAAGGTTTCGAAAACACCTGGTATGGACAGCACTGACCAGCAGAACACCTCTCTAGAGCTGAGCCCCATCTGCATCCTAAGCCTGACAGACATTAGTCTACACTGCCTGAAGGGGTCAATCTGTTCTGTGCATTTGCAGCATGCTGGTTCATTAGGACACCGGGGAAGGATTGGATCGGCTGCTTCCACTCGGCATGGTTGGTGCTGCTGCCCAGAGGGGGCTCCTGGTGCCTGGTTCCCTCTCCCCTGTGAATGACTGCTCTGTTGAGCCCTGCTGCTTTTCATCCTGCTTGTTTCAGGCTGAAAAGCCTTTAAATATCCAATATGAGGTTCGGCAGGGAGGAATGAGAACTTTTATTTCTGTAAATTCTAAACAGCTTTGTGGTCAGACCACTCTGCTGGGTGGATGCTGGTGCCTCCTTGCTTCAAGCAAGGAGGCACCAGCATCCAGGTGAGCGCCCTGAACCTCGAGCTACTAGCCAAAGGGAAGCCTTCTCAGCTTTCCATTTAATAAAGAAAAAGAAATTTTAAAAAGGCAACTTTAGGTGTAGATGCCTCCTTTTCAGAGAATGTCCAAGTAGAAAATGAAGAGCTAGGACATATGTAATCTCTCAAAAGGGGTCAGGAATTAGGAGAGATTCCACACCTCAGCATGTCTTTCTGGTTGGTCAGCTCGGGGTGGCTCTGGATGCACATTAACCTTGGCACGTTGCATAGCATCAAGGAATTTGTGTCCTGAAGGGTGCCACAAGTTGAGAGCCTGACCAGCACTGGGGTCACAGTAAAATTCAAACAACTGGTAGGTTTTTTTTGTTTTTTAAATAACTTCATCAACATTTTCATTTAAAATATTTCAAGTATACATTTTCTGGCAACTTTCTTTGAGCTTTCACGTTTGAGTGGTATTAGTAGTCAAACTGCTTGGGTACTCACTAGTCTTTTGCCCTAGATTGTTTTGCCAGTATGTATATTACACTATTATCTACAAGATATGTGACTCTTTAAGTCTGTAAGTGCCATTTGCAAACTTATTTTGCAAATGCCATTACATTATTAGACAACAATATGTGCATATATGTGCATATATGCATATGTAAAATACTCAATTCACTATTGAATTTCTTGGCTTGTGGTATATCTATCATATTCAGCTTAAGTGCTACTAGTATCATTTTTTTTATGTATGCCATTACTCACTAATTTCAGACACACAGTGTTTCACCACCAGTGAAATCCACACTCTTTATTACTCCAGTGCCCTCTTAACACACAAATCGCTGCATATTAAAAAGGAAGATACTCATCTGAATCATTTAAATAATTGCTGTGATGAGTGAATGAGTGATATGAGGGCAACAGAATTGATTCATTTTATCTCATCACTAAAGACATTCTGTATACCACACCTACTTCTCCTTCAGACCAAAAAAACAGAACCTCTCCTGTTACTGTATCATTTTATGAAAGTTTAGCTAATACAAAATTCAGTGATTTTTAATAATGAAACATATCTAATTTAACATGCTATATACAAAAGAGCAAGTATTGCTAATTACAGCACAATGCAACATTTAAGGTGAAATGGCCTTACTTGGGCCAAAATTATTTACTTTGACCTCTTGCCTCAAAATAGGAATATAAAAAAATAGGGTTAACCTAAAAAAGTTCCTTTCTTTTTTGTCTTGAAGTAAAAGCAATTCTGTCCATTCTGCTGTCTTAAATGCACTGGTGCAGTGAATGAATCACTCAGGGTAGGGCAGAGCACAGAAGGGCAGGGAAGGCAAGGAATGGCAAAATAAGGGAAGGCATTACTTAACAGGATAGCATGGTTCCTCTTCATTAAAATTAGCAAACTCTAAAAGTCAGATTCACAAATCTTCAACTGCCTCTGAAGGGATGTGAGGAAATGCTTACTCTGCATGAAGGCTTTTCAGTTATTAGATTCAGATTCCTCAGGTGACTAGAGAATAACGGGGAAATTACCATCCGAAATTTTGCCTTTACCATTTTATTAATTTTCTTAATAACTAGTGTATTAGTCTTCTCCAGTGTATTATTTCTTAATAACCAGTGTATTAATTCTTCCTCCACACCTAGAGGATTCACTGTTTTCTCCCATCTCAAGCTCAGCTCAGAAAAGTCTGCATACAAGTTTAGGTCTGTCTCTGTGTACGTGTTGACCATCACAGAACTACAGAATCCATTAGGGTGAAAATTCTGAGACTGAGTCCAACCTATGCCTGAACACCAGCATGTCTACTAGTCAGTTGCAGTATTTTGATTTTTGATGAGGCAGACATAGTTGAAAAGCACCTTTCTTTCATATATTCCAAAGGATGATGGAAAACACACCATCTGAAGCTTGCTGGTGGTGCATTTTTAGGGAGTGCACCAATATCTTTCTGAGGGGTATGAGTTACTTGTCTCATCTCAGCCAGAGCAATGCCAGACTCCTAAAATGCTTTGGTTATTAATCACACACACATTAATCTTGTCTACTGTTTAATTCCTCCTTTCCTGATAATGCTTGGAGTTAACATTAGACTCAAGGTGTACAGATGTTGGAAGTTTCATTGTGTCCCTGACATCTTATTACAGGTACCTGTTATTCAGCTACTGAGAAACAGGCTTTTGAGGCAAAGCTATATTTTGAGCTTGACTGTTGCTCTCTGTATGAAATCCTATTTTCATCCTGTGTTAAATGAGGGGGTTTTAAGCTGTAACTAATAATAGTGACCACTTCTCATACCCTGTTTTTAATGTGTTGTCCTTAGCCAACCTTGCCAAGAATGAAAATATCAGTATTTCATGACTGAGATAGGAAAAAAGATAATGCATATTCATCATGGGACTTGATAAATGCCACAAAGAATAAGAAATTTGTTTTCTTCTGACTATTCATATTCCAACATTTTGCTATAGTTGATATACTGCTCAACACAACTCTATAATTGATTTAGAAGTCAAAGAAAATATTAATTCAACTAAAATAGATCCTTGGGATAATGTTCAATCTTAATTTAAAGTCTGAACGAATCCTCTGCTTCCTAAGGCTCTCTAATTGCTAAGCTGAATTTTTCTTACTTCCAAGCCTTGAATTTTGTTGGGTCTTGCATATATGTTATCCCTCTTGCTCTAAAATGACCTGATGTCCTTATTTCTGGACAAAAATCCTTGCATCATCCAAATTTCTGTAATTTCTCTAAAAATTTTTCTATGAGTTGTCTAACATCCTTACCCCCTGCTTCCTCTGCATCATTTTCAGCCATGTTATTATCTTGTTCAAGTCAATGTACATATCTGGGACAGCTTAAGTTGGAATTAGTTTAAAACTATCTTCTTTTTTTTTTTTTTGTAGCTTCTCATTAATAGTTCTATGTTGAGATCCATCACATAGATTTCAATCAGTTTAAATTTGTTGTATTGATTTTATAGTATTCTGTATTTAAATAATGATGTGCAGTATTAAGACACTGTGCAGTATTAAGACAAACACTACTGGGAAATCCATGTATCCTGCATGAATGAACCTTTATTCAGTCTTGCAAACTCCTTTTAAAAAAATAATAGCAATTTGAATTACATTGCTATACCCTTTTTTTTTTTTGCCCTCCACTTATTGGCTGAGTTCATGTGTCAGCTATTTCATTAATTTGCTTAGGATAGAAATTATGGTAATAGCTCTGTAGTCACTGGGGGTGTTCCACTTTGTCTTTTCCCATATGGCCTCTTTGTATCTTAAGTGGAGCTTTGCCAGAATTCCAATAAATATCAACAATTAAGCCCAGCAGTCCAGACAACTTCTGAATCAATTCTTAAAACTACTGCATGTAAGTTACAGGATCTCTGTGATTACAACACCTTGTCTTGACAGAGTTTTCCAGAGCTCTCTCTTACTGCTGGTATAAGCTGCACTTCACTGCTTTGGCAAGATGTGAATGGACTCTTCCCTCTCTATGTAAATGTAGGACAAAACCCCTTGTTAAGCATATCTTATCATGCATCATTGCTATTGAATTTGTCATCTCCCAAGGAATGAATCATTATTACGATTCATTTTTCTCCACTTACATTTTTATAAATCCTTGTTAATTCTGTGAATGCTGCTAGCCATTCATTTGCTACTATACATTTAACCTACCTTTCCACTATCTCTACTTCAGATCTTTGATTCATAATCATTATTATGAATTTCCTCTTTTTAACTTTTGTTGCATTCTGCCCAGTCTTTGACCAATTTTATTGCTTGTTTGTTTTACGTTCCACAACAACCAAAACAATTTTTAATGTAAGAATAGTTTTTTTTACATATGTGCAGCTTAGGACATATAATTTACAGCCCATACACAAACATCTTTCCACTGCTCTTTGTAACTATAACTGTTGCTCCCCCCTCTCCCTCTCCAATGGCTTCCTTTGCTTTGTTGGCTAATACATAAACATTACTTTTCCATTTTTTTCATGCACTTGGAAGTAGATTTTCAAAAAAGGAGTTAGGTACCATGGTTTGGGTTCCAATCAGCGCCTTGCAGCCAGGTCTTCAGTCAGAACTTGGTGTTCTTGCCTCAGCAGGCAGGAGGGAAAGCAGATGCTGGTTCTGTGACAGGAACCAGTTCACAAATATCCAGCAGAAAACTTGGTCACTGGCAGCATTTAGGTACCTGCAGGTGGTACTGAGGGATGGTCTGGCTGTCCTTGCTGGATGTTGGATGCAGCTTCTCACGACTGCTCCAGGTGCTTAAGCCCTCTGTGTGTGTCTAGCCCAGGAGCTGGGTATGAACAGTACCATGTACATGTGCAACACATGCTCCTCCTTTTATTATTTTACTCTTATTTTATATTTACTCAGTGAAAGCTGGATGTAAAGAATTATTTTTTTTTGTCACTAAGGAAAGGGAAGCAGTGGAGCAGCTCACCCAGACAGTTTGATCAGCCTTTGTCCTTAAAAAGTTCTAGAACCAGACTGGATAAAAGTATGAACATCCTGAACTGAACTCACTGATCCTGCTTTTTTGAGAAGGATGTTGCATTAGATTATTTCCTCAAGTCCCTCCCAATTATTTTATGAGATTATATGAACTATATTATTAATTAATTACTTTATAAAATTAATAAACTCTATGTCTAGAAAAATTGTTTTCAGATTATGTTAAAATTCCCCATTGTTTTCTGATAATACTTTGATTTTTAACACGTATATTTGCATTCTTTTAAATTCCCTTCATGATCAAAAAGAGAACTCAGAAGAAGGACCAACCTCCTTATCAATTAACTGGCATGATTCCAACTCATATATATGGTGGGACCCATCTGTCCCATCTTACAGTAATTAGAGAGGAAGCTTTGTGGTGGGGGAAAGTAATTTATAGTGGTACCAGATATTTATTATTTCTTCAATAAAACATGGACAGTATTTTAGCATCCAAAGCCACATTTCCATATGGTTTTGTTGGATAAATTTTTCCCTAATATGACCATAAGGGAACTTCAAATATATTTTTGAAATGTTGCAGATAGTGCAGTATTCCCTTACATGTCTCTTGGCATCAGTTTTTGTAGAGCAGAAATTGATTTAAACTGTAGCACACACTGGCTTTTAGCAGAGGTGCTTCACCTCTTTACAGAGCTGTGATTGTGGTAATCTTATGCCAGAGACAATAGGAAGCTGTTCCAAATGTATATTTGCTAATGACCAGTTGAGTATTTGTTTCTATTAAGTTACTATAATAGTTTCATGACTAAGCAGAATTTTCATGGAAAAAAAATCAAATATATTCTGAATGAAAAGAGGGGAAAATATTTTATTGACCTGTTGATTTGGGAGGGTGGAGTATAAAGTGAAATCTGCATGCTTTTTTAGTGTTCACAGCTTTGTGCAGCTGCTTTTCCCTCTTGCGCTGGGAATAAAGGGCTTTGCCAAGACCTTTAGGAAGAAAGTCCTTCAGCTGAGTAGCTGAATATGCATATCTTGCAATTAAAATCAATATTTAGCTCTTGTCCTAATGCTCAGTAGAAATATTAAGCTTCCCTTTAGTTATGTCTATCCAGAGCAGCTCTGTGAAAATTAACTAAACACACAGCTGACTCATGGCAGAGCAGGGGAGTGAGCAATGGTTTAACATCAGATTGTACTGACAGTGAAGGTAAGAGACCTACAAGGGAATAGTTTGTCTTTCAGTTATCTAACCTTACTTATTGTACAGATAATTTTTAAAAAAAAGTCATTTTTTTATGCATCTTCCTAAAAGCTGGTCAGTATTTTGTACTGCACATGTGAAAACATGAAAACCAAAATTCTTTTTTTTTTTTTAATTGAAAAATATCCGCAGCCATTTCACTGAAACAAAAATGTGCTTGTGTCTGTGGTGATCTGGATTTAATGAATGAACCTGATGAATGAATGAATTAATGAATAGAGAAACACACAAGTCAGGCTTCACAGTTACTTCAGGCTGAAAGGTATTTACAGGTCAGAGTCCAGAATTCCCTTGGTTTAAGGGGGCCAGGAGGGGAAATCTCACAGTAATCTAGCTAGAAGAAACAAAACCAAAACAAACAAAAATCTCCAGATGTAAAATCTTTGAAGAAAAGTCTGGCTTTTATTCTTTTATGTGGCACACAGCAGGGCTGCAATCCTCAAGTGAACAGGGGCTGTGCTACTACAACACAGCAATTAGCTGCAAAGCTGCAGCCTAGTCCAGTATATAATCTTTCCAAAACCATATCCCCTAGTTATTGGCAAGCATGACTTCTGACAAGACTGGAGATTTTTCCTCTGGTATTTCTCTGCTCTTGTCATATATCTTTAGTGTCATTTTCTCTCTTTCTTTCCTAATACTGTTCATAACCTAAGCTGGCATGACTTTGAAATGAAACATTTTAAAAATGGTTTAAGGGCAGTACAGAGCAATGGAGGTGAATAAATAATTTCTTTCCTGTCATGTGGCAGTCTGTGCAATCCAATGGCAAATTAGGCACTTGGTTGCATCAATACATGTTGTGGATCCAAGGAAATGTTACTGTGTTTAACAGTAATTCTCATGAAAAAGATTTAAAATTAACTAGCTGGTAGAGTTCTAAAAAGCAGTGTTAAGTGTTTTCCAATACTTCAGTTACAAACACTTTTATTATATTCCCAGGTATCAAAATTTGGTCAGTACAAGATTTTTTAAAATTTAAGTTTGCCTGTTGAATCTAAACACTAGCGCAAGATTCTCCATGTGCCTGTTACACCTCTAACATTTTAACACAGATTTCTTTTATTCTGTCTTTAATCCCAGTGATACAATCCTGTTGTCTTCAGATACTGTTTACCCCACATTTATACAGTGGTTTTCTCACTGTAGCCTTTTTAGGTGCCCTGACAACACAGCCTAAACCTGCCATACCCACAGCTGCAAAGGTCATACTCTAAATCAGTGTCAAATGGATACTGCCTACCCTCAAACAAAAGATGAAACAAACCAATCCTATCCTGCCTGTACAGCTGCCCATATCTTCTGAGGAAATCCAAACCAATATTTTATGGTACTTTCTACATCAAGAAGATGTGTGTATTAGACCACCAAAATTGAAGAAGGCTGTAAGTTCATGAATAACAGTGTAGGCAGCCTTCCTGTCTGCATTCTCAATGTCATTGGTTGAGATCCAAAAAGGACTAAAATTAGGCCATTAGCCTTGACAGTAGGCTGAGGTGTCCTTAAATTTTGGATGACAGCTTTCTACAGGGACATGTGCAGCCCTGAGTTATTCAAACTCCTTTGGAGATGCGTGGGGTCCATCAGAAGCCTCAGGATGGGAATTGTAACTGGTGTAAAGCAGTGGGGACAGATGTGTCTTACACCTCTCTGAATCCAGCACTGGAGCACTGCTGAGAGCTGCCTGCCTCCATCCCAGTGTGTATTTATGCACGCCTTCCCTAAAGACTGTTTATTCAAAATTCTCAGCAGAGATCAGAGCTACCATCCCACGCAAGTGCCCAGTTAATTAAGACAGTCACTCTCCCATTCCATAAAATCCAGCAGCTCCCAAAGAAGTTTGAGAGTTCCCTCTGAAGCCGGACTCTGCTCTGAGGTTAGGGAGCACATCTTGGGCAAAATTTGGAATTGTGCTGTGTTCTCCAAACATGAAGCTACACAGTGGTCATCACCAGCATCATTCTCTTAAATGAAGCTGGCTGCTGATGTATTTTGTGAGGGCCCAAGCCAGCAGACAGTCTTGAGAAGCCTTTACCAGCTTGAGCCCTCTAGGAGCAATAGGAGGAGAGACAGCTGCCTTGCAAATCCCATCAGGCAGCCTAAAAATATCAAATAGTCCTCAAATTCCACAGCAGCCTCAAGAATTAGGTCCGCCCCAGGCATAATTTGAAATGTAATTTTATTATCTGGCAAGATGAATGTTTAAAGTTGAGGTGCCAGGAGTAAAGAGGAGCTGAATGAGGTACTATGAGCCTGTGCTTTTAACTGTAGCTTCCAAGTCTCATATTCAAAAGCTGTCTAGGAATTACAGAAATCTGGACCTTTCACTAGCAGTGTGTGCATTCCCTTCCTCAACCAAGCCATTTTACAGGATTTTACCAAGGGATTTACAGGATTTCTACAGTCATAAACCTGAATCTTTCATGTGTGCATATTGCCTGAGCTTGGGAAGGGGTAAAATAGGAAGGGCAGGTGGAGGAAGAGCAAAGCATGAAGTTCCCTCAGGAAGGTTTTATCTCAGAGCAGAAATCTACCAGCCCCAGAGAGCCCTGCAGGCATCTGTACCAGCAAACAAAGAGCACCTCTGCAACCACCACTGCCCTGGCAGCAGGATGCAGAAAACTCTCAGCTTTTATCCATGTTTGAGTCTCAGAGATGAGTTGTGACTTCTAGAAAAGGAGATCTCTCTTCCTGAGGCAAGCATTTTACCCAAAATGCTAATAAAAATTAAAAACAATGCTCCCAGATTTATAGTGCCTCATTCTGAGGAAACCCACTTGCTGCAAGAGCCTCTCCCTTTCTTTATTTATCATATAAATAAATATATGTACATCTTCCTTTATCCAAAAGATATTTAACCATTTTCCAGGCTGTTCTCAATCATAAATGAGGATGGGCTAAACTGTAACCCCCCACAACACTCTTCAAACGATCTTTTTTCCATCATAATTGATCTTTTAGATCATTTTATAACCACCTCAGCTATAAATTCATCCCCATTATTGGTAATAAGTGCTGGCCTCATGTAAGTATGTTGGCTGTTTTCCCAGAATAATCCTTTTGGAATGGAATCTGGGGGAAGTGGATGAGAGGGAGGGATGACCTACAACCCTAAAAATCTTATTAATAATTAACCATAGTTTGAGAAGATAGAAATGTTCTCCACTGTTAATCAGGATCTCATCCCTTTAAAAATGTGATGTAGAAATACAGACAACGATTCCTTCTACCCTTCAAAACAGCTCAGCCCAGACCAGACTGTTTGTCAGTTCAGGGCTGGCAAAATGTAAATTTGCAGCAGAACTGAGTAGTGAAGCACCAAGAGTACAGGGAGTGGAGAACAGGCAAACCTTGAGAGGGTGAGGTTTGGGGGGAACAGGTTTGTACCCTGAAAAAAGATACCACCACTGTATGTCCCCCCACTCCATGCACCCAGGTGAATACAGTGACAATTTGCTTCCTCAGAACCTGAAGAGGAGTCTGTGCATTCCTGCTCTGCCTGTGCCCAGTGCCAGACCCCACAGCAAAGGAGTGCTCCCTGCACTCTTCCCTATTGGAGAGATTACCTCGTTTACCAGAGGGGCTCTGAAATGTGTCAGAGGATGAGCTGTTGCTCTGGCACAAAGCTTGATAAGGGGCTCACTCACCCCTGTCTGAATGGCTGAGACCCCTTGCTGACCCAGGTAGCTGTCCACAGACCCTTTAAGAGTATCCCATGCTCTGCCTCCAGCAGCCCCTCCTGTTCTTTCTGTAATTCTTAGGAAAGGCCAATGGCAATGTATCTTCATAGGGATTGCAGCAGTGACAGCAGCATTGGAAAGGGGTGAGCAAATGGTTCTACATCCCTTGCCTGGACTGGGAAGCCCCTGCAGCCTGCCACTCTCCATGGGCTGAGAGCAGATGCCTGATCTGCCAAAGCCTCCCAGCCAGCTCTGCTCGTGAGCACGTGGCAGGGTGACGTGGGCTGTAGGCAAGAGAATGAAATAAGCCAGCAGACAAGCTCAGGGAGGGCAGGGCTGGGAGCTCAGCAGCACGTCCTGGTTGGAAGTGCCTGGATGGTAGGTGGCTGCAGCCTGCAAGTGCCTGTGGGAGTGCAAAGTGGTTGGCTTTGTTGCCAGTGTTATTTGAGATTAAAACTAGGCAAATAATCAAGGAAATTTGCATTTGCCTAGTTTTCCAGTGTTACTACTTGGGTTGAAACCCAAGCCTGTAGAGCAAACATCAGTCTGCCATTTCTCTAATCCCTTTTGCTTGTCTGGCAACCAAATACTGTTCTTCCAGTCCAGGTTATTTGATATGGGGAATATCAAATTTGACAAAGGAAAAAAAAAGCAAACAGAAGAATAGAAGGTAAACTATACTAGACAACTGCAATTAATCCCCCAAATGGCATCACTATTAACCTCCAATTTCCTGGATTGCACATAAATTGAAGTGGTATAAGAGAGAATGTTTTCTCCATGACACGGCAATGGACAAATGTGATGGTCGGGGGGGAAGGCGACTAAGGTCAATGGGAATGCACGATTGTTCCTTCTCCTTCTTGTCTGTCCCTGCACTGTGATCAGAAAAAAAGTTAGAAAACATAAAAACCATGACCTGGACCTTAGTGATAGTTCCTCTCTCTGTCCTGACCTTCCATGCAGTACCATCTGCTGTCTGTCATGCTTCCCAAGGCACCATACACTCCTACGGGGTGTGCCGAGACTGTAGGCTGGGTTACCTACTTACAACACCTTCAGTTCATTTAGGCTTTTACTGCATTGCCAGAACTCCTCTGAGGAAGGCAAGAGGAAGAAAATAACTGTCTGCAGCAGTTCATGTTGCAGAAAAATCTAATTAAATTTCAAGGGATGGAGATGGCTTCCTTCCACTAAAGGCTTTCCCCTGCTGAATTGCAAAAGCATATTGCAAATAACAAAGGGGCTAAAACTTAAAAATACACCAAAGGAAAAAAGCAAACAAAAAACTGCCACAAGAATATTTTATGCCAGAAATCATTAGACAACTGCAATTGAAAGGCCATTACCAACTCCCACTATAATAAAAGACATTATAATTGTAATCTGAACAACTCGGGTGACACTTTCTGCATGGTATATTTATCCCTCATGGGACACATCTTGGCACTGCTGCTTATTAATGTAGGTGATAATCATGTAATGAATAGCTAGATTGATAAGAGTATATTGAGAACAGCTGCTAAAAATAGCGAAAAAAACAATGCACATTATATCTTTACTGGAATCCTTGAAAAGAAACAGGAAGGACAGTCTTTAAAAACTATTTAAAATATAAAATAAAGATAACCATAGCATTTAGAAATATTTGTTCCAATCAGGACTAATTTTAAGTTTCCCATTTTTCTTGTTAGAGCAGGAATCTGTCCTGGTGAGCAAAACAAATCACATAGGTAATTAGATATTGAGGAAAAGGTAGGTGTATATCTCAGAGTTGTAATATCTCCTGTTTTTCAAGCTGAAAAACATACCTGTTTCAAATTAGTGTTTTTTCTGGATGACAGCAAATTCATCTTAAAACTACCATCATTTCTCCTTCTTTTACCATTCCAGCTATTTGGATGTTTCCTCGCCTGGGAGACACGAAATGTCAGCATTCCTGCTTTGAATGACAGCAAGTACATCGGAATGAGCGTGTACAACGTGGGGATAATGTGCATTATCGGTGCTGCTGTTTCATTCCTTACTCGGGACCAGCCCAATGTGCAGTTCTGCATCGTTGCTTTAGTCATTATATTCTGCAGCACCATCACTCTCTGCCTTGTGTTTGTACCTAAGGTAGGTGAATTTGTTTTGTGTAGATCTGGATATTTTTCCTACTGTTTTGTGATTATGATGTATCATGCAGGTATTTATCACCTTTTCAAGTGCAGGGGATGTGTATGAATTCTTAACCAAGCTCATCCATAAATGCTTCTCTACAGACCCTGAAGGAAAAAAAAAGCTTCATGACAATTTGGAGAAAGTGTGAATACATGAGCTAATAATGCCTGTATTTTCACTGAAATTATGACTGGGGAAATAAAAGTTGTTTTCAGTGGAATAGTCTCTATTTCCAGCTTTCAGGAAATTTTTGGAAAGAGTGGAGATGTAAGTGGAGATTCTGGGGGGACAGGTCCTGCTGTCTACTCTGCCATGTTTCTTCCCTTCCCTCTTATTTTTGGTGACCAGTTATAGGTATCAAAGGAATGGCATAAAGCTGCCTCTGGGGAGTTATAGGTTGGATACTAGGAAAAGGTTCTTCCCAGAGGGTGATTGGGAACTGGAAAGGGATATCCAGGGAAATGGTAACGGCACCAGCCTGACATAGTTCAAGAAGCATTTGAGCAATGTTCTTGGGCACTTGGTGTGATCCTTGGGGTGCCCCTGTGCAGGGCCAGGAGCTGCCCTTCAGTGATCCCAGTGGGTCCCTTCCCACGATATTCTAAGATTCTTACATACCCTAAATAAGATATTCAAGATCTCTGTTTCTATACCTACAAAAATAGTAAAATCTTTACGTTCACTAGCATGATAAGAAATCAGTTGTGTTAAAATCTCTAAGTATTCATTTATGGTGGTACAATAGGCTTTGTCAGTACCTCAGAGGAAAACTGTTTGTATGCTGCAAATGCTGACTCTGAAGTTATATTTTTTAATGGGTGTATTAAAGGACTAAGTGAGGCACAGACTGGGAGACACATGCTTTCATTTCCTTATGCTTTTTTGGGCTCTGAGGACAGGTTCATTGTGCCTTGTTGGAAGAATCGAGAAGATACCTACAAAGGGCTGAAATCTGATCAGTTCCCTTGCTGAGTTAAGCTTTAAACATGAATATGACAGATCTTGAATGAAGGGAAAACTGGTTTTTACATAAGCTTACATAGCAAAGCCTAAAGTACTAGGGAATGCATTCCATGTTATGAAGTAAAATGTTCAATTGTATTCATTTTAAGTGGTTTGTGTAAACATAACTTATTACATTGCAAATTAGATACATCAGTTGGATGTCTGAAAAATGTGCAAGGCAAAATGTAGGTCCTTTTTCCTCTAGAATCTGTTTTTAGATTTTTCAAGGGAGTATTTATAAGAGGCTCTTTATTGGACCAGGTTCAATCAATGTATTGAGCAAATTGCAGTCAGTAGATTCTGGTGCTAAGTGGCATCCCATCTACTGGGAAGCCAAGAACTATGTGTACAAAAGAAGCAAGAGAAACAAGCTAATAAACTTATCTCAAAGTGCAACCACTGAAAGAAATTAAAGGCACAGACTAGAGATAAAAGCTGATTTGTGATCTGCAAAAATAAAATAAAAAAAAAGCAGCAAAGTAATTCATTCTCCAGGACTGACTAAACAGGATGTTTTTGCAAGTTTTGCAATTTACTTCTCAAATATTAAAAAGCCATCCAGACATGTATAGTCATATTTTTGTTCTGGATCTTAGAGAAGAATCACAACTTTGTTCTAAATTGAGAGAACATTCACAAACATGACAATAGAGTGTACTTTGAAACACTACAAGATTTAAATGGGTAAGCCATATGAAAATGCATATTAAAGCTCCTATGCCAGAAATACCCCCAAAGAGTGTCAGAGCTCTCTTCAAAGAGAATTTTTAATGCTGTCCATGCCCTTTGCCCCTTTGCTTTCATGCTCCCTTGCCCATCCTTCTCTTGTCATGGGCTGTGAAATTACTTTTCTGATTCCTTTTTTAACCCCTTCCTCTGATCTTCTTCTAAAGCCCAATTACCCCACCCTCATTTTTCATCCATTCTTTTTACTCAAAATACAAACATGAACCGTAGCCCCCTAGCATGAAGTTCCTAACCTCTTTCCATCTCTTGTCAGGTTTCCAAATGCTTAGATATTTAGCAGAAAAATTCATCACTGGATAAGATACAAAAAAAAAAAAAAAAAAAAAAGATGCAAGGGCTGGAATGCAGCACTTCCAATGCCCATGGGAGTGTTTTCACAGCTGGAGAGTTCTTCTAGCACTCATATATGCTGTTCTACATCTCCTCTGGCCCTGCTGTGCCATAGCTGGCAAGCACTCTCCCCTCAGCCTGCTCAGGTTGCACAATAACTCCTCTGGACACCACAGATTATATCCAACACTACCTAGTTTGTACATCTAGGTAAGATGTTAGTATGAGACAGGCACCAAATCTCTCCCCTCAAGCAATTCTGTTGTAAATAAGTACAATCTTGGCAACTTAGGTATATTTCTGGTGAATACTAAAGCCTCATCAAGCACAGGGGATGATAAGGAAGACCTGGAAGGCTGCACTCTCCATTTATTAAACTGACCAGACAGATGCAGGCAGTAATGTGGTTCTGAGCCAGGTGAGTGCCACTACTTCTGTGCTGTGCTAAGTACATTCCTTTTAACTAATCTTCAGCCGTCTCCTGGGCCAACAGTGTTGAAATTCAATTTTACCCCACAACCCTTTTAAGTACGCAACTACTCAGCAACGTAGACACACTAAGGAATGAAACATGACATGTTCCCCTTCCTTCTTGTCAGCTCTACTAATCTTATTTACTTATAACATGGCAATTACTATCCTTCTCCAGCTGAATGTCCACTTCATCCATTGCCATTTTGTTCAGTTCCAAGTACCACAGAAAAAAACATGAGGAAAATCCCACGGCAGAATAAGAGATATCAGAAGAAAAAAAGCTCATTACCCTCTCCATTTCATGGTACAAGTGTTGATAGCTTTATACCTCATCTAGTACTTACATTAACTGTACACATTCTTGTTATCCAATCAAAAGCTTTCCAAACACTTTTAAAACTATTATAGATTTCTGCATTCAAGGGTATCTTGTAGAAATTTTCTGCAGAATTCAAACACCTGTTATGTATATTTTTCCTGTTAGAAATTAACTGAAATGTCTAACTATCTTTTAAAGGTCCAAGATGTCTGTAGTGCCTTTCAACATACTTTTCCCTTCTTTAAAAGAAAAAATCCTGATATGCATTCTCTCTTCATGAAGTAATTGTCACAAGCTTCTCCATGTTTATGATGCTTCCATGTCCTTCCATTTTTCTACTCCATCCATTTTGAGACAGAACAACGGGCTCACTTGTAGCTGCCCAGCAAGTGCATAAGATTTCTGGCTGTAATGGCACTAACACATTAATTCTGATCCAGTTTCCTGCAGAGCAACAAGGCAAAATCAGTTCTAGGGATTAAAACATCCCTTTTCTGTGTTGGTAGCATTTTATGCCTATTTGCAATTGGCTCTGTGGATATTCAGTGTTGACCCTTTGTGAAAATTGAAACTGCACAGATATAAGATAGCAAGATAAAAGTTTCACTGACTATATGGTAGGAAAAAAAAATTTAAAGCTCATCTAACCTCATTCTTCATACAGCATAAGCCAACAATGTTGCCCATGAACTTTTTAATCTAGTCCATGAATTCATTCCATGTGAATGAATTCATTAAACCATGTCCCTGTTGCTAAACACCCAATTTTTAGCTATAAACTCCCAGGTGAAGATGATTCAGTGGCAATACTTCCATCTTATATTCAGTTTGAACTTAGACCACATCAAATTGCAGAACTTTTATCTTGTAACGCTTCTGCCTGCTGCTTTAAGAAGCCTTGTAATTGCCATTCTTCACATTTAACTTCATTTTCATGTAGTTTTTGGTCTAGGACTTTGACACATCAGTCATTACAACCATCCTGATTTGAAACAAAAAATTGTGAGAGTGAAGACACTTCCCTTTAGGAAGGCTCAGCTACAGCAAGATACCCAAGGCCTTAAGCAGTTGGGTCTTGGTTACTTCCAGATAAATAATTCCCAATTCCTCTGAGTTTCTCTACCAGCATTTGAGCACATTGACAATAAGAAAAGTTTTTTCTGATCTTTAAGTGAAAATTCTGGGTTTTCAGCTTGTGTCTCCCTCCCTTTCCTGGCAGGTCATTGAGAAGAATCTGGCTCCATCCTCTACTCTCTTCCATCATATATTGAATACACATGAAAAATGCCATACCCCCTCAATGTCTTCCATCTCAGGGCTAAATAATCAGTCTCTACTTGTATCATAAGGGCTGGGACCTTCTTTGGCATCTCTGTGGGCCTTCTCTGGGCTTTCTTTACTACACCTCTCTCTCTCTCTTTTCTGGGCAGCCCAAACCTGGACGCAACACCCCAAGTGTGCTCTCACCCAGGGGGAGTAGAAATGAAGGATCACCTCTGCTGGCCCGGGGTACTGTTGGCTCATGTTCCACCACAATTTCCAGTGCCTTTCCTGGAAAGGTACTTTCCAGTCAAACAGCCCTCGAGCTCTTTGGGTAGGTGCTTGGGGTTTATTTCTCCTCGAGGACAGGACTTAGTACTTCCCTTTGCCTAGCTTTAGGAGATCCTTTTTGGCCCAGACCCATTTCCTTCCAGAGTGAGGAGCAGCATTAGTGACTGGCTACCACAAGCCTCTGAATATGTCAGTTCAGCCCAATTTGAATCCACTTCAGTGGTTCCTTGCCCAGTCACTTTATCAGTTTAACTTTGAGGATGCTCTGGGAGACAGTGTTAAATCTTTGCTTAAGTCAAGAAAAATAACTCTCTATCCTCATCTACCAGCCCAGGCATCTCACTGAAGACAGCTATAAATCAGGTTTTTCAGGCAGGATTTCACTTTCATAAATCAACAATGAATGCTTCTAATCACATTCTTGCTCTTAATATGTTTGGAAATGGTTCCCCAGAGGATTTGCTGCAGCATACCCCCCAGACTGAGGTGAAGGTGGCAAGGAGGCTTTTCCCCAAATTCTTCTGTCACATCTCCTGAACTCAGCTGTGACATTTCCTCTCTTATAATCCTCAAAAACTGCTCAAAATCAACATCATCTTCCAAAAGTAATTGAGAGTGGTCTCATCATGACATGGACCAGTTCCCTTAATCCTCAGGCATACAGCTTGTCAGGTTGGATGAACTTGATGTATTCAATTACTTTAGAGGTCTGGAATTTTTGAAGGCAAGTTTCACCAGTAAAGACTAAGGTGAAGAAGACACAGGGCACCTTCACCTTCTCCATCTACTTTACCACCTGAAAAATAAAATGTATTATTTGTGAGCATCATCCCGATCTGCAGCCTTGGTCTGTAAATACATGCCAGGGATCACATTCTTCATCCTGAGAAGTCAGATCTCTGTTGATCAGAATTTAGGGCCTTACTTTGTGCCACTGGAGCTGCAGAACAGTTCCATGCTCTCAAGAGTAAGAGGAATCAATTCCAAAATGCAGCTATACCACAAAATCTGGCCGGGCTGTGCATACAAAATGATTGCCCATTCTCTCTTTTCAGACAACTCAACACCTTTGGATTTATGATTCCATGCCTATCCTCTCAGGGCAGGGAGCTCCTTCAGCTTTGTCTGTATACAAATATAAATTGCATGCTGCTTGGCAAGTAACATAAATTTTGTATTCTCTAGAGTAATTTGAGAATCTCTCTCCTCGCTGCCAAACAGCAGTAGCTTTCTCTCCTCATGTCGAGGTGATATTTTCACATTGTCACTGAGTGTTAAATTTTACTTATATTTGCCTAAATTAAATATGTTTAAGGTTAACCTTTTTCTAAGTGGCTTATTTAATTTTTTTGAACGGATTTGATTCATTTTGGGTTGCTAAAAACTAATTAAGTTTCTGTTATCTCCAGAGTGCAATCTCCCATGAGTTCTTTCTGTTAATACTCCTGCTTCATGTCTCTCACTGCTTGAATGTTACTTATAACAGTAGGAAAGGAGAAATTTCAGATGAAGCTGTGCTTGGGAAGAGGAGGGTTTGGTGGACTGTATTTTTCTTGAAGAAGGAATATACCCTTTGAAAGTATAAACATAACAATGAAGGAGAAAGATACATATGATAGAATATTAAAATATATTTTAATACATTTAAAACCCAGATAAATGTCTTTTGAATGAGTTTTTTCCTAATTTTTTGAATGCTTCCCTTCTCATAATCATTTTCATTCAGCCTATTCTATAAAGTTATTCAGAAATCATCTCAAGTAGTGCACATGGCAAGCAGAGCTCACTTTCCAGAGTTTTATACTTGAAAATCAAAAAGGAGCGCTTGGTTCACCTTTCAGTATTTTGAGATACAAAATAAATAGCTGCAAAAACAAAACAAGATTTCTTAAGGCTTTTCAACCTTTCAGCTCATCACACTGCGAACAAATCCAGATGCAGCCACACAGAACAGACGTTTTCAGTTCACTCAAAATCAAAAGAAAGAAGATTCAAAAACATCGACATCAGTCACCAGCGTCAATCAGGCCAGCACATCTCGACTAGAAGGATTGCAGTCAGAGAACCACCGCTTGAGAATGAAAATCACTGAGGTATCCTTTACTGTGTTTACTGCCTAGGCACTTCATTTTTCATTGTTTTTTGTTGCAATTCTGCAATCTGCTTAAATGCTGACTACTTTTTGGAGAAAAAACTTAGCTTTTCCCATTGAAATAATAGGAAAGAGGCAATTTGTATGGATTGCTAACTAGTCCAGCAAACACGTGGCAGGAGTGATAAAATGAAAATGTGCCTTAGCAAAATGGGATTAAACTTGCCCTATTTATTTGTGACAGGCCAATTACCCTGCTGGTTCACATGGACATGCTGAGCTCCACAGCTCCAGAAGTGTAACCTTTACAAGCAAGCGTAACAGAGATCTGCAGCCCCAGGGGCACTTAAGGGCTGTCTTTGTTCCTGTTTATGGTTGAGTTCTGAGGCTGCTGTTGCTGTTATTTCTCAGCCTTTCTGAGAGTTTGCTCAAAAACTTGCCAGACATATTTTTACGTCTTCCATGAAACAGAATTACATATTTTCTTAAGGTAGGAAGATACCTTTATGAATGTGTGAGCTGACTCTTTTGACACAAAGGTGGTGATTTCTTCAGTGCCTACTGAGGGAAAGGCTGAGTACATGGAGTACATGAATTACATAACAGCTACAGCATGTACATTTATAGTTATGTCCATCCTTGCTCAGTAGACCTGAAATGATGACAAACCAGTCTTGAAGACTGCCCAATTTTTAGGACAAGATAATCATAACTGATTATATCATAAAGAAATCAATCTGTTCTTAGCCAGTCTGTATTCTTATACCTTGAAGAAAAACTATTTTATTGCAACAATTATTTCTTTGCCCAGATCTTAATGACAGTTGCCTATGTAACTATAAAGTATTTACTCAGGTGACCAAAGAGTCCAAAAGTAAAAGTTATATCTGCCTTGTTAAAGAAAATTAGTTCAGCTTTGCCAAGTCCCTTTCATGTGAGAGCCTTGAAATTTTTAATGAAGGCCTAACTGCCTGGTGGCTATTTCTGTTCTTTTACTCTACTGTAGTTTTTTTCCTACTACACTGCCTAGCACAAACTCTCATCCTGTGCCTCTCAAGGCTCATGATGGTGAGCACAGGTAAGGCTGATCAGGGCAGCCACATTACTGCTTGCAGGGCCCTGACTATTCCTTTTGGACTTTGCTTAAATAGATTGAATTCTCAGAACCAGTGGGTCCAAATCAGTTTCATTGTCAAGGGGATTTGGAACATGCCCTACAATGGCTAGCAGCTACATCTCTGGCTCATCTAGTTTGAGTTGCTGCGCCCCAGTTCTATAAGGAAAAACATACATCTAAATTCAGCACTTTTAAAATTCAGTTAAGCTGGTAGTGAGTGGGGTGTACTCTGGGCACTTCACCTTGCACAATCATTCTCAAAGAGGATTAGGAAGCTTGTTTCTTGCAATTTTCTATTGGGTCTGTAGACAACTGAATCCAAGTCAGAGTCTGAGGAGAGCACACTGTGCTTGGCTCAGTGCTGAAAGTGCATTCCTGGTAGAGTTGACTGCAGTCACTCTCATGACTGGACATGCCATAGCTCCCTTGTATTCTCCTGTATGTTCAACATTTGATGGATGAAATGGTTATAGCTTTGTATGCCACAATTTTGCACATAGAAAATAAATACTTCAGAAGTTTTCAGACAGGGCTTTCTTATGCCCGTATCTTTCTCATTTGTCACTATACCTGAATTGCTTCTACTGTCAACTACTTAAGCTTATTCCTCTCCTATGCCTTGTGTGCAATGTCACAGTTGAACACAATTTGGCACTCGTGGCATTATTTTTAGAGATAGTGTAGTAGTGCTATAAGAAAACTTTATTTGTCACAGTGTAGTAATTGCATTACCACCTGCCTTCCATCGTAATTATAGAAAGCTGTGCCTCAGTGCAGATACCTGAAGCAAGGACTCGTGAATTTTGAAGGGTTTGTACTCTGTTTTGCAGCTGGACAAAGACTTGGAAGAGGTCACAATGCAACTTCAGGACACTCCTGAGAAAACAACATACATTAAGCAAAACCACTATCAGGACCTTAATGACATTCTTAGTATACGGAACTTCACAGACGGCAAAGGTGGGTGTCAGTAAAATCCATTAGTAGCTTAAAGTGTCAAACATTTGAATTGAATTGGCTTCAGAGCACTCAAACCTTGGTAAGACAGTTTAAATATTTTGATTGAATTACTGAGAGTATGCAGATTCACATAATAAGTTTCATGGTACCCACTGAGTAGTTATTTCTGTATACACATCTTCTATTGTAATACACATGGGGAAGTGGGAAACTTTAAGAAGTGTACTTGTGTTCAGAAGCCAAGTTTTTTGCGCTGCATGGAGAGAGGAAAGCCACAGAATTTTAAGCCCAGTTTAATATGTGCTTGCCTGACTAGGATGCTGAAATCCTGCTTTTGGACACTGCTATCAAGCACATAAAAGAGAAGCATGTAAATATTTCAGTGCTGGTTTGGATTCTAAATGCAGAATTGAAGCCACTCATGTATGAAATTTCTTCCCTAGGAACTGATAAAAAAGGATTTAATGACAACTGTAACATTCCTAAGTTGTTTCTCCTGTGTCTCTTGCATCGCTCCCTGAAGAAATACATGCAAGAGAATTTCTTCCATTAGAGCCATTTTGCTTTTTGGGAAGCAATAAAATCTGGTGCATAGTGCAATAAAAGTGGAAGCCAGGACACCCACTTTCCATATCTGACTGTAGAATGGATGTAATTTGTGATTTCTGGCAAATAGCTCTGTACAGCTGACTATTACTATAGTGTGTGACAAAATGGTTGCTCTGTGTTTGGAACTTGTATATTTGCATGTTTGTTATACAGCAAGGCTCAGGCTTCTTATTGATGTGGCACCATAGGCTTGATTATGTGGGACAGAAGTTACTCTTGTGAATATATTTGAAGAACAATTTTACAGCCACGGCAACAGTTCATATATGTTTTTGAAGTATATTGAAATTTCTGCTGGATAAGGTTACTTTTTCTTGAGCTTTTTGTTTTAGCCTGGGTATATTCACTGGGTTGTATAACTTATGGCAAAAAGAAGAAAAAGGGAGTGTTCCCAGTGTCCTTTTTAAAAGTAAAAAAAAAAAGCTGAAGAGGGGAAAGGAGGAAAAGGAAAACGTAAATAGCTGCTGGAGGCGTGTGATTATTGGGCTGAGATCAGGAGCAAGAACTAACATCAGTGAGTGGGATGAGGCACTTTGAAAGGAACACATAGAATGTTCCTCTCATGTCAGATGCTCCAGGAAAAATGATAAATCATGAATAATATTTCAAGCAGAAAAGATACACTGCATTGTGCCAAATGCCCATCTGAGTCTGGGTATGAGAATCAAAAAATTATTCTCAAGAAATACACTGGGTATAAATTTAGGATGAATGCTTCCCACAGCAAGATACACTCCATTAGCAGTAGGAGGCTGGCAAAGAAATCAAGGATAAAATATAACCTTTCTGCACTTACTTGTGGCTATGTCTACAAAAGACATTGATGCCTAACTGCTGCTTTAAGCAACAGCATCCAAGATTATCTTTGTTCCTAATTTTCACCCAGTACAGCAGCCTAGCTTTTACATTTCTGCTGTGGATACATAATTAAAATCATCTGTAAGCATGGAGTCTTAATGTCCAGAGAAGCTTGGAACTATGTGATGTTGGGATTTACAGGGTAGATATTCTGCATACAGAAGTTGCTGGACACAATTTTCTTGATGGACCTACCACATAAAGTTCCACACAAAAGGTGGGACAGGTGGAGAAAGATGCTTTCCCTTGTCAAAATTTATATGGAAAGATGAGAGTATCCATTCACCTGAGAATGAGGAAGATGTGGATCCCAATTTGCAGAAGGTGTTTGAAGCTTGGTCCCACACCTGGTGGCAAATACTCCATGCATGCATATTGTAGTGTATACTGATTCTGGCACAAGTGACACTAAATATTCATACTTCCAAGCTCTGAGCCACTGCGATAAGCAACCCTTGCTAGCCTTTTCTTGTCCCTCCAATTCCCTTTCTTCTGCCTCTTATCTTTCCACATTTCCCTGTCCCTTATCTACTTCTGAATCTTCTGTCTGTTTCTCTCACTGCACCCACTCCCAATAGTAAACCTATGTGCTTAATATAAATTTGCTGTTCCAATCAAAATAACAAGGCTTTGGAGAATTCATGCTGCTGAGTCACTGCTGATTCTCTGCAGATTCAAACAGACACCACTTAAATGGTACTTAAAAAAATTCTGGCCCTTACGGCTACAGGAAAGCTAACTCTGAGTGACACAACTATGCTTTCTGTAGCTATGCATTTCATGAGCTTTCAGTAAAGGAAAGTACAGAAACTTGAAATCATGCATCCCTGGTGGTACTCGAGAGAAGCTTCAGAATTGTAAATAATCTATTAGCGTGACCTAGAAGTGACCATCTCTCTCATCCCTGCTGTGCAACTGGGGAAGCCAGTCCAATATTAGTTTAAAGGTGATGATGAGGTTTGTACCTTCCTTGATCTTGTGAAAAATGTGAGCTGGGAGAGCGGGAATAGGACAGAAGAAGCGAGAGGCTCAAAATAGCAGCTGACTTAGAGCTAAAAATCATAGCAGATAATTTGCCACATTCGTTTGTTGTTCACTTCTATGTGAATTGTTTTCATAAAAGACCTTGCTGTTCTGGAGGAGCTCACAGGGAGAATGCCATGTAGGGTAACCCCAATGCTATTGCTTACACAAACTCAGGGCACTGCTCTTCACAGAGCAGATCATAACATGGGATTTAGGCAATGCAGCTCAAACAAGCCCTAATCAAACTTTAATGTCACAGTACACTTCAGTAAGCCTCTGATCTGTAAAAATTGCCCAGAGTTAAAAATTCTTATTCCTATAGCCAAGTGCCAGAGGAGGTTATTTGATTCATCTCTTCTTTCTCCACTACCTTCATTTACATCAAACATAGGGATTTAAGATACTAAAGTTAAATTACTTTAGCCAAAATAGGTAGATACAGCTGTGAACTCCTATATCTGCCTGACCTCAGGCAGCGTTTCATAACTTTGGGATTCCTGCTTAGTTATTAACAGCAACAGCTCCTGGTGTATCCCAGGAGCTCTTTGCTGGCACAGGGACTCCTTCTTCACATCACACTTCAGTGCATCTCATTTAAAGAGAGATATTATCTGAGACACTCAACTCTTGTTCACAAATGCATGATGTCCCTGAGACATCCACAGCAATTGGCTATGTAAGAAAAGCAATTAGGAAAATGTGATTTGTGGTTTATGGCTTGATTGCTTTCTTTTAATGCAGGCTTTTTCACTGCACTGCTACATAGCTTTGTGTGGTCAAGCAGTTTTTAGCATGCTCCACAGACTATGGCTCTGAAACTGCAAATGCTGGATTTAAAAGGGCATCCCCTTAATTTCATTTCCTACATTCCTCAGATGACTTTGAGTCACTGTGCCTGCTAGTGACCTCAGCTCTGTGCACAGTGCAACACTAACTTCTCCCCTGGCATTTGTGGGATCTGGTGGCCTTGCTGGAGTGGCAGAGCCACATTATAGCCTGGGATTGAGGCAGGGATGGGGTGTGGGGGAGGCCAGCGCTTGGCTCAGGTCACCTCTGTAAGAGACAGAGCCATTCAGCAAGAAGAGTCAGGCTTGGAGGCACGGTTGCGTTTGCCAGGCTGACATTTGGGAAAAAGGAGGACAAGTGCCTCAGCTGTGATGCTATGTAAAGGAATGGGGGGGGAAAGGGGATGCTAGATAATTTTGCTACACTTGGAATCTTACTATCTTACTCTACTTGACTTCTTTTTGACATGTTAATACATGAAGTTATTTCCATGTGACATAATTCATAAAATCGTGGATTGAAAGAATTTCATGTAAAGCAAAGCTCAGAAGAAGTCTTGCAGATGAATGTCCCTCTATTTCTACTTTGGCCAGTACATTTCAGAGCAGCATATTAGGGAAATTGAGGAGTGACAGCCATTCTATGGGATGTACAGAAGAAGCAGGAGACAGCCTTGCCACAGTCCCCTGTTATGAGCAAACCCTTTTTGCAGGTTCTCTCTCTGCAGGCACCCTTCCTAGCTCAGAAAACCTTGTCTGTTTTTAAGCCAGGAGGCAGTCTCCTCATTGCTGTAAATGGGGAGCATTCATTTACATGTCAGATATGCCTACATACTGTCACTTGTCACCCCACTCCGATGTTTCCTGGTGTTAGTTTTCCCCCATGTAAAAGCAGTTCAAAGAAAAACAGATTTCAAAGGCATGTTGCTCACAAATGCAAAGCAAAACAGAGCTCATCTGTGATGGATGAGGGAAGTATTATTTCTATGAAGTTCATGCAATTCAAGCATTAAAGTTGAGATTGAAAAAGAGATTCAAAGGTGAGGGCTTTCAGAAATAACTCTTTTAAAGGGATGCTGTTCTGAAGCAAAGATGTAATTCCTTTCTTTATAGAGATGTATTGAGATATGTATGCTAGTTTCTATGAAGCCTAACAAATGGATTCAATCCCGAAATTGGAGCTTGTTTCTGTTGCAACAGGGAGACCAACCTATCAGAAGTTCAGAACCAGTCCTTTCTTGCACAGAGATTAATCTGTAGTAAAGGGAATTTCTTCTGATTTAAAGTAGTATATATCAGAGCAGAATCTTGCTGGCTTTTCTTTTTAAAAAATCTTCCTCTGAAAACACAATTATCAGAAGCTATTATTTAGATTATCTGTGCAGAGTGCTTACTTCAGGAGAACTTTTTTCTGATTACCAGCAGAAGATGTGATCGTTTTAATTTTTCCTTTCTTAACATTCTATAGTTTACTTTCTTAACATTCTATTTACTTGAAAAACAGAGACTGGCTAATCATGTTTCACAGTCCAAACAACAGACTGGGAAAAATTACAGCAGGTTTTCAAAATCTGCCCCTAGTTTTAAAGTTTCCTGAACTCTTTAGTAAATCAGCAATGTCGGGCAGATCTTATAAGTCCTTGTTAAACCACACTTGCTTCTTCGTGGAGCATAATATATGTTTTCTAGCAAAGAGAAATAATAGTAGAATTGTAAGATATTGGATGAAGAGTAGTTCTGTCATCCAGTTCTAAGCCATCAGAGGAATATTGCCATTAAAGCATAATGATGAATATGTTCAATAAAGCTGCAGTGTACAAACATCAACCAAACAAGCACCTAGTTTAAAAAAAAATATGTTTTCTAAACTCTTGGAAGAAATTGAAGCATCATCAGTCACCTGGTGCATTCTGCCTGCAGCTGAGTGAGGGTTGTTAATATGCCTGGCGCATTTGAGCCTGCCCAGGTAATTTTGGCAGCACGAAGTTGGAGAGTGATTATGGGTGACCCCTGGCAGAGGGAGAGGAGAGCAGCTGGGAGCAGTGACCTCCTCACTGAGCCCCTCAGCAGCCTGCTGCAAGGTGTGCTCTTGCAGCTCAGAGCTTTGTAAATGGAAGCTGGTTTTTTGCTACGGGTAGGCAAAGGTCCCAAGCTCAAGCCTTCTGGCTCTCCCCGACCACTGGCAGTGAGCTTTGTGTTATAATGAGCCCATCACCAAGCGCTCTGTGAGCCCCTTGGGATGTATTTGTCTTTTCTCCCGACAGCTTTTTGAATGGAAAGCGCTCAGGCGTCACTTATCCCGACTCCTGAGTTCCGGTTTGAGGTCTACAAAGGTGGAAATTATTTAGAAGGTGCTTGTGGCTAATGTAATTCCAATTTAAAAGGTAGTTACATCATCCCGGTGCAACTTACAGGCTAGAATCTGCAGCAGCACACAGTGCCCTGAGAAGGAAGGGCATTTTCCAGCCAGCACACTTAATGGACAGAAGAGGAGAGAGGGTGGGGAAGTATCAAAACACTGTGGCACTTTCCAGGGGAAACTGGGAAATCAAATGTTTACCACTGCTTTCTGTTGTTCACATAGATAAAACTAGTTTTCTAAACCCTTAAGTTTTTCAAGTGCATATGGCAATAGTGTTTTTTCTTTAAGCTCTAGCTCCCAGAAGCATATGACTAAGTGAGAATCTTGCTCTTCATTATTTAAATTAAAGGTAAATGAAAAATAAAGATATTCTAGTTTCCATAGCTGCAAAATAAAAACCTAACAACTCCTCTCCCAAAATGCTTAACAAATTAGAATTACTTTTTGGGTTTTTTAATTTTGAAAGAAGCAAATGAAAAAGGGGAAAAAAGTGTCTGTATTTTGTCTGCATTTTATTCTGTACTGTACAACTTGCATTTGTTAGCCTTGTATGCAGAAATTTATTCAGTGTATTAAGGGCACGTCATCTGCAAGAGTGGTAGAAAAGAGTCTATTAAGAATAACACACGGTGATATATGGGCAGTTGGTGTTGAGAGGTGAGTAGGAAGAGAATGTATGATTTCTGCTCTACTCTAAACTAAATCCTCCACCTTTTTGACAAGGACCACCTCCTTCTCTTTCTCTCTCACTGCACAGCTGAAAGTACATGAAACTCCTTTAGTGTGTACAACACAGATTATCATATTAAATGACATAACTGTTGCTCCCAAACAGCAACAGTTGCATTTTCCAATCATTTGATGAAGAATTACATCTTTAGTGGCTTTTAAAAATCTTAAACTGCTTATTTTGGCAAAAGGAGTTGGAACACTAAAATAATTTAGAGCTTTTCCATCCCAAATTACAAGGGTTAATCAAATTTTTACTTCGTTCTATATCAAAAAGTCAGCAGTTTCCATTGTCAGCTTAGATCAGCTCAGGACTGAATGTTGGTTTTAATCACAGAAGTAAAAAGTGTTCTTTTCTACATGTCTGTTTATAGACATCACAAGATGTTTATGCAAATGTCGAACTTGATATACAATGAAATACAATGTACAGAAAATAAAAACTGAACTCTTGTGACAGCAAGTGCCACACCAGCAAGCTTCAGGCTGCCCTGAGATGATAGACCTCACTGCTTATCTTAACCACTGTCAGATTTGACTCTTTGCTGTGCTCCATTCACATCTAAACCAGCAGTGAATGCTGCCACCTCTTCATTTTAAACACACTTCTTGTTACAACTGAATTCCTTAGCTCTCTTCTACTGACATTTTTTTGCCCCAGCCAAAGCAGCTTCCTGTGTTCTGGTCACCTCCTTTCTCACCCAGATTCTTCTCTTCAATGCAACATCAGTGAAAAATCTTGTCTCCTCTTCTGAGCTGTAGTGATCTCCATGTCTGCACATTGTTGTCTCCTCACCTACACACTCGGCTGCTGCTTGCTTGTTAGGTTTTTCACAGCAGGAAATGAATGCTATCAAATAATGCCAGGGATGACCTGGCTGGGAGGGCAGTTATAGATGCTGGAGTTTTTCCTCAAAACATTTATGCTTCCAGCATCTTTCTTCAGTTTGTGTTTCTGCTGCTTGTTTTTTCCCCCCAGTGCCTGTTGACAACATATATATTCCTAGCATGCTGGGAGCTGAGCATTATTTAGGGCTTCTGAACATGAGGATAACAGAAAAGCAGCTTCACCCTTCAAAATGTACCAGCTTTTTCATGCCATTTTCTTTTTTTCTTCACCCTTTCCTGATTTTCCCCTTCATACCCACTCTTATGTTCAAATTCTCCAGTACCCTCTTCAAGAATTTACCTCAGACTCCTCTTCCAGGCTGCCTCAATGCCTGCGGCAATCACTGCTGCTCTGTCTGTGTGGCAAACAACTGCTGGTGATGGATTTGGAGCTCTCTGTAATTATTTATGAAAACTGTGAACTGCCCTCATTATTCAGATGCTTTCTGTGTGATTTTATTTGGCTTACCACAGAAAGAGACTTTGAAAGAGCAGGCAGGAACAGAAAGGGTCTTAAAATGGCTGTGTTTGCCCATGTTTTTCAGGGGGAATGATGCCATGGGCTTCAGCACAGCTAGCCAGGGACACCCAGGACACCCAGGAGAAACAAGGATGATGATCTGTTTTGTTATCACTATGCAGAAAAGAAAAAAGTGTGATGACATCATTAGCTGTCCTGGCTGCAGACAGCCTGTGGTCCAGTGCAACTGATATGAATCATGCTTCCATGCTGAAAATGATGGCAGTAGCAGACAGGCAAATGACAGCACTTAATTTCCTGTGTGATCATAAGAGTATCAAGGTTTGCACATCAATGAAATTACAGTTTTTCTAGGAAAAGTCTTAAGAAGGAGGGTTTATGAAAAGGTTACAATTTTTAACTGCAAGAACAGTTTAGTTACATTTTTTTTCACATAGCCCAAGACTAGATGAGAGAGCATGATGTCACTTCTGTCACTTCTCTGTTTCTTCGTGATGGTTCCTATGGAGAAACACATCATCCAAAACAGAGGAGTACCAAATTCTCACAGCAAAACTTGAGACTAGGCTGGAATATAGGTAGTATGAGTTGACTTTGTGGCATTATGGATATGTGGAAAAAGTTAATATGAAACTATTTTTAAATGGTCACTTGGTCACAGTAAAGTAAATTTCAATGTGTTGTCCATCCAGATGGTGAGAAAGCCATTTTGAAAAATCATCTTGATCAAAATCCACCAGCACAGTGGGGTTCATCAGACCCTTCCAGAACAAGCAAAGATGCCATAGAAGACATCAACTCTCCAGAACAGTAAGTATCCATCATTACCTTACTGACAAGACATTAATTTAAATTATTACATTTCATCAAAGCCTGTATTTCCTTTTCATGCATTTTTTTTATGGAAAGACCTTCACTGTAACCCCCTTTCAGCCAGCCCAGGCTACAGAGAGAGCCTGAAACATCAACCGCTAGGGAATGTGAATGGCACATTCAAGAGTAAGCAGCAACGTTGTACTGTGCCTTCTTGCCTCCCTGCCACCAGCTCACCACCCCACAGGAACTTAAAGGATATCAGGGGCTTTAGATCCTAAGGTGTCCCAAAGACAAATCAATATGCTCCTTTTCTCTTGCTAGAAACATCCATAACAAGATGTCCAAAGTTTCTGTAGAGAGTTACAGGATCAGCTGTGCCCAAAGTGTGTGGAGGAGAGAAGAGGATGTACATATGTGCACAAATGTCTTATGGCTCTTGTCAAAAGTCCAAGTCCTTCCACACACCAGCCAGAGGGGTTCATAGTGTACATAGACATTTTGTTCTTTTACATTCTTTAGCTAGACGAGAAATAAAAAATGTCCTGAGGGCTTTTCAACATTGCCATGGCAGCTGGACCTGAGTTTTGGCACAGGAAAGCCCGCACTAATAGTTTCCCTTAGAAACAATGCTGCAGCTACAAGGAGAGGATGGCACAAAACACTGGCTAGATTTACAGAGGGGAGAGAATCTTCTGGTGTCAGCTTTTGTCACTAGAATTCCCTACAATAAACTTGTGTCCTACCCTCCACGGGCTGGGCAGGACCTGCCATGGCAGGAGCTCAGGAAGCGCCGTTCTCGTGTGTGCCCGGATCAGCCGCTTCCCCCTGGCAGCCTGGTTACACGAGCATCGCTTCATCAGGGTCTGAGCTAATAGCTGTCAGACTCCTGGGCAATTTAAAAGCTTATTTAAAAACAGAATAAATTAAACAAATTACTAGAATGAGTCACATTACATCAGCAGCAGCAACCCTGATTGCAGAGAGTAGCTCCTGTCTCGTACTACCTGGAGCAGGAAAACACATGGATGTCTAAATCGGTTCTTGCACTCAAAGAAAAAACCCAACCCAAATCTGCAAAGAAGCTAATTCACACACACATATGCACCAAAAAGAAATCCCACTGCAGATGAAATATCTTGTAATTTCACAAAGCAGATGTCTTGCTGAGAAATCTCTCATGACTTCATGGGGTCAGCAGAGTGCTTTAATGCATAGCTATTAAAGGCCTGGGTTTTTTTCAGCACCATTTGTCAGAAATAATGTAGTGTGAATTCAGTCTCATCCACATGTGGCCCACTTACATTGAGGAAGATGCTAAGAAAAACACAGACACTCAGATAATCCAATTGTCTCGATACAGATTTAATACAGACAAAGAAAAAGAAAAATATTTGGTGGTGACAGAACTTCCTCTAGGCTAGTGGTAACTGATGAGAAGACTGAGATTTCCTAATGGTTCTGGAGAGTGATTCAGTACAAATCTGAACTATTTCTGACATTTATGGAAAGCAATTAATAAAATCCTGCTAAATCTAAACACTGTCATTCAACACTTGCACAGCTGTGACTGTGCCAGGTCCAAAGGCCAATCTCTCCCCTGAGAACAAGTTGGCACTTTGGGTACCAGAGCCACACTGCCCAGACACAGCCAGGGAGAAGAAGTATAGCTGTCTTCAGGACTTCCCTCTTTTTGACAAAATTTGTACTTCCCTCTCTCCAAAATTTGTACTCTTTAAGATATCCTTCTGCACCTCTGGGATTGTTTTTCAACTTGTCTGGCAGCACTTCTGTCATTTGATGGTTGCTAAATGTATAATTTTTGGGGGAAAAAAGGGAGTTAAAAGTAAGCTGTAGCTTCTGTCTTTCTCATTTCACTTCATACATAGGATATCTGATAGGTAGTCACACAGTCTGAGAAACTTATTTCTTATTCAAGAACACAAATCTCAAGGAGAATTAGTCTGAAAAAGATTTCCTCTTGGTCCTAAAACTGTGAAAGGAGGATGTCAAGACAATCATTTTCCTGCAGAAGTTTTAACTCTTTAATGGCTGTGGGGAAAAAAATCATCCCAGCTTCCTGTGCTTGTCAGTACTCATGGGAACTGGCATTTTCTAGCATGAAAGCTCTTATGGAGTCCAGAAAGGAGCTGATTTGGGATTTTTTTTCATTCTTTCTCAACATTAGTGCTACATTTGACTCATTTTAAGATCCCTTATTCTACAGTTGTGCACAAAGTAAAGGCAGTATAAACACAGCTCAGGCAGTAGTGCAGGAAGTTGTTTCACATTTTTTGATGGGGTGATGTTTACGCTGTCTTAATCAGAATATAGAAAAAATTTTTTTTTGTACTTGGCTCAGACTTAGAGCCCTGCACCAAAGGAAAAAGCAGTCTGTATGACTGTAAAGCTGCCTTAGAGCATGAATATAGAGGAATCTCAGTTCCCTTGGCAGTTCCTGCTGGGCAAGACCCAGTAGATTCTCCATGCTGCCATGTATAATTTTCCATACCCAGTCAGACCATCAGATAAGAGAAGCAAAAAGTGGGTGCTGACTGCTTTCTTTCCTATTTACACTGTCTACACAGTATAAATTAACACCTCCTGTAGCAAGCAAAGTGGTGCCAGTGCACAAGCACAAGCCCTGCACTTCAATTTCCCATTTTTTAGCATACTCCCCAGCACAGCTGTACCAGTTTGTACTCTCCCAGGTAGTTCTCAGCAACAGTCCTGGGGGATGCTTAGCTGTGTGGATAGACACTGTACTGTGCCAGCTCATCTCAGGTCCAGAGAGCAGTCTGAACCACTTTAAAATAGATATCATTCTTTTCCCAGTAGGATGAGTTGTCTCTCAGCCAAAGTCATGTTCTTTGATGAGTATGAAACTGTGCATGGGCAGTCCTGCTTATCTAAAGATCACATCAGTCAGATTTTCTGCATGATGGCCACGTCCAGTGGTTTATCTTCTGTGACCCTGAAAGACATCCATCTCTGCACTTTATTTCTCCTTGTTGTCCCTTCTCATCGGTGACCTACATCCAGCAGGTCATTAGTTTTTGGCACCATTAGAATTTATTCCATTCTCATTTTAACAGCAACACTATGTAACAGTCTTCCCAATATCTAAGTAGACATGGTAGATTTCTGAGAGACCCCACTAAAACTTGCCACCTTAATAAACTATTCCTATATGCAGGGGATTTTGTAACCTTCAGAGCATAACTTCAAAGCATAGCTGGAGCCAGTTATGTTAATTTAAGTAACAAAAATTCTCATTCAAAAAAGTTGGTTGTGACTGGATTATTGCATTGCAGCCATATGCCTCAGCATGAGCAGGCCTTTGTTATATGGTTTCTTCACTGGGAGTGGCTTACATATGATCCATCTATGATCTTACTCAAATGTGTCATTAAAATAAGGTTGGTTTAGGATGGTTAGTTCACTTGCTAGTAGAACATCTTTCTTTAATGTTTTAGAGCTTCTCCAGATTCTCTGCATTTGCTAAAAATCAACATTAATGTACTGCAGAATTAACTGACACAATCCCTGAGTGCTTAGACACAGTTTACACACCCCCACAGAACTTCTGATGTTTGACTGTTGCAGCAATTTGTTTCAGTCCCCCCACTTACCAATGGATCCTATCAGTGGTTTTCTATGGCAAAACCAAAATATATTCAAATGCCTTGCCCCCTGCTTGTGGTATTGTGCATTCCCATGTGCCTTGCACTTTGTTCCTGCGTTGACACTGGAAGTCAAGGTTTTACCTGTTTTATGTTTCCCTAAGGAATGTTGTTTCTGTACAGAGCTGAGGACACTTGCCCTCACACGGAACCTGATGTGTAGATGCTCTGTGTGTGGAATCATCTTTGCTTTCCATCTCCTTCAGCAGTTGCCTGTGATTCTAGAGCCACTATTACCAGTCCATATTACCTCTCCGAAATACTTGACCACATTTATGCTTTCACATACTTATCTGTGTAGCGTGGACAGCTTGAAACAAATTCCTAGAGTCATATAATGGTTTGGGCTGGAAAGGATCTTTAAGGGTCAGTCAGTCCAATCCCCCTGCAATGAGCAGAGACAACTTCATGTAGATCAGGTTGTTCAGATCCTCATCCAGTTTGGCCTTGAATGTCTCTGGGGATGGGGAGTCTGAGCTACCTGTGGCAGTGTTTCACCACCCTCATAATAAAAATTCATTACTTTTAGGTTATCTAAATTTACCCTCTTTTGTATAAAATCTCCCACAGCATCCTCTCGCTCCATGCCCTTGTAAAAAGTCCCTCTCCAGCTTTCTTGTAAGCCCCCTTCCGGTACTGGAAGGCAGCTTTAAGGTCTCCCTGGAGCTTTCTCTTCTCCAAGATGAAAAACACCAGCTCTCTCAGCCTGTTTTCATGGAAGACATCCCCCAGCCCTCTGATTTTCATTGTGGCCTTCCTCTGGATTCACTCCAGCAGGTCCACATTCTTCTTATGAGAAAAGCTGAATGCAGTATTCCAGGTGGGGTCTCACCAGAGAAAAGCAGAGGGGCAGCATCACTTCCCTCATACTGCTGGCCACACTGCTTTTGATACAGCCCAGGATATGATTAACTTTCTGGGTTGCAAGTGCACATTGCTGGGCCATGTCCAGCTTTTCATCCTCCAGCCTGTATTGATACCAAGGATTCCCCCCAGAGTATTGGCAAAATGTGACAGGAGTGGAAGAAGGGAAAATCTCTGATACTGGGGGGGAAAAACCTGAAAAGAAAGAGGCAAGGCACAAAATTTACTTTCACTTCAGGCGAAAATATCAGGTTTGTTTGGATTTTGCTACTCGTTTTGTTTTGTTTCGTGTTTCACTCTAGGAGTTTTGTCTACAGTCTTGATTGTGTGCAAGTCTCCAGGCTACAGTTCTCTGCCCCAATTCCAGGAACCAAGTTTTCAAGTGAAAGTAAACTTTTAAGTACAGTTAAAGCAAAATTTGCCACCCACTGCAGCCACTGTTGGCATAGCTAAATAAACATGCTTTGTCCATGGTATGGCTAACACTGAAATGGATGAAAAAAAATCCTATTCACTTGATTATGCAACTGGATTCTCTTGGAGTAGCTTCAAAAAGCCCTTTAATGAGAAGCCTATAACAGTTGAACAAAGTAAGCATTTCCACTGGTGGGAAAATAAGTGCAGGCAATTCTGCATTTGACCCCTCAACAAGAGACAGAATGACAATCCACGGCATCAGGCTCATAAGGATTCAGCACAGGGAAACATCAAGCCATGCCCCCTCTGCACTCCTTGGGAACAAGGCATGACTTCATTGATAGCACCAGGAAGAGCCGAGCACCCTAGCGAAATAACAATGAGTGGATTTTGTTTAGCTCCAGGAATGCATTGCCAGCACTAGAATGATCATCACTGAGGACTAACATTGAGTGAAACTTCAGAAAGGAGTTTGAGGGGGAGAAAAAAATGAGAAAGAGTTTCCTGGGTAGGCAGACCACAGCTACTCCTACTGCATCTCTGTATAAACAAGTTGAAGTTTGTACTGAAGAAACTAATGAGGAGAACCCTACTTTTCTTTCTGTTTGAATTCAAAAGCTATACTGCTTGGTCCCCAGGCAGTGCAATGGATGCCTTAGTATCTGTCTTTGCTACCTAACACAAAGCAAAAAAGCAATTAAATGTCATTTGAATCAAAAAGGCTCTCCAAAGGCTAGCTTTCAAAGAAACACCTCTTATAAAGGCCTTTCTATACACTGGCATTATATCAGATAACAGGCAAACATAAATTTAAAACTCTATTATACTGATACAATGCTTTCTATGGCATTTTTGTCCTGAAATCCAAAAGTCAGTCTTCCGTTCAGCTCAGTCACCTTGACATCTCTCTTCTCTTTAGAAAGTGCCTCTGTGTTTCAAGGGGAAATGTCTCCAAATACAAAGCCATCCTGATGATAAAATGACTGAAAACATCTTTTACACTAGCAAACTTCAACAGGATTTTGATTTTGTGGAAGGTGCTAATATATCCACAGCACAGGAGTAGCAGAGCCCTTTTCTCATGGCACTATCCTCTCCAAGGAAAGGGCTTAGATGCAATACTTGGGAGCATGATTTAGTATTCATTTAAAAAAAATTATGTCAATCCACTTGGAAAAACAGACACAGAATGCTGGGTTCTGGAACACTGAATTTTAGTATGGGTGTTGGGCAGGACTGCTTTTAGAGGGCCAATTCCTCAGTCCCATGGCACTCAAATGCATCTGTCACCTCAAAAGCACAGACCCACACTTAAAATAGGAGCTACTTAAAAGAGGAAAAAACCATCAGTCCCAAATCCCTCCCACCATGCACCTGTGTTTGCTTCAGCTGGAGTTGCAGAACTGCCACCCTTAGACCTGACATCCTTGTGGCTAAGTGGTGCATGGCTTGAAACTCAGTCTGTGACCTCATGCATGGCTGGGGCTCTGCAGGCAGCAAATCCTTTTGTAAGGGGTGGGGGGGGGGTCACCAAGCCTCTTTGCAAACTTAAAGTTTTCCCTTTCCTTGGTACCAGCAGTCTACCAATTAACCTGAATGTGGCTGGGATTTTCAGGAGGTTGTGGGATGCTGAGAAAGCACACTTAGTTTCCTTTGTCACGTCCAACCTGTCAGAAAAATTCCCCAAAGGGAAAACAGGACCATGGTGGCACAGTTCAGCATCAGGCAGTGCGATGCTCATGGCGTTAACCCTGTCGGTCACAGCGGCAGGCACAGAGGACTCCCTGGGGACACACCAGCCACGTGAGGTGCTCCCTCTGCCCCTTGGCTAACGCTCCTCTCCCTGTCTCTCCCCAGCATACAGCGCCGGCTGTCCTTGCAGCTGCCCATCCTTCATCACGCCTACCTGCCGTCCATAGGAGGAGTGGATGCCAGCTGTGCCAGCCCGTGCGTAAGCCCCAGTGCCAGTCCTCGGCACAGACACGTGCCACCCTCCTTCCGAGTGATGGTTTCAGGGCTGTAGGAGGGCGAGATCAGTGCTTCCTGAACTGCTTTTGAGTACTCAAAGACTGGACTAAACATCTGACCTAGAACTCTTCTACAAACATGTAACATTGGCTCTTACCGCAGAGGAACTTCTGCTAAGGCCCTCGTCACAGGAGCGCCCACGTAACTCGTGTGACAAAGCAAAGGAGGACACAAAGAGTTTGATCTGTAGCCTTATTCATGGAGTTTTTATTTCTTCACCTAGAAGTCACTGGAAAATGTTTCTTCCAAAATTTCTACTAGCAACAAGGATGCTGGGATATATGGATGTTGCAAAAAAGACACTAGGGAAAAAAAAAACAAAACAAAACATAAAACCACTCAAATGTCACTGAGCTTTACGTGGCTGCTGAGAACATGCAATTCTATACTGTATCCATGTAAGGAAAATGTAGTGGTCGAGCTATGCCATGTTGGAATAGATACATTCATTTTTACAGGAGTTGTGTTAAATTGCTGGAAACATTCCGCACTGGTTAGTCTTGCTTTTTTTCATTTCAGGGATGATGTTTAGCTGGAAAGAAGAGTTGTGAGAAATGATTCCTCGGGTGTCATTGAGACTCTGCAGTGCTGTGAGCAGGGTCACCTTTACCTTGCAGCTGTATGCGTAACCCAAGCAGAGCCTGAAGCTCCAGCTCTGAGTTGCCACCAGCTGGAGAGCTGCTGATTGCAAGCAGAGCACTTCACACTTCTCCAGGGCAATGATAGTGACTGCTGACCATCTGCAGCTTCATTTTTAGCAAAGTTTCTGCACCTATTTCAGGATAAACACCACCAACCATAACACACTAAACTGTCTGAAAAAGTCCTAGGGCTGATAACTCAGGAAACTGAGGACAGATGGGTAGTAAAGTCTTAATGCCACAGGATGAATTGTTTTTCCTAGTTTGTTTGAATTGTGTCACACATAATTACAATAAAATTAATTGAGTGGACTTGGGGGGGAGGGATTAGGGCACAGCACTTTGCTGCTGCAGGCAAAGCCTGCAGTGCACATAGATGTGAATATACACTCTGTTTGCTTCGTACCTGCGTACGTGTGACAGTTGTAGTGGATAGGAGAGGACAAATCAAATCTACCAATAGAATATTTTACCTGACTCCTGAAAGGACTGTGAAAAAACAGTGGAGTTTATACTTTAGCTCCTTTCCCTGAACCAAAGTAATTAGGAGGAATGATAGTGGTGCACTCTCTGGACCAACTCTGGAGCCAAACCCTCAGGCACAGGTGAGACACACATGCAGCTTCTTTTTCCAAGGGACTGGAAATGTATCCTCCCACCGCCAGGGCTGTTTGCTAAAAGTAGGGGGGAAAAAAACCCACATGAAGCACCCTCTGGGCTGTCAGTTTTCTTTAATCAACACTTGTGCCCCTCCGACCAAACCTTTGGAATGACATTCGTACATAGGTTTACAAATCAGCAATGACTGAAGCACAGCTGAAGGGGTTCCTTAGCTGAGGGATTTAACTGCAGCTTTGACAAGCTAGCATAAATCTCCATTAAAAATAAAACACACCTCATAGTGGCCAAACCCAACATGAATATGTATCTGAATCTTACAATCAGGAGCATCACAAAATATTTCACTTGGCACATACAGTAAGAGAGGTTGTGGAAATATCTGTAGCTTTTAGAACAAAAAAACATGTAAGTATAAACACAGATAAACTAGAACTCATTACTCTGTTTAAGCACTAAACACTGACGTCGTCACTCAATGTGTGTTGACAGTATTCTCTTGCTTTATTAATATCATCAGGGCCTGGTTTATTTTAAAAGGAATGTTAATTTTTAAAAAGAGAAAATTATGATATTGTATATAATGTATACACAAAGATCTCTGTAGAAATATTATTCCAACTTAGCAGGAAAACAAAAATAATTCAGAAGTATCGGACCATTGGAGGTGAGTGTGTGTGTGTGTGTGTGCGTGTGTGTGTCTGTAACTTCGTGAATACTGACTGTGTGACGTTTATTAGGTTTAAACCATGCAGTACATTCTTTGTCTCAATGATATGGTAGATTCTCCCATAATATTTTTTTTTACTTTACTGCAGATAACAAGACCAACCAAGTGAATATAGCTATTTAATGTTTCTGTTCTTTTATACTGCAGCAAAAATGTACTGTAAATTTATGAAGAGGCTGTGCCCCAATGGCATTTTCCAATGATGTTAGTGCACAAATGCTTTAAACTAGACTGGAACTGCCAGAATAAAATGTAAATGAAGAATTTCTTGTATAACCTTATACTGCATGAGATCAATTTTTAATAAATTGTTGCAAATCTGTTTTTATGAATAAAATATATAAAACTTAGCTTTTTGGACTCAATGCCCTCTTCCCCAATTGCAAAATCATTTTTGATGAGAGTGTGTGTATATATATAAACATAGATGTATATAAAAACCTCCTTGGAGAAAGAGGAATCCTATTACAACCCTACATTTCAATAAAAATGTAATATGTAATAAAAATACACATCCTAGTTGTAGAACAGTTTGCATTTGGAGATAACAGGTAAGATGAGCCTCTGCCCTGAAATACGATTACTGCAGTACCCAAGAGTGAAGTCTAAGACCTTTTTCAAATGGGAAAATAATCAAAATGTGTACTGAACATTTCTATTCAAACCACATTTAGCCCACACACTGTTCTCTCTTGCCCCACAGTGAATGGGAATTCGGAAGAAAAAGAAATATTTTACTATTTCACACAAGTTATTGAAGTAAGTTATTGAAGTTGAGTAAATGTTCCAGCTCAGTAGTAAAATCTCTGCATCAACAAATGAGAAGTTTCTGAGAATAAACACCAATTGCTGCATGAAGGCAAGCACAAAGCCTCTCCATCTAGTTTTGTGCATGTGGTGGGATTTGTGCCTTAAAGCAAAATGGCAGAACAGGATGAGGGTGGGAATGTCAGGCAATGAGAAAGTGAGAGGAAAGCACATTTTGAGTTGTTTGCTTTTCAACAGGGGAGCAGCCTCAAGCCAGCACAAAATGTCATAAAGCCCAGTGTGGGAATTAGAACCACCACAAATGGTTTTCCAGCAGATTTCTCATGCGTCTTAGAAGTCCCCCTGAACATATGCAAAAAGAGAAAATACCAGTGAGGAGTTAACAGTGTGGATCGTGGCTCTCAGTGCAGAATACCAGATGGCAGGAGAAACTCAAACAGATACATCAAAGCTCATTCAAGAAAGGAAAAAAGTACAGAACGACTTCAATGTGAAACCTATATTCAACCAGAAATTGTGGGAGGATGTGAAGAACTTAAAACTGCTCATGAATAATAGGAAACCAGAACAAAGTGAAATATTACTTTAAAGGGTCATGAAAAAAAGAGAGGGAGATGTTGGCAGAGCAACTTTACTTGAACCACTGAGTTTCCACAGCCACAAGAAATATGATTCCTATACAATCATAAAGTTGCTATTGAATTACTGGAAGGTTACCAATCTTGCAGCGCTACTTTCAAATAAATAAAATTGAGGAAGGTAAGGAAAGAGCATTTTCCTCTTCTTGGTTGCTTGTGGGTTTTTTTTTTTGTTTGTTCTTTTTTTTTTTCTTTTTTTTTTTTTTTGAGATATAATACCTTTCCTTAAATGTTGATAGTCAAATGTTTTCTGATCTTTTCAGAACTTCTTTGTTCATTACAAGTCTCAGAACAATGTGCCTGTTCTTCCCAAGACTGGATTACTGTTTCTGCTGATCTCCAATCAGGATTGCTTAAGTGCTGGAAACCAGCCCAGTAAGGCTTGTCCCAGCACTTCCACAGCACCCTATGGATATCAGCAGGGCTTACTATGTTCTCAACCACAATCCAAAGGATGGGCTGGTTTCCCTATGCAGCAAGCTGACTCTCCCTGTCACTGGCTTGTTTAATAGGGATTTTCTGTTCACTCTCTGAGAAGACTGACAGATTTATTACAGTGGTTTAAGCATCATGATTTTTATCGGAGTTCAATTCTCAGTTACTGACTGCCTTTTCCATCTCTTGACAAGGTGAATAGTACTTACAACCATTACTTTAATATGCCTGAATATTATTCATGAGTGCATTTTCAAGAGCACTCTGCCTCTTGAGTCCATCAGGACTCTGAGAGCACTACTGTGCTTGTAACTACTCACTCAACAACATTGCAGAGGATCAATAGAGGGTCTAGAGATGCACTGGAAGAGGTGGGGAAGGGAGAGCCCAAGCTGCTGGCAAGGGCAACCCTGGGTGGCAGAACCACCACGTCAGTATTGCCACAGACAACCTGCAGAAGTTTTGAGCCACCAACTTTGCAAACTGCAGCTGGTTTAAACTGCATCCCTTGATTATGAAGTAGGCATCTCCAAACACTGAGAAAATCCTTTACTTCCCCAAAGAAAGTCGCTGTTATTTTCTTTTTTTTGATGGATGTCCATCAAAGCTAAGCATCTTACAAGGATTAAAACAAATTCCTGAACTTTAGAGGATAAATTCAGTAGAGGTCAAATAGATCTGAGGAAAGGATCTGTAGGTACTAGCAGCAAGCAGCCTGTGGGTTCACTCATTAAGAGAAAGGAGCACAGCAAAAAGGAGCTCACAAGGCCTTGAGCTTCAGGACTAAAACAGACACCATCATGAGCTGGCACATCCAGGCTTTGCCCAGAACTGATCCTGTGCCCACATCCAAAGGGTGCAACTAAAGAAGAGTGTTAATTACATTTACAACACACAGCTGCAACCTCCTCAGGGACCACATCACCCACCTACCTACCTAGCAGGTACCACTGCCCTCAGCAATGTGAGATGCCTGCTTGAGCAGAGGAGCTGCCACTGGTAGCAAATCATCCCACAGATGTGTAGTTGTCCATTCTGGCAAGTCAAATTGACCGGAAAATAGGGGCCAGGTGTGGAGCAGGGAGTGTGTGTGTGTATATGTGTGTGGGTGTGTGTGCGTGTTGCAGAGAGCACAGGCAAGACACGGAGAAAATGTGAGCAGCTCAGCATTAATAGCCTGCAAAATACCATGAGTGTCAAGGCAGAGACACTCATGCTACCTCCTGCTAAGGGAATTTGAGAAGAATTTAAAAGCAAAAGCCATTCCAAGCACACAAACACACAGGCCTTCCCTAGCTCAGAATTAATTCTCCTTGGTCCTGGCCCGCTCTGCCACAAAATCCTGAGCATTTCCAGCAGAACATTCCCTGTTTGAAAGCAAAATGGAGCATGATGCAGAAATTAAAAACTGGAAAAGAGCAGGCAAGAAAACATGCACATGACTTTTTCTTCATAAAGTGCTTTGCTGTACTGTTACCCAAGTGGCTCCTACTCTGCCTTGTCTAAGGGTACTCCAGTGATTCCAAACACCAGGCACCCCTCCCAGCACACAGAGGGATGGAAGAGGTTCCTCTTCTACAGGAGGGAGGAACCTCACATCCTCACCAAACAAGCTAGGTGTCATAAAACTAGTCCACAAGATTAAACAAGCTGTCAGCTGGTGATACAAACCAGCAGGAGCTTCATAAGAGCAAAGTATTCCCTAGAGCACAAGCATCCCTCTTTGGGAAGCTTTGTGTTCTTTTTATTTTGGATACATCACGTACAGCACACCACAAGGACAGCTCTTACTACTCCAGAGAACAAAACCATTCCTCCAGCCTGAGAAACCCTTCACTTTTGCCCCTACTACAGCTATGTCTGAAGCAGAGAGACGGAGACAAAACAGTAGAGGTGAAATTCATCTCTTGAGCAGTTCAGGAGATAAAGGCAATATCTCCTGAAAAGGTGCTAGGATCACCTCCCTGAGTGAGAGGTCATCTGCAAATAGAGGTGCCTCTAAAAGACCTGCTGAGAAGAGCAAATTGCTGAGCATGGATCAGCTCCTCCTCCAGAGAGGTAAAAGGAAGAAATGTGTTAGCTGCTCATCCTAAAGGCAGTCCCATTTCCAAATACATTGACTCTCCTCATGATGACTGCCAGGTGAAGGACACTAATAATGAGGGGGGAAAGGACAGTAACTTCACACTGGGGTTGCAGAGGGAGTGGGACAAGGTTATGAGTTCCATAAGCCCCACAATTCATTCTGACTCCACACTGGAAAGAAATCCTCTTCAGTTTGCCTTGGCTCATACTAATGTCACTGGAAGTCACTATTTGAAAACCCAAAAGAGTTCAGGAGAAAAAATATCAAAACAACCAACACACATGTACAAGAAGATGGCTTAGAGTCATAAAGATGAAAATGAACAAGGGATTCAGCTGCAACCACTTCTGAGGAAGATACATCAGTGTCAGCATCAGATATGAGCACCCCTAGCAAAAGATAGTAGTCACTGTCACTGCCAGAAAGCTGGCTGTACAAATAAAGCTGTTAAAATTGTCAGAAACTAAGCCAACACCGTCACTAACTGCCTCACTGTTGCTAGTAACTAAAACGGGAGCAACTTGCCTCCAGATTTTGACCTCAGAATCTAGTAGGCTCAAAGTTTGAAATTCGGTTCAGTACCTCAGTATTCTAGGCTGTTTCCAGGCTTTCATTATTACTGAAAGGCTGCAGGAGTGTGAAGCTTGCAAATTACCAACCCTTAAGAAAATGTTACAGACATTGGTTCTTACAGACAAAGAAAGTTTTTTAACCAAGCTGCCTTAGTCAGGTTGTGGGGAGAGGGAATATTTCATTTTTCTTCCTATGTACACATAGTTTATTGTTTTCAGAGGTCTCCACAGAATTTTCCTTTGAGATTATAAACTCTTTAAACTGAAAGTACAACTGAACATCTGTTGTACTGCTGGGTGATAAAAATATTACTATAATAAGTGTCCCCATTCTTTGAGAACCTTTATTCGTTCCTCTCCCAAAAGATTCTGTATTTTCTGCCTTGTTTTAATTTTAAAATCCAAGAATCTATTTACCTAGGAATTAACTGACATTTGAACTTAAATAAGCAATTTATGATGAGAGTGAAGCTCAGCAAAGTGGAATAAACGCATGAGTTGCGCCAGCATAATCCATGCAAACAAATAAGAGAAGTTCTTGCTACAGCTCAAAACTTTCAGACATTTCTCACTGAACAAATGAAAATAATTTGGAAACAAAGTCAAATAAACACATCCCAGATTTAATGGCCCTTTGAATTAGAAGACAGCTTTCAGTTATCGTGGAGCAACCAATTTGGGTTGCCACAACCTGGGATCCAACCTGCCTGCTCCACCCACTGGGGCCTGTTTGCTTACTGCTAATTAAAGCTGCCTTCATCCCTGAGAAAGCTGGCATGGAACTTTTTGAGAGTGAAAGAATTTACTTTGAAATTCAGCCTTGCACATCAGAATTCTTCACAGACCTTTCAATGCCTTCTCTTAACCTGCCCTTCCTTCCATCTCATTTTGCTCTATATGATGCTGTCATTTTGTATAAAACTGCTCTTATTAGGGAGAAGAAAAATTTTAATGAGGATGGAAAGACATGTGAAGACATTCTTCTAATTGGTCTGTAGCAGAACATTTCTGTAGTAGAAGTGACAAACTGATGAAACCAAAGCCAGCTGAAACTACCTGAAAGGAGTGTGTAGCAAGTGGAGGCTCAGCCTCATTTCCCAAGCCAGAGCCTCAAGCTGTGCCAGGGAATGTTCGGGTTGGACATCAGGAGGAATTTCTTCATGGAAAAGGTTATTAAGCATTGGAACAGACTGCCCAGGGAGGTGTTCCAGGTGAGACTGGACGTGGCACTTATAGCTGTGGTCTAGTTGACATGGTGGTGTTCAGTCAAAGGCTGGACTCAATAGTCTCACAGATCTTTTCCAGCCTAAATGTTTCTGTGATTCTGTGATCTCCCCCCAGCAGCAAGGTTCCTGTTTTGCCATGGGACAGAAGCAGTTTTGCCAGCTGCCCATCCATTCCTCTCAAAAGAAGTTTGTTTTGAATTTTTATGCTAACCTGATCCTATAGCTACTACTCATCTCTTCTTCCAGACTTTAATAATGTCTCCTGACCGATTCTTTAAAAACTACTAAGAAGGTGAAAATTCTCCTTCATCCACCTGGACCTGACCAACTCTGCTCCAGCACCCTGTGCTCCCACAGGCAGGCAGAGTGGCTGGAGCATTCAGCAGGCAGACAGACCCACTCCAAACCACATTTTTCCACAGTGAAACATCCAAAAGGCTGCACAGTTTCACACTCCATCTTTTTTTTTTATTTTTTCCTTTTCATCTACTTTATCAGATTTACTCTACTTGCCATCTCCATTGTTCTTTGTGCAGTTGTTACTGATGCTGGAACATCTGAAATTTTCAAATTTTTCTGAAAAGGCTGTCAGTCCTTACTTAAATATCATGACAAGCAAATGCTTCAGGAGACCCAAATGCGATAAAAATAATTTCAGGAATCAAAAAGTGACTATTTTAATACAGTCTCATTTCAAATGAGCTCTATTTTTTCCCAGTGTACGTCAGCAATCATCAACCATCATTGTCTTCCACAATAAAAAACGTGCACACCCAGCTCACAGGCATGCTTGCACTTCTTTTCATACCCCTTGTTTTCGCCTTTTTATTTTTTTCATGTTGCTGATTTATTGTTTGTTTGTTTTCAAGCAAGACAGAAATAAAATTAACTTTTCCATATGGAGAACACCAGCCACAGAGAGCTTGTGTCTGTGCAGTACAAATGCTCAAGAATAAACTGCTTCTCCTCATCCAGCATGCAGAGTGCATATCCCAGGCTGTGCGGGTAGAAGCGTAGAGCTTCAGTCAGATGAAAGATAATAAAATGAGCTTGGGCCTCATTAACTTACCCTGTTGATGTGAATATTAACATAAATTAAAATCCAAGCTCCAAAAAGAAAATGCAGTCCCAGCTCTCATCACAGGCAAACTGCAAGCAGTAATAACTTCCTTGAATTAATTTACTTCATCATACTCTAAAGCTACAGTAAGGCACTCAGCATAAAGGCCTTCTTCACATGGTTTTGGAAGTTTTGTAGCCAAGTGCAATTTCAAGAATTAAATCTCTGGTTATGCACTTTGTTTATGGCTTTGATTAATACCCTGCTGCTTTGGCTTCATATAGAGAAAGAGTCTAGGAAGGCATTTTTCTTTCTTTCAGGACCTAGTGCAGCTTGATGTGCACAAAAACATTTATGAACATATCAGAATCTAGACAACCTTGCTCAAATTAATTTAATGAGGTGTATTGAAAATGATGAAAAGATGTTTCTCATTAATTTCTCTCTCTTCTGGAATAATGCTTTCCTTTTACTGATGTTCAGTTCTTTTACTCTGTTCTAAATAGATGTTATATTACCTTCATTATGGTTACATTATTAGTACTACACTAGTTATGCAAATAAGGACTCTTCATATTATTTCTTCCTTCTGCTATTCCTACAGGGGATCTGTGTTTACAGTGTAGTCTTCGTACTTACGAAAGAAAAACTAAGGTGGAGGGAAGAAAGGAACTGCTGGATTTTTTACTTCTACTATGAACTTCATGTTTATCATGTAAGTTAAAAAATGTCTTGAACAACTTAACAAAGGGAAAAACATTGACAGAGATCATTCATTCCTCCTAAAGTTCAGTCCAGTCTTGAACTGTCCTTTAGGAAAACATCACCCTCTCTCTGGTGTAAGAAGTTCAATGCATTAAGTGGTCATCAGTAATCTTCATCCAAAATCTTTAGGCCACTTTTTAGCTTTGTTAATTCTAGTCACCAGCTGAATATTTAAAAAGTGCTTTCCCCAGAATCCACTGCCTCATTTGACTCCCATCATGAGATTCGTCTGCCACACCACAGGACACTGCTCTGTTCTTTCCTGACATAGCTGACATGGAAAGACACTGAAGTTGAGTTTACCCTCAGATTCCCCATGCTGAATGGCCAAGGGGATTTTATTCATCATGGAACTTACCCCACTCTTTAGGATGCTATTGCCTATTTCTCCATCTACATTCAGAGTTGTAAGCTGTGCCTTGTAAACTGCGGTGGTCTTAAGATAGGCATCTGTTCCTGCCTTTGTGGCAGAGACATTTCCTACCAGTATCTTGTAAGATACAGCCTTACGTCCCTGTAAGGTAACAGTAACCCTGCAGAAGGGTAGAGCAGCAGATCACATGATTTTCCAGCATGTGTGTATTTAATTGGCAAAGATTGGTTTGGATTTTTTTTGGTACATCAAGCTACACACTGCTTCAAGCACTGTAGTTTTCTTTATATTTAATCCCCAGATCATTGGCTTAGCATACAATGGATGCCTCTGCTGATGACAGTCTCTGTCACGCCTTCTCTCTGACACTGTTCCCCATGCAGTTGCTGTGGGCAGAGCTGCATCTCCCCAAAGACACGCTTTCTGCATAAAAAGCATCCCACAGTCTGCTGAACTGCTTTTGCACCTGTCAGGCAGTCATTTGGCTACCCATAAATTACATTCTTCCTTCTTGCTCTACGTAGCATCCTCCTCATGTTTTTTCAGTGCTCTTGATGAGGGCTTCTGCCTTCAAATGCTAAAAAAGTCTCTTCTACTTTTTTCTAACTACTCAATTTCATGGTTTTGTTTTCTTTGGTGGTCAAACATGCCACTCACAACTGCCAAGTGCATCAGGCCACCTAATAGTTCTCTAGATTGCTGACTGAGCCCTTCTTTTGCAGGTGAAGTGTCAAGAACAAAACCAAGAACAAAACTTCTCCAAAGAAGATGTAAGCCAGTATTGCCATAGTATGGCCATGTTATCTGCATTTTTCTGAGTGATGACTGCTAGCAGGACTTACTGGGTTGTATTTTGGCACCTCTGATCTTGGTCTAGCAATGGCTGCAGAATCACAAAACACTTGGTATCACTTGCTTATCTTGTTCTTCAGCCTGAAGCTGGCAGTTTTCAGTGTATATGGTAAAGGACTAAGAAAACACAGTGATCATAAGTGTAACTACTTTTGTTGGCTTGCCAACAAGAAAGACTGGCCAAGCACACTAGCAGGGTACAAAGATAACCTCCCCAAGCCAAGCCAGGGCTGGAGGAAGGGAGTCCACTCCCACTTCTGAACTCCTCCTGGTGAAGAACTTCAGCAACCAACAGCTCACCTCAAACACTTTCTTCTAAAGGAAATCTGGTGCTCTTGATCTTCAGGGCTCAGAAGGGCACAGGAAAAGTGTCTACAAAACCCCACAAAAGTTTCATAATACCAAAAAAGGAAAAGTGCAATTTTTTCATCTGAAGTCATTCAATCATTTGGAATACCATGTTTCTGATGGTCTTCTCCCATCTCCCAGAACTAGCACAAGAGAAAGGGAGAGCACAGAATTTGCCAGCTCATGTGAGATGCAAGGTACTTTCTGTGTAAAGTCTTTATCCTGAGAGTTACATAAACTAAATGATTCAATGCTCCCTGAAATTGCCATAGAAAAGGCTGACAATGAGAAGTGCTTTCCCATTCCTGCCTCAGCACTCACCATTATTTTCCACCATTATATTTATGCCACTTCCCTTTGGGTTTACTCTAGTGAAACAAGTTCATCTTGTCTATAAGGGAGAACAGGCTGTTGACATATTCTGATCATTTTTAATAATTTTTAATTCTAGACATGAGTAAGAGTCTGGAAATCAAATGTATTTTTAAAAAAAATTAAAAAGAGAACGAGGATTACCTGAAGAAGGAAGAAGAATGGTTTTCCCACTCTTTCTCCTTGAGAGAAAATATTTTTACAGATGATTTTTAGATCAACCTGAGCAATGTCTCAAATAAGGTAGAAACAAGCAAACAGAAATAAGAAAACAAACCAAAACCAAACACAAACAAAAAAAAAAACCACACACACACACACGCATTACAAAAAAAAAAAAAATAGTGACAGAAGTTTTCCACCACTTGCCTACTCCTCCTCCCCCGGTGGTTATGCTGGTCAAACCTGTCACTGGGCAAAACACATTACTAGCAGAGGGAGAAGACAATTCAATATTGAATCATGGTTATTTCATATGGTTTCCCAGATGGAAAACCATAAATCAGGGTGAGGGTTAGCTGCAAAACAAAACAGTCTGGAGAAGGGAGAAAACATATGCATGGATGCATATATTAAAAGCAATTTGAGAAAACCAATTAGACATTTAGAAAATGACAGGCAATGAAAATTAGGTTTCCACATTTTTCCCAATCAAAATTTTGCATTTGAAACCGTTCTCTGGATGTATTGACAATTTGAGTAGATGTAAGTACAGTGATTTTACAGGGCAGAATTAAACCTCCCTGCTGCCAAATTTGGAACACTGAAGTCCTATGTGCAAAGCTCATATGGGATCATAGGCTCACTAAGGTTGAAAAGACCTCCAAGATCATTGAGTCCAATCTTTGAGCGACCACCACCATTTCAACTAAACCATGTCACTAAGTGCCACAACCAGGTGTTTCTTGAACATCTCCAGGGATGATGACTCCACCACCTCCCTGGGACCATTTCTCCAATGCTAAACAACCTTTTCTGTGAAGAAATTCTTCCTGATTGTCCACCCTGAATCTCCCCTGGCACAAGTTGAGGCCATTTCGTCTTGTCCTGTCACTAGTCCCTTGGGAGAAGAGATCAACCCCCACCTTGCTACAACCTCTTTTCAGGGAGTTGTAGAGAGTGATAAGGTCTCCCCAGAGCCTCTCTATCTCCATGTACATACACAACCCCAGCTCCTCAGCCACTCCATATAGGACTTTACTCTCCAGACCCCTCACTCTGTTACCCTCCTCTGGACCCACTCCAGCACCTAACTTGTCCCTTCTTGTAGTGAAGGCCCCAGAACTGGACCTGGGATTTGAGGTGTGGCCTCACCAATGTTGAGTACAGGGGGACTATCACTGCCCTGCCCCTGCTGGCCACACTCTTGCTGACACAGACCAGGGGGCCACTGGCCTCCTTGGCCACCTGGGCACACACTGGCTCTTGTTCAGCCACTGTCAGTCAGCACTCCCAGGTCCTTTCCCACCAGCAGCTTTCCAGCCACTCTGCCCCCAGCCTGTAGTGCTGCCTGGGGTTGTTGTGACCCAAGGGCAGGACCTGGAATTTCGCCTTGTTGAACCTCATATTGTTGTTCTTGGCGTTGATCAAGCCTGTCCAGATCCCTCTGCAGATCCTTCCTGCCCTCCAGCAGATCAGCACTGGGTGTTATCTACACTCACTGACTTGATCTCCTCATCCATGTGAGGAGATCAGAGAGAATATGAGGATATTAGACAGGATTGTCCCAAACACTGAGTTTTGAGTTTTGGTGAGCCCCATTGTGCAGCCTGCTCTGTGGCCACGGGAGCTGGACAAATGCCAGCTAGCCGCTCCCGGAATATGGCCGGAGGTGGCCACACGAAGTGCCACTCCCGGGATCTCTCCAGAACCCCTGGGTAGCAGTGCTGTCTGCAGCGTGGGTGGCACAGGAGAGAATGTGGCTGCCAAGTCCCGAGGTGAAGGAAGGAGAGAGTGGACACTCGTGTAGAGGCCAAGGAGCTTTATTTCCCAGGTGGGACCAGGGATGGGTGTCAATGGAGGAGGGCTTGGGGAGGCATTGGTAAAGGCAGCGGGCGTGACAGGAGGAGACATGAGGCAGTCAATAAACAAGGATCAAAGGAGGAGCGCGGGACACAGCTGAGCCACTGAGGATCCCATAGGGGAGGGAAAAGGCCCTGGAGGCAAATCATACATCAAATAAGGGATGATTGACACAGAAAATTCTTGAAATAAAGGGGAGTGGTTACACTGACAGACAGGAGAGGCAGGCAGCACCAAGAGGGAGGAAATAAACTTAGAAAGGCATAAAGGGAGGGATCAAGGGATCAGTCTTCCTGAGGGAAAAGCCGTCGTCAGGAAAAAAGGGATAAACTACTTAGGGAGAAACCATTGTGAGGGGAGAACATGGGGGGAGCCGAGGGTCAAACCATATATTTAACTTACAAAAGGAATAACCAACTCATAGAAACTTTTCTAAAAACACACAACGCTGCCCCACTGGGGATCTGCTTCCAACTGGTTGTGGCATCGTCCACTGTGGCTCCCTGGCCTGGCCATCCAGGCAGTTTGTCACCCAGCAAAGAGTGCACTAATTCCAGCCATGGATTTCCAGCTTTCATAGAAAAATTCTGTGGGAAACAGCAGCCAAGGCTTTACTGAATTCTAGGTACACACATCCACAGCCTTTCCCTCGGGTCACGGGCTCGGATAAGCAGATCAGGTTGGTCAAGCAGGAGCCGCCTTTCCTAAACCTGCACTGGCTGTGCCTGATCCCCTGGTTGTCTGGTCCATGTGATTGCCCTCAAAATGGTCTCCACCACCTTCCCCAGGCCTGTGCTGCTCTGGATCCTGCTTCTGACACTTCCGGCAGGAGGGTGTCACATTTGCTAATCTCCAGTTGTCTGGGATCTCCCTGGTTGACCAGGACCGATGATTGATGCAGAGTGGGGATTCTGCCAGCCCCCTCGGACACTCCAATGCATGTCACCTGGGCTGCCAGCCCCCTCGGACACTCCAATGCATGTCACCTGGGCTGCCATTCCCCTTGGACACTCCAATGCATGTCACCTGGTGTAGCAGACGCAGGGCCTGCTACGGCTCCGTGGAGGGATGTTTAGAGATAGGTATTTGCTGAGTCATAGGAATTGTACTAGGAGTCCTCACTCTGGTCCTCCTTATCTCTCTGTGACCCCACAGGCTAGTTTCCCTAACCCTTACAACTGGTCAGTTTTCAATCCTCCCTAACCCTATAAAAGAGGCTGTCTGGGCCCATTTTCCCCAGAAGAGCAGCTTCAAGACCCTTGGCGAGACCCTCAGAATAAACCATCGTGGAACGCCTTGGCCGCCTTCTCCTCTCTCATTTCGTCTGCCTCCCAGGAGCCACGGCCAGCCGCAGCCCATACAGCAAGCTGAGAGCTGAAATCACAAAAGAGCTGACTTTCACTAAGAGCTGAAAATCACTAAGCTTGCTCGGGGTCTCGGCTGTGCGGCAGTCTGGCCTAGGGCACCCCGGCCTACAGAGGGCTGAGGTGTTCGGCCTTGGGCCGCTTGCCTGGGGCGCTTACCCTGCGGGGAACCAGCTATCTGGCTGAGAAGATAGCCCCTGTGGCTCCATTCATTTTACAACCTGGGCTGCCAGCCCCCTCGGACACTCCGATGCATGTCACCTGGGCCCATTGACTTATCAGTGCCAAAGTGACTCTGCAGGTCACCCACTACTTCCCCATGAATCACAGGTCATCTATTTTGCTCCCTGTCTCTGTGTAGAAGCTCAGGGGGCTGGCTGCCCTGAGGATAAGCAGTCTTTCTGTTAAAGACTGAGACAAAGAAGGCACTGGATACCTCAGCCTTTTCCTCATCCTTAGTGACAATGTTCCTCCCTGCATCCAATAAATGGTGGAGATTTTCCTTGGCTCTTTATTTATTGTTAAAGTATTTATTTAAAAAAATTATCTTCCATAGCATTCCAGATTGAGTTCTTGCTAAGCTTTCACCTGGTTTTCTCTGTACATATTCCAACGACATCCTTGTACTCTTTCTGAGTTGCCTGCCCTTTCTCCCAAATGTCATAAATTCTGTTTTTTCCCTGAGGTACAGCAAAAGCTTCCTGTTCAACCAGAGTGATCTTCTTCCTCACTGGCTCATCTTTCAGCACAAAGGGACAGCCTGCTCCTGCACCTTTAAGATTTCCTTCCAAAAGTAACTCCAGCCTTCCTGGATCCCTTTGTTATTAAGGACTGTTTCCCAAGGGAACGAGTGCCCTGAACAGTCTAAAATGCGCTCTCAAAAAGTTCAGGGTAGAGGTTTTGTTGATGCCCCCTCCTGACTTAACCTAGGATTGAAAACTCTCTCATTTCATGGTTGTTGTGCCCAAAACAGCCTCTGACCACCACATCTCTCACCAGCCCTTCTCTGTTTGTAAGCAGCAGGTGTAGCAGGACCTCAGCCCTGTAGGTTCACTTACCAGCTGCAACAGGAATTTATCTTCCACACACTCCAGGAACCTCCTCGACTGCCTGCTCTTCTCTGTGTTCAGTCTCCATCAGAAGATCAGCAAGTTAAAATCCCCCATGACCCATATTCTTGAGCTGATAAGACATTTTGCATAAATATTGTTTTGGTTTATCATGTAAGAATATTCAGACAGGATGTTCTGGGCTCATGTATTTTTTATAAATTGCTGCTCTTTTGGTAAAGCAGAAATGTTAGCGTGAACAGCAGCAGCAAGTAGCTACAATTTCCCATCTTGCTACTACAGAGCATACCAGGATTTATATCTAACTTCACCAATAGCTTTCATTGTCCTGCCTTTTTACATTTTCCTTTCTATGTTATTGTTGGGTGTTTTTAATCATTAACTTCAAATTGACATCCTTGGGCCAACTAAGTTTTAATTTAGGAGTATGAAACAAAAATAGCTTTATGAGACAAGAATTAAACAAATGAGAAATGAGCATATGGCAAAACCCAAGCCCTTTTAGCTGCTCTTTGAATGTAATATGATTTATAACAGTGAGGTTATGTGGTAGAGTTTAGAGTGCAAAGCTTACTAAATAATGAATACAGTGCTTCCGTGTAATTTTGTTGGCAATGGCCCTGAGCAATTTTAATTAGCTTCACCTCCCATTAACAGCAAGGACAGCTGGGGATATGCAGCCTTCCTACAAGAGTTCTGCAAGCTGACTTATCTAGATTTAATTTTTTGGCTATCAAAACACATCTCCACCAGCACAAAAAAGCCTGAGTGATGACAAGCAGCCAAACCCCAATATCCTAATCAGAGCAGAGCACCCCAACCTGGCTATTCCCAGGCTCAGTCCACTGTCCTGTTACAAAACCCATCATCAAGATGAGTTTTGGTGGGAGAGCCCTTCTGGATAGCCTTACGGACTGAGGCGGTGCTATTGCCTTAAGGGATGTGGAATTCATTGAGGCATGCCAGGGAAGAGCTTGTGGGGATTTTGCAAGACTAACTACAGCTTTTAAGGGAGAACAGTGAGGGATAAAGGAGGTTTCAGTGAAACAAGCACAGAAAACCCCACCAAGAAATAGGATAAAAGAAGTTGATTGTGTGTGAACAGGTAATTTTTCAGCCCACTCATCTGGCCATGCCCTGTGCCTGACTGCAATAGCCTGTCCTGTCTTCTCATTAAACCCCATTTCTGTTTTCCTGGATGAGGACCTCTCATTGTGTCCGTGGAGGCCCAGCTACCACTGATCAGGGTAAGAGACCATGAAGAACAGAACCCCTTTGTCTGGGATGCCAGCAACTGGAGAAAACAGCACACCTGCAGACATGCAGGGGTGTGTGGAGTGCTGTGTAATCGCTGGCAAACACGGAGTGAGACTGGCCAGTGAGCAGAGTGAGAGTTCTGGCAGCCAGGTCTTGCAGCAGCCAGAGGAGCTGTCCAGATGGGCTGGACCATGGAGAGACCAGAAAGTCTGGGAGCTGGCTGCTGGAGGAATCAGGAACCCAAAACCAGCTCTTGGAGAGATTGTGGCCAGTGGAGGTCGGCTCAGACACCTTTGCATGTTGTGTTCCAAGGGCACTGGAGAGCAGGGGATCCAAGGACAATTTGCTGGGTAGTCTTTGGGTCCAAGGCCAGAGGCTGGAGAGATCCCTAGTGTGCCTCTGTGTGTCTGAGCACCAGCAGTGGATAGTCACAGATGCCATCTGTCCCAAAACTTGGGTGATCTTGGCTTGTCTGGTGATATGTGTACAAACAGTTGCTTCTTTACACACTTTGCCGACAGTGGGAATTTTTGTCTGGATGCATTACACAGGATGTTTAGCCAGACAAACCAGACCTCAGCTTTGCCAGACCTGGAGTTAGTGCCATCCTGTTGTTCCCTTCTGTGCTTATGTCATGGCAAAGTCCTTCTGTGGCCTTAAAAGTGCTTGAGACAGGGAACTGTGCTCTCTAAGTCCTTACAATTCCCTGTGTTCCCTCAGGACACACCTGCCCAGCCTGGCTGCTGGGGACATGGGGCTGCAAAAGCAGTCTCACATCCATCTGGCTACAAGATTTGGCAGCTCCTGACAATTTCCTCCTGAGATGGCAGCTGAAGGGTGCAAACAGCCCCCCACATCATTCCCTCGAGGAAAGGTTAACAGGACATCTTGCTACCAACTCAAGGTCAGACACCAGTTGTCCTCTGACACTGACACTTACCTGTGCTGGTGGGATCAGTGACATTTATGTCTCTTGCTGTTATCTGAAGCCTGGTGTTCACCTGCAACATTAGCCTCAGCTGCAGATCCAAAAAGGCATGGCTTAAGGAATGAGTTTGGAACTCTTTGTCCTTAACCACTCAGCTGCTGCTACATGAAGAAATTGCATCATTTCTGTTCTTCTGCCCATTTACCTCCTCTGTCCCACTAGCCAGCTTCCAGCTTGATATCTGTTTCCTTCCGTGCAGAAGCCTTCTGGCAATCACTACAAGGAGCTCAAGAAGTGGCTGTAACACCCAGAGAACAGCGTGCCCCAGGAGCCCCTCTCCCCTTTGCTACCTCTGCCTGCCACCCTGGTGGCTGGAGAGCAGACCTCTGCTCACTTGTGAGCCACATCCCTAATTCCTAACACCAGGGAAATTTGGAGAGACAGTTGTAAGCAGAAGAAAGTCACCTCAGGACCAGAGATCTGCTGATTAGATGATGACTGTGGCTAGGTGTGCCCAAAGAGTTTTAACCCCGCCTTTCCTCAAAGCTCAAGCCCTTTCCAGCCTCAACACGAGACACAAAGAATTTCTCTAGTGAGTGTGGATAACCCAGCAAACAAACACAGCCCAAAATGCAAGACTGACAATCTGTTCCTTGCCTGGCCCAATTTTCACTTATTTTAAAGGAGGAAAAAATGAATAGGGGTGTTTTTGTTATTTTTTAAAGGAAATCTATTAGGATATCTGTATTATTACCAGAGGTGTGTTACAAGGACCATAAATCTGGCCTCACAGTTCTCATTACCTTCTGTTGTCTGGTAGAAATTATCGGGGGAAAGGGCGGGGGGTACTTTATCACTAAGGGAATACAAAAATTGGACCTATTCTGTTTCAATATACCAATTTGCTACAAAATGTTGTTATTCTTGGGCAGCAGATGCTTGGAGTCTTGCCAAATGGGAGAAGAAAATCAAAATCTTTTTTTTTGTTGTTATTACAAAGACTACTGTATATTTATAGGTCTGTAACATATCCTCACCTCTTTAACAGTCTGTCAGACAGCTGGAAGTTTTCTAAATTACACAAAAATACCAGTTTTAGGTTCTGTCACTACAGAGACTTAGAGCGGCCAAATCCAGAGAACAGAGCAGAAGTCTACACCAAAAGGATAAGCCAGATGGGAGGGCTCTACATGATGGCAGACTCCACAAAACAATCTGACTGCTCAGAGAAAGCTGAATGAATTACTTAAGGTTTTCCTTAGACGTGCATTCATGTTTGATGTGGAATATGTGATGTTTTCTCGTGTTGTATTCTAAAAGAACTGTAGCCACAAGGGATAAAGCAGTAGCTGGTGAAGGGTGCAAGGGCTCCAGCTACTTTGTTGAGGAGGAGGAACAGCCAGTGAAACTAATCAAGGAGAAAGAGCAAGTGGGAAAGGGACTTCGAGATGAATTAATGCCTTGTACACCTTGTTTTCCAAAACACTTTCCCCCAGCCTGACCCGCCATCAAACCAAGGAGTGTTAGCTAGCAGGAGGTGCTCTGGTGGTGTCTGTACAGCCAACACTTTCTTCCCATAATTACAATGCTGATGGAGCTCCATGCACAAGCCTGCTTTGGCAGCAGTGGGGATCCTCAGAGCAAGGGGCAGCTTTAGAGGACAGGTAGCCAGGCCTTGCAGCTATTAATTTATTTGATTGTGTCTCCACTGTTATTTCACTGCTGACTGTAAAGCAGGTTGCTTGAGCCTCCAGAGACGTCGCTTTCTGGAGGGAGGAGGCTAACTTTTGCAACATCACAGGGGTTGTTATAATTGTGGTACTTTTCATACCTGAGGTAATAAGTAAACTATTCCCCAGAAGACAGAATTAGCAACAAGGACAGAGCACACACCTGGAGCAAGTTAATTACTCAGTACAGGACAAAAACTAATAGCTGTGAAAAAAGCAGTTGGGGGGCTGACCAAAGTGTATTTAAGGGACTTCACTTTTAAAAACCACTTGGTCCTCAAAGTAGTCTGTAATCAGATATTCCAAACACAGCTAACAAAAAAAAAATCACTGAGTTTCTGAAATCTTGAGGCAGGAGGTCTTCCTCTCAAGAAAGGGAGGATGTGCTGTCTCTAGAGAGATTTCTAATTTAGGATAATAAGTTCTCTCTATACAAAGATTTTGGCAGGCCTACCTAGCTCTTATCAACTTTGTTTAGCTTCCTAGCAAGTCACCACATGATGTCTTTAACTACAGAATTAAAGAAAGCTTCTAGCTAAATGGCTTACTTACAAAGATGTCTGCTTTTAGACTACATAGGTGTAGTCTAGAAAACTGGTATTCAAAAATTCATCCAAACATCTGGGCTCAGAGATAAAATATCTAAGAAGAAGGAAAAAACCACACATGTCCTAATGTCAGCCATTATCATCCCTTCATGAACCCTGTAAATCTCACCCATCAGCCTCTCCTGATCCACTCCACTCTTTTCACCCAGGAAATTTTGCACCAAAACCTTCAAGTGCACAAGTACAGTTCCTGGAGAACAAGCACAAAATTTCCAAGGTCGAGGTCTCTTCTGTTGAAAATACCATGTGTCTAAGCTTTCTTCAGCTAAGCTGTGAGATGCCAGCTTTAATGCTTCAGGCAATTGTAGCTGTCATCAAATAACTCAAAAGAAAGTCGCCCTTTAAGATATTTGAGCACTTCAACCATTTTCTGGGGTATTCAATTTGTAATAACAGGAAGCAAACTCAAGATCAATACGTAGCATAGAACATGAGTTAATCATAATCTTACTGACAGGCTCATTCACACAAGAAAAACCAGTGCATTTGGAGAAGCAACATAAGCAATGGCTTTTAGAAAGACTAAAGCTCTTCTGTTGGGTACTTATTAGCAGAAACAGGGCTGGTCCTATTCCAAGATGTTCTCACAAAAATCTTACACTTAGAAATTTAGAGGTTAAAATGTACTTTCTGGCGGCTGAAGAAAAAGCTGGCAGCAAAAAGTGGCATTATATGAATGAGTTTTAGCCTATCAGAAAGAATAGGGTAGACAGCACATTGGTACGGGGAGCCTGAATCAATCCCAAAACCCAGAGCCATTGGTATCCTCTTCCCATTGCTTCTTCACAAGCAAACAGTAGCTCCGCTGTCCTTCTCACAAAACAGCCCAAGGGAAAGTGATCTCTGGAGGTCATTTACTGCAACCTGCCTGCTCAGGCAGGGCCATCTAGAGCCATTCACACAGGACTGTGTCCAGATGGCTTCTGAATACCTCTAAGAAGAGAGATTTCACAACCTCCCTGGCTCCTTCTGTGCCTGTGTTTGATCGCCCTTGACCATAAAGAAGATCCTTTTGATGTATAAGTGGCATTTTCCCTATTTCAGTTCATACCTACTGCCTCTCATCCTTCCACTGGAAAACAGTATCCTACCTCCAGAGATCACATCAAGCCAAGGCCCCTGATGTGCCAAGGGTATTTGTTTGAGTCACTGCAAGGGACTGTGTCTCAAGTGACACCTGTCCATGGACCCCAGGCAGCCTCTCTTGGCTGCCTCCACCAGTGCCTCTCCTCTCACACCCTGCATTTTCACCTTCTTCTAATCAGAAAGAAAAAAGCCAATATAGAGCTGCCTCTCCACATCTATTTTCCTTTCCCCAGTCTCCTTCCCTGTCCTGGATTATTCCCACTCAGTGCCTCTTTCTTCTCACACCCACCACTTGCACCTCTGCACCATCTCTTCTCCTTTACTAGCAGCACCCTCACATCGGCCCCACAATCTCTTATAAACTGTTCAAGGCAACCAGAGGTGGAGGTGTTCATGGCAACCTCACTCTCAGGAAACCCAAGTCTTTAAGGAATGCAGGAGGATTGTACCAAGCAGTCCAGCCTAACCCATCACTCTGATACATTTATGAGAGAGGATCAGGCACTAAATCACACCAATACTTCTGTTTGTCATTTTTACTCCCTGTCACTTATTATCTTACTTTTATATTTCCTATTAGGTTTCCCAGCACAAGTGTCAAATTTAGCTGCCTACATTTTCCTCTGTCTCCACTGGAAACCTTTCTAAAAACTGGTGTCGTGGCTTTAACAACCTTATAACAACAAACTGGTTTTAGACAAGAATTTGCAAGCTACTGTAGGCAGATCAGCTCTTGCATCCTTCCATTCTCTTTGGGAAGACTTGGGTGAATGTCTCCCAGTCTTGGTGATATGGTAATATTTATTTTGTCTATTCCTTCCATAATCTTTTCTGCAGTCACTTAGGAGTGGGCAATTCAATGTGTGACTTCTTTATGATGTGCTAATCAAAGATGAGCACTGCAGTCGGGATACTTTCCCCTGAAACATCCACCCTTTTTTGAGATGGTGGGACAGGAGTGCAAACACTTTGCTCTCTCACACACCCACTCCCTGCCTACTGAAAATGTATTTTTTAATGCCCACACTCAGAAGAAAAAAGTAGGAGTGCTGCAATTTTAGTATACTCATTTGGCTGAGAATTTATACAACCTGCTTGCTTTCTGCTTCCCCACCCCAAAGGCTCAGAGAGCCAAGCAAGATGCTTTCAGCTGCTCCTGGCAGATGCCTCCAGTGGCCAAGGCATGCAGGCATCCCTCCTGCATTCCCCTGGCACTGCAGAGCCTGGACCAGCCCTGATGTGGGCTGGTGGTGCAGGGCAGCCAAGTCCCCTTGTACCAAAGAGCAAACCTCAGCTGTTACATAAAGCACACGGATTCCCTCTCCTCTGCTGGAGAGGTTTTTGTTTAGCTCCCATCCCTGCCCTGGAGGATGGCACAGATGAGATGTAAATCCATTCTTGCTCCCCCAGCAGAAGAGGTGGATCCTGCCAGCTCCCTGTTTCCCAGGCCCAGCTCTCACATCCATTTACACACTTGCACTGGGGCTGGGCGGGGGCGGTGTCTGCCTCCCGCACGCCGCTGTCGTTGGCATCTCTCTCCTTCCTCAGAGGGCTCTTACACATCTGAAAAGACCTAACTCCACTCCACTGGCTTTGACAGGAGAAAAAGCCTCCCTTTCTAAGCCTCATCTTATAGGAATGTCCATGCAGATTTTTAAAACATATATGTAATGTTTATAATATCCTACAGTAAAAATCCCACTGTCTTCTATTGAGGAGGACTGACGTGGATTTCTGTTGTTTCATTGTGCAAAAAAATAGATAATAAAATATTCTGCCAACCACACTGGCTGTGAAAATTAAATGTTACAAGTGACCCAAATAAAATTTAACCACTGTGTTTCTCATTCTCTCCCAGTGAAGCCGTCACCAGCTCTGATCCCTGACTACAGATTATGAAAGGAAAATTTCCCATGTACTTCAGTTCTTTCTATATTTTTAAATAAAATAAAAGCAATTAATTTGATGTAGAGTGATTCAGATACAGGATTCTAATCTGCATTTCTATAATCTTTGAGGAAAATGCTTGTTACTGCCTAAATGGTCAAAGGTTTGCCACCTGGATGATAATCCTGATGCAATTTCACACTGATTACCAAGGACTTTTACTGTGGCATAGCAGATCAGAGAAGCCTCATAGAAGATTCTATAGCAGTATGGGTGATCTGTAAAACCATCTTACTTCCTTATTTCTTCATATTTCTAAAATTGTTACATATAACACAGCAAAACAGAATAAAGAAGTAAGAATATTAAAAATTGTTTTAAGCAGTGTAAGCAGAAAGGTAGTGAGGGTGGTGATGAGACCTGAGAGGAGCCTGCTGATGGATTTTGTTGTCAGAGAGCAAGAAAATTTCATTGCCAGGAAGCACTTAGGAGAAGGGGGGAATTGCTAACAGCAGACAGCTCCACATGGCATCCACACTTCTTCTTAACTGTGTGCTTGGGCAGCAGTACAGAGACATTACTTAAAAGCAGCTGATGGTTAAATTCAGTGCATCCACAAAAACCATGAGGGACCACTCTCAGGTAAAGGATTTAAATTACGTAGAACAAAACCTCAACAGAAATCCCTTACTTTGAGAAGTAAGGGCTGTGGTTACTGTTCCTGTACCTGATTTCTCAGCACACTGCTTCTGCTATTGGCAGGGACTCTGTGCTTGGCTTTGTGCCAGCCTGCTGTGGTCAGATTTGGGTGTTGTAAGCCCTCACTCTGAGCTGATTTCTGTCAGCTCTGAGCCCACCACAAGTGGAGAGTTCAAGAGAAGATCACAGCCAGTTCCCCACCAGCCATTAACCTCTGCCTCCCCCAGACCTTCCCCCTTGCTCAGAGCACCAGTGCACAGATACTCCTAGCACTCCTCTCTCTTGTCCTCAGCTGTCCCAGCAAGAGGCAGGTTTCTTTTGCTTTCCTCATCCTTCCCTCCCAGGTTGGGATCCAGGATAGCTTCTCCTCCCTCTAAACACAAAGGAAGAAGCAAAGATCTCTCCTGAGCACCCTGGAAATGCAGCTGATAATTTTCTCCCTGCATCACAGGACTTCAGCTGCACATCTAACATTATCTACTAGGACTTAAAAGTGCATGCCCAATGGATCTCTTTAAATCAAATAAAATATAAGTACTTGTTCCATCCTTCAAATGGAAACAACTTTATACTTTCCTAGAAATTATCAGCTGTTTCATAACCTCAGTATTTAGTTCCTTTCTTCAACTAGTTAACAGTGTTTCCAGAAATGTTCATTCCTAGAATCATGAAATTATTAAATTGGAAATAATCTCTAGGATCATTGAGTCCAACCACTAACCCAGCACTGCCAATTCCATCACTCAGCCATGTCCCTAAGTGCTACATCTACATGTCTTTTAAATACCTCCAGAGATGGTGACTCCACCACTTCCCTGGACAGCCTGTGCCAACATTTGACAATCCCTTCAGCGAAGAAATTCTTACTAATATCCACTCTAAGCTTCCCCTGGTGCTATTTACATTTGTCCTGTTGCATTTTACTTGGGAGAAGAGACTGACACCCACCTTGCTTCATCCTCTATCTCCTGATTTTGAAGGGCAGCTAAAACACACAGCAGCAGCAGCAGCAGTCAGGGTGCATCAATGTTTAAGCCAAAAATAGGATAATCCCCTAGCAGGAAATTTTATTTGTCACTTAATTTTGATGTTATATTGATTTAAAAAAAAAAAAATTGGGTCATTGTTTGCATGTTTTAGAAGATGTTTTAGAAAAGTACACTGTATTGTATTTAAAATAATTTTAAAGTTATTTTTCAATGTGTGTCCTACAAATTTCTGTTCTCTTTGCTGTATGTCCCCCTATGTTAGAAAGGAACTTTAACAACTATCCTAATTCCAGAAAAAATAAGACAACAGTACCAAGATGTATTCCTTTTGTCCACTCTTGCCATGCTCAAAATCACTGAATTGTCTTAGTGCCTTGCTGCAATGTTTTTCAAAATCCCATTTCACAGATTGCTTTGGATTTCTTAGATGCACAAGTGACTTTCGAGCCAATGCTTGGGCACAGAAAACCATTCAGCAAGAACACCCTACCAATCCTGTACTCCTAATGAACACACGGATTTTACCTGCCCTCTGGAAGCTTTACCCTGTGGATAAACAAAATTTCTCCTCTTTCAAAGCCTGCTGCATCCCCAAGAGTCTCCTCAGAAAAGCAACAGCTCCACAGCCATCCTGCAGCCAGGTAATTCCAACTCTGTGCAGAAATGCAGGATAATTACAGCTGGATTTCCACAGCAGGTTCACTCAGCCCACAGGCCTTGCCATCTCCTGGGGAGCAGAGACAACTCTGTGAGAGGGAGGGGACCTGTGGGGACAGCTCTGGGAAAATCTGAGCCCAGGGAACGCATTTCAGCCACACATCAGGTTTTGTTGCTTCTCCATCTGCTCTCTTTCCTGCATGGTCTGTCTTTCCCCAGAGCCAGGGATGCTCAGAGCTGTGCCTGGCTGCATCTCTCCAAGGCAGGTGTGCAGGCAGACCCTGCTGGCTGCCAGTCCCCAGCCACAGCTCCCTTCCGTGTCTCCTGCACATCCTGGTCCTGCTCCTGACCCCTGCGCTGCACGGACGTGTCTGCCACACTCCTGGTGCCACTCCTCCATCAGGCACACGCCCCTGCCCCTTTCCAGAGTCACCTCAATGTCAAGGATCCTTGTCTGCACATTATGGTGGGTGTGCTGCTGCCAGCCTGGGCCAGGTCCCTTTGTTCTCATACATTTGTTGCCATCGGGTTCGTCCTGCCCATGGCAGAAACCTGATGTTATCCCCTGTAGTTTTATGATCAGTTTAGATTTTAGTAACTAATGAAACCAAGCCAGGCTTGAAAATACACTTTTTCATATGCCTGGAAATTGAATGGAGCTGCTTCACCATTAAGAAAGATATTTTACTCTCTCAGGTGCCTAACTGCTAAGGTCTCGTTTGTACTTTAATCATTGTTACTTAGTTCAGGAAGTGTTAACTTGCTTGTTCCTCACTCTGCAGGTCAGAGGTGTCCTTTGTGAATACCATCCAGTCTGTTTGGAAGAGAAGCAGTAAGGAAAAGTCATAATTTTTCAATAAAGCATCTTGTAATCATTTAGAAAATAAATTTTAAAAGTCTTTTCAGATAGTCCTTCCAGTGAAGCAGAAATCTGACGGAGGAACAGGAAAATTGTCTGAGAAACTGTGGAACAAGAGTTCAGTGTCATGCCAAAAATTTCTGATGGAAAAAAAGACAAAGCAAAGTTGTGATCAGTATTCAGTTCAGCTTACTGGAGGTCTGCATGTGTTACCCTCTGCATGTCCTTCCCTCTTTAATTATCTTGCCAGCTTCAGTGGCTCTTAGTCTCAGGGTCACCAAAGCTACTTGCTGGTAACCTGATTGCCAACAACGGCAAAAGACTCAGAATTTCCTGTTTTGATTATTGTTTAATTTTCATTCAATTCACAGTCAGTCCATGATGAAAAGGGCTTCCTAATGTCTTTCTCATGATCTGGAAATTCTCACCAGCGAGTGAAAATAGCTGCCCCTCAGAAGGGAGTACAAGTCCAGAGCTACTGGTCACTCAAGGACACCCAAATGCCAGCAGTAGCTATTTCCTCCTAAAAGAGCCTGTCCCAGATGTTCACTTATTCTCCCATCTCCATCACCCTTAGGTGATACTTCTTCTGGTGAAGTCGACTGAAAAATACTTGCTGTGCAGAGATCAAAGTAAAGCAACAATTAAAACTGGGTGAGGGTGTTGCTGAAGTTTAAAGGAGAAATGCTGGAAGCCCTTCACAGAGAGGAATGTGGAGATGATGGGCATGCCATTTTGCAGCACCAGAGCTCCTTCTGATGTGTGATTTCACACGGCCCAAACTGGCAGAAAATTTTCAGAAGACTTCTTCAAAACAAAAATTCAGAAATACTCTGAACTTCTTTAGGCACAGCTCAATCAGGCTTGAGTCAGGAGATGAGAAGGGGGAAATTAAAAAATATAATGGAACACAGTACCCCTCACTTTGCTCTCTAGCTTTTCAGTGCCCACCTGTGAAGTAAAAGCAGCTCTGAGACTGCTGTTCTTGCAAGAAGCCAGTTTCCCTGGGCCCTCTAGATCAGGGTGAGATGACAGCAAGGAAGCTGCAGGAGCCTGTGAAGAAAGCACCACTAACCCTGAATTGGCAGCTCAGTGCAGGAGGCAGAGCAGTCAGGGATTTCATTTGTCTTCCTCACACAGGTGCTTCTTCAATGCAGCCACCACCAAGGTCCCTGGAAGAAGGACTGTAAGGAAGGAGGGCATGTGAGAAAAAGTTTTGATAGCTGGCCAGTACCTAATGCTCCTCTTGAAATATTCAGGGAAAGAAAATTATGTATTCCTTCAACTGCCTCTTCTCTTTCGATTCTTGAAACTCAGTCTCAGTGGTTTTCCTTTGTGAGAAACTGTAGCTGACTGGAATAGCCCCAGGATATTTGAGGTCTCATCTTTGTGACATCAACACAGGGACAGTGATAGCTCCGAGATGCTAGGGAGAATGAGGTGGTGATATTACTGTGTAGAAATAGGAATGATCTCATTCACAAGACCTGGGCAGGGCCAGAGATGTGCCATTTCATGGAAAACTGTAATATCAACACATATCTGTAACACAACTCCAAAGAGGCTCTCAGAGTGGCTTTTAAATAATTGAAGAGTTTAGGTGCTGCTGAATGATGATGCTCTGGGCTTTCAGGCCAAGTTTTTTGAAGTTTACTATAGATTCCAAACAAGGAGTGCATTCTAGCTTGAAAGCAGATCTGAGTGAGCATCGAGCTGCCCTGGGATCAAAGTTTGTTAATATTTTAATGTCTCTAACATGATGCAGAGTGCATGAGAAGTATAGGCCTTGGGGACCATCCCGCTTAATTTATGGAGTGAGTCACTACCCAAAAGCAAGGCTGTAGCTTTGCCTTCCTGATGGCACATTAAATTCTGGCTATTCTCAATAGCCCAATACGGAGGATTAAAACAACCTCTTCTTCCCCTTCTACATTTTTAACAAAGACAATAGAAAATTAAACCGGTTCAGGACAATAATAGGCAATCAGGAGAAGATGCTGGAGCTGACTGTCATTAGCTATACCACTTTTCAGTCTAGTACAGAGATAAATCAGATCAGCATTTGGCAAACAAAACAGTCATGCTGGTGCTGGAATAATTGCATGCATTGTCAGAAATGCAAGCAAAGGCCTTCAAATGTTCTGCCTACTTAACATCAACTCTGCTTTATTTAAAATAGTCATCTACAGAGAGAACATTTTTTTAGGGAAAAGCAACACAGTGAGCCACAAATGGGTAGCAGTAATCACAAAAAGCTGAGCAGAACACGTGTGAGGGGCCCCACCATGGGACATGCAGTAGCAGGCTGGCTGCCCAACTGCAGGACACACAGCAGGGTCAGAGAGAGGACAGAACTCTCGGGGCTCTTCTTTGCCCTAACAATCCCAGGCAAAGCACTGGTTCTCCAATTTCATGGGCAGAGGACTTAGGACAAGAATCTCCCTGGAGACAGGGTGATGTAACACAGCTCTTTTCTCTGAGAAGAAAAAAATTTGCCAGCCTTAGCCTCCAAGCATTATCTCTGTGATGAACAGGCTGAAATAGAGCCCCAATCTTCAGGTAGCTTTGGATTCTGAAAACCAGTGCGCCACCAACAATGGTTTTGGCTCTCCTGCTGTCCCTGCTGCCTCTTGTAATTTTGTTTGCTCAGAGCAGGATGCTAAGATGAAACCCAGGACAAGTAATTTGTGGCCACATGAACAGTAAGGCTGTTGATGAGAAGGGCTGTACCTGTGCTCCTGACAAGAGACTTCCTGCGAGTCACTGGAGGCGTCTTAGGAGGTGTCACCCACCCAAGGGAGTCCATACGGACCACAGCACATTAAAACTGCTCCTGCTTTCTCCCTCCCAGTACACAATACTGGGCATTAAGGGAAGATCATCTGTGCAGTGGGCATTTGACCCCAGTTCCAATTTCTGGCCTCCCAGAACAATGAGTTATCTTGTCCTGCCACAGCTGCTGCCTTGCAGTGTAAGTGCTGGTTTTCCATGGCTAGGGTGTGAGCTTGCAATTTTTTTTAAGGGAGACGAATGCAGGCAAAGGTTGTGAGTTTGGCTTGATCACCAGTCCCTGAACCATCCCAGTTTTACAGCTTCTGGTGGCAAGATTTATACTGAATTCAGCTATTTTAGGTGATCTTTAATCCTTTTCCTTTTTAAAGGAAAAAAAGGAAAGCAGGTTGATGTTCTCCTCTGATAAAGCAACAGACCTCAATATATCAGGCAGCCTTTTTACCTGACAAAGAAGCAAAAACTGTGCAGCTCCATGTATTCTAGTGAGTGGTTTTTACCTCGTATGGAAGGCTGTATACACTGATACAAGGTTTTATTCTAGTTTGAAAAGACCGAAGAATCTGATTGTTTTGCTACAGCTTTGTTCATCCCATCACAACATGATTCCCCAGAAGATTTCACTAGGAATGATGCACTGTTCTGTTTATGTCCTGAAAAGTGGCACATCTCAGAGATGCTGCAACATGTCACTGGCTTGGTGTTTGTAAAAGGCTCCACAGCAGCCAGACAAGCCAAGGGCTTTAGGAGGCAGAATGGCACTGTAGGGGCCAGCTAATCCTGTGGCAACCTGGAGAGCACTGTTTCCTGAAGCTGTTAAAGATGCACCAATCATTGATCTGGGCCTGCAGTGGATCTCCCAAAATAGCCTGGTACTGACTATCCTGCTGGAAAAGGGAATAGCTCAGCCAAAAGCCTGCGAGCATCTGGCACCAACATGCCTCCTCATGTCGTGAATGCCTGCTAGCAGAGCTTCGTATGGCCATTATCCTATGAAAGGTTCATTTGCATATCTGTGCCACTTGGGAAGGGAATATTGTTTATATCAGCCAAGAGCTGATGACAAAAAAGGGAACGTCTGCCTGGGACATGGTGTGCTTTCAGCAACCAAAGTGCATTGGTCTGCCAACACATTGCCACGAGACATGGCAAACAGCTTCATGATTTGAACACGGGAATGGCACCACAGCCAAAGCCATAAGTGGCCAGTGTCAGACATCAACACAACATTGTACATGCCTAAAACAGGGTCTCCACCTGGCTGCAGCACAAGGTGGGAACATGTCTGGAAGAAAAAGACCACAAAGAAGAGCCCCAAGCTGCTGCTGTAGGAAAAAGCTGTAGGAAAACTGGGCTTGTCACCACTGCCAGCTGGGGAGATGGTGCAGAATATGAATCTCAGACCTAAAAGCACATTGACCTCTACATTGACCTCAGAGCTTACTGCACCTGTCAAGAGCTACTCCTATCACAGGGTAAACTACGTTCTAGTGACTCAGAGAGCACGTATGGCACCTTTAGAAGGAAACAGGGATAAGACAGCTTCTTCAAAAGCATATGTTCACCTTTCTCCCATGCCCACACAGAAGCACAAGGTGCAGAACATGTTCCACGCACACATCATCGTCACAGCCACAGCAGAATACAGTCTGCTCCCGGGGGGGCAGGGGTATTGCAAACAGTGAGCCCTTAGGCAAATCTCAAAACTCTGCAGTGTCTTCATCTGTTGTAGTTCTGCCCATGCTGAAGCTGTGCTCAGGCTGATACCAACCAGTTCTGCTTGCTTTGGGCTGGCTCTTCGGCTGGGTCTGGGGCACCAGTTCCCACCCTCAATCCAACAGCTTCTGGGGAAAAAGGGGATAAGGTACAATTCTGGGCAACATTTTTCTAACATTTGTTTCCTCTTAGAGGCATATCAAACACAAATTTTCATTTGCTTTGCCAAGACATATAGAGAAAAGCAGGTACTTCTTTTTTCACACAACTTCTCTTATTGGCTAAGAGACCACATTTTGGTGTCCTACAGAAGACCAGTCAACCCCACCATCACTGGAACAGAAGAAGACTCCGACACTAACAGCACAACCTTGCAAGCCGTTTTTTGCTTCTGGAGAACCTCTTTTAGCCACATTACAGTGAGTGAATTGTGGAGGAGCAAGGAGATGTTTCCAGCTTGTTTTGCTTTTTTTAAAGATCTTTCTGGATAACCTGGTTAACCACAAGTCACTGTGCTGCTCAGTAACTCAACAGAGTACTATATCCCCTTGTACATTATGCAAAAGGACAAGCTGAACAGCAACTGCACATTCCTCTAGACTTTAAAAAAATCAATTATTTGTTTGTTTTTAAATCTGTAAAATCCTGTGGAGACTTTTGCCTCTCTGCTGATTTTGTGGGCAAGAACAGCTGGAAAGGGTTTCCAGCATCTGCTACATCTGTGGGGAAGCTTTCCACACAGTGTGAAATCCCCTCTTCTGACGTGGCTGGAAAGGCTCTCACCAAATCACAGGAGTCACTCACCAGCCTCCTCTGTTTTTACCGAGTCGATAAAGGAAATTCTCACCACCGTGATTGACTGATACTTTGATGGAGCTGAAAAGATGCAGGAGGCATAAAATCAGCTGCTGCACAGACATCCCAAGCATATGCTGCTAGTACCTTCAGTCTTGGGTTGCAGCTACCCTGTTATTTTAGTACTGGACGTATCCTTTAGCAGCTAGTGCTGATTGTTCCACACCGGGCTGCAATGCTGAGGCCTCTGCAACTTGTCACTGCAGACCAGAATGATATTAGAAAAATCAGTTTATGACTTAAATAAGGAAAGAACAAAGGACTCCAAAGACAAGGTACTATACTCTGTCCCAAATATCCAAAAGACAGCATCATGAGCCTTAAATGCTTCAAATAAGAGTTTTGACTTGTTTCAAAACAAAACAAAAAAAGAAATTATTTGCCAGCACTTTAAATAAAACAGTTTGGTCTGTTAGGCACTCCCAGACAAATATAAATAAATAAAAAGAGTTCAAAACCAGTAATAAATACCTCTGCATTGGTAGAGATATTGTAGCCTTGGGGAAGAGGCAGTAAGTTCAATGAAGGGAAGAGTACGGCTGCCATAAAAGGACATTTAATTACAGCAGGATCTTTTAAACTGGAGAAGAAATCCATGAGCAGGGAATATGCTAGAGGTCTATAAAATCAGGACTAACAAGGAGACAGTGAAAAACAACTAATCCTTTTCTTTTCTAATATAATAACAAGGAGGCATTAAATGTTCCAAACAAACAAGAGATGCATCTTCTTATTGGCACAGACTTACCCTGAGGATTACCAACTAATCACAGGGGAAATCATGTGTTTGCATGGATTCAAAAAGCAATTAGACAAACCCATGGAAGGAAAAGGAAATTCATCAATAGCTAATAGGCACCAAGGCTCTTCCTCTTGTTGAAGATGTTCCTGAAACATAAATCACTGATGTCTGGGAGAGTTTGATGATATGATCCACTGTGATCATCCATCACTTAAAAATCATAGAATCATAGAATGGTTTGGGTTGGAGGGGACCTTAAAGTTCATCACTCCCACATCCAAAGCCACATCCAGCCTCACCTTGAACACTTCCAGGAATTGGTCATGTACAACTTCTCTGGGCAACCTGTTCCTGTGCCTCACCAGGCTTACAGTAAAGAATTTATTCCTAATATTTCATTGAAATCCACCCTAAAATCTAAATGAAAGCTGCTATCAGGAGGTGTGTGAGACCTCATTAGTTTAAACCTCTCCCAGGGCATCCACATGGTTAGACAGCCTTTCAGAATAAAAAAACCCAGAAAACAAAACAGACACCTAAAGAAATTTAGGTCCCATTTTCCAACAAGATTAAGATTTTCTTACATCTTCTTCAGGCTGAGTTGTTGGGAAAATGTCTACAGCAGACAGTAAGACCCTGTGTGATTAGGAGGTGCTCACTGCTTTTTGAAGTTTACTGTTTCCCAAATGCAGGATAAAAATGGAAGAATGCTTTCAAAATTTCGTGTTTCATGAGAAATGCTTGTCACTGAAACAGTGCATTTGAACAACTCAGAGGAGATAGAATACCTCTGTTTGAACATATTTGTAATTTATTTTGAATTTTTGGGTATACATGACAGGTGCTGCAAATACACACATCCTTTTTATTATATTGCCACCTGGTGGTCCTGGGCATGTGGAAACCACCAACTCACTGATTTTACAGTGAAATGACCACAGTTCAGGCATTTAAAATAGCATCCATTTCTTTCTCTCTTAGATGGTAAGCAATTTCTTAAATCTAGAATTTTAGGGGTGAGGGGCTGTTTTGGGTTTACAACGAGTATAACAGTGCCTGTGTCAGCTCTCAATTATCTAAACAGATGTCTGCAATGGCCACCCCAAGGCACAGGGAAACAGAGATGGATTGCAGCTCTGCCGTGGGCTCTGGACACCTGCCTGGGCTGGGTGTCTTGCTCTCTGAGGCAGGAGATGGGGGGAGCTTCCAGCCAGAGCCAAACCATCTTTCCTCTGCCCTCTCCACCTTTCCACCTCACCAGTGGTGGAAGCATGAACATTTAGCTAGTATGCCAGGAGCTCTTTTGTTCCCAGAGGCAGTGTGCCATGTGGCCAGAGTTCCTGTCTGGTGGGGATGTTGGAATACACTGCGCAGTGGGTATGGGGAAGTTCCCAGCTCTGCAAACACACATTAAAATCTGCAGCTCTGCCTTGGGATCGCATCCCCACCACAAACAGGCAAGTACATGCAAAGAAGTAGTGTAGGAAAATATATGATAAGGTCAAAGAAAAGAGAGTTACATATTTGGACTCCTAGGACAGGAAATTGTACCACAGACTTTAGACACTTAGTCTATCGTAGAGACCATGGGAACCTGTCCAGTTTGGGGTTTTCCCAACACAGGAAAGATGCTGTTAAACTGGAGCAAGTGCAGCAGAGGTAGAGGGAGCTGGATTAGTTGCCCTGTGGAGGAAGGTGGAGGGATGGGCCAGGTTAAGCCCATCAGGGGAAGAGAAGGCTTTGCAGGTACTTGGTAGCAGCCTTCTGATGCTAAGAAGGAGACTGTGAAGATGATGGAGCCCAGCTCTCCATAACAAAGAGATGAAGGAAGGTAAGAGAGGCCATAAAATGAAACAAGAGAGGTTCAGAACTGAGAAAAGTAGAAGAAAAGTTTTCACCATGAAGGCAGTCAGCAGTCAAACTCTGCAGTCTCCATCTTCTGAGATTTTCAAGACCAGACTGGCAGAATTTCTGAGTAGCCTGGTGTGATTTCACAGTTGACCCTGCCTGGAGCAGATAGGAAAAGAGACTTCCTGAGCTCCCTTCCAGTTTATAATCACATGATCCTATTGCTCTATGAAACATAATGCTTTTATTACATTTTATTGAGCTAGCAATTTTCAGTACTAATAATCTATGGAAATGCACTTTTGAGCAATTCATAGAAATTGCAGAATTTCGCATCAGGGACATAACTCCTGTTTTGAGCTATGACAATACCTTTTACATGATAAAACACACCAATTTTCTTTTTGATGGGTAGAAAAAGCTGAAGCTGCCGTTTGTCTAGTAGCAGCTAAGCCAAACAAACATTTCTACCTTTTTATTAGCTTTAATGGCCTACATTCCTACATTCCATGCACCTGGAACTACAGGGGTGGTCTACCAGCCTAAATCAATGCTCACCAGCTGTAAAGGGGCTCCCACTCCAACTATTCCCAATGGACTTAGTGACCTGGAGCTGTTCCTGAAGGCACAGCAGTGTCTGAGATATTGGGAGACTGTGCACACACCAAAGCAGCAGCAGTTTGACCAGAGCACCCACAGGAGGCTTCTACATCACACATTTAGCACCTGACAAGGTCAGACAGACCCACCCTCAAGAACTGCCCAGGGCAAACTACAGACATCTCAGGATCTTCTCTGCCCTGCAGAGAGAGAATCATGTGTCGCAGCTCGGTGCTGTCTGTGGACAGTGGCGAAAATTTGTAGCATCCAGAGAACTGAATATAGGACTGCCTGCCATGTCAAAGGAAAAAACTTGAGCAGCAGGAAGTTCCTACACTCTAAAAAGTGTGTCTGTGGAGTACAGATATTCTCTCAGAGAGGCACATCTTTATACAATAACTCGCAGGAAGGAGAGTCTCCAAGATTATGAAACAGAGACAAACAGAACGATTGCTTTATCTTGAAAAGCATTTGGAAAGCTTCCCTTGGGGAGACTGCAGTCAATTCATTTTTGCAGAGGAGAAAAGTTCCCCTCACTGGCAGGTAGACAGCTTATGCTTTAGCAAGGGAGGAGGGCACGCTGCTCACATGTATGCCAGTAATTTGTTGTCAGGGAGAAAGGAGGTAATGCTGCTGGACAGGCTGTGTAAACACCAAAAGCCCAAAACCTAGCAAAGGAAGAAACAGAGACAAAGGAGGCTGAATGGAAAACACCAAGAGAATGTTATACTTGATACACTTGAATTCTCCCGGGATCATGTATTAGAAAGCATTGGATTATCTTACAAGAACAAAAGGAAGAGATAAAAGGCTGTTGAGAAAATAAGGATTGCTTACAGGAGTATTTAGGAGCCTGCAGGAATGGAGAAGGGACCAAGAAGGCAAATCGTATTCTTAGAAGAGGGGGTGAATATAGAGAGAAAAGTCCTTAGAAGAAAAGGACTATGAGGCAGGACAAGATCAGTGTTAACACAAGATTTTGAGGCAAGGGGAACAGATCCTCTGCAGTAAAAAAAAACGGTTTGTTGCATCCTTTGTTATTTCAGCTGTGATCTGCTGGAGTCTGTACAAAGGGTGACACCACCGTAATATGGCAATTACCTTGGGACAACACCTCCCCTCATCTGTGCAGCTGTACTGTTGGCTGAGTCCTGCAAACACCAATTACATGGAGCAGCTCTCCTTGAGGACTTCAGGGCACGTCTGGTTGGTGGAGCTACCCCAGGATACTGGAGCTAGTCCATTATTATGGTACAGCATTGGGATTTGTCACATGCTCTACCCTAAATTCCCTCCAGAAAGAGAGAAAGGTAATTTCTAGCTTTATTTATTTATTTCTAGCTTTATTACAGCATAGGATGAGTTGCTGCAGAAAATAAAATGACAATGTTTGGATATTGAACACAAACTCCTCAAATACAGTGACTAGAGCTGGTCATAAAAGGTGACAGCAAGAGCTGTGCTTGAGCAAGCGTACCAGGGGCTGGCAAAGGGAGCCCACAGCCTCCCCCTGCTCCCTACAGCAAACACAGAAGCAGGATGAGGGAAATCTGGTGGTTGGCATGGGAAAAAAAGGCAGTTCCCAGCTGGGGGAGAAAAAGCATCTCTGAAAGGATATCTCACAACTGTTTGAGGGTGTGCCAGCACACAGGGCAAAAATGGGAATGTTTGGAGGGTCAAGGGCTGGGCATGTCACAGGGTAAACATGCTGCCCTGCCCTGCTGCCTCAAAACTACCACTGCAGAGCCTGATAAGGACTGCTGATAAAAGAGCAGTAGAGGGGCATTGCTGAACTGTGCTCAACAACTCCCACCTCCACCAGCTTCCAGCGCATGAAAGGCAAATTCTGATTTTTGTCCTGTCAGTGATTTTGCCTCATCTTTTGTACAGCTCCAGATGCTCCTTAAAACAGCAAGTAATATTTTTGCTTCCCATTTCAGTTATTTTAAAGTTTCCTTATTGGTAACAGCCACTTCTTTAAAGTGAGATTGGAGTCTAAATGAGGACACAGCTGCTTCCTCCTCTTCTCTCAACTCTGTATTAGCTGCAGTTGGCAGTGAGCCTTGGAGCCTTCTCATTTCTTCACGTTAAATATTTTGGAAAACAGAGATTAGTCAGAGTTACCAAAGCGACGTTTTCAATAGCTCAGAGTTCAATAATTGACTTCCTTGAAATTTTCAACTGCTTCTAGTTACTTCTGAAGTATCAGCCCACAAGAGAGACAACAGCAGGATAGCATGTTTTTTAAGGCTTAGCATGATGCCTAACCTGCTCCTACTTTGCCATTTCATAACGGAAGGAATTAACATAATCAATATTTTGGCAGCAGTGTTTAGGGAGCTTGCCACGTGGAGCCCAGGTAGGAGTTCCTCAGGCTGAAGGTCAGCATCCCACATCCTCCCAGTTTACACAAACAGCTTGTTTTGTCCTCCTCACCCACCAGACACCACAGCATGCTCACCTCTAATGTCAGTGTTGGCATGGCTTGTTGGTGCAACACAGACTTGAGGATGCCTACACCTGCATCCCGGACTGAAAGATTTAAGATTGCTTTGGACAACCTCAATAACTATTTAATTTTGGTTACAAACAGCAAGACCCATGTCATTTCTTGCTTGCTTTGTCACACACACCTCTACCATAAAACAGAACAATCCTTCTTTAGGCCTGATTGCATAAAACAGTTTGTTCACATCTTTGAATGAACAAAGGCTCTTCAAATTTAGCATAAAGCCAGTAAATAGTGATAATATGCATCCAAAATCTTTATGGGATGGCTTTACCTCAAATGTAGCAAAAAGGTAACAGAATGTTCTTTACAAAACTTCAGTTTATCCCATCAATTTTCTCAACTCCATTTTCAGTGGCACCGTACAACAAGCAGAAAACTTCAGAGCGCCAGGTACATTGACAGCAGCTCATTCCTTAGTATTTGTAACATGCTGATTTACATTTTGAAAAGACATGAGTGGATTTATGAGAAGATAAAGGTGTATATTAAAGTCACACCTACTAAACGCATAGCAAAGTGATGTGTGAGCAAAGAGATTATCATACATAAAATATTAATCATGTGTCGAGGTGTCTAACCTCTAACTTAATTGAAAATTTAAAGTGTGTATTATAAACATTTAGACTTAGGAGACCAACAGACTAATCTGGTGCATTTAAAGCTGGAACAATGAATGTGATTGAGTCACCAAGTCCCAGGAGTAATGGACTGGATTACTAAATCTTCTAGTAGCTGATTCTTGTTAATGACAGTATTTCACAAAATAAAAGAGAGGGACAACCTATATGATATTTCATTGTCAACTATACCCAGAAGTGGCCACAAGATGTGCTACTATTGGAAAGAATTGTACAGCATTACCATCAAATTTTAAGATTAAATATTACAATTGGGACACAGAATAAAGACCCATTTTTGGCAGCACTCATGCTTGAGCACTCATGTAAGGAAAGCACTGGGTACCGCAAGTAAAATGTAGCAAATTATCTTTATTAATAAGTCTTTTTTTTATTCCCCTATCCCCATTTTAAAGAATAGTTTTGTTTTTTTTTTAATGGCTGAAAAACAGAAAATAGCAAGCTAAAATACAAAACCTTTCAAGGCATAAACACAAAACCTTTCAAGACATAAACCATAATTACCCTGAAGACAGTATAGCCCACTCTGAGAGAGCTACACTCCTAATCTAAATATCCAATACAGTAGAAAGTTAAACAGAATTCCAGTTACCTCTGCACTGCCAGTTACAGGTAGCAAGCAGTTCTGGAATAACAATTTCACTCTCAAAGTTTAACTAATTTCTAAGTCAGACTTTGGAACCAGATACAGACCTGCTGACGTGAAGTCTTTCTGAAGTACTCTCAGTCTATTAGCACTCTACTTAAATTACACTATGGGACAACTAAGTTAACTTGTTTTCACAGGAGCAAAGAGGGAGTCCTCAAAAGTCAGGAAGAGCCCAAAGGCATTGTAAGGAATGGCTGCCTCCTTTTAGCTCCTGCCTAGTGATATCCATAAGCTTTTCCAGTCTGAACTGTAGAGGACATCCCTCTAACAGTCTCAGAGGTGCCTCTGCTATCACACTCTGCTCAGAGAGGGCTCATAGTGGAAACACCAGAAGATTTAAGTGGTCTCTGAGTTCAGCTTTAAGCTCCACCTGACCAAGAAGTATGAGTTCAGCCCTGCAAAGCAGAATAAGGGAATAAAAGCAAGCAGGCTTGTCCAAGCATCTGAACACAAACTACTCCTTCCAGAGTCAGGTGGCCTCAGACTTGGACCAGAGCTCTAATACACATTCAAAAGCAATTAGAGAAAGTTCCATGTTTAACCCTGAACTCTGGCTGCACATGCCTGAACACACACTGGCAGCACTGGCAGCTAACCACCAACAGTTAACTTTAATAGCAAGAGGAGATAAAAAAAAATCAGTACTCCAAGGGGAATCTCAAGTACAGAAGTACCCAAGTATCAGCAGCTTACCACCTATCCTTCAAGTCACAGCAAACAAAGATCTCTCAGTATCCTCCCATGCCCTACCCCACCTCCCATCCCTCAGTTTCAGGATATTCACCAAACAAAACATATACTTCATATTCCCAGAACTGCAGGATTAGAAAAATATTTGACATTTCAAACTTCCACTAAAGTTGCCTTATTAAGTTACATGTAAGATATTTTACTTTCCACAGCAGAAAATAGAAAATTCAATAATCAAAGTGGCTAAAAGTTGAAATGCAATGCTGTGAATCTGTTTGGCACAAACAGGCCTGCTGTCTTTGCTAAAGAGCAAATCTGTTGACATTGAATATTTTAACACAGTGATCAGCTCCACAACTTGCAAGCTGCAACCACTTGCTGCTGTTCTCATCATTATGTCCAGCTCTGCCTGCATGATGTCTCCAGCATAAGCGCTTCACAGCAAGAGCATGACTTTGGCTGCAACAAAAAGAAATCCATACGTAACTGCAAAATGTTAAACACAGTTGGGCATGTGAGTGTAAACATCAACATTCATGTAATTAGTACTCTACAGTTAACACTACCAACTGAGGAAAAACTGACTTGTGACAACCAGCAGGTATTAAGTTCTTATTAAGTAGGGTCATTAACACTAATGACATTTTTTCCTCTCACTCATCAATAATTCAAACAGCTATTGATTTTCAGTTTCACCACATTAAGCAGGAGGTCAAATATCTCAGTTACTTAGATATGACAGATTTCTGGCTTTTAGCCTGCAATTTCCTGTTATCTGGTGTCTCTTTCCCATTCATTGCAAGCACACACAGGCCAAAGTCACCACCAACTTCTATTTCTGTTACTATCAATGCCAGTGTGTGATAGAAGAACCCAGGGGAGTGCTTCAAGTGAAACATTCCAAGTCTCTCCACAGAGTCTCTCTAGCTGTCACCGCAGCAGCCCCACATCTTGTCATTCCTTTGGTTTCTGCTGGAAGCTGCCCACCAAAGCTTGCTGTCATCCACTCCTAAGGGTTTTGCTGATGTACACAGACAGTGATCCTTTCCACTCTCTCGTCAGTGTTTTCTATCATCATATTCATGACCAAAGGTAAAGGGGTTTTTTTTAAGTAGGCCAACAAAGGGTAATAGTCCTCAAAGCTTTTGCATAGTATGAAATATTTTGGGGTTTACCCCCCTCTGGTTTTTCTTTGTATCTGTTGGAAGGTTTTTTAACACATCTAAGTAACTAATACTTTTATTTCTGGGTTTTGCTTCAAGACATGTTTAAACTTTCAGGGATCAAACTTTTCCTAAAAGGATAACAATTTTAGATACAGAAATAAACTAGATTCATACATTTTATACTATAAGAACAGAACTCCAGCACTGTTAGTTTGAAGAATAATCTTTCATTGCTCCTAACTCACTTCAAAAGACATACCTGTTATCTATCTCAACACCTGTGGTCCAGTCAGCCAGTGTTGGTTCTTTCCCACTTTGCTTCCATGTGTACAAGATAATCTTCCCACTCTCTAAGCCTACTGCAACAATGTATCTACCAAGAGAAGAATTACATTCATTTCATTAGAAATTACAGTAGATAGCTCAGTGAGGTCAGTTCTAATGCAGGATAGAAAGAAGAGCACTCAAGCACTGCTGTTGAACCTTGCCCTTTAAACCAGTATTTACTTTTCCATGAAAAAAGTTAATACATCAAAGCTGCTTCACAAAAAAATTAGCAAAGCAGAAACCTGCTACATATATTTGGTTAGGAAAAAATAAGGAGGTTATCACAACATCAGTCAATATTTTTGGAAGAATTCATGTGTTTCAGGTGTGTTCACGCATCTCTCCCTCCCCTCTCCCACTTTCATTTTTCTCATTATACTGCTTGGAGAAGTCACCATACACCTGAAAAGGTGGATAGGAAAGAAAAAAAAATAAAGGTCATTCTGTTAAAGAATGGTCAAAACAATGGACAGGTAGATTTAGAGAGCTGTTTAGCTACAGGAAACTAGTTGACTAAAGGAATAAATACTAATTTCAGATTAAACCCAAAATGACATTACAGAAAACCAGCAATACCTTCCATCAGGAGTAAGCACACGGCTGATACCAACAGCAGTCACAGAATCCCCAGCATCCAGCACTGTTGAACAAGGCTTGATTGAATCCAGCCCATTCCCTTCAGTAATCACTGACAAATCACACTGGCCCCAGATAATGACCTGTAAGCAAAAGAGTCATCTATGAACTTCCACTCTAATCTTCTTGTAAATTCACGTACAAAAACATAAGGAATAACTTCATTAAAATAACTTCAGGGCACAGTGGATGACCCTAAAAATGGTAAAAACAACCTCTACCTACAGAGATTTGACTTTGTAGGCAGTCTGTCTGATTTCATTAAAGCTACTGACAACAAAACCAGATTCTGTTATGAAAGTTAAAGAAAAACTTGAGACCCATAGAATTATGTGACATATGCTTGTCTTACTGCATGAAAAAAGAAGGGAGAATGTCCAACTGGCAGCCCACAGTCTTGTATATACATATTCAAGCACTTTATTTAGCTTATGAAAGTATCACTGATTTCTGTGCTAATACAAGCAATAACTTTTGTGTATATATAAAATAGAGGCTCATTAGAACACAGTGTTTGTTATTCTAAAAGACATTTAAAACAACCCTGGGCTTTCTAAATTCCTTCAACATTAATTACCTTTTTGTCCCGACTTCCAGTAATAAAATACTTGCTGTCTGGTGTCCAATCACAGGACCAAATGATTCGACTGTGAACAGCGGTATTTTTATCTGTGTATGCACAGCAAGTGAAGACTGGTCCTGGAATAACACATGTAGAGGAAAAAGCCTTGTTTCAACTACTTTACATATTAAAAGCAATTGTTACTCTTACTTTATGTCAGAACTGCAAAAATACTTACTCCACTCATCTTTAAAGCAACTGGGAATACTTAGGACTATATGGTGGTTTTTCCAGCACTTCCCACAGTGCTAACTAACGCCTGTTCAATACCATATCAGTAAGCCCTTATAGCCCTAAAGCAGTAGGAACAGTTCAATCTTCTAAATTGATTTCTTTTTTAGAAGAATTATAGTATAACACCTTCAGGTTATTTCTATCAAGTTTTTTTGAGAACACTGACTTCAGAAGTTTTTAATAGTGCAACATTTACCTTGTGTTCACATTTCCCCAGTAATTTCACTAAAGCTCCTATTTACCAGTAAAGTCCCAACTGCTCAAATCATAATGGTCCAATTGTAAAGATTAATGTGTTCCCAAAGAGACAAGCTTATATTTCAGCTTGTATACAATCAGACACTATATCTGATCAGCAGATCAGTAAATGAGAATGCTCTTCCTAAGTAGAAAAGGTTGTCATTTTGGAGCATAGACTTTAAATAACCACTTCTTGGGATGCCAATAGCAGCAGTTTTGCTTTACACTGATAATGATGTTATTCGTAGACAGAAGGGTTATTGATGAACAGATGAAAAGAGGATTTCCTCTACTTGCTATGAGTATTCATGATCCTTATCCTAAACCATTGTGTAACTACTGTAGACAATATGCCAGGCTTTAGAATAGAAGTCTGAATAGAACAGAAATTCAAGCCAGGATACAACTGGACACTGTCTGAAGGGGCCAAAACTCACTGCCAAGCCTCTAGGAACATTCTATAGAGCCCAGCAGTGTTTATATGCTATTAAGCCAAGAGTGCAATGATAATCGCTTTCTGCACAAGCATCTGTTCTAGGATTCTATTAAAGTGTTCAATAGCAATCTCCTCATGATTTTGCAAGGCTCAAAGTCTTAATGAAAAAGTCAACTGAATCCTTACTATCAGCTCTTTTTCCAGACATAGCCAGTTCTAGTCAAATTAATCAATTGTGTAGGATTATCAGAAAGCCACACCAAAGACAGATTAATCCTGTCAAGAGTCTCAAACTGTCAGGCCATGCAGGCTGGGACAAGGCAGCCTATGCAGGATACGGGTGCAGCACTGAACCTTCCGGCTATGCCTGCACAGAACTCTGCAGTGAAGGTTCTCCTTGACAGAATGCCAATCTGAAGTTCAGCTTGTGTACTTGATTTCAGTAAGTCAAACATACAATCACATGCAGAAGGCACGAGGACTTCATTACATCCATCAATTAAACACTATCTAAAGCCTGATTATATTCTTCTTTGCATTTTAATTTCCTTTTTATGTTTCCACACATTAATTGCATTTCTTAAATTCACAAGAGCCTACAACACTAATAATTCTTCAAAGTTGCAAGCAAAATGTCCATTAAAATATTTTATCAATTCTCTTTCAAATATTTTGCAGCCAAAAATACTGAACAAACTGCCAAGTCTACAAACGTATACATCCACTTCACATATCTTACCTGACTCTGAGGAATTCTCTCTCCTCCACAGTGACCAATTCCTGTCTCTAGAAACAGCTAGTAAAAAGCTGTCATCAGGAGAAAATGCCAGCTGAGTAACAGTCAGATTGTGAAAAGACAAACTCTGCAGTTTCTTCCAAGAACTAGTGCTCCACAAAATAATTGCTGCATGCTCTTTTTTGGAAGCCTGTATAGACGGAAAACAGTATCAGTGTGAATTAATGAGAGCAAGTATAAAAGTCACACATTCCAAAGTAGTAAGACACTAGACAGCTTGTTTTTAGGCTTGCAATCCAGTAAGACCCAGCTCTCCTCTGGGCAGTTTCAACATTGTTTCCCTACTTTCTTCTAATGCTGACAATGTATCAGTAAGAAAACATTTCAGACCTATGTTAGAATTTATCCTTCTAATATCTTCAAATGACTCATACACCATTTAGGAATAATAACTCATTGGCAATCCACCCTCACCTTTGCATGCCAACTGTCACTTATACAAAATCTTTCACATTTTGTGAAGGAAGAGAATTCAGCCCTAGAAATCGAACAGCACTTTTCACTAGGTGGTGCTAGAATCTTTTCTTACCTTACATGCTGAGGCAAGTAGAGTGTTTGAATTATTGCAAGCAACACAAAAAATTTCATATCCATGTCCATATCTGAAATACACATGAAAACAAATTTAACACATCACAATCATTTCTGCAGTATGTATCAAAGTTGTTATATTAATTTAAATCTCTTTTCAAGAATGAAAGACACCTGCCAGGAACTTCTCACCACTGTTTCTGTATTACATCCTAAATAATTTGTTCAGCTTTCAGTTTAAACATCTCCACAAGTTCTTCTATTAGAAACTGGCTACAGAAAAGTCTCTCCAGCCCATTCCACAGTCTTAAAGAATCAGCACTGCAAAAGCCACCCTAATGACTAACAAAGCAGATTAAAGCAGCATTTAATGTAGCCTTATGTTTTTTAAAAGCAATTTTAACACTACCAATAAAAATCATAAGCCACATATTTGAAAACCACTGAAGAAATATGCCAAAAACACACAGTCAAATGATGCCTATTCTGTGAAATACTGCAAGAAGATTTCTGAACTAAGACAAGCATCATGTAGAAAAAGGAAAAAACCTCTGTAAAACCCCCTAAATTTCTAGCCTTCTCCAGAAATACATTTTTTAATCATTCTTCACATGAGTTCTGCTGAAATCAAGCTCACATATCCAGACTGGTATTTAACTAATAAGGAGAAATTCCATACAAACTAACACAACTTAAAATCAGTCACAAAAAAGTTTGGAAGTAAAGTAAAATTGGAGATGTAACCTATCACGTATCAGCTCAATACCAGCTGGTATGATTCCTATGATTCTCCTAGTTCTGAAGAGATAAGCAGTTCCTTAATAAACTCCTTGGTCAGCAGTGTTAACTTCTTACATGGGACTGACGTTCATGGGATTTCACTTGCAGTCAGAAGAGCCTTAAATGACAAATTACTGTCCAGATCTGTTGAACCAAGTCCAAAGAATCATGGCTAGGCATACCCCATCAACAGACTGCCAAAGCCCTGTCTCAAGACTGGGAATATACTGGCTTTTATGAAATGTAACTGCGCCTGGACCTTTTAACAGGGAGAGGGACTGGTGTGTACCCCTAACTGAAAAGTCAAGTTGTAAATTTGAGTGTGCCTTATAATGATGAAGGTACTACTGCATGTCTGATTCTTAATTTGCCACCAGAAGGAGTTTTATCATAATGCTTACTTTTAAATCACCTTCCTGGAGACTGTTTTGTAGAGAAAACCACTGCAAACCAATGTTCTAAAACTAAAAAATATTTATTGTCTCAAAAGTATAAATTTCTTGAAATTCAATGACGGGAAAATAACCTGTGGAACAAATCCTCAGTTGTTTTGGTTTTAATTTCCTAAAAGTAGTATTTGAAGAGCAGTTGATTTCAAGCTTCTGCATGCAATGCTTCTTTTGCTAAATTGAAATGTCAAAATGTAACCATTCTTACTAAATTAACAGAAAACATAAAATATTGTCTCTTGCACAGTTACACGAGTAGGACTATCCTAGGTCAGACCAGCAGCTGTACAGAGCACTGCTGTCTCCAGTAAAGAGAATTAGGCTGTTGGCAACAGGAGATGCTGTTTTAAAAGAGTGTATATGAGCCTTGACAGCACAGGAGCTACAATACAGTCCCATCCTCTGATCCCATAAACAATATCTGATTTCTTCACTACATAGTACACCAGCAAATAAAGGTACACAATGGATAGAAGCAACTGCATGAATGAATAATAAAATATTTTCAACCACAGGCAATTTTGCCTCAGCATTGTACAATGCACAGCATTTTTTAATGCACAGGTAGACTTAATGGACTTTCAAGTGTCCAGACAAATGAATACAGCAATTTTCTAGTGTCAAAAACAATCTCTTCCAACTTCCAAGTGTATTACATGAAATGTACATACATGAAACCTATATATTTATGTCAACATTAAAGCTTTAATCTCAGCATGTTGCATATGAACTCTCTATGATAATTTTCCAAGGGGATAAAGATTAGCATATTCTCACAAGATTTACCATATTTAAAGTTATTATATTATGCAAAAATTCAGCCAGTTCTTCATACTAAAACCTCCTCAAGCAAACACTTTGCAAAACCCAACACTAATCCTTCAAAATTTGGTGTCAAGTTAGAGCTAGGAATACACAAATGTCAATGACAAACAAGCTATTTTTAGCAAGTCAGTGCCTCACACTGTTCTTTTGCTGCTATGGCAACTTGAAATCTACATTATGCGATTTCATGTTACTTCTTTCAAGATTACTCTGACCAAAAAATCTGAAAGTCTACGAATGCTTTACATCTTGTTGCTCTTGCATAAAATGATCTATATCATTAGCTGTGTCTCTAAAACCAGAAAAAACTGCTCAGATAAAAGTCATCTGAAGACTGTCATAAAACGGAGTTATTTTAATGAATGCAGGATATAAAGGCAGATAAGCAGTACTCCCATAGCAGAGTATAAAATATTAATGTCTCACTACACTTTGTGAAATGTCAAAGCAAATGATGAAGAATTTTGGCCTTGGCTCCTTTTCACTACTTAAACATCCCTTATCAATCTACTTATGTGAATGCATTAGCAGCCATAGAATGCACAGAAGAAACAAAGTAACAGAAATTACATAATGTGCAGATATGGTCTAACATCCACTGGCTTTCCTCCTAAAATCATGTTTGAGTACAAACACAGTAACAGAGCTTAAAAGCATTCAAAGCAGATTTACTGCCCAATTGAAGACAAAGATGAACTCCCATAGAACTTCCCCCATGGTCCAATGATTGCAAGCTGCATAGCATTTTCCCAAAGTTTTTTATTTCTTTCCTCACAAAACTGGTAAAGTAACTGTAATGTTCCTTCCTCACAAAAGTGATGACTTTAACCACCAGCAAAGGCTCAACAATCTTCTTGTTCCAGTCTGAGACCCTTTCAGGAGATTCAGATAAATAAACCCACAAGAGATTGAGATTATTCAATTTCTTTGTGCTATACTTTGATACTAAAACTTTAAAGATTTTGAAAATATAGCCTCATGTTACTGGGATCCTTAAGGAACAAATCATGTGACAACATTCATGTGAAAATTGTTGTGAATTTCAGAAAAGGAAGAAAACAGAGATGAAGAATTCTAAAACCCTGCAACCTCAAAATAATTATCATGGCCACGTAACTCCATTATCTTAGCAACTGACAGCCACTCTGTCAGCATCCAATACCCGAACTAGTCTTGTAACCATCTTACTCAACATTTATCACTTTGCTCTACCACTAGACCCACAAGTTTGGCTGCTGGCTCCATCTACTGCACCTTACAACTCTGACAGGAGTTAGGGGCAAGCTCCTCCATTGATGCCTCAGCCTCTAGTGCCACACCGCATCTGCAAGCCTGTGGGAGCTCAGCACATCACTCCTGATGTCCAGAGCTACCAAGAGAACCCTTGGGGGGCTCGGGAGCCTTGGAACGTTGCCAAAAGCACTTGGTGGCTTGATTTTGATCCATCTAGGGATGTGCCACCGATGTATGAGGAGATGGAACCTGTGGGAATCACTCGGGTGTGAATGGTGAAAGGAAGACATAATTATAGGGTAAATCACAGAGTTTGGGGTTTTGGTACAGGGGGGTTATGGAGACAATATGGAGGAATCAGGGCATGTCACAAGACTCTTCTTTCTTCTTCTTGTCATCCATCTCCTGTTGTGGTGCTGGCACTTGTGGATTGGTCTGGGTTGAGGGTGTACTTGGTGACGAGGGTGATAAGTATTGGGGATAAAAAGTAAATATGATATATGTAGTTTTTGTTATAAAAGATGTGACCGCCTTGGGGGAAGGTCAGAGTGCCTTTGGCTGCCATGCTGGTCAGATCCAGGTCAGGCAGAGAAGGGACTTTGTAGATAAGAAACAATAAACAATTCCGAAGACCAAAAAAACCTAAAGTCCAGACTCATCTTTTGAGGCCCAGCGTGCAAGAACCATCCTAAGCGTGTGTGGGAGCAGAGACGGACAGCCGAACCCCATCCAAGCCCACGCCAAGAAGTGGAAAGTAACAGAAAACTCCTTACACAGAGAGACCTTCAGTACAGACAGGAGACAGGGCTTTAAGGAGAAACAACCAACTAAAATAAAACTGTGACACATCAGTTCTAACTGCCATTTTCTTCATTGTTTCCTAATTTTATATATATATATATATATATATATATATATATATATATATATATATATATAATTTGTTTCTTTTACAAGCAATACAGCATACACAAACTCAAATGACATAGTAAAAGAGTTACAAGACTAGGCTACATTAACATGTTGCAACAGCTTTCCGGAAATTTTGTAACAAAGAAGAAAAGGAAAAATAAAACTTACAACTTCTGAATTTCAGGCCATAAGGTATTCTGCAGCAAGTGATCTTCTGGTGGAGGTTCTAAAAAAGATTTGTACAGCCTTTTCAAATTTGATTTTTTCAAATCAGCTAAATAATGCTTCAAGTTTATATTCAATTAACCTCATTCTCTATTACCTATAACAGAGATAATTCTCATACCTGTAAGGATCAAGGGTTGAAAATAAATCTCTGGATACTGATTTGAAATGGTATTAAATGATTCTTCATCCTCATCTGGTTGAACAGCCATATCTCCTATTAAAATAAGGACTTCATTAGCTAGAGAACATACTAGAAAGAAGGGAAAATATGAGGATTTATTATACAAGTAAAAAATACCTATTTTTTTACACGTATTTGAAACTAGGTTTCTCTGCTTGCAGAGTTACAATATTATGAATACTAGAAGCTAGTTATTATAGTGCATATGAGAATGAGAAGGTTTTAAAAAAAAATAATCTAACCTTCATTTTGAAACTGACTTTACTCCATCAGCACAATCTTTCAGAGATTCTTTAAAAGAATTTCACTGAGCAAAGCAGTCACCAGAGTTCAACCTGTGTCTCCTTAACACACCAGTGTTAAACCTTTCTTTCTGTATTGGAAACAGTTTAAGACAAAAATCTCTGATACAAGTAATGAGTTCCTAAATTTGATGTAGGTCACTATATAAAAACCCATATTTGAGCAAGTGTAGCTACAGCTTGCAAACTTCAGCAAAAATGCTGAGGGCTCAGTCCTCAGCTTTAGGCAAAAGTATCAGAGGTAACCAAAACTAGTTAATCGTAAGTTAAAATTCAACTCTGTCCTTCCTTGTGAAGGTATTAAGAAAAAGGTACAGAGATGGGGAACAGTTTCTCCCAGACAGAATGTACCTTTTTGCCAAATGTACCTCTTAAGCACAGCAGTTTCAAAAAGAAGGTACAGAAAAAGCAAAGCAAAGACTATCTTCTCATTCATCCCATCTTTGCTCTCTTTGAAAATGAAATGAGCAACATTCATTTGAGACAACTATTTGATCACCAGGAAGATTGCTCTGCAGAGTGAGATCATGTCTGCAGTGTTCTACCCTAAGCCATCAATGCTGACAGCACTGTGTGAGCAGTGGTGGATGATGCAGAGATGTTCTATTTGTGGTGCTGCTTCTAGTTGGGCCACATGAAATCAATAGAAATTAGTTGTTCTGTGTGTGGGAATAATCTAGAAGAAGGAGGTTTTGTTTCCCTTCTCATTGGAAGAACTCATGAGTTAGCATGGAGAAAAAAAAAACTTTGCCAAAATATATTTTACAAGTTATTTGAAGTACAATCAATTGTTTTTTCTCTACAAATTATTTAGGAAAATTTGGCTTATTGCCACTGAAGACCCTGGAGACAAAGCTTATTAAAATGCTTCCTTTTGTAGATCACACCTTCTGATAAAGTTTTAGGCAGAGAAAAAAAAAAAACAGGTCTGACATAATTTGTACATTCCACTATAGTGCATTTTTACCAGAGGCTTTATGAAAAACCAGATTCCTGGTCTTATTCCAAGTGCCAGGAAAATACTTCTTATCATTCTAGGGAGAATTCTGACCCTCCTTCCCTGTTCCCCCACAATGTAATCTCCACTGGCTCTCCAAGATATTAGCTACTGTTGGCTAGCTAAATCTTTCTTACTTGTGCTTTTTACTTTAAAACACCATGTTTAGGTGCTAGCAAAGAAACAAACACTTTGCATGATTTTATTTCTAGATTCTGAACTTGCAGTCAAGCCTAGACTTACAGACCTAATATGTACACTAAAACAATCCCTTAAATAAAGTTTCTACATGAAACACCACAACCATTATTTCTCACTAGCAATACCTTCAAAAACAGCTTTATTGGATAATCCCAAAGCTGGCACAGTTGCACCTTCTGGAAGATCAGATGACTGCTGAATTAAGGAAAAAAGAAAGGTTACGCACAGATTGTCACGTAGGCTGTGATTTCAAAGGCCACAGCTTGAGGAACCCCTGAGAGTTTCTGGAGCTACCTTTCTAGAGAAGTGAAGGGGGCATTTTGAAAAACTCTAGTCTAGAACATACCCTGGACAAAACAAAGGCCAGTACTCTGGCAGGAAGGGAAAAAAAAACCAAACCAACAACAAAAAAAGCGCTTTTCTAAGGCCCCAGCTCAAGGATTTTCTTCAACACTAATTGCAGGTTTTCTTCCACAATTATATTTATTCTAGCACATACATGACAATTAATCTATTAACTGAGAGCACTGCAGTTTTTAACACAATAGAACTGGGAAATCGTTGTTCTGAAGTGAAATAGTAAAGCAGCATTTTGGAAAAGAGAACAGAGGGTGACTGCCTGTGACCACAACTTGAAACACAGCTCTGTAAATAGTACTGAGATGTGGCTGGAATATATGCCTGTTTAAAGCAGCACAAGGGAAAGACAAAACATTGGTCAGAAAATACTTCCAATTGTATAGGAAAAGAGCAAAAATTTAGAAAGGGTAAGGGAATTGGGGATCTTTGTGTAGAGATAAAAAAAGATTTAATAGCTGTAAACCCACTATCTTATGGTATCAGAAAGTTCAAAGAGAGACTGTTTAACTGAGTTAAATCAATATTTTAGGTGATAGCTTAAAATGTACTTAAATGTTCATAATTAGATGAGAAAATGTATCAGAGACCCAGACAAGCATAAGGCCTCTAAAACAAAAATGGTTCCTCATTAGAACCCAAAGTATAATACAATCCTATGGATTTGAACTGAATATAATCCTATTCAACCCTTTTAGAATATAAAAGTGTTTTCTGGTTTCAGGTACTTTTTCGGGGTAGGCATTTAAGCCACATTAAGAAAAAGCTTCCCCACTTCAGTGAAAAAAAGCTTTCACAGAAAACAATTTCAAGAAAGCTATTTAAAAGCAGCTGTATAATTAGAGCTCATAAAGCCTTCCTCTTTAACCAAAGCCCATGTGAAACACTTTGTGATATGAATCAAAAAACAGCACTCAGAGGAAGAGCCAATAAGAAAAGTCTAAATAAAGTAAAATAATGACATCTGCCACCCTTATAAAAGCACAATGTTATTTGTAAAATGGTCATTAATGCAAATGCTTATGAAATCTTGTGGAATTAAAGCACTAAGCAGCTACTTATGTAACTTCTTGCTATTGAAAATGATTCTGTTCTATCCCAGATATTTCAACTGTTAAATTAAATGGAAAGGCTAATCAATCTCTGAGAAACTGCATTAAAAGCCCTGTTTTTGAGTGAGATACCCAAAGAGCATGCAAGACACTGTACAAAGGCAACTATTTTGAATGAGATCTGCTCTACAAAATGCACACAAAATCAGAATTAGACCTTAATGCAAACAAGGAGCAAACAAAGGATAGCAGCACAGGACAGCTGACATACCCACAACTAAGAATACATATGAAACAACACACATGGAAGCAAGCAGAAGAGAAAGGAAAAACAAGGTTATGATTTCAGTACAACTAATAGAACTTTTACAAAGTTTAGTGCAATCTGACATTTTCAGAAGCATTAACTTATTTTACATCTAACTGGGTTCTCTTTGTGTAGCATTGCTTTAGCATACTTACATGGGAGCAGAGTTTCTCCATTGGGATACCAGTGATGTTACTGAAGTTTTCTATGAAGTTCTTGGGAGCACGGAAAACTCGGAGCACTTTTTCATCTGCTCCTGACACGAACTCAAACCGGCCGATCATTGCCAGACAGCGCAGGTCGTATCCGTGCACTTGAGGCCTGGCAATTTCATGCCACGTCACCTAAAAATGAGCACACACAGCAAAACACAATTCTTAAACAGAGAAACAGTAGAGTTAAAAGTTCCACAAAAGCACCATTCCTCTACTTGCTGAATTTATTAACACAAAGCAAAGTTAAGAGCAACCTTCTACTCATGTGCATTAAACTGGTGCTCCCATATATCAGTTGAATCCTCTTTTTCCACCAAACCATTCCTGTAATTAGTAAACTGTGTCCCTGCACAGATGTGTTTAAGGCACTTACTGGGACTTCTTCATGCTAGACAGCCAGGAATAGAACATTATTTGCCTAAGTAAAAAGAGGTTTGTATCCTACTACTTCCAAGACAGTAGGTCTGAAAGACCTAAGAAAGGTAGTGATAATTATCCTGCTTCCTTCATCTGTTCTTTCACAAAGAACAGCAGCACTGCTGTCAGCAGGCTACAGGTTCCTACTGCCCTCTTTTCTTTAAATATTTGATTCAAGTGAGACCATTTAATAGAAGCTTTGCAAAAAAATGACAAAGCCATATTAGATTCTAAGAGTCATTTGCTATTTCACTCAGATGACACTTCAGTTGGAAAAATCCAGTGCGTACTTTTGAGTTAAGAGCTAGCAGAACCAGAATCAATTGAAATAACTTAGAGTACTTCAGTATTCCAGTGCCTATAGCCAAGACTAGATATCATATGAGTATAAGCAAAGGCAATATATTGACTGTAAACTGCACATATCACCCTAAAAACTCAATTGAGTTTTGAATGTTGAAGATTCTCATAGGACCTGAATTGGAATTTGAGACATCCTACAAAACCTCATGATTTCGTGAGGGCTTGATTATTTTTCAGTGAGGAAAAAAGCATGCATTCTTTAAAAAAAGATAAAATCAAAGAGTGCAACAAGCCCTTCTTACCCTTTACTGGGTACATCTTAGCATACAACATAAAAAACTCAAACCCCAAACAAAGAGAGGGCTACATATGTCATGCAATAAGCTTCTTCCAGAAAAATCAGGATGGAAATTTGCATGACAAATTGAAGCTGATGTTTATCTCTCTTCTCTGATATTCTGATATCAGAACTGAGACTTTAAGAAAGGAAGCTTATTTGCATACAACACTTAATTTCCTTTTTATAGGGAAAAATATGAGCTGTAATACTAACTTTCCATAAACATCTGAACCATCCATTGTGTCTTGTTAAGACAAACATCAGATGTCACCTGTTTTTTGTCACCTAGTAATTTTTCAGATGCTAAACAGTGTGATAAAGAAAGTAAGGCATTTTAAAAGCCTGTGTTATCCAAGTCCATGAGCAGCAGAACTAAAAAACTTTTCCAGGGTTCAGAAGTGCTGAATAAACATCTTCAAATGACCCATTTCTATTCCAACCCTCCGCTTCACCCATCCAAAAAGGATACTATGGCTTTCTCCCACACCTCATGCAGCAGCAAATATTGAAACTACTTAGATTTACACCTGGTCAAATTAGCCTGGTGGCTGCTCTGTGTCAGAACAGGAAGGCAAGGTACAAGAACTCAGTTCATGCCTTATTTAGATATGAAGACTACAATCACTCTGCTAAATCGATTTATTCAAAAGTTTCAGGGTGAGCTGTGCAGGTAAATCACATAAAGATCAGTTCTTTCAGGAGACAGGATTAAAAATTAGCAAGCAGCATACATAATAAAGAGTGGTAGTTCAGTAGGTCACAGAGAAAGTGACATTGACAGCCCTTGAATGCTGCCAATTTACATGATGTGCTAGTCCTGAACTTTGTTTTGTTATATTTAATGTATCCTCCTGAGTGGAGATTAGGGTAAAAAGCAGGGAAGGAAAATGGAAATATCCTTCCTACAAGACAAGTCAAAACGTAGCTCTTGAAATGGGACTGCCACCACTCCTGTGTGGCCTGGAAAAAAGAAATAAAAGAACTGATGGCAAATTCACTTTCTCAGAAACAGCAGACCTCCTGTGCTGGTCTACATTACAGAAGCTTTGATGAGACAGCTATAATAGCCTCCCCAACCAATGGCACAGGGCCTCATATGACTACAGTCAGTCTAGTTTCTACCAGTTTTCTGAATGGAATATTGGTACTGTTCTGCAAGAAAAGGTTTTATTTGTAGAGGAGGAAAATGCATGAGAAACAAGGAACAGGAATGTCTGCACTTGTAAACAGACCTTTCCCCAGCCCAACACAGGAGGAGTGAGCAAGCAGGTGTGTGGTCCTTAGTTGCTGGCTGGGGATTAAAACAGGACAGGTACCAGCTGCACTCATGTACTTCAGATAACCATTCTAGTAAAACTGAGTCATTAACAAATTAATGTAAAAAAAAAATACAGGGAGAACTTTGTTTAGATTATGTTCGTGTAAAAAAGCACAACCAAAGTTGAGTTTCTTTATTATTCCCTGCAGCAGTGCAGCCAATTGTTAAACACTGCAATAGGTGGTTATCAGTACCAGTCATGTATTCCTCCTTCTGAATTACTGCAGAGCCTGTTTTCCAAGACTCTGAGAGAACACTAACTGAAGATAATCTGGACATGGACTCAGGATTCAACTGCAACCATACTGTGTGATTGCAAAAACTCTACAACTAATATTTTTAAAGTGAAAACAGCACATACTCAATTACCAAACCAAGCAGTTTTAAACAGATCATGACTTGGGGAACTTTTAGGTTTGAGTTATATTCACAGAACTCATTCCAAACTCAGGACTGACCAAGCCCTCTTAACCACACTCACAAAATCTTTGAAGACCATACCTCTGTTTCTTCCTTCCTTTTCCATGGAGCAAAGAGCCTCGTTGTTTGATCAAAGCCCACACTGATGACAAACTCTCCTTCTGGATCCCACTTCACATCTTCTACACTGTTAAAATGTCCTGAAATCACAACTTCTGGAGTCCATTCTTTCTATGAAAAGAGTTCCACAAAGAAGTAAGGAGTTTTTCATTTGACTGATTGGCACATTCTAAGCAAAGTAAAACTATAAATGTGCTTACTAAGTAAGAAAAAGACATTGGTAAACAGCAAATTATTAGGACTCAAGAGAGGCTGAAGAGACATAGATACTGATGTATTTCTCCTGTTTGAAAGAAACTTGTGTTATTTGTTCAGCTGTGAACAAAGCACAACCACAAAGGAGTTCAATCTGTTCAAGTGACTTCATGAGCCCCACAGGTAAGAAACAGGGTTTAGAGCCTGGAGGATTTCAACCTTCCTTCTGTGCAGAAATGAGACTCCTACAGAATCTCACATTCTGAAAAGGACTATTTCAATCACTAATTTTAAATTGTACTGTTACACTTTTCTATTAATAACAGAAATTGACCTCAAATGACTTAAAAGTACAATTCTTTTAAGTAATGCTACTAACAAAAAAACCCAACATACCTTATTAATTGTAGCCTGTTTCCAAAGGTGTAGTGCTCCGTGGAAAGCATGAGCGATGATCATTGAACCATCTGGACTAAACTGGCAGTCAAAAAATCCAAGAGTATTGCCACCCACTTCACCTACCCGTACCTAAATTCATGAACAGAAGTGAAATACACCTGAAAATGGCCTTCCATTCCTACCAAATCTTTCAACTTCATGAGATGAAAAACTACCTCTAGACAAGAGTTCACATTAAACACACAAACACATTTGAGGAATATTTTAATTGCAAAGTTAAGCACTGAAACGTCATGGGAATTAAAGCTGCGTGCCAGTTGAATGGAGCCTCCCTTCACAGACATCTCAAGAAAGGATTCCTCCCAGGCAAAGAAAACACTGCAATAGATGAGATGCAAACCCAAATGTTCTGTGTTTCAGTCCAGCTTGCTGGATGCAACAGTTCCTTATCATCTGTTACCTGGCTACTGCTCTGTTGCACAATAAAGAAAAATGATCCAAAGAGAGAGTAGTTCCCAAGTACATTTTTTTTCCTACTCAATTTCCAAGACTCCCTAGCATACTTTCTCTTTCCTGTTTCTCTACAAACACCTACAATTTGATCCACACTCCTTCTATGGCATGTTCTGGCCCCTGTTTTGTGCTTCTCCTACAACTTCCCACATATGCACACATACATACACACAGGCCTTACACTTGCTCTAGTGCCCTTCCACTTTTTTAGTTTTATTAAAAGATTAATAAAGTTACATTTTCAAGTTTTATTCAAGACATAAGACCATAATTTCTTTCAAGCTTTCAACTCCCCCATTGTTATACAGCCTCTTTTAAGACCAAAACAAAATGAACCGATGTCCCATTTTAAATGGCACTGCACTAGTAGTTCCGTTTTATTAGCACTCATTCAAAAAAAAAAATATCACTCATATTGAAGTGACTTTGACATGGCATGCTAGAGGCAGAATTCTAGTCTCACCTCTGAGCAGGGGAATGAATTTCTGAAGACATCTTGTTCATCATATCATGATGAAAGAGAAAAACTGGGATGTTCCCCTTGTGCCCTTCCTCCCTGCAGGCTTCCAGCTCAGATTTTCCTCTCTTGATGCAAACCAGATTTTTGCAGTTAAAATGTCTAATCTGAACTTGAAGCTACACATTTGTGGTCAAACCAATGCAAAGAGAATGTAAAATTAAAGAATCACAACTTGCAACAAGCTTTACTACACAACCCATTTTTAGAAGCTTGTGAATTTAGCCACAACTCCCTGTTACACCTAGGGACATCAAATGGCATCTCTATGCGATTGCCCTTTTATGAACTAATTTCTATTTCAAGTACAAAAGCATCTGAATTTTTCAATGAAACAGAGGAAAAATTAAATACCCTACTGTAATTCCGGCTTTTTCACCCAAGAGACAATTGGAACTTCCTTCGTGACAGGAAAGACCACAAACAATGGCTGGCACAACCCGACACAAACAACTTCAACTGAACTACTGCAATTTGGAAAAGCAGGTCAACTGAAAAGACATCAATCAAAGCCCTGGAGAAATCTGGTTGTACTACTTGTTTATTTAGGATGATCCACATCAGAACAGCTTTCAGAACACTACATGAGTGACACATGAGTATTCAGCTCAAATAGAAGAAAAGCCTAATGACACAGCCAATGATGAAGTTACTGTCAGTAAAACCAGGCTTGTGAATTGCATGTCAAGCTGCTTTGTGGTAACTGCTTAGGTCACATTCCCACAAGGATAAACTGCAAATAGTTCAGGAGGGTTTCTTCCTCCTCTTACCAGGAGCACATAGCATGCATTACTATGCAGCCCCTGCCTTGTACACTCTGAATGACAGCTGAGCAAAACCACCCCTTATAAACTCCTCAGTACAGCAATAAGAAAACCAAAAAGCAATAAAAATCATATTGTATCCCTTTTTTATAATACAGTTTTACTCACAACAGAGCATCAGAAAGAGTATTTTTGCAAGAAAACATTTTGCCTTTCTCTGCCAGGATTTTAGAGGTTTTGCTCTCTACAGTACACACATGATGCTGGATACACAATTTGCATACCACACATTTTGTCAGAAAGACTGACACTTGCCTGCTCTAGCCAGACTCCAGATTCTTTATCAGGTTCCCAGATGATCACTGTTTTGTCCATTGATGCAGATAATATCCTCATTGGCTGTTGAATGCTGCCATCTACAGTACAAGGAAAATTATTACCCTACAACCTAGGAGCATATGTTCTGAAGAAAGTAAGTAATACTGAAATATAAACACATTAAAAAAATTGTTTAGCATCAGAGACATGCAATGCATTTCTTATATGCCAAATCTAGAGGCTCTACATTCCTGCCAGGCATTCTTTAGAAGATATTGTATTCTCAGCCATAACCCCCCAAAGAAAAAGTAAAACACATACCTGAGAACAACCATATTCCAGTTTTATCACTTCAAACTTATATTGAATTAAATATAATTTGGAGGAAAACCTATAGTTTCACAAAGAGAATGCACTGCAGTTCTCGACTCCATTCCTTAAGTAAGTTTTTACTGAGTGATTTACAGTTTAAAATAATTGCCCAGTATTCACTGTTTGGGTTTTTTTTCCCAAATGTTTAGGTTTGCTACTGACTTCAGCAGACTCTAGGACCCTCTAGGACTGCTCCCCAGAATCCAATGAAACACTCCAGGAAAAAAGCCCAAGACAGAATGGGAAAGAGGGACCTAGTTCATCACCAGTTGTGAAACCTGTAGGAAAAACACTGAGGAACTTTTCTTGATAATAGAGATATTGACAGGAATCTCATGAGGTGATATGTTAGCAACAGACTTCCCACCTTACCTTCTGCACTGAGAATATGTCCCTCAGATGAGTTTGCTTCTAGTGAAAATCTATTTTAGGGAACCCAGCAATGGGCAGGCCACAGAACAGAAGCAGCTTCACAAATATGGAAGCACCTGGAAAACTTCATGGTCTAACGGGACAGTTTTCAGATTGCAGTGCAAGGCTGACAGGCCTTCATTGTGCCTAAACCTTGTTCTAAAAGGCTAAATCTTTTTTACTGGTGACTAATTTAGAAAAAAAGAGAAAAGTTTAAAGACCAGATAACTAAACCAATATTTTTAAAACAAGTCCTGTGTCTTTCACTAAGTGTATTTTGACATTCTAATGGCACACTGCTGTTCAAGTGTTGTATACACCATCAAAGCTGTCCTTTGTACTGGTGAAGTTACCTGCCATCTAACTCTAAAATATATCAGAAAAAAAGACACCTTTGCCAGTGCAAATAGTCAAGGCTGTTCTGACTGTGCAATGTCAAATCAAGAATCTCCTTCCCTTATGTCAGGTAATACATAACAGCAAACCAGTAGTGCAAACAAGGCTGTCAGAATTTAAGGATTTCAAAAGAAAGATAAATACTAGTGCAAAATGTAAAATTAAACTATAAATAACACTGTTTCAATGGCAGTCTGCACTAATGCCCTAAAGTTACATGCTTGAGAAAAACTGATACTCCAGGAATTTACTCAAAAAACATTATTTGCAGGATTTAAAGACTGTCATCTCTACAGGAACAAGTGAACATGCAAACACAATACAAAGACACATGAGGCACTCTATGTATACAACACTTAACACTGGTAAGTGTTTGATACCTTTTTACCTTTGGAAAATGAAGGTTGCCAGTGAACTGCATACACCCAGTTTTCATGACCAGCCAACACAGACTCCAAAGAAACTGCATATGATGTGTCAGCATCTACCAGAAATCAGAGAAAAGCATATTTTTTTCTAAAAGCCGAGAAAGACCAGGTAATTTCTGACATATTTAGTGAAAATAATCAACTGCTTTCAACACCTACCAACATCTCAAAAGCCTCCTGACACTGAACAGCTCCTTGAAATCCTACTTCGGCACAAGCACTGAGGACCAGATTTATGGTCACAGGTCAGTGTATTGTTTCAGAAGGGTCTCTGAGAATTACTGGAGAACTCTCAAGCAGTGTTGAAATAAATGCTCTAAATTGGCACTATGCACACTCTTACGCATATTTGCATCTCCAAATGACTGCAAACACAAGCATTAAGATACTTCAAACAATGAATCAGGATTTGCAGGAAGTATCATGAGCATTTTTTACACATACCTTCATTATATTAACTAAGTTGCCAAACCATTTACCCTACAATGTCAGCAATGCAAGCATCTGATGTTATCATGCTTAAACAGCTCATTAAATGACCATAAAGTAAGCCTGCACGTACTTATCTGTTATTTGCAGTATGTTTCTAATCTTTAAGTTATAGCAGCACCTTTCAATTAATTGAATTCAAAAGAAAATGAAAGCTAAGCTATTAAACTAGAGAACTACAGAACAGCTTCTCTCCCACAGACCAATAAGTGTCCTACATATTGCATTTGGAATACGCATAACAATATGTCAGTATTAAACCTTCTCACTGCTTTATCATTTTGTGTAATATATCATTAACTTTTGGCTTTAAAACAGTAATTCTGCATTCTTAACAGCTAAAAATAATGCAGTCAACACAAAACAAACACCTTGTCAGCTTCCCCAGAACCATGAAAAGATACACAAGTGAAAAGTTGTGCCAGAGAATTTTATAGCTGTTACCTACCTTTAACAGTAAAAATATTCTCTTTCAGTTTTATGGAATCATCTTCAGTTTCTGGAAGCTGCTTTAATTTTGTACATACTTTCCAAATTCTTATCAAACAGTCCTGAGCACAGCTTGCTAAGAAAAGGTCTTCACCTATTTGTTTTCAGAAAAAGAAGAAAAAAAAAAATAGAGACATATTTTCATTGCAATCACTGCTACGACTAACCTACCATCTTTCCATACATGCACCTAACAGCATTATCCCAATTTTTCCTATTGTACACAGTATCATAAAAAAATTCAGTTTTATTTCAACATCAATTCATGTTCCCTACCATTCAAATTCAAATTTCCCTACTACAATTCAAATTCTCTACTATTTTATAACACACTAGGAATATGTCCATGATTGTAAGATGTGGAAGATATGGTAAGCACTGTACATGTTATACATATACTTCCCTACTATTTATGAGCCTTTGCTTTTGGAATTCTATCAGTCTCAATACTTGTCAAAATCTCCTTTCTGCCTTTTCTTTCTCCAGGCTTGTAACATACTCAAATTCCTTTTTTTTTGGTGCCATTGCAATAACTATTTGATTAGTTAATGTCTGAAAAGATTCCCCTAGTAATTTTCCAATTAAAAAAAAGAAAGGGGTGGGGCAGGGAAGCAAGAAAAGAAAATATAAACCTACTATTTCCCCCTACTCTTTCCTCACTCAGGTACAGACATTTGTATATTGAAAAGGAAAAGTTGTTAAAACTCCAATTTGTTTGCTTTTAAGTACCAGTCAGGTAAACATACCTGAAACAAGCAAGAAAAATGTTTTAAAAGCATACAAAGTTTCACCTTGATTTTTAATATTAATTACCACCATCTCAAAAAAACAAACATCATAACCACAAGAGCTTAGGTGCTACAGTGCATCAAGGTTAACTGTTGGAGGGCTAAAACACTAGTACTGCCATTAAACCACTGTTCCCCTTCATTCATCTTGCATACTGACCACAGACTGCCCACTCCACGCCTCTTATCCAATCTTCATGGCCAGGGAGTATTAACACTTTCTGAAACTGAATAAAAACTCCTGTTACATCACAGAAATGCACCTAATGACCATTCACTTGTCAGCAATAACCTTTATTTTTCCAAGTCTTTTATATTTATAGCTTCTATTATCTGAAACAGAGGAAAAAAATATGCCACAACTAAGGATTGTAATTTAGACACAGATTCAAGACAAGCCTTTTTTGTTTTGCCATCACTGGATAAGCATACCTAACCCATATATGAGCAGGAAAGGATGTGAATTTAAGGTGCACACCTTCAAGGGGCTACAGTCTCTCTGTGACACCACTAAAATTTTTTTGAAGTTTATCAGGCTTACTGTGGTACACAAAGAATTACATAATGTAGGTTTGATGTGACAATTTCTCGTATTTGTGTGAAGTGGATACAACTGCAGATGATGAAGAAAATGAACACAGGTAAAATCAAGCATAAAAAGAAAAGAAAATGCTTTGAACATATTTTCAAGAATTAATTTATATTTATAATAGAATATGATTAATAAGAATCAGTTTTGGCACTGGAAATATTCTCTAAGTTTCTTAAGTTCATTGACAAAATTTCTAAGGAAGGTATACATCAAGAACTGCTGATGGAAAACTACATGAACACGGGCTCAGGAACACTAGAGTGCAAGCAGTCTGGATTCCTATTAACAACTTCCACTAGTAATTTATTTTCATTTATAACATATGTAACATTACTGTTTTATTTTGACTCTAGTAGAACTATTTACTCATTACTTAGAATTTAACCCATTTCTGCTTTTCTTTGCCCAGAAACAGCCCTATTTCCATGACATTTTTATTCCAAGTTGAATTCCAATGTCTGAAGTAACTGTTACAGTTAAAACACTAGTGTAGTTTAGTGTGAAGAACTTACCACATTATTTCTGGCATTATATTCTACTAAACCCTTTACCTAGGCCTACTTAAAACTATGACTAAATAAGAGCCTTTGCTATCAGTACAAGTCTGCAACTGAGGTCTCTCTTCCAGTCTGTCACAGGGAAAAAGAAAAAAGGAAAAATTTGTATGTGTATGAAAAAGAATCAATTCTCAGAAACTGGTGCCTCTCTCTTTGATCCAACATTTCTGATATTCCCCAAAACCACCTTCCCATCAAACAGTGTTACTCTGCCTCTCCTCATCACACATTTGCAGTCACAATCATAAAATGGTTTCGTTTGGAAAAGACACTGAAGATCATCTAGATCCACCCTCTCCAGCCATGAGCAGGGACACTTTCCACAAGACCAGGCCGCTCAAAGCCCCATCTAACCTAGCCTCAATCTGCTCCAGGGATGGGGCATCCACAACTTCTCTGGGCAACTTGTTCCAGTCTCACAGTAAAGAATTTCTTCCTAATATCTACTCTAAACCTACCCTCTTTCAGTTTGAAGCCATTGTCCCATCTCCTGTAACTCCCTGCCCTTGTAAAACATCCCTAAAACTGCAGAACCATGTATCTATGAGACTCATGACCAGAACAGGATACATGATCAGACTAGGCTGATCAGATACTTCCAAATCAGAAAGTTTAGGTCTTAAGAATGTGTTCTCACTGCCACGTAAGCCTCATTTGGCTGGTCACTTCTGCAGCCACTGGCACTTCTAGATAGGGCACTCCAGAGAGATATTTATGTTAAACACCGAATGGATTATGTGTAAAGGCAGGAAAGAACAGTCCAGGAAGTGACATGAAACAGCAACCTAAAGATTTTTCTGAAGATGACATGCTTCTGGCAATACATAAAAAATACCTTCAGCAATTGATATTTCAGATAATAGATAAAACACATTTATTTATTCATTTATATGATCTTTGAGAAAATGCTCTGTATTTTATAGTCATCAAGGTTAGTTGGTAACATTTTTCCTAACTGAAAGATTTGCTTAGGCTGAACAGTTGCTAACATCCTTCTCTTTTATTGTTTCTTTAACACTAAAACACTGTGTGTATCTCCTGAGACTTGACCCTAGTATTAATCTAAACACACATCTAATCATTTTCTCTTTTCAAGGTGTTATGGTGTGGGGTTTTTATAATTACCCATCTTACTTTAAAGAGATCTATTAAGAAAAGCAGCCATTTTTTTTCCCTTAAAAGAGTAAAACTAATTATTTTGAGATTATTAATACCACCCCAGTAGTATTAATAAGTAATTTCCTGAACAGGTTTTTAGGCACTACTTAGCTTGAAGTCAAGCATACAGTTCTTTTGCGCTGCAGAACAAGCATATTTAAATAGCCAGCTAGAAGTCTGTACTAATCTTTATATGCTTACACTGAATAGACCCACTGACCTATTCACATGATTTAAGGTGGAGGCTGCTGAATTTTATTACCTCACATTCACTCATGGCAGTAATACCAGCACCAGATGGTGTATGAGGCCCCACTGCTGAAGAGATATACCCCCAAACCCCTGACAATGCATCCAGTCCCTTAAATGGACTCATGCTGCTTTCCCATCCCTATAACATCATTCTCGACTCTTCACCCATCTGAGCAGTGTCAGTACAGTGGCTGGAAAACTGAGGTGAACACAAGGGCTATTACCATATACAGAAGGGAAGCACAAGGAACACAACATTCTTAGTCATATGATTTCATTTTAGGTGGTCTGTGAGGAGCAAGGAGTTGGAGCCAGCAGTCCTTATGGGTCTCCTCAGACTAGAGATACACTAAGATTTTATAATTCAAAGTTTTCAAGATATTAGTTCCCATAAAAATAAAAAATGTTGACTGAAACAGAGAAAGGAGTAGTGTATGCTGTTATGCTAGAATTTTTTGTATTGTTTTTGCCCTTTTCTTTGAAGTTTATGTCTCCTGGCATCCTATATTCAGTTTCTTCAGATGTATTCAGTTCTAAAATTGAATCAATATAAAGGTTCATGCAGATGCATATGGTCATTACTTTTAGGTGATTCAGTTGAAGTTTCTGTTATTGTCTGGGTTCTATATACACCAGTGTTTTGAGCTGTCATTCTTCTCTTTTTTTACAGAATTTGTTTTTATAGTCTCATATTTCTTGTTTTCAGTTTCCACTTGGTCCTCACTGGATACATAAAAGGTAACAGCACCAACAGTTTAATCTAACAAAACCTCCTGGTCTGACTACTTCACAGGCTTTCCCATGCCTCTTACCTAATCTCTGAACATTGTTGCTTAGCAGCAATCTGGTCTCCTTCCTTTTAAGCAAAGAATAAAGCTGTTCTGTAGGCAGCACAACTAATGAAGCTGTGGACATGCCCAGCACACTCTGCACAACTAATCCTGCCCACACTTGGGGCACATATCTTTCAGGACCAGGCTAGTAGCCTGGCTAGTAGTTTGGTAAATTTGGCAATAGTGGTCCAAGCCTTCTCATTTTTGCTCCAGCAGACACTAGATGTGATATCCTTCCTCTATGCAGTTGTTAATCTCAAAAGATTAAAAAGAGCCTGAATTATCTTTGATTCATCCCCCCATTCCACTTCTCCACTTTGGGTAGAACCCAAAACACATGGCGCACCATCTTCTCAGAAAAACAAAGCTCAAATAGAAAGGTTTTAGTTTAAAACTCTAATTTAATCTGCGTGTTTACTTACTTGCCCTCCACAGGCCACATCTGTAGATGTTATATCCCTAGCAGGAAGACATATTATGGTTTCTGAAAGATTTTTCCCTGGATACTTTTATAAATCAATACCCTCTTCCAACAAGCTAGAAAAGAAAAATTCATTTTCTCTCTACTATATAACACAGTAAGGGATCTGTGGGTAAGGAGTCTCAAAAGATTAAATGTGTGCCCACTCAGTTCTAAAAACCAAACAGTTTTTAATGAATAAATACATTTTAACTGCAAAATTAATGAGTTTACCAAAAGGTAGCCTGAATTAGCTAAGTAAGGATGCCTCATCCTCCCTCCGAGTCTAACAGTGAGTGCCCTTTAAGTTGCATAAGAATGCCCTGTTATGAATGCATGTTCTACCTCTGAATTCATACGTACATTCATAACAACCTTTTCGAGGCTGTTAACTAAAGGAAGAGCTTTACAAGAGTCACTGAATTAGGGGGACAGAGCTACAGGCCCTTACCAGTAAGGGAATGACACAGGAGCTAAGATTCTAATCACTCTCCTATGCCAAGTTGCAGTAAAAAAATGGCAAGGCTACCCTTCTTTCAAATACCTTTAATACTACTACGGAGCCATAAGAAAGGTGGCAGTAGATCTGAGAAAACCTGATGAACGAGATTTAGCAGCTAGGCAAGAATTCATGTCAGAAGGCTTGCAAGGATGTTTTAAATCTGTTAATAGTTGTAAAGCACAACACAAACTCTTCTCTTTGTGGTCTGCACACTGCACAGTCCACTTAGCTAGAAGAGATATTCTGGAAAGTTAAGACAGACACCAACAAGAAGTCCTACCTCATTTTAGAGATAATGTGAACACCAACTCTGCAACAACAGCTGGTGAAAATATTTTCTGAAACTGAAACTGTGAAAAATAACACATGCAAAACAAAACTGCTCACCCCTTCTATAAATCAAGTTTCCTACCTCCAAAAAGAGCACAAATTTGCTTACAAAGCTTAAGGGGGAACTTGTTTAGTCAAGTTAGCTTCCTTTACCCTCCACAGACTGACTGCCTTTTAAAATGGCAGACTATTGTTATACCAGAAAGTTTGGCCAGCAATGGGCAAAATAAGTTATGTATCTCTGAACATTTTTGGCAGTCAAACTGTATATTGTTAACCTTGAATCATACAAGAAAACAAATTTCAAACTCTGAAGGAGAAAAACCAACCACACAGTGCCTGAGATAAAAGTCTTTCTTTAACACATTGACAATCAATAGTGGCATTTTGCCATTGCTAATTCCCAGAGAATTCATGAAACTGACATAACTTACAAGCTACACAGGAAAAAAAGAAAAAAAAAAATCTAACCAAGCACCCTTCTTTTCTTCTCAGTGGTCAAGAAACCATTAAACATAGAAGAAAGGGATGAAGTACTTATCTTACTGGCAACAACAGCAACCAAAAAAATCTTATTACTATACATGGCAGCACAAACAGGCAGAATTATCAATAAAGTAGCTTTTATCTCCCTCAAAAAAAAAAAAAAAAAAAAAAAGAATAAAGGAGTATCTATTCTTTAATCCCTAAAGGGAGTGTGTCTGAGCAATTGCAGCAGACTAAGTGGTTCTATATATGCCCATTTCAAAGGGGGGTTCTAAATGGTAGCTTCACTGGTGCAATGGGAGAGCATTTGCAATTTGAAGGGTGTTTTTTAACGCAGTGAGAGAAAGAAAGAAGTGATACTGAGCTCTGTTTTGGAAAACAGTCATTCAACACATGCTTTAGAATCTAACAAAACCTCTGAACAGATGCAAGAGAGGACATAACGTTTCTCTACTCCTCAAAAGGAATATTTATCCGTATGAAAAACTAAAAATTGCCAGCTTCCAAATAACACATGAAATATGTGTGCTTTTATAAGATCAGATACTCCTAAAAATACTTTTTTTGGTGTTCAAAAGCAGTCAAGCATAAAGGGCACACTTAGCAACAAACATAAAATTCCTCAGAAGTCATAACAGTTTTATTATAAAAATTTATAGAATAAAAGTAACATCATTTCCATATGAACAACTCAACGCTTGGATACATAATAAAAGAGGACAGTTTCAGCTATTTTATATCAGTGGGAATAGAAACAGGCTATCTTCACACAAGGGAAAAAATTAAGAAAAACACTTTCATGCACTGAACTCAACTTCAATATTCTGTATGAATAGTAAAATGGATGAACTATTTGAAAAAAGGTTTTTGTATGCAATGGCTACGTAAAGACAGAAAGGACTTACTGAAGAACTTGGAAAAAATCACCAGCACATATGAAAAGAAGCAGAAAACTCAGCAATACTCTGAGCAAGAGACAAAAATTGTAATTACCTGACCATTTTGCTGTATAAACAAACTTATTTTGCAGTCATCACCACCACAAGCCAGTATGGGTACTAGAAAGAAAAAGAAGATCTTCATTTTTTTATAAGACCTAATATTCTAAGACACGAAAAAATATAAATAATGTACAAATCAATATAGAAATATATTGAAATATAACAGTACTAACAGGCAAGTGTGACACCACTTTTTTAATGTTTTCTACATTAGCTGTCTAATAAATTAGTATCTTAAGAACACAGAACTCAAAAATTGTTTTAACTGCAAATAATATCTATAAATATTTAAGATGCTAAAATGAGCAGTTTGCCTCAAGCTCATATATCCGTAGGAAGTTCTAATATAACGAGTTTTTAACTAATTTTTCACTCATGACTACTCAAGTCTTGAGTAGCAGTTGACTTCCACTGGTTAACTAAAAAGTGCACAAACTCTGTAAGGCTCTTGAATCAAACCAGAGAAAGTTATGTCTGAAAGGGTTAAAAAAAGAGAAGTTACACAGTGTATTAGTTCTTCTCTCCAACAGAAGAGGATGAGAAAAAATAGTTAACACTTACTCCACTCTTCTTTTTTTTATGTCATAAGGAGGAAGAGTTACTGCTAGGACTGAAACACTAAAAGCAAATAAATTTAGTATAAAACTATGAAGAAATAAATTATAAGTTAAGGGTTAGACATTTGAATTTCTCAGGTCTGGATGGAAAACCAGATACTAAATTTCACTAAAACAACTACTTCTTTTAACAAAAAGCCTCCATGACATCCCTTCATATAGACAATTTTATCTTTACTATGGATAGATCAAAAATCAACTTGAATATTCATAATATGTTTATCCTCTATACTAATCTCTTCTTTCTACTTGTACCAAATCTGTGCCTAGTTATCCACTGTTCCTCTTGCACTTCTCAGCCACATTTCATATTCTCATAGTTCCATCACTTGCTTCCTCTCTCCAACCTCTAAGTCACAACTGATCTCCATCTCCTCCTCTCTTTAACAGGTCTAAAAAACTGCTTTTCATTGAAGGTGATGAGCTGCTTTGAATGAAGACCAGGTCATCAGGTCCACAGAAATTGGGCAGGAGTGACATTTTCCTCCATAAAACACAATCCAATGCATGTTCTTGAACACAACATCATCCTTTCCTGAGAAACACATTTTATAGGTTATTACTGTAATTACATATTTACTCAATAGAATTAAAGTTTACTTAAGAAAACCAAAGAGAGAATTATGATTTAGTTGCTGTTGCAGACAAATGCAAATACTTTCACTCAAAAAGTTCTATCAAGAAATAAATATCTGGCAAAAATGAACTAGTATGTAGTTTATCACATAAATGTTTTGGGGTATTAGAATTTGGATGTGATGAAGATAAAATTCCTGCAGAGGAAATAAGAAAAGTAAGTTGGATAAGCAGAGCTTTTCCAAGTTCACTTGCTGTTTTTTTTGGTTTTTTTCACCTGTTGCAATTCAGTTCTGGCCTCCTCTCTCTGTCAGAGGCCACACTACATGATGACAATGATCCAGGTCATAAGAAGAATCAGATTATATGACAAATAGCTGTTTAGGATTTCTAAAAATAAATCCTATTGCCAACATTTTAGAAGCAGAGTTTGTGCAGATACAAATTGTAAGGCAAAAAGCAAGCAACCAACCAAAACTGCAAAAAGCTCTTCTTCAAGGCTAAACAGCAAATGTACAGAAACTCCTTAAAAAAGAAGCTGCCAGAGAAGCTGGCAGCTGTTTAAGCTGCGTTCCAGCTGCAAATGACTTGTTAGGTTTTAATGGGCAGTTTATCAGATTTCCCTCTTTGACTTCTTGACAAGAGTGGTTCAAAATTTTTTTTAATAATTTATTTTCAAGGACAATCAGTTAAAATCCAAGGCATTGGGAACTTTTGAAAATTAAAGCATCCATTGCATGTATCAATTTTCAATGCAAGCCTCAAATTTCTTTTCTTGCTGAAATTAGAGGTTACTGTAAATGCTTCAGGAAATGTAGTTTATGATTTTCAGAAAAGTAATTCTGTATTTAGTTCCTGACTTAAGAAATGCAGATTGTTCTCAAGAGAAAATCTTCTTTGAATCCCTGCGCAGCTGACAACTTAGCCTTCATAAAGATTTCTGAGCAACTCCTAAATTTATTACAGATCATTTTTCCCTAAAGATCATTAAAATTCCAAACTGCCATTAGAGATTAATGTTTCTGACAAATGATCAGCAGTGATTTTTAATAATACATTTTAGCTACTTTATTTAGATTTCAGAATTAACATACTCCTCAGCTATATGGACTACTATGTCAAGCTTAGGGAGAAAACACTGGCTATACTTTATTAAAAGCCCCTTTACAGACTTCAACAGGAAACATTCCTGTACATTTATGGTTCAAAATCTAAACTGCTTCTTTGCAATTTTATCAGCAGAGGTCATCTGTATTGGAATTGGGAAAAAAACAGCAAATGTCTAGAATTTTTTTTTTAATTTCACACAAAATGAAATTTTTGTGCAAATTAAATTTTGGAAATTGAAAATTATTTCAGTTCTTGAGGAAAAAAAAGGAACTCTTTTTCAGTTTATAAGCACTGTACTGCTTTGGATAATTAATCTGAATTGGGATGGGAAGAGTTCATAATAAAGGATGGTCCTGCTCTCAACGTAACTTTAACCAACACAGGTTTTGGGGACTCTGGAAAACAAAATCCTTGGTATTCCACCATTCAAAGAAACATTTCATGAAATGTGACTTTCAGAAACATTTAGTTTTAAGAACTAATATGATAATTTTACTTGATGTTGTTTTCAGAATATATGGTTACTTCTCTTATATACATGATTTCAACACTGAATGATGCACTACTCTAAAGTGTTACAGGGATCTTTCTAAACTGCACAGTATCCTAAATGAAGATATAATCTATTGTTTTGCAATGTGAATGTTATACTCAAACACCACAAGCACTTCACTTCTAAAGAATATTCACACTTTCAGTAATGATTTTAATTTACCCTCAACAAGGCTCAACACCCTCAATTTCACCTCAACAAGCATGTTAATGTATTCACAGGAAAAGAGAGAGGTGTTCTTTAATGGTGCAGATGCTGCTTTTGGTATCAGACACGCTCTGAAAACAGACACTGGCATTTCCAAATGGGACAACACATTGTGATAGAACTTTCATTGCTCCCAGAATTATCTAAGCCAAAGAAAAAGGTATGCTTGTAGGCATATAATCAAAACAACACATCAGTGTGGAATGCATGCAGGAAAGAGCTGAAAATTCCAAATACAGTAAGAAAATTTAGAACTTTTTCAGTTGGAAGCCTGGCAGGCCTCCATCCAGCTGAAAATCTCTAATGATACTTAAACACAAATTTAATTCAACACATGTATCTGGCTTGAGGATACATCTGCTTTACCAAAAAAACTTCTGCCTATTTGCACAAAAAGAATATGTCTGTGGCAGCCCACAAAACCTAACATTTGTTATTAGAAACCGACATGAACCATACTGAATAGGTTAGAGTAGTTCAGTATTTCAAATTTTTTCACATTTAAGACTGACAAACACTTGATAAACACTGCTTGGGAACTCATGGTTTTCAATGCAGGCCTTCAGATTTTTTCTGAATTTTGCCCTTCAATTCAAACAACAAGAACAAACATGTGCAGCAGCACCACAAGGAGCAGGTGGAACTAACAGCATCATCCTATCCCATTCATTTACAGCATTGTTACCCTGGTTTAAAGCTTTCTATCACAAGAGTTCAACCAAGCAACTCCATCTGAGTGCCATTTTGAAGACACTGTAATCAGTCTTTGTTGTTAATTACTGAGAAGAGTTCAGAGAAAATCTTTAGGTACAAGAATCAGCTTAAGCGGATTTCACAGGAAACAAAAACTGTAGCACACAGGTCTGGAGTTAGCAAAATGAAAATCTGTTTGGGGGATTTCTTAGATTTTTCTTCCTGCATTGATATTCAAGATGTGCAGCTTTACTTACCATCGCTGCCAGGCAAGAAGGATAAGCAGACATCCATAACAAATCCATTTCCAAACTGCAGAATTTCAATGCATTTAGCTGGAAAACAGGAACAGACAGTGTTGATCTCATTCACTGTAACTATTACAATTACACTGTCATTTCCTTCTATATTATACAGTTAAAAATTCCCATCCATTTTTATTTTAAGAAGCTGAAAAAAAATCTACATTTTTTCAAAAGCATAAACAATAATATCATCTTCTGTGTGGCCATAAAAATTCATCCAGTTAGTTGGGTTAGAAGATAATACTATGTTAAATCTACACAGCTTCACTGTGGTAACACACCAGAAGCAATAAATATTACAAAATATATCCTGTGGCAACAGCATTTACAACAAAGGAAAATAAAACTGAATCCATTTTCTACAACTCTAGCTAGAGAGATGAGCAAAAATGCGCAAACATCCCTGAGATTCTGGAAATTGTTAAACTACTAAACTAGTAATCGTTAAACTAATAAATAAACAAGAGATAGTGGGAAAAAACCTGTCTACAGCAGAACAACTAGTCCCTCTATCACTGTAACCCACACCAGCAAGTCAAAATGGAAAAGATGAGACTTTGTGGGGTTCTTTGGGAGCACCAAAAATGCCTTCCAGAACATGGGATTGTAGACTGTCAATTCCCACCTCTCTCATGTAGGCAAGGCAATAAGAGATCTTCAAATACACCCGAGAAGGAAGAAAGTAGATAAAGAAACGCAGTCACCAAAACTCAACTAGCCTTAAATAACACCTTAAAACTCAACTATTTACCCAATTTATTTATTATGTATTTTAGAACACTGTTTTCCCCTATTTCAATGCAAGAGCCTAGTTCAAAAGAAGGTCAAGATCCCAAACTTCGTTGGACTCAAGCGAATAGGAAAAAACAAGCGACTAGTTAAACCTCATCTTTCTAATGCCAGCATTAACCATTTTACTACATTATTCTACTTCACACATGCATACAGCTAGACTGCCTCCACATTACAGAGCAAAACAATGGTTCAGATTATCATAATCTGAATACATATTTTAAAAAAAAGTAAATTCAGGCCACACATCCCTGATGAAATATAAAGATAAATCATTCTGCAGAACAAATCTGACCCAAGGCTTTCCAAGAGTAATACAGTGCTTTAAGGTACTAAAGTCTGAAGATAAATCAATGTCATTGCATTACAAGATGCTAGTATTTAATACCTAATGGATAAGCATTCATCATTCTTATTTAGCCAGTATGTTATCCCTAACATCAAAAAAATGTTACCTTCTGAACCATGCCGAGACCAGATTCTCACAGTAGAGTCAGAGGCTGCAGAAGCTATTAGCACATTGAAATCAGGTTCATCTGACTGGCAGACAGCATCCACAGCAAAAACAGCTTCTGTGTGGCCTTTGAGAGGAATGCTTTTCACAAGCTGAACACATGAGAAAATTTCACACAGTTTAAATTCCAGTAACCTATGTGAGAAAACTTTTAAAGCCACTTTAGGAAAAAAAAAAACCCTCAATATTTCAGGAAACCCAGAGAAGGGATACAGCAGCAATGAATATTAACTTAATAGGATTTTGCTCAAAGCTGAACAGAATTAAATGCTTCTGTGTACACTACCCTCACTATGCTATAACCTCACCCTTCCTTGAGGGAAGTTGGAAACAGTACTGAAAGTTAGGAAGAGCAGTTTTCCTTCCTTCTTCTTCTCTTGTCCCTCACCCTAAGGAACATCTCACAAAAGTTCAGAGAACCTTAGTGAAGGAGACAGAGCAGAGAACACAATGAATAAGCAGCAGCTACAGCAGGTCTAGTAGCAATGTTTAGTGTGCTCTCACAAACCAAAATGCCAACATGAAAAACAAAAACGCTAAATTTAGACAAAGAATACAGGTGATTCAATTTGCAATCTGTTCCTCATAACCACAAAGATCAAAGTGAGAAGCTTTTAATTTTGCAACCAGCAGTCATCCAACATTTATTCAGATTTTATCATAGACAGACTTGACATCTCTTTGCAAAATACAGCCTGGTAGGCCTCAGTGAGAATTTTTGATTGGTTGAATACAGAACTTTGTTTTTAAGAATTTACACTAGTCTAGAACTCCCATTAAAATGTGCACATTTAGCCACATTCTTTTGAAATTACTGCCATATGACTGTGCACCACATCAGCAGAAAAAGTTTACTAAAAAGTCTGTAAGTTAACTTAAATAAATGCATGAACAATTAAAATGGATCAAAATGAAAAATAATTTATTTCTGAGAGCTTCCCTCATCAGAATAGGTTCATTTCCCCCTACTATGCATTCTCATGCCTTTTAAAATGCCAAGTCTAATAACCTACTTTGAGACAGATGATGAAATGGGTTACCTACACAGCTGTTTCCCAATCCAGTGCTCAATAAGCAAGATATTAAAAGCTAGATAATAAAGTGGTTTTTTCATCAAAATTTCAGGTCATTCAAAAGGCTCTTTCACACAACACTGAATCTCTTGCCTTACATTTTACAGTACAAATAATAAATTAGCATGTCTCCTTACTTTTCTCCATTTCTCTGAAAAAAGCCAATTATTGCACAGATTTTTTTATTTTCATTTTTGTTAAACATCTACTCCAACTTGTATATCATCCTGGTAAGACTATCTATATACAAACCCCACAATGTTGTACAGATTGACCAGAAACCACTAGAAATGGATATAAGGAAACAAGGAAGAAGGATACAGAAAACGCCAGCTCAGAATGGGCCTCACGGTTTGAAGGTTTTAAGGCGATTTAAAGAAAACTGCCATGTGAGATCAGAAGACTGATGAGTCAAGAACAGACAAACAGAGTTTTTCAGATACCTAAACAAATCCACTCAATGACTGACAGGTTCTTTAATTTCTTTACCAATGCTGATTTGAAAAAGATGAACCACAGAAAAGAGATAACAGCATTTATAGTGATACATAGCAAGACAGAGTACTGACAATTTCAAGGATATACACACTGGGTTCAGTTAAAAAAAAAAAAAAAACTACAACAAACCAGTCAAAATTTTTGAACCAGAAATACAAACAAAACAGATAATTTGTGTTATGTGAGAAACTAGTGCAGAGGAAGATTTGAAAAGAGGTTATTCCTGTTTACCTGATTATTCCATGTTACTGTATCTTTCCATTCCCAAAGAATAAGTTGTTTATCAGATCCACCAGAAATTAACTCTGTTTCAGAAGCTAAAAAATATGCTTTGGTTAGTTCAGTGTGCACTTAACTTTGTAACAGCAACATAAGCAGTTCTGCTGGTTACTACTCACAAAATATCACCAGTAACCAAAGCTTCCACCAAAATAAAGTATGGTTAATAGGAATTGCACTGTGCAGAACAGGTCTAGAGCAAAGATATTCCCTAAGAAAATATAAAGAGAAAATTCTCAGGACTATTTAAAATATGTGTGAAAGTGGTAAAAATACCTTTCTAGAAGACTCTCAAATTCAACAGTGTAAATTAATCTTTTGCGGTTTTGTTTGGTCTTTTGGAAGATAGGAAAATAAAGTCAGAGAAATTTAAACAAACAGAATTCAAAGCTTCACAAGAAAATTTAATGCCCAAGTTCCCTAAAAATAACTTCTTTTAATAATTTTTAAGAAGAATGTGTTTCGATGCAACCCGTTGAAAGGATGGCAGTTTATATCACTATTAAAAACTAATGTTTGCACCTCAGTATTTCTCAAAAAAAGGAAGCAGCACATTACATTAACAGTCTAATCAACAGTCACATTTCTCTTCTTCAATGAAAAATGCCTAAGGGCAAGAATATATGCCTATGAAAAGCCTGCACTAACCAATGTTAAATCCTGGAATTACTATCCAGCAAAAGCCTCATAAATGTCTCAAACATTTCTATCCATCTAAAGATTCTTTTTTTTTTTTTGAGCACATAACCTCTATGCAGCCTCAGAGCTTTATACTCAGAGACTGCTGAAAAGGCATTGTAAATCAGTTTACAAAGTCAAAACATGCAAAACTCCAAACCTTACTGAAGAGACTGGTAGAAGAACAAGGAGCACAAGCCATCGACCTGTGCGAGCTGCCACAGCCCCAGGCAAACATCCTCCTGGGGTGCCCCTGGCTGTGGGGCCAGGAGCAGAGATGCCCTCACCACACAGCTCACCTGGGTTTGGCAGCTCGAATTCCTGCAGACCCATCTGTCAACATGAGGCCACACCTCAAGTACTGTGTCCAGCTCTGAGCCTCTCAATTCAGAAAGGGCACTGAAGTGCTGGAGCAGGTCCAGAGATGGGCAATAGATCTGGTAAGAGTCTGGAGCATGTATTTCATGAGTGGCTGAGGGAGCTGGGCATGTTTAGCCTGGAGAAGAGTACCTCAGGGCAGACCTTCTCATTCTCTACAACCACCTGAAAGGAGGGAGTAGCCAGGCGGGGTCGGTCTCCTCTCCCAGCTAGCAAGTGACAGGATGAGAGTACAGAGTCTTAGGCTGAAGCAGGGGAGCTGTTTAGGCCAGACATCAGGGAAAGTTTCTCCACAGCAAGGGTGCTTAGACATTGGAATGGACTGCCCAGGGAGGTGGTGGAGTCACCGTCCCTGCAGGTATTTAAGAAAGAAGGGACGTGGCACTCAGTGCCATGGTCTAGTTGACACGGTTGTATTGGGTCACAGGTTGTGCTCAATTATCTTAAAGACATTTTCCAAACTAACTGATTGTGCGAAAATCCCTCCTGGGAAACTAGGCTGGCTTAAGGCGAAAGGATGCACTGCAAGGGTCGTAGTTCCCTGTTTCCTTGAGTGTACAGCGCAGCCCCGCTGTTGCCGAGCCTCCCCCGCCTACCCTGCCCGGCAAGGGCAGCAGCGCCCGCGGCCCCAGAGGAACCCGAACGGGCCCCGGCCCCACCGCTACTCACCGCCGTCCCGCCGGCGGACCCAGCGCACGCAGTTCACCCTGCCGGCGTGGCCGCGGAGGGCGGCGACCGCCCGCCTCACCTGCGGGACAGACAGACAGCACCGAGCGTCAGGGACGGATCCGGGTCCGGGTCCCGGTCCCCCCCCAGAGCGCACCAACTCACCGCCGGGTCGTAGAGGATGACGTCGTGGCAGCTGCCGAAGGCGAGGAGGCCACAGCGGCCCCAGGCCACGGCGCCGCCGCCCGCCCGGTTGGCGCAGCAGGCGATGTGACAGAGCGACACGGGCGCCGCCATCTTGGGCGCCTCCGCGTGCGCGACCCCGCGCGGCTCCCGTGGCAACGACCCCGCGCGGGGCGGGGCCTGGGGGCGGGGCCTGAGGGGGCCGCGGGCAGGGCAGTGGCGGTCGCCGGCGGTGGAGGTGTTCGGTGCCGGATTTTTATCTCTCTTGCGCCTTTTGCCGAGACCTCAGGGGTTTCTAAAGTGAAAAACTATTCTTTTTTCTGGCTCCTGTGAAGAAATTCCTCCTAATGCCCAACCTAGATGTCCCCCGGTGCAGCTGAGGGCTGTGCCATGCTGTGGCTGGGTGCTTGGAAGAATAAAGCGACCCCCACCTGGCCATAATCTGTTTTCAGGGAGTTACAGGGATCAGCAAGGCCCCTCCTGAGCCTCCTTTTCTACAGGCGAAACAACTCCCTCAGCCACTTCCCGTAGGATTTATCCTCTGCACCCTTCAGCAAGTGGATTCCACCTGAGCTGCGAGAGAGCTGAGTATCAGAGATGGGGTCGCTGATAGCCGTTCTTGGGGAAAAAGGTGGTACCACCTCCTGATAAAGAATCATGCCCAAATTAAGTCTCTGACGTCGGGATGTATTTAGTGTTACCGTGTATGATGTCCCTAAAATTACTGTTGTGGATAGCACGAGAATTTGTAACTGAGCAATGGCCAGGCTCAGTGGCTTGATCTGAATATGTTTGAATACCTCTGCTTTTCCAGGGGAAAAAAAAAAAACAAAGAGAAGAGAGCAAGTAGTGAATTCCATCTGTTACATTTTTATCTTTTCATTCTTTGATATATTTATTGCTTCTCCTGAACAAGAAATTGAAATCAAATCAAGAAGAAAAAATATTACAGTCATAATTCTAGTTTTACTTACATGGTCACTGGCCTTGAGAAACAGGGTCACAATGAAGGATATTGGACTGGATTGCTGTGCTCAAATTGTATCAGCCACTTGGCTTCACAGGTTCAAGGACTTTGCTGGTTCCCAGTAGCCAACGGTGCAAACAGCTGCCCCACAGGCTGAGTAGGAGCCTCAGCAGGACCTTCAAGGCATCCACTCTGCCTCAAATGCACTGCCCCACACATGAAGAAGGCCATGGAGCAGAAGCCAGGTTGAAGTGTAAATGCTCAGCTATGCAAGCATGGAAAAGAAGAGAAACAGAGGTGTGCCTCTTGTCCCCAAATCACACCTAAGATGTCCTGAAGTAATTGAAACTGAACTGAAAAGCTGGAAATCTGGGCTAGAGGGAAAAGCTGGCTTTATGGGGTTGTGTGGGAGGTGGGGAAGGCAGTGAAAAGCAAGCAGGCATCCAGAGGAAGCACTCCGCATAGCACATGGAACATTTTGGGCCTAAACCTTTCCTGACAGGCCATTATCTCCCCATGTGTTCTGGAATCCTGGCTGTCAGCAGCGCTGTAACCTGACACAAAACCACAGCAGATAGTCATAGTTGTTTTCAGTGGGTATGAGAGGAAGGAAGCTGTGCCTGATCACACACTAGATACAGCCAGAAATGTTAGCTGCTAGGGGAACAAATGACTCCTTGCAGAAAAATGCATGGATCCAATCATCAAAGCATGCCTTGACTGAGGAGTGCTGTCTTGAGCTGCCAAGGATGGCTGCACAGCAGTCAGGTTGCACAGCAACCCCTTCTCAGCAGGCCTTGCCAGGGCTGGAGTCAGGGCTCTGGCAGAAGGAGGGCGGGCACTGCCAAAAAGCTGGGTCATGTTATAGGAGTTGCAGCTGTTGCTGTGGGAACAAAGCTGGCTCTGGCTGTGATTGTAGGCATAAGAGTAGGCTTTTCCAAGATGGATGGGGTGAGAGACTCCTTTTCACACAAAAAGTTAACCTGACTGATAGATAACCTGCTGCTTTTGCTGTCCTGTAAACAGTTTTACTGGGGTACTGCTTGTTTTGGAGAGATTAGGGGTTGTGTCCTGCCTGAGTGTGCAAGGGCATTGCAGGGATTTGTGGGGCTGGTCCTTGCACACCTCAGGGTTCTTTCCCAGCCGGTTTGAGATACTGCATTGTGGAGGGCTGCTAGTGCCAAGTATTGACAGTGATTGCCTCTTTTCCCCAAATAAAGGTCTGTCACTCTCACCCCTGTGCCTCCCTAACAGAGTCCAACACTGAGAGAACTGGGATAAATCAACACAATATGGACTTAATAGTGCCATGAGGAATGCTGTAGCAGCACCATGGTGCCATGGCTAAAGAAGCACAGGAAGGTGGATTTATGTCCGTACAGATCAGTGCAGGTGAGCCTAGTTTCTTATTTATCATAAGTACTCTGTCTGACCAAGGCCTCATTCAAATGAGACTCTGAGCCATTGGTCAAACCCAAGAAAATTTTTTGTGAATTCTAATGTTACAGGATCTTCTCTTGAAAACTGGAATATCTGGAGGATATTGAAGTTTAGAATATCAGATAATTACTATAGAACCAGTATGCCTTTTAGGAACATATATTTTATAAGGAAGTTATAGTGATGGTCACTGGTGTTCCAAGGATAGAAAAGGACATGCTCTAGACTTGTTACCAGCTGCCAGTCTTCATTCTTATCTAATGTCCTCATGAAATTAAAATCTCCTTTAGAGTCCCAGAGAAGTTCATGCTTCCTTCCCCTTGGAGTGGGTCATCACATCTGTCCTTTTTTTCCTTCATATTCCCAGAAAAGAACTTCTTTATTTTTTCAGAAATATATGTAAAAATAATCTTCCTCTTTCTCTCCCTTTGGTGTAACTTTTGAGACACAGGAAGAACTCAGTTCATTGAACATCAGAGATGGTTATTATGGTTCCTAAGCAGACTTCAAAAGTCCCTCCATAGTTTTGTTCATATCTTTTATGTCCCTGTTTGGTTCTGGCAATGGAGGTAGATCAACAATCTCTAATAAGGGAGATACTACTTGAACAAAAGCTTTCTTGAGCTGGAAATAATTTTTCTATTTGGTTAGGCATTGGAAAAACTTCTGTTCCAATAGTAATTTAGTAGCACAACAGTAATTTTGTATAGTAATTTTGCATAGTAATAGTAATTTTGATGGTAATTTCATATTTAGAAGTAAAGTTTTGCAGACAGAGATGGCTTGGTGCCCTTCATGTTCTCCCTACCCAACTCAGTTATGCCTACAACTTATGAGAGAGATGGAAAAAATACAACACTAATCAAAATGTTGTATTTAGTGCTTAATATACTTATCTAACTATGTCTAAACTTTGAGATGAAAATATAATGACATTGCAAATATGTTAAATCAAAGTTAAATGCTTTCTTTCATTGGTGAAATCTTCTTGATTTACAGGAATATGTGTGAAAAGACAGGAGTCATTCTACAAGACACTATGAAAAGCAGCAGTCACATGTTAGGTTTACAGTTTAATTATATGTAGTTAAGTTCAACAGAAGAAAGTTCAAAAGTTGTTAAATGAGCAAAGCCAGTACTCAAAGGTTGGGAGCCTTGTTCTTGCAAGTTGTTGAACTTAGCCTATCTTTATGTGTCTTCATTGTATGCATGCTTATGAAGTAATCCCTAATGAAATTGCCTCATATACAAGTTACTGTTTGCTGTTTTTACTTTAGGTTGTTTGCTGCAGTAGCAACCTGGATGAGTAGTGCCTGGTGAATGAGACAGCTATTCAGTATTTTAATGTCTCCTCATGAGCTATATCATGGCCCTAGGCTTAATTTGTGGTACAGTTGTCTTTTCTGTACATCACAGAATTATCTTTTTCCATAGCCAGTTTTCTGTTTTGTTTTGTTTTGTTTTGTAACTTCTGCTGCCACAGCACCTGAATGTCTCAGGAAAAACTTTACGAGGTACATTTTTCTTTATAAGATAACTCTTAGGCAAAGGGGTAATATTATATTCATTTTCTGGGGTCAATTTCTGCCTAGACTAGAATTCATTATAAAATCACAGACTCATAGAATGGCTTGGGTTGGGAAGGATCTTAAAAATCATCTACTTTCAAGCCCCTTCCTTGGGCAAGGACACCTTCCACTACACCAGGTTGCTCAGGGCCCCATCCAACCTGGATTTGAAATACTTCCAGGAATGGAGCATCCACAGGAATGGAGCATCCACCTGTTTCAGTGCCTCAGCACCATCACAGTACAGAATTTCTTCCTAATGCCCAACCTTAACCTGCTCTCTTTCAGTTTCAAGCCATGCCCCCTCTTCCTATCACTACACTCCTTGATAAATAGTCCCTCCCCTATTTTCTGTAGTTTCCATCCACTTCAGGTACAAGAAGGCTGCTCCAAGATGTCTCCAGGGACTTCTCTAGGTTGAGCAACCTGAAATTTCTCAAGTACCATAGGTCTTTAGGGGTGAAATGCCTGTTGTGGGAAACAAAGAATAGCATTCAGGAGAGTGACAAACCATCCACAGCATCTTTTGCCTCCAGCTTGGATTGAGAGCGTTCAAAATTTGGAAATCAAATTCCAGCCCTGGGACATTTCTGATGGCTGTGCCAAGGTTTCATCTGAGGGATCAGAGCTGGAGCACTGTGAAAATAAATATTAAACAATAGTGACCAAAGCCATAAAAATGAGTTTAAATAATTTCCCAGCTTCACAGAGGATATTGAGTACAACAGCTGGGAACAGCTCCATTGCCTTTGACGTCTTGAAAACAGATCCAGCCTCTTGCTTTTTGCCAGCTGTGGGATCTGTGTTGAAAAGCATTCCACTGTATGGGGAATACTAATTTGTGGGTTTGCTAGGATTTCCTTCCCTTGAGCATGCACCTACCAGATTTGATGCCAGAAGTCATGATCAAGGAGAAGTGTCATTCTCAAAGTTACTGAGTCCTTAAAAATTCAGTATCAGACTGTTTTTTAACTGCCACTGGAACAATTCTGGAACTGTGGGTCCTGCATTCAATAAAAGTTAAGATTTCAAGTGTATCTTGAGTATAATGTAAGCCTGGGGCATCCTTTCTAAATAATTCTCTCAAGATAAAAAAGCAGATACTGTTACTTGAATAGATATAATTTTAAATGTTTAGAGTAAATTTTTAGAAATAATTTCTCCTTTAATTCATCTCACTGAAGACTGAAGGTTGAATGATGCTGATGAAAGAAGTTGAACTGAACAAATCTTAACTATAGCTATTCCCATTTTTCTTGAAGGCTGTATTTTAAGTATTCTATTAATAGCTTAAATCCCCACTGCCTAAATGGATTTCTGATTTTCTAAAGAAAAAAAAAACCCTAATTATTTAGAAATACAATTAAAAATTAGTTCTCCAAACAATGAATGTAATTGCTGGCTGAAAGAAATTCTGCATAAAATCTCTCTGATGTTCTTTTTTTTTTTTAAAGGAAGACCTAACACAAACATGACCTAGAAAATTGCTTGGGAATAAAAAAAGAGAAAAAGGATGAAACAGCTTGTCACATAATCAAACTGATTATGCATTATGTTTTTGAAACAGAAGCTCTAAAAAGAGGCATGATAATGGGCATTCATTCCAGAGAGCGTACGTGTACAAACACACATGCACACACACACAAAAGAAAAAGTACGTGGAAAAGCCATCTGGAGTAATTAAAGTAATATTTTACACTTAAATTCTGTATTAGCAGCAGTTCTTGTAGGACTTGTATGGGATATTGTTCTACACCATAGAATAGTATCTCCCAAACCCAAAAATAAGTTTTGTAAATATCTCCTGATGCATCTCTTCATGCTCATTTTAAAAACCCAAACCTAACACGCTGAGTTAATATCAGTTGGTCATTTTATTTGCACAGACATACATTTATCACATAGCCACATCCACTGCATATATATTTAAAATGGATTTGATCATGAAAGGGTTTTGTACAGTTACATAACCTCTAGAAGGATATGCCTGATCCAAAGCCTTCAGCTTTCCAAAGCAGTCAGAGATCCCCAGTATTAGATGAGGCTTTGATTCAGAGGTCTAGTTACTGACACTAGGAGCTGGCAACCTTTTTCATCTGTATGATAATGCCACACTTCCGTGCTCTTTGTCACCATCTCACTCCCAGCAACTTGGTGAGAACAGGTAGGAAAATTAATAACCTGGTCTGAAACTGTCATGGGTTTCACCTCGGGGGAAGTACAAACAGCATTATAAGTTTGTAGGAGGAAATCCCCATTCCCAATGCTGAGTTCTCAAAGGCACATGTCTGCTGAGTCTCACAGCTGCAGAGAAGAGAGGAACATGACACAGCATATCCTATGCTCATACAGCAGCCTGCTTGTGTTGGGTGAAAATTCCTCTCCTAGGAAAGATAATGAAAAACTCTCTCACTTCTGCCAAAATTCCCTCCTTCTTAAAGTGGGGGGGGAAGTTTCTCCTTTTTTTTGGTATTTTTTCCCTATTGGTGTACATTGGTGTACAAAGTTTCTGTAGTAGACAACTTCTTCGGAGAATTTGATGAACTGCTTTACTGCACATTGTAGATGAAGTTATAAGAAAGACTTGAACCTGTCCCACAACAGGGGCCACAAAGTGCCCTGTGCTATTCAAGTTGGAGTTGGCCTCATAGGTGATTCTGTTGCTTTTCCCCTGTCACCCAGAGCAGGACTCAGCCCAGTCAGATCCCACAAGCCACAGAAGAGAAATACAAAATACTTTCTTTTGCGAGGGGAAATATGTCTTCTGTTTGATGTTGCTCACCTTAAATAAGTGCCTCAGAGGAAGACTTAATACCACACCAGCATTAAAAAAGCATTGCTAACAAGAAAGGTATTTCTACTGAGATATAAGTCTGAATAATAGTTGATGGTATAGAAATTTAGAAGGGAAAAATATTAAGTGAACATGAGGAAAAAAATCCCACTCATAAATCAGATTAGGAAATTGCAGTGTCATGAACAGGAACTTGTGATATCTCTTCAGATTTAAGGTAGTGAGATATGCTTTGCACCTAAACCTGCCTCCTTCTACATAATAATTCTCAAAAACATACTCTTTGGACATTGAGCAATTATTTTGATATTTAAAATTAACTCATGGGATAAAATAGAAAAATGAAAATGAGTTTGCATAGGAAAAACACCATGAAACAGAGAGAACGTGAAACATGAAAATATAAAAAGCTGCATCATTTTAACCATTTAGAAAAACGCATAGAACATACAGCTCAAGATAGTGTTTCCAAGCACATTATTTTTAACTCTCACATGCTAAAGTGTTTTGAGGCAAAGTATTTTGTGTACATTTTGAGTCATAAATTGAACCGTTTAGAGAAGTAAAATACTGAAGCATGGATGTCTAGAGAACTAGGGCAAAAGCAATCTCTGCACCAGTGAGCCTTACAGGACATTCTGCAAATAGCTTTGCATGAAAGAACCAGGCAGAAGGGGCATCTACCAAAAGCCTGCAATGCACACTGAAATTCACTCATGAGAATGAAACTTCTGCACGCTCAGCAGTAATAACACTCACAGAGTAGATCCTTACCTTTCATGCATTAACTGTCAACAAAACCAAACTTACACAAGGCTAGGGTAAACTTTTACCTCATTTTGAGTGCATGAAAAATTGTCATTTCACCAAGGAATATTGTCAATGTAAATCGCAACTTGCCTCATAGTTCCTTCCCCAGTTCTTCCATTTCTTCCATCCAAAAAGTCCATCATTCATGTAGTCAGCGACAGGAAAACTTTGTTTTTGCTAGGCTTTCCCTACGGTCCAAGACGTGGAGAGCTACATCTTCCTGGTTATACATATAAATTGTGGGGAAAGCAGGTTGGAGAAAGAGATCTGAGAATACTGATTGCTTGCTTGATTGATTGATTGATGGCTATTTGCATATGGGTCAGCAATGTGCCCTGAACCAATCACATCCTGTGGTGTGTCAGGCACAGCATTGCCAGCCAGTTGATGGAGGTTATTGTCCCTCTCTGCTTTGCACTGGTACAGCCTTACCTTTAATATTGTGTGCAGTTTTAGGAACTACAATGTAAGAAGAATATCAGGCTGTTGGAGTGTGTCCAGATAAGGCAACCAAGTTGACAAAAGGTCTTGAGGGCAAGACTTCAAGGGGTGGCTGACGTCACTTTTTTTGTTCAATTGTGAGAAGAGAAGGCTAAGGTGTAGCCTCATTGCAGTCAACACCCTCCTCCAGGGAGGCAGTGGAGGAAGAGGAGCTGCTGAGCTTCTCTCTCTGGTGACCAGCAATAGGACATGAGGAATTTGAATGAAACTGTGTCAGGAGAAGTTCAGATTCCTCAGTGCGATGGTGATTGGTCACTGGAACAGGCTCCCCAGGGAAGTGGTCATGGCACTAAGCCTGTCAGAGTTCAAGGAGTATCTGGATGATACCCCTAATTTTATGGTGTAATTTTAGTGCGTCATGCAAAGAGGAGGGAGTTGGACTCAATGATCCTTATGAGTTTCTCCCAGCTTGAGGTATTCTATGATCCTTTTCCTCATCTGTCATAACCTTCTAGAAACTTTTTTCCCCTTTTCATATTGTTTTCCCTCCCCTATTCACTTCCCTGTTGCCTTAACTTCTGCACTGTTTTGCAGAATGCATTGTGTTCAAGGAGCTGGCAATCCTGGCCATCCCCGTTCCACTGGGCCTTTACACAGGGCAGGAGCAGCCCATTCATTAGCATGAGCGGCCCTACATGGGAGCCACCCCACACCAGCCTGGTGTCTATGGGATGGAGATAACATTCCAAGCCATTGGAAGACTGACTGTTAGCTAGATAGCCCACTCAGATAATCTGTAATTTGCAGATTAACAAACTGTAGAGAAAAGTGACTTTTGTGTGGATCAGGGTGTGGGGCACAGCTCTCCTGCCTGGGAGAGAGCTGCCCATAGAGGAGTGAGGGATTAGCTCAGTAGGTTGGAGCATGATGCTAATAACACCAATGTCACTGTTTGATCCCCATATAGGCCATTCAATCTTTCTGGTCCCTTGCAACCCAGAGTATTCTGTGTGAGCACATTTCTCTGCAACCCGTGCCACTGTGACCCCAAGCAGGCACAGGCAGGTGCTGGACTGCCGGCCCAGCAGGGTCCTTGGGCCGTGCCAGGTTGCACTGGTCCCCTGTCTCCAGGGTCACCTTACCTGTGTCACAGTCACAGAGCTCTCTGTGGGCAGCTCCTACACCATACCAGCAAATTTGCCTCCTACATGGCCTTGCCTGTATCTAACCATGCAGCAAAAAGCTCTGTGAGCATCCTTCAGGAACAGAGTTTTCTTGTGAGAAAATCCTGTATTAGCTCAAAGAATCAAAAGGGGGAGGATGGGAAAATGTCTACCCATGGACAGGATCTTCTCTGTGTGGAATTCCTTGGGGAAAGCCATCTGTCTCCATCAGATGCTGAATGAGCACAAGAGTGCCCAGCATCTGAAGGGATATAAAATGTACTCCCTGTATATATATTCCTCTTCTTATTGTACAAAACCTGCTATTTTATGAATTTGTTTAATTTTCTAACCATTCTTGTTGATACCCCTAACAAGCCCTGCTCCGCCCCTTTTCCCCTTCACCTCACCCCCTCCCCAGTGCAGAACAACCTCCTCTGCCTCTTCCTTACCACAGGTGTAACCCAGGTGTAATCCTGCCCTCTAATCCCAACACCCCTATGCCCCAACAGCTCACTTCCCTGCTCACAGCCCTGAGAGCCAGGCCATAGAAAGACTTTGAGATGCTCATGAAATGGCATAGAATCCAGGTACAGGGGACTGAAAGATTCTGTTGCCCACCTCAGTGTGTTTACACTACTTAAATTTCTCATACTATAACATATTCTCTTAAAAAAAAAAAAAAAAAAAAAAGAAAAGAAAAAGTGCTTTAGAAGTTGAGAGATCTGCGCTGAAGAGTTACATACATGCCTTGAGCAGAAACCAGCTCCACCAAGCTGGGGAGCTGTGTATCATTCCCAGACTATTGATGTGCCTAATGCTACCAAGTCACCCAAAAACATATAGCAAGCAAGATAAAGGGAAGCTGCTGAGATTGCTTCTACTTGCACACTTCCCTGCTTTTTGTTGACTCTTTGTGAGGCTGGCTTTAAATTATTCTGTTTTCAATGGCCTTTTTCTTTTTTTTTCCCCGACTGTCACTAGTCATTACCTGACTTTGAAATGCTCAGGATCTGGGGAAGCCAAGGCATTTTGGTTCAGCTGTCAGGTGAGGCTTGTGACAGATGGCAAAACTTTATGCTTAATGAAAAGTTTTTCCACCACAGGTCTCCAGCAAGGGAGTCCTCCCTCCCCAAGCCTGCAGCGAGCCCAAGGTCACTGCGGCAGGACATGCTCTGGTGCGTATCAGGGAAAAGCACAAGCCCTGGGGGGTCTGTAACTGGTGTTACCCCGAGGACTGTTCTACCTTTTGAACACCAGGGTAATAATAAGGATGGCAACAAAAGGATAAACCTTTAGCCTTGGGGAAAACTAAAAAAGGTGCCTTCACATTGGAGCCAAGTAAACAACAAAAAATTGTGTCATTTACTTGGACTTTATTGCAGCCAACTGCATCAAACATTAGTCATCTTTACAGAGTTTTTAGTAGAAGGAATGACTAAATTATAATAAGCACAACATTCTTATTTTATAATACAGTACAAAAACAACCAAAGTATTAGCAGGTAAGCTCTAAAACTATAGACGCAGCTTCTTATGGTCATATTTGAATTATATAATCTCTGACAATCCTTTCACATTTTTCCAGATGTATACCAACGGAATTGTTATTGCAATCTTTTCCAAATTCCTAATAAAAGGCATCAGTGTGAATAAAAAAATTATGGCACATGATCATTATTAGCTTTAGCATATGTAAGAGTCATGATCTCTCTGTTGTATATTTGTAACTTTCAGCATAAAAATTTATATCTAAACAATATTTTCTGACCCCTTTTTCAATATATAGCATCTCTTAGGAAGTAAACACAGATTTTCTTGTACTGTATAAAAGATGTCAATGTTCTATAAAATGCTAAGAAAATGTTTTAAACATGATCTTTTTTTTTTTTACATGAGTCTTTTTTTTCTCCTTAGATCTGTGAAGAGAGAATATATTTTCCTTCTTGCTATTTCCATCACATGCAGGAAAATTTTATTTTTCTTAATTTAATCATAATATCATAGAATGGTTTGGGCTGGAAGGGACCTTGAAGATCATCCAGTTCCAACCTGCCTGCCACAGACAGGGATGACTTCCACTAGACCAAGTAGCTCATAGCCCTATCCAGCTTGTCCTTGAATACTCCCAGAGATTCAGAGAACTCCTAGAATAAATCTAATCTCTCCCTAGACGTAAAAAGCATTACAGGAGTTGTCCTGGGCTGATAGAAATTGTTATACTTCTCTTGGAGCAAATTTTTGATTGTCTGCATCTTCTGAAAGCTTGCTTCTTAACTGTGGTTAAAAAAGTGGCATTTTATTCTTTACTTTAGTAAGTGCTCAATATGCCCAGTAAGCTATGATATGAATCAATTTATTGTAGCCCCAGTACACTATAAAAATCCTCTTATGAATGTTGGAAATGTATTCTACCATTTTCAGGACAGCAGTTGAAAAACAAATTGAATAAATTTTAGGTGGGTGTTCATGAAACGGAAAGAAAAAAGAATCAGCAGCCTCTTAGGCAGATTTTTCCCTTTCTGTTTTTTTTTTCGGTTTTGTTTTTATGACATAGAAACAGGATGTACCTTCCTTATTTTATTATAGATAATTGCATCCAAATCTTTCCGTATATTAAAAATAACTCATTTTCATGCGTCTTTGGGCTTTTTTTTTCTATATTCTGCATCACTATTATTCCACATTTTGTTATATCTATTTGTCCAGAACTATACCTTTTTTCAAAATTGGTCATCAGATGCAATTTGACAGTATTTTTGAAGAAGCTCTGATAAACAAAGAATGACTAATTGGGGTTTAACCATTATTTCACATCACTGTTCACTTCCAAGTGAAAACCTTAGCCTACATTTTTAAGGATGCAATTTGTATGAACAGCCTATTTGTTTGTTCAAATATTTTCTCACAGAGTAGCTCCTTTCCTTTCCTTTCTTTCCAGTTACTTTAACTCCTTACTTGATACTTACAAGCACATTATTACATAAATATTTTAATTTTCAGTACATTGACATCCTTCTGCTTTTAGCCTGTACATATTTTGTCCTTTTGAAACTTTAGAGAATATTTTTTGTGTCTAAGAGACTTAAATAGGTTAGCTGTTAATTTTGCTAAGTCATGTGCTTCTTTCTGAGTAAGACCAAATTCTAAATAAGGTTAGTGGTAAACTGAATATTATACACAGTTTTGAAATATATTAACCAACAGAATTGAATAACATGGCAATAATTTAGTATTTATATGTATAATAGCCATAAAATTAGAATCATATTTAAGCCCAAAATTTTTCTTGAGCATTGGAGCCTGACATAATCTGGTTTGGGGTTTACATTTTGCGATGGTTCCATTGATTTATGTCTCATTTGACACGAAGGTACTGGATAAAGTGTCCTTTGAGTCATAGGACAGGAAGATTAAAGAAATCTAAAGTTTTCATATCTTTGGGGTCCAAATCCAAGTTAAGCATCATAAAACAGAGATGACCTACCTTACAGAGATACTGAGTCTCAGCTGGAAAGGACATGAGTTGTTCTCACTCATTACATTATTTCCCTGAAATCCTCATGTCGTGCCCTGTCTGTTCCCTGTTACATGTGACAGTCTTCTCTGATCACACAGTCCTTCATATTCTCTTGCCCAATTGTTTTTCCTCAAACCTCTTTTCTCCTTTAGCCCTTTCAACAAAACTGTGTATGCTAATAAATATTTCTAAATTCCATACAGAGTTTTAAAAGGCAAGACACTGAGTAAAACTGTGACCATGACCTTTTCTTCAAACCCTCTTCTTCCATAATCCCCATTTTTTTCTCATGGTGTATTATTTCCCCTGCTTCTCTCCTACTTAGAGATTTACATTATTATGCTACTATAAAGAGATTTTGCATTTTTCCTTTTTCACAGACAATAATTTATTCCAGACAATGAAATTTTTTTATCTCTGAGCAAATATTGATTAATACCATGCTTCAACGCATGAAAATTGTTGATGATCCTGCAAATCTGGGGTTGGTAATTTGTAGTTCTAGTTTCTGGGGCTCCAGTCATCCACATGCCCTTTCTGTAGACAGAGGAAGGTAACTCCTAGTTCCCTTCCACCTTCCTCCAGTGCATCAATCCAGCCCTACTGTGGCTCCAGGGATATTTATGAACCCTTAAGACTGAAGGTTTTATGATGCCCAGTAGCCGGAATTCAGCTTCAGAAGTCCAGTTCTGCACAGAATTTCTAAGCCGACACTTCTGTCCTGCCGTCTTTGCTTTGCACTAGAGAGCTGTTACCCACAGCTGAAGTGCAGAGTGGGTTGGCACATTTTGTTATTCCTTAAATTGCTGCAACAAGTTTTGTCTGAACTTTTTGATCTATCTCCTCAATCCATAGAGTGAATATAATAACCAGGCAAAACACAATATTTGCAAACAAGGAGGCTTCTTATCTGTCAGAGACATTTTTTCTGTCCTGTTTTCATTCCCAGCAGCCACATAATAGAACAGTCATCTTTTATCATGAGATGTTGTGATATTCCTCTGTTGCTTTCCTAAGCAACAGAGTTCCTTCAAGGCAAGTACAGTTATGTTTTCAATTAAAGTACAATATCATATATTTGTTTCCATTTCCATCTTATTGACAGTGAAGGTAAAGAATATATATTGTATTTTCATCCAGTTTTTTCAGGAATTTGAAAACCACTCATAGGCTGGGAGGGCCACTGTCAGTGCATATGTAGCTTCTCACACTTATCACAAATTTGCACATGGAGCTCTCAAAAGCATATCCATATTTTCAATGTCATTTTATTTCAAGTAGTCACTGATTTCACTCTATATCATTTAGGTAATACCTTTTGACCCCAGTGTTCTCCTCCACTTTTGAGTCCTGGGATCATTTTGATTCATTTGTGCAAATGCCCTCCCTGACAAAGGCAAGTCAGAGGTGTGATACTGGTCTTCACTACCTGGAAGACTATTGCTTTGATAGAGAAGAATTTTGGTCCCATTCCTGAGTTCAGCAAATATTTTTATATTTAATGTTCATATCTCTAATAAAAAAAAGTTGTCCTTACATTAATCATTTTGGTGGCTCTGAAGAACTGCAGGTTTTGTTTTATTTTTGACCGAGTACAGTGTGGTTTAAAATTAACTTGTTTTGTTTTGATGAGCATCATAATAAATTTATCATTTATTATTTGCTGAGCCTGGAAGAAGAAGAGGACTGGATGTGATGTGCTCTGAGCCCTTCATCTGTTGATGTGCTCCTGTATAAGCTGCATTACAATATACAGAGTTTGTGGTGGACCCTAGGTAGCCTCCAGCAGGACTTCACCACATTCCACTGAGGTTATAACTTTGCAAATGGCAAAAATTAAATTTATTAATCTCCAAACTAGAAGCTAAGTTCTTTTGCTATCTTTGAATGTAGGGCTGCCAGGAATCCCAGGGACCACTTATATAAATCACCAACACTGTATGAGACATTCTGGAAAATTTTTCCAGAGCTGTTTCTGTACCACCTACACAGGCTGTCCTCAGCCTAACACTGGCAGGCTGGCCAAAGCCCTGTATGGCCAGTTTTCTTAAAACCTGGCATCTTCTTATTTCTTCCCCTTGTTGAAAGGAGCTCCTGCCTGTAGGTTGCTTTTTGCTGTGCTATGAGGGCACACTTACTCTCTGCTAATAAATATGATAATACCCTTGCTGATCTTTGTCTCGCTCCTTGATTTTCTTCCTTGTTGTTCAGCTGAGGCTGATTTTCAAACCTTTTCAAGAAATTTTAATGAGAAAGAATTTTTGCATGGATCGTCCTCCCTCCCACTTACAGCAATTGTGATTTTCTCCTGTTATTTGAGGCAACTATATTTCTAAAGAGACATTTCTTATGTGGAAAATTATTGCTTGGAAAAAGGTTTCTTCTCCTAGTACTATTTCACAGTTTATCAGGCAGGATCAAGCTAAAATGTCTAATCCTATATCTCATTTTCAGGCTGTAAACCACATATAATAATCCCATTTTCAAGTCCAGCAGCAGACATAGGGGGGATGAAATTACTCAGAGGAATAAAAAAGGCTGAGTGAGTATCTGGAAACATTTTCTTGGTCAGCCTGTAAAATATTGAACAGATTTTTCCACAGGAGAAAAAAATAAATAAAATTGTGTAGCTTGAAACATGGAAACCAACTTTGGATGCAATACCTTGTAGAAGAAGAATGTTGTACTAAAGCAGATAATAAGAAAAAGGGCTTGAGAGTTCTTTCTGTTTCTTCTCTGTGGAAGTGTAATTAGGTATGTGCACAATTACAAAGCAAGTGGCATGCATGATGATGTTTTCCTCAGTCAGATTTGTTTTTCTGTTCTTCTAATTTGGCTTTAATTAACACTAACACAAATAGAGCTTTTTCCTGAATATAAGCACAGACATGTACTGTGGTTAAGGTTTTAAATCACGCCTGTGGTCCACTTAGGTAATTTCTATTGGTATTAGGGAAAATAAAACTTTTTTTTTTTAATGTGCAGCTTGAGCAAATGGTACCCAAGTATGACACTGATAGTAATGCTTTGTTGAGTGTGTGAAATTCAGCAAACGGAATTACCAACCCAAATGAGCGCTCCCACATGAAGGATAGTATTAAACAAATCTAGCTCTAAGTCCTGACCTTCCTACCCATAATTCCTGTCAGGAGACTTTGAAGTCTGACACTAAAAAGACTGTGGAGCTCAGAAACTGAAAACAGCATTTCACAGGTATTAGCATGATAATTAGGAGTCTGTTTAACACATGATTTTAATTTGCAAGTAAGTAATCAGAGTTTAGATGACACTTCACTTAATTATATTGAGTGTTTGACATGAAAGTAAATTAATAGCAAATTTATTTCCACCATCTGCTACTATTAACACTGGGAAAACCAGTAGAACTCCATATGTCATATCTGTGTCTCATACATACATTTTTTAATATTGTTATCCCAAAACATGCTGCAACTTTGTAAGAAACAACACAGTGCACTCAATGGAAGAATAAAGCAGCCAAAATAGCTCCCTACAGAGCAGAAGACAGTGTGGGATGTGATTGGGATTGAGCCTGTAGCACCACCACTGCCCACTGCACAAGGCAAACATAGTTCCTGATGTGTTGCATGTACCAGATTGTGTCCTGGAGTAGTTAAGGTATAACTAGATTATAAAGGGAAACAGTCCCACTAAAAACCCTCAGCCCTTTGCAACATGGAGAGAATTGGAGAGAGTACACGTGTTCAGATTTGTCATTATTCCTTACAGTTAACCATGGCTCCATACACCCCAGCCTGAGAAAACTGTCAAGTGTTATCATCCCTAAGTTTTACAGCCAGGTTGTTAGAGAGAACATTTTTCTTTGGAAATGTTCTGCCTTTGGCATTGTTATGAGGATTTTTTAATCTCAAAATGCAAATTATTTCACAATTTAAATGTAGGAACCATTAGCATTCTAATATTTCTGTTATGAGGAATACATAATTGGAAATTGCTTCCTCTCCTGAAGAGCACAGCTTTCTATACAAGGTATATAATTCATATCTAATAAAAAAGACTACAGTGAGAATGAATTAGGCAATAAAACAGTGAAAGTATTTTTAAATGTGAATGTTTACTTGCTTTTATAACACGATTTGAAAACGCTGGACAAATTCTGGAATATTTCAAAGGGAAACATCATCCCCTATCTAAAACTGTTGTTGTTATGGATTATCTCCCAGAGTGGGGATATTTTATTTAAAACTAGAATAATATTGCATCCAGCCAACATATGCTATTACTGTGATCTGGTTAAAGCTGGGACAGGTTGTGCTCATTTATTGAGAAGTGGCAATTTTTAAGTATTTACATCCATAACACAGAGGTCCATGACAAAGGTGGGTCAGGGGTGGTGCTGGTTCACAGTAGCTTAGGGCTAAAATGGAACTGCCATGTTATACCTCTTGAGATTGAGGTACTCTGAGAACACTTCAGTTCTTCAAATGATATGAACACTCCAGCAAGAGAGCTCTCTTGTCTCACGGTGCTGAACAGCACCAGAACAATTGTGCTTTTGCTGTCTTCTTTACACTGCCTTTGGCTACTGTTTTCCAGACTATTTTAGAGACCAGATTAGCTAAAAGAAATTATCTTAGAGAACCTGGAAAAGAATCCATCCTGAGAAAATAAAAAAAGCCCAAAGGAAAAAACCTGAGCTGAAAACAGGCAGGTTGCACAGAGGCAGAGCTCAGAGTCCTGCAGCCAGCAGTCAGCAAGGCACTTCTTAACAACAGCTTCTAGTGCTTTACAGGATGCTTGCAGAACAGATTTGAACAATTTTTTGTTGCTCTTGTTTTGCACTACCTGAGCCTTGTCTCCAAAATTCCTGTCACAGAAATTATAGATGTTAAGGGCTGTGATTCTCCAGGATCTCAAATGGGCATTTGTTTCACTCCCTAGGAGATGAAAAAAAAAAAAAAAAATGTTTTAGCCAAAGAACACAGTGTCACCACTTCCTGAAGTCTTTGTCTCTCTTTCCATCTTTTTCCTGAAAGTGGAAGCAAGGCAATTTTCCCAACAACTTCTGAGACTCCTGAAACCTTATAAACACATCAGCTTTATGCAAGCATCAATAAGAACTGAGAATCTCCTTGCAAGGAGCATTCGTTAGCAACCAGCCAAATGCTGTTTTGTTTAGCCAGTTTTTTTCTCTCACCAGTAGTAATCAGAGTACTTCCCCTCCCATCAAGAGTGGGGCAAGTTTCCCTCTCCAGCTGCAGGTTTCCTGCAAGGGACACTTTGTGATCACCAGCCACCTCAGGGACACTGGCTGTTCAGGCCGTGCTGTGAATGGGCTGGTCTGTACAGGGAAGAGCAGAGGCAGGATTTCCTTTAAACATATCTGGGCTTCTTGCTCACAGTGACAGTCTTTAAACATATTGATAAGGAACATAATTTTTCAAGCTGCTGTGCAGACTACTTACAGAGTATATTTCCCAAAGCATATTGCATCTTGTTTATTATGAAATTTAACCTACTGTATGATATAGACATTTAACATACACACCTCATATACATAAACACCTCATATACATCCTCAGAAGGGGATGCTGAAAGTCTTTGATTTATCCTTCAGTGCCAATTTAAACTACATGGATTCCAGTTTGTGAAGACAAAAATATCAACATTACAAATTCCTGTATGTTAGCTAACACTTTGCCAAACAAATTAATTTAGGCCATATAATTCTGATGACAAAATTGAGGTGATTCCTTTATAGGAAATATCCTTAACATCCAATTTTATTTTCAGACAGTGTTCAGAGAGCTCCTGAGAATGGCTGTGAAATCAGACCAGTTTATCAATTACCACTTTCCCAAAAGAATTGTTTTGAATCCATTTTCCCTTGAAGGTATCTCAGCTTTTCTTAGGGAAAGAAAAGTTTGATTGGGGGAACTGGAAATAATTTTTCTTTGTCTCTCCTTCCATCTTATTTTTTTTAACATTTAAATATATAGTGATTGTGCTTAAATAGAAAAAAATCAAATACTACTCACGACCTAATTTTTACTCTCATGAACATCTCACATCCAATTTTCCAACAAGCTAAAATACCCCAGATTTTTAATCTATAATGATTTTTTTTCCCCTGAGCCTTACTTAGTAGTTCCTCACAGATTTCCTTGAAGAGGAAGAACATCATATTAGGTGACACATTGCTGTAGTTTTCATATACACTCTCATGCAGCATGTCAGAAAAGAGATTTAGGTGCAGAACACTTGTTTAAAAATTCAAGCAAAAAGATCTGGCCATCTCAAACAGTCCTCAGGTTTACACTTGCCATGAAATATTAGCAAAAGGAACCCAGAACCCTTTGTTCTTCTTTTATGACTCTTTGTGTCACCACATATAGACATGTTTTTATCAGGTCTTTCACAGATCATGCAGGTTTTCCCATCCTAGTGGTGATTTGCTTTGTTAAACTCTAAAACCAGAGAAGCAAGACATGGATTTGTAATGTATGTGAGGAGAAGGGAAGTATGTGAGGAGAAGGGAATCATATTATCATAGCCAGAAAATAAAGGCAAACCCCTTTTTTAAGAGAAGAAATAGATATTCTGTGCTGGATTTTCATGAGAAGACTGGAGTGTTTCCACCCCTAAGAGAGAGCAGTAGCTGCTGTGCTTACATAGTACAGCGCAGAGTCAGTGTGTCATCCTTGGGTGGACTATGGGCCTTCCCTCTGACAGCAAGATTGTGTGTGATAAAAAGTTAAGAGATGAAATTTTGAGGCTTAGAGTTTTACAAAACTAGTTTGGTGTGAAAGTCTCAGGGGACAATATTTGCAGATGATGTTAAAAGTAGGCAGAAATTATTAACCACTCTAGCACATCTATTTGCATCTTTGAAAAGAACTTGTCTTTCTTACTTCATTAAATATGTAGTAAAAAAAAAAAAGGCATAAAAACATGAGAAGATGTTTCCAGCCTATTTTACAAAGTCACCTGAACCACAATAATATCTGAATTTTTATGACTGGCTGCTCTTACATCTGTAGTTAAACAAAGAAACAGTCAAGGAGAAAGAGTATCTTACTCTCGTGGGTCTATCTGTACTGAGAATTTGGATTATCATATTTACTGAGGCACAGGACAGACTTACCTTCTCTTTACAAGACAGTAAGGGAAAGATGCACCTGAGTTGGAGGTAAGCCTGCACAATCTTGTTAAGTCAATGGTCATATAAGGAAGCACAGATTCATTTCCTTGGTGGTGATCCTGCGAATAAAATATCAGTCTGTCAGACTTGTGCTATACCTATATTTTATGTATAATGCTCTTGTTTAGGTGTTTATAAAAAGTTATGGGCCTTGATACTCAGGGATGGCCATTAAGGGCAAACTTGGCATTTTACTTACTGATTCTCACATCTGATTGTAATGCTGTGACATTCAAATGCAATCCAAGAGGGAATATAGCCTCTCAAACACCAAATGTGTTGCTGAAGTGATTTTTAAGAACATAAGAACAACTGCAATGGCCCTGACTCCCAGGGCATATTTTTCTAGTGGTCATATTTGTATGAATCCCAAACTGGAAGCAGAGCTGTTTCTGCTGTTAAACAAGCACTCCTGTGAACACCCCATCTCAGGAGTCCTACTTGCTTCCAGAGGGATCTCCCTGCCGAGGTGCCATCAACAGAGACACACTCTGATGGAAAACTGGGCTCCCTGGCATCTAATAAAGTATGAATTCCAGATGAAACTTTCCTAAAGTTCTATCTCTCTCCTTCCTCACCTGCTTTCTTCAAATGTACTGGAAACTTGCATCTTTGAAGCAACTCTTCTTGACATACAGTGACACAGAGTCCTTGGCTGTGACTTGAATTCATAGGTCATTAGGGGCAAAGTGAAATAAGTGCACAACAAGCAGTGTCACACACTCTGTGTTCATTCACTGGAGGCTGTGTAGAGTGGCATGGGCTTTCCTGCCACACATGTGAGCATAAGGGTTAGCTCTCAGGGCCAGGATGTCAATGTATTTAAATGTTCACTGACTTCACAGTAGATGTGGTGTTTCATACAAGTCAGAGACTTTGACCCCTGTATTTACAAAGTGCAAACTCATTTAACTCAGCTGATCTGAGAAACACTCCTGATTAAAAAGACTTTATTAGGGATAGCTGTTCATTATGCATACCCACAGCTTCCCAGAGAAACTCATTCTCAGCATCCTGCTGTGACAGAGATTAGTCATTATGCAGTAAAGCTGTACTGCTGGGACCACATTTGCATTATTAAATGAATTAGAGTATTACTTACAAAAAAAAGCAGTCCCATAGCAGTGATCACCACCCCCAGACCTAGGCAAATGTGACCAGCAAATGTTACAGGACACATCTCATCATTTGGGAAGAGGACTGCACCCTCAGTCGTCTGTCACTGTGAACCAGTTTTACATTGGCATCTATAAAATACAACAGAAGGGAAGTCTCACAGAAACTTCACATTAATAGCCAAGTACCTACTATCAAAAGCAAAGCTGCAGTAGATACTGCTCATAAAATACTGCAATAGTGGGGTGGGTTTTCTCCCCCACTGCACAAAGCCTGCAGCACCACTGAAACACATCTACATCCAAACTTTACACAGACCTTTCTTCTAGGGCACTGCCTGACCCACTGTTGCCCTGGCCACTTCAGCAGAGAGCTGGGTATGGCTCAGCCAGCCAGGAGCACCTAGCAGTTAAGGGGCAGGCAAGAAAAGCTTTTAAGTGATCATTTTCCAGGCATCTCCTCTCTTTGAAGTTCCCTTCTCATCTTAGAGCAAGTTTAAGTAGGTGTGTGGAAAGCATCTTTTTGAGTTTGAACTATAGTGAACTAGAAGGACTCATGCAGTCCACCTTTGTTGTGGGAGAACACAAAAATGAGCTGAGAGCATTTCACTTTTTTGAATGACCTCCTGACCATCCTAGGACACTTAAGCTTTTTCCAACCCTTTTCAAGGCAATTTTAAACACAACTTTAATGGGGTAATGCGTTTCACTTTGAACCTTTGTGAATTAGGAACCTCCACGTGTGGTGCAATTAAAAATAAATCCTTATTTCTGTGCAGTTACAGACTGCCAACTTTTAGCCTCTGTTTCTGCCTGACTTATTCAAGCCACACAGCATGTAGAGCATGGGCCATGGCCATCTTTAGGAATGGGGCTGCTCTTGCCTCTGCTCTGAGACACGTCCTCAAGGGGCTAATCCAGTGCACACTATGGCCCAGGGCTGGTAATGTGGCTGGACGGTAAATGAGGGTACATGCTTTTATTCAGGTAGAGGTCTAGCAGTTCAGACATCATGTGCCACAATTCAGGCAGCCTGGAAAACCACGTGAGGAAAACCAGGAAGGAAAATTGAGCTGCCAGCACGTCCTGGCCATCCAAATGAATGAGAAATGGATGGTGGCCAAATGCAATGAGCTGGTGCACTTTAGAGTACAAATACCAAACTCAGTAACATTTTGAAAAAAAAGGCCAAAATCATGCACTCTGGAAGCACACAGTCTCTGTCTGAAATGAAGACAGCTTTTTACCCCCTGCAGTAGCTCTCACTGCAAGCTGTGAGCAAACTGGTGACTTGAACTCAGTTTGTATTTTTAAAGTTATCACCACAATCATAATTCCAGACATCCAAACACAATAAGGTATAGATCCTAGCTATTACCAAACTCACTGAAAAGCAAATCAAAAATGAATTTACCAGTCTAGAAGAAAAAAAAATCAGAAGCCTAAACATTTTATTAAATGTGTGCCCAAAAGCTTGGACTCTGGAGGCTTAGGGCTATTGCAAATCTATTGTAGGACTCCAAGGGTCCAGACAGACTAAACAGGCTGAACTAATCCATCAGCCCAGGGCTGCTAAAAGAAGCAGTTCTTCGCCCTTCTCTTTTTTGTCACCAGTATCCTCCTTCTTACTCTTATTGCACTGATCCCCTGCACTTCCCTGGCGTAACTTGGTGCCATCTAATCTTTCAAGGAGGCAGCTGACTCATGAAAGTGGTAGAAATTAAGATTAAAAAAAAAGAGAGAATTATTTTTTTAGACATAGCAAGCTATGAAGTCAGCTCAGCCATCTCATCTAATTGTACCTTCAGACCTGCTGAGTATAAAACAAGCAAACACTGGCTGCTCTTGAAAAAAATCTGCTGAGTTTTTCAAATACCAACATATGGCCTTTATTAATCTTACTAAATTTTATGAAGGTGCGAGACAATAGAGTCTGACTCAAAATCTGTAGAGTTCCCTTGTGCTAATTGGAAGTGGCCTTTCCTTGTACCAGTTCCAAGATGTTGCCTGAACTTTCAAGTGTTTCTGGAGACAGCTTCAGTTTCTTACCTGAAAGCACCAACAGCTTAATATTTAACCTGTAGCTGTTGTCAGCTATTTAACCTTGTCCACAAGTGAATGGGTAATTCCCCTTTGCTAACAAAAGTGTAAAAAATATCTTAAAATGACCTTGTGCAGAGTTTATGGTGAAAAGTCACACTTCAGTAAAGCCACACAGTGAGTAACAGTGTTGACCTTTTGTTCTTGGCCATCTGAGGATGTTAAAATCTGACTGAAACCTGATTACACCGTCTTGGACTCAAAGTGCTTAAATAAAAGGGGACAGTGGTAGGGAGGATCAGCCAGGCTGAGGCACAGTGAGCTGAGCCCTGTTCCAGCTCTGAGGAAGAGCTATACTGATTTTACCTCACTGATTTTTGGCTGGTTTTAAAAATTTTATTATCAAAACAGACTTCTTTATTTGGACAAAAGCTGACTAAGAAGGGGGGATTTATTCACATTAACAGGCCGTCAGTATTAATGACTCATTAGCATATGATCAGAGAGGGTTTATAACCCTGCAGGCCTGTGAGCGGGGCTGAGAGAATCAATAGAAGGAGAAAAAACAATTATGAGTTTGCATTTGAAAGTTTGTTTTAGGAAAATAATCCAGATCAGAGGCTCATCATATTAAGAAACTAAACTGGCTAGTGGATATTCCTGTTCAAGGAATGAACATATTAATATTTCTCAAACTGTAGTGTCTGTGTAGTCTTAATGAAACTTACACTAAGCTGCCAGCAAAATGGAAAGGGCCTCACTCATGACCTGTAGAGCAGTCTGGGTCTCTTGATGGCTTGGAGATGTCAGCCTAGTTACTCACACATCTGAAAGAAACAGAAGATTTTGTAAAATGCAGCTCATCAAGTTTGTTTCCCATCCCTGAAGGGTGAAATAGGCCTTTTAATTTCACTCTGTGAGGGTGGGACATACCTGATGTAGCCCTGTGAAAGCTAAAAGGGGAAATTTGGATATTAGCCCACTGTTCTGCTACAGCCTCTTGGTACTCTTTAGCACTATCAGGCTCATCTGGAGAAGAAATTCCACTTCTTATGAGGCTTAGTAATGAAGCTTTCCTGATTTCCACTCAATGCCAACCATGCAAGGCCTTGCTTCTCTGAAGAAAAAGCTGCACAGCTCTCTACAGAGAAAATCCCACTGCCTTCTGACTCAGCCATCATAAAAAAAACCCATTTGCTTTGATGTAAAATTGTTCCTGAATGCACATAAACAAGCCAAGTTTGAAATTTTGGTGCAGAATTTGTCCTTTGGGTGCAGTTTACTGTCTCTGCCATAATTATGTTTTAAAATGCTTGATTTCATTTGTACTTCTGTCCAAATGAGCTCTTATCCTCTTCTCCTGTAACCAAGCGGATCTCGCATCCCTTGTCACCACAGTGGTGGCTTCTCACTTTAAAAAGAGAGAAGGTGTGTGTCACCCTGCACATCAGTGATCACCATGGCAGTCTCTTCAAAAGTTTCCAACAGCCAGAAGCAGGATTACACTGCAAATTCCATCTCCTCCCTGTCCCTCATCCAGGGGAAGGATTGCTACAGAAAACAAAGTCCCAGCCAGCACTGGGGGATGAGAGTCTTTGCTCTTTTGCCATGGGCAGCACGAGCTCTCCTGAGCAATAGTCCCAGCCCTGCATTCAGCATTGCCTTTGCAGCAGCCTGGCTGCCTCCCACCCCTGAGAGAGAGCCGTGGTGCCTCTGCCCACGCAGGCACAGCGGGATGGACTGGAAACCAGCGGTCACGGTCCGTTCCACAGGCGCGCTAAATAAACAGAAAATAATGGCTGGGAGTTTTCATCTGCGCATGGGAGATTCAGCGTGGCCAGCTCTGTTTTCAGAGTGCTGGGAGAAATCTGTTTTGATTGCTCAGACTTCAGAGCAGCTGCTGTAAACATGACGTGTCCGAATGTTTCTTCTGGGCAAATGCTGGCAACAATGCAGCTCACAAATTCTGCTAAAACAGATTATCCTCCATCTTCCTGCTCAACCTTTTTAGGGCTAAATGACAACTCATTAATCCTTGAAAATTTAGGACAGCTATGGGTCTCTTTAATTTGCACCTAGTTTCCTCTAATCTAAACTGATTTTTTCCAGAAGCCAAAAATAACTGCTGCACATATCCAGCTGTTCCTTTATTCTACCAGGGGTGGCCTAAATACCAGTGGGGATGACAGCATGATTTTCTATTAAATACCTGTGTCCCATTCCATCCCTGCCCCATTCATATGATTTTCTTGGAGCCCATGACTGGCTTTGAAGGTCCTTGTGGCAATGGAGAAAAAAAACCTGAATCATAGCAGAAGGGAAAATCAAAACCTACAGGACACAAGAGTCACATGGAACTCAGGTATTTACTTTAAACTTTCCCAAGGAGGGAAATGCAAAGCTGTTACTGATGATAACATTGCAATCCAGAAGGTAGGATTTTATCCCCTTTCTGGAAGATCAGCCGTGTTCTAGTTTCCAAGTGAAGACAATGATTCACAGCAAGGATGAGCAGGTGCAAATATACACCAGCAGTGATCTATTTTGTAAAACAAAATCTTAATTTACAGGTCTTTTACAAGTGCCCAGCATCCAGTCTGAAAGCCTGTGCCTGTAGACATCATAACTTAATCACAGCCTCATTAAATACAAAATCAAGCAGCTTTGGTCTTTTGGACAACTCAAGGCTATAGAATTGTCCTCCCAGTTTGCTGTGCCCAAAATCTCCTTTTGATTTTCAGAACCTATTATGCAAATGCAGGAAGCATGCTAACTAGAACAATGAGCTCTGAACATAGGACTTTGCCACCCAGAAGACATTTCCCTGTGACCTCTAAACATTAAAAGTCTCCCCATTTCTTTTCTGCCAAGGCAATGCCTGCATTAACAAGTTGTGCAACACCAGTGGAGCGAATCCAACTTTGCAGCCTGCAAACTGGGGCTGTCGTGATGATCCAGTGTAGACATTCAGTGTTTCAGCTTTTCTCTGGTCTCCTGGACTGACAGCCCAGTAGTGGCAGGCACACACAGAGTGCAGTCCTGAAGCATACTGCGTGCTGGAACCAAATGTTTGGTGTACTTCCATGCTAAAGGAAGGGCTTTTCTAGGGAAAAAAAAACCTTAGGAAGACCTCATCCACCCATGTCAAAGATCTCTCTGTGATGCAAATAAAAGCGTGGTAAGTGAACATTCAGGACAATCACTTAAAAAGCAAAATTTTGATCCAAATGACATCGTTAATGTCAACACATTGTGACTGGGCCAGGATCTGCCTGGACTGAGCTAAGCAGAGGAAGGTTTTAAGGACGATGTCAAAAGAGGGGCAGCTTCTGATGTGCTCAAGTCTGTGAAGACTGATGACACAGGGTCAGCTCTCCCTGCTGGCAGAAGAACCTTTTTCACCATGGATGCACTCCATCCTTAATTGTTAGGGACATAGTATTTTTCATTCACTTTTCCAAAGGATAGGGGGAATGTTGAACCATTCAGTCAAATGCTACAACTGTAAGTTTTGCCAGGCAACACCAAGATCCAATCACTTTTTTCATGATGTAGTTCAGCCTGAGGAAATGAAATCTTTAAAAAACAAATCCAAACACAAAACCTAAGAAAAAGATGATTTTCTGTTATTCTGTGGCTATCCTGAATTACTAGCTTCAAGCATAAAGTCATGGGTGTGGAATTGTATTTGAGCCATTGGCTATTGAAGTGTGATGTTTATGCATTTATAACCCAGTTTGGGAAATGGCATGCAAAAAAAGGAACCTTTCAAAGGCTTCAGGCTTCATGTAGGGCTATATGAACAGAAAATACTTAATGTTATTTGAAGTCTAGCATGTTTTATTGCACATGTTTAGTGAGAACTGTGGGAAGGGCAGAAACATGAAACAAACTGGCCCATATGGATTCCATAATTTATTTTTTTTAAGTAGAAGTTTTGCTAGTGCTTTATACAAATTTCATAACAGGCTCAGCATCCCATAAATAAAGGAGACCTTCAGCAACTGGGGGTTTTACTGTGTCACTGATGTTTGCATCCCCACAGACTACCACACTGAACAAATAAAAGTTACAGCCTTTTTGAGGGAGCTGTAAGCAAGCTGGGACCCTTCTGATATTAGGAGAAAGACCATGTGAGCATTCCAGAGACCAGACATCCTCTAAAAACAAACTGACATGGAAATTTCTTCTGTTTCCTCAAGACTCAAAACAGGCACTGAAGATGTGAGTAATTGATTGTGGATAAGGGTTGGCTATGGCCCAAGCGAATTGCTAGTTTATTGAACTATCTACCTATATACATGATGGCCATGACTTTAAAGATTACTAAAGTAACTCATCTGCAAAACAAGAGATACCAGCTCACTGAAGAAGATTTCTGCACATATCAAAAAAGGTAAGAGCTTTCCATTTTTCATGATGGATTGTCAGACATGTCAAACTGGGATAGAATGTTGAAAAAGAAAATATAAAAACAAATTCCAGAATTTCTTCTAAGTAACAGCTTATTTTGTTGGTAAGAAAAAGGCTGAAGTGACTGTACAACAAGCAATAAAAAGTGTGCCAAGCAAATAAATCATGATTGTGGCAGTAAGTTATTTAAGATGAAGTGGGTGACTCATTCTCTAATAACCTGAAAGAAAAAAAAAGTTTAAAGTAATTTAAAAACTATAGCAGCTACTCCTTTAAAGGACAAAATAAAGACTTATAAAAAGGGCGTATTTTTCTCAGTGGCCTCTGATCCTTTTGATAACTGGAATTAAATGGTTACCATGGTATTGTTAATATCAGTTTACAGGGGGGTTATTCTACTAGGAATACAAGACTATATGCTTCTATCTAACTGCTGAGATCATATGGTACATATAACAACATGCATAACATAACTCTTGATTTTAAACATATGTAATAAAACTTTCTTGTCACTGTTATTTATGCCCCAAAAAAGGCTAGGGATTTCAAGATATGTTTAGCTTTGTCAGCAAAATATAAAAGTATTCTGAGGTTTATTCACCAACAATACATGTTATCACTAAAAGGCTTTTAAAAGCTTTCCAGTTTCTATAAGTCACCTCTGTATGTTAGGTGACGATTTATCAAATGCAGCCTCTAAACTGATTCAAGATGGCGAAGGTGTGGATGATGGTAAACCCCTTTTGGCAACTGGAATGCTGCTTATATGCTTTTATACTGAGCTAAAAGTGTTTTAATGATGTAATCTTGGAGCAGTTTAGTTTTCTAAGCTGAGGTTTCTGAAATGATGTGTTCTCTGTAGAGTAATGACAAAGAACCGATGAAAACTTCTTTTGTCATAACAGTAACTTTTATCTAAGAAACACATCAAAAAAAGCACAAGGTGTGTAAAAAGGGATAAATTCAGTAGCATATGTCAGCTCTCAGAAACCTGAGTTTTCAGTTTTGTATAAGTAAACAAATTTTCAGCCACCTCCTATAGAAAAATATCACTTTTTGACATAGGTAGAACTGAAGGGCTGAAATGTGACTAAAGGCTGGAATTGGACTGTTTAATAATAATATGTATGAAGAATAATATGTGTTGAGAGATTCAGTAGAGACTTATTTCTCTGAGAAAACTGTGAATGTGCTCCTAAAGCTTACAGTGTTCCTACTTAAAACACTACCTGATATTTTTACATTATCCTCTTTTCTTCCATCTCAAGATGATCACATAATTTCAGGTGATCTTCTGAAGTCCAGAGTTTTTAACTCTTGCCTGACAGTTCTAACTACACCATTAAATACAGAATCAACAAAGCTGGAAGAGACCTTCAAGATCATCCAACCATCAACCCAGCACCAGCATAATGGCCCCTGAACCATAGCCTCAGGTGCCACATCCAGATGCCTCCTGAACACTTCCAGAAACAGGGACACCCCCACCTCCCTGGCAACTTGATCCAATACCTAACTAGTCTTTCAGTGAAAAATTTCTTTTTCTAATATCCAATCTAAACCTCCCCTGGTGCAGTTTAAGGTCTTTCCTCAAGTACCCACCACAATGAGTTACTATTGCATTCCTATTAAATGTGGTACTCTGGACTTTGAAGAGATTGGAGGTGGCACACAGAATGGACATAGGGCTCCATCAGTGAGTGTCTCCCTGAATTCCTCCTCAGCAGCATCACCTACCAAGGGCTCTTCAGAAAGTTTGGTGACTATTTCTTGCACATCTTTTCCATAGAAAATGTGCTGTCTTCTCTCAACCCAGTGGAAGTGCTCTCCAAGGCAGCTCATCCCAACAAAGCAGGAAACCTTCTTGTCACTCAGGGATGCTCACCCCACCCCAGACCCATAAAATTATGTTTGTCATAAGAAACTGTTCTCAAATACAAGAAAACCAAAACATGCATATACAAGAGAAAGAGCATGAGACAGCTGTAAAAAATAATTCTGCAGCTGTTGGTGTCAGTTCCCAGCTCTCTACCATTCTCCCTGCTTCACAACAGCTGCTGCATAGACCTTGTGGGAGATTTCCAACATTTTTAACTGAAGCTGTTTTGCCTTATGAGAAAATCACAATTTCATTCCTGTTTCCAATTTTAGAAGAAAACAGCACCATGTTCTGGGGTATTTAACCACCTAAATCCTGAGAAAGTTTTCCAAAACCCCTTAGAATTTGCCATGGAGAAGGCTGTGTGTTAAGTTCAGTGCAACTGCAGTGGTGTAACACAGAGCAGTGAGGATACAAAGTACAGGGCAGCTAAAACTGCTCAGTTGGATAAATACTGCATTTCCCATACTCTCATGGACGGCAGCCCTTCAAACTACTCAAACTGGAGGCAAAGTCTTAATACAGGTCCACAGCAATGAACATGGAGTGGAGGACCACTGGAATTCTCTTAGCTGAGCCCTTCCTGCAGGCATTCCAGTTAATGTGCCTCAGGTTTATCAGGATGGGACAAGAGCAATAGCACTCTCTCCAGTGAGGAGTGATTTCACACTTCTTTTTCCTGGTACTTTGAATAGTTCTGTCACCCATTTAACTCTCAGCAGTATCAGTCATCAGGGGAAGAGACAACTTTACTGAATCCATAAGTTAGTGCGTGCTTGGAAACAGTTGTTTTCTCCTAAGTGTCCCAGTGTCTTAAATATTTTAAATAACTGGTATCATCTCCCACATCTTAGTACCAAAAGATATAAAAAAAAAAAAAAAAAAAAAAAAAAAAGATAGTACCGAGCTGCCTGCTGTAAGGTCTGATTAATTCTTATTCAGTCTCCCCATGCTCTGTTATCCCTCATCCTGAGGTTCTCTTCAAATCCACATAACTATTTACATGGGAAAAATAAAGGGGACTGAGACCACAGAGAATGAGTGGAATTTGGTTTGTGAGCTTGAGAACAATAGTCTGCCACTAGCAAATTTTGCTCAGATAAAACACCTGTAAATTTCAAATAATGAAGTGACCAGGTCCAAAATACTTGAAAAATAAAATGCTACTGAACAATAGCAAACAGAAGAATGGCAAAAATAATCAGTGTAAAATTAACCAGTCAACCAATAACACCCCCAAATATGCAAACAAAGGCAACTTTTCTGCCCTAACACTGTGCCAGTTCCTAATGTCATGGTTCTTTTTAACCTCAAATGTACAGAACATACCTGATAAATGAAACATGGATTCATAAACTCACTAGGCAGTATCACACAGCATAGAAGTAAAATTCTTTGGAACAGGATTTTACCCCTATCTATTAAGGCTTTTCTTATTTCATACTGTGGGCTGTGCTCTATTTCACTGAGAAAAGAAGTGTGCACTATCTCCACACCAAAATGCAAATGCCCTGGAATAACACAGAGTCCTGACTTTGCCAGCACAGGAAAATGTAGAAACTGGGAGGACTTTGAGGAAAATGAAGGAAGGGAAAAAAGCAAAGAAAAATACTCTGAACTGAAGCATGACTGTGATGGGATTCTTTTGCTTTTAGCAATGAGAGCACTGCTTTGCCCAGGCACTGATCCTAAATGTTCTGGGCCCCTTGAGGACTGCTTTATACAGAGCACTGCCAGCTTGTTCCAACAGACAAGGCATCCTGGCTGTCACAGTCATGGATATGAAATTTATCTTTCTGTAAATGAATTACAGGCTTAGGAAGCCAGCAAGCAGCCAAGCCTCCGAAGAAAAAACTGGAATTCAGATTGTCTAAATGGTAGTGGACCATTTTGCAAGGCGACCTGCCATTTTATCTCAGACTAAGTTCTTACAACATCCCAGCCAAGCTGCTCAGGACCCAGAACTTTCACAAATCTAAAAAATATCTTTTGTAACAGCACTAGCAGTTGAGTGATTCAGAAAGCTATTACTGTTGTGCCCCTATGACCCCTAAAGCTGAAGTCTAAATGAGAGGAAGGTTTTAGATAGCTGTTCCTGTAAGACGTATTTAAGAGGCCCACCATGTATTTTCCAGGAGTATTTCTTAAAACCAGGAGTATTTCTTAAAAAAAAATTGTAGTTCCTGGGAATTCTACTGTTGAAAAATGGATGATAACCAAAAACCAAAATACTGATTTATTAATTTTCAATTAGCAAATTTCAGTTGAGAAATGTAAAGCCCCATCATTTTGTCTTGGTTTGAAACCAACTTGTCCCTCCTCCTTCCTTTGGTACCTCAGATGCAACTCGTAATCCCATTCTTCTCAGCAGCCTGGGCTTCCCAGACAGGCTGCTTGTGCCATTGCCCGTGGCCCCCAAGTGCACTGTATCCATTTAATGATGGAGGACACTTTTACTTACAGTAATTGCAATTCAAAAAAAAAAAAAAAAAAAAAAAAAAAAAGGATTCCAAGCTAAGCTGCTTCAATTCAAGACAGACACCCTTGAAATCTCCTGAAATCTCCTAATCGCCTAATTAAACAATGATTTTTTTTTGTCCTATATATTTTTTATTAAGAAAAGAAATCATGTATAATTTTACTACCCTGGCCTACACTGAGAAAGAAATGCATTTCTAAATAGGTGTTTCATTACTGAAGCTTAACAGGAAAGTAAATCTGATAATTTTCCCTTACTCTGCTTACTTTTTTTACCCCAAAAGCCATTCAAAGAAATTATAATTTTTATTAAGTGGTGGAAATCCAATAATTTTAATATTATCTTTGGAGAATGAATATTTTGTTAAACATTAGTGATTTAGAACAAACCTGACATATTTCATATTCATATCCACTGCTTGTTAATTTTTCTCTTTCCATTTTTCTGTCATGTATATTACCCAGTGCAGCTGCCAAGTTCAGCTTAGACTGTGCTCAACTTTCATGAATTTTTCCTTTTATGTTCCTGCTGAATATATAAAGCAGTTTATAATGAAAATTCACCATAAGAGAAAAATTTACAAGATATTTTTATGGAGCAGTCATAAGTTTTACAATTTAAACTGGGAAGCATAACTGTGAAGTCATTGCCATACCCATGGTATATTTTAATCATCTGTCTACAATATGCTGGAAAAAAAAATTAAAAACTGAAGGAGATTTTCCCCTCCTTGAAAAACAACAGAAACAGGAATAGAATTCTGAGCTTTGGAGACTGTCATTGACACCAACACTCTGGAAAGATAGCAGCAATGAAATGCTACTGAAAGAATTGACTGAAAAGAGTTTGTTGACTCTTTTGTTTTGTACACATAAATAGAAAGGAACCATAATACAAGGATGTAACTGGTGACAGTTTCCCCCATGCTCAGAAATCCCCTTCCAAACAGATAACAAAGGCACAGAGAGCACTGCCTCGAGATCCTTCAGCTGAAGTCTCTCACTTGAACATGACAGTTGAGAGGCAGCATAGTACAGGAGAAAATAACAGTCTCATGAATATAAGTTATGGGCCAGCTAGAAATTTACATATCTAAAGCAACACTTCTGAATCCCCAAGCGTAATCCTCAACTAGCTGTTGAAAAACAGACAGCACTAGTACACTGGTTCAAAGTAAAATATCCCAGTTCATGAAGACTTCCATCTTGTACCAATTTCAGTCTATCAGTGGTTCGGATTTTGCTGTAGTCTAGCTCTAAGGTGCACAGGCAATGTGTAGGTATGTGCTGGAGGGGATCACCATCACCATTTGGTCTGTTCCTGGGTTTACTCAGTACCTAAACCCACAGATAGGAGAGCAGAAAGGTCAATCTCTCTTGGGAGGACACCTAAAGGAGCAGGGCTCTCAGAAGGAGGAGGGAGAAGGGGCAGCCTTTTTTCTGGGAAACTGTAGGACAGTTATGTTGTAAGGACAATGGTATTCCAAAGAAACACAGGATCTGGGTGTACCCACAGTATTTTTTCCAGCGCTTCAAGTTTGAGGAGAACAATAAGAGAGGGATGCAATTTGCAGAGGTAGAGGTCCAACTTAGAATCATAGAATATATTGAGTTGGAAGGAACCCATAACGATCATTGAGTCCAAGTGCCAAAACTTACAGAACTAGGAGCAAAGGAGAGGTCTGCTACAGACCAGAATACAGCTTGTGTGACCTGGAAGGAGGGCTGACAGCAAAGTCTGTGCTGCAAAGGGCCAGTACACATCAGCAGCTGAATTCATGCTTTTCCTGGAACGTAATTACAGCAGAACTGAGAGTGTACCCTTCAATTTAACTTCTTCTGTGAGTGGTCGGGGACCAGTAAGCCAGAACTGAAGGCTAGTTTTGGGAAGGCTAGCATGAAGCCTTATCCACAGACTCTCAGACTCCACAACCATATTCAATGCATTTAATCAGTAGTTACACCTTTTTCTGAACCCTTAACAGAGTGCATTTGAGATAAACTGAACAAAGAAGTTCTCACCATGCTGAAATTGCTGGTAATGTGCCAAAAAGTAATAGCAAATTTACTAAAGTATTAGATCAGTAACATTTTATGTTAATAATTTATCACCCAAAATGTCAACACTTAAAAAAATATTTGAAGCCCTCTTGTGAGCCCTTTTGAATGCCTGCACAGAAGAGCTCTGTATGAGATGGCAAGGAGCTGTTGGTGTACTGATTTATCCTTTTTCTGGGGTGGGCAGAGCACATAAAACACCATGCGCTCATGGGTCAGGGGCTGGGCTGCATCCCACAGCAGGAGAGGAGGAAATGGGCTGTGCCAGGAAAAAGGGTGGTGCAAAACACTTCCCCTCTGCAACAAGGAGGACCCCATGAGTCAGAGTTCCCAGGTCAGTATAGCTGTGCTTCTTTCTCCTTTACATGGCTTGAATTGCTTGGTGGAAATCCAATGTTCTGGGTTTGTTGTAGAGAGGAACAGTTAAATCCTTTTGTTGAAAGTATCTGCCCTGGGTTTCCTTTGTTTTCGCGTGGCAAAGCTTTTTCATTGTTTTATACAAGGACTGGAGTGGTTCCCCCTGAGATTCAACAATACCAAATACCAGTGTTTGAAAGGTGGTGTTCCATTTAGCACAGTATTACAAAAAATATAACTGGTATATTAGTCGGCTTTCCAATTTGCCTGACAAATTAAAAAGCCTGCCAGAACTCAGCCTCTTTGCTTCTTTCCTTGATATCTGACTCTGCAGAGATCCTCCTGTTTTGTAGTTGAGAAATTTTGTTAAATGTCTTGGAACTGGTAACTTCTCAAGTTTTATGGTTGGTATAGTTTTTCACTGCATTTGTAGTAACAATAGTCTGTGTTAAAGTAAACCTGAAGCATCCTCAAGCTTTACTATAAAAAATACACCTGTTAAGGAGACATCTGCTATCTTTGTGTATATGTAGATTTTGGCATATTTTGCCTCTATAATCAGAATTATACTCTAGATGTAAACAAAGCCTAACTGTTTCTCATGTGGTGCTCAGGTTCCTCGCTTCACTTAAGCAGTATATTGTAATATCTAAAGGGATTTGCTTAAGTGGCAGAGTGTACTGCAGAGCAGCTTAGAAATGCTTTCTGGCAGGACTGGAGTAAAAGGAAATAGGTGGTCTGCATGGAAATACACAGCCAAACTGATTCTGGGTAGAATGTGTGGTGAGATTATGACACCAGTTAAAAATATAATCACCAGTGACTCAGCTTCTACTTGAGCAGCTCCCTAACTATCCAGAATGCTATCGGTTCAAAACCCATGAGCTATCACATATGTATTGGCAAAAACACACATTGAGTCTCATGGTTAGAGCACAGGACAGAAGAACCCAGGCATCTGTTTATGACTTAGCTACAGATCTGCTGTGAAAGTCCAAGTACATTTAACTCTTTATATTCTCCTAACTCAGTTTGCAAACTAGAGAAAGAAAAAAACCCAGCTAGATATGTTGTAAAACTAAAATCCTGTCTTTAAGGAGTTAAAGGGAAAGCAAATATGTCAAAGTTAATCCTAAATCACTAATTCTTTTTGCTGTAGCTACTAGTAAATTCTTTCCAGTAAGAAATGCCAAAACGAATTTAAAGTTCAGTCTCTCCTGGAAGTCTCTTGCTTTTGAGAATGAGGGGAAAGGCACCAGCCACATAAAGGCATTCACTTTAGAACTGCAAATGAGCCTGCACAATGTTTTATCCTTCACCAGTCCTTTTTGTCGCCTTCTCTTCTGACTGCATTCTTGGAACATCTTGTACAAGAATTTATAAGACTATTTGTTTTATTGCCACATCTTTAAATGCACAGACCACACTGCAGTCCAAGAAACAGGTTTGAAAAGAATGGTGAACTGTGTTATTTTGGTTAAAAACAGTTCTTGCTAAAACCAAAAGCTGTGTTTTTCTCACATTAGAATTTAAAAAAAATACTTTGGCGGAATTAGGACGTGAAAGGTACCTGAAAAGTTGAACTGTGTAAACAGTGAAATGCTATCAAGAAGAGTTTAATTAGAAAATATGGGATGCAGCATCACTTATAAATACTCATGAGTTTTGCATATTTAAAATACGCAAAAGTCACCTTAGTTTTCTGGCATTAGCAGCTTTTCTGACTCGATAAAAATACTTGAACACAATGTACCTGTTGATAAACAGAATTAAAATCAGTCAGAAGTATTTAGAATTTAAGTACTGTTTTTATTAAAGCCAAGCTGGAAGCCATAAGCTGTGCCTGGAAGAGAGTGCATATGGGAATCAGCCCTAGACCACGGGTGCAAATACCTCTTTGCAGGTAAGATCCCTTCAGGTGTCTCACTGCAGAAGGAAGCAGCACTGCTCATCTGCCAGAAGTGAGGGATGTGCTGCTTTTCTGATTATCAGAGCAGTGGCAGGGGATGGAAGCACTGCAGACTCTGCTCCTCCAGCCATCCTTTTGCACCAGCTAATATTTCAGATAAAATGGGTAAATTTCATTTCATGGAAAAAGTAACAAACGTCAGCAAACTAATGTGAGTACAGAGATTTCATCAGCAGGCTTTTGGTTACTGCAGAATGCACTATTGGATGACTGGATCCATGAACTATATGGTAAATATTGAAGAAATATTCAAAATTGTATAATTAAAATGATGACAAAATAGTCTGCTTGTTTCAATCATTCAAATTCCCTTGAGATAAATGACACAGACAATGATTACAGGGAAGTAATACAGGCTAGACACATTATGTGATGAAAGAAAACAAGTTAAGAGGTGTTAAAATATATTTAGCAAAAATTAATAGGGAAGGCAAGCTTAGAGGCTGCAGGCTTATACTTCATTATATAAAGACATATTTCTTTAACAATGTCACTCCTAATCCATAACAAAAAAGTCTGTGGGAATGACATTTTTTAATGAGAAGATACAAAATCTGTTGAAAATAGTATTGGGTACAATTTTTTCCCCATAAGTATTTAAAATAATTTGATGAATCAATTTTATGCATTACTTTCTACACTCATTCATTTGAATGGTACCATCTGTGATATGTTTGCATAAAATGAATTTCAGTCTCATTACAAAACATTTGTTGAAAAATAATTCTGAATTTACTTTGGAAAATATTCACTGTAGAAATCTGATGAAAGCTCTGTATTCAACCAAGTAAAAGAAATTACTAGGGAATCTATAACCAATGATATTAGCCTCATTTTTAGCTTTCAAATAACAAATAACACAGTGTAAGAAATAAAATAGTGCTTTGTTTTACATTTTCCAGTAAAGCCTAAACTGGAAAAAAAATGGAAAGAAATTATACGCGTTGCATCAGGCTGTTAGAAATTATATGATAGGCTGTCAGAAAAAAGACTAGTGCTCTTTATAGCCTTCTCCAAGAGATCACAGCTGCCTGGAACATATTACTGGTGCACAAGTTGATGCTGCTGCACAAGGACTCTTTCAGTTTTATGTAATTGCTCATTCAGGTTTTTCCTTATGATGACTAATCTGTGGTTCCTGAGACTTTCAAATGCAAAGGCATTTTCAGGAACTACCAGTGTTGAAACTTATAATAGGTATTGTAACTTAATCCAGTATCCCTTTATTTTGTTGAACTAAGATGTGCTACATACCTATGAACATTAGGGAACCCCATTCAAAGAGTATTCTCAAGCTTAGCTTGTTATAGGATGCCAGATTCCTGTTCTAATCTCAGATTTAGTGATCAACAGCTTTCTCCAAGTATTTCAGTATTAGGTTAGAAATTGTGGGCTCTGCATCATAATGGAGCAACAGGTTCCACCTATATTCAACTTGGAGTTTAGCAAAACGTGTCAGAGAAATGGTCCTAAAAAAAAGAGCTGTGTCTAACAAGCCTGCTGAGCCTGTTGGCCTTGCCTGCCCTCTGTGCTTCAGTGCTGTGGAACAGAGGAGGCTCAGCCATCTCCATTTGCCAACAGGCTTCGATTTTAAATGTTCCTCTGAAAACATGGAACTTCTCCACAAAATTATATTAAAGTTGGCTGAAGAATTCCTTCTCAGCTGGAATGGCTGTGAATGAACTGGTTAGTGCTTAACAGCTGCATGGTTGGAAAAGTATGAATTTAAATGTCCATGTTGGATTGTACTGGTATTTTTTACATGGGACCTAAACTGAATGACTTAGCACAAAGAGAGGCAGCTATTAACAATAAGAGTTTGACCTCAGATAACAAAATTGAAAGGAGTGGCCTAAACTTGGCCTTTTTATCCTTGATCATAGTTCCTGGCATTGTCTTCTTCCAAGGCTAAACTTAATACAGTCCTACTTTCCCACCTAAAAAATGTCTAAAATCTCTTCTAAGCTGCACTTCAATTAACAGTTTCAAAATTTTGTCTGTCATCCACTGGAAAGGGATAAAAGTTTACACAGCAACATGTCTCAACTAGAAATCATTAAAACACCTACTCAGCCAAACCATGCAAATCCTTCTTTTTTTTTTTTTTTTTGGGGGGGGGGGGGAGGGTAGTATGAGGTCCTGTGAAACAATAAGACTGCTTGTTACTTTGTTACTTTTTCTGACTCTCCAAGATGCTCTCCAAGGCTGGGATCTATAGAAAGTAAAAGCCAGGGAATTTAATACAGCAGTTCTCCCAGCAGCCTCACATAAATAATCCAGAAAAGAGAACACTAACTATGGTTGGATCAGCTCTCAGTACATTCTTAGGATCAAAGGGAAATCTCTTAAAAAAATCCCCAGAAAAATCAGTGACTGGTTCTTCTGAAGGAAAATTACCGAGGAAGGAAAAGAAGGTAGTACCTTCTTACTGGGAACAAATCTACTTCTGCTCTGAGTTTGCCATCGATCTTTGACTGGAGAAGTCTGTATCTCTGAAAAGCAGAGAAATAACTAATGATTCATATCATTAGAAGGTAAATTCATCATTAGAAGGTGAATTCCATTACTGGGATACTTGATGATCAGTACTGTCCGAGGTTACCTTATCAAAGAACGGGGAAGGAATTCCTCCCTTTCCTCCTCCCCTCCCTCCTTCCCAAATTGCATCCATCACATTAGACAGGAAATAAATGAAAAAATAGATGAGTAAATAGGGATAAACTGTCTCTCACTATCAACTCTAGAACAGGACAAAAATAGAGTCATGACAAGTATAAATATTGTAAGGTTCAATAGGTGCATGTTCCCTGAGCCTAATTCCTGCTAGCAATCTTTCCACATTAGTCTGCCAAAAATGGAAAACATCCATAGTGCTGAGCATAGGATAAGTAAGAAAAGTTATGAGGTGTTGGGAAGCCAGAATACAACTTTCTTCTGGCCAGAGCTTGGCCTATGTAAGTGGGAATTCACAAATGTGCCTTTTATTGACGTGTGCCTGACCCAGAGGACACAGGAGATGACAGCTGATTTCCACTGGAACAATTTTAGGCCAGTGTCTGAAGGGTTTTGACTATCACCAAAGAATATTCTTCAATGAAATCCTAATGGGAGAAATATGAGTCCACAAAACACTTTGTAGGGTTTTATTCTTCCTTGCTAGAGAATTGTGACCAAGTATATCAGAAGCAACTATAAGCAGGCTAGCTGTATTCAAATAAGGAATAGGACAAACTACTGATTCTAATCTTATGAATATTTTGATTTGTAAAAAATAGGGGAAAAATATCCTAAGGGATTACAAATGCAGAATTTAAATGAGAAGTATGTTAACTGGAAAGGACTTGTGATAAGAGATATAAAAGTAACAGTCTAATTCAAATTGCATGGCTATAGTACAGTTCCATCATGCACATTAAGTCTATTGGGATCAGCATATATACACAAAATCCCTGTCTGAAGACAGCTGCTCATGCCTTTTTTAAAGTGCCCTTGGAACACTGAACTTTCTCTGAAACTCATATTTAATATGTGACTTCTTTTTAAGAAAGTTTTAAGAGGAAGAAGCAAAATGATGCATGATTTAGGAGTCAAATATATTAATTCACTTTCCATGTTAGTTTCCATGTTGAAGGCTTTGGAGGGAAATGTCTTAAAGTACCTTCAGATATTGAGAAGAACATTAAGAAGGACAAAAGAAACTTATGTTTAAAACCTTAAGTGGACTCTACCATTCTTGGTTTGGGATGAAAGGCAAACCTTCAGAAACATTGCTAAAAATAGTATGGGTTGCTCCACATCACACTTTTAAGTCCTAACTCTACTTTGAAATAAAAAGAGCATTAAATCATAAGTTCATTAGTAAAATGTTAAGATTGAAAGATACTATTGAATTTTCTTTTTTTTCCCCCTGAATTTAGGTAAGAATTCCTAAATTCTTAGGGAACAGAGCAATTTCTGTTTTGTATCCAAATGAAGATGAAGCCTGACTGAGATTTCTTCAAAAAAAAGATACTACCTTGAAACATCCATAGCTAAACATGCAGATGGGAAGTGGGAATTTGGTTCCAAGACTGATCTGAAGCTGGCTAAGCAGGGATTCAAATCAGGTTATGAAAGCTACATGTGTGACTTGTACACTAATCTAGGTGGATTTCACTTTATGTCTTGCCTCTGCTGTGCCCATTTTTTAAAAAATGTGAATCTTAATCATCTGTCTTTCAAAGTCAAGGATAAGTTCTGCTAGAGCTAAAAGAATATTATCATTTGCTGTATCCCTTTGGCACCTTGATCATAACTTTTGAGAAGGACACAGAGGTAGATAAAATACACTTGCTGCAGTTTCTGCTGGAAGGGCTGAGATTTCCTACCTGATGTGTACCAGTATTTGAGCATGACAGACAGAGTAAGGAGCAATTCCATCAGGATATAATTATCAATTACATATCACACTGTGATATTTTAAGTTTCAAAAGGTACACTGTTTTAAAGTAGAGTGATATTTTTCTTATTATGTTGCTTGGTAGGATACATAGTATTGTGAAAAATCAAAAAGGGTACATATAGAGCCGTAGACACAGTAAAGGAGGTCTTGAGAATCCTGAAGCAACTTGTAGGCTAAATACCATTCATGAATCCTGGAACTGAAAACACAAACTGTCTCCCATAGATTGGTTTGTCCTCTTTTCAGAGAAGCAGGGGGTTTTGCCATCCTTTATGGCAGAATCAAAGAAACATTGATTAGGAAACCATTTTCTCCTTATCCAAAGCCCACCATTAGATTTCACATTCTGATTGCTAGAATAGACCAACTGTGAAAGAAGAAAGCTTGGACTTTTAAGGGCTTTCCACCTGTGATCTGCAAACCTGCTCCTGCTGAGGAGCATGAACAGTGTCCCGAGCACTCCTGAATGTGCAGTCCTCGTGTGGCACCACTCCAAAGTACATCAATGGAAGAGTTGCCAGGTCAGGACTACTGTTCGTAACTACAGCAAAAATCCATTCTGTCAATGTTCTCCTTGCACTGCAACACCTCATTTTGCTTTCAAAACTTTTGCCTATTAGGCAAAAGTCTACATTAGGATGTTTTCCAAAAATGGCTGATATAGCACTGGCAATTCAGTACAAATGTCAGGTTCTAAGAAATGCTTTTAGTACTTTGAACATGACTGGAAAAGAGAGGCTTCTAAATTTTCAGTTATTTACATTATGCTTTCTGGATCTTTTAATATTTGGTATAAACTCACTGAATGTACTTATTTCAAAATTCCTTTTGCTCCCTTGGCAATAGCTTGCCGCTTCCCCTTCCATTTCAGCTGCACTTACAATTTTCTGCTCCAATTCTGATACTTCAGCATGTACTCTCCTGCTGCCAGAAACAGAATTGAATCCTACCAGCTGCCTGTAAGGGGTTAGGAACAATATCTTTTAGCATTGGAAGTATTTCATTAGTAATGTGTATTAGTAATGTCTTTGTTGGGCTTAAGTTCATTTGTTAACTGAGAAACTACAACCCATGTTTTAAAAAGAACATACACTGAAACAAAGTGGGGTTTAGTACCCTGTTAATAAGGAATTTTAATGCTATGAACACAAGTCTAGAAGCTGCTCTTTTTTTTTTTTTAAAGCAGATCCAGGTTAATTTAACAATTCCTTAACAAATGACAACCATTTTTCAGGGAGGTCTGAAAGATGCAGTGTCCTTAGATATCCCCAGGTTCTTTCCTTTAAGGAGATTTAAAAAAAAAACAAAAGGAGGAAAACAGAGCAACTGGGATGACTGATATTCGATAAAGTATATTCTTAGATGTTGCAAAGGCTTATGCATGATAATCATCTAAATAGAACCCATGTGCCTTAGCATCTGTGTAATTTTCCCTTACTATCTCATTAACATTACAAAATGCAGACCAACAGGATTTTGATAGCCAGACAGCTCATGCATGTTGAATTATGCTTCCTCTCATATAATTCCCATACTTTCCTCACATATCTGAGCAAACTAACACAGTATCTGTGGTTTAAATCATTAACATCTATAGGCAGTATCTATATTATCACACTTTTCAAGGAGTGTGGTATTTATTGCATGACTAAGTTAGTAAACGCACATTTCAAAAGAAAATAGCTTTTAATCTAAGTATTCATTTGCTGATGAATTAAAATCACCAAGTTATTCAACACAATTCAAAATGAAAAAGCTGACATATCATTTATTGCAAAGGCCACAGCTATAATGGGAACGTCATTGTTTCCCTTTCTGCTGGTCTCACACATTCCTTTTAATCTTGATTATTTGTCACCCTGTTAGGGACTTCTTATGGTAATGAAATCTTTTGTCAGTGATGTAACCAGAGCCTTTTGCTGCATTTTTCCTTCCTACATAAGTTACAATTGCAGTTATAAACACTGTGGAGGTTTTTTCTGAATCACACAATTGCAGATTGTTTGAAGGAAACGCACATTCCTGGCTGTTGCTAGGTGGCAAATGCTCTTAAAGATTTTGCAGGCTAGAGATTTCTTCAAACCTTTAATCCTCCATATTTATTTTATAACCCATAGGAACTGTTAAAAAAACAACAAAACGCCACTGAGTGCTAGGATGATTGTAGATTTGAAAGCAGTAAGAGATTTGGCATCAAAAGCTTATTCCCAATCCTAGCTAGAGGTCAGTTTAAGACTTTCATGAGGTTGATTATCCTGTATCTGCATGTTGCAAGGCTGCTCATGCCTTCTTCTAAAACTAGTGTTAGCTCCTGTTTAGAACAAGGTCCTTGATGTAATGGATAAGCCTCAGCCACAGTCCTTTGAAAAATATGTACATGCAAAAGAACTTCACAGACTGCAAGGAAAGAAGGCAGAACTTTTGCTTAACATCTGGGAACTGGTCATCTGGGGGATTTTGCCTGAGATGTTGCCACAGCACTGAGTTTCAAAGAGTATAGCAATGCATTGATAAATCTATATAGTGCTTGTCTGAAAAGAATCCTGCACTCTACTGTTCCTAGGGTATGATTTTACAAAACTGCACATTCATTCCTACTTACAGGTCAAGTTGAAACTGTATTTTCAGCTGTCCTTTTGAAATAAGGCCAAATTCACAGCTGAAGCTAAACCGATGAGACTTTCCACCTCCAAAAGCTGTCACACCAATGTCAGTGTTAGATTCAAGTCTATGTATCAGTAATATGTATTAAAGGACAGCACAAGAAAGCTCTAAATACAGAAAAAAAACCCCAAACAAACAAAAAAAAACCCCAACCCAGGCTTTATTACAGAGCACCTTCAGCTTCTTCTGCAGCACATAGTACCTGTTTTAAGGCTCAGCATATTCATATTCAAGCAAAAGCATGGGTCTTACAATGGAAATCTAGGGTAACTCTAGCAGTATCCATTATATATTATCTACTACATCTTTTCTTGCCAATAAAGTGTCATATTATCATTAAAAAAGCAAATTTTTACAGTATCGAAAATTGTTCCCTTGCCCTTCCCTACCTCAGACACACATCTTCTACAACTGCAGGTGGCTTTGGTAGAAAACATCAGTGAAAAAGTGGAATATTAGCTTCAGACCCTGACTTTAATGTTCTTTCTTTAATTTTGATTGGTTGATTAAAGCTTCTGTGCTCTTTGTGTTCAGCGTGATGTGGGAAACATATGTTTTGTGCCTAGATGTGTTCTCAAAAACTGCTACTTATTACAGAAGTCTCTTGATGGTGCTAGGAGAGATGAAACACACTTTGTCCTTAGACTTCCTGGAGAACTAGCACAGGTAATTGTATTCTTTTGAGCTCTGTGAAAGAGGCAGTGAAGCTATGGTGGGCTATCAGCCTCTGACCATCCAGAAAAGATTCCTCATTTTCCTCAGACAAAAAGGGGACAGAAGCTTTTTGGAGGTGTACCACATTTGGTAGCATGGCCAAATAGCTGTTACTTGCTGAAGATTTTTACAGCTACCACCTTGTAAATGCAAAGGGAAAGAGAGCTTGAAATCACCCTCTGGCTGTATGGGCACCGATATTATATATATATTGAATATATATATTATTATTATTATATCAGTACTCTGGAAAACCTTCAGATAAAAATAGACACAAGCTTGTAGTCCTTCAGATACATCTATCCATTATTTTTATATACCCTCTTCTTCATAGTTTTTGTAATAACTGTTGCAATCCCACTGTGAAACTAGTAAATTCACAAAATGACAAATATAGTCACTGTAGAGTCACATAAATGTTCTCTATGTAAAAAAAAAATGTAGTCTTTTTACTATGGGGCATGAAGCAAACATAAAAGATTGATTGTTTTTATAAAGAAGTAATGTACTTTGGAGTTAATAACCACTAATAATCAGGATTAGACATTTCACGCAATGCTTGTCTCCCATCTTTTGACATTTCTCAAAAGCCTAAATTTTTTAGCCGTCTTTAAAATTACTGATTTCACAAGCTGCCTGCAAAACATCCCCACTGAAAAAAAAAGAAATATGACTTTGTCAAATTTTAGAGGAAACTAGAGGCAATCGAGGGAAAAGCTTAATCTTAAAGTGGATTTCTAAATTTCATCTGGAAGGATGATTGATGTGCTTTCCCCTCCCACACTGCTATAACTTTAATCTCACCTAGAGGAAAGAGAAAGGGAGCAATCTGACACTTAGCCCACTCAGCTCTCCTTTCCAGACTGCAGCTGGGAGATAAGGAAGCAATGGAGGCACTGCTTCCTTTCACCCCTGGATATTTGGGATGCTCTCTGTGGGAGGATAGAGACCAATTACCCTTTGAAATTCATCCTCAAAGTGTTAATAATTTATCTAATTCCTATATCTTATTCATTTTAAGTATGTGTTGAAAAGCACTCATTATCAAAATTGACTAAAAAGCCCTCTGATCCCATCCTCTGGCCTTTGCTAGTATTTCCCTGTTCTCCCTGCAGTTTGTGCTTCCTAGACCAACTGCTCCTTGTGGACAGAAACTGCTAAGCTGCTCTTCACAGCTTGCAAGTCCAAACCCGTCTTTGCTGGTTAAATGGCAACTGCTTTGCTGCATATGCCTCAACAGCACATATGGAACTATAACCTGCTTCCTAAGGAAGGTTTCTCCATGTGGAAAAGGTTTCTGTGTTCACTGCTGAACCTTATGCTGGTCAAAATGACCAGATTAGCAAAAGCATAATTTAAACCGTTTAAGTGTTACTGATCTCGTTTTGCTTTATCCAGCCAGGGAACACACACATCTTAGCTAAGGTGCCAGCTGCTCCATCAAACTGAGGCTGACTGACAGCTTCTTCAAACAAGCCATGGCACAGGTAGCATAGGATGTGCTTAGCACGCTCATTAGTACGTTTCATATAATTCTCATCAAAGCTAAGAGGTCAGCATCCACAGTGAGAGGCTTAACTACACATTAAGGCTCAAACCAGCCATCCTTGACAGAATGTCAGAGCGTGGGGAACAGCACTTTTGTCTGAGAACTTTGGCACAGGACTGTGCTAGGTAGTAATGTTGTCTCCCACAAAAGCTACTTCAGATAGGAGCAATTAAAATGAAGAGCTGGATGAGGGGAAAGCTGGCTTATATTCTGTGTAGGAACCTGTCACGAGTCATAGGACCTAAGATCATGGGAGATCGTGGACAGAATAACAAGTGTTACGTCCTTGAGTGAAGTCTGGAAACAACACAAGGACCAAATTGACATGTTCATAACGCTATGAGGATATGAACCACTTCCTTCCCCTTGACCACTGACTAAGTTATGAAGTTAGAAATCCAGTCCATTAGGCATTACTCTTGTCCTCCATACTTCAAGTGCTTTGCAGGTTCAAAGGCAGAGTTGAACAGTGGTAACTCAAGTGATAACTCAAGTGGAAACATGAGACTGCTATGGCCAGTGGGTGGTCCTCACACCCTGCAGCCAGGAGAGATGTTCTTTGTGGGGTGATGGGCTACTGCTTTTGTGGGCTGATGATGATTGTATGTAAAATGTTCTACTGCTGTGCACTGCACAGTGTGCTCCCTGAGGTATGTGTTGGCATGCCAAAGGTGTGGTTGCAATCTATCATACTGGCTCATTCAAATTGTCTTAACATAATTAAAAAGCTCAATTAAGCTCCAGGCTATGATGTTTGACGAACTCCTCAAGGTGTCTTTAAAGATATTAGTCTGTAGCATGCTAGTGCAGTGTTTTATTAAAAACATTACAACATGCTCTCTGTTTGCCTAGCACGGGATTCCAGAAGCAGAGCAGTAGTTTTCATGCTTAAAACTAGAAGCACCTGAGAAGGATAACTGGGAGAGCTAGACAGTGTTGTCACTAGCACCACCCACTAACGCTGCTTCTCGAGTGAAAAAAAAATGCAAACAGTAAAACAAAGTGGTAGATTGGGAACAGGAGTTCTGTCTGCAGAAAGGCATTGCAAAGTTCACTCAATTTGTCCACTAAGTGTAAGAAATTATCTTTAACCTATTTTTGCCACTTTTAAACTCAATGTTTCTTCTTAAAAAAAAAAAATAGGCTACAATCTTCAAAATTAATCATTAACCTCTGTTACTAACGCTGCTCCGAATGAGAATATGTCATTCCTGGAATGTCTGATCTGTTATTGTGTTGAAGACAACAGGCAGCTGTCTTTGAAATTAGGTGACACAAATTGTCAAATTATAAACTGTGTATGCATCCAAGTGTTCATGTCCTTCTAGTGTATTTCTGATGTGAATCATAGATTTGCATTACGGCAATATTCATAAAATAGTAAATAAGTGAGAATTACAGGGGGAAGAGAGAAAAGGAATGCACTCCTCTCAGGTATTACTGACACTTTGGTGAATGTTTCTGCTCCCAATCCGGAACTCTCCTGTAGCAGTGTAGAGTCTTGGGGAGGCTGCAACCATATTTGCCCTCAGTACTCTATCAAAATGTAAAAGAAAGCTGTTGTTGCCAGAGCTTAGAATATCACTATTGAGAAGTAAAAGAAAAACTCATTACCTGAAGAAGAACAAAAGTGTTGTAAGAAAATTAAAAGTTTGGGAGAAAAACAAAACAAGAAATCTCAAGTGTGCTCTACACCACTTTGATCAAGCATGACTAACATTTATTTCAAGTCTACACCTATTCAGATGTTTTTGTACCATGGCAGATTTAAGCCTTCAGCTCTCTCCCGAAACACTTGATGTTATATAAGATGTCATTTTAGAAAATATGAGACCGTGTTGGAAACCAATTTCCTGAAGAGCTAGGAATAGGGTCATATCGTTATCTAGTGTTATGCTTGCAGCTCTGGCAATTTTCTTTTTTAATAAATATGGATAAGTCCGTAGGACTCTAAAGGACAACAGATATTGTCCTTTATCTTGTGTCTGTTTCAAAATTGTGGAAAAGATGCTATGTGCAAAAAGGGTCAGAAATCTTTTCGAAGACATAAAATCATACAAAGTCCCTGATCTAAAACATAAAAAGAGCCAAAGACACGATTACAGTGTTGTGTTGTGCGAGACCTGAGCAGCCAAACACAAATCATCAGCTCTGACCAGGGAACTAAGTAGTTACGTGGAAGTGATTTACTGTCGGACCCTACACAGGGCTCGCTGGCTCCCGCACAGCACCGCACTGAGCGGCCCCAGTGTCGGGCTGGAGCTGCTTTGCACCTTGGTGGTTCGGATAACAGCCAGGAGGGCTCCGTTCCCTGCTCACAATCTTGGGCAGACAAACCTGTAGAAGAATCAGCCGAACCAAACACAAGCCAAATCGGACCTGTAAGCATCCATGTACGGATACTTTTCAAGTACAGGTTACTGAATAAAGTGGAGAAGTGAATGTAGCCCATAAGAAACCCCACAACACAAACCAAACCACTTTTATTTCTTTGAATGTCTTTTGAATTACTTGCCTTCTTTTTGCTAGATCAATCACAGATGTTCTTGCTTTAGCACCAGGGCTGGGCAAACCCGGATAAGCTCGATAGCTGTTCTCTAAGAGCTGCCAGGTATGGAATACAAATCACCCAAAGGCAGAAAAAAAAGCCTTTCCCCCCCCTCTTCGCCGTGAGGCTTCTAAGAGAGAAGCTGATGGCGTTTAGTTTGAGACACTTCATCAGCCCTCCGGATGCTAAAAGTAGGCGAATCGTGACTGCAGCCCTTCCCAACAGGAGAGCGGCTCCCCGGCTGCCTCTCCCTGGCCCCCACACCTCCCGACCGAGACCACCCTTCCCGGGCCGGCCGGTGCCGCTGCAGCCCAGCGCCGGCCACCGGCCCGCACTGCCGCCTCCTTGGGGCCACCCGAGCCCCTCAGCACCGCCTGCTCCGGCTTCCCCCGCCTGCTCCGGCTTCCCCGCTTCGGGCAGGGACCCTCCGCCTTCCCCCAACCCCAATCGAGCCCGGAGGGGAAACTCTGGGTGGGAGCGGTGGTGGTGGGACCGCAGCCGGTTCTCTTCCCCCGTCGGCTGCGGAGTGGGGCAGGGGGCGGCGGGAAAGGAGTGGCGGGAAAGGAGTGGCGGGGAAGGGTAGGCGGTAACCCCTGGCGCTGGCTGCGCGGCGGAGCGGGAGGCGAGCGGGTGGGAGCTGCCGCTTTAAATCCGTCCCGTCCCGAGGGGCGGGGAAGGGGCCGCTGAGGGAGAGGTGGGGCGGGGGGGGGAACTTGGCGCGCGCGCGGCATCGCCCGGCGCGGCAGCGGAGCCCCGGCGGGCGGGCGGGGAGGGCGTGGGGCGGGGGCGGCGGCCCGGGGGCGGGGCGGCGTGAGGGGAGCGGCGGGCACGGGCTGCCCGTGCGGGAGCGCGGCGGCGGCGGCGGCGCGGCTGGAGGGGGGTCCCGGCGTGGCTCGGCTCTCCCGCTATGGCCACGTCCCCGTGCAGCAGCAGCGGCGTCTCCTCGTCGTCCTCGTCGGGGCTGGGCGCGGATGCGGGGCTGGAGATCCGCACGCGCTCCGTGGAGCAGACGCTGGTGCCGCTGGTGTCGCAGGTAGGAAAACCGCCACGGAAGAACGATTTCACACCCCTTTCTCCCCACAACCTCTGGGAGGCTCTGCTCGGCCGCCGCCGAAGTTTGCTCGCTCGGGTCGCGGCGCTCTGTAGCCCCCTGTCTCCGGCCGCGCCGGTGCCCTGAGCCGCGCCCCCTCCCGCCCGTCCCGGGGTCCCGGCGGCCGCGGGAGCCGTGTGGGTGATGCTGCTCGCACGTCCGTCCCCGAGGAAGACTCCGAAGTTCCCCGCAAGGTCGCGGGGGAGCGTTGCGTAACGCCGGGCGCTGCGGTGCCGCCGGCGGTCCGACCCCGGGACGCCGCGGCGGGCGGGGGACGGAGGGACTGCCCCGCCGCCCGAGCGCTGCCGCCTTCCCGAGCCTCCCGCCTGCTGGCTGCCCGCGTGGGAGCGCGCTCCTTTCCTCCCTGCTCGGCGCCGGAGAGAGCGCTCGTTTTCCAGGGGCTTTGGCGGAGCTTTGTGTTTTCGCGGTCTGGCCTGAGCGTTGCATTGATTGGAGCTCCTGCTGCACCCCGGGGTAGTGCCCGGTTTTTAAGAGGTTCGATAGTGGGCAAACTGTCTTGGTGACCTTTTAGCACGTCCCGTACAGTGCTAAATGACCTTAAAACCCACCCAAATCGGGCTTTTCATTGCTCTGCTAAGTAATTATGTGCCAGTCACTTTGGCGTTGGTGTTTTTTGTTATTGTTGCTGTTGGGGTTTTTTTTCAGACATTTAGTTACAAAATTGGCGTTTAACGTGCTCATTAGAATTTTGTTTCTTAAAAAATAATGTCTGAAAATAGCATAGTGTTTACTGTGTAGGGTTTTTATGCTTTGAGCACTGATCAATAAAGTTTGCAAGTCAAAACCTATCTGTACATAATCCTTAAACAAGATGTAACAGCTATACAAAAATTACTAGTTCTGGTGAGGTTAAATTATGTTTATATCCCTCATAATCTATCTGGAAACAAGCTGTGGTAAGCCTCGTTTTGCATTTCTGTGTCTGGGCTGCAGGGAGGGTTTCTGATGGGTAATTGTGTTTCTGTACCCGTCATGGTAATGTGTGGTTTTTTTTCTGTTTGGAGACGTCATAGTCAGTACAGCAAAGCCTTTCAAAGAGACTGAACCACTTTTTCCAAGGCAAAGTAAAGTGAATTTTCTAGTCCTGAAACAACTGAGATAAAATAGGGAGATTTCTTTTAGGAAGCTTAAGAGCAGTCAGAAACACATCCAGTTGCAAAAGCTGAATTTAGTTGGATATGTTAAATTTGTACTTTCAACAGATTTATGTGAAGATGCTCTTATTTCTCTGGAGTACTGTTTAACAACAGTGATCTCATTGCCTTTGCAACGAAACCCACAGAGAAGTGTGTCATCTATAATTTTTCATTGTCCACAAAGCCTGTGACAACATCTTCCAGGAGGGCTAAGCGGTTTTCACTTCCCTGTATACCGGGTGTCTGAGCGTTTGTGAACACTAAGAGCTCCCTGTTTTCCTGCTGAGGCGCTCCAGACTCCAGACAAGTTTGTTCCTTGAAGCACGAGCGCTGAGCTCTGCTCAGATTCAGGCTGAAGTTGCTGATGGTGTCAGCAGTAGTTCCCTACACCTGCCTGGTAAAACGCCCCACTTACTGTAGTTGTTTATCGGTTCTGCCTGTACCTTTCCATCTGGATTGCTCAGTTGAGATCTCACTGGTTGGTTTTGTTTGGAAATTTATGCAAAATGGTGTTTATGGAGTACTTCTTAGTCTCAGAATTTGCTTGTAGATACTGCATAAGCTGTGCATGCAGTAACCCCCAGGAATTTGTTTTTCTGCTTGTACAAAATGCACTTGCAAAGGGCTTTGTTCCTACTGTGAAGTTAAAGTCACAGTTTACCCTTTTGTGAAAATTTGAGAAGCGCTATGTGATACTTGTATACTACTGAAAAAATAGTCAGAATGTTCCTGCTGCTTTTCACTACTTATTTTAAGCAAAGAGGAAACAAAAGGTGCCTTGTCTGACAAACTCACTTTCAATCTCTCATGTAGGGCTAAATCTTTTCTTTAAGCAAAACAAAAAAAAGCTGCATTGATTCTTACTTAAATTTATGTACTGTATTGTACATCGTTGTAATATTGTAAACGTGTTTGCTTGCTTGTTTTTCCTCAGCAGTTGTAAGGGTTGGTTTTGTTTGATTTTTTTTTTTTAAACTGTATTTTGCAGCTTGGGGTTTTTTTTTTCTCATAGACTGTGTTACAACAGAGTACATTTCCTATCAGCAGTGGGGTAAGATTCTGATTTTTCCAGCAGGAGAAATTACCCTTAGAGTCATTACTGCATGTACTTATTAAACTAATTAAAATTGGTTTGAAAACTTAGAGTATTTGCAGAGTTAAACTAGATCTGTTCAGACCTTGATGTGGCCCATTTTTAAGAGTGCCACAGATGACAAAGACGACAAATTTAAGCCACAGTGTTAAGCTAACACTTCTTTTTCACTATCAACATAGCTGAAGTGTGAAAAGAATCATTGTACAGTATTTTGCAAAGCATGTGGCATGCAGTTCAGAAAACATGGCTTCTGGGGTGAAGCACCATGATTTTCTTTAAAATAAGCGATATTTGCTTCACTGGGATAGGTGTCTTTAGTTCAGTTTTCCACGCATAAATACTATGGCATTCTTTAGAAGTCTAGACATCCTCCTTCACTGCTGCTACCCATTTCCAGTCTAATTATTTTAGGGTTCATTCTTTTAATGGGAAGTTTTTGGCAACTTGTGTCAGGAAGGGTGTTTGAAGTGGTCAGTGCTGACTCATTTAATAACAAGTCATTTAAACAGTTGAGGAAAAGCAAAGACGGGGAAAAGCACTTTTCAGGATGTGGCTCCACCAGTGGCTTCCGCAGTAAGGTACCTTCACAGCTGTAGGAGTTTGTCTGTCTAGATCTGTTCTAAGGAAACTCTTAGAATAGGTATTTGTCAAACTTCACAGTCAGGTACTTGGGAAAAAGAGGGAAACTTTGAGATCTATGTGCCTGTTGAACACAAGGCTCTGGAGAGACTTGTTGCAGCCTTCCAGTACCTAAAGAGGACCTCTGCAGGAAAGCTGGAGAGGGACTTTCTTACAAAAGTGTGTAGTGATAGAGCAAAGGTGGATGGCTTCAAGCTGAAAGTAAATATGTTTGGATTAGATGTTAGGAAGAAATTCTTATCTCTGAGGGTGGTGAGACAGTGCAGTGGGTTGTCCAGAGATGCTGTGGGTGCCTCATCCCTTGGAGTGTTCAAGACCAGGTTGGATGGGCCTCTGGGCAGCCTGATTTAGTGGAAGGTGTCCCAGCCCTTTGCAGAGCAGGAGTGGAACTAGATGACCTTTTCCTTGCATCTCAAATCATCCTGTACTTCTATATTTCCAAAAGAACAAAGTCACTTTTCACGGTAGAAGGTGACCTATCCTCCAGCATCTGGAGTGCAGACCAATGTGATTACAGCTGCTCAACTTCCAGGAAGCCCATTTTGTCATAGGCACTTGGAGAATTATTGTGTGCCCATACGTTACTGAACATGTTTTTCCAATTTTCTTGGTATAGGAGATCCTGCTAGAGGTTTTGGAATTGACTTGACCTATATAGTAAAAAAATATAAGCTTTTAAGTTTTTCTTTATTTTAGCTACAAAAAGCCCATGTTACCAATGCTTCTGAATGCTGTTGTTGTCAGTCTTAGATTCTACATGAGTTAACAGTGCCTTGAGCTGAATGAAACAAACCTGTTCTTTTCTGTCCTATTGTTTCCTTGCTTTCTCTGAAGCTAGATAAAATAATTCCCATTTCAGTAAATGTTATATTATATTATGTAATTTTCTGCCAGTGTTCCATTTTTCCAGAAGTTTCTGGAGTTGTATATTAAAGCCCAAAGAACCCACAGGTGAAGTTTTCCTAATAATCTGAGAAGCTCACTGATGCAGTTTTCAGACTTGAAGGTATGACTTTAGAATAGTCATTGTGTATCAAGCTAGAGATCTGTATATAATCTGTAAACTTCTCTCTCGCTTTTTTTTTTTTTTTTTTTTTTTTTGGTATTTATCAGGGATCATCATGGAGGCCAGTACTGTTTAACATCTTTATTCATGATCTGAATGTTGGGGTGAGCATAGACCAGCATGTTCAAAAGGCATGTCACCTTCCCTACAGCAAGTTGGGGAGTGTCTGACACTGTGGATGACAGGGCTGCTAGACAAGGGAACAGGCTGGAAAGATGATATGACAGGAAGTTTGTGAAGTCCAAGTCATGCAGCTGAGTCAGGGTAACACCATGCAGCAGTACAGACTGGGATCAACTGTCCTCGGGAAAACTTTGCGTGGGAATCCTGGAGGACCAGTTGAATGGGGGTCGGCTGTGGTGGCCAGCTGCACCTGGGGTTGGTAGCATGAACATAACTAGTAGACTGCAGAAGTGATTCTTTTTGTGTTTGGCGCTTGTGAGGCAGAATGGGGTACAGTACCATCAGAAACATGTTGGGTACTTTCCTCTCGGTATCACTTGAATCAGTTTGGTGTGGGTTTTTTTTTTTTGTTTTTTTTGTTTTTTTGGTTGTTTTTTTTTTTTTTTTTTTTTTTTTTTTTTTTTTTTTTTTTTTTTTTTTTTTTTTTTTGTCTGGACAATGGCAGAGTTTACCACAGTCTGCAGCTACCCATCTAATGGCAGGTATGGAGAAGACAGAGACAGACTGATCCCAGTCATGTATGGTGACAGAAGTTGGAACATTGGAAAGTCTAATGAGATAGAAGAGAAGGCTTTTATAAATGTAAGGAAGGCCAAACACTGGATGAAGTGTGCTGAGCTCCTACAGAGTCTGCAATTTTGGAGATGTTCAGAATGGATAAGACTATAAACTCCAAATGGACATGGTTTGAGCAAGGAGCTAGGGTAGATGATCCTGGAAATTGCTTTCATCATAAGCAAGTCAGCATTTTTTTCATAGATGTCTGTTTTGTAATCAAAAGATCATGCTGCTGAGGAGTAATGGTCAGCTCAGACCTAGCTTTCATAAGGAAAGCTAGGAATGAACTTTCCTGTCTGTATCACTTTGATCTGCAGTGATTTTTTGTTCTGACATTTTGTTCCCTGGTCAGTGCTGCAAGATGTTTATGCAATTCTGTAGTCAGATCTTATCTTTACTGTCCCAAATAAATTGGGATCACCAACAAATCTTTATCATTTTATTACTTGCTTATCTCATCTCTCTCTTTATGATTATATATAATAATCCATGTTGCAGTAAAGGTTTCTATGTAACTCTGCTAAAGTAAGTAATCATTCACTTTCTGGTATCTTTCATCTTCCTTCTCATCATTCTGTCTCATGATGAGTTCAGTATTCATACAAAAGATCTGCTTTTGTTTATCTCAGAGACTTGTCTGATGTCTTTTGAAAACTGTGGTGTCAATTTTGTTTCCTAGTTTTTTTTCAGTGGATTGCCTTCGTATCCATTGTAATTGGTGATGCCTACAGAAAAATCTGGTTGTTTTGTGAGGCAGTAATTTCTTTAAAAACAGCTTTGTCAAGTCTTTGCCAATATGTCATATTTATTTAGGTGTCCACTAATTTTTAACTTTCTGTATTGATTTGACAAGTATAAATGTCAGGTCAACATTTGTACCTCAACTGTTGACCTGGTTTTAAGCAGGAGATTGCATGAGTAAGTTGATGCAATCCATTGTATCTTTGAGCCCCTTGAAATCTTAGTGAATAACATCTAACGTTGGCAAGTTGTTCCAGTTCATTTTATCTAACATTTTCATATCATATTTTGCATATCACATTGATTCCACAGAAATTCTCTGTGTACCTTACAGAGGTACATTCTGAAGTAGAGATTGCTTCACTTTCTTTTTCAGTTGAGCGCAATTATGAATAGCTGCTCTGCTCTCTTCTTCTTTTCTGTCAAAAGAATACAGCAAAACTGTGGTAAGGAAGTAACAGAGTATATCAGGTTATAGCTCCTGAAGAAATGGACTAAAATAGCTGGTACATTCCTGTGGAACTGATGTTATTCTCCATGGAACTGAAAAAGCATCTACTGTCCAAGAGAGAGATTTAACAGAAGTGGAAGTGTAAAACTGCAGACATGGAGTTCAGTGTGCTACTGTCAGTGGTACTGACACTGGCTTTGGATTTTGTTGGTAGGCTAGCAGTGTTTTTGGGGAAGCTGTTTTGTGGATTTTCTGGCTTGGAAGTCCTCAGATGGCTTCAAATACATCAATAACAAAAGAAAAACTAAGGGGAATGTGAACCTGTTGCTAAATGAAGGCGGGGCCCTGGTAATAGGGGATGCACAGAAGGTGGAGTTACTAAATGCCTTCTTTGAATCAGTCTTCACTGGCAACACCAGCCCTCAGGAATCTCCAACTCAGGAGACCAGATTAAAGGAATGCAAGAATTCTGCTTCATCAAGGAAGACTGGGTTAGAGAATATATAGGCAGACTTGACATCCACAAGTCAATGGACTGTGAGGGGATATATCCATGAGTGCTGGGGAGCTGGCAGACACCACAGCAAGGGTGCTCACAGGTGTCTTTGAAAGGTGAGGTGATCAGGAGAGGTGCCTGAGGACTGAAGAAATCAAGTGTCACCCTGGCCTACGAAAAGGGCAAGAAAGGAGAGCCAGGGAACTACTGGCCAGTCATCCTGACCTTAATGCTTGGAAAGGTGGTGGAGTGCCTCGTTCTGGAAGGAATCTCTATCCACATGGATGACAAGAAGGGATTCAGGGGTAGTCATCAAGGATTCACTAAAAGTAAATCATGCTTGACCAACCTTGTTGACTTGTATGATGAAACAACTTCCTGAATGGATGAGGGGAGAGCAGTGGATCTTTTCTACCTTGACTTCAGCAAGACTTTGGACACTGTTTCTTGCAACCTACTCATAGGCCAGCTCAGGAATTGTGGACTGGGTGAGTGGACAGTGAGGTGGCCTGAGAACTGACTGAATAGCAGATCCCAGAGGGTTTGTAATCAGTGGCACAGGGTCTAGTGGGAGGCCTGTCACAAGTGGTGTCCCCCAAGTTCAATACTGAGCCCAATATTGTTGAATTGTTCATCAGTGACTTGGCTGAAGGGGCAGGTGCCTCCTCAGCAAGTTCACTGATGAGACAAAGCTGGGAGGAATGGCTGATATGCCAGAGGGCTGTGCAGCCCTTCAGAAGGACCTTGGCAGATTGGAGAGTCTGGAAGAGCAGAACCTTCTGAAATTCAGTGTTTTTTTACTAACAGCTTTAAAGCAGACAGTTCTATATTAAAAGCACTGTTAGGCTTCTAATTTATTTATCACTAGCTCTTTATTCTTGGAAGTCTACAAAAATGAGGGAAAAAACCCACCACGTTGTCCCTGTCTTTTTTTCCTCTGCATCATGCATCAGTCTTGTATATAAGCTAATGTTTAAATGTGTGTAGCTGTAGTATTGTATTGCAGTACAGGCTCATTACATACCTACTTTTGAACTTGTTAATCAAATGCATTCTCTTTCTCAATTGGAGTCTAAATAGAAGCATCTCATACACTCTCTGGGCAATATTCATAATCTTAAGGAATATGTGTCGTCTCATTCGCTTCCTGAACTTCAGCCTTCAGTCCAAACTTATTCATTTCAACTTATTTGCATTTCCCATGCAGCAGATGCACTGACAGATTTGTTCCAGCAAATCCCTTGGCTGTCTTGTTTCACTGGGCATTTTTTTGGTACCTCTAGGTCTTTCTCTTTCATATGTCTAAGGTGCTGAAGGGTTCTTACATTGTTGGCTGGTGCCAGAGCTTGTGCATTGCCCCTTATGGCTCTTTTTGGAGGATGAGAAAATTCTTTTTTGGAAAAAGTAGGATGATCCATATTTGTCTTTAGCTCATTGCATCTGAGGGATAAAAAAGAAGATCAGCATGCTATTCTTTTTAAACTACTTCTTGGGACCATGTTTTTGTTTTCCGTACATTAAAAATTCTGGTAACTTGAAAGCTTTGAGAAGCTGTTTCTCCTCTTTTCCAGAATCTTCAGTCTTATGAATTAATTTGGTGCTCACTTTAGGCTTGAAACTTGGCACTACTATTGAGTAATAAAACTACGAATTGGGGTGTAAAGGCTTGTGTTTTAACTTGTGTGGAGGGAGGCAAACCTCCTGCCAAAGTCAGAAGAGTTTATACCCTGTACAGCAGAGAAACTCCACTGTGGATCATATGCTGTGACTGCCGTGGGTCTGGAAGCACATGGTGCTGCCTGGGCACAGAGTTGCACCTCCGTGGTTCCAATCAGTCGCTAACTCCTCCATGACTCTTCTCCCTGCGGTTCCATAGGTGTTGCGGGTTCAGCTGCGAGCTTCTGGTTTCTGTTAAGCATCTTGCGCTCCATGCAAATTCTTTTTCTGGCAGAAGCTCAGCTGTTGCTCAGCCTACACTTGGTGCTCTGTGCCCCTAAAGGAGCCTGATTGTTTCACTTTGATTTATGCAAAAGAGTTAATCTTTGGAGATTGTCATCTGGATGTAGAAAAGGTGATTATTTCAAGGTATCAGTTGTATTTCTTGGCTACTGTGGTTGCAGGTTTCCTTTTAACAAGACAAGTTTTTAATTGACAGCTTTTAGTCATTGCAGCTAGATCATTGTGAAACATTGAAAGAGAAATAGATAATAATTTACAGTTGTGGTTTATAAGGTATGCTGGGGAGCCCAGGCGTACCTCAGAATAACTTAAAGAGGTAAATTAAATTATTTTGTTGCATTAATAAATAATGATGTTACTATCACTAATTATACTTTGCTTTACAAGGAAAATTACACGTGAACATTTTATCACATGAGCAACAGCACTATGATGAAACAACTGTGGTTTCAGGCTTTTTTAATGTGAACTCTTGGATAGTAAAATTGGCTATGAGTTGAGCTTTGCTGCTGCTTTATAATGTTCAAAACCTTAGTCTTTGATGTGATAAATGAGTCAGACTAACATTTCAAGTGGCTGAAGGAAGATGCTTTTTACTGACACAGCTGAAAATCAATTGCTCTTTTTCAATGGTATCGTATCCATCATATTTTTGTGATCTGATTAATGACTTTCTGCAGATTAAACAAATTTTTCTAGTTCTCCAGTAGAATGAACATTAAATCAAAACTGCCTCTCTGTGATCCTGCACAAGAAGAATTAGAGCAGCTTTCTTGCTATTCAGCTTTGTTAACAGATGGTTTTAGACAGATTAGGTAGGGAAATCCCCAAAGGATGATTTATAAATTAGTGATCGCAAACAACTCTGATTATAGTTTAGTAAAACTGTTGTGTGGTACTATGAGCCTGTGGCTTTCTGCATGGATTTATTTTATGTTTCTTTATTCATTAGAAAAGTATAACCCTTGCTAGATAGAACCTTAAAGTCTATTTTTCACTTATTGAGCTATACTGAATTTCATTAATAGCCTTATTTAAAGCTAATGGGGTAAATGAGAAGTGGTATAGACTCTAGAGCCAACTTATAAGTGTTACTCTATTCTAGATACTGAATTGGATTATTTCTTTGTTGTATGCCTAAAATGGTAAAATAACTCCTAAGCACAAATCGCAAAATGATTTTATGAACAAATCCCAAAGTTCTTTCTGTCTAATGTGCATAGAAAACTAAAAAAATTGTTTCTTTTGTCTTACAGAAATATGGTTTTATTAGACAGAATGAATATAACCATTTAGAACCACACAAATCCTATTATTCAAATAATAAAGCAAAGTAGTTCTGTAGTAGCAAAATCTTTTCAGCATGGGGGTTATGATAGTATTTTTGTTAGTTTGTTTATTCATGGGCATGGAGAATGTTTGCAAGCAGATGGTAATGCACTTCAATATTGCAAGCACTTAACATGTAGGAGTTAGACCAGTGCATGGAGCGTTCCCTTTTAATTACCAAAGATTCTATATTGTATCTCTATGTTTCATTTAAATATTCTTAAATTTTCCAACTGAATGAGTTTTTATTGCCCTGGAGCTCTTCAGTGAAGCAATTAAAAGAACATACAGGCACTTTAGCATAAATAAGATAATAGTTCCTGGATTATATTAAGTTTTTGTTTTGCACTCCTGTAGGTGGATAGTAGTTGGATTTGCATAGCTTTTTCCAGAGCATACTTCTCATTTAATCCCTACAGCAAATCTGTGCTTTTCAAAATGAAATACCAGGTGTTGCTCTGAACTGAAGTGAGATGTCAAAATTCTGTTAAGGAAGCCTTCTCTGAAAGAGGCTGCAGGAACTCTTCTTCTGTCGGGAAGATGCAGTGTGAGGGGGATTGAATAGCTGGTATTCATGGCAGGGAAGCCACCTGCTTATGAACTAACAAGGAACATCTTCAGGAGCCAATCCAGTTTGAATGGAAAGAATTCTCAGTTGCAGGTGAAATAAGTGTGTTGTCCCTTCTACATCCTTTATTACAATGTCTGAATTTTTAGTTCCACAACAGTGGTTTTTTTTTTGGTTTCTTTTTTTTTGTTTGGGTTTTTTTTTTTTTTGGTTTTTTTTTTTTTTTTTGAATAAGCAGCTCAGAGCTGGCTCAGGCATTGTTTGCACAAGCAGTACAAGGTTAGGTACATTAACAATAGCAAGTTAGGGGGAAAAGCCAGAATTACTGTTTGCCAGTCTCTGGTTTTGAGGTTACCTGACTATGTTAATAAATAGAGTTATTTCTGAGAAGAGCATCTCTCTGGTGCTGAAAACATGTCTGCATCTGTTTTGACCACATCTGAAAGTACTCTTTAAACAATGAACTTCCCTCTAAATTGAATTTTCTTCGGCTTAATCTTGCCCAGGCTTTCCAGGTGTGGAATGAAAAGCAGGAGTTGCTTTGTTTATAAAATCTAGCTGTTTGGGTAAGAAGATACTGAAGGGCAGCAGGAGGGGAGGAAGTGTACTGCCTGGTATGCCTTGAAACCCAATTATTTGGTCTACTAGCCTGTATTCACCTTTTCTAGTGAGGTAGTTGTGCATTTCAAACTTCAAGACAGCAGTTGAGTTAGAAAGCCAGTTTTACTTTTGAACACATTTTGTAATGGTGAATGCATATTTTATATTGTCCAGTGTGCTTGTTGATGCACATGTTCTATTATCAGAAGTTAAGCTGAACCTTGTTTGAAAAACTCTTTGCCAACTCACGTCAAGTTGCTCAAAGTTACAAATTTTGGTGCCAGCTCAGTCTGTGAACATGCATGCATCCCTCTGACTTCTTCTTTGGTTGAACAGTGGGGCAGTCCTCTGACTTGTACACCATGTGGGAATAAGAGTAAACAAGGTACCTTTGATCATTGCTTAAGCTTCACTAAGGATTTTGCAGTGAGTGGTCTCTTCCACATGTGGAGCAAAAGGGGATAGCAGCAGTACAGGTTGATTTTTGTGTACTTTTCTGCTTCACCTCTGCAGATCAGTGGGGATCCCTGGTTTTAAGGAGCCTGTGAAAAGAGAACATTAAAAAGAAAGCATATTTTTCCTCTACAGTAGGGTACTTTAATAATATCATTAATTCAAATCTCTACATAATATCAAGAATCCACAGACTGCAAAAATAGTGAGCTGTGTTCATTCCTCTTTTTTCCCCCTCGGATACTCCTTTTCACAATTAAAAAAAAATTTGGATATTAATTTAATCCCGTGGGAGGAAAAAAAGTCCTGAAGTTTTTAAAGTTCTTACTGCTTTGAAAAAACAAAAAAAACAAAAAAACCCAAAAACAAACAAACAAACAAAAAAAAAACAAAAACAAAAAAACCCCCCCAAAAAACCAAAAAAAACAAAAACAAAACCAAAAAAAACCAAAAAAAGCCAAACAAAGAAAACCTACCACGCAAATCCCCAAACCCAAAACAACCTACACTGGAGGAAATAAATTGGTGTCATCAAATTGCTGCACTGCATTTGAACAAGTTCATCTATATCGCATTTTAGCTAATAATTTTCTCAATGCTGTTTTGTTTGGAACTTGACGTTTAAAAGTTCCTCGGTTTTCTAGGAATGCATTCAGCACAAAGAAGGAGTATTCACTGCTATAGTACAGTCTTGTTCTGAGTTGAATCCTTTCTTTTGATCTCTTAAGAATTCCAAGAATGTCTAACAAGTACATAGCAATGGTACTAATAATCTGAGGTGCCTATTTGAATTTGAAGTTTTACTCTTCTCTTTCCTGGTGAACTTTACAAAGAGTAGATTTTAAGTGCGGATGTGAAGGAGGTGAAGAGGACTGTTTTCACCTCTTCCAGATAATATTTCTATCTGGTGATGGTATTGTGCTTGTGAGAAGTGTACAATTAGGTATTGTGGTGTTTTAAAATTTAATGTACAATTTGCAGTTAGCTAGCTGGAAATACGGTTATAAGTGCATTATAGCTCGAGTTGCATTTGTTTGTTTAACTCTCATGATCTTTTCTAGGCAAGCCTCTGGAGGACTGTGGGATATAAGATATTAGGTGAGGTACTCCAGTGATCTGAGCTGTTAAGGTTTTTCTTATGGTGTTTGGCAGCTCCTGCTTGTCACTGCAGGTCATGGATTTGTTCCTCCTTCCTTTTCAGAGGTGGCTTACCAGCTTCTTAGACACTGCAGGTGAAAGATTGCCTGAGGCTCTGCTGATCGTGTTAACATTTGCCCGCAGATAAGTGAACCAGCCTGCAGGTTGTTAAAGTTGTTTATTTAATTTGCTTCCCTGAAGGTTTTTATAAAATATGTGTATAAAACCAATGAGAAGATACTTTTTAAAAGCCTCCAGGTAAAGGTATAATGCCACAAGTCTCAATGCCACAAGTCTAAGTACTCTGCAGTCTTGGATATGCAGTGCATTTGTACTGCTATTCCAGACACCAGTCCAGAGGGACTACGACGACTGGGGATAGCTGGATTTCATCACTTA